>NC_058094.1:47930000-49180000 GCF_020171115.1 Neogale vison
TTAATTCTGTATATCCAGAGGCTCTGTAAGAATTTGAGGCTCACAGGTAATCAGGCAATTGAGCTTATATGCCATCCAGAGCCAAGGAGCAGGAATAGGAGTCTGGGACTTCAAAGAGAAGGAAGACAATTCAAAGGATGATGAAAAGTAAATATTTGGTAAACAAATGTTTCCTGGACCAATGGAAATAATGGAACATAGAGAGGAATTTTAACAAATAGATTTTGCTAACTTTGTCTCTTCTATCACACTTAGTTCATATTTTACTGTAATTATCCAGGGTTATAGCTCCCTTCCTGGAGCATGTTGTCTATCTAAATTCTTTTAGGCAGTTGGTGGGGGATGTAAAAAAGAAAAACCTCTTAAGTTTTCTGTTTCGTTTTTTTTGTTTGTTTGTTTTGTTTTGCTTTTTTTTTTTTTGTCTTCTGTTTCTTAAAAATCATGAGCCTAAAATAATTCACACACCAAAAAGATATGTTTTGGGGTGGCAAATTTTGTCACTTACACATTTTTTATATTTCCTGTTTAAAAAACTCATATTCTTGATATATAGAAACCATTGTTAGTTTTCCTGAAGGCTTTTCTTTTTTTAAAGTTATGTTAGTCACCATACAGTACATCATTAGTTTTTGATGCAGTGTTCCATGATTCATTGTTTTGAGCATTCAATTTCATTTGATAATAGCATCTTGCTATATCATATTAATCTAATGGAAAATTCCAGTTGTAAAAGACATTATGAACTAGCAGTTTTGAATTTTGGGTGCCACCGATAGGTGATTAACTGATGGAAGAGCATCATTGATGACTGTATATGGCATCCTTGACCAAAATCAATTTTTTAAAAAAATTTATTTATTTATTTGACAGAGAGAGATCACAAGCAGGCAGAGAGGCAGGCAGAGAGAGAGAGGAGGAAGCAGGCTCCCTGCTGAGCAGAGAGCCCGATGCGGGACTCGATCCCAGGACCCTGAGATCATGACCTGAGCCGAAGGCAGCGGCTTAACCCACTGAACCACCCAGGCACGCAACCAAAATCAAATTTTAACATGACTTTCCTTTCTCAGTTTCTGGCTGATTTTATGCTCCCCCCCCCCAGTCCTGATTTACCAGATTGCAGGTCCTTGGTAGAGTATAAGTATTATAACTAATGGAATATCTGTAATATTATAACAAATGGAATATCTGTAATACGCTCAAAAGGCATTATTTCATTGCATCCTCAAGCTGTTCTTTCATACTATTTTTCTTTTAAGCAAAATTCACATTTTCATTTTAAATGCCTAATGTAGCAATTCGTCCAAGAATTTATTTTTTTATAAACAGTTATATGTAGTGTTTAGAGTTTATTTATTCCTTATTAGTTTTTACAGATAAGTGTCACAGAGTTTTGCAGAATATACATTTAGATGGTACTAGACAATCAGCGGAAAAACTTGTGGAAGCAAGCAGGCAAGGATTTCTTAATGTCCTTCTCCTTTTGATACGTAGATATTATTATAGGTCTAGTGATGTTTCGTTGAGTATTTTTTAAGAGCAGTTGCCATTGTGAGAGTTATAAATAACATTTCCTTTTAAAGTTGCAAATATGTTTATGTGTTGTTAACAGTAGGAAATTTTATTGACTCATAAACATCTTTGCAGGGTTGAGATAGTTTGTTTAATGTTGTAGTGGAGCAATAGGTTCTTTACTATTGTTATAGAACTTAGAAGTCGTACAGTAAAATCAATTTTTAAAAAAGATATTAACTATAGGAGTTTTGTTTTAAAGTCTTAACTAATAAGAGTCTGTAGTGGCAATTGACTTTAGGTCTGCCGAATCAGACCATGTTTCACTATCGGACTAGTTCTCAGTTCTGGCTATTCTTTAAAAATTGCTGGAGCAGCATTTTAGCTCTGTGCCCCAGCTTCACTCAAATGAAATAGAATGATAGGGTGCAGCTTGGAAATCTATATTTTCTAAAAGATTTTGCCAATTGAGTCTAATGCACAGATTGAGTAGAAGACCAATGTCTCGCCTGAATGGTGCTTCTATTTCATACATTTTAGTATCTAAATAGATTGACCATCTGCAGGTGAATGAATAAGGAAAATGTGGTGTGTATATACCATGGAACATTATTCAGCCATAAAACAAAAGAAAATCCAGAGATGTCCTTGAGGGCATTGCGCTAAGTAAAATAAGTCCTCAGAGAAAGGCAAATACTGTATGATTTCATTTACATATATGTGGAATCTTTTTAAAAAAATAATTTTATATTTTTTTGTTGGGGGGCAGAGAGAGAGAGGGAGAGAGAGAATTTTAAGCAGGTTCCATGCCCAGTACATGAGCCCGATGTGGGGCTTGATCTCACAACCCTGAGATCATGACCCGAGCTGAAAATAAGAGTTGGTTGCTTAACTTGACTGCGCTTTCCAGGTGCCCCCCATACATGGAACCTGAAAAAGCCAAATTCATAGGAATAGAGAATATAGGTATGCTTACCAGGGGTTACCAGTATAGAAAATAGGAAAATGCTGGTGAAAGGGTTCAAATTTCCAGATATAAATAAGTCCTAGAGATCTAATGTGAACATAGTGACTACAGCTAACAATATTATATACTTAAAATTTGCTGAAAGCAGGAGCACCTGGGTGGATCAGTCAGTTAAGCATCTGGCTTTAGCTCAGGTCATGATCCCAGGGTCCAGGGATCAAGCCCCATGTTGGGCTCCCTGCTCAGTGGGGGAGTCTCCTTTCCTTCTCCTTCTGCCCTTTCCCTTGGCTTGTGTGCTCACTATCTCACTCACTCTCACTCTCAAATAAATGAAATCTTTTAAAAAAATTACTGAAAGTAGAATCTTATATGTTCTCACCACAAAAAAAAATAAAAGGTAACTAAATGAGGTGTTGGAGCTATTAGCTAATGTTACTGTGACCATCATTTTGCAGTGTATCAAATCATTATGCTGTACACTTTAAACTTATACAATGTATGTATCAATTATGTCTCAGTAAAATTGGGGGTGGGGAGAATAGATTGATCAATGCCATCACAAAAAATCTTAAAAAAGCCAAAGATTAAGTGATGGTGGTTGATGGGTGCATTTGTGTGCATAGTACAGATGGCCAGGAGCCCAACATACTATTCTGGAGAGTGCTCTGTTTGGTTTGCTTCAAGATAAAGTAGAAGCATTTTAACAGATGAAGTCTTAAGCAGGAAATAGGATGACTGATTTCAAACTTACCAATATGCTGCAAAATGTCATTTTAATGTTAGGGTCTGTTCCGTTCCAGAGTATAGGACGCACCAATTGCTTTGAGGCATTTGCTTTGAGAGTGCTATTGAAAAGCTTTTTCAGTTTTTACTTTTTTTTTTTTTAACAGTGTCACTTCTCCATCACTAGAAAATGTTGCAGATAAGTAGAACTTTCTAATGAAGTACTTTTATTGCTTCTGAACCAATGATTTGATACTACTATCATAAATCATTAAACCATGTAATTATAGGACTAAAGAAAGAGCAGAGAAAACACAAAGGGAAAATCAACACAAACATTACATTATATTAAGTCACAGCATCTTGCAACATACAATGAACTTTGATTTTTCTATAAAGAAATTACTCAACAATCTGAGGGGTTTGAAGTGGCGGGGCAGGTGGGAAGTTGGGTTACCAGGTGGTGGGTATTATAGAGGGCACGGTTTGCATGGAGCACTGGGTGTGGTGAAAAAATAATGAATACTGTTTTTCTGAAAATAAATAAATTGGAAAAAAAAAGAAATTACTCATCTCTATATTTCCATTAGATATATTTTATTCTAAAGTATGATTTGACTATTCCAAATCTGAGAATTTGGGCACTGTAAAAGATAGCATTCTAAAACCTTACTTCTTTGTATTTTAGATTGCAAGCTCTGAAGAAAAGTTTCTGTGAAATTTTCAATCCTCCAGAAATTGAAATTGCTAGTTTTATAAATTATGACCAATAATATAAATAAGCACTTTATGATTCCAAAGATTTTTTTAAAATTCTTGAATGTTTATTTTTATTTTGCATGTTGAACTCCCTCATGGAAATAGACATTTATGTAAAAATTGTTATAAATATTGAATATTAAAACTGGATCCCCAAAATAGTGAAATTTTCACTATTGATAATTTTGTTATTTATAATTGTTTCTAAAGTGCTTAAAAAGACCTTATATTCAGAGAATATTTATTGAACATCTACTAGGTAGAAAAATTATGATAATCTCTAGGAAATACATGAGCGTGCCTTCCAAAGCTCCCCATCTAGTGGTGATAATAGACATATGCAGAAGGATGTGTAATAGAATAGCAGCCATATGTATTATGAAAAAAGTAGTAATAAAATACTGGGGTGTGGATATCCTTGAGGACAGTATATTAGAACCTGATATTTAAGATTAGGACAAACTAAGATGAAGATCAGTATTTGTGCAAAAATTTTTTTCTAATTGTTTATTCATATGATTGAATCATTCAGCAAACATTTGCATTCTAAGCATTGTGTTGGAGATATATAGACATATTGCTTATTCTGAAGTATTTGCGAGTTCTCTGATGGAAGTACACACTAAGAGGATATCTATTATATGATATGTCAGTGGTAGTCACAAAATTAGCCTTAAAGAATAAAGAGAACATCTAGTTGTTGCAACCTCATGAAACAAAACAACCTTCTTGGATCTTGTTTTGTTCACATTTGTTATATATATATATATATATATATATATATATATATATGTAGTTCATATTTGTTAACTATATATAAGCATTTTTTCATATGGTTATTAGTTCACATTTGTTAACTATATATAAGCATCTTCAGAAAAAGACAGTGGCATGTCTCACCTATGTTACTGAAAAAAGTGGGTTGCATATGAGACACATTTTAGTGCATAAATGTGGCCTTATTTCCCAGTCTTCAAAACCTTGACTCCTTGGTGAATATTTATAACCCTTGAATGTTGATTGAACAGTGTGACCTAGTTAAAATAGCAAGGATTAATGTCATCATGTATTTTAGCCCCTGGCTCTCTGGAATACCTCTTTCTTCCCTTCCCTGACTGTTGTGCATGCTCTCGTTCTCTCTCTCTCTCTCTCTCTCTCTCTCACACACACACACACACACACACACACACATCAAAGACTTACCAGAGTACTGTGGAAACTCTTGACATTCCTGCTCATTGTCCTGCAAATAAGACTTAAATATAATAATAAAGGCAGCTAGTGATTTTTTTTCTCTTTTTGTATTTCAGCTTATGAGCTGGAATATTACAGACACTTTGCTATATTGTAATGTATATCTTGCTTTGAAAAAAAGTGTATTCTGCAAAATTACACACTGAAAACAATAGATCTATGGGAAAATAAAGTTAAGAACAGATTATACAGGATCTGTGTGATTTTCTAACCAAAGCCCCAAGTAACAGTGCTTTAGTAGAAATACTAATACTTAAAAATACAGGTCACATTTCTAATAAATAAATAAATACAACAGTAAATGCAGGAAGTTATCTTTAAAAAAAAAAGTGATAGTAACTCATTGGAAGGAGTGGTATAAGGAAGAATTCAGGCTGTTGGATTCTGGAAACAAAGGAAAAATGCCCAATTGGAGACACAGAACAAAACTGAGCTGACCCAGGAAGACTGGCGGTGAATGGGCATTTCTGGGCATACTGCACCTTCATGGCCCGATCCTTTTTTCAGTTACTGTTCTTTAGTGAAGCAAAATCTTAACTGGGTGTTAGGGGGCAGGGGAAGAGAAACGTGACCCAGGGCTACTTCCACCCTACTTTGACATCATTCCCAAATTTATTATGGTGTGTGAGCTGATTTGCATATAAAAAACTTGTGCCCAAAAGACTGTTTTTGCACTATTTCTCTTGCTTGGACACTTAAGTTACACTGACCCTTTTCACTCTGCTTCTGTATGGGTCCTGATTAGATCTTGAGTACTTCCTAATAATTTGAACTTGCCTGTTGGTTCTTGTCTATATCCGTTTTGTACAGTTTGACTTTCTAAGCAATTTTAAGATTATGTGTTTAAATCAGATGAGCTCTTTAGAAAGAAGATTGTAAACTCTTAATGCCGATAATTCTATTTAATTTAAAGGAAACCAGGGGGAGATTTCTGTCTTTTTCTGCCTCAAAAAAAAAAAATCAGTATTTGAGAGGTTTTGTTTTTTTTCATAGCACAAAAATCAGTATTAAGCTTTCAGAGACATAAAAATTATAGAATCTTATGATTTTAGCATTTAATTTGATGTGAAAGCTTCCTTGTTTTGGAATTAATACTTGTCATTAAATGGATACACGTTTTGTTCCAGTTAACTGATTGCCCTGTGCCTAACTTCATGCAGGAACTTTTATCAGCAAAGGAGCTGGGAATTAGTGGGTTATGGGTGAGTAATTTTCAAGTATAGTGAGCAACACGACAATTGTCAACCGAATGATTTTAAGAGGTAAATAAAGCCAGTTTTTCTTAGTGACCTGGATATTTGGGAGATAAAGGAGCGTTTGGGAATCTGAAGTATTGAAATATTTTCCTGTATGGTCTTCTTCAATTTGGAAGTATATAAGAAGGTATTGTCAGCCTTCTGTGTTGTCATGTTTATAAGTGTCAAAGGAAACAGAACTGCCTTATGATCAAATTACTGAAAACGGTTAAGTACATCTAATCTCTTCAGGCTGACTTGTTTCTCATATTAGCTTGATTATTATAACAATAGATTTTACTTATGTAATATTTTAATTATCTTTGAAAAAAGACCAATTTTTGGTTTAAAATAAAAATACTGATTCTTTTCCATCCTTTACCCTGCTGAAATAATGCTTTTACAAAATAAGAGCCCATATGGTTCTTAGTGATCTCTCCACTTACAGAGCTAATGTTTGAAGGGTTTATCTATACAGTCCAAATGCTTAAATCCATTTTCATAGTTACAAGATTTTATTGCTTTCTTTGGTAGCCTGTTCCACACATTAATGATCTTCCAACAAAAAAAAAGGTTTTCGACTTCCTAAGCCTTGATCTTTACTTAGTCTGTAGCAAGATTTTTGTATATCATCATCTAATTTTGCTACATTCATTTTCTGGGATTTTCAAATAATTTCATCAGCTACTTTTCTCTTAAGGCAAGAGACATTAAATTCACCTAACCTTTCAGAAGTGGTTATAATCTTCTGTTAGTTTAGAGGCTCTTTACAAGATTTGATTTCTTTAAAACTACTCAGGCAATATTTAAAGTGGCAAGTATCTGTTAAGTCTTCTCCTCTCTTTCCATCACGTACCCTCAGTTGTACAATGTTACAAAATTTCAAATGAATTAAGACTTAGCTAGGATGAAATGAAAACCATTGTTAAATACCACAGAAGTTCACTAAGGGACTTCTAAACGTTGTATTATTGAGGGGTTTTTTGGTTTTGTTTTGTTTTCCTTTTCTTTTTTTTTTTTATGTCTGAATTAATTTCAGTTGCAGAAGTCTACTGTCTGGAAGCAGAGAAGAGTAATCCACTTTGCTCTTTCCTTTGGCTGGTTCTGCACATGCCAGAACATGCTCATCACCATAATATTCTCCTTTAACATTACCCATCTTTAAAATTTAAAAACATTGAACCATCTCTTGACCTTAGATTTCTTTTCTTTCAGTTCTTTTACAGTTATTCTCCATTTCTTGGCTCCCCTTCAAAGAAACTCCTTAAAGGAATTGCCTTTACAGACTTCTTTACATTCATTTCCTCCTTAAACTTTAAAAATCAGGCTAGTCTTCTCTCCCTCTCTACTGAAAATTCTCACCAGTGACCTGCATCTTGCCAAAATGAATTGCCAATTTCCTGTCCTTTTCTTACTTGTCATCTTTGCAACTTTAATGTCTGACTATTCCCTACTTGAAATACATAATTTCATCTTTAGACATACCTGGTTTTATTTCTTTTTGCTGACTTTTTCACTGCTGCCTTTCTGTCAGGGCCATATCCTTTGGTTCTCCTATTTTCTGTATTTATGTTCTCTCCTTAGGTGAGCTTACTCAGTTTTATCACTTCCATTAATATTTGTATGCTCATGCCCCTCATACTGCATCTTCTGCATGAGTATCAACCCCTTTCCCAAATATCTTCATTTGGGAGTTCAATTGAATCTCATAAGTTACAGTTCCAAAATGGAGTACTTAATTCCCAACACCCAAATCTTGTCTCTCCAACGTATCCCTATTTCAATTTTTATTCTACTCCTCAGGAAAAGTACCTAGGTAGGAATTATTATTCATTCCTATCTCCTGACAACAATGTCTAGTTCATCAGGCAAGTCTTTTTAGATTCTGCCATCAGTACATAGCCAATTCAGACTACATCTTTCAATATCTAAAGCTACAGCACTAAAACGAGTAGTATTACCTGTCAGTTAGGCTACTGCAATAGCCTTCTAATTGAGATCTGCCTCAATTTTTACCCTAGAATCCAATGTCAGCTGGATGGAAAGGGTCAAAGATTGACAGAGAAGTGTTTCTGGAACACAAATCATTTTCCTTCTTGAAACATTTCACTAAATCCCAACATTTTTGGAATAAAATCTACGTATCTTGTAATAACCTAAAATACTCATAAAGATCTGCTAGAACTCTAAACAGAACATGCAGTCAATCCTAAAGTGCCTTTTATAGCATGTCGTTTTGTTTCTTTCGGATATCCTTTCTTCCTTTCTCAAGCCCAATATAATATTTTAAAGGTATCAAGTCATGTATGCATTTTTGTGTAGGTACTGCACTCTTTTCTAACTCCTCTGCTTTTCCTCTACCCCTCCCAGTATGCACACCATTATTTAAGCAACTAAGCCATTCAGTATTCATCGATGAAGAGGAATAATATGAAAGAGTAGAAATTAGAGCCCGCCTCACCCCACCCTCACCAGACTAGAAGAATTCCCTAGAGGAGAATGGGGAGAAGAGATAGGAGAATAAGGTGATGAGAGAAGCATAGAGATTAGTTAGCCTAGAAGGATAGTGTTGGACAGCAGTCATTATTTCATCTGGTCACAAATGAACACTTTGCCCCTTCAATAACCTGAGACTTTCCTTACTCCCTGTCTTTCTTACTGCATGTGGATAATGTCTTGTGCAAGTAAAAATGAGTGGAGATCTGAATAGCAAATGGGCTGGTAGCTATGATGAAGGAGGATGGCAGGAACCAACTACTACACTTGTTGGGGAATTAAATAGAGCACATTGCTACATCTCCCTTAGAATAATGAACACTCACCTTTTTAATATATGGCTGTTTGTCCAGAATACTATTAATATGTAAATCTTAAGGCAAGCTATGTATCATTAACACCTCCACAATAGAGTCAAGTATATCTCTTCACCCTTTAGAGCCATTCAAGAATTCCAATAAATTTGACCAATCCCAAATGGTATTGGTGGGAAGACTACCTACCAGCAACAAACTGCCTCATGTATAATCTGTGCAAATAGCTAGGGTAGTAACCCCAATAGGATTTCTTGAAAACTGGACAAAGAAAAAGGGCCATGGAAAGTAACCTGCAGACCTAACTTCACTTCAGACTTAATCTTTTCAAAATATGCCCATGATATAAACTCCTAGACTTGACTGACTTACCTTTTTTGCTGAAGGGGAGGGAAGCTGTTCAAAGATCTCCCAGGGAGTGGATATTTGTCACCAGGATGGTTTTCTTGGATAAATTAGTTCTATATCACTAGGGCATACCTGCAGTGTATTAATATTAAGTACTACACTGGTATCAAGTAAGAGGCATTTGAACCATGATGAGAATATATAGTCAATATGTTGTAAATATCAGTGTGAGATAAGCTGTAGGTTGAGAGAAAGTTTGAAATGTTACCTTTTAAAGTATTTGCAACTTCCAAGGGTGTTTCAAAATCTGAGAGAAAGTAAGGCAAGGTGGCCAGATGTGCTTGGGTGATGTCTTCATTTTCTTGGGATTCCATAATAAAATACCATGGGATGGGTGTCTTGAACAACAAAAATTTACTTGATCATAGTTCTGGCAGCTGAAAGCCTTAGATCAGGGTACCAACATGGTTGGTTTCTGGTGAGGACTTTCTCCCTAGGTTGCACATAGCTGCCTCCTTACTGTGTCCTCACTTGACTTCTTCTGTTTTGAGCAGGAAGAGATAGAGAGAGGGAGATTTTTGGTATCTCTACTTATCAGGACACTAATCCCTTCCTGAGAGACCTATCTTCACAAGCTTATATAACCTTAATTACTTCCCCAAAGCCCTATCTCCAAATACTGTCACATTGGGGGTTAGGGCTTTGACTGGCGAATTTGGGACAATAGAAACATTCAGTCAATAATAGATGACCAAAGGAATCAAGGGAAAAGGAAAGCCTTTCTCATCATGCTGGGGACAGAAAGGGGCCAGTAGGGCACAGGTTACGTATAATGAATCTGGGAGGATGCTCTTGCAGAGGTACACTTGCCTGAAGGGTTTCAACTTATCCTTTAAGACTTACTTCATACTCCATCTTATCTGGAGGATCTTCCTGGAACCACTACTCTTCTCTGTTACCCACCCGTATACCACTTTCATATTGCCCACTTAAGTATACTCTGACTATTGAAAGAGGACACATTCTGCTATGCTCCTATAGAGCTCTAAACATATCTCAATATTGTCAAAGTTTGTGCATTGGTCACCACTACTATCTATAAGTTACTTTTAGGCAAAGATAATATCTTTTCCTCTTTTTACCTCCACTTAGCCCAACACCCAAAACATACTATCAAATATTGGTTTAATTCTGTAAAATTGGCCCTGTTTTGAAAGGGGCACCAAGCAAGGTGTAATGAATTACTGTTGGCTCTGTTTAGGGATGTTTCCTCAGTGTATTTTATTTTATCATTATTTTTGAATATTTTATTTTTAAGTAATCTCTACATCCAACTTGGGGCTCAAACTCATAGCCCCAAGATTAAGAGTTGCACACTCTACTTTCTGAGGCAGTCAGATGCCCCATCTGAGTGTTTGTTTTTAATTAATTTCTATTTCCTTATGTACTCTTTTTCTTCCTGGATTTATTTGTAAAAGACAAGTAGACATGGAAAAACCCAATTCCAGATGACAATTCCAAATCCTCAGGTAAACGTGACACATTTTGTTGTTCAAGAGGAGCATCATATGATGATTATTCTTTGTCTATGGCAAAAGCGTATGTAAAAACTGACCGTAATGCCAACTTTTGTCATTGAAATTACTATAATTAGAAATAATCTCTGGCATGCCACATTTCAGTAAATTAAATTATAGTTAATAGATTTCAACTTTACATCCTTTTTGAAACATGATTCTAAATAATCATCTTATATACTGAATGGCAATTACATACTCTTGACATCTGCACTACCTCTTATATTTTTCTATATTAAGAGCATATACATTCATACAGTTAGAATATTTACACACACACACATTAAACCTGTCCCTAAAAACAGATCTATTAAGAGGTTGATGCCAATGAACACATGTATATAAGTCTTGAAATTCCAAATTAACCTTTTACAGATGTTTTGATATTGACAGTAAGCATAGACATTGCTGACATCTGGGAAGATATTCTGCTTTTGCTTTTGTTTATTATTTTAATTCCAGTATAATTTAACATAAGGTATTATATGTTTCTGGTATACAATTTAATGATTCAATAATTATATATAAATTATATATTAACAAATATATCACTCAGTGCTCATCTTAATCCCCCTCATCTATTTCACTCATCCCCCACCCTTGCTTTGCTTTTTAAAAATAATGATCTGTCTGCTCTTTATAGAATATGAACTGACATTGACACAGGCAGATTGTGTTATATTTGAGTGTGTAATGTCAGCCATCTCTCAGATGATGAGTGTTTAGCATCAGGAATTCCTAATCTTCCATCAGCTATCTGTTCCCACCTGGGTTCCTGAGGATGATAAACTAACGACCCTCAAGACAAACTTCACACTGCTTGTTAAAACTAGAGTGTCAGCCACAAGTCTTTGCCAGGGAGCCTGCTTGATGAGATAGACTGGACTGCATGTGTGCAGTGAAGACATCTTTTGTCTTTTCTGTGAAAGGCATGAATCAGAGGGAGAGCTAAACCTATTGCTTCATGTCTCCTATTTTAGTCTTGCCTTCTGGGCTTGACTTCTCTAATTGTGAGAGGCAAAGACAAGTGTAGCTAGTATAAAATTCAGGTTATAAATTCAGTCATGAAGGAACTGTAAATTTATTTTAATATGTCTACACTTTAATTTTAAGGCCCCATTTTCATGGAAGTTAGAAACTCAATCTTTCCATCAATTTCTTATCACTCAGGTGACATCTAAAGTTCCAGGAGACTTAGGCAGTGACAAGTTGTGAGATGAGGTGATCTGATCCTCAAGATTATAATATATCCTTGTTGGCTGAGCCTAGTTTCTGGCTGACTCTCAGGTCATTGCTGACTGTGCAGAACCTTTAAATCCATGGCTTCACAGTGACATTTCATGCTAATTTCATGTATGTGAGGGGAATTCCGGTTGTTCTAGTAAAACACCAGCCTAAAGGAAACTAAGTTCTAATTCCAGAAGCTGCCCACCTCTTCGTGTTACAATAGAATAGAAATCATCCTGCTGTTTTTGTTATGTAAGGCACATAGAACAGGGGGATAAGGGGATAGGGCAACATCTGTGTACTTATCTGCATAGATGTTAATGGTGAGGTCCTTTCTCCCCTGGGACCCTTTTTCTCAAGTCCAAAGCAGGCAAGGGATAAGTGAAGAAGTTTTTGCTCTTCCTGAACTTATTAGGGTTTTAGCCTGGCTTCCTTTCCTGTCCTTACGTTTCATCCCCTGAATAGGTTCAAAGCATAGGTCTCCTTTAGCAGAAACAGGAGATTTTCTGTTCTTCATCCCAAAATTTGGTTCAGCATTCTGAAGTATAGCCTTTTGAAAGTCAATGTGGTAATTATTGATTCATTTTTTCCTTTGCATCATGTGTTCTTTGAAGCAGTAAGCACTGAATGTGTTAGTTAACTTGAAGAAGATAGTAAGATGAGATAAAGAAGAATAGCTCATGTCAGTTGGTCTCCCTCCCAGCCTCACTCCCCTGCACAACCCAACTAATGCCATGTGTGTAATTTCATCTAGCTTAGTCAGCCACAATGGCTAGAAGAGAACAAATTACAAAGACAGCTTGGAGAACAAAGAGAATGTACCACTATGGTGAAGAAGATCAAAAGACCAATACCATTTATATTCCCTTTTTTATTTCCATAACAATTCTTTCCCCAACTAGCAAGGTTTCTTACTGGAAAACCCTCTCCTTGAAGGTAGAATAATAAATATGAGATTTTTTCCTCTAAAGGTAAAGTGTATTGTTCAATAGGTAAGTTCAAAGTGTGCTTTCTGACAATATCACAGAACTAGCTAGGTTTTATGATCTTCTGGTAGTGTTTATCATTTTTTAATCTTGCATACTGAAAGGATTTCAGTCAAGGTAAATGACACTAAAACTAATTTTGTGCCCTTCGTGGTATAGGATACACTAAAAATACCTAGTCACATTGATTCACATAGTCTGCTTAGATAAATTCAACACATTTACATTATCTTTAAAAATAGTTTGGGGTGCTTGGGTGGCTCAGTTGGTTAAGCATCTGCCTTCAGCTCAGGTCCTGATCCAGGGGTCCTGGGATTGAACCCTGCATCAGGGTCCCTGCTCAGTGGGCAGTCTGCTTCTCCCTCTGCGCCACCTGCCCCTGTGCTTGCTCTCTCTTTTTCTCAAACAAATAAATAAAACCCTTAAAAATAAAAATAGTGTGCTCTACACTCCCTTAACTGCTTGTTTAATATTGGAAGAACTTGTCTAATCTTCCTCTGAGCTTGCATTTTCTGATCCATACAATAAAAAAAAATGATGAAAATTTCATGGTTTTTTTTTTTTTTGGATTATATAGGACAATAAATGTCATTGATTAGTAGAGTACCCAGCTAAATTAAATACTGAATGACTGTTGGCCATTTTTACTTTTACTAATTATTCTTTTATTTGTGGAAATTCTTTCCAGATTTCTTTGTGGATTCTTCTTTCTTTTTCCACCCCTTACATGTTAGAATGCTAAAAACATCTGCCCTTTATACTTTCAACTCATATCCGTAGATTAATGGTGCAGGTATATACCACCAGCCCAGACTTGGCCTCTCATAGATGATTGGATCCAGTTGTTTTCTGGTTAGCTCCACCAGATGTGCAGCAGCCACTCCAAACTGTCTTAATATGAATTAATATCTTTTAAAACCTCTTTTTGTCTCTAGATTCCAATATACTATTGAATGATGTCACTTTTCATTTTAAGGTTTCGCTTGATATTTTCTTCCTTTATTTACCCTATCATTTAGGTCACCAAGGCCTGAAGTTGTATATCATGAACATCTTCATACCCACTGCTGTTACCTTGGTCCAGGACTTTATCATCTTTTACCTGTTTTATTATACCCAATCCCTACCAGAATCCCTGGTCTCAGAAAGACAACCTCTAATGCAAGTGCCAGAGGTGAGTCAGAAGCATAAATATAATTATCATTCTCCGTAGTGGCTTTACAAAACAGCGTCAACCTCTGACTCTTTAGATTTTAATCTAGTCAAACTCCTAGCCCTTCCGTTGCTATGGTGTCTTCTGCTAATATGCTACCATGTATTGTATACCAGACAACATGGAAGTCCCCAAACACAGTAAGCTGTTTTATGCTTCCATGTCCAGTCATAATCCTTAAAGTAGTTCTTACTGCCTTGCCTGCCTGGCAAACAATTACTTATCATTTCTACTTCCTCCAAATCTACTTCAGGACTTGTCTTTCTTAAAGTATGTCCTAATTAGTTATTTTGTTGTGACGGAACACACTGTCTTTAGCATTCCCTTTTTGTGCTTCTCCTATACTACAGAAGATATAGAAGATATACAATATCTTCTATTGTAGTACCAGTGAGTGGACTATTGGTTCCTTCTCTTTGTGTAGCAGTGGCATTAGGGAAATTGAGCTGGATTGATGGGAGACTCCTTGTTGGTCTAAACTATCTACGAAAAGCTATTTTTCTTTTTAACAGTGATTGTTTTAGGGAAAGACTGGCCTAAGATATTTTGGAACTTTGAAATTAGAAAGAGGTTTCCCTGGGGACTGCTGGGAAAAACATTTTCTTACTTTTAAGAGAAAGACATAGAGATCTGGGTTTCCAATTTTGCTGAATGTGAAAGAGGAAATATGCTGCTAGCAACAATCTAAGGACAAAGCAGCCACATGAGAGGGCAAAACTAAGAAAAAACAAAGAAACAGAAGTTCTGTTGAACTGTTCCCAAATAACAGTACTTCTCTACTTTTAGTTGTACAAACTCATATGTTATTGTTAAAGAAGCTTGAATTTGGATGCTTTTGAGTACAAGTAACCAGAAAAACCCAACTGAGAGAAGCTACAAGTTCCTGCATTATTTAATTAGCTGTCTTTTCTTTCTGTTTTCTTGAAGGCAAGAACTTCATCTGTTTTATATGTGTAACTAAAGTCCAAGTTTTAAGCTTAAGAAATTGTATTTGATTAAAATAAATTGATATATGAAAGAATTGATTTGCTTGATGTCTATATGGCTTTAAGCATTGTGGAAGGCTTTCTCACATATATTGTCTCATTTAATTTTCGTAATTAATTTGTGAAAAAACTTTTAAATTTTATACGAATACTAGGTTATCATGAAGTGAATTTTAAAATGTCTATAACTATCAGATGGCATGCAAAATAGTACTCACACATTTTATTTTTATTGGCTGACATGCATAGGAGAAGATGCTTTCAGCAAGGAGACTGAAGTATAGATATTTGGGCCAAGGATGAGGGTGGGACCCATTAGCCAGACCTATGAATTGGAACAAACTAGGAACTGTGGGGGGAACTGGCATAAATACAGAAAGAGATGATGACACGTAAGGCTCTATAGAACTTCAGGTCACATATAGTGAAATTTAGGGTTATGGGTGATAAATACCTAGAAACTAGAGGAAGGGCATTCCTTATTCTGTGAAGAACACAGCATGACTCTAGCATAATAAAAAAAAAATGAAAGCACTATTCTGTACAGAGTTCTCAAAAAGGTACCAACACCATTAGAAAACATGGATTCACAGAGAGTAGACATCAACAAAGAGCTCAGAGGAAGGAAGAGATAATTTATGACTACACTTGGGACTCTCTTAAGGATCCTTTCTAAAAACTCAGGGAATGTTCAGCAGTGATGTGGTTGGAGAAAATTTGTCAGGCAAATTTTATTTGTATCAGTTCAGGTGAACTTAAAAAAAAATCTTACAGACTGGTGAATCCTGGAAAAATAAAGTTATATTTGGTAAGTAGTGTCTAAACAACAAAACATGGATTCACAGAGAGTAGACATCAACAAAGAGCTCAGAGGAAGGAAGAGATAATTTATGACTACACTTGGGACTCTCTTAAGGATCCTTTCTAAAAACTCAGGGAATGTTCAGCAGTGATGTGGTTGGAGAAAATTTGTCAGGCAAATTTTATTTGTATCAGTTCAGGTGAACTTAAAAAAAAAATCCTACAGACTGGTGAATCCTGGAAAAATAAAGTTATATTTGGTAAGTAGTGTCTAAGAAAATTACAGTATAGGTTTACCTTATGGAAGACAATTTGAAAGAAAAAATGAGGTAGGTTAAGCATTCCAGTATGGAAGAGGAATGGCATGGTCAATACGTCATTTAATGTATATATTTATATCCTTCTCACACTCAGTGGGAGAGGGGATGGCACAAGGACATGTATACTAGGAGAGGGACATCATCATTAAGAACACCCTAGAGTCTTCTCACCTCAACTTTTTTTTTTTTAAAGATTTATTTGAGAGAGAGAGAGAACACAGAATGGGGGGTGGTGGAGGGAGAGAGAGAATCCCAAGCCAACTCCATGGATGAAACCCAATGTGGGGCTCAGTCCCGACCCAGAGATCATTACCTGTGCTGAAACCAAGAGTCAGGCACTTAGCTGACTACAACACTCAGACACCCCATCTCACCACAATTTTTATTGAATAAATTTCTCTGTGGAAAACAAATTCTTGCATTATAGAACATTTATTTAACAGTTTATAAGACAAAATTCTAGTATTGCAGAAGATGCCTAATTCAGAGTATGCTAAGTGCCTATTTTAAATTATTTTATCTTTGAAGATTTGATACTTTCACTTGTTATCTCTTGATCATATCCAAAACATACTGCTAATATTCTGTTGAGGATTCCTCACCCTTGGCACACATATATGCACATACACAGACATACACAAAGACATATACACCTGACATCATTAATCAAGTTTTATAGCAGGTGGTTTCTTCTAGCCAGAAATTATTTTCCATAATCTTACTTTTATTTGTCCCATATTAATAATTCTGTGGTTTTAAGATTAGAAATGACATCTGGCCTCAATTACCACTTCACAAATATCTGAGAAAGAATCAATAATGACTATAATGACAATTTGCAATCATTTGACTACAATTCGAATATATCATTTTCAAAGTAATACATTTCATAGCATTCATCATTCATGATTCTTTGCTTCCTAGGGCAATAAAGAGTAACAGTATAGAGTATATAGTGAAGAACAAAAATGCGAGGTGATGAAAGGTGTCAATAAAAATGAGATTTTTTCCCTTCATTGTTCTAAAGCAGTGGATCTCAGAGTATAGTCTAATGATGCCTAGGGGTCTCTGAGACCACTTTAGGGATCTGCACTGTCAAAACTGTTTTCATTATAATACTATTATTGGCCTTTTACAATACATTTCTTTCAGTATATACTGAAGTTTTTCAGAGGCTACGTAACAGTATTTTTTCTGATGGGCTTAAATTCTTGTAAGAAATTAATTTTCTCAAATTTTTAAATTTCTCAACTTTAATTTCTAATACATTAAATACTGGTAAATACAACTGCTGCTATGTTGTTCATTGTTTTTTTGAAGGTTTTTTTTAAAAAAAATTATTTATTTACTTGGCAGAGAGAGAGAGCACAGCTAGGCAGAATGGCAGGCAGAGGGAAAGGGAGAAGCAGACTCTCCAGTGAGCAGGCAGCCCAATGCAGGACTTGATCCCAGGACCCTGGGATCATGACTTGAGCTGAAGGCAGATGCTTAACCGACTGAGCCACCCAGGCACCCTCTGTGCTATTAGTTGTTTAAAAATAGAATATTCAGACCATAAAACACAAAAACTCTGATTTGTAGTGTTTGCTGATTTTCCATGATCTGATTACTCCTGTGACAGTAGATTTCAACCTACCAAGGTGATGTCACTGAACGCAAAATATGGGGTAGTCACACACAGTCAGCTCTTGTGAGCCAGTAGGTACTGGCTTCAGTGCATCACTGTATATAATCCAAATAAACAAAAGACCTTTATGATGAGGGAGCAGGAGGCTGGCTGAGGACAGAGCAAAAGCTGGCGCCTTGCACCCCCCTCTCCACCCGCTCCCCTCCGTAATATGTGTAGCATTCCTCAAGCACCCTCGACTGCCATGAACGATTAAAAAATAGTTAACTTGCAGAGATCACAGTCCTGCAGGACAGGAATCTCCCTTGCTCTACAGATGTCCTAGAGATCTACAAACAGGGAGGTTACCTTATCATTAGCACAAATTTCCAGAGGCAGATAACTCTCAGTTCCTCAAGCCCTAATGTCTCCCTCCCCATCATAAACGAAACTGGAGGAGGCTGAGGTAGAAGGGAATGTAAGTGATAGCAGGTTCATAACACCCCACCAAAATCTCCCAACTATCTTGATGTTAATGGCTGACCTAAAGACGACATTAATCAAGCTACAAGGGCAAGGCCTCCCCCCCAGCACCTTGTAGGCCCTCTTTAACTTATGAAAACTCCCCTTGAAACCTCTCTTCCCCTCACCTTCCCCCAACCGCAAGGTATATAACATGCCTACCCTCACAACCCAGGGCAGCAGCTTTTCCTGCCCACGGGTCCTGTCCCCGTGCTTTAATAAACCACCATTTTGCACCAAAGATGTCTCAAGAATTCTTTCTTGGTCATCGGCTCTGGACCTCAGCCCACCGAACCTCACCTAGGTTCTAGAACTTCATCATTTAGAGTCACTAATTTTTAAAGGTATTAAGAGGTTCTGTGTGAAAAAGTTTGAGAACCACTGATCTGTTATTTGCACCAAATGATTCACTGATAGAATTGACTTAGGGAAAGTTTTCTAAGGTATAGAAGGCAGCCATTTTTGTGATTTTGTTTTCTCCTTTATTCTGTGGTCCTTTACTAAAACCCACAAATTTAATTAGGTCTCACATATAAAAGAAGAAAATGTTCCTTTTACTGTGGTCCCAAAGCACTTCTTACCTATGTCAAATACAACAGATTATGTGTGAAACTATCTCCCTCACTAAATAGTAATCTGGGACTTCACTGTTTCCTTTGTGTCCATTTTGTTTGTTAAATGAATAAATGAATAATGAGTCTGAATTACTATTTTATGATTTTTAGAGCATTTACATTTTAAAGAGAACCATGATGAGGATAATCCATTCTGCATAGGAAGTAATGGAACCATTATTAATAGTGAACTTACACTTTGTAAAGTCGAGCTAGCTATGGGGGATTCACATTATGTATTTTTTATAAGTTGTCAAAATTCAGAAATTGAGTTTGCTGCCTTATAGTTTTTCTGTTATGAGGAGAAAGCTTATATTTTTAAATTTAAAGCTTCTAGCATTTAATAGAAAATAATAAAGAAGTGGGAAGAAAATTTTGAAGGTAATGTATATGTTTGTGGCATAAAGAGTGGTGATGGTTTCATGGGTGCATACTAATCTCCAAATTTATCAAGTTTTTTTTTTTTTTAAGATTTTATTTATTTATTTGACAGAGAGAAAGAGACCACAAGTAGGCAGAGAGGCAGCAGAGAGAGAGGAAACAGGCTCCCCGCCGAGCAGAGGACCCCAGATCATGACCTGAGCCGAAGGCAGAGGCTTAACCCACTGAGCCACCCAGGTGCCCCATTTATCAAGTTTTATACATTAAATATGTATAGTTTCTTGTATGTCAATCATGCATCAATCAAATGGGTTAAAGAAGAAAAAAAGTTAAATACTTTGTTAAGTAATACATAAGAGAACCCGCTATTTCTTAAAATGCCTTCAGATGAATTGACTCCATAATATTAACTGACTGCATATGTAACAACCTTTTATGAATTTTCTAGACAATTTATTTCTTTCTTAGATTTTTTAACTTTCTTTGTAATGATTAAGATATGACCTTGAGAGACCATAGCTAAAATACACCAAAGAAGTAAGAGTAGAGAAAAATATGTAAAAGAGAAAACTTTTGAATAACAATGCAACTGGTCCTCTTAGTTTTGCAAATCCCAGGATAGAAATGTTAGGGTTTTTTTTGTTGCTGTTGTTTTCAGCACTTTACAACAAAATAGCCAGGTATGACATGCCTTGCTGAGAATTCGAGGAATTCATATTTAATTGTCTCATCTAAAAGATTAAGTTTTCCTTAGACTTGTACATCTTATTTAACTTTTTTGGCTCCATGTTGCTATTCATAAATAGATATACCCTTCCACATCTACCATGTAATTCATCGTTCATGGGAATTCATCATTTTGGGGGAATTTTTTTCATAGTGAGGATAGTTTTTAGTATATGAATGTAATTATTGGGTAGATTTCTCCGCCAACACACAAAAATGCAAATGAGTTATATCACTGAAATAACCAGCCAGAACGCATAAAGATCATGCTCTTCTAACATCCAAAATGTGTTCTGTAGAACATTGATTTCAGGAGGAACTGAGTGGCTCAGTTGGTTAAATGTCTGCCTTCAGCTCAGGTCATGATTCTGGGGTCCTGGGATCTAGTCCCAGCATCAGGCTCATTGTTTGGTGGGGAGCCTGTTTTTCCCTCTCCCTCTGCCCCTCTTGCTCCTGTGCTTCCACACGAAATCTTGCTTTCTCTCTCTCTCTCTCAAAAATAAATAAAATCTTTTTAAAAAGAACAACAACAAAAAAGAACATTGACTTTAGAAATGTTACATAGATGTTAAGACATTTTATCTGTATTCAAACGTATTTGGGAATGTCCTGATTAAAAAAAATTTAATAAATTGCTGAAGAACTTCTTAGAACAATACTGTATTATTCTAGTTATACATCTACAAGAGAAGGCATATAAAATGTTGTTTTCGAATTCTATGACTATGAAGTACATTTTTTTATACAGAATATCCTGCAGAGACACGCTTTAAGAGCCTTTGTAATATGTACATTCCAGGTGAGATATTTTAATAGTGAATGAGGGCATTAAAAATAGTTAAATAATATTTTGAAATATTAATTGGTTAGCCAACAAATTTGTCTTTATTGGTGGTACTATAAAATTATTCTATTTAATACTAACTTTTGAAAATTATTATTAAAAATTTAAAAATGCATATTCATATACATTAGAGTTTAAAAAACCTTATTTTTACTGATTATGTAAATTTTACAAACAACATAAGTATATAATTATTGTTCATATATATTTATGCTATTTGATCTATAGTTTAGCTATTTTTTCCTAATATTTTCTTTTATGGATGTGTTTTTAATATGGCCTCAGTTTTAAATCTTTGATAAAATTGCAATTATTTATTTATTTATTATTATTATTTTTTAAAGATTTTATTTATTTATTTGACAGAGATCACAAGTAGGCAGAGAGGCAGGCAGAGAGAGAGAAGAAGGGAAGCAGGCTCCCTGTCAAGCAGAGAGCCCAATGTGGGTTTCAATCCTAGGACCCTGAGATCATGACCTGAGCGTAATGCAGAGGCTTTAATCCACTGAGCCACCCAGGCACCCCACAATTTTTTAATCATTACATTTTATAAGTAATATGTTTGAAATTCAAAAATCTTTTTTATAAATTATAGTATTTCTGTTTCTTTTTAATAAATAATCATAAATAAGATATTTATATAAAAATAACTGGTTTTGGGGGCTCCTGGGTGGCTCAGTGGGTTAAAGTCTCTGCCTTTGGCTCAGGTCATGATCCCAGGGTCCTGGGATCGAGCTCCACATTGGGCTCTCTGCTCAGGAGGAAGCCTGCTTCCTCCTCTCTCTCTGCCTGCTTCTCTGCCTACTTGTGATCTCTCTCTGTCAAATGAATAAATAAAATCTTTAAAAAAAATAAAAATAACTTTTTTGCAAAACAAAAGTCTCTACAGAGAGGAATGGTATTGTTTTATATTTTTGCAAATCTCTTAATGTCTACTTAATAGCAGATAACTGGATTTTTATATCTACTTTCCTCATTCAGTCATACATTGTTTTGGTCAAAATATATAAAGAAAATCCAGCCTTACACAGTATGTACTTAGAAGAGAGAGGAATTGTTATCAAATAATTGTGGATATTTTTATTTATTTATAGTCAATCAAAGCTAAATAATGACAGTTTCTTAACAGCTACAATGTAGAATCTAAACCATATCAACGAACTTCTACACTGAAGCCTGCAGTCTTTCACCTTGAATGGACATCTTATCTATATGCACAGGTGATTTTGTAACATGCATGCATCACTCATTTGGAAATACTCCTTCGCTATCTTATGTAGACTCTCCAATGTTGACACATTTTCTTCATTTAATATCAAAAATTCACATTCACAAATACTACAGTGATCTCACCAGAAACGTCTTTAAGTATGGGAAGCTATCAAGTCACATAAAAGTATTCCAAAATTTTAATCTTCATTTGAAAGTTAAAATTTCATCATGGAAATAAATACTGTCTGTTGTTTTCCTTCAAATAATGGGCTTACTTCACTTATTTTAAGAAATGTCTGTTAAATACCCAAATATGAATAACCTTGTGCGGCTTTTCTTTTCTGTAAAAATATACTCTATATAAAAAGTTTAGATCAGGGACGCCTGGGTGGCGCAGTTGGTTGGACGACTGCCTTCGGCTCAGGGCGTGATCCTGGAGTCCCGGGATCGAGTCCCACATCAGGCTCCCAGCTCCATGGGGAGTCTGCTTCGCTCTCTGACCTTCTCCTCGCTCATGCTCTCTCTCACTGTCTCTCTCTCAAATAAATAAATAAAATCTTTAAAAAAAAAAAAAAAAAAAAAAAAAAAAGTTTAGATCATAACTTAATTGTCTAAGTACTTTTTCTCATGTTCTATAGATGGACAGTTGGATATGGTATGATGAAGTCGGTGCAGCCACAGGAGGAAATGGGAATGGGGCATGGAAGGAAGAAGTTTATTATATCCACATAGCTCAGAGAGGGACACTGAATGCCATGCAGAGCCACAGAGTAAGACACCAGAGTAGTCAGCAGGCAGGAGGGCAGAAGTAAGGGGAAAGCTTAGGTGTGGGGGGCTGCAATAAGGCTTGAGACGAGGACCAAACCAGGCGCTGACTTGTGCCTCCTTTAAAGTCCGAATAACCTAACTAAAGGTTTAGGACGGGAAAAGTTGAGGAGCACTGAGAAAGGGTCTGTGCTGTGTGTTGTGCGCTCGCCTACGTGACTGCCCACACGCTTGCTAAACAAATGAGAACAATTCGGTTGGGGTCAAAAGTTCGTTGCTGGTCCTTGCTGCCCTAGTACGGCCCATAAATTACTTTCAGGTTTGCTGTATCAATACAGAACACCTGTACTGGCTTCAGCCATTTGGCTCACAAGGTCTGCTTCTAGTCAAATGTGAAACTTATTATGGAAACTCGTGGTTGTTTAACTAGACACAGGTGTATTGCTTCTCCTATTATCACTATATATGGCCTTAGTGCTTTGAATAAACTTAGCACTGTTGGACATCTCCTCCTCAGTGCTCCTCCTGCCCCCATCTCTTTGTTTCTTAAGTTCTTTTCACCATTCTCTTACCCTGATCGATTTGTGGCGCCGGCTGCGACACTTAGGCCAAAGCATTTATTGGAGTTTTCATGGCAAAGGCAAGGCAAGGCAAGTTTAGAACTGGCTAGTTTGAATAATTATGGCAGACTCTAAGCTATAGGGATTTCTAGTACTTGCTTACCTGGTACCTGGACCTGGAATGATAATGGAAGAGAAATATTGCCTCCTGGGGTGTACAGGCCAGATATAGGAGAAGAACTCTGAATTGATTAGGTTGCACATAAAAGGCTTGATCCTGGCAGAGTCCTGCTACGTCCAGAGATCTGTCTCTTCTCTCATCAGTCAGAAAGGTGGGTTGGTTTGTTTTGTTGGTTTTTTGTCTTTGTTTTTGTTTTTTAAGATTTTATTTATTTATTTGAGAGAGAGAGAACCCAAGCATGAGCAGCAGAGAGGGGCAGAGGGAAAAGCAGACTCCCTGCTGAGCAAGGGGCCCAGGAGCATCTTTTTGTTAGTTTGCTCTTTTATTTTATTGGAGTATATACTCCAATTGCTTCCCAAAAATAGAGGCAAGTAATAAAAAAGTTTTAGTTCTTGTAATTCTACAAATTTTGAGATATATCTCACAAACAAATGTTAGTTTTTCAAGCTACAGAATTCTAGATTGAAAATACCTTTCTCAGAATTTGGGAAGTATTTCTCTCCTGTCATCTACTTCTCAGATTTGTTTTGACAGATTCTAATGCTATTTTGATTCGTGAGTCTTCCCTTGTTACAACCTTTGGGGATTTTCTTTTTGTTCCTAATTATGGGAAGTATTATGATAATGTGTCTTGGTAAGGGTCTTCTAGTTTCCATTTTGCTGAGAATTCAGGATGCATGTCAGTCCTGGGAAATATTCTTAAATCTTTTTGTTGATGATATAATCTCTTTCACTTTCCCTATTCTATTAGTGTTCTGAAACTACTATTATGTTGATATTGGATCACCTGGAATAGTACTGAATTTTACTGTATTTTCTCTCTGATATTTCTTTTATCATTTTCTTCTCCTTTTCCTTAAAACTGCTCTATTTTAACTTCAACATTTCTACTGATAGATTTGTGTATGCTATCATATTTGTAATATCCAAGAGCTCTTCTAAATTCTTTCAATGATCTACTTAAAAGTGTCTTCTTTTTTCTCTTATGGTAAAATTGTCCTGCCATACTGCTCAGAATATTGTTGTTGTTGTTTTTTATTCTTCTTTCATGCTCTCTATTTCTTCTATATAACTGGTTATTATCTATAGCTTTTAGCCTCTATCTTTTTATTACCTACTATCCTTTATATAGTTACTCTCCATTAATATCATGGGCTAAAAAAAGATTAGTTCAATATGTTTGGTGGAGCTTTGTTGACTGCTTTACAGTAGGATAACATAGTTGAGGCAGGTTTTCAAGGAACTTCTGTTGTATATCTTCAGTTCTTTTCTTTTCTTTTTTCTTCAGTTCTTTTCTTTTCTTTTTTCTTCAGTTCTTTTCTTTGGGCTTTCAAAAATTTTCCCCAATTGCCTATCTGTAGCGTATAATTTGGCTGCTAGTAATCTTTGAGCCAGATATAGTAAGAAATAAAAGATCTCAGTGTTCAGTATGTAAACAATCACTTAATCTCCCAACTTTCCATACCGCACATCCAGCCTCCATTGTAACTGGTATCTCTCAATATGCAGGTTCTCTCTTTGGCAATCTACTGAGAATAACCTGTATTCTTCATCCTGGATAGGTTAGGATAAGCCACCCTCTAGATGAGCAGAGCATGGAAGGATCTGGAACATAACTTCTACTAGGTTAGTAGGACTTCAGTGTCATGTAGCTTTCTGGTTTACCACACTGTTTTTAGTTTATAACTTTAACATCTGATAAATTACTTATCCTTCATTGATCTGTTCTCTCTCTTCTAAGTCAATGGCTACTGTGTATTCTCTTTGTCTTTGTGTTTTTCTGTCTATTAAAAAAAAAATTCTTTATAAGGGTTTCTGGAGGGAACTGAGGTCAATGTTTCCATTAAATCTACCATGTTATCCAGTAGTTAGTTTGCTACCAACAGTTAATACAAACAATTTATATTGCTATGTGCGTATGCATGCACTTAGGTGATTTTTTAAAAAAGATTTTATTTATTTATTTATTTATTTGACAGACAGAGATAACAAGTAGGCAGAGAGGCAGGCAGAGAGAGTGGAGGAAGCTGGCTCACTGCTGAGCAAAGAGCCTGATGTGGAGCTCGATTCCAGGACCCTGGGATCATGACCTGAGCTGAAGGCAGAGGCTTAACCCACTGAGCCACCCAGGCACCCCCACTTAGATGATTTTTATTATAGCATACACATAGAAGAATGCATAAATTATAAAGTAATGAACATAACCAAAGAGCTAGCACATTACTTGCACACAGCAGCATTTTTCATATCCTCAATTCAGAGGTCACCATTATTCTAATAAACCATAAACTCATGTTGCTTATTTTTGAACTTTATATAACTGGCTTCAAACAGTGTATGTTTTATCTCATGCAACTCTTTTTATTCAGTTATTTTTGAGCTATATCATTAGCTATAACACAAATTTATACATTTTTAATTACTGTATAATATTCCTATCATTAAGTTCTGCAGTTGTGGTCCTAATGATGGCTTTTGGAGTTGTTTCCAGATGTGGAATAAAACAAGTAATTCTACAAAAACTTATGTTTGTGACTTTTGGTGCACATGAAATTACATTTATTTGGCTATATATCCTTAAATGAAATATCTGCATCATAAGTGGTATGTATTTAAAATACATTTCACTGAGGAGGAGACAAGATGGCAGAGAAGTAGGAGGTGCTGTTTCAACTGGTCCCCTAAAGTAAGCTGATTACCTACCAAAGAACTCTGATCACCCATGAAATCGGCCTGAGATTAGAATTATATGCTTCTGGATCTCTACGGGGACAGAAGATGCCAGTGGACAGGAAAAGTGGAGTGGGAACATCGGACTGATATTGGAAGATAAACAAAAGGGGGAGGGAGCCACCAGAAGTGACCCATTGGAAAGTACTACCCCAATACGGGAGTGCACTGTGATTGGGGACCAGCATTAACTTGGAGTCTGCTTGAAAGCACTCAAAAAGAGCAAAAGATCTTAAAGGGAAATTGGTGGAATTGGATGGTTAGGGACAGGGACTTAAGCCCATGGACCCAGGATGGCCACCGCTGACACAGAACCAGAGTGCAGTGAAGAAGCCAGGTCTTGGTCCCTGAGCTGGGTCCACACCCTCCCCTGAGAGAGGTCCATGCAGGCACTAGCCAGTGCTCTCTAGGACTGGGAGATTCTGAACACTCCCAGCCTGGGCCAGCATGAAAATCTCAGCGTGCTCTCTCTGGTTGGGACCTCTCGGTGGTCTCGACCTGCACAGACAGCTACGGCTAGTATTTCTCATGGTTTTGGGTACAAGCGGGAGTTCCTGTGATCCCAGAGACTGTGACTGGGGACGTGCTCTGCCAGTGGCAGAGGGGGAATTTATGTGCTCTGGAGTACCCAGAGGAGAACAGACTGAGACTTCTCTCTGAGATGGAGGTCTGGGTGCAGTTTGCTTTTCTCAAACCTCCAAAGAACAGCCAAAAGCTGCCAAGGGGAGAAAAAACAAACAAACAAACAAATCTTCAGAGAACACAAGCCTGAAAAAATGGTTTCCTCACAGCAGACCCTTGATGGGGGTAGAAGGACTCAACTCTAGCAAGACTCCCTGAAAAACCACATGGCAGGCCCCAGAAATCCAGCCCCCCCCCCAAAAAAAACCCAAAAAACAAAAAACCCAAGAGGACAACCACCACTACTTCATAGATACAATTTTTATTTTTAATTTGTTCCCACTATTCTGGTTCTTTTCATTTTTTTTTAATATAACCTTTTGATGTATTTACCATCACAATGAGATGTTCAGTACATCAAATTCCATAATAATCTTTTACCCTGAACTTTTTTGATACACATACCTATGCTTTTTCTTTTCCTTTTCTATTTTTTAATTTGTCTTATTTTTTTTAATATTCATATAGAGATAAGCTTCAAGATAATCCCCTTCCCCAATCAATGCTATCCCTATATGTAAACCAGTTTTAATCCCCTTTTATCTCAGGAAAGTTGAGTCCTTTAACAAAGATATCAAGATACATCCAGGAAGAATCAAAATAATCTTCCTTGCCCACACTGAGAATTCATAACCACCCTCCCATCTTTTTCTTCTGTCAGTGTTTCTGTGTAATTGTTTATGTTCTGGTAGTACATAAATCTTATACTTGGGGTTCATTTTGGCTGGGTTCTTTTATTTATTTATTTATTTTTCTTGTCATCTACTTTAATCGGTCTTTTTGTCTATTTTTCTTTGTGTACTCTATAAATTTTAACTTTGGGGCCTATTCAGGCTGGGCCTTCTCTTTTCTTTTTTCTTTTTTTCCTGTCTCTCTCTCTTTTCTTCTTTTTTCTTCCTTTTGGTGGGTATTCTTGATTGCTCAGAAGCATTTCAGAGTGCACCTTGCCTGCACCACAGTTGATACATTCAGCTGCACATCCACCCAGCTATCTCTCACCAAACTGACTAGGAGGAGGAATGCCCAACAGAGGAAAAATTCAGATACTGGGCCCTCTCCATCAGAGCTATTGGATATGGACATAAACAGTATGTCGGAAAGGGAATTCAGGCTAACAATTATCCAGGCAATACCTAGGTTGGAGAAAGCCTTTGATGACAAAATGGAATTGATCAGGGCAGAAATGAAAGCCACGAAGGATGATGTTAACAATGCTCTCAATGAGTTCCAATTGAATCTAAATTCTCTAAAAGCTAGGGTATCTGAGGCAGAAGATAGAATTAGTGAACTAGAGGAAAAACTGATAGAGAAAAAGGATCAGGAGGAAGCCTGGAATAAACACCTTAGTAGTCATGAAAACAGAATTAGGGAAATAAATGATGCCATGAAATGCTCCGACATCAGAATTATTGGAATCCCTGAGGGGGAGGAGAAAGAAAGAAGACTAGAGGATATAGCTGAACAAATTCTCCAGGAAAAATTTCCCAATCTGGCAAATGGAACCAGTGTTCCTGTTCCAGAGGCAAAAAGGTTTCGCCCAAGATCATAGAATCTAGAAAGAGCTTGAGACACCTGATTGTTTAAATGATGAATCAGAATTTTAGACAGGAGCTCTTGAAAGCAGCTAGGGGGAAGAGATTCCTTACGCACAGAGAAAAGCCCATCAGAATAATGTCAGACCTGTCCACAGAAACCTGGCAAGCCAGAAAGGGCTGGCAAGATGTATTCAGGGCATTAAATGAGGAGAACATGCAGCCAAGAGTACTTTATCCAGCATGACTGACATTCAAAATGGATGGAGAGATAAAGGGCTTCCAAGATTGGCAAGGTTTAAAAGAGTTATGTGACCACCAAGCTGACACTGCAAGAAATATTAAGGGGGGGATTCTATAAAAGAGGAAAAAACCCAAGAATATCATTGAACAGAAATATATGGAGACAGTCTATAAAAACAAGGACTTCACAGGTAACATGATGTCAATAAAAACGTATCTCTCAATAATCATTCTCAATGTGAATGGCCTAAACGTGCCCATAAAATGGCACAGGGTTGCAGATTGGATAAAACGACAGGACCATCCATATGTTGTCTACAAAAGACCCATTTTGAACCCACTGATACATCGAGACTGAAAGTGAAGGGATGGAGAAGCATCTTTCATGCCAATGGGCCTCAAAAGAAGGCTGGGGTAGTGATTCTCAGATCAGATAAATTGGATTTTAAATTAAAGACTGTAGTCAGAGATACAGAAAGACACTACATAATTCTTAAAGGGACGATCCACCAAGAAGATCTAACAATTATAAATATTTATGCCCCCAATATGGGAGAAGCCAATTACATAAGAAAACTGTTAATCAAGATAAAGAGTCATATTGATATGAATACATTAATAGTAGGAGATCTTAACATGCCACTCTCAGTAATAAACAGATCATCCAAGCAGAAAATCAATAGAGAAACAAGAGCATTGAATGACACATTGGACCAGATGGACCTCATAGATATATACAGAACATTCCACCCTAAAACAACAGAATACTCATTCTTTCTTGAGTGCACATGGAAACTTCTCAAGAATAGACCACATACTGGGTCACATATCAGGGCTCAACTGATACCAAAGATTGAGGTTACTCATTGCATATTCTCAGATCACAGTGCTTTGAAACTGGAACTCAACCACAAGGAAAAGTTTGGAAAGAATTCAAACAACCGGAAGCTAAAGACCACCTTGCTTAAGAATGCTTGGATCAACCAGGAGATCAAAGAAGAACTGAAACAATTCACGGAAACCAATGAGAATGAAGACACTTCAGTCCAAAACCTATGGGATACAGCAAAGGCGGTCCTAAGGGGAAAATACATAGCCATCCAAGCCTCCCTCAGAAAAAATGAAAAATCCAGAATATACCAGCTGTCTTTACAGCTTAAAGAACTGGAGAATCAACAACAAATTTAGCCAACTCCACACACAAGAAGGGAAATAATCAATATTAGAGCAGAGAGCTATGAGATAGAAATGAGATACAGTAGAATGCATCAATGAAATTAGAAGCTGGTTTTTTGAAAGAATCAATAAGATTGATAAACCATTGCCCACACTAATCCAAAAGAAAAGAGAGAAGGCCCAAATTAATAAAATTATGAATGAAAAGAGAAAGATCACAACTAACACCAAGGAAATAGAAACAATCATCAGAAATTATTATCAACAGTTATATGCCAATTTTTAAGTTAAACAACCCAGATGAAATGGATGCATTCCTGGAAAACTATAAACTTCCAAAATTGAACCAGGAAGAAATTAACAACCTGAATAGACCGATACCTAGTAATGAGATTGAAGCAGTGATCAAAAAACTTCCAAAAAACAAGAGCCCAGGACCTGACAGATTCCCTGGGGAATTCTACCAAACTTTCAAGAAGAAATAATATCTATTCTTCCTGAAGATATTTCAAAAAATTGAAGCAGAAGGAAAACTTCCAGACTCTTTTTTTGAAGCCAGCATTACCCTGATCCCCAAACCAGGCAAACACCCCACTAAAAAGGAGAATTTCAGACCAATATTCCTGATGAATATGGATGCTAAGATTCTCAACAAGATCCTAGCTAATAGGATCCAACAGCACACTAAAAAGGTTATCAAACATGACCAGGTGGGATTCATCCCTGGGTTGCAAGGATTGTTCAACACTTGCAAATCAATCAATGTGATAGACCAAATCAATAAGAGAGAAGAACCACATGATCCTCTCAATTGATGCAGAAAAAGCTTTTGACAAAATCCAGCATCCATTCCTGATTAAAATGCTTCAAAGTATAGGGATAGAGGGAACATTCCTCAACTTCATAAAATCTATCTATGAAAAACCCGCAGCAAATATCACCCTCAATGGGAAAAAGCTGACAGCCTTCCCTTTGAGATCAGGAACAACATGACAAGGATGCCCACTCTCACCGCTCTTGTTCGACATAGTATTAGAAGTTCTAGCAACAGCAATCAGACAACAAAGAGAAATAAAAGATATTCAAATTGGCAATGAAGAAGTCAAACTCTCTCTCTTTGCAGATGACATGATACTTTATATGGAAAACCCAAAAGACTCCACCTCCAAACTACTAGAACTCATACAGCAATTCAGTAATGTGGCAGGATCCAAAACCAATGTACAGAAATCAGTTGCTTTCTTATACACTAACAATGAAAATACAGAAAGGGAAGTTAGAGAGTTGATTCCGTTTACTATAACACCAAGAACCATAAGATACCTGGGAATAAACCTAACCAAAGAGGTAAAGGATCTGTACTCGAGGAACTACAGAACACTCATGAAAGAAATTGAAGAAGACACAATTTTATTTTTCATGGATCAGAAAAATAAACATTATTACAATATCTATACTGCCTAGAGCAATCTATACTTTCAATGCCATTCCAATCAAATTCCACTAGCATTTTTCAAAGAGCTGGAGCAAACAATCCTAAAATTTGTGTGGACTCAGAAGAGACTCTGAATTGCTAAGGAAATGTTGGAAAGGTAAAACAAAACTGGGGGCATCACATTGCCCAATTTCAAGCTTTATTACAAAGTTGTGATCACCAAGACAGCATGGTACTGTCATCAAAAAAAAAAAAAAAAGATACATAGACCAGTGGAACAGAGTAGAGAGCCCAGATATGGACCCTCAACTCTATGGTTAAATAATCTTCGACAAAGCAGGAAAAAATATACAGTGGAAAAAAGACAGTCTCTTCAATAAATGGTGCTGGGAAAATTGGACAGCTATATATAGAAGAATAAAACTTGACCATTATCTTACACCATACACAAAGATAAACTTGAAATGGATAAAAGACCTCAATGTGAGACAGGAATCCATCAGAATCCTCAAGGAGAACATAGGCAATAACCTCTTCAACATCGGCCACAGCAACTTATTTCAAGATATGTCTCCAAAGGCAAAGGAAAAAAAAAAAAGCAAAATGAATTTTGGGGACTTCATCAAGATCAAAAGCTTCTGCACAGCAAAGAAAACAGTGAACAAAACAAGGAGGCAACCCACGGAATGGGAGAAGATTATTTGCGAATTATGGTACAGATAAAAGGCTGATATCCAGGATCTATAAAGAACTCCTCAAACTCAACATACACAAAACAGATAATCATGTCCAAAAATGGGCAGAAGGCATGAACAGACACTTCTCCAATGAAGACATACAAATGGCTATTAGACACATGAAAAAATGTTCATCATCATTAGCCATCAAGGAGATTCAAATCAAAATCACACTGAGATACCACCTTACACCAGTTAGAATGGCCAAAATTAACAAGACAGTAAATAAGGTGTGTTGGAGAGGATGTGGAGGAAGAGAAACCCTCTTACACTGTTGATGGGAATGCAAGTTGGTACAGCCACTTTGGAAAACAGTGTGGAGATTCCTTAAGAAATAAAAATGGAGCTTCCCTATGACCCTGCAATTGCACTACTGGCTATCTACCCCAAAGATACAGATGTAGTGAAAGGAAGGGCCATCTGTACCCCAGTGTTCATAGCAGCAATGGCCAAAGTCACCAAACTGGAAAGAACCAAGATGCCCTTCAATGGACGAATGGATAAGGAAGATGTGGTCCATATATACTATGGAGTATTATTCCTTCATCAGAAAGGATGAATACCCAACTTTTGTATCAACATGGATGGGACTGGAAGAGATTATGCTGAGTGAAATAAGTCAAGCAGAGAGAGTCAATTATCATATGGTTTCACTTATTTGTGGAGCATAAGAAATAACATGGAATGACATGGGGAGGTGGAGAGGAGAAGGGAGTTGGGGGAAATTGGAGGGGAGACGAACCATGAGAGACTATGGACTCTGAAAAACAATCTGAAGGTTTTGAAGGGTGTGCGGTGGGAGGTTGGGTGAGCCTGGTGGTGGGTATTATGGAGGGCACATATTGCATGGAACACTCCCCAAGGAGTAACAGGATAAAAACCATTTTGGCAAATATTTTTGTATTCATACCCAAGACGTATTAGGAAAGATAATATCTTAATATAAGTAAACTCAAGTCTAAAAATTCCTGCTAATTGTCTAAAAAGTGTTTTTTCTAAAAAAGTCATTATATTGATCAAATTCATAGAATTCTCGACTCCCCTCCCTTTATTTAGAAAAACTCTTCAATGAAGAGTCCACCATAGTAGCTGAACTTGGTCTTTGTGATGAGATATTATGCAAAAGTTGATATATTAATATAAACTGCTTGCCAATGAATATTTGTTTTGTATATTTTAATCAAAGATTTGGGACTTTTTACCTGAGCTAATTTTTAATTTCAACAAAGCCTAAATAAAAATACAGTAAATATAAATGCACATAGTTTCCCAATTGTTTTATTCACTTATAAGATACTGGAAGATAATATTTCTGGACAGACATGACATAAGGTATGTATATGGGGGGTGTTAAGTGCTGAATTGCATCCCCTCCAAAATTTATTTATTTTTTTTTTTTTAAAATATTTTATTTATTTATTTGACAGACAGAGATCACAAGTAAGCAGAGAGGCAGGCGCCCTGCTGAGCAGAGAGCCTGATGCGGGGCTCGATCCCAGGACCCTGGGATCATGACCTGAGCTGAAGGCAGAGGCTTTAACCCACTAAGCCACCCAGGTGCCCCCCCTCCAAAATTCATATGTTGATTCTCTAGCCACCAGTACTTCATATTATGACTATATTTTGAGATAGAGTTTTTAAAGAGGCATTTAAGTTAAAATAGGGCCATTATGGTGGGCCTAATCCATTCTGGTGTCCTTATAGGAGGGAATTTGGAAACATATAGAGACATATAGGAAGCTCATGTACAAGGAAAGGCCATGTGAGGTCACAGCAAGAAGGTGGTCACCAGAAAGCCAAAGAGAAAGGCCTCAGAAGAAACCAAACCTACCAATATCTGATCTTGGGCTTCTAGCCTATAGACCCTCTTAAACAGATAGGTAACACAAAGGTAAAAACTTCATCATGGAATACAAAAGGGTGTTAGCTATGTGAAAATATGGGTTAAAATCCAACTTTCTCTTGTTTCTGTGTTTCAATTTTTATCATTTTATAAATTTTATGGAGAATTTAATTTGTAAATGTGTTTTGTGTTTCCAGTGCTAAAACTCACCAAATAATTTGTTGAGGAACATTTAATAAGAGTAGTATGACTGTCTACTGAAAGTAGAAAGAGGCATCTTGAAAACTCCAGATACTCAATTACATATTTGTAAAACTTCATATTTAGCATTTCAATTACAATGATCTATATAATGAAATTCCTGTTTTCATTTTACATACTATCTGGTGCAAAAAATGCCAAGCCTTAGAAAAGGAAATAGACACAGCCATAAGTACTTTGGAAACTTTTCGAAGACCCTAGCTTCAAAAAACTCGAAAATCTCTAGTGATCTGGACATTTAAAAGAATTTTATTTAAATATTAAATAAAGAGTCGCAGAAATGCTTGTATAGTCATTTGTTACATCTCTTTACATAGGAGATAGAGTACTTTTGTATCATTTTGTGGAGAGAAATTTTTAACAAATGAGATTTCCAAATAAAGTTGTATCAGGATGGGTTAGAAGTTAAGCATATTTCATTATATTTCACTATTATTAAAAGCAAATTAACTCATATAGGACATCTCTGAAAGACAGAAAAATACTTTAAAACATTTCTTCACATTCCAGAATATTGACTGAAATATATCTAATGTCAGTAAATGCAAGTAGTTCAAGTGCTTAGTAAACTCAGGGCCGGTTTCCTAGAGGCAGAACTCAAACTCAGAAGTAGAACTCTTTCCAGTCTTCCTTATATGGAGCCCACTGATGAACAGTAGGTTCATGGAACTTAGAGCCATAGCCCTTTACATGAATTTTATGTTCTTTTGCTGCTGTTTCTTCTGCTTATGTATCACTCTCCCTATGCTGTATGTATCATCTCAGTAGCATCAAAACTCTCATTGCCATTTTTTATAACTCATTGCTCCATATCTTGGAGGAAGAAATCATGTTCCAGTATACTAAATCTAAACTGATAATAAGACCAAAATACATAAATTATCACATTATAAATTTTTATGACCTTGATGTGTATTAAAATATATATCTCCTAGTAATGCACTATATTGTCTCATTAGCTAAAAACTACCTTTCTCAACTCCATTTGCATTCCTTTTAAAAGCGGGACACTCCTTGGCCCATTACTGACATCATCATAAATAAAGTTTGGATTATTTTAACATCCCTCTGGTTCCACAATACCTGCCAACTAATATTCCTCCCACAAAATCTAAGTATATCTCTCTCTTCTTATCCTAGTCACAATTATCTATTAACTTTAGACTCACAAATTAATAATTTAAAAAGACTATTGTACCAGACCCAGTTTCTTCTCAACTTCGTAAGTTACCATCATCAGGATATCAATCTGAGTGTCACCATGATAGATAGCTATAGTGTTGGATTCTGTAATTTGACTTTTTTTTTTCTTTTACCATCTCTCTACTTTGGTAGACTTTTCTTATGGCCACAAAATAGATGAAGAATTTCACACTATCTTCCGCATATTGAAATATAAAATTTACCTGATGACAACAGCCTTCTTTATCCCCCTTTCAATCATTCACTGAATTCAAATTTCAACATGGGAAATCCATTACCTCTTTTTAAGTCTCATGGTCTTCTAGTTCCTTCTTCACGCTTTCAATTATTATTATTTTTTTTAATGATAGCTCAGCTCTACATCAGAACCTCATATTCTCCCCCATGACTTTCTACTACACTTGATCTTGCCAATTCCCAACTGTGGTTCAAACCAATGGTCTATTGCATTATCTGGATAAAATTACATAATCTGAGAAAACTGATCATTTCCAACCTCAAATAGACCCTCAACTGTTACTTGGTGGTCTTTCCACTAATTTCTAGTTGGATAAATTTTCTATTTTCCTAAGTGGTTAGTCTCAGTCATTTCCTTTCACTCAGCCAAGCAAAACCAAACCAAACAAATAACATAAACTGTCTCATAAAAAAATAAACACATGAGACATACTCAAACATAACTATAGGTTCACAATTCCCAGTTTCTTTCTTTACAGTCTCAGAGGAAGATGTGCTCTGTTGCAAGCCACAGTAATCCTATCTACTCATGTCATTGCCCAGAAACCTCTCCATTTCCTCTGAAATGTGCAACCTTGTTATCATTTTCCTTTCTCACCCTCACCACTTACTTCTTTCAGTCACCCTAGAAATATGTTAAGATATTCCTATTCAAAAAAATACATTGATATTTAAAATTCTCCCATAAATGAGGAAAAGCAGAGAAACATAACAAGCTCTACTTCAGCCTGGTGACCACAGTTGGCATCATCAGTCATAAATCATGTTGATAGTATATAACCTTGATAGGATGTAATAAAATGAACACGTTACCTCTGTGATCTACCTTTCTCAAATCAATAATCCCAGTTTAATCATAGAAAACTGTACTCCTCAAAACTGCAAGTTCATCTAAAACAAGGAAAGTTAAAAAAAATTGTCAGTAAAGAAGAAGCCAAAGAGAACTAACAACTAAATACAATGTGGTATCTTGGATGAGATCCTGGAATAGGAAAAGGACCTTAGGTAAAAACCAAGGAAATCTGAATAAATTATAGACTTTTTAAACATAAATATATCCATATTGGTTCATTAATTATAATGTAGTAACCATAATAATGTAAGATATTAATAACAGATTAAGCCATGTATAGGGGCCATATGGGAATTCTCTGTATTATCTGCCCAATTTTTTGTAAACCTAAAACTGCTCTAAAAAATTAAACTCTATTATTAAAATTGAAGCAAAAATTGTAGCCCAGGCATTACTCCATCTAGAGGGAGGTAGAACAATCACCTATATTAATAATAAACACTTTTATTCACATTAGTAATTGCAGCTTATGTGTGTAACCATAATAGATCTCCTGATCCTAAACTCCAGAATTTGTCAGAATAATAAACAAAGTGGAGGTTAAAAATAGAAAAATCCAGGCTTCCCCATGCTGAGATACTTCTGTAAAACACACAATATGAGAGGACATAGCAGAGCAGACCATAACTGGTTGCCCTCTCTAGGTGCCTTTCAAGAGTTAGGAGGGCAGAAATGGGTAGATCTACACATGCTAGTTTCTGTTCTCAAAAATGCCACTCGGCTTCAAGAGGAGAGGAGCAGAATGAACCAGCTTAGCATTAGGCCAGGATCATAGCTAATCAAGGTCTCTTGACACAGAAACAAGAAAGTGGGACTTTCTTCTAAGAGAGAAAATGCTAATTGCAGGAAAAGTCTTATAACATGTCTCAGTTATAAGCAAAGGATATATAGATAGATGTTATTATATAGAGATAGATAGATGTCATTGCCTATGACATCTAATGACCCAGACAACTAATCTGCAATAATCAGCAAAATGAAAATTACCATCAGGACGATGTCAACTTTGGAATAAAAAATTAGGGCAAGTACATTAAAAACTTTTGAAAAATGGACTTTTATTTCTTTTCAATAATTTATTCTTTTGTTTTTTTAAGTAAGCTCTATGCCCAATGTGGAGCTTGAATTCATGACCTCAAGATCAAGACTTGCATTCCCTACCAACTGAGCTAGCCAGGTGCCCCACAAAATGGACTTTTAAATAGTAAGTTCGATTCTTCTTCATTATTTCTAATTAAACTTTTAGGAACTATGAATTGACTCATCCATGGAAACCAATTTTTCCCACTTACCAGTGTAAATTATTTGACAGTTTACTTAATTTAATTCTTTAGCAGAATAGTTTTGTTTTGTTTTCTTTTCACATCTGGCAGTATTGGCAAGTCATCTTCCCTCCTGAGCATTCCTTTGCCTCTCCACTGTCACTATAATCTATTGTAAACTACTTTTCATATGTTTCCATGCCTTCTACATCTCTGACAAATTGTACTTTAAAAAAAAAATTCCTGGTGTCTATATCCAAAGGACATAAAAAATTATTAATTTAATTTGTTCCTTGTTACCAGTCAGGTAGAAAATAGAACCACTGAACACATTTGTTTTTCTACTTAGTTTAGTATATTTGCTGATAGTACAACATAAGGCTCATCCTCTTTTTCATTCACTGATTGTCGATGTTATGTCAAGATCTTTCAAATTCTTCAAAACCTAAATATGGTGCTTCTATCCAAAAAATCCCTTTACCTACTAACACTGTGACTTACACTATTCATAGCCCTGCTACCAAAAATACCATTTTCTTTATTATATATATAGTTATAGATAGATAAATAGATAGATAGATATATCTTATCTAGTTATTGGATTGAAATATTTTCTACTATAACTATGCCACCAAAGATAAAGTAACATAAAAATATTATAGTATTTCTTCAAAATATATCAGTGTATACAATATAATATAACTACTGATTATTTCTAGGGGGTTATTTTCTCAGTAAGACTTGATAAACTAAGTGCAGATTTATACTTTTTTTTATTTTAAAGATTTTTTTTTTAATTTGACAGAGAGAGATCACAAGTAGGCAGAGAGGCAGGCAGAGAGGGTGGGGGAAGCAGGCTCCCTGCTGAGCAGAGAGCCTGACTCAGGGCTCGATCCCAGGACCCTGAGATCATGACCTGAGCCGAAGGTAGAGGCTTAACCCACTGAGCCACCCAGGTGCCCCTAGATTTATACTCTGTGTCTATACTCTAAAGCTACAAACACTTTTGAAATATTGACTTAAGCAGAGTATAATTAGAAAGGCAGACTTCTCCTGTCCAAAGATACTCCAGTTTCAAATATTACAGCATCTTTGATTTGTTTCTCAATGTCAACCACGAAAAATTCTTACACTTCAACTACAACGATATTTTGAAACACAAATCTGAACTTCTCCAACCTCTGCCCCCTTCTCATATTCAAAACATTTCAATAATTTGTAATTGTTCTTAGGTGAAGTACAACATACTTTATATCTCATGTCATGCTCCCTCCCACATGTGCTCTCTGGGATCTGTCACATGGACCTTCTTCAATTACTGCACATCTGTTACTCCCTGCCATAGTCTTTACATATGATGTGTCATCTTCCTTAAAAGTTTTTCCTTACCACCACCACTTACATAAGATCTCATTTTCTTCCTTCATATCTGGTTCAAATTTCAGCATTATGTAAGATGTACCTAAATAGTTTTATTACCTTGTCACATGCTCTTTCATGCTCTCAAAGAATCATGCAATTCAATAATATCTGTTTCTCCCACCGTAACCATTGTCCACTATTAATTGTCCTGCATCAAGAATAGTGTGTGACTAATAAATAAATTAATTAGTGAATAAATAGCTAATTTTTAGACCATTTTTGTTCAGAGATGAGCTATTGATCAATGGCAGTCAAAAATAGATAACTGATAACTTACATAAGAAAAAGAAAAACCTAGCAACATGAAAGTTCTATAATCTATTTTTTATGCAACCTTGATATTTAGCTGGCTCCTTTTGGTAACTAAGCTATGCTCTCAATAGTCAGAGCATGGCAAATGGAATTCATTCCATTATATTCCAGTGCTTATGACCATGATTGAGAGTATTAATTATATGCTTTTAAATTTCATTTCTCTTTGCAATGTACAGTGAGAATTTAGCTTTTGGCAAGTATCTGATAAGGCATGAGAAGAAAAACTACTTTAGATTTAATATGCTGCATAGCATAATATAAGGAATGGTACAGTATGAAGGAAGGGTGAACTAAATTTATCTTTGACTTCTGGGTCAGAAATGTATGAAGTTTTGGCTGGGTGACTGCAAATGAGCCATGTCGTCTGAGTATATTTCTATAAAAAGAGGATAATATCTATCTGACAAATTTATTGTAACAAAATAATAAAAATATTAACTATTGAGGTGACAACATTTGAATAATTTACAATTGCTCTTAGGTGAAGCTCAGCCTACTGCTGATATTGGAATAGGGTGAAACCATTACCACATTTATAGAGTAAGAATATCTCAAATGTTTCTGTTATACAAAATAGACCATTTGAAATATTACTTTTATATACAATTGACCATTTTAAAATATATTTTCTACTTGGATTTATTTCTTTATAACTGACATGGTTAATTATCATTATAAATTAAGATTTCCTTTCCTTTTTTCCCATGAAAGCTATTTTCTCTGGACTATGTAATCACTGCAATCTCATCAGTTTTCTGATTATTGAGAAAAAACAAGTGATCAATATTGAATGGCCTGAAAAAAACCAATGAAGTTCATTCAAATCAATATGTTTAGCTTCAATCATTTATACTGTACATTTACAAAAGCACAAAGCTCAGTTTATTGAAGCTTCATTTGGAATTAGCAAAAATTATGGGGAGTAATTGTGTAGTTGCATTTCATTTTAAATCTGGAAAATGGAAACAAATGATTTTTTTATATTTTCAATGGATAATCTATTCTACTTTAAATTATAAATGTATTAAACTACTTCTTTGAATATAACTATAATATTCATATACTAAGTTAATTCTAAATTTGTGACTATTAGGATAGATGACATTGTTTTGAAGGTAATAGACTAACTGCGTTTTCTTCATTTTCATTTATAATTTGGAAGTAGATAAATATTACTTAAATTCATTCATATAAACTTAAAGTGATTTTTTTCTAAAATTTTGATAAAACACTAAATGATGAAAAAAAAAGTAGTAAGTACACTGTTAAAACAAATGTAGTAATACAAAAAACAACAGGTAAAAACAATCTTTATAAAACTCATTTCAGAAAGTACCCCAAAGTCAAGAGAAGAACAGTAACTTTCTGAAAACTTTCCCCAAGTTAACCATTAGACAAAAAAAAGGAGTCCTTTTTTATTAGTCAAAATATTCCATTATAAAATTTTTAAAAAGATTTATTTATTTGACAGAGAGCACGTGAGCAAGTTGGAGGAGCAGCAGAGTGAAAGGGAGAAGCAGGCTCCCTACTGATCAAGGAGGCTGATGTGGGGCTTAATCCCAGGACCCCCGGGACCACAACCCAAGCCAAAGGCAGACATTCAACCAACTGAGCCACCCAGGCACTTCCTCCATTACATTTTTAAAAACTCTGGATACCTCACATTCTTTTATATACATTATCTAATTTGATCTCTACAACAACCCTATGAGAAGAGTAAAACAGATCAATATTACATCAAAAAGGTTACAGAGGATTTTGAAATTGAGCAACTGATAAGTAACAGAAAATGCTCTTTTTAAACTACCAACATAGTACTCTTTCTATGCTACTACAAGTCCTTTTTATTATAAAAGTGCATATGGATATGTGTGTGTATACACACACACATATATAGAGCCACTGGAGAAAAAAAAAGTTAAGCTGCATATTTTCAGTATTTTGATGGTGGGGATAGGGGGCTGGGGTGTGAAAAATGACTTCAAATTTATCATGAAACAATTATAGTAAAATTCACTGAAAAAACAATGCAAACTTAATTTAATCATTTTGTCCCAAAACAATTCAAACTTGTAATTTAATATATTTATTTATGCCATGTCCTCAAGCCACAATTCCCAGAGGGTCGCCTAAAGAGGACAAGGTAATACATATTACAGGAAAGGAATCATGAGTTTAGGGAACCTAAATATTTTATAATAGGCAGTTAAGTATGTTGTTCTTTGGTAAAGAATGGAAGAAACTATTTCTCTCTTCCAAGCCTGTAAGCAAACTAGTCCCTTTCTTCAGAGAAAAAATACTATCTCTATTTCCAAGGGCTGTTTACTATACAAAGACTTTGGAAATATAGTCAGGAATAATAGCTGTCAGTGCTTCTGTTCACAGCATGAACAGAAATGTATATGGTCTGTATGAAAGACCTGTGTCTCCCAACAATATCAATCCTTCATCTTTATATATCTTTTATACTGTCACGGCTTCTGGTGAATTTTCCTGCTCCATCAGTGGCTTGGATTAATGTAGTTGACAAATTAATATGATTAATATGAGAACAATTTGTGCAATTTTTCTCATATAACACATTTAATTAAGAATTCTACCACTAGGACTCCAAGTAAGAGTAAGACAGACTGCAGTACTGACATCAAGCATTATCCTAAAATTCTGTACTCAGACAGTTGAACCAACTCCATAAACCATCAGAGTCTGTCTTAAATATCTAGGTGGCTTTCCTCTTAACTTCCTATACTGATCTTTTCATTTCCCTAAGGCACTAATCCAAGTACAGAACTATGTATTAGTAATTATACCAACTCTGCCTTGCCATACAAGAATGCCTAGGGTGATTTTATAATCTATAAAAAGTCCTTAGGACAGTGAGTTTATACTGATGCCAGTGTCTGTCATGGTCAAAGTTGTGTTATTTCAATTAAAGTCAGAAACAAATTTCATATTGTTTCTAATTGAATGACTACATTATAGGGGTGACTATCTCTGTATACTTACTGAAGTCAATTATTCTTTTGGAAGCTCCCCTGAGTAAAAGGTAGCCTCATTTAGAGAGACTTCTGTAGTCTCCTGAGTTACATAATCTGGTATTTCTTCAAAACTTGAAAGTACATTATAATCTTTGCTAAGCTATAAATCACTATAATTTGGGGAGGAAGGCAAGATAATGACAAGAAGTACAGCATCATGGGTGTACATGGTGTCACTAGAAAAATATGGGCTTTTATAGTCATCAAGACCCCAAGTGAGACTTACATCATCATGGGGCCTGAACTGACAGTGCCTTTATAGTAGCCTCCCAGTGAGCTGATAATTCTTTAGGTTCTCATTTCAGTTCAAATAATTATTTATCAAACCTTTTTGGGATAGAACTTCCTTCAGAGAACCAGTCCATCTTTTCTGTTTGTTCATACCACCAGGAAGAAGGTATTTGTCTACCAAGGGAATAAGAAACAGTTATATAGTAATGGAGGTTGGGAAGATACATGGAAGTACTGACAGCTGTTTTTATATGGAAGGTACAAGAGCAAAAGCCATCTTCAGTTTCTTTTCTTTTCTTTTTTTTTATCTGAAGTTTCTGATTGAACTCTAAGTAAAATCAAGGAGAGTACTAATCAAATCATGGTCAGGGCTGTCTGGCAGGAGATGACAACAGTCAGTTAAATTTAAGGTGTTGGACACATCAGTTTATGGGAGCCATATCAGAATGTTTTCGTTAATGAGAAATGTTCATGGTTCTGAAAGACAAAGATCATTAATGTCCCTCCATCACCATGCTTCAAGGAGTCTGGAGGTTTTCCTTCCCCAGGTGCCACTGTGATTGTTTTCTCCTTCTACCCCCTAAAATTTGTTGTGTCCTATTCTAGCAGCTGTAAATTCATTTTTCTTCAAACATTTCTTACCTGAATCCAAACCTTTTGCCCAAGAAGGACAAAGTTTATATAAAACTTACAGAGATATTATGTCCACCATTTGACTATATTGGCTACTACTGAAAGATCTGGTGTGGGTTACTATTGGTATCCAGTGTACTCAACTAACTGCCATTATCATTATGATCAAAAACCATGCTGATTCAAAACGACAATTCAGGTGGTTAAACAAGAATTATTTTTAATTCCCTAGGGCCCATTTGGCTGTACCAGTGTAGCAAACAGACTGGCCTCGAATTGCTGTTTAGGGAAAAGAAAGAGTTATGCCCAGGAATGGTCTAGATGGAATCTCACATTTAAGAAAAAATAGGTCTATGTAAATCCCCACCCATTCTGTCATGAGAATTAGCTGGAAAGTCTCACAGAGGAGATGATCCATTTCTGGGGACAACTGTATTCAATGAATAAAACAGCCTCACTAAAGTAGACAGGCAAGTAGATTACTAAGTCTTTTTTATTTTTGAATAGGCTTTTTCAACACCAGAGACTAGGCAAAACCAGATGCCTCTGGATGCCAAGAGGTATGGGAGATCAATAAAATACCTTGACTTGAATACCAGCCTACTGCTGAATGACTCTTGTAAAATAAAAAGAGGCAGGAGGAGGAAGGGACAGGAAAGGAAAATGAGGAGAAGGAGAAGGAAGGGATGGAGGAAGTAGAGGAGGAGGAAGAGGAATCTTTTCTTTTCCTAGGGGCAGACCAAACACCTAGGCTATTTTCAAGATTAAAAAGGCCATTAAAAATGTAATGAGGCTCATTAAGAAGAGCATTGGCCACAGCTATAAGAACAGTTAAGGTCTACTACCTATGAGAGGAACAATCATGTCTAATTTTGGTTCTGCATAGCTGACACTAAGGTGGAGAAGGTGTACCAAGCCAGTTTATTTCTTCAAGTTTTAGGTTAGCCAAACCATCAGTGAACCAAGCTTAAGATCTAGGGGAATTTCTGTGAATAAAGGACTCTGCTGAGTCAGAGGCTATGCTTTAGGTGACAGAGTGAAAAACAAATTTTCATCCAAAGGGATTAGCTGTCATTTTTTCAGATAAAGTAAATATATCACTGGGGCCAGGACTCCAGTTTTACTGAGTATACAATTTCCATTCTATCAGTAAAGGTTGTTGAGATTTTTCTACTTGTTTGTCATTGAGTCTAAGCTGATCCACCTCAAAATGGGAATATTACACCAAAGAGTCACAAAGCCCCTATGGAGAATGTTTTTAGCTTTGGCAAGAGCTCAGTAGCAATATAATAATCCCTTTCAGAAGGTACATGTCTAATAGCCATGTCAGAGAGGCAATGAGTATGAATTCCTGAGTCTACCTTCCTTTGCTAGGCTACCTTCCTTTGCCAAAGGCAAAATAATCATAGAGAATTTTAGTTCAAAAATTCATTATGGTTATGGAGCCCTAAAGTCAGAGAACATTCCAGGACTTGCTGGGTGTCTTTCAATCCAAAGTATTTATTTGGACCTTAGCCAAGAAATGTTGATTTATGAGATAGCCAATATAAAGAACAAAGTAGAATTCCCACTTATCTCCAATCCCACTATCTCCAATATCCAACATGACAAATAAGGGGCTGGCCTTCCTTTTTTGTAGTGGTGGTTGAAGTATCAGCCCTTCCTTGACTACCAAAAATATTGAGCATTATGAATCTGTATCTAGACCTACTAAGTGTGCCTGCCTTCTGCTCCAGAAAGAGATAACATCTCTATATTCCACAGCTGAGAGAAAACCTGCCCTTTGCTCTCAAAAGAGATACCATCTATATCTTCCAAGGTTATTTGCTGTATAAACATCCTTGAAAGAAAGTTTGGCATAACGGAAGTCAGTGCTTCTGCTGGAAGATATCCAAAAACAGAAGAGACCCATGGAGAAATATCTCTCAACAGAAGAGTAGTAGAGAAACCAAATGACTGTCACAGTTCTGGTCAAGTTTACTGAAATAGCAGCCTACTACTGCTGCTGCCAATTATCGTAATGCAATTATATTTCAGGATTTTTCTTCACTGTTTCATTATTCAGTTGTTGCTTTACAGTAAAAATTTACTTATTGGTTTGTCCATTCAAACCCTTATATTATTCATGTACTACCAGTGAATAAAAAAACAGCTTTAAAAAGACTAATATAAAATATGTTTTCTTCAGATTCTTATTCCAAAAGCTCCAATATCATATCAAGTTTTTTTTTAACTCTGAAGGTAAGTCTAGATACATGTAATATAAAAACTAGATAAACATAATATAAAATATAATATAAAAACATATAATATAATATATATAAAACTAGATAAACATAACATAAAACATAATATAAAATAATATGAAAAAACAGTTCATGTTTTAAACAAGAAATGTTACACACATTAAATATTGATGGGAGTCACATTATTGATGGAAGCAGCTTAACAAGGTAGAAAGGACACAACTTTACAAGTTAAAGTCAAATCTATACAAATTAGAAAATATGAGGTCTTGGGAATATTATACAACTTAACTTCCTTTTCTAAAAAAATCAGCTTATCACCTATTTAATTGATTGCAGTTGATAAGGATACTGAAACGATATATGTAACATATCTAGCAGAGGCATAGAAAACAGGAAGAACACATTAATTTCTTCTCCACTTTCTGCTGCTATCATGATAACAGAAATATCTCACCCATCTTCATAAATAGAGTATCATTCTACTTCTTCCAAGTAATTCTCCTTAAAAGTCTATGTATGTTCCTGGAGGTTCAATATCTCCTTAGGAGTTAGTGGGCCTCAAAATATCATCCAGAACAACAGTTAAAACACTTAAAATAGGTACTTATAAACTCTACTGTCAAAGGAAATAAAGGGTCTTTCTGGGAACTGCATCTGAGTTTGGCTCCAAGAACAATTAATTATAATGTGCTATGGTATGTTACATTTTTACTAATCTTCATAAGTCACTTCTCATACTTTATCTCATATACTTTCCACACTTAAATCCTTGGAGAATATAATTACTGGAGACATAGTAGATTTGAAGTGGAGAATTTGGTTAGCTTCCTGAGAGGGACCATTATTAAGTTTCACTAGGTTTATTTTTCTATGAAAATATATCCAACTTTCAAATCCATGAACAGGGAAAAAACTAAATTCTGTGTATCTCTGATAGTTTGAATTGATTCATATCTATTAGCTAGCTGTAAGTGAATAAACTTCACTCAGACAATATGAATGAGACTACTAATTTTTAAATCATTATCCTATTTTTTGAAGCGAGGCACAGTTTATTTTCTGGATCTATAAAATATATTCACTGCTTAGGTATCAGAACCAAAGAGATAAAACATCTTCACATGATGAAAACAGCATTGGGTGTTATATATAATTAATGAATCATTGAACATTATTACATCAAAAACTAATGATGATTATATGTTGGCTAACTGAATTAAAATAATTAATTAATTACGTTTTTATTGTGTTATGTTAGTTACTATAAAATACCTCATTAGTTTTGATGCAGTGTTCCAAGATTCATTGTTTATGTGCAACACCCACTGTTCCATGCAATGCATGTCCTCCTTAATACCTACCACCAGGCTCACCCATCTCCCCCAACCCCTCCCCTCTAAAACCCTCAGTTTGTTTCTTGGAGTCCACAGTCTCTCATGGCTCATCTCCCCCCCACCCCCCGATTTCCCCCAATTCACTTTTCCTTTCCTTGTCCTAATGTCCTCCATGTTATTCCTTATGTTCCACAAGTGAGTGAAACCATATGGTAATTGACTTTCTCTGCTTGACTTATTTCACTCAGTATAATGTCCTCCAGTCCCATCCATGTTGATGCAAAAGTTGGGTATTCATTCTTTCTGATGGCTGAGTAATATTCCATTGTATATATGGACCACATCTTCTTTATCCATTCATCTGTTGAAGGGCATTTCGGCTCTTTACACAGTTTGGCTGTTGTGGACATTGCTGCTATGAACATTGGGATACATATGGCCCTTTTTTTCACTACATCTATATCTTTGGGGTAAATACACCAGTAGTGCAGTTGCTGGGTCATAGGGTAGCTTTTTAAAAATTTTTTGAGGAATCTCTGCATTGTTTTCCAAAGTGGCTGCACCAGCTTGCATTCCCACAAACAGTGTAAGAGTAATCCCATTTCTCCACATCCTCTCCAACATTTGTTGTTTCCTGCTTTGTTGATCTTTGTTATTCTAACTGGGGTAAGGTGTTATCTTAATGTGGTTTTGATTTGAATTTCCCTGATGCTAATGATGATGAACATTTTTTCATGTGTCTGCTAGCCATTGGGAAGTGACTGTTCATGTCTTCTGCCCATTTATTGACATGATTATCTGTTTTTTGGGTGTGGAGTTTGAGTTCTTTATAGATCTTGGATATCAGTCCTTTGTCTATAGTGTCATTTGCGAATACCTTCTCCCATTCTGTTGGTTGCCTCTTTATTTTGTTGACTATTTCCTTGCTGTGCAGAAGCTTTTGATCTTGATGAAGTCCCAAAAGTTCATTTTCACTTTTGTTTCCTTTGCTTTTGGAGACGTGTATTTAAAGAAGTTGCTGTGGCTGATGTGGAAGAGGTTACTGCCTATGTTCTCCTCTAGGATTTGGATGGATTCCTGTCTCACATTGAGGTCTTTCATCCATTTTGGGTTTATCTTTGTGTATGGTGCAAGAGAATGCTCGAGTTTCATTCTTCTGTACATAGTTGTCTAATTTTCCCAGCACCATTTAATGGAGAGACTATCTTTTTTTCCCCTGGATATTTTTTCCTGCTTTGTTGAAGATTATTTGACCATAGAGTTGAGGGTCTATATCTGGGCTCTCTACTCTGTTCCATTAGTCTGTGTGTCTGTTTTTATGCCAGTACTATGCTGTCTTGGTGATCACAGCTTTTAAAAAAGAAAAAAAAATCCCCTTTTCTTAAGAAATGAGCTTGATTGAAAATGTACTTAATGTGTTCTCAAATACCTCAAATGATACATCTCTTTGAGAAAACTTTCTGCGAATGGGGTCAAGGAGAGAATATTAGCCAACAGGATACAGTGAAACACTGGCCTATAAAGTATGTTGTACTTGAGAACTGAATTTAGAGATTAATTCAACATGTAATAGCCAAAGTAACATTTTATTTATGTTTTAGGTATAATTTTGTGTATATTTATTTTGACAATAGCTTTATAGAATATTTGCTCAATTGAGTCAGATTTTGGAATTGCTTTCTTGCTTAAATGGCTCAATGAATTGATTCCATTTATCCCAACAACTAGTTCAAGGCTATTTTATTTTCCCCTGAATTGACTAGTTGATTTGTCTTCATGTAAATCTCAGTCCAAAAATATTTCTGCTGAATCAGCATCACCACTTCCTGCAGCTAGCCATGAAGCTAATTTCAGCAGAGGTTTGAAATTAGGCAAGATAATGAAATGGACTAACAATCTGGCCCAACCCTAATTTATAGTCTTATTTAAAATTAAGGTTGGCTTTGCCCTTGGCCCTGAGACCAGAGAAACACTGCAATTTTAAACCTATCATTAGGCCAACCAGAAGAATGCAGCTAAATTACAACTGTATTTGTCCTTAGAATCATTCACTTTCCTTACTTCTCCTTACTGCTTATGCCTTGACACGTCTGTAATCTGTGGTCTCCCTGTTCATGTGTCAAGCCCACACGAGAGTGCTTCTGTTCTAATACTTTATTAGAAGAGAGTTAGGCTGCTCTGTTCTAACACTGCCTCGGCACTGCACATTTCCTTCTCCCCTCACCTCTCACTAAAATATATCTGTCCAAAGAAAACTGACTGAAAGCATTTTTTTTTTTAAATCTTTGCTTTCCAGCTATCACAATTTTTTTTAAGAAGCAGATGCTAAGATAGAGTTAGGGGTACAAGATGTGTGATTAATACTAGAGAGATGAGGGAGAGGGAATATGATGATGCAGAGAAAGAAGCTGAATTGAAATGAAGACTGGACCAAAAAAGACAAAACGAAGAATTAAAAAAAAAAAAAAAAAAAAAGGAAGACTGAGCAACAACAACAAAAAGCCTTGGCTAACCCTGTAGGAAGCTCTGGTGCAAATATTTCTCAGCAGATCTGTACTATGTTGAGTCTAAATGATGACAGCCTTATATCCCTACCTTGTTCAGTCACCACATGCAGGCTCCCCTAAGAGATGTAAACTAGTATGCAATTGCTCCTAGAACTGTTAGCTGGAGGCAGTGTTATTTTTATTTTATTTTATTTTTTTATTTATTTGAGAGAAAGCACACACACACAAGCAGTGGGGAGGGTCAGAGGGTGAAGGAGAAACAGACTCCCTGTTCAGCAAGGAGCCCAATGCAGGACCCAATTTCAGGACCCTGAGATTATGACCTGAGCTGAAGGCAGACGTTTAACCAGCTAAGCCACCCTGGCACCCTCAGAGGCAGTGTATTGAATGCATTCCCCACAGCTGGCCAGATGTCTTTCTTTTTTAAAATTTTTTTAAATTTTTCTTTAAGATTTTATTTATTTACTTGAGAGAGAGAGGTGGGGGGAAGGGTGAAGAGGGAGAAGCAAACTCCCTGCAGGAGCCTGATGTGGAACTCAATTCTGGGACTCTAGGCTCATGACCTGAGCCAAAGGCAGTTGGTTAACCAACAAAGCCACCCAGGTGCCCCCAGAAGTCTTTCTTTGAAAGGGGATCTTGAGAGACCATCTCTGTGTCATTATCACTCATATGATTAAGTAATTCATAGTGAAGTCCTGAGTGCTAATGATTTAATTCAAAGTTTTCTCAAATGCATTTCTTTGAATAGATGTGAAGAGATGTTTTAGAAAATGTTTTGTGCTCAATTTATTCTATGAAACTATATAACATAAAATTAAAGAATTTCCTTTGCTGCAAGATATAGCGTCCTAATTAATAGTAATGCATTATCTACTATACAATGAGGCATCAAGAGAAAAGTTATAGATTGGATATATCCTAGCTATATTTATACAAAAAGCTTTTTCTCCAGATAATATATTTAATATCTTTCAGAACACTAATGACCCACATAGCACAGTTAAGGAAATTATCTAATTATAGGACATATATCACTATACACACACACACACATAATTTGCATTTCTCAGGACAATTCTGAAAATAGAAAATCTTCTTAACACAAGAGATTGATTCAAATGCTGTGAATGTGAGTGCCATAAAACAAGTGTTAAAAGTGATTCTTACGGACATAGTTTCTTTGAAGTGTTCAAAAGGAGGATTCTGGTGCCATGTTTATAGCAAAATTAACAAGGAGAGGATGAGATTCTTGCACAAGGAAAATGGACTAATGTTAATACATCAGAAAAATTTTATCAATGTCCTTTTTGTTTTAGCCTTTTTCTTTAAGGAGACTGGTCACCAAATTGGAAGGCTTAGAACAAGCACCATAAACAGAAAACTGGGATGCCATGACAGGTAAGGATGTACTAAAATTAATAATTATTTTTATAAAAATTAAATTGCTGATAAACCAAGACTTTCAGAGCAGGATAATTTTTTAAAAAGATTTTATTTACTTATTTGTCAGAGAAAAAGAGAGAGCACAGGCAAGGGATGCAACAAGCAGAGGGAGAAGAGGGCTCCCCACTGAGCAGGTAGCCCTATGTAGGACTTGATCCCAGGACCCTGGGATCATGACTTGAGCCAAAGACAGAGAGATGCTTAACTGACTGAGCCACCCAGGCATCCCAAGCAGAGTAAATTTTTAAAAAGAGACAAAGGATTGATTTCAGAAACCACAAAGCTGTGAGCAATTCTGATATCTTAAAAGAAAAATCTAGAAAATCGTATTAAACAGCTGGTTTGTAAATATTTGGTAAATACTTCAAAATGAGATTTCTCCCCAAATTAATAATTCCCAAATAATCTGATTTTATTTTTAAATTGTAATTTAGTTGGCAAATTAATATACTATTGTAAGTATTGCTAAATATTAGCTGAATATTAGCTATACCAGGCAATTTATAATCTTCTGGTGTACTACATAATAAAATATTGGCTAATATTAATATTATTAAGTGGATCCTTTCTAATTGAATAGTTTAAAAGAATACTTATTAATTTTTATGCTTTTTTTGGGAAAAAATTTCATTGATGTGCCACTGAATTCTATTTTTGATCTTATTTTAATGATATTTATCCTAATATGCTTGCATCTCTCTTTTTTTAAAAGATTTTATTTATTTATTTGACAGAGAGAGAGAGAGAGCACAAGCAGGGGGAGCAGCAGGCAGAGGGAGTGGGAGAAGCAGGCTCCCTACTAAATAAGGAGCCTGACGTGGAGCTCCATCCCAGAACCTTGGGATCATGACCTGAGCTGAAGTCAGACACTTAACCAACTGAGCCACCCAGGAGCCCCATGTTTCTACCAGCAATTTTGAAAACAGTGATAGCATGCTTATCCAATTCTTAAGCAAAGAAAAATTAGAGGACTGTTTTTAGGTCCTAACATCCAAAATCCAAATTTTAAAAAAGCATTAAGGCTAAAAGTATAGCTTCAAACTGAGATCAATTTCACAGGAAGATATAATAATCTGTACATTGGTCCAGTCAACCACTTGTTCAAGTGTATACTGGATATGACCAGAATTTAATAAAGTTCACAGGAAAGGGGCACCTGAGTGGCTCGGTGGGTTAAGCCTCTGCCTTTCGCTCAGGTCATGATCTCAGGTCCTGGGATTGAGCCCCGAGTCGGGCTCTCTGATCAGCAGGGAGCCTGCTTCCCCCTCTCTCTCTGCCTGCCTCTCTGTCTACTTGTGATCTCTCTCTCTCTGTCAAATAAATAAATAAAATCTTTAAAAAAAAAGTTCACAGGAAAAACATTTCGAAGTTGTAGTAGTTTACAAATTAAATGCATTTTAGTACTGTAATGGCACTATTAAAAGGCTCACATAATTATTACATGAAAAGAATAGGAATTCAGACATTTTGCTTTGCCTTGAAGATCCTACATCTGGAATATGTTTAGTGTTGGCTGTGACATTTTAATAAGGGGCAGATAAACTACAAATCTTTGAGGTACAGAAACCAGGATGTAATTGTGCTACATCAAAAAATATTTGAAGGACTCTTGATTTTAGCTTGGAGAAAACCAAACTAAAAGATTAAGGCCATCATAAGAGGGAATAAGCTTGTCATGTGATGTTCCTTAGTAAAAGATAAAGTCCCTGTTTGTATGTTTGTGTATTAATTTCCTAGAATTACCATAACAATTTTTTTCAAACTTGGTATCTTAAAGCAATGGAAATATGTTCTCATAGTTCTGGAGGCCAGAAGTCCAAAATCAAGATGTCAACAGGGTCATGCCTGATCTAAAGTCTCTAGAAACAAATGCTCCCTTGCTTCTTCTTAACTTTCAGTGGCTGCCAACAATCCCTGGCATTCCTTGGCTTGTAATTACATTGCTTCCATCTCTGTCTGTGTCATCACAAGTATGCTCCTCTCTATATCTTCATATGGTCTGCTTAAAAGGACACCAGTTATTGGATTTAGGGCCAACCCTATTCCAGTATGACTTTGTCTTAACTAGTTAAATCAAAATCCCTATTTCCAAATAAGGTCACATTCTGAGGTTTTAGGTAGACATTATCCTGGAGAAACACATTTAACACAGTGTAGTCTGCCTCTGACCCCCTAAATTCATGTCTTTCCCATATTCCAAGTTTATCTACTCTACTTTAACATCTGCCAAAGTCTTAACCCACTTAATTAGCTTTATACCCAAAATTTCATCTGAATACTGTCAATTCAAAAAGTTCCAAATTTCATCATTTAAATAGACCTAAATCAATTATGGGTGAGACTATGGGTATGATCCATCCTGAAGCAAAATCCTTTCCCATCTGTGGACCTGTGAAACTAGGAAGCAAGTTATGTGCTCCAAAATATAATGGTGGTACAGGCATAGAATAGACAGTCCTAGTAGGAAAGGGAAAGAATAGAGTGGTATCATCTAGTCTTTGCCTCTAGTTGTCACACAGCTGCCTTCTCTGTATATTTCATATATACCTTTGTATAAGGATACTAGTCTTTGAATTTGGAGCCCATCCATATCCAGTGTGACCTCATCTTAACTAATTATATCTACAAAGACCTAATTTCCAAAGAAGGCCACAATCTGAGGTTCTAAGTAGACATTAATTTGGAGTAAATATTCAACCCAGAACAATCTGGTTTGTTTTTCAACAATAAATGTTCCAATTCATTTAAGGTTAGCTTTTTAAATTAATCAATCAATCAATTAATTAATTTTTAGAGAGCGCGAAAGTGGGGAGTGGGCAAAGAGAGAGGGAGAGAATCTTGAGCAGGTTCCATGCCCAGAGCAGAGCCCAATATGGGGCTAAATCTCACCACCATGATATCATGATCTGAGACAAAATCAAGAGTCAGATGTTTAACTGACTGAGCCACTCAGGTGCCTGTAAGTTAGCTTTTTAAAACTAATGTCGCTGTCTATAGTGGTAATTAAGCACTCATGAACTATCTTCCAGCTACTATACACATTCAAACAGAAGCAGAAATCCATGAAAGAATACCTAATATGTAGAGTTGAATTCCTGAACTTGATATATTAGGGGAGAGGTAGAACTGATTTAGGTAAATTTTAGATTCCTCTCCACCTTCCATGAGTCTCATGAAGTAGATTTCATCTTCTAAATGTTCAACCAAGATTTCTATGATATATAAAGATGAAAAAGTTGGGCGAGCAAACATTAAAAGTAAAATTTTGGTTCTCTGGTTATTGATTAAAAAAAAAAATTAACTGCAGAAAACAGAGACTTCTTGGGGGATACTGTGACAAACAAATCATAGGTGGTCACTGTTTCCCAACCCCTAGCATTCCTGCTCTGTAAAATCCTCTTCCATTGAGTGTGGGTGGGGATTGTGAATTGCATCTAGCCAACAGAATATGGTAAAGATGAAAGAATTTTGCAGATGTAATTAATATTCCCTTTCAGTTGCCTTTGTGTTAATGGGGGTGGCCCTGACTAAAATCTGATGAATGTCCTTAAGAAAGGAACTGGCCCTCAGTGATGTTAGATATTCTCTTTGCTGGCTTGATGAAGTAAGCACTTACGTTGAGTAAAGTCCCAAGGAGAAAAAACTTTTGGAGCCTGTAGGCCTGAAGGCAGCCCCTCGCAAAAATCCAGAAAAAAAAAAAAAAAACAGTCACGTCATAAGAGGAGATGATGTATTGTTAAGAGATTGGAGTCAAGTGGCCACAAATCAAAGAAAGCCAACAAATGCAAACAGCCACTAGAAACTAGAAGAGACAAGGAAAAATCCTAACTTAAAGGCTTCAAGAAAGTACAACCCCTACCAATACCATGATTTCAGACTTTTGGCCTTCAGAACCAGAACCATGAGAGAATAAATTTCTATTGTTTGTTGATGGTGGTGGTTTGGTTTGTTTGTTTTTTAGAGAGGGAGAGAGAGAATCTTAAGCAGCCTCCATGGTGGAGCTTGACACAGGGCTCAGTCTCACAATCCTGAGATCATGACCTAGGCTGAAATCAAGAGTCTCATACTTAACCGACTGAGCAACCCAAATTTCTGTTGTTTCAAGCCACGTACTTTGTGGTAACTTGTTACAGCAGCCACAGGAAACTAATATAAAAATGGATTTTGCTAACAATCTGAATGAGCTTGAAAAAAGTTTCTATTCTAGCTGTTTTCCAAAAGAGAATGCAGCCTGGACAACACTGATTACATCCTGTGAGACCCTGAGCCAAAGACCCAATTAAGCTACACTCAGACTTCTGACCTATGGAAATTGTGAGAAAATAAATGCATGCCATTTTAAGCCCAAAATTTGTAGTGATTTTCTATGCAGCAATTGGAAACTAATACAAATGTGACTTGTAGTTTTGTCACTTATCTGTATTTATTTCCTTCGAATTCACAATGAATTATTTGAAGTTTTCCACGCTTGATAATTCTTATTACTATGAATAGCATATATCTAAGTAACTAGTTTAAGGCTAATAGTCCAATTGCTATAAACAGAATACTACATGTTACCCTGGGTCTAATTAGCACACAGTCCTAATAAGATAAAGAAGAATATAATTAAATTACCGTATATTCAACCTCTTATGGAAAGAAAGAAAAAAGGAGGCAGGGAAGAGAAAGGCAAATGATATAGGCAAAGTCTGCAGTTTTGACCCATATAGGTCTGAGTAGATGCTGATATTTCCAATATTTTCTATAATCTATAGGAAGTTACATTTCTCCCAGTTTTCTTACTTGTAAGATGGGGATAATAATAGTAACTACTTCAGAAGGCAGTTTCATGTATTAAATGAATCTATTAAATTATCTATGAAAAGAATTTAACAGTTCCAAGAACATAGTAAGTGTTCTATAAATATCAGTGCTCAACATCAGCATTATAACTCATCTCATTTTTAAAAAACAACTGAATACATACATTGTTTTCAGCTCTCATATCTAAATAGTAGATGACTGAGTGGTTTTTATGACCATCTTTAAAGACTCGCGGCACTCCTGGTTTTGGGAAAGACATGTCGTCATGGATTGATGGAAAAAAATGTTTTTTTCATTTTACATGTTATTGATTTTAATATATTGACCACAATTACTGCTCAATGTCTCAAAAACTAGTTTTGTTGAGTCAAAATAATAATGGCATTTTAGAAAGTACAAACCACATTGGTTGGAGTTTTTGGTCAAAATTTAAAAGAATAACTTCACTTTTTTCTTCCTCACTATACCCATATAATGGTTTCATTTAACAGTTTTTCCCCGAAAAAAAATTTTGAAGTTCTACAAAATACTCATTGACATTGTACCTTTCTTTTAATTGAAAACCCAAGTGTATGATATAGGAAATCTTTTCCACACGTGAATGACTCATTGTACTTCAATTATCATTTGGTAAAGTTGTTTGATATTTTAAAACCTGTGATTTTATGGTGACTTAAAAAAAATAAGTTGTATTTTTGCTAATCAGAAGTTAGTCTGAATCCTCCAGGCTCAATTTCAGATTTGAATGTCAAGTCTCAAGTTGAGACCAGCCTTGCAAGCTTTCTCCCCCAGTGTCTATCTACATAAAATATTTATACTGTATGATACCAGAGCTGATCCCATACAAAGATAGATTACGGTTCTTAAGTAATCAAAACAATGCACTCTCAACAAAGGCTGCTTAATTTTCTAGCATATTATTTCATAATGAATCCATGATATTGCACTTTTTTTACCATGACCCTCCATCAAAAACACCTTTCATAAACACACACACACACACACACACACCTGCCTATAAATAACTAAAACAAAATTATAATGAAGCAATTCCTAAACTTACATATAGGTAAGTGTATCATTATATTTTCTTATTCATTCTGTTCTTCCTATTGTATTCTACTACATTCTGTTCTACGTAAAATAAAATGCTTATTGACACTCACCAAATTGGATGGTGACTCATCTATGGTTAAACCTATGACTGTGGATTAAACTTACGGGTCAAAATAGGCAATGAAATGTGAGGCCAGCACCAAACAATTACTCATCATTATTGCCAAGAAGCAGCCAATAGTTCACCCTATTTAACGTCATAAAAAGATGGATAGTTGGTGTCCAGAAAGAGGAAAGCATCATTCTGAACAATACCAAGCAACAGAGTGTGAGAATGTCTATTGCTAGAGCTACTGGTGGCAGATTTCTGTCTTAGAGACCAGACTCCCTCAGAGGTCTGCCCTCTCCAGGTATATTCAGGAGATGGTTCTGACTTCTGCCTGTTGACCCAGAGTATAGCTATTCCCATATTTTTCATTTTAAAGAAGTGCTACAATTAGTAGCTGCAACAAAATGTTCTAAAATGATATAAAAACGTAAAGAATTGGATTTTCCAGTAAGACTTACATAAACCCAACATTTTACTTAGTATAAAGATTTACCAATTAATTTCAAAGACATAAGCAATTGCAAAGTACTGGCACAAGAGGAAGGGTCTTGGTTCTCTAACACACTCTCCAGGTCCTTCCTTGTTGCAACATGAAGCACTCTGGTGCCAAATATACTGTATCTTACATGGAAGGAGCCATTTCCATCAGGAAACATCTCCATTAATCCTTATATAATTGCATATCTTCTGTGGCTTTTCTCAGGGAGGCATTCCCCATAAATCTGTACATTCCAGATATTTTTGCAATATCTGGATAAGCAATCCCAGATAGATGAGGCATATACAGTTAAAAGCATTCCAAAGATAAAGACTCTCCAGCAAAAACCATTATTTTGTTTGCCAGTAGGAGGACATTGCCATGTTTATAAAGCGATTTGACAGTTTCAACTTCTTCCTCCCTTGAGGATCCTCCCTATAATTAAGTAAAAATATAGAATGCAGGCCAGCATGTTAACCATTTACTTCCCAGATGTCTTTGATGGCCTCCATTTTGTACATCCAGCTTCTGTCATGTTCTTGTCTAATAACATGTGAGATGTATGTAGTAACAGTCCTTAGATTAGTTAGAGTTAAATGGGAAAGTCTGCAGGAGGGAACCAGGCTCACTTTTCTTTATATGATCTAGACTTAGCATCATATTTTACAGTTCTCTTCCAAGAATGGCTGATAAAGTGATCTTTAGCATAACAAGCCAGAATAAGTTAATACCTTCTGGTCATTAGTGGATGTTGGAGAAGTGTTCAGTGCTGCTGCACTTTCTGGCTACTTGATGTGCCAGCCAGTTGCACTGTTGCTCATGCCAACTCTGTGATGTACAAAACTATGATCCATTTGTCTGTTGTGTCAGTGGAAAATGTATCATGCATATGAAAAATAAATGTTGAGCAGTCCTATATTAGACTGTATCTACATATCTTGCTTCAGATGTTTTGTATTCTATAGTTAACATCTAAAATGTATTCTACTTTCGTTTTTATTATGTTGTATTAGTTACCATACACTACTTCATTAGCTGCTGGTTTAATGTTCCATGATTCATTATTTGCATATAACATCCAGTGTTCATTACAACACTTACCCTCCTTAATACCCATCACTGGGCCAACCCATTATCCCACTCCTCCCCTCTGAAACCCTCAGATTGTTTCCCAGAGTCCATAGTTGTTCATGGTTCATTTTCCCTCCTTCATTTTTCCCTTCCTTCTTCTAATGTCCTCCATGCTATTCCTTATGTTCCACATATGAGTGAAACGTGAAACTCTATGATAATTGTCTTTCTCTGCTTGACTTATTTCACTCAGCATAATCCCCTCTAGTACTAGATGGTGGGTATTCATCCTTTCTAATGGCTGAGAAATATTCCATTGTATATATGAACCACATCTTCTTTATCCATTCATACGTTGAAGGGGATCTTGGCTCTTTCCACAGTTTGGCTGTTGTGGATGTTGCTGCTATGAACATTGGAGTGCATGTGCCCGTTCTTTTCACTACATCTGTACCTTTGGGGTAAATACCCTGTAGTGCAATTGCTGGGTCATAGAGTAGCTCTATTTTTTTACTTTTTGAGGAATCTCTATACTGTTTTCCAAAGTGGCTATACCAGCTTGCATTAGGGTTCCCCTTTTTCTACATCCTCGCCAACATTTTTTACTTCCTGCCTTATTAATTTTGTCCATTCTAATTGGTGTAAGGTGGTATCTCAGTGTGGTTTTGATTTCAATTTCCCTGATGGCTAATGATGTTGAACATTTTTTCATGTACCATTCGCATGCTTTCCTCAGAGAAATATCTGTTCATGTGTTCTGCCCATTTTTTGACTTGTTTTTTTGGTTGTTGAGTTTGAGAAGTTCTTTAAAGATCTTAGATACCAGCCCTTTATCTCTAATATCATTTGCAAATATCTTCTATTCTGTGGGTTGCCTCTTAGTTTTCTTGATAGTTACCTTTGTTGTGTAGAAGCTTTTTATCTTGAAGTCCCAAATGTTCATTATTGCTTTTGTTTCCCTTGCCTTTGGAGGCATGTCATTCTACTTTTCATTAACACTTTTATTTTCCAATAAATTTTTAATGCAACTATGAGCCTAAAATGTGCATGTTCAATTTAAAAAATACAGAATTTTCATTTCTAAAGAAAACTGGTAATTGTCATCATTTAACAGATTTAACATAAACTTAAGTAAGAGTAGGGAGGCATAGTGGTATTACAGATCAAAGGAAGACAACATTTACTAAAAAAGATTTAGCACTTAAATGAAAATTTACTAAATATTTTTAAATTATTTCTAAAGGTGAGAATTTTTAAATACAGCTGCAGATTTCATTTTTAATACTACTCTATGAAGATAGGATTTTCATTTAGCTTAAATGATAGTTTTTTAAAATTAATTTTGTTCATTTACCTATGCATGAATTATGAAGCAATTGCTGTTAATATGATTGCCTTAGTAGAAAAAGAACATAAATATTTAGATGATTCAAATATTATATCAGAATCAAGAGATGCTTCAATAGAAAATCAATGTTTGTTATTTCATTCTATTTAAGTGAAATATCTATTATTATTATAAATATGTTTCTATAGTAATTAGAAAGTTCAACATGAAAGATAAAATGGTTTTGCAATGATCATAAAATTTTTGATGAAATCAGCTTCATGGCAAAAACAATATCCCTAATAAGTTAAATGAACATGAAACTCCTTGTTCTATGCCCAAACTCCTAATTATAAGCCAAAAATCTGCAATATTCTACCAATACAAACCACTATGAAATAGAAACCACTAAGTCAAAAATTTCATGTATTTTGTATCTGTTCAAAATAACTATAGAACTAAATTACAAAATAAAGTTGAAATCTATAAATAATCTTAAGAAAGAGGGGATTTTGTTGTAAGTTTTCTCTTTGCTGCTTTTCAACAGAACATAGACATGTTTGAACCTTTGAGAAGTTTTAAGTTAAAACTGTGTTATGTACCTTCTAAATTTTTTGTCTTTTTTTTATGTCTTCTAAATTTTAGTTGCATTTGTTCATAATGAATTGGCAATTTGTAATTAAAGTAATCCACAAAGAGAGTGGCGAAACTTAACAACCCTTAAGTTTTGACACTTTTAGCAAATTTTAGCAAATTCAGTATTAAAAAGATATTTGAAAACAGCAAAATATTCAAATTTATCAAGAAAGCAAATGATAAATTCTGAAATGAAATATACACTTAATTTGGAAATTCTGTATTTCCAAAATTATGCTTCAGAATATCTTGCTTTTTTAGGAAAAAAATTTGAGAAGGTTTTTTTTTTAAAGATTTATTTATTTTTTGAGAGAGAGAGAGAGAGAGTAGAAGTGCGAGGACAGGGGTGGAGGCTATTAAGGACAGAAGGAAAGGGAAAGAGACAATCAGATTTCCTGTTGAGTATGAAGCCCTATGCAGAGCTTGATCCCATGACCCTGAGAATATGACCTGAGCTGAAATCAAGAGTGGGACACTTAGCCAACTGAGCCAGTTGCCCCAGAGCACTTTTAAGTGTATAAATTGATCTATACTGAAAATGGATAAAATTGAGAAAATCTATGATTTTTTTAGTCTCAACATTTGGCAGACCTTTCAAAAGAGTCACAAACTGTGAAAACATTTAATAAAGTTTGTTTTTAGAAAACTACCAAGAACAAATATCTAAGATAGTGAAAGAGACATTTGACTTAATATATTCACACATCAATTTAAAAAAATAAAATTAGAATTTTAATATATTACTTTTAGGAGAGTTTGTTCTGAATTTATAAAGCACTTATAGAGAGATTATATTCTCATTTAGAAATACAATTTTTTTTCCTTCCCTACTCCCCACAACCCCTTGCCCTGCCTCTCAAATTCCTCATCTCAGAGAGATCATATGATAATTGTCTTTGATTGACTTATTTCACTCAGCATAATACCCTCTATTTCCATCCATGTTGTTGCAAATGGCAAGATTTCATTTCTTTTGATGGCTGCATAGTGTGTGTGTGTGTGTGTGTGTGTGTACACAGAGATATATACCACATCTTCTTTATCCATTCATCTGTTGATGGACATCTAGGTTCTTTCCATAGTTTGGCTATTGTGGACATTGCTGCTATAAAAATTCGGGTACACGTGCCCCTTCAGATCACTAGATTTGTATCTTTAGGGTAAATGCCCAGTAGTGCGATGTTGTAGGGTAGCTCTATTTTCAACTTTATGAGGAATCTCCATATTGTTTTCCAGAGTGGCTGCACCAGTTTGCATTCTCACCAACAGCATTGGAGGGTCGCCCTTTCTCTGCATCCTCATCAACATCTATCATTTCCTGACTTGTTAATTTTAGCCATTCTGACTGGTGTGAGGTGGTATCTCATTGTGGTTTTAATTCGTATTTCCCTGATGCTGAGTGATGTGGAGCACTTTTTCATGTGTCTGTTGACCATCTGGATGTCTTCTTTGCAGAAGTGTCTGTTTATGTCTTCTGCCCCTTTCTTGATTGGATTATTCATTCTTTGGGTGTTGAGTGTGATTAAGTTCTTTATAAATTTTGGATACTAGTCCTTTACCTGATATGTCATTTGTGAATATCTTCTCCCATCCTGTCAGTTGTCTTTTGGTTTTGTTGACTATTTCCTTTGTTGTGCAAAAGCTTTTGATCTTGATGAAGTCCCAATAGTTCATTTTTGCCCTTGCTTCCCTTGCCTTTGGTGATGTTTCTAGGAAGAAGTTGCTGTGGCTGAGGTCAAAGAGGTTGCTGCCTGTGTTCTCCTCAAGGATTTTGATGGATTCCTGTCTCACACTGAATGAAACAAGATGGGATCAGGAGGAAGACAAACTGTAAGAGTTTCAATCTCAGGAAACAAACAGGGTTGCTGGGGGGTGGGGGAGTAGAGATAGAGTGGCTAGGTTATGGACATTGGACATTTATGGACATTCATGGTGAGTGTTATGAAATGTGTAAGCCTGATGATTCACAGACCTATACCCTTGGGGCAAATGATACATTATATGTTAATAAAAAAAATGTCTTTAACATTTTGGGGGGTTATTTTAAAATTGAATAATTTTTTTAAAGTTTCCAAGTTTTTGGGCAACTCTCTCAGGTTCCCTTCCTCTTCAGGAGCTTTTACTTTACTATCACTTTACTATTATTCAATAAACTTTGCTTTGCTGCCCACCAAAAAAAAAAAAAGTTTCCAAGTTTTTATTTGTACTATGGTAAATATAAGTAGATATAACCCATATAAATAAGAGGTTTTGGGGGTGCCTCCTTAAATTTCTAGAGTGGGATCCTGAAATGAAAATGTTTGAGCACCACTTGTGTATATAAAGCCTAGAACTGAAAGGTGAAAAAGTAGCAATATAAGCATTTTTGAAGAGTTATGCTTTTGTGGGAAATGATGAGGAATTAAATATTTCAAGTGTCTGATAGTTGATAAAATTATTCCACTGTATAAGAAACAATGCAGATCACAAAATATATGCTTATATCTATTGTAATAACTTGTAAATGGTGGCTTGGATAAAACTTGCAGTGATCATATCTCTTCAATAATAATAATAATTAAGTTTGTAATATTGGTTGCTTTGCAGAGTTTTCTGATAACTAGAAATAAAGTATTTAAGGCCTACTGTTTGGTTTGTTGGTATTTTTAATTATTTATAATTATTGTAGTGATAAAGAAGAAAATGATGACCTGAGAAAACAAGATCCAGAATATGTCAAATATATAGTTACTTGTGTTTTTCCCCCACCCTATTATCCACTCCTGTTGTTTTCTACTATTTTATATGGAAGGCTAGAAATATTTTCCATGAAAGGAACTCATGGGCCATATGGTGATCTAATAGTGAAACATCCCAAACTCCCCAGCCGTATTCTTATCTGTTTTATATAAGTGATTATACACAATATTTCATATTTACATATTTTAAAACTGCTGATCTTGTTCAATGCAACATCTGCTTGTGAAGAATTTCTAATATGATGTCACAGTTTTATTATATAATATCTAATTAATTAAGAAAAGAATAACTCTTAAACTGATAAATTTTTGTCACTTATTTTCAGTGGGAGGAGTTAATTGCTTATGATTACCAGTTTTTAAAGATTTTATTTATTTATGTATTTGAGAGAGAGAGAGACAGTGCAAGTGGGGGGAGGCGCAGAGGATGAGCTGACTGTGCTGAGTGCAGAGCCCAACACAGGGCTTGATCCCACAGCCCTGATATCGTGACCCCAGGTAAAATAAAGAGTCAGACATCCAACTGACTGAGGCACCCAGGTGCCCCCTGATTACCAGTTTTTAAAAGTGAGGATGCCTCTACACATAAGCATATTTTAAAATTGCCTACTTTCCTCAGATATTCTCATTTCACATTTTCTAGTTATAAAATTATGTCATTTAAAAATAAATAATTTTGAGTATCTGTTAAATAATAAATTATTTCCCTTACATTGTTTCATCATTTAATTTTCAAAACAATAAATATGGAGATTATTAAATTTAGAATTTGAAGATGGGTAAACTGAAGTCTTGTAAATTTCATCCTATTAAAATAAAAGTTTAAATCTTAAACCAGATCTGCTTTATCCCACAGTCTCTCCTATGTAACACATCTAACTTTCACCAAAATCCCTGGAGGAAGGTTGTGGGAATGTGGAAAATTATCATTGAAGTAGTTCAGACTATGATATTAATGTTGACTTAATTGTTACATATTCATTTCTGAAGAGAGAATTAGGGAAATGGAAATTTTATAATGCTAAGTCTCTGGAGTATGGCTACAAAAATAGAAGAGCTCAGAAAGAGTTGAGGAAGGAGGAATTTCAGTGACAAAAGTCAAACTTTTACAATTGTCTTAGGGCTGGCCATTCTAGCTGATAATGAATATGGACATTAAAAATATTCACAACTCAAGATATAAAATACAGTTTACCTCCAGAGTCTCAATGCTGAGTTTCTCTACATTGGAGAAAATGTGATTCATTAACTTATACACAGATGAAAGATACTTCTTTTTTATCTGTCTCATACTCACTGTTGTTAACTGGTACAGGGATACACTAAGGACTAGATTTCAAGTGAAATGGACAGGTAAAGGGATTTTCAGTATGCCTGGAAACAAAAACCCAACACCAACATGAACATCTTGGCCAGGTCTCTTACTATTAAAACCATGTTATCATTAAAACATAACATGAGCATATTTTTTTTGGTGAAGTGTAGTATTTAAAAAAAATGGAATCTCTAATTCTGCGAACTGTTGCACTTTTTCTGTTAAGACAATGATACAAGCTCCCGTTCTATTACTTTCATACTAAACCAACAAAAGCCATTGTCCAAGAGTCTACACATATGGTATTTATAAGATGTTTAGTTTGCTTCATATGATTTTATTTTACTCTGGACTTCCTGCAACTCAGATAGTCTTCCTTTTAAATTACTGGAGATAATTTAATAATACTGTTTCTCTTAGACAAAGAACTATTCATTGTTTAAAATCAAAGAATGACTTTGGGAAACTTGAAGGATGTGTGGATTTCTATTTTAGCTTTTAGAAATATGTTGGTCGCATTTTATGATACCTCACCTTTGCTGACAAAGTGGCCCTTTCTCTAGCTTTTTTAGACTATGAAAGAACCAGTATTATTTTAAAAATGAAATATTCTATTCTATTAAAAATTCTCACTGATAAAATATAGAATAAAATAAAAAACTTTGAGGTCCTGTATCCTTTCCTAAAACTTCGGGGACATATCCATAGGTTAAAAAAAGATAATTAGAACACTCTGGATATGAGGTTAGGCAATGGTTTACAAAAAGAATTGGAGCAGCTGTATACTCTGACAATTAGTATATTATTGTACCATTTTTAGAGAGGAGCTATAACTTAATCCAAATTACCAATGCAGAAATACACATCTTTAAATTCTGAGGACTAGGAAATAGTGGCAGAAGGAAATGTCTGTTCAGACCAAGCATGCTATAGTGACAGACATCTTCTAGAACAAGAATATATGCAAGGGCGGGGAGAGGGCACCTGGGTGTCTCAGTGGGTTAAGCCTCTGCCTTTGGCTCAGGTCATGATGCCAGGATCCTGGGCAGGAGCCCCGCATTGGGCTCTCTGCTTAGCAGGGAGCCTGCTTCCCCCTCTCTCTCTGCCTGCTTCTCTGCCTACTTGTGATCTCTGTCTAATAAATAAATAAATAAATAAATATTTTTATTTAAAAAAAAAAAAAAAAAAAGGACCTTTCCTCTCTCTCTCTGTCTGCCTCTCTGCCTACTTGTGATCCCTGTCGGTCAAACTAATAAATAAAATCTTTAAAAATAAAAAAGAACATATGCAAGGGTGTTTCATTTGGTTGTGATGTGGTTCAAGGGGATTACACACACACCTCTTAGGGGTTTAAACATTGGACGCATATTATAGGTAATCTTTTTTTCGAAGATAGATCGGGGGAAAAAGTTATTTATGCAAAACCACAGTAAAAAGTAAATTATTGACCTAAGCTGGCAGAAGTTGTTATATATATGAAAGGATTTCTACAAAAAAAAAAAAATAAACCAAACCCAAAATATTTTAAATACATATGCTGTCTTCAATAAAATAAATTATAAAAACTTCATTACATAACAGGAAAAAAATGAGTTGAAAATGCAACTGCCATATTGAGGTCCAGAGTGACATTGAAAGAGTCAATAGAATGAGAAAAAGGGTAACTAAAAACACAGTAGCAAATTAAAATGTGCATTAGTAGTATCAAGAGAGAAAGTATAACATTATATCCCAGAAAATTATATCAGTGATGTGGAGGAATAATTACACAAGTTCTTAAGGAATAAAAGAGAAGAAAATAATTTAAAAAGATGATAGCTATGGAAATGAGGGAGATAATCCAGTTTTTATAGATTATCAGAATCCTGAGAAAGAAACAGGACCTGACTGCCAGGATAAATTGAGTAATACCTAAGTTTTCAGAGCAAAAACATGCATTTTGATTCAATGGTGATGAAAAAGATATACATGTGAATACATGTGTGTGTGTTTATATGCATATTCTTATACAAATAAAACCTGCAAAAGGATTTTTAAAAAGATTTCATTTATTTATTTGACAGAGATCATAAGCAGGCAGAGAGGCAGGCAGAAGAAGAGAGGGAAGAAGGCTCCCTGCTGAGCAGAGACCCCCCCCAAGGCAGGGCTTAATCCCAGGACCCTGGGATCATGACCTGAGCCAAAGGCAGAGGCTTAACTCACTGAGCCACCCAGGCACCCTACAAAATGATTTTTATATATATTTCATATGTTTATCACTAGATCTTATTTTGTATCTGTATTTCGTTTTACAGTTTTTATACTGGATGATACAGATATATAAATTTCATAAAGCTATACATCTATATTTCCTCTACAATTTTTGTAATCCTTGTATTATCCCTATATCCCTATTTATCTACATACATATAGATAGGTATATATATATATATATATATCTATATCTCCTGATAAAAATTTTTGCCCTTTTATTCCCTTCAACCAGGCCCCTTAGGCAACCACCAGTTTGTTCTCTGTATTTGTGAGTCTGTTTTATTTTGTTTGTTCATTTGTTTTGTTTTTAGATTATACATATAAGTAAAATTATATAGTATTTGTCATTTTCTGTCTGACTTATTTTGCTTAGGATAATGCTCTCTAGGTCTGTTCATACTGTCAAAAATGGCAAGATTACATTCTTTTTTATGGCTGAGTAATATTCCATCACACATACACACACACCCCCTCTCACATCGTCTTTGTACATTTGTCTATTGAGGGACACTGAGGTTGCTTCCATATTTGATTATTGTAAATAAGGCTGCAATAAACATAGGGGTCCATATATCTTTTCAAATTAGTATTTCTCCCCCCTCCCAAGGTAAATACCCAGACATGGAATTACTGGGTCATATGGTATTTCTCTTTTTAGTTTTTTGGGGGGCAAGATCCATACTTGTTTTCCATAGTGGCTGTACTTAATTCTCACCCACACTGCACAGGGTTTACCTTTTTTCACATCCTTGCCAACCCTTCTTATTTCTTGTCTTCTTGATACTAGTCATTCTGACTGGTGTAAGGTGATAGCTTGTGGTTTTGATTTGCATTTCTGTAATTATCAGTGATGTTGAGCATCTTTTTGTGTGTATGTTGGCATCTGTATATCTTCCTTGGGAATAATGTATCTACTCAGCTCCTGGATCATTTGGTTTTTTTGGTGTTGAGTTATATGAGTTGTTTATAACTTGGATATTAATCCCTTATCAGATATATAATTTGCAAATATCTTCTTCCATTCAGTAAACTGCCTTTTTGTTTTGTTGATATTTTTTTCACTGAACAAAAGCTTTCTAATTTCATGTAGTTCTAATTGTGGTTTTTGTGGGTTTTTTTTTTTTTCCTCTTATTTCCCTTGCTGCTTAGGTCCTTTTTGGGTGATATTTAGCAGCATGACTCCGATTTCTTGCCTTGTGCCAATAAGCATTTCATGGGGCAAAATGTTGGTGTGTTGTTTGTAAGAATTGTACAAAGTGAAACACTTCCCTAGTCTTGGGAAAGGCAGTTGTCATAGTAGTTTGCTGATTTAAGAGGGAGAATACTGTTTAACTTGTTGTTCACATAATACTTAGAATTAAATACTTTCCACTAGACTGGGTAAAAATTTTCAGTTTCTAAATAAGACTGGAGTCAGTAGTGTTTCAAATTCCTCTATGTCTCATCATCAGATTTTCACCAAGCCGTCTCATTGCAATTATCATTCAATACAGAAAGGCAGTTTAATTACATTTCCCAATATAGCAACATTATCATTTCATATAGCTGTCATCTTGATCCTAAAATAACCAAAGTCTGTTTCCTGTGAATGTTAGCATATAATCAACAATAACTCCCATAAAGAGACCTTTTCTTGACCCAAAGCTGAAAAGAAATGGTGGAATGTAGTTTCGTGCTGAAAAGGCTCCTTTGAAAATTAGCAAATTGTTTGGAATAAAAGCTTTTGTCAGTGGCCATTATCACAAATCTCATTGTGTATTGTTCAAAAAATTGTCATACACTTACTGCAACAGACAAGAAATGTTAGATCCTCAAGAAGTTACAAAATATGGACTTGTCCTTTGTTTTCACTTATATGCAAACCATTTGAGAATCTGAATGATTAGATACCCTTAGAAAAACCCAAGGATTTATAAACTTGGACCCCAATTCCAGCTGTGCTTCCTGTGGTGATTATTTTCCTGAATGTCCAAATAAAATTATATCCACCTGCTGTCTTTTTTTTTTTAAAAGATTTTATTTATTTATCTGACAGACAGAGATCACAAGTAGGCAGAGCAGCAGGCACAGAGACAGGGAGTAGCAGACTCCCCACCGAGCAGAGAGCCTGATGCGGGGCTCGATCCCAGGACCTTGAGATCATGACCTGAGCCGAAGGCAGAGGCTTTAACCCACTGAGCCACCCAGGTGCCTTCCACTTACTGTCTTATACTGTATTTACATATGTCACCATGCAAGCTAGTTTATTTTGTGTGGTGGACTTACCAGGATTAGCTTATTATTTCACTTCTGTTTTAATAAACATATTTAAGAAAGGAAAATCTACAAACGAGCCTTGCCAAAGAAAGCTATATTTAATACCAGTCTAACTTGTATGGCATTAAAAACATTTTTTTTTATTCTCTCTTGGTGCTCCATGATTATACAAGAAAGAAGAGGAACATTTCAAAGTACAGAAATACTTCTTCATGGCTTTTAGTAATGTGGGAGGGTAGTTCAATAGAGATACTGAGTAGAATTACAGTGACTTTGTTTTTGTGCTTCAGGTTCTAAACTAAACATGTGGGTCAAATAAGGTTTTTTTGTTTATCTCTTTGGTTTTGTTTTAATCAGTTCATTTTCATATCATTTCCATTAGCCTAAAAATCTAAAGTTTTAATGAAGGTCACAGTTGGGAATTTCTAAACTTTTCCTAGTACTCTCATTTTCCTAGTGTTCTATTTTTTTTCTCTCTTTTCTCTTTGCCCTTACTCGCAGAATGTTGAATTAACCATCTATTCCAGCTCATACCCCATTATCATATTTATCTGTGTCAAGAAATCACAGTTATTTCATTTTATTTTCTTTCATCTTCATGCTATACTTCCATTGCTTCCTCTCACAAAGGTGACTCTCCATTATGTTTGATATTTGTCTTTAAATACACATATATCTTGGTATTCAATACAGTTTATATTGGGGACATGTATTTTAGAATTACATAAATGTTGATATATGAATCTAAATTTTTTCTCTTTTTCATACAGTATTATGTTTTTGTAATCTGTGTTGCTATATGTACATGGAGTTTTTACTTCTGACTGCTACATTATATTCTATGATCTAGTCCATTACATTTTTTTTTTTTTAAAGATTTTATTTATTTATTTGACAGACAGAGATCACAAGTTGGCGAGAGGCAGGCAGAGAGAGAGAGAGGAGGAAGCAGGCTCTCCGTGGAGCAGACAGCCTGATGCGGGGCTCCATCCCAGGACCCTGGGATCATGACCTGAGCCGAAGGCAGAGGCTTTAACCCACTGAGCCACCCAGGCGCCCCTCTAGTCTAGTCCATTACATTTTAATTATCTCTTTTACCCAGACATCTTTTACTACAAATAAATGAGAACAAATTATGGAACTGAGTGGGAATTTAATCACAAGAGTGGAATTCCTAGGTCTGGAGTTATATTCATAGCTATTTTTACTAAGTTCTGCAAGAGTGCTTTCAGTAATGGCTGCAACTATTTAAACTCTCAGTAGAAGTATATGATATCTTCAATATTTCCCTGTCCTCAATAACACTTGATATTATCCATTTTTTTCTTTTTTCAGCATTTTTTTTTAAAATTCACAATGACAAGCTTCATAGTGAATTAGAGCATCAAATATTTATTAGTCATTTGTGATTCTCTGTTTTGAATTATATATTCCTGTTCATTGGTTAGATTTCAGATATCTCTCTTGCTGACTTGTAGGAGTTCATTTTAGATTCTGGTTATTATTTTGGTTTCAGACATGATATTATCTTCTTCTGGCCTTTGGTTATGGTAGGTGTCTTTTGTTGAGGAGTAGAACAGTCAAGATAGACTAGGCTATACTGCATAAAAAACATCTTCAAAATCTAAGTGCCTTAACACATAAAACATCATCTAAAGTTTGTTGCAGTTCTGGTCAGTCTCTATGAGTCCCTTCAGACTGAGGACTTGGGACTTTAGGATCTAAAAGTTTCCATCTGTTGGCACTGCCATTTCAAATATGGCCTTTACTCATACAGAGGAAGGGACATAGAGAGCATGGTTTAACCATAGTTTTTCCTAAGTATCTTTAACCAGAAGTAAAACCTACCACTTTTGATCACTTTTACATATAGCCTGTTAACCAAAATAAGATACAGTTGTCCAGTCTATCTGCATGAGAAGGCAAAAGTTGATGGGTATGTAGATAGTGATTACTTTCTTCAAAAAGAAAAAAAAAGTTAAATTTGACATAATTTAATCTATCAATTGTTTAATCTCATGGTTTATGTTTTAGAAATTTTCATTATGAAGTATTTTCCTATCATGTAGTTATTCTTTCATATTTTCATGCTTTCTTCCATTAATTTTATAGCTTTAACTTTGGCATTTAAGTCTTTAATCTACCAGGAGTTCATGTTTGCTTGTGATGTTAGAGTAGTCTTTCTACCTTTATTAATCCAAATTTTCCATTATTGTTGTATTTAATAAATTCTTTTTTCTCTGCTCTGTGATACCTACTTTTCTATCATGGTATTATATCAAATGCATAATTGCAAGGTCTCTTTTCCTGTGTTTCATTAATCCTTTCTTAACTTCATCATTAATGCTAAAGTCAGCATTCCTTTTTAAAATCCAAATAATAGCTATCTCTTGATTTCTAAAATTTGCTTTTATTTATTAATTTATTAACAAACTTATTCATTTAACAAATATTAAATGAAGATTTTCATATCCCAAGAACTAGATAGGCATAGGAGTATATAATTGAACATTTTTATGTGTAAAAAATATTTTTTAAAACATTTTATTTATTTATTTGCAAGAGAGAGCACAAAAGGGAGGACAGAGCACAATTGAGAAGGGGAGAGAGGGACAGAAGGAGAGGGAGAAGCAGACTCCCCACTGAGCAGGGAACCTGATGCAGGGCTTAGTCTCAGGGTCCTGATATCGTGACCTGAGCCAGAAACAGACACTTCACCAACTAAGCCACCCAGGCACCCCTATAAAAAGTATTTAATAGTGACTCTGGGTAAGCTGTTTAGCTTTTCAGTGCCTCAGTTTTCTCATCTATAAAATGGAGGAAATTTTCCTTATAATTTTGTTGGGAGAATTCAGCATGTTACCAGAATACTCATCAAGTGCCTGGTATATAGTAACTTTTCATTAAATGTTAGTTACTATTACTATATATATATATATATATATATATATTACTATATTATTACTATTACTATATTACTATATTATAATTACTATACTGTATTAAATATATATACTATATATCATTGCTTCTATTGTTTTTATTTTTTAAAATTCTATTTATTTATTTATTTATTTACTTATTTGAAAAAGAGAGGGAGTGTATAAGGGAGTGGGGGAAAGGCAGAGGGAGAGAGAGAGAATCTCAATCAGACTCCCTGCTGATTGCAGCGCCTGAGGCTAGGCTCAGTCTCTAGAGCCGGCCATCATGACCTGAGCTGAAACCAAGAGTCAGACCCTCAAGTGACTAAGCCACCCAGGAGCTCCACTACTGTTGTTTGACTACCAAAAATCTATGAGTTTTTACATTCTCCTTTTGATATTTTGATCATTGATCTTCTGCTTGCTTAAGAGTTAAAATAAATATAAAGCAACCTAATAAATTCTCAAAGAAAAGAAGCAAACATTTACCACCAAGAAGTAAGGCAACAAAGAGATGTTCTTCCTATTCTTTGAGAAATTAGGAAGCAAAACAGTAGGTGAGACAAAACTTGGCAAATCGTGCGGAGTTCAGCAAAGTGCACCTAACCCCTGATGGCCTTTAAGAAATAGTCACTATAAATCTTCAAAACTTCTTTCCACTTTCCCAAGGAAAGTTTAAAATGCTTCCATATTCAATTAAAAAGAAAAAGTGACACCTCTACTGCTCTGAGAAATACTAGATAAGTGAGTAAAAACTCTGGTAAACAAAATTCCATCCTCTCCTTTTAATTCTTAATCTGTGTTTGAAGCAAGAGTCATATGACATATTGTAATTTCCCTGTCAGGAGCTTTAATTTATAATCTTTATTATCAAAATCACTATTGTGGGGCACCTGGGTGGCTCAGTGGGTTAAGCCACTGCCTTCGGCTCAGGTCATGATCTCAGGGTCCTGGAATTGAGTCTCACGTCGGGCTCTCTGCTCAGCGGGGAGCCTGCTTCCCTCTCTCTCTCTCTGCCTGCCTCTCTATCTACTTGTGATCTCTGTCTGTCAAATAAACAAATAAAATCTTTAAAAAAAATCACTATTGTGACATTGATGTTAACACAGTATTTTAATATTTGCACAGTCCCAAGTTCAATGTCATAAACTAGGTCTTAAAAAAGCATATGAGCACTGAGTGTTATATGCAACTAATGAATCACTGAATACTGTATCAAAAACTAATGCTGTATTAGATATTGGCTAATTGAACTTACATGATTTAAAAAAACCCACTTATCTAAACCTATAGTGACCTAAAAAGTTCATTTTTTTTTTTTTGCCCAGATAAAAAGTTCATTTTAAGCTAGGATACTTACCATTTTGTCTACTGAACTAATGATTTTTTTCTTAAGCTTCCTATTGTTAAATAATATAAATTACAAATATAGAACACTTTTCCTGGCTTAAAGATGAAAGTAGATACAAGCGTATCATTTAAGACTTGTTTGAAAATATTATTCTTGTCTTTTAGAATATCCTTTTTCTGTTTCTCATAACTTTCAATCTGCATATATATCAATTTTTGAAAAGTAGACATAATGTGTTTGAGCTAGAAATTTGCCAATGTCATTTGCTCATTGGTAGGAGTGTAATGCAATATTCAGATTATACCATTGCCAAATATTTTCATTTGAGGGTAATCTAGCATTTTTTGCATTAATGACATGACTTATTTTCTCTTTTCGAATTATTAACTCATCCTATATAAACTGAAATATATCTGTTCTAGACAACGAAGAGAAGTTAATCCAAATGAAACAAAATCCCATGGACCCTAAAAAAGATTAGAAACATTAAGAACCAAACAAATTATAACAGTTTTATGTACTTATTAGCTAGCATATTAAGCCACATCTAAAACAAAAAGTGTGCCTGATTGTTTTCCTTCTTGATGTCATTGACTAGCCTTAACAGTCATTGCTCTTTTATAGGGTTAACATGTACCTGTTTAATTTTCACAACATGATATGATTACCACAAAATACAAATGAAAGAGCATGTTGACCCCATAAGGCATTTCCTAACTTGCTTCTTAGGTTAGTCAGGTTTTAGGTAATAATGCTGTTTTGGATGGTAGCTCTTCCTGTTTTGTCCAACAGCCAAAGTGTGGCTTACAGTGGGACTTACAAAACAAAGAGGAATAGAGTTATTAGAAAGAATTCAGAGTGTTGGCATGCCTAACTAAGGTGTCTGTGCTTTATGTTACTAGACCCAGCAGATTTTTCTGGCCCATCCAGAAAATGAAAAAATGCCCTATTATTCTGAACTCTTTGATAATTCTATGTTGAGAATTTAAAAATATGCATGTGTATAAGACCAGGACAGAATAAGAAATGTATTTTTCATTTTATTGTTTGTACTATGAGTAGGCATTCATCTCCAGAAATGACTTTCTGGCATTTTCTCAGGGACTAAGTTTAGTCTTGGAAAACAAAAGGCAACCGTGAAGGGCAATATACAACTGTGTGGTAAAGATAAATATAAGGTACTTCCGATATGATGTAAACTTTTTAAATGGTTCCTGGCTAGTTCAAAAGACTTTCATAAATTTCACTTAACCCAGTGTAAGTTGTTTTTCCAAATGGTTCACACATCTGTAGTTCTCATTTAAATGCTTTTTTATTCCTTGTTGGATGCACTTTAGTTTCACTGCCAAGGAAAACAGAAAGCCTCTTTCAACTGTATCCATTTAGAAGAGGAGTGACATCTAATGACTAGTTAAGTTAAGGGTATTTATTCTTTAGGGGACATCATTCCAATTCTCCCCTGGAGACAAATATTTGAAAATAATATTAAACATTTGTGTATGATAAAGTGGATTTTGGAGAAACACATCTTGAAATGTCAGCAGGGACCCTGAATTTCATTTCAGGATAAAGTTTGATCCTTTGTATCAAATACAGCAAATCTATTTGAATAAATGCAACAAAATGTGATAATTCTCTTTCCTGTACAATACATCTGCTCTTTTCACCCCTCCACCAAATAGTAATATAGACAAGGATTATAAAAGTCAAGTCTGAGTTTTCTTCTCTGTGTTGCACAAGGATTATAAAAGTCAAGTCTGAGTTTTCTTCTCTGTGTTGCTGAAATAAATTCATTTTCAATAGAATAAAAGATGATCTTTAAAGGAAGTTATTATTTTCGGTGTCCATATAAAGTCCTCATTCAGAAAGAAAAGAATCAAGGAGATTTTTTGGATCTATTTCTGTTTTTGTTTGTTTGTTTGTTTGTTTCCTTTTAAATGATGAAGTTAAAAAGAAATTCAGCAATACAGGGTGCTTGGCTGACTCAGTCAGTTAAGCATCTGATTCTCTCAACTTCAACTCATGTCATGATCTCAGGATTATGATCTCAGGGTCATGAGATGGAGCCCTGTGCCAGGTTCTATGCTGGGTATGGAGACTGCCTAAGAGTCTCTCCCTCCTTTCCCCTTTGTCCCTCTCTCCCCATCACTCAGGCATACTTGTGCTCTCTCCCTCTTAAAAAAAAAAAGAAAAAGAAATTCAGAAATAAAATCAAAATGTGCTGTCAATTATAGAATTTGAGCCACAATTTCTTATCTTACAAAGTGAACCTATAAGTTTTAAAAATTATAGTTTCTACCATTTCAGTGTCTTCATGTTTATTTTATTTATTTAATGCTTTTTATCTATAGTTTCACTCCTCTCCTTAAGTAAAATGGAAGCCCAATAAACTCAGGTATTTTTGTCTATATTGTGCTCTGCTCTAACTCTAGTGCTTATGATGGTGCCAGTTACTTGATAAGCATTCAGTGAAAATTGGTTATATATTTTTATTTATATAGTTAATATAAAGGCAATGTATGTACCCTATAGAGTATAAGTTTGAAAATAAATAGAATGAAATGCAGTTAGCTCTTACAAAGGTGCCCAAGTACATTATGGGGAGAAATATTTAATTTTTACTTCTAGCTATTACTCTGAAATTTGACTTGTGAAAAATATTATCTTATGAAAATTATATTATTAGATATTATTGTGTTTCCAAAAATATTGGGAAGAATGTGATATTACTATATACCTTTTCTGTACAGTAAAACTTTTAATTAATTAATTAATTTAATTTAATTAGCTGACATATAATGTATTATTTGTTTCAGAGGTACAGATCTATGGTTCATCAGTCTTATATAATATCTAGTGCTCATTACAACACATACTTTCTCCAATGTCCATCACCCAGTTACCCCATCCCACCACCCACCTCCCCTCTGGTTTTATCTTGTTTCATTTTTTCCTTTCTTCCCCTATGATTCTCTGCCTTGTTTCTTAAATTCCACATATCAGTGAGATCATATGATAATTGTCTTTCTCTGATGGACTTACTTTGTTTAGCATAATAGTCTCTAGTTCTAAGACTTCATTCTTTTTGATAGCTGAGTCGTATTCCATTGTACATATACCACAGCTTCTTTAGCCATTCATCTGTTGGTGGACATCTGGTATCTTTCCATGGTTTGGCTTTCATGGACATTGCTGCTTTCCACATTGGGATGCAGGTGCGCTTAGGACCACTACATTTGTATCTTTGGGGTAAATACCCAGAACTGCAATTGCGGGTCATAGGGTAACTCTATTTTCAACTTTTTGAGGAACCTCCATACTGTTTTCCAGAGTAGCTGTACCAGCTTACATTCCCACCAATAGTGCAGGAGGGTTCCCCTTTCTCCGCATCCTTGCCAACATATGTTGTTTCCTGCCTTATTAATTTTAGCCATTCTGACTGGTGTGAGGTGGTATTGCATTGTGGTGTTGATTTGTATTTTCCTGATGCTGAGTGATGTACAATAAAACTTTTGAGGTTTTTTTTTTAGAATTTTGAGAAAGGCCATGGGGATTAGCATTTAATTCAGTTACTGTAGTTGATTGGAATTAATGACATCTTTCAATGCAGGAAGTTCTTCACTTTTATTTATCTATAGACATGCCAATGTCATCAAGATAAAATTCCCAAGATATAAAATTCTGAAGTCTTCTAAAATCACTAAAATGGTAGAAATGTTTTCTGGCTAAAAAATTTTAACTAGAGGAAAAATTAATTTCTATTCTGTGCATAAATGCAGCATTTGAGATGCTTGGTAGTGCCTTTGGTAAAGACCATTGTTTTTGCATGCCAGTGTAACTCATTGATTTTTCTATGTATATATATTTATGTCAAAGACTTTGCTTATTGTTAAAAAAGTGTTTATTATCAGGGGCTCAAATCATCATTTTTACCTCAGATGGTAAAGAAAACAGAACAGAACTTGGTGCTGTCCCTTTCTACATAGAAATTCACTGACTTCCCTGATGGTAATTTTTGAAGTACTTTGAATAGTTAATATTCCCCCAAATCTGTACAATCTCTGCCCTAACCTGCTTTGTTACTGTTATATTAAGAAAAAGAAAAAGTAGTAGGGAGGTTAGTTAGTCATGGTTTGATTTATTGCACTATTTTCAGTTAAAAGAATGAGGTATATCTACACTTCCCATAAGGGTAAACTGTAAATCTGTGACTTACATTTTGGTCATGCTACAATCTTAAAGAATATAAAGATGAGACAGAAGGATTTTCAGGGCTGAAGGAAATACTTCCTCATGAAGGCGGTGAGAATAATAAGGTCTGGTCAGTTTTCCTGTAGAGAGAATCCTGACCAATCACCATAGAATTCTTTTAAGTGCTATTGGTCAGGAAAATTAAAAATGGATTTTTTTTATTACTGACGTCGGTGATTTACAGTTGTCAAACATAACTGCACTGCCTCAAGGTTAAAGGTAATAAATTCTTCTCAGTTCAACATAATCTTGGAGTATCCTAACATTCCAAGTAAGGAATAGTCAAAGTAATCTATGAGATGTCCAATTTGTTTTACATTGCTTAACAACAACAACAGCAACAACAAAAAGAGGAATTTAAAGTTGATAGAAATTCAGAGATGATTTGCTCATCAGCGTGTAAAAGATGATTCCCAAAGGCCACTTTTTTTCTCATGCCAAATAGTTAATTCTTCTCATTGTAACTTATTTAAATATATTTTTAAAATCTATGTAAGTAATCTGGAGTGTGGGGCTCAAACTCTTAACCCCCAAATTAAGTCACATGCTCTTTGAAATAAGCCAGCTTTTAAGTAAGTTCTACATTCATTACGAGGCTTGAACTCACAATCTTGAGATCAAGAGTCACATACTCTACTGCTAACCCATCCAGGCACCCTTGTAATTTATTTTTAAATATTTCACTTACCATTCTCTTTGCTTATGTTTTCAGCTCTGGTTTTTGTATTCAGAATTTTGCTACAATGTCACTTCAAGGATACTTAAAAACTCAGTCTAAGGTAGACCCACATTTACTCCTTCTTACTACTTACTACATTATCTTGTATTATTTTATAAAGCATGTTAGTATACCAACTAATCTCCTCAGTAACCCCATAAGGAAGATTTTCAAACAGTTCCAGAAAAAGGGTAGGAATTGTGTCTCTTTAAATAATTTGTATTATGTGTCCAATGTTTAACTATCCATGTTGCAACAGTGATGGTTAAAGTTGATTGACCAGGCTATAGTTATATGTCTAACCTGAGAGTGGAGAGGTCCACTAAAGGAAATCATGGTAGTGGAGAGTGAAATGGATGGGATGCGATGTTACAATAGCAGTTGATTACTGTTTCTGACAATCTTTATAGTTACATGCTCTATCCCCAAAGTCAAAATAACTCCATAAATTTTAGATTTATATAAATATGTAGATATATAAAAATATAATATATATATATATAAAAGATATCCTAAGAATAGTATCTTTATGAGTTTTATGAGTTTTTTATGGAAATATATTGACTCTCTTTAGAGGTATAATAACTTCATGTTTACTTTGTGTGAATTTTTTGTAGAAAATAATATTTAATTGTAGGAATAGTTTGAATATTAGATTTTATTTCAGAAATCCTGGGTTTAAATTTCAAGTCTAATAGCAATAAGTTACCTTTACTCTAAAAAATTATAATTTCCTTATTACTTAACAAATTAAGGGCAAAGTAATATATGAAAGTGCCACTGAATACAGTACCAGCTGGTGTTTTCATAGTCACTTTATTGCTCACATGTTGAAAATATGTCTTAACACTTATACATATGATAGCTTTTATTTCTTTTCAGAATTTTGGGAGCTAGTGGTATGACTAACATCTTGACAAATTTTTTTTTCTGAAATATATATCAATTTAGTAATTCAATAAGATTATAAATCTTACACATTGTATAAAAACCCTTTAAAGGATATATATGTTGCAGGATTTCTTTTCCTTCAGTGCCCACAGTTCTTGGTCATGCCAGTTCAAAGAATGAAGAGGTAGACCAGATGAAGAGTGGTGGGCCCCAAAGCAAAGTTTATTGAGCAATAGTAAAGTTTATTGGGCAATAATACAAAGCTCCCAAAGAGGGAGAGGACCCAAGAAAGTTGCCACCAGAGTTTCTAAGTCTAGAGGGTTTTATGCTTGTTGGTGGGCTTTGTAATCTAATTAACCCTCTATGAGCCTGTCACCCAATCAGGTTTTTGTCATCTACCAATCCTGTAGGAAAGAGTGGAGTGCTCCATCCAGGGTAGTGTAAAATCCCTTTAAGAGTAAAGCTGTGATCACCAAGACAGCATGGTACTGGCATAAAAACAGACACATAGACCAGTGGAACAGAGTAGAGAGCCCAGATATGGACCCTCAACTCTATGGTCAATTAATCTTCGACAAAACAGGAAAAAATATACAGTGGAAAAAAGACAGTCTCTTCAATAAATGGTGCTGGGAAAACTGGACAGCTATATGTAGAAGAATGAAACTCGACCATTCTCTTACACCGTACACAAAGATCAACTCAAAATGGATAAAAGACAGGAATCCATCAGAATCCTAGAGAACATAGGCAGTAATCTCTTTGATATCAGCCACAGCAACTTCTTTCAAGATATGTCTCCAAAAGCAAAGGAAACAAAAGCGAAAATAAACTTTTGGGACTTCATCAAAATCAAAAGCTTCTGCACAGCAAAGGAAACAGTCAAAAAAAACAAAGAGGCAACCCACGGAATGGGAGAAGATATTTGCAAATGACAGTACAGACAAAAGGTTGATATCCAGGATCTATAATGAACTCCTCAAACTCAACACACACGAAACAGTCAAACACATCCAAAAATGGGCAGAAGATATGAACAGACACTTCTCCAATCAAGCCAGACAAATGGCTATCAGACACATGAAAAAATGTTCATCATCATTAGCCCTCAGGGAGATTCAAATTAAAACCACATTGAGATATTACCTTACACCAGTTAGAATGGCCAACATTAACAAAACAGGAAACAACATGTGTTGGAGAGGATGTGGAGAAAGGGGAACCCTCTTCTACTGTTGGTGGGAATGCAAGTTGGTGCAGCCTCTTTGGAGAACAGTGTGGAGATTCCTCAAGAAATTAAAAATAGAGCTTCCCTATGACCCTGCAATTGCACTCCTGGGTATTTACCCCAAAGACACAGATGTCGTGAAAAGAAGGGCCATCTGTACCCCAATGTTTATAGCAGCAATGGCCACGGTCGCCAAACTATGGAAAGAACCAAGATGCCCTTCAACGGATGAATGGATAAGGAAGATGTGGTACATATACACTATGGAGTATTATGCCTCCATCAAAAAGGATGAATACCCAACTTTTGTAGCAACATGGACGGGACTGGAAGAGATTATGCTGAGTGAAATAAGTCAAGCAGAGAGAGTCAATTATCATATGGTTTCACTTATTTGTGGAGCATAACAAATAGCATGGAGGACAAGGGGCGTTAGAGAGGAGAAGGGAATTTGGGTAAATTGGAAGGGGAGGTGAACCATGAGAGACTATGGACTCTGAAAAACAATCTGAGGGGTTTGAAGTGGCGGGGGGGGCGTGGGAGGTTGGGGTACCAGGTGGTGGGTATTATAGAGGGCACAGCTTGCATGGAGCACTGGGTGTGGTGAAAAAATAATGAATAATGTTTTTCTGAAAATAAATAAATTGAAAAAAAAAAAAAAAGAGTGGTTTCCTCTTAGGGTGGAGCCCCTTGTTCCTGCTTGCCTCTTTTCCAACTATCCTTCTTTATATACACTTATCCAAAGCTAAGTGTATACGAGTTCTGTGTTACTATCAAGGATAACTGGTGGGCAATTCAAGTTACTCATTTAAAAGGAATTATTTTAGGGGTGTCTGGCTGGGTCAGCCTATTAAGTGTATGACTTCAGTGTAGGCCATGATCTCAGGGTCTTGGGAGGGCTCCATGCACAGCAGGGAGTGTGCTTGTCCCTCTGTCCTTCCCCTGGCTCATGTTCTCTATCTCCCTCTCAAAAAAATATACAAACTCTTTTTTTTTTAAGGGATTATTTTATGTTCTTAATGTACCTTCAAAATAAATATATCCTGTGCTTATGCGATTTTTTGGTAACATTTCAGATTTAGCATGGTTGACTTTAGACTTGGCAAATGTAGCTGAAATCAGGACATCTTGTTAAAATCCAAATGCTATTGTTTTTGAGAATAAAGAAAGAAATTATAATTTTTCTTCCCAAAGAGAGGTATATAATTCCTCCAAAATACAACACCCTGGGTACATTTTTGAGAACAATCATTATCATTTAGCAAAAATCAAGAGCAGTGAAATGTTAAGTACCCTTATTCAGGATCAGAGTAATAAGTAAGGGTTTTGGTGACTCAAATGATTTTATATCATTTAATGATTATATCATTTAATGATTTTAAAATTTAGCAAGATACTTATTTTGTGTTATCTTCCCTAATTAACACTTTCTCTGTTAAAAAAATTAATTACTAGAAAACATATGGACATGTATGAGAATCAATAAACAGATACCTAAGTTCTTTTCCTATGCAAGCTGTAGGGGGGGGAGTGATTTTTTCTCAAACACGTCAAAGGTTTTCCAGCTCATTTAATAATTAAATTGTCATGATATAGATTAACAGGGGGAAAAAAAAAAAACCCATAGTTTTCTTATGTGTGTACAAAGGCCCAATAATGAAATTGAAACCCCAAGAAATTTCCAAGGAAGCAGTTTTCATACTTTTTAGACAAAGAGGCAGTAATCTGTGAGGACTTGACAAGACAAAGAAAAATCTTTGGGAGCTTCAATTAGTAAAGAATTCTAAACAGAACTTGGGCTGGCTAGTAAATTTTAAAAGTAACAAGGTTTGTTTATACAACCTTCTTTGCTCTAAATTTCCTATTTCTGGTGATAGGGATGTTTCTTTACCTTCTGTGTCAGGGAGGGCACCTTTCACGTGGGAGATTTATTTTCTGGTTTGTAGAGACAGAGAGAGGAGGAACGGTTACAGTGTTCTTTCTGCACTGACTATTTCTTAAGGGACTTTAAAAAGAATAATCGATATGCCAAAAGTGGTACATTTGGGGCACTGGGTCCTTGGTCCCTACAATCCCAAATTTCAGTTGTATTCAGACGATGTAAACTTAATGCACTATTTATATCTGTTTGATGGGCAAGAAGTGTAATTACTGTTTTACTTTGATGACCTGCAATGTTTTTGATATTTTTTAGTATTTTTTTCTTTTCTGAATCTTGATGTGTTGACTGCTGTGCTGATGTAACCAGAGCAGAAATTTAGTAAATTTCAATACAAATCAGGACATTTTAAAAACCAGTTTGTGCAGTAAACTGAAGGAGTGTTAAATTCCCTTTGTTTGCTTTTAGGCTGCTTGCTTTGAAGTGGAATCCTATTAGGGAAAGCCCTTGGGGCCTCCTCAACAGAAGAGATCAATTGTATGCTGGTAGATTACTTAAAGGTCATTTTGTCAGAGGATTTTTGAACTGGATTCGACACCAACTCTGCCACCCCCCTTTTTTTAGTGACAGAAATTTCCTTATGCTTCTTGTTTTTAATTATTACTATTTTCTAGAAGGATTTATTTCTTTAACATTTATCCTGAGTATTTAATTAAGATTCTCAATTAAGTGCTTGTAAACCTTTCAAGTGGAAGAGACAAGCATTTACAATAAATACAGTACATGGATGGTTTTAGCAAGAAAAATAAAGAGAAACCATTTCTAAAAAGAGATTTCTTCAGCGTAGGTCATTTACAATTTAGAAATTGTAGTTTTGAAATGTGGGTAGTGTACTGGTGATTATTTTTAGACCAATCTAAACAAAAACATTTATCTCCCATAATACCATGATTCTGGATAGGAATATTAGTTAGATGTGGTAGAAAAGAAATAAAGTGGCAGAATAATTAGGCCCCTATTAATTTTTTAGAGATTATAGTTATATATTTTGAATATGTAGAACAGTGAGTATCTGTTGTATATATGTTTGATATGATTTCATATCCACTTTTTCATAACCAAAAGAGTTGTCTTTAGAAGTAAAGTTGTTTGGATATAAGAATGAAGTAAGTTATGTCAGGATGTCATCATCTCATCTGTTCTCATCAATAACAACTCAATAGTTCAGCCCCCACTGGGAGCTTATTTAAAAAAAAAAAAAAAAACATACAAAGAAGCAACTACGGGAAGGGGTCATTAAGACTAGAAATACCTAGAGTTTGTGAAGACTCTTTGAGAGTGTTCAGTCTGGGGAATACTACACTTTGCCATCTGAAATAGGTCTCTGAAGACCTTGGGACATTGGCTCCAACCGAGATATAGATGACTCTTTCATCAGCTGTGGTGAAAAGACACAGTGTCCATAAAGACCATCTTGCCATCAACACCAGAACCTTTCTTCCCTAGCAATGTGCTCTATCAACAGGAGACTTTCACTTTTCCTCTGGCAGTTGGACATCAGCTCTTGTTGGCTAAGCTGTCTCTCCTGAATACCAACTTGAAGTTGAGGTGTACCTCAACTAAATTTGGACTTTATTCCTTTGATCTCCCCCTGCCTGGAGCAATAGTGTGATTAATCTGTCATTGGTTTGGAGTGTATTTCTTTATGTTTCATTGAAAGGTGTTATCCTAGCATGTCTGGGTGGCTCAGTCAGTTTAGTGGCTGCCTTCACTGGGTCATGATCCCAGAGGCCTGGGATGGAGCCCCACATCAGACTCCTTTCTCAGCAGTGAGCCTGTTTCTCCCTCTGCCTGCCACACCCCCGCTTGTGCTCTCTCTTTCTCTGACAAATAAATAAAATCTTAAAAAAAAAAAAAAAAAAAGAGGCATTATCCTGTATGACACTGGGTTATGAAATTCCCATGGCAAAACTGTTAAATACATTGTTGGCAAATGTATTTTCTGAGCATTAATTTGCTCAGAGCATTAATTTGCATCCCCAAACAAAACACTATCACAGTCATATTGTTTTTATTATTTTATTGAAGTTAAATGTTTAGATATTTTCTTGCCATATATACTCTTAAACTGAGTTATAGCACCATCTATACTACCAAAATAAAATAAAAAAATCATAATAAAAAACCTATTCATCTGTCATTTGCAATGACACAGACTTGACTAGTTTGAAAGGTAAATTAAGTAAAATTAGTATAATTACTAAATATAGCTATTTCCTTTTCTTGGAGTTTTTTTTTTTTTTTTTTTTTTTAATAGGGGATGTAATTCTGATGCACTTACTTTGATTGAATTCCCTCTACTATCATGCAGAATAATTGCTTTACACATGTATACTTGCAATTTTAATCACAAGTTCTTATTTACTGGAATACTTAATTAAGTAGATCTTTAAACCCTGCTTGGATATATGTTTTTTAACCCACCATAGAATTAAAATGTAGCATTTAAATGGCACTGATATATATAAAAGCTGATTTTATAGACTTGCTAGCTTTACTTATAATTAGGATTTTCAAAATTTCAAAGGAAATGAAAAATAGGCCACATAACTTGCTGAATGTTACAAGTATTATAAGACATCTTTTTAATAAGACATTTTTAAAAGTTTCTTAATAGCACACACACACACACACACATCAAGGGAGCATGCAACAACCATGTTCATCATTACAAAAAAAAATCATTCTTTGTGCAGAAGTCACATTAAAGTAGTTTTTGGCTATAGTTAAGTGAAAAATATGGAAGTCTTCTAGGCATTTTCTTTATTACTCAGATGCATGTTTTTCAAAGTAAAATTCCACAGTAATATTGTCTCATGGGGCATTGTCCCCCACCTGACCATCCATCTCTGAGTCTCAACAAAAATGCATTCCTTGGTTATATAATTTGGGGAAATAATGTATGTTTGATTATCCTCCTGGAGAGTTGAAAAATATTTAAAGACTGAAAAAGTCTTGCAGTAAAGAGATATCTCTAACTTTGTTTACCCCAGTGTTTCTGAAACATACATAACCATAGAAATGAAAAGCAAGAAAAATAACAGTAAATAAACATTTATTAATATCCCAGGGAACTATTTTTCTCAGGAAAACTTCTGGGAAATACTGCAGAATATTACTGGAAACCTTGAAGTTTTCAATATTTAAAAAGAACATCAGAATTGGTGCATTGTTAGATTTTCCCTTTGAGTTTTCTTCAGGTGGCCATCAAACACAAAAGAGTTATAAAAATACTCCATTGTTATCTGAAAGCTCTGTTCCACTTAATTAGTTTGAAACTTTCTGTATTTTTTGAATCAATAAAAATTTTAAATAAGGATCTATGGTGTAATTTTTAAAAAATCACATTATGCCATAGCTACAAAGAGGAAGGAAGACCTTCGTCTGTGTTTCCTTTTTATCTTCTTTCTCTCTGACCCAGAGGTACGTTTTTCACTGCTTTGGGGTGGAAAAGAAAAAGACCAAAGACAAATACTACAAATACTACAGCTTTATAATTTTCATAATGGCTACATGAGAAACATACAAGTCAAGTCCACAATAAAAAAAATTATATATAGGAACTTAAACACTCAATTATTATTTTGTTTTATTATTTTTAAAAAGATATTTATTTATAGCCCACATGTGCACATGCAAGAAGCATGAACAGAGGGAGGGACAGAGGGAGAGAAGACTCCCTGATAAGTGGGGATCCCGTCCTGGGGCCTGATCCCATGATCCTGAGATTATGACCTGAGCCAAAATCAAGAGGTGGTCACTTAACCGACTAAGCCATCCAGGTGTCTCAGTAATGTTTTAGATACCTCCACCAAGTTTTACAAAATTGCTTCTATTTTTTGTTTATTTGCTTTACAAAATGGTATTGTTGGGTGTTGCTGTTATTGTGTTGCTTTAAGAACATATGCCAGTCGAGGATTTGCATCCTGCCCCTGCTGGAGTCTGCATATGCCCTCCAGGTCTCACCCCACCAATCCAGGAGATGTCAATAAAACCACAATATTGTATACTTACTACTCGAGTGCAAAAGTACTTCATAAAAGTTTATTTGTGCAATAATCTTTCCTGGGGCCACACAAATTACTACTTACTATAGATACACAGGGTCATGCCAACTTTCACTGTCATCATTGGCTTATCATAAATGCTATTTATAAGGACTTGGTTTAACCTAATGTATTGATTGGCTGCTGTGTCCCAAAACTGTCATTGAAAGGTTCTGAAACATTTCTTTGTCTGTAACTATGTGCTCTTATCAATATATAATGGGATTTTAACAACATACACTGCTATGAATGAATTAATCTATCAGAACACCACTGAAAGTGTTACATGGAAACACCTAATAGTAGTTTCACTGGTATATCATGAACTACACACAAGGCCATTGCTGGTGTCATTGTTAATAAGTGATATTCAGGATACAGATGGAGCTGGTATTAACTCATCATAATTTTAAGACTAGCATCACTCTATTGGTTTTTGCCTATCATTGAAATAGAAATTTTCCAGTGCAATGGCATTACCTTAACAGCATCCAATTCAAAGTGATTTAAAAACATGTTCATTCATGTGATGAACTTATTTTTAGTCTGTCTTCACAATCTCTCTTTATACTGCTTACAAATTGAGGGCGGGTGGGGTGTGTGTGTGAAGTAAATATACCAATTATTATTTCTGTGAGATATATAACAGATTCCTACAATAGGTAAATACTACATTTCTAATTAGGAAATGATCAACAAATATGTTCAAAATCCTTACTTTTTTTGTTCTTAAGGTGCTTTAGAGATAGTTTTTAAATCGAAATTCTTTCTTTCTACTCTGCGTTTTGCAGCATATGTGTATTTATATGTGTGTTTATGCATAGAGAAGGAGATAGCAGACATTTGATAAAATTTGTCATGAAAGAGGTGGACAGCTAAATGCAATGCATATCACCCAAAATACACATTTAATTTGTTTCTATTTTAAATTATATAATATTTGGGAAACATTTCTTCCTTCTTTCCTTTATTCTGTTATTTGTCATTTAATTTGAAAAATACTGAATGGTTAACTGTGTACTTGGTTCTGTCATAGATACTCTGAATATAAAGATTAGTATGGAAGTCTGTATCACTGGGAAAGCAAGCATATAAAAGATGATACTATAATGTCATAAATCCACTAAGAGAGATATACCCTACAATAATATTGATATATATCAATAATATATAAATTTGTACATTTTGTATACAGGAAATGTAGAAAAAAGTAATACTAGGTATTCCATGATATTTGGAAAATAAAAAAATTAAAATTTGGAAATTTTTTATCCTCAAGGGTCTATATTAGAAAGCTATATTTTGTGGGGGTAATTAAAACACAATTTGGCAGACAATTATTTAGTTATGATGGTTAATTATTAATTCTCAGGTCTTTGTACAGCTTCAGCAATGTGTCCAATCCTTTGTCTATTAAAAGAGTATGCTCTGTCTTCAGAGAGAATTTTATAATATTGATTTGGTTTTCAGCATAGATATTTATTCTGGTAAGTATGGTTTCTATAAAAAAGATTACTTTTGGTTCAATAACTAAATACTTCAAGTCAAATGACTGCCATTCTTTTTTTTCAAGTCATTCTTTTTTTTTCTTTTTTTAAAGGTTCATTTATTTATTTATTTGAGGTGGGGAGGGGCAGAGGGATAAGGAGAGATGAATATCAAGCAGATTCTCCACTGAGCACAGAGTCTGACATGGGGCTTGATCTCATGTTCCTGAGATTATAACTTGAGCTGAAATCAAGGGTCAGATGCTTAATGTACTAAGCCACCAAGGTGCTCCCTGACTGCTATTCTAATTCACATTTTATTTTTTCTGAGTTTGATCAGAGTATGTTATTCTATCAGATATTGTTCAAAAGAGGAGGAAATATCCAAGGGTCATATGAGCTGGAGATGAGAGATTGGGTCTTGCTGATTTTAATAGCATTCACATCTTTATTACGTGTATTTTATATTTTCCAGTGGAATGTCCTACACATAATAGTAACACAGTATTTATTAAATGAAGGATCATTTACTGTTATCATTTATATGGTCTATTTTAACTTCTGATTAACACTATTGAGGATTAAAACATTCATGACCAGTATTTGAATTGAACTGGATGACACTGGATATAATTTGTGTAGGTAACAAGTAAGTCTTCTGTTACCAAATATCAGCTTGTCCTACCATGGAACTTGGAATTGGAGAACATTGATTTAAATCCTGAATCTTCAGAATGTGGTCTCAGATAAGTCATGTTACCCCTCTTAAACTGGTATCACCTTAAACTGGGTGATACCAGTTTTAAGGTAGAGTTAATAGTGCTTGTTTCACTCTGTTGTGATGAGAATTTTTAAAAGATAATGCATAAAAAGGGCTTTTTAAGTTGCAAAGCACTATTTGTTATGGATAAAAACCATATTATCATAGTTTAGTATGATAGATAGTCCACTAAAAGCTACTCTGTAGAAGTAGGATCAAGAGGTAATGATGGGGAAGGGGAAAGATGGACAAAGGGAGTGAGAAGAGAAAATAATGTAAAAATCATGTTTACATTAGTTTTGTTTTCTGGGACTGCACATTTGATTTAACTTTTAAAAGTCAAGTTAAAAATCAATGTAACTTACCTGCTAACAAAAAAATAGATAAAACCATCTCAACAGGTAAAGAAAAGGCATTTGATAAAATTCAACATATTTCATGATAAAATCTCTAGCAAACTAGGAACAGAAGTGAATTTCCTAATCTGATAGAAAGGATTTACAGAAAATTTACCACAAACATCATGTATAATGCTGAAAGCTTTCTGTTTGAGACAGAGAACAAGATAAAGATAGCTATTATCATTGTTTCTAGTACTATAATAGGTGATTGATAGATAATAGAGAAATGAATATTTAAATAATAAATAAGTATAAAAATTAAAAGAAAGAAGCAAAACTTGTGTGATTCTCAGACGATATGATCATGTACATAGAAATCAAAGAATTTAAGCTACTATTAAAATTAATTAAAAAGTTTAAAGGGCTTGTTGATATTACATTTTGTAGCAACAAGTTAAACATCATATTTAAAAAGTTACCCTTTACCATAATAGAATAAAAATATATTCAAAGTCCTTGGAATAAATCTAACAAAAGATAAATAACATTTTTCAAACACAAAAACTAGAAACATAGTATAATCATTGAATGCTAATTCATATTCATATATCAGAAAACAATATTTTCAATATATAAATTTCCCCCTAAGTTATCTATATGTTCTATGAAATCCCAAATCAATATACCAGCATTATTTTTTGGAACTTCAAATAATGATTCTAATATTTATATATAAAAAAGATACAAAATTACTTGAAAAGCACAATATGGGTAGAGAGCTCACTATATATTAAAATTTATTACAGAACTTTATAATCAGTTGTGTAGTATTTGTACAAGGATAAATAAATAAATAAATAAATGGAATATAGTAGAGCTTCCTACATAACCAAGCTATTGGGGGGAACTTGATTTATGTCAAAAATAGCACAAAAGAGCAATAAGTGAAGGAAAGTCTTTCAATAGGTGGTACTGCCATTTTGTATATAGGGTATGGATACTTACACAGTATAAAGCATGAAAAATAAGACAAAATAATTTTGACCTCTATTTCATGCTATGCACAAAAGATCAATTATAAGCAGATTTCATATCCTAAATATGAAAAGCACAATTACAAAGCTTTCACAAAATAATATCAGAAAATACCTTTCTGACCTCAGAGAATACTATTAAATAAGCAATGTAAATAAATAAATGATTGCTACATAGAACAATGGGGATGAAACTCACCAAAATAATTTTGAGTAAAAAATCCAGACATAAACTATAAATACTTTTACTTAAAGTTCACACTATGGCAAATATGGTCACAATATGACCTACCCAAAGTGTTTGTTATGTACACTTAAGTGTTCAAATTTTAAAGAAAGCAAAGAAGTGATTATTGTAAAAGCTAGGATAGTGATGAACTCCACATATGATAGAGAGAATATTATATGTATTGATCTGAGTAATTACATGGATATTCACCATAAGTGATTTTTAAGTTGCATACTTTTTTACATGTTTGGAAAAAAAAGGTTAAAAAGGAAGTTAAGTGGGGGTGCCTGAGTGGTTCAGTTTGTTAAGCGGCTGCCTTCTGCTCGGGTCATGATCCCAGCATCCTGGGATCGAGTCCCACATTGGGCTCCTTGCTCAGCAGGGAGCCTGCTTCTCCCCTGCCTCTGCCTGCCATTCTGTCTGCCTGTGCTCGCTCTCTCTCCCTCTCTCTCTCTGACAAATAAATAAAAATCTTAAAAAAAAAAAAAAAAGGAAGTTAAGTGGGAATTTAGTAAGGTTCATGTAGAGTGTACCCATAAAAGTTGTTTAATCTTGTGCTAGTCTAAGAAAATCAGAACACAGTTGTTCATATTACCCAGTCTCTCAGCTAGGGAGGTATTCAGTTAGAGGTACAGTATAGCTCTAACCAGAAATTAAGTATGTTTGTTGTTTGCAACACTCTTTGTATCATATTCTTGGGGCCATTGCCATGTATTATAAAATAATATATAACATTACATATTGCCATATACTATATTACATATATTGTATTATATGTATATTACTGTATCTATAAGATACATATATATAAAATTTAATCACCCAAAGGAATATTAAAATAAAAGATGATAACATTAATCTTCTTACAATAAAATAACCTCTGTTGTAAATAATGTTAATGAATCTTAGAATTATAACATAGAGTAGGTTTACAAACAGTACAGTATTATTTTATAAAACTCATACCAAGAAAAACTAACAATATAATGTGTACCTACACATGCATATGCTTATATATGCTTATATAAAACTAAAAATTGATTTAAAATATCTAAAGAATGAGTGCAGGATTCAGACTAATTGTTACTTTGGTAATGGAAAAGTATGTGAATGGAATAAAGAACACACAAGTAAAATGGCAAAGATTTTGAGGATATTCTAGCTCTTGAGTAGATGGTAGATTTATAGGTGTCTTCTGCTACAGTACGTCATAGATTACATGTAACTATGTGTAATATATGAATTATAAATCATATATTTACATGCATGTACAAATGTACATACTTATGCAAATGACACAATTTACTAATATTTACATAATTTACATAATTTCTCACCATATAAGAAAGAAGTTTGCCTGTATTAAATATTTTATGCTGGAAGTTAAAAAAAAATCAGCAAAACTAACAATATATTTCTTAGTGATGGACACTGTATAGCAACAAAGAATGTCTTCCATTCAGTTGTGTCATGTCAGTTCTAATCAGTATCACTGAGCATTATGTGTATGTCACAGAAAAATCACCAGCACCAGTATAATTCCTAATGAAATCATTTATCATCACAGAAACAATGCTTAGTTTAGTGCCAAATTGTTTATTTAATGGGTGAGAAAATGGACAGTAGCATTTTAGTTAAGTAGCAGCTATTAGTGAGCTGAATTTAGACAATTGTACACAAAATAGGCAAAGACATATCAGAATGGCATGCAATGGTTTTATAATATAAAGAAGTAATGTTTTTCTAATATTGGAAAACAAAACTGCTGTGCAGCTTGTTTTGCAGAAATCAGATATGCCCTTTTCAATCTACCAAACGTATTGATATTCCTACCTCAAAATGGTCTTTAATAGTGTGTTCTCTATACCTTTATTATTGCAGTTGTTATCCAAATGAATATTTTCCCAAGTTTTTTATTGGACGAGACCTCTTGGTAATGCACCTTTTTGGCAAAACTCACACATATGAAACAAAATCCTGCTAGCAAAATCCTTTAAAAGGCCCAATAAAGAGTTAATTTCAAAATTAATTATTTAAAAATCAATTTGCTTTTACACACAAAAATCAACAGGTAAATACTGAGTGCTTTCACACTATTAGTGGAGTATGGGCATATAGTTCCACACAATAATAAATAAATAACCATTTGATGAGGGTTTCATTCTCCCTGATCAATCTTGATGATATCTTGATATCTTCCCATTAATGGGAAAAAAACAATAGGGATTATAATATTGCTTATTTTGAACATTAACATTTATTAAGGAATACCAAGTGGGAAAATTAAAGGAGCAAAATATGGAGAAATATTTCATGACAATAAAGCTTAAAGGAGTCTAAATCTTTTTTTTTTTTTTTTTAAGATTTTATTTATTTATTTGACAGACAGAGATTACAAGTAGGCAGAGAGGCAGGCTGAAAGAGAGAGAGGAGGAAGCAGGCTCCCTGCCGAGCAGAAAGCCCGATGTGGGACTCGATCCCAGGATCCTGGGATCATGACCTGAGCTGAAGGCAGAGGCTTAATCCACTGAGCCACCCAGGCGCCCCTAGCTTAAAGGAGTCTAAATTGGAATAATATGCTACCATTTTTTTCTATGATATTAGAAACATTATAACACGACATGGCCGTGATTGCTGTGAGTCTATTGAAATTGGTGTTATATGCATTGCTTGTAACTATGTAGCTTGAAGCCATAATTTTGGAAAAAGTATAGAACTTAGAGTTTTCGTAATTTCAGTCTATGTTAAACAATCAGTCCAAAATGTAAATGAAACACACAGAGAAATTCACCACATTAATGGTTATAATATAAAAAACAAAATAGAAATTATCTAGATGATCTGAAATGGAGAAATAGTTATATAAAGTATAAAATATAGCATATCCATTTTCTTTGGAATATAATGAAAGCACTATGGTAATAAAGCACTATGTAGAAATATATAAATATTTGTTGTAAGTCAAATTTTTACATTACAGATTGCAAGTTTTGAGAAATTAGGTAAAACGAATATGTAAAAAACAGGTTTGATGGAGGTAAGGCAAAAATAAATAGTGTTTGTGTAAGTAGTATGTATTTTTCTTATTTTTAGAACTTCTTAAATATTAAATTATTAAATATTAAATTATTTTTATTTAAATTCCTTAAAAATGTACTGAATACGAATTACAAGCATGTTCCCCATAAGCTGAACTTTAATAAGATGCTCATTTATCGCATCAAATTAAAAAACAGTGAAAGTATTACACTATTTCCTAATTTCCTGTCCTTTAAAGAATATTCCCATGTCATTGCATTTTTACCTAAAGCATTGAAAAATGTAATCAAATGTGTTTATTTTAACCAGTGACTAAAAATGAATTACTGATAATTAATACCTATTATGTGACTAAGTTCACAAAAATAATTTGAAGACATGGGCTAATAATTTCATAAAGGCCAAACCAGCAGGAAGGCAGTTAGATGGAGCATGAAGAAGGGAGCTGTGTCAAGAACGTGAGCGGGTCTTCTTCGTCAGTGCGGCAAATTTACAAGCACTTGTCCTTGTCCCTCAGACGGCAACTGCATTTTGTTCATCTTTGTAGTCACAGCTCTGGCAGAGTGGTTGGCATAGAGTAAGCATTCATAAATATTTGTTGAGTAAATGCTGAAAACTAAGTAAGTAATAAAATACCTGTGTTTTTTCAGGTTTTTTTTTTTTTTAATTTAATAGACCTGTAAACTTCCAATAACATTTCCAACTTGCTTTTTGTCCCAGTAAAATTACTACTTCAGCTTCCTTTCTCTGCCAAATGTGTCCTCCCTGGATTGTAGATTATACTAGACTTTAAGCCTATGTGGAAGTAGGGAGTGAGGTGCTCAAGGTTTTTTTGACAAACCCTGAAGTTTCCGTACAGTCCTGTCTTGCCTCAGTGAAAAGCTTGAGGGTAAACGGATGTTTAAAAAGCACAGAGGTAGGGTGCCTGGGTGGCTCAGTGGGTTAAGCCTCTGCTTTCGGCTCAGGTCATGATCCCAGAGTCCTGGGATAGAGCCCTGCATCTGGCTCCTTAGAGCTCAGCAGGGAGCCTGCTTTCCCCTCTCTCTCTGCCTGCTGCTCCGCCTACTTGTGATCTCTCTTTTTGTCAAATAAATGAATAATAAATGATCTTAAAAAAAAAAAAAAAAGCACAGAGGTGACATATTTGTCTTAAAAAAATAGGGGCGCCTGGGTGGCTCAGTGGGTTAAAGCCTCTGCCTTCAGCGTAGGTCATGATCCCAGGGTTCTCGGATCGAGCCCCGGGTCGGGCTCTCTGCTCCGCAGGGAACCTGCTTTCTCCTCTCTCTCTGCCTGCCTCTCTGCCTACTTGTGATTTCTCTCTGTCTGTCAAATAAACAAAATCTTTAAAAAAAATAATAATAATAATTCTGGAGGCAGTACAGAAGATGAATTCTAGTAAGGAGAAAGTTGCCTTAGGGATTCTAATTGGGAGGACAATCCAATTACCTAGAAAGGACTTTCAGGACTTTGGATCACATTGATGGGACCATATTTAAGTAGGTTACTTTTTGCCTTATACATTTTATCATTTTTTGCAAAACCAAAGGTCTCTGGTTCTTTGCTGACTATACTTAACAGAACATATTTTTAAATGTCTGCTGTTAAAAATACTATTTTACAAAAATTTTATATGTGTTGCATACTATTTTTTTTACATATAAAATGATTATTTTGGTAACTTTTTATCAGATGAGAAAAACTGTTTCTAATTACTTTTCTCATTCTGTTCATGGCATTTAGAACAGCTTATAACATAAATGAGGAGAAATAGTAAAAACATATTCAAAAACTTTAGCAAGAAGGCAGTTGTAATTTCACTTTTACTAAAAGTCAATTTTCAAATGATGATTTTACACAGGAGAACTAGGGTGAAATCACATCTGACCCATTTAATAAAAAAGTTCAGTGAGTTCAATTAGAAAATTCTCTCTCTCTCTCTCTCTTTTTTTTTTTTAAGATCAATTTAGTCAGAGCATCAGTCAGTAGAACATTTGCAAATAGCAAAAGCTTCCTGCAAATTGTCAGGCTACTTCCTTTGAAATAAGTCAGGCTGAATTGTATGTGTTGCCAAAATTTTTCTTTCTATATACACGTTAGCTATAAGGTATATGAGGAGAAATCCTTGATAACTATAGGTAAGAGTTGAATCCTCCAAACGTATGGAATATTTATTGTTTATATTGTTTACATAGGTAATATATATAGCAGGTAGATACATGTGCACACACCATTTTATATTTCTCGTAAAGCAGAGATCATGATAAACTATGCATACAGACTTCCAGTTGAATCACGTAGTAAGAAAATCTGGAATATATGCTTAGAAACTTTAAATAGTCCACACACTTCCACAGTATTTTTAAAGTTTGCAGCAGTGTAGCTACCTTTGTAATTGGGCATCATGGGAGAAAGTCTTTTTCGATTATATCTCATTACAGTTTTTCCTTTTTAAGGAAGTACTGAGCAGCAGTGATAACTGTCTTCCCTGCCTCCTAGAGCCTCATGGTTAGGGAAGGAGACCTGGGGAGAACCCTCTCAAAATATTCAGATCTCAAAGCTGCCAGCACAAAATAGAATGAAAATAGTACTGTTGTAAGGCTCATTTTTCCCCCCTCTCCTCAGATTTCCAAATGAATCCAAGTGCATGTTTAACTCAAAGAGAAAAGAGAGTGAAGGCGTCCTAAAGTAACATAATGGATGGTCACTTTGAGGTGTCATTTAATTTGTTTAATGGCTCCACAATATAGTCCTCTGTCCCTGCTGTGCATGGTTTTGGGAAAAGAATAAATACATTGTATTCACTGCATTGGAAATTTTCTAGATTAGGAGAATTTGTGGTTGCTTGCTCTGCAGCAAAATAAGTGTTAATTTTTGAAGTTTAGTATTCTCTTAGGATGGGATGATTGTGAAAAGTTAGTATATATTCTCCTCTTTCCTCTCTTGGTCTCTGAATATGAATACCTTTTTTCATCCCTGGAGCCTAGATTTAATAAACTACAGAGAAGGATAGGGATGTTTTTGTCTTTATATACAAACAGATAAATACATACCTACAACAAAATAACAAAAAAAGAAAACACAGAAATTATTTCAAGAAATGTTTCAAATGTTACTCATTAAACAAATATCTTTTGAGCATAAACTCTGTATCTAATATCATACTAGTAACTTTAAGGATTGTGTCCCACCATCACTCACAAAGAACTTGTTCATGTGAATTCTCAGTTAGGTAGCTGAGTGGAATTACCTCTGAAAAGATTTCTTCTTTCTCTGGTATCCTCTCCATCTTTGGAACTAAGAAACTAAGACACTGCTTGATTTTCAGTTAAGTTCTTTTGCAAACTTTTAAATGCAAAGGCAATTACAGTCTAAAAATTTGGTACTATACATGTAAGTGCTTGGCAAAGTTGCTGGTTCCTAGCAGTTAATAAACAATGTTACTTTTTTAAAAAAAATTTTAATTAAATTTATTTATTTTAAGAAAAACAGTATTCATTATTTTTTCACCACACCCAGTGCTCCATGCAATCCGTGCCCTCTATAATACCCACCACCTGGTACCCCAACCTCCCAACCCCCCGCCACTTCAAACCCCTCAGATGGAGTTGGGGTAAATTGGAAGGGGAGGTGAATCATGAGAGACTATGGACTCTGAAAAACAATGTTACTTTTCTTATCTCTAATGACTTTTTTCTAATGTAGTCAACAAGAAAAGAAAAAGGAAAGGAATCACTCCAGAGTTTCCTATAATTCCTGAGCTTATGAAAGCTGGGTAAACAGCTGCTTTCTAAAAGATAACTCTTCATGTTTCACAAACACATCTATCTTTATAACAGGGATAACAACCTCAGATGCTCATAAAGACCAAGTTAGTAACCTGGAAATGAGTGGAAAAGGATTGGGTAAGAGTTGCAGAGCACATATGATCTGTCTAGAAAGCAGCTGCCATTTGTCTCTAGGAGATTATAGCTGTGATAAGTAGGTTGAAGATGTCCATATTCCTATGTCCTAATTCCCAGAACCTCTTGAATATATTTTAGTATATAGCAAAGGAGAATTAACTTAGCAAATGAAATTAAGATTGGTAATCGGCTGATCTTTAAAGAGGGAGGTTATCCTGACTATCTGAGGGCAGGCCCAATGCACCCAAGCATCCCTGAATGTGGAAGAAGGTGGCAGAAAAGTCAGTGTCACAGAGAACAATATGAACAAGACGCCTCTGGCCAGTGGCTTTGAAGATGGAAGGGAGCAAGGGGATGCAGGCAGTCTCTGTAAGTAGGAAAAGCAAGAATGCTGACTCTTCCCTAGAGCCCAAAGAAAAGAATGCCACCTGATTTTAACCTAGTGAGACCCCTTTCAGACTTCAGACATACAGAACTTTGATACAATACATATGTATTGTTCTACGCCACTAACTTTCTGGTAATCTGTTACAGTAGTAATAGAAAATTAATATAGTGTCTATGTACACACAAGTGTTGGTCTTACTAGATCTAGTGTTTTAAAGAAAGCTTGAGATACAGATTCTTATATGAAAGCTTGTAGATTTTTAACCTTGATAATTAATTCTACTCTTACCATTAATTCTTCAGCTGTGTAGGGTCCATGAGAGATGCAGCATTCTGTTCATTTATAATTTGTGATATATATAATTTTGTATCTGTTGGTACAGATAGAAATATGATCTGTTACACCACAAAAGGAAAGAATAAAGTTGAAGAAAGCCATATGTTCAGTACCATCAGTGAAATACTACCAGGAACCCACCTATAGTCAAAGAAAGTGGGGTTTTTTCCTAGTGCACCTAGGGAGATTGCACACAGTGAGGAACCATGAAGTATCTTAGTATGAGGAGTTCGGAGGAGGAGTGGGGAGGAGCTTATTAAAAGAATTAAGCTTGGGCGCCTGGGTGGCTCAGTGGGTTAAGCCGCTGCCTTCGGCTCAGGTCATGATCTCAGGGTCCTGGGATCGAGTCCCGCATGGGGCTCTCTGCTCAGCAGGGAGCCTGCTTCCTCCTCTCTCTCTCTGCCTGCCTCTCTGCCTACTTGTGATCTCTCTCTCTGTCAAATAAATAAATAAAATCTTTAAAAAAAAAAAGAATTAAGCTTGTGTTAGGTGATTTTGGAGAGAAGGCAAGAAATATGGGGCCTGTCCTCAATTATGTGATGTCAGAAAGTTGGGTCATTTGGTGATATTGACCATATCAAAATCGAGTATGGAAGAATGCTTAATACTCAGATATTCAGTACTAACTAAATACAGGTTAAGTATTTTTAAATTAGTGATTAAATATGTTTGAGTTCTCTTTTAGTTTAATATTATTTTAAGATTATTTATCTTACATAAAGTTCACAGATTAAGAATTTTTACTAAAGTCAATTCTCAGAAAATTCTCATGAGACCTTACATTTTATTTGAATGGATCATAAAACAAATATGGCAGATATGGCAAAATGTGCCTAAGTCTTCCAAGCATTCTCTCCACACTGAGGGTATACTGCACATTGTGAAGGTGGGTAGAGGAACTATAGTTAGGGCGTTCATGTGCAAGTGATGAAAATGACTGACTCAATTTTAAATTCATTTTTAAATGCTGAGTATTCATCAAATATTATACACTGAATAGCATGTTAGATGCTGAGGATACAATATGTGGTGAACTATAGAACAATTAAATTCAAGAAAAAGGAATATAGAAGTCTATTAAAATTATGGTCTTGAGGCAGAAATCGATGAAAAAAAAGTAGATCACTGACTTAATACTTTTGATTGTTGCTGTTATGTGTTGACTTAGCTTAGCCATAGTGCCCAGATAATTGATCACACCTTACTCTGGATGTTTCTGTGAGTGTGAGTTTTATTTGTTTTAGGGTTTTTTGTTTTTCGGGATGAAATTAATCTTTAAATTGGTGAACTTTAAGTAGAGCAGATCACCCTCCATAACGTTAGTGGTCCTCATCCATTCTGGTGAAGGCCTTAAAAGAATAAAGACTGACCCTCTGCTGGACAAGAGAGATTTTGCTGGCTCATGGCAGTCATTTTGAATTGCAACATCATTTTTCCCTGGGTCTCTAGCCTGCTACTTGCAGTCTATCATGCACATTTTGGACTTGCAGCCTTCATAATCCTATGAGCCAATTCCTTAATGTAAATCTCTCTCTCTCTCTCTCTCTCTCTGTCTCTCTGTCTCTCTCTGTCTCTGTCTCTCTGTCTCTCTCTTTCTCTCTCTCTCACTCTCTCTCTCTCTATATATATATACCTCCTATTGCTTCTGTTCTTCTGGAGAATGCTAACACAATGCTCAACGTCAACTTTAAGTCTGTATGTATGAAGACTTGCCTATCTGAAAACTTCACTTGATTAGTTTTTATCAGTACGCCCCTCTTTGCCATTTTCCACACACACTCATCCACCTGTGCAATCACACTATTAATCTATTAATCTCCTGTTTACAGTGGCTTCTATTCAAGGTGAGGACTCTCCTTCTAGAATGAATAATAATTGCAGAATTATGAGATCTGCCCCCTACTTCCACCATTTTACTTATAAGCACTACATTCTTGCTTGTGAAACTTCTACTGATTTTGTTTAAATGTAAAGTCCTCTCTCGCCTTTTAAATTTCAATTTCAAAAAGTACAAATTAAAATTTAGTTTTTTACATTTGCATGAAAATTCCCTTCTGCCAGAATGGTATAATGCCAGGGTCAATTTCATCCATTGTGCTGGGCACTCAGTGGGATGTATTTACTCTAGAAATTCAAGCCCTTCATATCTGGGAAATTATCTGCTGTGTTTCCATTGATAATTTTCTTTCATCATGCTTTAATAATCAGCATCCCTTTGTTTGAGTTGCCGAAGGAGAACCTTATATTGAAACTCCTGGATTGTTCCTCTAATTTCCAGTTATTTCTCTCTATTTACTCTATTTTCTCTTTGTTCCTTTTTTTCCCCAAGATTTTCTCAACTTTATCTTCCAATATTTCTATTGCATTTCTCATTTCTACCTAAAATTTCTTCAGTTATTTTTGTTGTTCTCTGGTTTTACCAGAGGATCTTTTTCTTATTATTTTTTATGGATTCAGTATCTTCTTATCTCTTTGAGAATTATAATAGCAGTTTTATTTTTTCCCTGCAATATTCCTTTTTCACTCTTTATCTTTTTTATGTTGTCCCCATATGGACTCATAAAACAGTAATATTAATTGGTGACATTGCTATAATGCTAAGAACTTCTTTTCTGTTACTCATTAATTAACACAACTCTTTGATGTAAGAAGCTTATAATCTTCATTTTGGAGAAAAGGAAAATTCTGTATATTTCCCATGGTACCATGTAGTTAATGGTGAAGATGTGATTTTAATCTAGACTGTCTAGATCTGAATTCTAGAGTCTTAACCATTATGACATATTATCTCTCAGATGAGAGGTAATACATGGTATGCACTACATAAAGGAGTATCTAAAATTCTGTTTGGAATCCCGGGTATGTGGATAGGGCTGATCAATTTGAGCTTCCCTGTACGATCATCTGAGAGGGACCATTTATCTGAAAACTCAAATGCCAATGTTTTTAGATCTTTTCCCTAGAGATAGAAAACTCAAATATTTTCCCTCTGTTTTAAGACTCCAGCATTGTCAGTGTTCTGAGAGCAGAGGCCAAGTTCAGCATTCAGCATTCTTTTGGTAAAACCAGGGGTCTCTTAAATGGGTCACCAAGCAAAGTTTGAGACCGGGGTAAAACAAAATTAAGGAGATCTTATGCACCATTTCTTTGTTTCTCTCTTACCAAAATTCTGTTTCTTTCATCTTTGAAAATTTTCTTCTTAAGGCCACTAAAACATTACCAATGTCCATGGTACCTTTTTCCTATCTCCTCTACTCTCACTCATTTTTTACATAGCTGGAAATCTTTTCTTTCTTGCAATTTATTTTCTTTTTTTTTCCTATAACAACACATTTTCCTCATTTTCTCCTGTATTTAGAAAACGTTTCAGGTCAGTCATGTTTATTATTTTATGTTTTATGGTACTATGACATCTTAGGACCTTTCTGATTCAGTAGAGAATGGCTCTTCTCAGGGCCAGCAAATTCCTAAAGATAGCAAATGACTCCTCTGTGAGTGCTCCTTTCATAAACCAATCAACCCAAAGCTCATATCCCCAACTAGTTCAGTCTCCCACAGAGCTCTTACACTCAAATCAAATAACCTCCCCCACCAAATACTCCATGGCCAAGTATCAGACAATCTTATGTACCAAAATTATTCAGACTAGCCATTGTTAAGCCTGCTTACTTTGACTCACTCCTTTCTTCCAGCAAAACCCACCTGCCTTAGCTCAGCTTTTCCTCTACTCTACCTTCTGACCAACCTTCCTCCCCATGTGGCTCTGCATGATTGCTGTGCCTCCTGTTTCTGGGGATCTGTAAGTTTTCTTTCATGATAGTCATTTCTGTGTCTGCATGTTGTACTATAGCTGATTAAAATAAATCCTGGTACACTTTTAAACGTCTGCTCAAGCAGTAAATGTTGGCGTGACTTCAAGATTCCTCCTGAAATTTTGTCTCTTATCCCTCAACTTCTAATTTCCATGTAACTGCATCTTTACTTTAGACTTCTCCAAACGTTTTTCTCCATTTTAGATCCACCCCCCACCAGAGCTTGTCTCCAATTATTCAATTAACAATTTCATTTGTAATTCTACTAGGAGTTTGACATAATAACATGGCCAAAAATTCTTGATTTTTTATGAAATGTATTCTTCTTCCAAAGTTTCCTTAGTAAATTTTACACTTCGTAAATTTTCCTTAGTAAGACTTCTACTTTAGTTGGTCAACTGAAGACCTTGCCATTATTCCAGAACATTTTCCTTTCCTTACCTCTCCATCTTTATCGTCACCACTCAAGTCTAAAATCATGCCCATCTAAACTGCTTCAGTAGCAGCCAGAATGAACTTATAATTCAGATCATGGTACTTTCCTGCTTCTAAATGTACATCATACATTGAAGACGATAGAGATAAACCAAGTTGTGTGCCAGTGCCTTCTAGGATTTCCATTATCTAGTTCTTGCCACTTGTCTTTCTTTCTCTAAGTATATACTGGTTCTAGCTATACAGGCTTTCTTACTACTATACATACATGCCAGGCCCAGCTTGCTGCTTCGTCTGTAACTACTCCTCGTAAAGTTTTATACGGCTTTTTCTGCTTGATCAGAAAAATCTTAGGCTAATCTAAACCCTTTAAAAGTCTCTCCTCTGACCACTTTGTTTTGTTTTCTTTATATCACTTGTTATTTTCAGAAATGTTTTAACTTGCGTACCTGATTAGTATCCATGGAACTCAATATGATTTAAGTCACTCATGAACTGAGATTTTATTTTAACCCTTATGTTTCCTTTGTATGGAACAATGACGTATAATAAATTTTTGGACTCTGAATGAAGAAACTATAAATACACTGAACTAGCTTCAAAAGTAGCCAGAATTCAATAAATTTAAACATTAAATTGTGTATGCATTTTGGTTTGGCATATTTATTGAGATTGAAGCATTTTTTTAATGCCCATGCCTTGTCTAACAATTTTAGTATACTGGCATTTTCTGACATTTGAAAATTCCTTTTCAATTTTCTCAAATTCATTCAGTCCTGAAACAGCAAGCCCAGTATATTTGCTTTATGATTCTATGATTCCTTTCTTATTCACTGAACCATATTTCTCTCATGCCATGCTTGTCTTGAATATGACAGTTTTAGGGAGATAGTGGATGTTTTAGAAAATCATAATTGTTAATAAATATTTAAAACATATCATTTAATGTTACAGACTAATGACTATAGAAAGCAGAACATGAGCACACAAAGTTTTAACAGTGATTTTTCGAATTCTAATCTTTTAATTTAATGTTTTCCTCTGGTTTCAGTATGGAAGGACTGATATTAAGACTGCTATATTTGGAATAGATTCAAGGCAGCTTTTTTCCTTAAAGCATTTTGGGATACAGAATGAAAACAAAATAATTACTATTTGTATTAAAATAGAACACCTATGAATATATTATTTAACTTAAACTTATTAACTTTAACTTAATTTAATTGTATAGTGAAGGTCGTAAAGCCTCCAAGTATTTAGATACATAGAGAGAAAGAGCTATTTTGCAATTTAACAAAGTTTAGGGGACAATAGCATTTTGGGAAATCAGATGACTTCTCCAGTGTACCAAAGCAATTTGAAATCTGAGTGCCACCTGGTGGCCATTCTGACCCTATGGGGTGATGAAGCAGATACAGTTGGCACTAGATAAGACCCTTAATTCATTTTTATGTTTGTGTATATGTATGTATCCATACATGCATGTATGTTTAAAGAAATGATGGCATATATATATTTGCATCTATATTTTGCTATATTTTTGTTTCATTACTTTCTATAAAATACAAATACAGATAATTGAGCACTTGGAACATAGAAGAAGAAATTGTGGTAAAAATATTTTAATATATCACTTCCTCAGTTTTGCTATCTCCATCCTAACACTTTTTATCATTTACCACAGGAAATACAAATGATAAAAACTCAACAAGAAGATCTATGTGTAAACTGCCTTCTTCAGTGTCTCCTAAATGTTGGCTCACAACTTTGTATTCTTTCTAAAATGGTCACATTCTAAAGGGTTATGGTTCTGAGAAGAGCCTCTGGGCCTAAAAGATATTAAGCTGAGAAGAAGAGTAGAACATTAATTGTGAACACTAACACAGCAGTTACAGTGTGATTGCCACCATTCCAAGCACTTTGCATACATAGCTGTAATCCTGTCAATTGCTTAATGGCATAGCCACATTAATAAGCCCATTTTATAGGTGAGGAAAGCGAAGCCCCAATGGGATTAAATAAATTGCATAAGTCACACAGGGAATGCACGTTAGAGAGAGGTTTATGAATCTCAACAATGTCGTGCTAATGTCAAGCTGTAGACCACTCCACCATGGTGACTTTAAATTCCCTACTCTACTTCTTTCCTGCCTTCTGTGCTTCATTCACTCATTCACCACTCACTTTGTTAACTTACCAGACACTAAGGATGAGTCTGAAAAAGAGGATCTTGAAATTTTCCCCATTCATTGACAGACAGATCCAGATATGGACAGATTTTAATGAACCCAGCCATAGAATTAATTATCTAATACAGTACCTTTACTTATGAATCATTGCATTTAACCAGAAAATTCCTAAGAAAAGACTAAGTTTCTGATATTTTTAATTAAATGTGTTTAGCAGTCTGATTGTTTACACATTTTTTAAGAAGATTCTTTTGACTATGCTCCCCAAATCAAAGTATTTAGACAGCTGCCTTCCATATATCTATTTTGCCCTCTATAAATCTAATGGTTATTATTTTATTCACTCACCCATTCATGATTTATTCATTCAGTAAATAGTTTTCAACATCCATTATGTGATGTTGTAAACACTTCTCTGGGACACAAAGGTGGGCAAAACTAGACATGGTCCTCACATCATTTATGGTATTTTGTGGAAGACTGATATTTATGCAGTAATAAGTTAGGTGAGGGTAAAATACTGATAAGTACTACAGAAAGAGAGAAGAACATTAGTCTATGAGAAGTTTTAAGTGGAGGATTCACATTTGTTTGAAAGATGAAATAAGGAATCTCTACACAAGTGACCATTACATTGATATCTCAAAGATAATTAAGAGTTAGCTATCTATGAATTGCTGTTTGTATGGTATGAGCTCTTAATGAGAAATAATTGAATTTGAAATGGTTTTCCCAGTAGCTTATAGAGCTGATTCCTCAATGTGTGCATCTTGGTGATGATATCAAAGCTTATATTAATTATCTTTTGAAATTCATCAGTGATCCCCCTGCCAAGAGTGATGCACTAATATTCCATTCAGGAAATAACTGCCTGGATTTATCAGGGTCCAACTACTAGATCTTAGGTTGAAATCTCTCCAGGAGACTTGAGGGTAGATATTGAATGTGGGACCTCAGGACCACTGAGCCTCGGTGACCCTCACAGCCTTATAGATGCTTGATGAAAGAGATGATGATTGTAAAAACGCATTTGCCCTTTTATGTTACACTGTTTGCTGAAGTTGCAGGCATGGCTGCTGAATGAAAATGTCAGATAGGATCATAAAGCAAGCCTTCGGGTTGTACCAATTCTCTTGACCCAAGGCTTGTAAACCATAGCGTATCACCCACAATATACCAAGATTTAAATATGGTGATATAAAGAAACAAGTGAAGTATTTATCCAGGACACTATAGTATTGAGACAAAAATTTTACCCATTACACTATGAATAAGTCTTATAAAAATTGACTGTGTATTTTACTGAGGCCAGGCCGTTATAGTTCAGAGAGTCTATTAGTCTTTCTTCTTAAAGATACGACATTTATTCACCCAACAATTCCCCACATGCTTTTTGGGTGGCATTTTAAGTTTAAAGCTCTTCAGAAATAAACTGAAGATATTTCTCTGGTATTAGTCAGGATCTCTCCATACCAAGACTTTTTTTCCCCTTCCTCCTTCTCCCCTCCTTCCTCCCTTTCTTCTTTTCTTTCTCTCTCTCTCTCTATCTTTTTTCTTTTCTTTCTGGTCTATGTTCATCCCTTAAGCTAACTTTCACTGGATAAAATTTTCCCCTTATGTCTTTCATTTAGTCTCAGTGAACTGATTGCATTTGCTAAACAGATGAAAGTCAAACATTAAACTAGGCCAAATTTTGGCTTTGAGTCCAGGAGAACTCATTCAAGGGGGTTGCACACATTTTTATTTCTGTCCCAAAGCATCAGAAGTATCCATCCAGTATTCACAGTAGGAAAATATTATTCTACTGTACCAAGGCTAGCCTCAGTACCCTAATTAAGTACAAATGTGAGCAGTCTGGCTTTAGGAAACAGACAGCTATTTGAATAATAGAACTCTTGGTAACTCACCCTGACTCTCTCTCTCAGTCCTCCTCCCCTGGCCAACTCTGACTTATTCTTTACATTCTATGGAATCAACATCACTCGCTCAGAAATGTCTTCTCAGCACCTCCACCCCATCCCACCCTGGACTTCAACATAGGGTCTCCCATTTTCTGTGTTCATAGCCTTCATTATTTTCTAAATGATGTCCCTGGTGTCCATATTTCCTACTAGACTGAAAACTCTGTTAAGGCCTGGACTTTGGCTGACATGTATTCACTCCCCTATACTTATATCTAGTATAGTGCCCCTTGACAAAATAAGTGCTCAAAAAAGTCTGGCCGAATAGCTGAGTAAATGACTGTAAGTGAGTTGACACGGACACTGGAGAAACTCTTACTTCACTGAAGTTTGTCTTCTGTTTCTAGTTTTTTCGTCAGTTGTTCTAGTAGTTGGTGCCAAATATAGGCTTTCTTTCTGCCTCAGTCTGTCAGTATTTTTTTTTCTTTTGTCCTTTTTGAAAACTGCTCTTTGGGAACTGAAAGATCATATCTAAAAAATTGTAAATGATGGCTGATAATAATAGAGTGTTGGCTATACTATCAAAAGGATCACTTTCTTACAACAAAGGAATAATAGACTTTCAGGAACAACCTAGCAAAAGGGATCGGACAACTATGGAACACTGGCCAAATTTAGCTAGACACCTGTTTTTGTAAATAAAGTTTTATTGGAACCTGGCCAGGCCCATTTGTGCATTTATGGCTACTAGAGCTGTTTTCATGCTATTATAGCACAGATGAGTAGTTGCAACAAAGGAGTGTGGCCTGCAAAGCCCAGAATATTTACTATTTGGCTCTTTACAGAAAACAGCCTGCTGATCCCTAATAGAAGTTCAGAGAGTTTGGTTTGTTTTATCTAGCCTTGTGAAAATCCCTGTATTCATACCATTTAAATGATTCCCCACCTGCCTTCATAAAAGACTGGCTCTGAATGATGTAAAAATATATGTATTTGTACTTGCTATTCAGCTTTCAGATAGATGAATGAAGGTAACATCCACAGGGAGGGACAAACTGGGATATTGCACAATCTTGCACACAGCTCATAATTAGTAGCCATTGCGAATTATATGGTAGAGCTGAATGGAGAATACTGAAAATGAAATTTAGGATTTCAGATAGGCTGTAAACAGTTTCAGTAAGTACCAAAAAGGGGCTCTGTTTCATGGAATGAAATACGGATGCCTTCAAGGGATTTGCTGAAATAACCTATACTCTTTTCTTCGCTCAGAATATATAACTTGTAATAAAGAACACCCAAGATAGCAGAAGCTGAGAATACTCTCCAACAACTTTTTATTAGGTGGAGTGATTAGGAAGCTTTGTCATCCTTTCTGAATTTGCATTCCTTTGGGTACAATCAGGGAGAGGAGTGAGAGGTCGATGCTTCTCCATCTGTGCTTAAAAATTCTTCTAGATGTTACCAGTTCTTCAGACAGATCAGATTCAGAGCTCTTTGAAGAATAATCTTTTCTGTCTGAAAAAGGTGTCTGGTGTTGCTTTGTACAGCAACTAAGAGAATCTCATGGCTCCTTCTCATTATGGTGGTCCATACAACCTTATCAATTATTATAGGCTACTTATTTTGTATTGCTTTGATTATACTTTCCTTATTTTGATGAGTTCAGAGCCTTTTATACATTTGACCTAGTTACAAATCATGCTGTAGTGCAAACTAAGATACTGTTTGCTGTATAACCTTTGTCTTTGTCTCCTTGGGTAGTCATCTTTGAATACAAACAGAATCCTTCAGTTTGTAGCTATGTGAGCTTTGCTTTAAATATAGTAACTTCTTTTCTCTTTTTTAAAGATTTTGTTTATTTATTTATTTGAGAGATAAAGAGAATGCAAGGGCAGGAGCAGAGGGAGAAGCAGAAGGAAGGGGACAAGGGGACTCTGTGCTGAGCACGTAGCCAAGTACGGCTCGATCCCATGGCCTGAGAACATGACTTGCATGAAATCAAGAATCAGGTGTTCAACCGACTGAGCAACCCAGTCACCCCTATAATAACTTCTTTAAGAGAATAATTGAAAATAAAAATGATCACTCTTTGTAGCTCAAGAAGCTCTAATTCTGCCTCCAATGCTTGGCCCATTCTCCTGTGGTCCCCAAGTACAGGATAACTTAATAATTGAAGTGCCTTGCTCCATATGGTATTTGGTTACTTTTCTGAGCATAAAGGATGTATTTCTTATTCAAGTTCCTGCAATGATAGGCCCCAAGAAAATGGAAACAAATAAAAGCTCAGATGCTAATAGATTATTATTTGGTATTTAAATGGAAAACTCCATTCAAAAAAGAATTATTACAGACTGAAAAAAGATTAAAAAAGATAAGAAAAGTGACGAACTGGAAGGAAGGGAACAAGTTTAATTTACCATGAAAAACAAGGGACACTGATGGCCCACAAAGCAGGAAAAAAGTTATTTTATACCCACAAGGAAAAAAATATACCCATGTGGAAGTATATATAAATCATTTAAATAGTAAAATTCAAGAATGCAGAATACCAGGTGGTTTTTAACTTTATTTGACCCATTCAGGGATAGGTGCAAGTGAGATAATAGGTAAAAGAAGAAGCGAAATGGTGATAAAAAGGGAAAAATGTGCATTGAGGACAAGACTACTTGTAGTGTAAATGTAAGACTAAAAGTCAAGCAAAGTCTAAAGAAGTCAATGCTACATTACCATCCAAAAGCAGATTAGACAATAAAATCTCTGATGTCACAATCTTAATAGGCATTTCTCATAATGCCTTTTGTAAGAGTAATTTGGAAGAATATATTGTAGTTGAAAGTCAGTTGCACACATAATTCAGGGAATTGTGAAGAGAATAAATATATCAACAAATATAGCTTGCATAGCTGAGACCAAATGTCCAACTGTGTTGCTGTAAAAGAAGTTTATTTTCTTTTATTATTATAAAAGTAATTTTTGTTCATTATATAAGCATTAGAAAATTATACACATATAAAATTATATATGATTATTTATATATAAAATTTACTGTATAAAACAATCATTTTTTAAAATTCTCTATTATTTTTTGACAGAATAGTAGTGATAACAGCAAACATTATGTTCTACTTTAATAGCTGAGATATAAGATGAGATCACATTTTAAGGTAACTTTTTATTGACATATTATATTCATCCAAAAAAGCACATAACTTACAAAAATCTAAATCAATTAATTTGCACAAAGTGAACACACCTGCATGACTACCATCCTGATCAAGAAGTAGAATATCACCAGTGCTCCAAAAGCCTCTTCATGCCCCGTGCCTTGAATTACACCCCCTTTACAAAGATAGCTACTCTACTGAGGCCTATGGTCATTGATTGATTTTGCTTGCTTTTTAAATATATATTACTAAAATCATAGAGCAGGCATTTTTGTTTGATTGTCTTCAGTGATATTGTGAAATTCATCTATATTATTATATGTATGAATATTATAGATATTTTCATTGTTTAAAAGTATCTTATTAATTAAATCTCATTTATTCTTTCTAATGTTCATAAACATCTGGGTGATTTGCATTTGGGGTAATTACAGAAGCATTGCTATATACATTCATGTTCATGTCCTTTTGTGCATATGAATGTATTTCTGTTGGAATAGAATTACTGAGTGCATATAGTGCATATAGTCTCCTTTGTAGATGCTATCAATTTTCCCAAGTGGTTGTATGAATTATACTTCAACTAGTGTAAAAGAATTCTAGCTGCTTCAACTCTTTAATCATATTTATTATTGTCAATTTTAAAAAAATATGTATTTCTGATGAGACAGTAGATGTATGTTATAATGGGTTAGTTTTCATTTTTTATAATATTAATAAAATAAATATTTGCTTATGACTATTGATTTGGGCAATTTTTCCCTCCATTCATTGGAAATTTTATATCACTTCTTGTGAAATAACTGTAATAATCTGTGACATATTTTCATAAAATTTTCTTTTCCTCATTGATCTATGTAGATCTCTTTACATTCATGTAAGTCCTTTACACATATCTATTTGTGCAGCTAGATAGATGTTGATTAATTGATAGTATCTTCTCTCAATCCGTAGGCTGCCTTTTCACCCTCTTCTCAACGTTATCTCTTGATAAAAAAAATCCTTAATTTAAATGAAGTCTGATTTATCCATGGTTTCCACATTAATGCTCTTTGTTTCCTGTTCAACAACTCTTGGCTTATTCCAAGGTCATAATGATATCCTCCTATTGTTAATTCCAAAATCTTATCATACATACTTGACCTTTTATATTTAGATCTGTACTTTTCCTAGAACTGGTCTTGAACGTGTTCTGAAGGATGGGTCAATGGTTATGTTTTCTTGAAGTACTTATATAACTTGGCACAATTTATTAAATGAACATACCTTACTTGTTGCATAGCAGTATTACCTTTGTCATAAATCAAGTGGAAATACATACATATATAAATCTGCTTTTAAACTCTCAAGTACAAAACAAATAGTTCTCAACAGTCAGATATTAAATATTTTAGACATGTGGATCATATGGTATCTGTCACAACTACTCAACCCAACCATCATGACACAGAAATAGCTATAGGCAAAATGTAAATGAATGGCTATAGTCGTGTTCCAATAAACCTTTATACAAACAGACAGCTGACTCAAAAGTTATGGTTTGCCAACTAATGTTTAAGTAACTCCATTGGGTTATTTGTTTAACTTTGCACAATACAATTGTTTATTAATCATTGGCATTTTATATATGTATATATGTCATATTGCACATGATGAATTTGATCAGTTTTTATTTTCTTGAAAATGTGTTCACTTAGCCTTCATTATGAAGAAATCCCCCCCCCCCGGGGGATCCCAGCTGGCTCAGTCAGTAGAGCATGCAGCTCTTGATCTTGGGGCTGTGAGTTTAAGCCCCATGTTGGATGCAGAGATTGCTTAAGTAAGTAAACTAAAAAAAAATTTTTTTTTTCTGATCTTGATCTTGGGGTTGTGAGTTTAAGCCCCATGTTGGATGCAGAGATTGCTTAAGTAAGTAAACTAAAAAAATAATATTTTTTTTCTGGGTTCATTTTTTTGTCTGTTGTTTTTGTTGTTTTTTTTTTTGGTTTTTTTTAAAGAATTTATTTATTTATTTGACAGAGAGAAATCACAAGTAGATGGAGAGGCAGGCAGAGAGAGAGAGAGGAGGAAGCAGGCTCCCTGCTGAGCAGAGAGCCCGATGTAGGACTCGATCCCAGGACCCCGAGATCATGACCTGAGCTGAAGGCAGCGGCTTAACCCACTGAGCCACCCAGGTGCCCTTTTGTTGTTTTGTTTTGTGTTAGCTCTTTAAAGATGTCATCTCAGTTTCTTCTCGTTGCAGTCATTTTGTTTTAAAAACCAACTGTTAGGTGTTGTTGCCTCTTTGAAAGTAATGTATCCTTCCTTTTTAAATTTTTTTCTTCCCTTTCTTTCTTTCTCTGTTTGTATTTCTTATTTTTATATTTTTCATGGTATACTTAGATGTGTTTTAAATTAATCCCTGTATGTAGATCATAGATCTTCTTTAATTTGTGGCTTACTATTTCTCATCAGTTTGGAAAAGTCTTGATTAACATATTTTCAAATATTATTTATATCTTCTGAACACCAATTACACATATGGTAGAAGTTTTTATCATGTCTTAATTGGCTCTGAAGTTTATTTCCATATTTGAGCTCTTTTTACTCTCCCTGATTCAATGTGGTTATTTTCTACTGTTCTACTAATTAGAATCCTATTTAACATTCTATTGATTTCTTAATTTCACTTATGATATTTTTTTAGTTCTAGTATTTCCATTTAATTCTCCTTTATGTATTCTATTTTTAGGTATAATTTTCAACCTTTCCATCTATTTTTAAAATATACTAATCACAGTATTCACTGTACATTTATAATTACAACCATGGATACATTAATATCAGAACACCACAATGTCTAATGTTTCTAGTATCTGAATAGTCTGTGGATTTATTTCTATCTTCTATTTCTTTCCACTATGATTTCAGCTACTTGATCTTATCTCTTGGCGTATCTTGTGAGTTTTAAAATTAAATTCCAGACATTGTGCACAAAAACTATTTAGCCTTTGAATGATGCCAATTTTCCTTAGAAGTGATCTATGTTTCTTTTGGAAAGCAGTTAAATTAGTGGGAAATAAACTTCATCCAGTCTCTAATAGAGATGATTAAAGACTGTTTCAGGGTTTGTTTGTTTGTTTTTTCTTTTTTTTTTTTTCTAAAGGCTTCTCTATTTTGGTTTGCCCTTACTCCTAAGGTGTGGTCCTTTATAGTTTCAACTGAAAGTCTAAGTTTGATTACTAGAGCTCGTTTTCTTTGGAAGACCATGAGTTCTAATTTTTGTTTCCTCATCCATGTGGGACTACTGAAGTCCCTGATTAATTTTTAGCCTCTCATATGTCAATTTATACTTAAGTTTTCGGCATTTTGTGCACAGTTAAGGAATTGGCAGGATGCCTCTAGGGAACAAATAGCCCAAAATATCAGACTCATTTTTCTACAGATGACATTTTTTTTTTTTAATCTTGCCTTTTAATGTGATGGCTGCCTTGGTAAACCTAAACTCCATTTTTTATCTTCCCACCCTTATGAGATTGCAGAGAACATTGAGCTGAAGTTTTCTGCCCAGTTGAAAATGCCTGGGTAGGAAAAGTGTCGGACAGTTTGGAACTCACCATAACTTATGTCCCTTCTTCCTGGGGTCTTGGTCCCTTTGGTCTGGCTGCTTTGCTTCTTTCCCATGTCTTCAAACAGTTTGTTTCTTGTTGTTTGTTGTTATTGGTGGGGGTGGTATGGTGGTAGTTTTAGGTGTATGTGTGTTGTTTAGCTTTCTTTGTTGTCTAGCTTTCTAGTGTTGTCTGGTATTGTCTAGTATTGTTTAGTATTGTCTAGCTTTCTTTGTTTCTCTGGGTAGAAATATTGATCCTACATAAGCTACTTTTTTTTTTTTTTTAACAGAAGCTGTTCAAACAAAATAGATACAAGCTTCCATCCTACCTGTTATAAAATACATTCTTCATTTTCAGGAGACTTCCTTCCTGTAGAAATTTTGGGATATTATGTGTCATCCAAGTTGGTAATCTTAGTTACTCTCATTTCAAAGAAAGAGTGTTGCTATCATGTTCACACAATTTCACCTGAGTTCTTGAGTTTAATGCTATCTTTGACATCAGGGTACCAATAAGATATATTCTTCTTCTTCTTCTTCTTTTTTTTTTTTAATAAAGGAAGGAATCATAGAACCTGAAGTACTTTTTTTTTTTTTGAAGATTTTTATTTCTTTATTTGACAGAGAGAGACAGCGAAAGAGGGAATTAGCAGGGGGAGTGGCAGAGGGAGAAGCAGGCTTCCCTCTGAGCAGGGAGTCTGACATGGGGCTCGATCCCTGGGATCATGACCTGAGCCAAAGGCAGACATTTAACAACTGAGCCATCCAGCCTCCCCTCAATAAGATATATTCTTTTTTTTTTTTTTAAAGATTTTATTTATTTATTTGACAGAGAGATCACAAGTAGGCAGAGAGGCAGGCAGAGAGAGAGAGGGGGGAAGCAGACTCCCTGCTGAGCAGAGAGCCTGATGTAGGACTCGATCCCAGGACCCTGAGAGCATGACCTGAGCCAAAGGCAGAGGCTTAACCCACTGAGCCACCCAGGCGCCCAATAAGATATATTCTTGATTATATACACTACCACTAGTAATAGCTAAAATATATTCTGGTTTTTATTGGCTAGAATACAATGTGCAGAATATTATTCCTAACATGCTGGCTAAAAGAATCTACATCACAAAAGTCTGACAACTAGAATATCAAGAACCAAAGAATAAGGATGTCATATATGAGAGTGACATTCATGCTCTACTTAGTAATACAAGAGGGATTGGTCAAGGAGGGTCAGAAGACATCTAAGGATTGGTCCTAAATCTTCTCTAGAAATGTTCTTGGAAAATAAGTTCTTAGTTTGTACAGGTACAATTTTGTAGCAGCTCATTCAGTTTGTACGGATATAGTCTATTCTATTTCCAGAAAGCTCTAATTATTAGAAAGATACTGCTCTTATACTGAACCAATATCCCCCTCTCCATCTGAGTCCTAATCACTGAAAATACATGGACCAGGTTTAACATCATTTAACCTGATACACTTTAGACATTTTAAGACAGCTCTCACATTTCCTATATGTTTATATCTACAAGACATACAGTTTGGTCTCTGAACTGGCACAACGTCAAGCTTTTTACTCTCTGATTTATTCTTTTCTGGAAGTGTTCCAGCTTAAACATTCCCTTCTTGCTACTGTGTCCAGAATTGTACTTTTATTCAGGTATGAATAAACTCATTCATTTATTCAGGTATAAATAAACTTATTCAGGTATGAATAAATTCAGGTATGGTCTGAACTGCCCAGGATGCCATAACTGCCCCTCCCCATTTAAGAAAATATTCTCTTTATCATGCTACTATATATCTTAGGATGTAATTAGCAAGGGGCTATTACTTCATTAACACATCCTGTCTATACTACCAGGTAAAGAAAATGAAATGTCTTCTGAAATACTATATCCTTATTCTGTCTCTGTATTGTTTAAATCAGAAGTTATTCTTACAAACTTTCTTCTTTAAGAATTAGTTTATTATTTCTGTCCATTAAGGTGTTTTTAGAGCTTCAGTTCCTCAAAAGCCTTTTAATATATAATGCTATGCCCATATAGCCAGGAAATCCCATTACCTTTTAAAATCTTCTAAAAAACACTTTTTTTTTTTTTTTGGTGATTGATATCACTGCAAGTTGCTATTAATGCTGCTTGTTTCTATGCGATGTCAATACAAATGGTCAAAAAGTGATCTTTGGGGGCGCCTGGGTGGCTCAGTGGGTTAAGCCGCTGCCTTCGGCTCAGGTCATGATCTCAGGGTCCTGAGATCGAGTCCCGCATCGGGCTCTCTGCTCGGCAGGGAGCCTGCTTCCCCCTCTCTCTCTCTGCCTGCCTCTCTGCCTACTTGTGATCTCTCTCTGTCAAATAAATAAATAAAATCTTAAAAAAAAAAAGTGATCTTTGCTTTTGTTTTTTATGTCCCTCTTTATAATACAGTTCTGTTTTGTACTAACTTAATAAAAATGACTGGTTATAATGACTTAATATATACATAGAATTAGCCTATTTTATTTTTTTTTTCCAATATATTTATTTTCAGAAAAACAGTATTCATTATTTTTTTCACCACACCCAGTGCTCCATGCAAGCTGTGCCCTCTATAATACCCACCACCTGGTACCCCAACCTCCCACCCCCCCCCGCCACTTCAAACCCCTCAGACTGTTTTTCAGAGTCCATAGTCTCTCATGGTTCATCTCCCCTTCCAATTTACCCAAAAGCACATACCCTCCCCAATGTCCATAACCTTCCCCCCTTCTCCCAACCCCCCTCCCCCCAGCAACCCACAGTTTGTTTCGTGAGATTAAGAGTCACTTATGGTTTGTCTCCCTCCCTATCCCATCTTGTTTCATGGATTCTTCTCCTACCCACTTAAGCCCCCATGTTGCATCACCACTCCCTCATATCAGGGAGATCATATGATAGTTGTCTTTCTCCGCTTGACTTATTTCGCTAAGCATGATACGCTCTAGTTCCATCCATGTTGTCGCAAATGGCAAGATTTCGTTTCTTTTGATGGCTGCATAGTATTCCATTGTGTATATATACCACATCTTCTTGATCCATTCATCTGTTGATGGACATCTAGGTTCTTTCCATAGTTTGGCTATTGTGGACATTGCTGCTATAAACATTCGGGTGCACGTGCCCCTTTGGATCACTACGTTTGTATCTTTAGGGTAAATTCCCAGTAGTGCAATTGCTGGGTCATAGGGCAGTTCTATTTTCAACATTTTGAGGAATCTCCATGCTGTTTTCCAGAGTGGTTGCACCAGCTTGCATTCCCACCAACAGTGTAGGAGGGTTCCCCTTTCTCTGCATCCTCGCCAGCATCTGTCATTTCCTGACTTGTTGATTTTAGCCATTCTGACTGGTGTGAGGTGATATCTCATTGTGGTTTTGATTTGTATTTCCCTGATGCCGAGTGATATGGAGCACTTTTTCATGTGTCTGTTGGCCATCTGGATGTCTTCTTGGCAGAAACATCTGTTCATGTCCTCTGCCCATTTCTTGATTGGATTATTTGTTCTTTGGGTGTTGAGTTTGTTAAGTTCTTTATAGATTTTGGACACTAGTCCTTTATCTGATATGTCGTTTGCAAATATCTTCTCCCATTCTGTCAGTTGTCTTTTGATTTTGTTAACTGTTTCCTTTGCTGTGCAAAAGCTTTTGATCTTGATGAAATCCCAAAAGTTCATTTTTGCCCTTGCTTCCCTTGCCTTTGGCGATGTTCCTAGGAAGATGTTGCTGCGGCTGAGGTCGAAGAGGTTGCTGCCTGTGTTCTCCTCAAGGATTTTGATGGATTCCTTTCTCACATTGAGGTCCTTAATCCATTTTGAATCTATTTTTGTGTGTGGTGTAAGGAAATGGTCCAATTTCATTTTTCTGCACGTGGCTGTCCAATTTTCCCAACACCATTTATTGAAGAGGCTTTCTTTTTTCCATTGGACATTCTTTCCTGCTTTGTCGAAGATTAGTTGACCATAGAGTTGAGGGTCTATTTCTGGGCTCTCTATTCTGTTCCATTGGTCTATGTGTCTGTTTTTGTGCCAGTACCATGCTGTCTTGATGATGACAGCTTTGTAATAAAGCTTGAAGTCCGGAATTGTGATGCCACCAACTTTGGCTTTCTTTTTCAATATCCCTTTGGCTATTCGAGGTCTTTTCTGGTTCCATATAAATTTTAAAATTATTTGTTCCATTTCTTTGAAAAATATGGATGGTACTTTGATAGGAATTGCATTAAATGTGTAGATTGCTTTAGGTAGCATAGACATTTTCACAATATTTATTCTTCCAATCCAGGAGCATGGAACATTTTTCCATTTCTTTGTGTCTTCCTCAATTTCTTTCATGAGTACTTTATAGTTTTCTGAGTATAGATTCTTAGCCTCTTTGGTTAGGTTTATTCCTAGGTATCTTATGGTTTGGGGTGCAATTGTAAATGGGATTGACTCCTTAATTTCTCTTTCTTCTGTCTTGTTGTTGGTGTAGAGAAATGCAACTGATTTCTGTGCATTGATCTTATATCCTGACACTTTACTGAATTCCTGTATAAGTTCTAGCAGTATTGGAGTGGAGTCTTTTGGGTTTTCCACATAGAGTATCATATCATCTGCGAAGAGTGATAATTTGACTTCTTCTTTGCCGATTTGGATGCCTTTAATTTCCTTTTGTTGTCTGATTGCTGAGGCTAGGACTTCTAGTACTATGTTGAATAGCAGTGGTGATAATGGACATCCCTGCCGTGTTCCTGACCTTAGTGGAAAAGCTTTCAGTTTTTCTCCATTGAGAATGATATTTGCAGTGGGTTTTTCATAGATGGCTTTGATGATATTGAGGTATGTGCCCTCTATCCCTACACTTTGAAGGGTTTTGATCAGGAAGGGATGCTGTACTTTGTCAAATGCTTTTTCAGCATCTATTGAGAGTATCATATGGTTCTTGTTCTTTCTTTTATTGATGTGTTGTATCACATTGACTGATTTGCGGATGTTGAACCAACCTTGCAGCCCTGGAATAAATCCCACTTGGTCGTGGTGAATAATCCTTTTAATGTACTGTTGAATCCTATTGGCTAGTATTTTGGTGAGAATTTTTGCATCTGTGTTCATCAAGGATATTGGTCTATAGCTCTCTTTTTTGATGGGATCCTTGTCTGGTTTTGGGATCAAGGTGATGCTGGCCTCATAAAATGAGTTTGGGAGTTTTCCTTCCATTTCTATTTTTTGGAACAGTTTCAGGAGAATAGGAATTAGTTCCTCTTTAAATGTTTGGTAGAATTCCCCCGGGAAGCCATCTGGCCCTGGGCTTTTGTTTGTTTGGAGATTTTTAATGACTGTTTCAATCTCCTTACTGGTTATGGGTCTGTTCAGGCTTTCTATTTCTTCCTGGTTCAATTTTGGTAGTTTATATGTTTCTAGGAATGCATCCATTTCTTCCAGATTGTCAAATTTGTTGGCGTAGAGTTGCTCATAGTATGTTCTTATAATAGTTTGTATTTCTTTGGTGTTAGTTGTGATCTCTCCTCTTTCATTCATGATTTTATTTATTTGGGTCCTTTCTCTTTTCTTTTTGATAAGTCTGGCCAAGGGTTTATCAATTTTATTAATTCTTTCAAAGAACCAGCTCCTAGTTTGGTTGATTTGTTCTATTGTTTTTTTGGTTTCTATTTCATTGATTTCTGCTCTGATCTTTATGATTTCTCTTCTCCTGCTGGGCTTAGGGTTTCTTTCTTGTTCTTTCTCCAGCTCCTTTAGGTGTAGGGTTAGGTTGTGTACCTGAGACCTTTCTTGTTTCTTGAGGAAAGCTTGTACCGCTATATATTTTCCTCTCAGGACTGCCTTTGTTGTGTCCCACAGATTTTGAACCGTTGTATTTTCATTATCATTTGTTTCCATGATTTTTTTCAATTCTTCTTTAATTTCCCGGTTGACCCATTCATTCTTTAGAAGGATGCTGTTTAGTCTCCATGTATTTGTGTTCTTTCCAAACTTCCTCTTATGGTTGAGTTCTAGCTTCAGAGCATTGTGGTCTGAAAATATGCAGGGAATGATCCCAATCTTTTGATACCGGTTGAGTCCTGATTTAGGACCGAGGATGTGATCTATTCTGGAGAATGTTCCATGTGCACTAGAGAAGAATGTGTATTCTGTTGCTTTGGGATGAAATGTTCTGAATATATCTGTGATGTCCATCTCATCCAGTGTATCATTTAAGGCCTTTATTTCCCTGTTGATCTTTTGCTTGGATGATCTGTCCATTTCAGTGAGGGGAGTGTTAAAGTCCCCTACTATTATTGTATTATTGTTGATGTGTTTCTTTGATTTTGTTATTAATTGGTTTATATAGTTTGCTGCGCCCACGGTGGGGGCATAGATATTTAAAATTGTTAGATCTTCTTGTTGGACAGACCCTTTGAGTATGATATAGTGTCCTTCCTCATCTCTTATTATAGTCTTTGGCTTAAAATCTAATTGATCTGATATAAGGATTGCCACTCCTGCTTTGTTCTGATGTCCATTAGCATGGTAAATTCTTTTCCACCCCCTCACTTTAAGTCTGGAGGTGTCTTCGGGTTTAAAATGAGTTTCTTGGAGGCAACATATAGATGGGTTTTGTTTTTTTATCCATTCTGATACCCTGTGTCTTTTGATTGGGGCATTTAGCCCATTAACATTCAGGGTAACTATTGAGAGATATGATTTTAGTGCCATTGTATTGCCTGTAAGGTGACTGTTACTGTATATTGTCTCTGTTCCTTTCTGATCTACCACTTGTAGGCTCTCTCTTTGCTTAGAGGACCCCTTTCAGTATTTCCTGTAGAGCTGGTTTGGTGTTTGCAAATTCTTTCAGTTTTTGTTTGTCCTGGAAGCTTTTAATCTCTCCTTCTATTTTCAATGATAGCCTAGCTGGATATAGTATTCTTGGCTGCATGTTTTTCTTGTTTAGTGCTCTGAAAATGTCATGCCAGCTCTTTCTGGCCTGCCAGGTCTCTGTGGATAAGTCAGCTGCCAATCTAATACTTTTACCATTGTATGTTACAGACTTCTTTTCCCGGGCTGCTTTCAGGATTTTCTCTTTGTCACTAAGGCTTGTAAATTTTACTATTAGGTGACGGGGTGTGGGCCTATTCTTATTGATTTTGAGGGGCGTTCTCTGAACCTCCTGAATTTTGATACTCGTTCCCTTTGCCATATTGGGGAAATTCTCCCCAATAATTCTCTCCAGTATACCTTCTGCTCCCCTCTCTCTTTCTTCTTCTTCTGGAATCCCAATTATTCTAATGTTGTTTCGTCTTATGGTGTCACTTATCTCTCGAATTCTCCCCTCATGGTCCAGTAGCTGTTTGTCCCTCTTTTGCTCAGCTTCTTTATTCTCTGTCATTTGGTCTTCTATATCGCTAATTCTTTCTTCTGCCTCATTTATCCTAGCAGTGAGAGCCTCCATTTTTGATTGAACTTCATTAATAGCTTTTTTGATTTCAACTTGGTTAGATTTTAGTTCTTTTATTTCTCCAGAAAGGGCTTTTATATCTCTGGAGAGGGTTTCTCTAATATCTTCCATGCCTTTTTCAAGCCCGGTTATAACCTTGAGAATTGTCATTTTGAACTCTAGATCTGACATATTACCAATGTCTGTATTGATTAGGTCCCTAGCCTTCGGTACTGCCTCTTGTTCTTTTTTTTGTTGTGAATTTTTCCGCCTTGTCATTTTGTCCAGCTAAGAGTATATGAAGGAGCAAGTAAAATACTAAAAGGGTGGCAACAATCCCAGGAAAATATGCTTTAACCAAATCAGAAGAGATCCCAAATCGTGAGGGGGGATTTCTCCCCCCTCACAATTGGGTGAGGGATCTCCTCTGATTGGGATCTCCTTTGATTGGGATCTCCCAATTTCTTCTGATTGGGATCTCCCAATCTCTTCTGATTGGGATCTCTTCTGATTTGGGGATAAAAAGAGGTTCAAAAAGAAAGAAAGAAAAAAAAAAAGAATTAAAAAAAAGAGATTGAATTAAAAATTCAATCAAGAATTTAAAAAAGAATTAAGAAAAAAAGATTGAAGAGATTAGGATCTCTTCTGATTTGGGGATAAAAAAAGGTTCAAAAAGAAAGAAAGAAAAAAAGAAAAAAAAAGAATAAAAAAAAGAAAATGAATAAACAAAAGTATAAAAAAGAAAAATATATATATTAGATAATCTAGTTAAAAAACGTTAAAAGAGAAAAGGGTAAAAGTTATGAAAAATTTTAGCAGAAGAAGAGGAAAAAAATGAAAAAGAAAAAAATTAAATTAACTGCAAGACTGAAAAATCACAGGCAGAAAGCCATGAGTTCCGTGGTTTGTTTTCTCCTCCTCTGGAATTCTGCTGCTCTCTCCTTGGTATTGAAACTGCACTCCTTGGTAGGTGAACTTGGTCTTGCCTGGATTTCTTGTTGATCTTCTGGGGGAGGGGCCTGGTGTAGTGATTCTCAAGTGTCTTTGCCCCAGGCGGAATTACACCGCCCTTACCAGGGGCCGGGCTGAGTGATCTGCTCGGCTTTGCTTTCAGGAGCTTTTGTTCCCTGAGCGCTTTCCGTAGAGTTCCGGAGGACGGGAATACAAATGGCGGCCTCCTGGTCTCCGGCCCGGAGGAGCCGAGAGCCCGGGGCCCCGCTCCCCTGTGCGCCCTCAGCGAACAGCTCCCAGTAACTCGCGTCTGCCCAACCTCCGGCCGCGCTCCGAGCTCACCGAGCCTGTGACCGGTTCAAGGCAACTCCGAGCTGCGAGCTTACTGTCGGCTCTGTCTCTGCAGCCGGCTTTCCCGTTCCAATATCAGCAAGCTCTGCGACACTCGGACACCCCCGATCCTTCTGTGACCCCGCAGGACCTGAGGTCACGCCGACCCCGTGTGGGCTTCGCCCCGGTTTAGCCTCCGGAGCGATGTCCCTCAGCGGAACAGACTTTTAAACGTCCTGATTTTGTGCTCCGTTGCTCCGCCGCTTGCCGGCAGCCGGCCCCTCCCCCCGGGGTCTATCTTCCCGTCACTTTGGATTCACTTCTCCGTCAGTCCTACCTTTCAGAAAGTGGTTGTTTTTCTGTTTCTAGAATTGCTGTTCTTCTTCTCCTCGATCTGCCGATGGATTTGCAGGTGTTTGCAATCTTTAGATAAGCTCTCTAGCTGATCTCCTGCTAGCTGAGGTAGTCTCAGCCTGCTACTTCTCCCAGAATTAGCCTATTTTAAAAGTTGGTGTTGGTGTTAAAATGGAAACACACTCATCTTCCCCCCCCCCAAATTATTTATTTATTTATCTGACAGACAGAGATCACAAATAGGCAGAGAGGCAGGCAGAGGGAGAGGGAGAAGCAGGCTCCCCACCGAGCAGAGAGCCCAATGCGGGACTCTATCCCAGGATCCCGGGACCATGACCCAAGCCGAAGGCAGAGGCTTTAACCCACTGAGCCACCCAGGCACCCCTTTTAATAGTATCTGTAGTCCATGTGATTCATGGAAGTTATTAGTTCCAATATCTGTAATATAAAGATGCTAGTCATTCCATTAGGACATTTATGTTTATTTAAATTTTTAAAAATTTAGTTTATTTACATCACTATTATTCTGAAACTTGATGACTCACAACTAAATGTAATTGGTAGGCAGAGCAGGAATTGGTAGGCAGAATAATGACCCCCACCAAAGATTTCATACCTTAATCTACAGAAGCCATGAATATTTAAGCGTAGGTGATAAAAGCAAATTAAGGTTACAAAAGCAATTCATGTTGCTAATCAGCCAACCTTGAAATGGGCAGATTATCCTGGATTATCCATGTGGGCCCAGTCTGATCACAAGAGTCCTTAAACAAAGAAGGCAGAAGAGTGGTTCAGAGAAAAGTGACAGGAAGACCCCACCCACCATTGTTGGCTTTGAAAATGGAGGAAGGGGCCATGAGTTAACAAATCAGGGCAGCCTCTAGAAGCTGGAAAAGGCAATAAAATAGTTCTTCCTATTCACTTCTAGAAGGGAATCTAGACCTTCCAAGACCTTGATTTTAGCCTGATGACACTTGTGTCAGACCTCTGACCTCCAGGACTGTAAGATAATAAATTTGCATGTGTATGTGTGCATTGGCTTTTTTTTTTTTTTAAGATTTTTTTTTTTCATTTGACAGAGATCACAAGTAGACACAGAGGCAGACAGAGGGAGGGGGGAAGCAGGCTTCCCACTGAGCAGAGAGCCTGATGCAGGACCCGGTCCTAGCACCCTGAGAGCATGACCTGAGCGGAAGGCAGAGGCTTAACCCACTGAGCCACCCAGGCGCCCCTTGTGTGTGGTTTTTTTAAGCCACTTAGTTTGTGGCAATCTGTTATAACACCAAACAGAAAATGAATACACAACATCACAGAAAATAGCACAAAATACATTGTCTTTTCTTTCATCTGAAATCGTGATGAGAGTTAACTCTGCAAATGGGTACTCCAGGTAGGAAGAAACTAAGTAGGCAAACAAAATTCTTACAGCATCACTTTCTAAAATGTCAATAAAATGGTAATTAATTGTAAGACGAAATGATCTTGGCTGCTTCTGATATTTCCCTAAGCTTTCTACTAGAAGCAAAACCATTAATTCTGTTGGTACCTGTATGCAACCTGCACCTCGCTTGCCCACCCTGAAAGCCTGTTCTTGATGCCTGAGACACCCAAACAAAACTCAAGTTACAGAAATCTCTAAAAATTAATGTAAACCTTACTGCAGGTTTTTACTAGTATTTTTTAAGAGATGGTGGAATATTTGCTAACAGATCATAATGCCGTGTTCTGTTCTCTTCCTCTTTCTCTTTGCTAAACTGCCCAGACCCCAGGAAGTGCCTGAAGCAACCCTGTCTCTGCAGTCTCTGAATGGAACTCTTGACTCCCACTCTTCCTAATTCTTGTTTTCTTTTCTTGCTCATTGTGTATCACTCTGAGAATGTTAGCACACATCTTAAATGTGAGACAATAATGATCTAAGCTGCTTCCTCTATTTTTGTAAGTCATTTGCTGAAAAAAACCCAAAAAACCTTAATGTTGCTGATACTATGCAAAGCCAATGATGCAGTTAAGAGCAATCAGGAGTCCCTTTGTGCCTCTCATCACCCACATTGTCAGCTAAGTTCTAATTGCAGAACCTTACCACTCCTGATGATATAAACGAGAAAGTTCACAGTATCATTCTTAGAATTCAGGTTCAGTTTACTGCCTGGCATTGGAAAAGGCAACTTTTTATTTGCAAACAGAGAAAAGCCAAAGACAGATTCAACATATATGATTTTACTTTCCAGCAAATACACTTTAACCATTTTTTATGGAATAAGACAATAGCATCTTTTAACAGAGTGTGTTTTTAAGGACCAATTAATTTCTACAACCAAGAAGACAATTTTAGTCATGACTACAAAAAATGCCATAGGGGCGTCTGAGTGGCTCGGTGGTTAAAGCCTCAGCCTTGGGCTCAGGGCAGGATCTCAAGGTCCTGATGGAGCCCCACATGGGGCTCTCTGCTCAGCAGGGAGCCTGCTTCCCCCTCTCTCTCTGCCTCTCTGCCTACTTGTGATCTCTGTCAAATAAATAAATAATATCTTTAAAAAAAAAAGAAAGAAAAATGCCATAAATTCCCATTTTACTATAAAGAGCTATTTAAATTAATTGATTTTTTAAATTTATCTCAAGGAATTCTTCATTTAAGAGAAATTAGGAAAAAAACTATACTGCCATATGCCATCTCAAAGTTTGCAAATCTCTGAAGCCCATGCTTATTTATCATAAAATGGTAACCCCCATGGGCAAATAATTTCTTTTACTTTCAGCGAGGTGAATGTCCTAAATAGTCCTCTGATTTAAGAAGGGCTCTGCTTCCCAACTTGTGATGAGAGAAAAAGACAATGCATGTATCCCTGGTTTATGAATTTCTGTAAAAGACATGATTCTTAATACTTGAACACTATGCCTCTGGATTCAGTGTCTTTGCAACCACATCTCACATCAATTTCAGCTTTAAATAAAATGCGAACATCTTTACAAATGTTTTGTTGATATGGGAAGCCATGAAGTGAACTAGCAGTAAGATAGCCTACTGTTTTTGTTCAGTTATTAGAATAACTGGCAAATCAATAAATAGGTATTACTAATCTGCCTAATCCAAAGCTGGCCCTTAAGAATGTCAAGCCTTTGAAGATTCTTAAATCACAGCAGCTGCATTCTCATTTAGCTAATTTTATTTCTAAAACCAAATTTTATACATATTTAATATATAGTTATTAAAAATGGAAAATATGGAAAAACAGTAGAAAGACGCCTTTAGAAATTATAATTGGTGTTGAATGTGTAACTCTAATTTAGGTAATAAGAATTTACAGAGTACAATATGCAATATTTCTTTTTTGTCACTTTAGGATTCACAATCTACTTTATAATAAGACATTATTAACATTTCTTGAAAATGTCTGCAAATGGCAAGGTATTTTCTTAAACACACTTTCCCATTATATCCTTATAGGTTGGTCTCAATGCCTAGAAAATAATGTGATGAAAAATACAGGTAAACTGAATTCCTAACGTGGGTGTCACTGATAATTATCAGATGATGTATTAAATAAGACAATTCTAACAACGTAATATATAGTTAAGACATAGCATATTTTTTTGGAATACTATAAACCTTAAAAATTTTAGTTCCTTTACTTAGATTTTTGATTTAGAGGTATAGCATAAATTTCCTGCTATCTTAGAATTTTAACCAGGGTCAAAAAGATTTGAAGGAAGTGTGTTGAATACCCACTAATTTGAAAGTGAGGTACCAGACCAGCTGTGCAGAACCTGCTAAGGAGGACCCCAAATATACAGATGGATAAACATTTTTCTAGCCAATATGAAGGGAAGTACAAAGAGCAATAGGAGAAAGATCATAAAAATGGGGTTTTGTAGGAAGAGTCATTCTTTCTCCTTTGCTCTCCAGATCTCAAGACAACCAGGAAAACTTCGGAAACCCCCTTACCAAACATGGCCCATCTCACCACCCGGATGTAGACTAACCTGGAGTACAGGAGGGAGAGAAGCTCCAAATTGACCTTGTTCTTTGGAGTTGAGGGAACAGGGCTTGGTGTTGACCCAGACTTAGTTTTGACCCACATTTGGAGAAGTTTGATACCAAGAGGATGGGCCTGACTATAGCTGGCCTGACTCTTAGAAGAGAAGAGAGGGCTTTGATGGAAGCAAATTCCATTTTCACTGACCACAGCCAGTATTCACAGAGACTCCATGGGACTCTAGAAATTGAATTATTTTGAAAATAATACCATCTAAAGGGCTTGCAGCCTGAGGAAAGATGATCCTGGTTGGAAGAGGCAGGAGTATACTATCCAGTGCAGGAGAGGGCAAATATAGAAAGAGGAGAGTTTATAAGCTGCTAGCTGGAGACTACATTATTGCTATAGGCAATAGTGCTGAGCAAGATCTATAGCAAGCATGGAGAGATTTTTGGCCCAACGTTCCTCCAAGAAAAGAAAGAGCAAGCACTGTGGCACCAGCCACACCATTCCAGATAACATTCCAATCACACATTCCGTTCTTCCCTCTCTTTGCTTTCTCTGTTCCAATCCAATACTTGAATGTGACACTGGTTATTAAACTTAAAAGTGAACAGAAAAGTTATGGAAACCTCAAAGACTTTTACCTTAGAGACAGGGAAGAGTTGACATGGAAAGTTTAACAGGATTGCAGCGAGGGGGAAAAACAATGCACTACTTTCTATTTGCACTCGGAAGAATCCAGTTCACTCATTAAACCCAATGCATTAAGGGATATTTGAAAGGAAAGCAATAACTGCCATTCATTTTCTGTTTCAAACAGGAATTTGTATCTTCCTTTCAGTTCCTCCAGAAGACCTTGAATGAGGATTAGAGTCCAAATAATTTATCTTGAAAGTGATTCCACAAAGCATCAGTAGAAGAGTTAGAAAGTAAGAGAGAGAAAGGAAGTCACCCAATAAAGCATCCATTTTCAAGCAAGTTTACAATGTTGGTTATTAGAACTTCATCCTGCTGGGAGAAATCTGGAAGCCAATATAAAACATGTGCTTCAGAGTTCTTCATCAGGGCTATAGGGAGCTAGGGTGTTGTACCAGTTGCCATCAGTCAGAGAGTTAAGCTCAGAGAGACGTTGATTATGTGGCAATACCAGTTTGCAAAGTAGATGGCAAAAAGACACTACCAGCCAAGGCAAGTATTTAGGCAAAAAAATGCATGTGCTGGAAGGAGTCTGCTCTGCTGTACGGCAAGAACATATAAACAGGGCATTGACAGAATCAAGTACATAAAATGAATCACATGTTAGGATGGGGGTAAAATATAGATGGTTCAGTCTTTTTCACTGGGAAACTTTTAAGAATGGTTTTAAGCTCTGTCTTGGGGAACTTTACCTGTATTGCTTCTGAAGTAAAGAATATTGAATAACTCTTGCAGTTTTCTGTCAGAGTTATTAAATATAAAGTTATAGAAGGAAGGCATTCTCTGTGTACGAGAGGTTAGAGTTTTAAGCTTTAAAAATGTTTTTCACTGGAAATGTTTTAAAGGAGAAAAAGCTCACTTTTGAGTAAGAACAGGATTTTCTTTGATACTTAAAAACCAGTGGGAGTTAACTCAGGTTGTTGTAACTGTTGTATACATGATAAAAAGTGAGTTAAACCAATGTACTGTTCAAAGTGAAAGTTTTATAGAATGCTTACTGACACAATTTTTAAACAATTATTAATGTAACCACTATTTTTAAATCATCTATTAAGTAATTACATATCCCAGATAGGAACATATTGAGAAAGCATATTAGCGTTCAATAATTATTTATAAAATTCTCTTAGGTCTTCTTAATATACCTGATAGGAGCAATACAGTGGGGAATGAGATAGCAGACAGGATTCCTGCTCTCTACTGGTGAAGGCAGAAGATATACACAGTAAGCAACTAAATGATCTAATTTGTAGTCACATAATAAATATTCTATAACAAACTTTAAAAAGAGCTATAAAAGGGAAATGAAGTGCACTTTGGAAGTTTAAGTATTTTGTTTTTAAAATTTTTCTTTTAACTTCCTCTTCTTTGGATTCTCCCACATACCAAGTTAAAATAACAGAATGGGAACTGTATTCCTAAACTCATGACTCAAAGCATGTGCCAATAGATTTAAACAGCATGGATTACCTTTTAGAAAAAATTGGGGACACCTGGGTGGCTCAGTTGGTTAGGCATCTGCCTTCGACTCAGGTTCATGATCCCTGGGATCATGTCCTGATGATCGAGTCGGCATTGGACTCCTTACTCAGTGGGGAGCCTGCTTCTCCCTCACTGTTGCTCCTCCTGCTTGTGCTCTCTCTCTTTTAAAAATCTTAAAAAAGAAGGAAAGAAAGGAAGAAAGAAATAAAGAAAGAAAGAAAGAAAGAAAGAAGAAACATTTGTAAGGTAGCCATTAAAATTAGTGATAATTTAATTAGTGATAATTTAAAAATTAGTGATAACACCAAATGCTGGGGATGATGCAAAGAAACTGGGTCACTCATACATTTCTGGTAGGAACACAAAATGATATAGCTGTTCTGGAAAAAGAGATGTTTTTGTTTATTTTGTTTTTTAAACTTAATATGCAACTACCATATGACTCAACAATTAAACTCTAGAGGTATTTATCCTGGAGAAATAAAAACTTATTTGCACACAAAAATCCGTGCATAAACATTTATAGTAGCTTGACTAGTAACAGCCACAGACTGGAAACAATCCAGGTATCCTTCAGTGAGTGAATGGTGTATACTATTCCATACAATAGAATATTACTCAGCAACAATAATAATTTTAAAAACTGTTCATAGACCTAATAATCTCCAGGGAATTATGTTGAGTGAAAAAAGCCAATCTGAAAAGGTTCCAAACTATACAATTTCATTTATTTAATATTCCTGAAATGGCAAAATTATAAAAGTGGAAAACAGATTAGCGGTTGCCGGGGATTAAGGAGAGGCTGGAGATATGGAAAGAAGTAGGTGTGGGTATAAAAGAGCCAATAAGGGAGCCTTGTGATGACAGAAATATCCTGTACCTTGATTGTACTGATATCAATAATCTGATTGGGATATTATACTATAGTGTTTTGTTTCATTTTGTTTTGTTTTAAGAGAGGGAGAGAGAAGCAGAGGAGAGGGCAAAGGGAGAGGGAGAGAGAGAATCTTAAGTAGGCTCCTGCCCAGCACAGAGTCTGATGTGGGGCTCAACCTCACGATCCCGAGATCCTGATCTGAGCCAAAAGCAGGAGTCAGGCGCCCCTATTGTACTCTATAGCCTAGCAAGATATTACCATTGGGGGAAACTGGGTAGGGGGTACAAGGGATCTCTTTATATTATTTCTTACAACAGCATGTGAATCTATAATTAACTAAAAATTTTGATTTAAAAATGACAGAAGCTTATAAGTAAAAGCACAGGAGGGTATTTTTGTGTTTTGGTGGCAGGCAAATAGTTTTTTTATTTGTAATACAGTATAGTATGTAAAAAGCAATAACCATACCAGAAAAAATTAAACATAAAAATTAATAACTTCTGTTAATAAAAATATGCTATTAAGAGAATCAATGCACAAGAAACAAAATTCTTGGGAAAAATATTAACAAAACATACCAGACTAGGAGCTTATATACAAAATCTATACCTATGCCTATATCTAATTCCTCTTTTTTATTAATAAAGCACTAAAAGATGGGCAAAAAGCTCTTACATGTAAGAGTCATAGCAGTTTAATCTCTAATAGTGATAATAAATCAGCCCAAATATCCATCAGGAAAACATGTAAAAACTAGCTTTGATATATCCATATAATGGAATACTTAACAATAATAAATAGTATGACTTTCTCATAAAAGCAACAAATGAATGAACCTAGAAGGCAGTATGTTAAATAAATAATGCCTTACACAAAATAAGTTCTACCCTTCCACAAAAGAAGATTTATGAATATCTGAAGTGAACATAACACTATTCAACCTCACTGCTTATCTGGAAAATGAAAAAATTAAAATAAAAATCAAACATCATTAGACACCTACCAGAATAGATCAAATTAAAAAGACTGATCACACTAAATGTTGGTAAGGTTGTATAACAGCCAAAAATCTCACCTTGGTGGGGATGTTAAAGGCTACAACTTGTTAAAATCTTTGAAGAGCCCAAGGTTTTTACTGTATTTAGAAGTAAATAATTAGTCACACTTTCATGGATGCTGGGAGTAGACTGGATCACTGGGTCATATCAAGAGGGTGTTTTGTGACAGTAATAGCAGTAACTGAAATATCAGCTTTTTCCCACTGGTTCTTAGGTGACAATGGGAAGAGGACCGGATGACAACTGAATATAAAATAGGTTGCATTATGAGATAGGAAACTTGATTTATGGAGCCTGTATCTGTATCTTTTATAATTGACAGTAAGCCTACTTTTCGCTCTGGAGGAAGACACTAACTCTATCTCCCATGGCTATTTGCTTGACAAAACATCTTACAGATAGTCTGAATCAAAGAGCAGTAAGTGCCTCACTGGCATGGTTAGTGCAGAAATATGAGACATTCATGGAGAATTATCTCTCAATATCACTTTAAAAATAGGATTAACAGTTTCTTAAAAAATTAAACACAAACCACCTATGCCCTGTCAATTCCTACATATTGGGCCATGAAAATGAAAATATATGTTAACAAAAAGACATGTGAGAGTCATAGCAGTTTAATCTCTAATAGTGATAATAAATCAGCCCAGATATCCATCAGGAAAACATGTAAAAACTAGCTTTCATATAGCCATATAATGGAATACTTAATAATAACAAAAATGTATGACTTTCTCATAAAAGCAACAAATGAATGAACCTAGAAGACAGTATGTTAAATAAATAATGCCTTACACAAAAGAAGTTCTACCCAATAAATCCATTTTTATGGTATTTTAGAACAGGCAAAATTATGTTTGAAAGGAATTAGAACAGTGGGCAGAAATTTATTCAGAAGGGGAAGTGGGAATTGTCAGAAGTTATGTTAATGTTCTATCTACGACTTCAAAAGTTTTGACTTAACTTGTAGAATGTACATTGTACATTTTACTCTTTTGATTTTAACATAAGAAAAATACTGTCAACAAATATAGTATCTAATTACAAAAATGCTAAGGTATTTAGGAAAGATTGTTTTGTTGTTTGCAATTTAAGTGCATTAGTTATATATATATGTACATATATTATAAATGAATAGTTAGACATGGGATAAAACAGGAATAGAAGTATAGTAAATATAAAGTGTTTATAAAGTTCTTTTAATTTTGCTTTTTATTTTAAATGTTTTATAAGAGAAAAGAACATTTTATATTTTTAAAGAAAAAATGTTTTATAAGAGAAATTTCTGCCACAAGTTAGAATAAATCATTGAATAAATACGTAGTTTTAAAGTAAATAGGTATTTTAAATTAAGCTTTCTATCAACATTGAAGGAGGTGACTGACTCTACCTCTTTCTCAAGATCTCAAGATCATAATTCTTAGAGACATAGTATTCTCTTTGCAGAGTGGCTTAGTTGTTCAATGCTTGACTGCCATTGCTTTGTATTTTATCACAACTAGGATTCTTAGTGCCTAATATGATGCTCAGTGTATAATATTTCCTTAGTAAATTTTATTTGTGACGTTGCATTAATAAAAGAAGCATTCAGAGGTGCCCAGATGGCTCAGTTGGTTGGGCAGCTGCCTTTAGCTCAAGTCACGATTCTGGGGATTTGGTATTGAACCCGAGCCCTGTACTGGGGTCCTTGCTTGGCAGGGAGTCTGCTTCTCCCTCTGCCTGCTACTCCCCCTGCTTGAGCTCTCTTTCTCTCTCTCTGTCAAATAAATAAATAAAATCTTAAAAAAAAGAAGCACTCACTTTCATTAATTTCTACACTAATTTCTTTACATTAATTTCTATTTTACATTACATTACATTACATTTACATTAATTTCTATTAATTCCCTAACTCTATCTTCCATACTCATTCCTAGAGTACCCAGCATATTCCAAATATGGAGACATTAGTTAGAAGACTTCTGCACATTCCAGCATAACATTTTGTTTTATTTCTATTTATTTATTTTTATGTGGGTTTATTTTATTTATTTACTCAGGTTTTGGCAAAAGCAGTACCCTTATGCTAACACCAGGTATATCATATGCTTCTTAGGTTAACATACCCAGGTTCTAAATATTTTATTATTAATTTTTTACTTATTTTTAATTTTGGTTAGTTAATATATAGTACGATATTTGTTATTGGAGTAGAATTCAGTGATTCATCACTTACATATAACACCCAGTGCTCATCACAATTGCCCTCCTTAATACCTATCACCCATCTAGCCCATCCCCTACTCACCTCCCTCCATTAGCCCTTGGTTTGTTCTCTATTGTTAAGAGTCTCTTATGGCTTGTTTCCCTCTCTCCTCTTTTTTTTCTTTTCCCCTTCCCATATGTTCATTTGTTTTCTTTCTTAAATAACACATATGAGTGAGATCATATATCATTTGTTTTTCTCTGAATTATTTCACTTAGCATAACACACTCTAGCTCCAGCCATGTCATTGCAAATGGCAAGATTGCATTTTTGATGGCTGAGTGATATTCCATTGTGTGTACACACACACACACACACACACACCCATATCTTCTTTATTCATTCATCAGGATATGGACATTTGGGCTCTCTCCATAGTTTGGCTATTATTGATAAAACCAACATGACATTTTATTTATTTTTTTCATTTTATTTTATTTCTTTTCAGTGTTCCAGCAGTCATTGTTTATGCACCATACCCAGTGCTCCATGCAATATGTGCCCTCCATAATATATGACATTTTAAAATCAATTCAGTTAAATGGTTGAATCATGAATCTCTTTTTTTTAAGCTTTTCTCTTTTTTTTTCTTTTTTTTTAATCAATTTATTTATTTTCAGAAAAACATTATTCATTATTTTTTTTCACCCAGTGCTCCATGCAAGCCGTGCCCTCTATAATACCCACCACCTGGTACCCCAACCTCCCACCCACCCGCCATTTCAAACCCCTCAGATTGTTTTTCAGAGTCCATAGTCTCTCATGGTTCACCTCCCATGAATCTCTTAATAAATAATTAACTTTTGTCTTTCAACCACAAGGAGGAGGTATATAAGACTGATTACATTTATAAAATTATGTGTACTGGCATATTTTTAATTTTGAAACTTATGCAAGATAGATAATCTTTCCAAGGATAATGCCAAACAAAAAGAAGGAGAAAAAATTGTAGTCATTAATTTAAACATATATTCAATCACTATTTACTGAGTACTTAGAGCTACTCATCTGGGGCATCTTGTCAATGATGGACTAAGATGTCTTATTTCATAATTATCTTACATGTGCCATTAAGGTTAATATAATATTCAAAATAGAATTTGGTTTCTCATTATATAAAACATAGAACTCATAGGAAAAACAAGAGGCATTTTCCACTTGGACAATTGAGGTACTATGCACATTTAGGTTCTTTCTCTTCTTAAAATGTGTATTAATCTTATTTTGTAACCCCTCTAAGCAAAGAGTTCATCTCAGTCTGTCAACTGGCAAGGTTCAACATGTTTTCTGTGCTCAATAAATATTAAATTACAAATTATTATAATGTTCTTTACAGGATTCTGCCTATAATCATGTGGGATCCATAAGGCATTAAATAGCTTAATTTTCTATAAAAATGAAAATATGATAACATTTTAAACAAAAATTCTACAGAAGTTTTACTCACATAGTGGGGTAATTTTTCTTTTTTAAAAGCAAAATGTTATGAGAACCATGGTTTGTGTGGAGGCAAAATGTCTCTTACTTCCCAACCCACTTCTCAGCAGACACCACAATTCAAAAGTCAACTTACGTTCACACATAGTTAGTCTAATAAAGTCATAATATCCCATTTTTAGTATCCTGATATATCACTCCCTCTCTCACCCCCTACCCTCCGCAGTTGACTGAACCCCTGGCTTCATGAATTTACAGATATATGGCTAATAGTTTAATAACTTAGCATGTACTCACTGCAACTTGTTTCAGAAATAATTCTTTAAGTTTCTTTGAAGGCATCATACTCAGACCCAACCCAGTAATATCTAATGACTACTACACACTTCAGAGCATCAGTATGTGGTGTTTAAAATCCATAAATTTGGAAGATAAAGTGAAACTTTTGACCACCTAAAATCCTCAGGCCTCACCAGTCTTGCTTTTAATTGAAGTTTTCTTAGCATTTGTTCTGGTTAAGTTGAGTAAGCCCTCACTCGTTAACATGGTACCTTCATTCCTCACAAACTCCTTCTGTACCTTATTAACGAACTATCAGGGTAGGGACGCCTGGGTGGCTCAGTCAGTAAGCCTCTGCCTTCAGCTCAGGTCCTGATTCCCAAGGTCTTGAGATCAGGCTCCTTGCTCAGCAGGAAGCCTGCTTTTTCCTCTCCTATTCCCCCTACTTGTGTTTCCTCTCTCGCTGTCTCTCTCTGTCAAATAAATAAATGAATTTTTTTTTAAGTGAGATATCCAGGGTTGTCTCATATGCACACAAGATTCCTGTGGTGATTGCCATTTTCAGAAGTACTTTTTTTGTTGAACTGTTTAGAATTACACATTTGTGAAACAACAACAACAAAAAATCATGGATTCCTTGGAAAGTTTAAATCATTAATCAGTATTTTAAAAATTCCTAGAATCATTTCAAGACAATCTAAAAATCATTTCTGTGACATAGAAGTACATCTTTCAATAATCAGTATTCATGAAGCTATGCAGGCCCAGGTACTAAGAATTCTCAGTGAATTTCAGGCTTGGAGTAATGCTCTTTCTCCACTAGTGAAGTTCAGTTTGTTAATTTATTTATTTATCATTCAATAAACATTCATTGAGTTTGTACTACACCCAATCCTTTATACTAGCATTTCTACTTTTATTATGGCTAGCAACAACTTAGTATCCTTTCTTCACATCTTAACCAAGACTTAAGAGCAAACAAAAACTGTCTTATTCTTTACTCAAAAAATGTAACTTTCAGGTTTTTTTAAAAAAAATAAAATAATGATATTAGTTTGAGTGGTTGACACTAAGTGTCAGAATAAGGTTTCAAGCTTTATAAGGTATTAGAAAATGAATTTCAATTTCTGAAATTCTCCCAATTGTGCAAATTCTGAGTTCAATACGTGTGTCATCATAGGAATTCTTTCTCATGAACTATCATTTATTCTGTTGATCTGAAGATAGATTTCCTCAGAACACCACTAGTCCATTACATACATACCAAGTTGGAATTTATTTGTATAAGGAAGACTTTTGTTGATTTGATTTTAGTTAGTTCCACGTGTATCAATAAACCCCTAAAACTAGCATGTTATTATTTTTCCTTACTTGTACCTGTAGGACATGATTCCTGGGGCTTCTCTATAAACACAATCTGCCTTTATTTCTTTACTTTCTTTAAAAAATGTGTGTCTAGAATATATGATATAGGTGGAGATGTGTCTGAGGTGGAGAGGCGGTGTCCAGGAATGTCTTGAAATTCCTAGAGCTCCAATAAAAACATTTTGAAAATCCCTTTCTAAAGATAACATATTGCATTGTTTTACCTCCCACTACTTCAAAGAATAAAGAGGTACTTTATTTTCCTTTGGACCCATCTCTTCATAGCATTTATACTTTCCAACCTATTCTACTTACCTACAGTTGGGTAAATGCTTACCTAACTAAACTCATACATTCAAGAGATTCAAGCTCTTTATGAACTCCCTTATCTTTTCATATTAAATAATGAACGTATGAAAATATTGAGGTTTTATTTTTCTCCTCAATATGAAAATGTCTTTGTTCCTCAGATAATTACTGAATTATTTTCTGGACCATTTCTTATTCCACTCAATTTTGTTTTTTAAAGTTTTGTTATGAGTACATTTCCACCATAATATAGTATCTAATGCAGTCTAACTGTACCATTTAGGAAACACTGTAAGTCAATTTTGGAATAAAAACAGTGAAAAAAGGGAAACATATACAAGCTTTTTTGCTTTAATAAAAGTACCAGTGTTAACCAGATGTCCTCTCTCTTCCCACCTCTGCTTGTAGCATTTACTTACAAATGCTAATCAGATCTGCAGGCAGTACCTAGAATAGTTCGGTGCATGAGCTCCAGAGTCTGAAGGACAAGAGTGGGTATCCCAGCTTCATCTCTTCCTAACTGCATGGACCTCGGTAGGTTATTAAATCTTTCCAGGTCTGTTTTTTTCCCTCATTTTCTTGATGTGAGGAGGAATTAAGCTCAGGGCAGTTCTAACCCTCTATCAGAGGCAGATGCATCTGAAGTTTTTGGAGCTAATTTTCAGGGCTCTTTATGCAGAAGCACCCAACCCCCAGGATAAGAGCATTTTGTATTAGTGATTTCTCATGTCAAGTCGTGTTGGAGTGGCCATGATCATATTATTTTTAGAATCTGATGCATCCTTTCTTTAAAAGTTCCCTCACGTTTTATAACTTTTAGTCCCCACAAAATCTAGGTCTTTCCTTTCATGAAGTAATTATTCAACAAACACTATTCTTATTTACTATTAGAAAACTCATCCAAAATAATATATGAATTTTTCTCCTTTCCTTCTTTTCTGTATATATCTTAAAGACATGATTTAGCCTTGTAAGCTAACTTCCATCATAGGTCGTGAGACTCAGTTGTTCTACTTTCTTCTCAAAGAACATGGGATATGAATGTGGAAATCAGCAGCTTTTTAGATAAGTAATGTACTAAGAATGTTCAGTTTTAAATGTCACTGATTCTAGCATGATTCAAGTTTGTGAAGGTAGTTGAATTGACTCAACCAGTTTCTGTTTTCCTGACTAAGGTTCTTTGACCTTCTTTCTTGAATGACAAATGAGAATAAATTGATAATCAAATCGGTTAGAATTTATACCCTCCATTACCCAATCTTGACTCTTTAGGAATTTTCAACACCATTCTCTTACCCCCACTTGAGGAATGCCATTTCTCAAGTCTCTATGTTTAGTATTACATAAGAATTTAGGTATTCATATATAAAGCCAGTTGATATAAGCAAATAAATACATATAAGGTGTGCTTCTGAGACAAAAAAGTAGTGCCGATCCAGTGTAGAAGGGTTAGACATGTCTTAGAGAGAAAGATGGAGGAATGGAACAAATACCGTGTTGATAAGGAGTGGTTGCATAAAAGAACTTAAAGTTGGTCAATACAGGCCTCTTAGGGTCTAAAGTGAAATAGAGGAACAGAGAAAGAAAACCCTAGGTTTTGAAGCTGTGAAAATGCACTTAAAAGAATTAAAAACTGAAAAAAGCAACCAAGTAGTAATTATGATATAATCGTAAACCATAAACACTTTGTTTTAAATGTCTACAAACTTATTAATGAATATCACATGATCACATGGTTGTCCTTTATCAGCGATCTCACATTTACTGAGAGAACAAAATTCTCAGTCTGGTGAGTCTTGGTTGCTCAGTCTGTCAAACTTAGTTTTGGCTTAGGTCAAGATCTTAGGGTCTTGAGATGGAGCCTTGTGCTCATCAGGGTGTCGCTTGAGATTCTCTCCCTCTCCCTCTGCCCCTCCCCCTGCTCATGCTCTCTCTCTCTCTCTCTCTGTCTCTCTCTCTCAAACAAATAAATCTTAAAAAAAAAAGACAAAATTCTCACATATTCCAGAAAATACACAACTTGCTCCGATGCAAGGGTTCAAATCCTAATTCCACCATTTGCTAGCTCTGAAATTAAGCTACCTAGAATTTCCTCCTCTGAAAACTAGTAGTGATAATATTACTTATATCCTAGGCTTTTTTGTAATATTAAATAAGATAATACATGAAAATGCTTAGTTTTATGCCTAACACCATACATATGATATGTGTCATTTATATATCATTATATATCATTTATATGATACACAAAATTATATTGCTATGTAATATATAATGTTATATATTATGTGTATCATATTTATATGCAAATATATTATATATGTAACATACATGTTTAAAAGTAAATTTTTTGCTCTCTATTGTACTGCATGACTCACTAAAGAGATGTTCCAGGTGACAGATATTGCTGTAACAAAATAAACAGTACACATCAATGAAAATTTAGTAGTACAGTCCTGAAGAATTCTGGCATAGTGGTTTAAATGACCATGCAAACTCAGAACTTAATTAATTGATAGTATTATATAAATATTTATCTGTAGTATCTATGCACAAATGACTCTGTAAACATATTTTGTGTTTTTACCAATGATATCCACCTCTTTTACTGCCTAGATTGAGATGTAGACATATGATGTATTTTAGCACCTACCTGCTTTAGCTCTGTAATGCTTAGAAATGCTTCTGCTAATACCCATGCATGAAAAAAAATCAAAACAGCTTGATACCAGTATATTTATAATTACTTGATGGAAGACTGATTTTAGAATAAATTGTTTACTTTCACAAACTTCTGTTATAGTCATGCAGTACCATTGTCCATCTCTCACCTCACCCTGACCAAGGATCTATTGGTAGCATCAAAGAACCCAGCCTCAGTGAAAGTGCAGGATAATCTTCTCTGTGTAAATGGTCACAAGCCAAAGTTTAACTTCTTCCTGAAAACACTCAATTTTATAGATTAAGGATAGGCCCAAATTATGATATGTGTCAGTTGGTGTCCAAATTATATGTGTCAGTTATATATGTATTTGTGTCAGTGGTTCTAAGAAATCCCAGACACAGCATTAGCCTAACAAATTCCTTTGATAGGATGGTCATGGTTCTTTTTCAGCTCAAGCAGTGACTAAACAAAAATTTTTCTCCTCTGGCAATACAGAAGACATATCCTCAGAATGCAGTAAATATGTATAAGAAATTTGTTTCAAAATAACCCTTTAGTATGAACAACTTGAATAAGAATAATTTTTTAAAAGATTCTGTTTATTTATTATCTCTCTACAAGGGACAGAGACAGAGAGAGTGAGAACATGAGTAGGGTGAGGGAGAGAGGGAAAAACAGACTCCCCTACAGAGCAGGAAACCTGATGCAGGGCTTGATCCTGGGACTACAGGATGATGACCTGAGTCGAAGGCAGAAACTTAACCAACTGAGCCACCCCTGAATAAGATTCATTACTTTGTAATGAAATTAACAGGCAGTTAATCCATCTTTCATAAAGTATATATGTATATATATATAATATAAAATATATATATTTTATTTTGCAAAATTGCATCTAATTTTCAATGCAGTATTTCATATATATCAAGACACACTCAACACTTTGAAGTTAGATGAGAATGAAGCTGTACAAAAATAGAGAAAGAACTGATGTAAAGTGCACTAGAATAAATCTGTTTTAGCTGTTCAGAGAACCCCAAGGTAATGGCTTCCTCCCCAACCTGATCTTAATGTCTCAGTGCACAGCTATTTAAGCTGAACCATAGGCCCTTATCTCAGCTTTCCAGATGGGCCCTTTAGGTACTTCTTTGACCCTCAGAAGGGTAATTGCTTAACATTTGAGGGAGGGTGGCATATGTGGTAACAAGAAGTTGAAAAGAATAATTTAAGAAGGAATAATAGGATCTGGATTTTAATAATTCATAAGACTCCTTAACAGGCAAGATTTAATTACATCTTTATCAGCTGTCCCTTTCAAATTTGAGTGCCTCACAACAATAAATAGCCTAACATTTTTAACTCCAACATACTGCGGACACATTATTTGAAAATGCATTTCATGCTCTTTTTGCTAAAATTATGTAAGCCAAAATGGATCCTCAGATGTTACAGGATAACATTAAGATGGAAACTTTTCTGACAGTGGATTTTTAATTAAAGCAAATGATTGAATTAGATTTTCATGTCTCTTCTATTAGGTATATATGAAAAAAGACTTACAAAGCATAATTAAACAATTTCCTGTAAACTAGACCATCCACAATAGCACACTGTTGACTGATTTCTGTACAAACTATGCTCCAAACAATTTGCATTCTAAACATATTTAGAATAAAAATCTTCCACTCTGTTGCTTTGGCAACACAGATTATATCTGAAGTAGATGCATGAGATTTACTCCATTTCCTTTTATATACACCTTGGAGAAAGACCTGAGAAATTATTGGTGTTGATATTTTGCATTCTGCATTGTGCTGTTAGAGTTGAGGCTATGTTTTACTCAATAACTTGATTTTAGCACTTCTCAGAGGACATGGGATATAGGATATATACTCAATCAGTATCTTCCACTGGGTAACAAAAACTGAAAATCTTGTACCCAAACCAATTTCCATAATTATCTTAGATTATTCCTCTATATGCTAAAAATGAAATTAGTTGAAAAACGAAATTAATCTATTAATTGTCTGGTCTATAAAGTACTGAATCATTGATATAAATGCTATTGTGTCAATGCCATCAAAGAAACTGGTTATTTTGGCATCATAAGATGCTTTGGGGAAAGGTTATGAAATTAGACCTCTTTTTTTCAAGGCTGTGTGTATGAGTGGGTATGTATATGAACATGGGTTATTTGCAGTGTGACCAAACAATCATGTGTGAATGTCCCAATATTGTTTCATTTCCTTTTATATTGTTAACTCTTGGGGCTTTTAATTTGATTTCATGTTAATCACCAGACAGGATTTGTTGGTGTGTATAAGAAATTGTATCTTTTAGGAATATATTGGCTATAGGAACAGAAAATCCAATTCAAAGTTCCTTGAACAATGAAAATATCATCATCATCATAATCATTATTTATCTCACTGAAAAGAAGACCAGAAGTAAGGCAAGCTGTTGCATTGGTTTAATCTGGTTTAATGATGTCATCAAGAATACATATTTTGATCCTCTTCTCTCTACTCTGTCATCCTTAATGTGTTAAGTATTTGCCCTTCTTTATTCATTCTTCTAAGGATTACAGATGGCTCCCAGGTATCATTTCCTAGGAGAGCAATCTACAGAAAAAGAAGCGTTTGACTTCTTCTGGTTTTTCTGAAAAATAAAGAAATATATCTTCAAAGACCCCAAGGAAAATTCTCCTTCTTTTTTTTTTTTTAAAGATTTTATTTGTTTATTTGACAGACAGAGATTACAAATAGACAGAGAGGCAGGCAGAGAGAGAGAGAGGGAAGCAGGCTCCCTGCTGAGCAGAGAGCCCGATGCGGGACTCGATCCCAGGACCCTGAGATCATGACCTGAGCCGAAGGCAGCGGCTTAACCCACTGAGCCACCCAGGCGCCTGGAAAATTCTCCTTCTATATCAATGGCCACAGTTGGAGTTCCTGTCCAATTCTACAACAGTCACAGGTAAGGGAAATGGGACTGCCATAAGTGGCCTAGATGGATTAGGATCTCCCTTCTGGGTCTGTAAGGCAGACACTAGATGGATTAGGATCTCCCTTCTGGCTCTGTAAAGCAGGCACTAGATGGATTAGGATTTCCCTTCTGGGTCTGTTAGGCAGGCACTAGATGGATTAGGATCTCTCTTCTGGGTCTGTAAGGCAGACACTTAACTGCTAATCCTATGAAACCACAGCTTCATGATAAGTGAATGATATTATTTAGGAAGCCAGAATGGGAAATGATTGTTAGGCAAAACAACATGCTGATAAAAGGGTATAAATACTTTCCAAATCTATTTAGTAATGAGTTTCTCCAACTCACCCGTGTATTTAGATTTATTTTGTGGTCATTTCTACATTTATATCCTGTGAGAAATAGGCTCTGAAAAAATGTAATTGTAAATAATAGTATCTGTGTTTTACATTACTATGACTCCAGGTATTGTGATATTTTTCATCTTGTAAACATTGTGTTGAAAATTTGTATTTGTCTTAAGAATTTGCTTTGTCCCCATTTAAATCTTGAAATTTCATCTCCCTTCAATTATTTTTATTACTCACCTAATGTTATCTAAAACCATTTATAGTGACCTCAATCTCTTTTTCTATAGAAGGTTGATATTATATTAACTGAACAAAGATGCTTCATTATTACAATTGAACACAACATTGTTTTATAAAATGTCAGGAAAATGAGTAGTAAGCTATTAATTTTAAGAATTCTTCCATAAAGAAAAACTTAATGTCTGTTATAATGCAAAATGATTGAACAATTTCTGAAATAATAGCTTATGCTAATTTTGATAGCTTACTTTTTTCATGATCAAGCATATTTATGTTGCAATTTCACGTGGTACTTATATATTTCACATCTGGATTGTTGTAATTTATCTACCTTTTTTTTCAACAAAAAACAAAAACTGGATAACTAAGCCCTTTAGAGAATCACCCAGCTAAAGCAAAAGTAGTCAACTTTTTTGATAGAATTGTGCTCTTCCAAAAGATCAAAACAAAGACAAATCAAAAACAAGGGATAACTAAAAATATAAAAAATGTAACTTATCAGGGACCATTAGCAGTAACAGTAGTATTTCCTTATTTAGTTTAGGTTCTGGGATTTCTATCATGGCAAATTGAAATATTTCCTTAAGGCAACATCCAGTTCCCTGGGATAACAATATTGAAATCCTAAACACAGTTATATTGTCACTCTTGAAATGTTAATGCAGGAAAAAAGCAGAGTGGTTTCTTATGAATCACAATAATGAACCAACCTTTTCCAGTATGTTCAGACTAAAAACAAAACAGAAGGAAAAAAAAAAACCCACATTATTATTAAAAGTAGGATTCTATCTGATAACTTTTTAAAAAACTGGACTGTTGCTAAGGAGAGATTTTTGTTCATTATTATTCAAACAATTGCCTAGACTGCTTATGCTAAGTGAAGAGCTACAGAAAAGAAAATGATGCCTAAAGCCAAATCATGTGCCCTCAGGATTCTGCCTGTTTAGCTCATAAGGAGAGTCCCTGAATATAGTTCTTGCATTGCATTACCACTAGTAATGCCACTGGTAGTAGTGAAGTAGTGAAGTGTGAGATGCAGAGGTGATCCAAATACTCATCAGATTCTCCTCTGCCTCTCTGTGTCATACATTCAAAAAAAAAGAGAGAGAGAGAGAGAGAGAGGAGTGAGTGCACATTTTGGAGCAGAGTAATTTTCAGTATCACCTGCTGAGATCAGTATCCCTACTTAATGTCCCTGAAGCAAAGCTGGTGTCAAGCCCAGGAGCTGAAGTGAAGGTAATTACTTCCCAGCAAACTGTGTCTTTTTGCCCTTAAAGGAAGATGTATTCCCCACCCTTCTTTCTGTTGAAAGGCATACATTTCAAAGCCCTTCCCTTTTACTCATTTGATAATAATAAATACTTGGCATGAGATTTTGAAGTACAGCAATAAAACAAATATTGTTGTTCTTTCAAATTTCTTACCCCTGCTGACTAATTCATAGAGGTTGAATCTTTATCAAAGCCCTGCTTTCTCTTTGGGTTTTGATTTTTTTCTCCTTTCCTGAAAGTTCCTCTATGGATGATTTCCCTTTGTCTTTTTACTTTCTTGCCTCATCCTGGTAGATATGAGTTACCTGAATAAGAAATGAGAGAGTGTCAGAATAGTGACTAAAAGTAATTGCAGAATGGGCTTGCAAAAAACATAGAAGACACTAGAGTATCCCTTTCTGGAGAAATAAAAGAACTAAAATCTAACCAGCTCTAAATCTAAAAGGCTATTAATAAGATGCAATTAAAAAATGGAGGCTTTAACTGATAAATGAGGCAGAAGAGAGAATTAGTCATATAGATGACAAAATGATGGAGAATAAAGCAGCTGAGAAAAAGAGAGATAAACAGCTACTGGATCATGAGGGGAGAATTTGAGAGATAAGTGATACCTTAAAGTGAAACAATATTAGAGTAGTTAGGATCCCAGAAGAAGAGAAAAGAGAGAGAGAGAGGCAGACGGTATATTAGAACAAATTATAGTGGAAAAATCCCTAATCTGGGGAAGGAAACAGGCATCCAAGTCCAGGAAGCACAGAGAATCCCCCTCAAAATCACTAAAAATAGATCAACACCCCAACATGTAATAGTGGACTTGAAAATCTCAGAGATAAAGAGAAAATCCTGAAATCAGCTCAGGACAAGAGGCCTGTAACCTACAAGGGTTGAATCATTAGATTGGCAGAAGACCTGTCCACAGAAACCTGGCAGGCCAGGTCTGAAAGACTGGACTGAAAGAAAGGATTGGTATGTTATATTCAGGGTACTAAATGAGAAAAATATGCAGCCAAGAATACTATATCCAGTTGGGATGTATTCAAAATAGAAGGAGTGATAAAAAACTTCCAGGACAAACAGAAACTAAAAGAATTTGTGATCACCAGTCCAGCCCTACAAGAAATATTAAAGGGGATCCTCTAAGCAAAGAGAGACCTCAAAAGTAACCTAGACCAGAAAGGAACGAAGACAATATATAGAAACAGTGACTCTACAAGTAATACGATAGCACTAAATTCATTTCTTTTTTTTTTAAAGATTTTATTTATTTATTTGACAGAGAGAGATCACAAGCAGGCAGAGAGAGAGGAGGAAGCAATGTAAATGGGCTAAATGCCCCCAATCAAAAGACACAGGGTATCAGATTGGATAAAGAAGCAAGACCCATTGATATACTATCTACAAGGGACTCATTTTACACCCAAAGACACCACCAGATTTACAGTGAGGGAGTAGAAAACCATTTATCATGCTAATGGATATCAAAAGAAAGCTCGGATGACAATCCTTATATCAGATAAATTAAATTTTAAACCAAAGACTGTAATAAAATATAAGGAAGGACACTATATCATAATTAAAGGGTCTATCCAACAATAAGATCTAATAGTTGTAAATATTTATGCCCCTAACATCGGAGCAGCCAATTATTTATGCTAATTAGTAACAAAATTAAAGAAACACATTGATAATAATATAATAATAGTGGAGGATTTTAAAACCCACCTCACTGCAATGGACAAAGTCATCTAAGCAAATCAACAAGGAAATAAGCGCTTTGAATGACACACTGGACCAGATGGACTTCACTGATAGATTCAGAAATTTCATCCTAAAGGAACAGAATACACATTCTTCTTGAGTGCACTTGGAACATTCTCCAGAATAGATCACATCGGGTCAAAAATCAGGTTTCAACTGGTACCAAAGGATTGGGATCATTCCCTGCATATTTTTGGACCACAATGCCTTGAAGCTAGAACTCAATCACAAGAGGAGAGATGGAAAGAACTCAAATACATGGAGGCTAAAGATGGGGGACAAGATGGTGGGGTACTAGGAAGAGGCGTCTTTTCAGCTGGTACCCCAAAGTGAGCTGATTACCTACCAAAGAACTCCGATCACCCATGAAATCAGCCTGAGATCAGAATTATACACGTCTGGATCTCTACAGGGGCAGAAGACGCCAGTGAGCAGGTAAAGCGGAATGGGAACTGCGGACTGATATCAGAAGATAAACAAAAGGGGGAGGGAGCCACCAGAGGCGACCGGTGGGAAAGTAATACCCCAATACGAGCGAGAGTGCCCTGCGTCTGGGGACCAGCATTAACTTGGAGACTGGTTGAAAGCACTCCGAAAGAGCAAAGGATCGCGGGGGCAAATTGTGGGAATCGGGGCGGCTAGGGACAGGGGCTTAAGTCCCCGGTCCCAGACGGCCTCCCTGGCGCGGAGGCAGAGAGAGTGCGGCGGAGAAACCGGCTCCTGGTCCCTAAGCCACCAGCGCGCCCCAGAGCGCGTGGGTTCTGGCTCCTGTGAGGGGATGGGAGCTGCGCCGGTCTGCAGAATGCGCGCTAGCCCTACCACAAAGCTTGAGATGCGTGCGCACGTCCCTCCAGCTCTCCTGGGTTAATAAGGCCCGGGGGTGCTTCTTGACCCGCGCCATTGTTTCAAAGTCTAAGCCGCACGCCCGCGAAACTCTTCCCGGGACAGAGGCGCGCAAAAGCCCAGCCTGCGGCTTACGGACCAGCGCCCCGTTCTCAGTGCCCCAGACGCGCGCCCGACCCACAGCCGCCTCTGAAAAGAGGTGCGCGCAAGCCGGGCACTCCCAGCCCGGGCCGGCGGCAAAATCTCAGTGTGCGATCGCTGCTTGGAACCTCTCTGGTGGTCAGGAGCTCCCAGACAGCTGCCACTGCCTTGGCTTTGGGGACGAGCAAAAGATCCTGCGCCCCCAGGGTCTGCAACTTGGAACCTGCTCTGCCAGCGGCCAAGGGGGAATTTATTCAGCTTCTGCACCCAGACTGAGGCTTCTCTCTGAGACGGAGATCAGGGTGCGGTTTGATTTCTTTTAATACTACAAAAACCATCAAAGGCGGTCAAGGTGAGAGGAAAAAAAGTGAACAAGCAAAAAAAAAAAACCGCCAGAGAACAAAAGCCTGAAAAAAACCAGTTTCCCCAGAGCCCACCCCCTTGAGGGGGGCAGGGGGACTCAACTCAGGAAACATCATTGACTGACAACCCACGTGGCAGGCCCCTCCCCCAGAAAACAAACCAAGAAAGAAAAAAAAAAAAGGACTACAAGAGAACCACCTCTACTTCATAGGAAAACTTGTATTATTCACTTGTTTCCACTATTCCGGTTCATATATATATATATATATATTTTACACATAGGTAATTTTTTTAACCTATTTACCACCACAGCGAGCTGCACAGTACATCAAATTCCATAATACCTTTCTAACCTGAACTTTTTGATACATACACCTATGTTTTTCTTTTGCATTTTTATTTTTTGAATTCTTTTTTTAAAATTTTAGTTTAGTTTAGTATATTCCTTTTTATTTTTATCCTCTAATATTCATATAGAGTTAACTTCAAAGTAATCCCCTTTCCCCAATCAATACTACCCCTATAGGTAAACCAATTTTTAATCCCCTTTATCTTAGGAAAGTTGAGTCCTTTAACAAAGATATCAAGATACATCCAGGAAGAATCAAAACAACCTTCCTCGTACACACTGAGAATTTATAAGAACTCTCCCATCTTCTTCCACCAGTGTTTCTGTGTTTTTTGAGTTTGTCCTGATAGCATATAAATTTTACACTTGTGGTTCTTTTTGACGAGGTTATTTCTTTATTTGCATATATATATTTTTTCTTTTTTTTTATATATATTTTTTCTTTTCTTCTTTCTCTTGCCATATAATTGTATCAGTCTTTCTATCTCTTTTTGTTTGTCTACTTCATAAATCTTACCTTGGGGCCCATCTGGGCTGAACCTTCTCTTTCATCTTCCCTTTCTTTCCTGTCCCTCTCTCTCTCTTTTATCTTTTTTTCTTCTTCTTTTTCTTCTTTTCCTTTTATCCTTTTTCTTTTTCTTTTCTTTTGTCTCTCATTTGGGTGGGGAATCCTGATTGCTCAGAAGTGTTCCAGGGTGCACCTTGACTGCACCAGAGTTGATACATCCAGCTACATCTGTTCAGTCTTCTCCCACCAAAATGACTAGGAGGAGGAATGCCCAACAGAAGAAAAATACAGAGGATGGACCTTCTGCAACAGAGCTAATGGCTATCAACATAGACAATATGTCGGAAAGAGAATTCAGGCTAACAATTATCCAGGCAATAGCTAGGTTGGAGAAAGCCATGGATGACCAAACAGAATTGATTAGGGCCGAACTGAAAGCGACCAGACAGGATGTGCACAATGTTAGGGCGGAGCTTAAAGCTACCATGGGGGGAGGTCCACAATGCTCTCAATGAGTTCCAATCTAATCTAAACTCTCTCAAAGCTAGTGTAACTGAGACAGAAGATAGAATTAGTGATCTGGAAGACAAACAGATAGAGAGAAAGGATCAGGAGGAAGCCTGGAACAAACAGCTTAGATCCCACGAAAGCAGAATCAGGGAAATAAATGATGCCATGAAGCGTTCCAATGTCAGAATTATTGGAATTCCTGAAGGGGAGGAGAAAGAAAGAAGTCTAGAAGATATAGTGGAACAAGTCCTTCATGGAAATTTTCCGAATCTCGCGAATGAAACCAGCGTTCATGTACTAGAGGCTGAACGGTCTCCACCCAAGATTATACACTCCAAAAAAACATCACGACACCTGATAGACAAATTGAGAAATTATAATTGTAGGTATAATCTCTTGAAAGCCGCCAGGGCAAAGAGGCTCCTTACTTACAGAGGGAAGCCCATCAGAATAACGTCAGACCTGTCCACAGAGACCTGGCAAGCCAGAAGAGGCTGGCAAGATACATTCAGGGCACTAAATGAGAAGAACATGCAGCCAAGAATACTTTATCCAGCAAGACTGACATTCAAAATGGATGGAGAGATAAAGAGTTTCGAAGACCGGCAAGGCTTAAAAGACTATGCAACCACCAAGCCGACACTGCAGGAAATATTAAGGGGGGTTCTATAAAAGAGGAAAAATCCCAAGAATAGCATTGAACAGAAATATAGAGACAGTCTACAGAAAGAAAGACTTCAAAGGTAACTCGATGTCAATAAAAACGTATCTATCAATAATCACTCTCAATGTGAATGGCCTAAATGCACCCATAAAATGGCACAGGGTTGCAGATTGGATAAAACGACAGGACCCATCCATATGTTGTCTACAAGAGACCCATTTTGAACCTAAAGATACACGCAGACTGAAAGTGAAGGGGTGGAGAAACATCTTTCATGCCAATGGGACTCAAAAGAAGGCTGGGGTAGCGATTCTCATATCAGATAAATTAGACTTCAAACTAAAGACTGTAGTCAGAGATACAGAAGGACACTACATAATCCTTAAAGGGACTATCCACCAAGATGATCTAACAATTGTAAATATCTATGCTCCCAATATCGGAGCAGCCAATTACTTAAGAAAACTCTTAATCAAGATAAAGAGTCATATTGATATGAATACACTAATCGTAGGAGATCTTAACACGCCTCTTTCAGAATTAGACAGATCATCGAAGCAGAAAATCAATAAAGAAACAAGAGCATTGAATGACACATTGGACCAGATGGACCTCATAGATATATACAGAACATTCCACCCTAAAACAGCAGAATACACATTCTTCTCAAGTGCACACGGAACCTTCTCCAGAATAGACCACATACTGGGTCACAAATCAGGACTCAACCGATACCAAAAGACTGAGATTATTCCCTGCATATTCTCAGATCACAATGCTTTGAAACTGGAGCTCAATCACAAGGAAAAGTTCCGAAGGAACTCAAACACCTGGAAGCTAAAGACCACCTTGCTTAAGAATGCTTGGATCAACGAGGAGATCAAAGAAGAACTGAAACAATTCATGGAAACCAATGAGAATGAAGACACTTCGGTCCAAAACCTATGGGATACAGCAAAGGCGGTCCTAAGGGGAAAATATATAGCCATCCAAGCCTCACTCAAAAAAATTGAAAAATCCAGAACACACCAGCTGTCTCTACACCTTAAAGAACTGGAGGATCAACAACAAATCAAACCAACTCCACACATAAGAAGGGAAATCATCAAGATTAGAGCTGAGATCAATGAGGGAGAAACCAGAGATACAGTAGAACATATCAATGAAACTAGAAGCTGGTTTTTTGAAAGAATCAATAAGATCGATAAGCCACTGGCTACACTAATCCGAAAGAAAAGAGAGAAATCCCAAATTCATAAAATTATGAATGAAAAGGGAGAGATCACAACTAACGCCAAGGAGGTAGAAACAATCATCAGAAGTTATTACGAACAGTTATATGCCAATAAGCTTAAAAACCTAGATGAAATGGATGCATTCCTGGAAAAATATAAACTACCAAAATTGAACCATGAAGAAATCGACAACTTGAATAGACCGATATCTAATAACGAGATTGAATCAGTGATCAAACACCTCCCAAAAAACAAGAGCCCAGGACCTGACGGATTCCCTGGGGAATTCTACCAAACCTTCAAAGAAGAAATAACACCTATTCTCCTGAAGCTGTTTCAAAAAATTGAAGCAGAAGGAAAACTTCCAGACTCTTTCTATGAAGCCAGCATTACCCTGATCCCCAAACCAGGCAAGGACCATACCAAAAAGGAGAATTCCAGACCAATATCACTGATGAATATGGATGCTAAGATTCTCAACAAGATCCTAGCCAACAGGATCCAACAGCACATTAAAAAGATTATCCACCATGATCAGGTGGGACTCATCCCTGGGCTACAAGGATGGTTCAAATTCACAAATCAATCAATGTGATACAACAAATTAATATGAGAAGAGAGAAGAACCACATGGTCCTCTCAATTGATGCAGAAAAAGCATTTGACAAAATCCAACATCCGTTCCTGATTAAAACGCTCCAAAGTATAGGGATAGAGGGAACATTCCTGAACCTCATCAAATCTATCTATGAAAGACCCACAGCAAATATCATCCTCAATGGGAAAAAGCTTGCAGCCTTCCCATTGAGATCAGGAACAAGACAAGGATGCCCACTTTCACCACTCTTGTTCAACATAGTATTAGAAGTCCTAGCAACAGCAATCAGACAACAGAGAGAAATAAAAGGTATCCAAATTGGTAATGAAGAAGTCAAACTCTCTCTCTTCGCAGATGACATGATTCTTTATATGGAAAACCCAAAAGACTCCACCCCCAAACTACTAGAACTCATACAGCAATTCAGCAACGTGGCAGGATACAAAGTCAATGTGCAGAAATCAGTGGCTTTCTTATACACTAACAATGAAAATACAGAAAGGGAAATTAGAGAATCGATTCCATTTACTATAGCACCAAGAACCATAAGATACCTTGGAATAAACCTAACTAAAGAGGTAAAGGATCTGTACTTGAGGAACTATAGAACACTCATGAAAGAAATTGAAGAAGACACAAAAAGATGGAAGACCATTCCATGCTCTTGGATCAGAAGAATAAACATTGTTAAATGTCTATACTGCCTAGAGCAATCTATACTTTTAATGCCATTCCGATCAAAATTCCACCGGCATTCTTCAAAGAGCTGGAGCAAATAATCCTAAAATTTGTATGGAATCAGAAGAGACCCCGAATCACTAAGGAAATGCTGAAAAACAAAAATAAAGCCGGCGGCATCACCTTACCTGATTTCAAGCTTTATTACAAAGCTGTGATCACCAAGACAGCATGGTACTGGCATAAAAACAGACACATAGACCAGTGGAACAGAGTAGAGAGCCCTGATATGGACCCTCAACTCTATGGTCAATTAATCTTTGACAAAACAGGAAAAAATATACAGTGGAAAAAAGACAGTCTCTTCAATAAATGGTGCTGGGAAAACTGGACAGCTATATGTAGAAGAATGAAACTCGACCATTCTCTTACACCGTACACAAAGATCAACTCAAAATGGATAAAATACCTCAACGTGAGACAGGAATCCATCAGAATCTTAGAGGAGAACATAGGCAGTAATCTCTTTGATATCAGCCACAGCAACTTCTTTCAAGATACATCTCCAAAGGCAAAGGAAACAAAAGCGAAAATAAACTTCTGGGACTTCATCAAAATCAAATGCTTCTGCACAGCAAAGGAAACAGTCAAAAAAACAAAGAGGCAACCCACGGAATGGGAGAAGATATTTGCAAATGACAGTACAGACAAAAGGTTGATATCCAGGATCTATAATGAACTCCTCAAACTCAACCCACACGAAACAGACAAACACATCCAAAAATGGGCAGAAGATATGAACAGACACTTCTCCAATCAAGAAATACAAATGGCTATCAGACACATGAAAAAATGCTCATCATCATTAGCCCTCAGGGAGATTCAAATTAAAACCACATTGAGATATCACCTTACACCAGTTAGAATGGCCAAAATTAACAAAACAGGAAACAACATGTGTTGGAGAGGATGTGGAGAAAGGGGAACCCTCTTACACTGTTGGTGGGAATGCAAGTTGGTGCAGCCTCTTTGGAGAACAGTGTGGAGATTCCTCAAGAAATTAAAAATAGAGCTTCCCTACGACCCTGCAATTGCACTCCTGGGTATTTACCCCAAAGACACAGATGTCGTGAAAAGAAGGGCCATCTGTACCCCAATGTTTATAGCAGCAATGGCCACAGTCGCCAAACTATGGAAAGAACCAAGATGCCCTTCAACGGATGAATGGATAAGGAAGATGTGGTCCATATACACTATGGAGTATTATGCCTCCATAAGAAAGGATGAATACCCAACTTTTGTAGCAACATGGACGGGACTGGAAGAGATTATGCTGAGTGAAATAAGTCAAGCAGAGAGAGTCAATTATCATATGGTTTCACTTATTTGTGGAGCATAACAAATAGCATGGAGGACAAGGGGCGTTAGAGAGGAGAAGGGAATTTGGGTAAATTGGAAGGGGAGGTGAACCATGAGAGACTATGGACTCTGAAAAACAGTCTGAGGGGTTTGAAGTGGTGGGGGGATGGGAGGTTGGGGTACCAGGTGGTGGGTATTATGGAGGGCACGGCTTGCATGGAGCACTGGGTGTGGTGAAAAAATAATAAATACTGTTTTTCTGAAAATAAATAAATTGGAAAAAAAATAAAGAGCATCCTACTGAAGAATGAATGAGTACCAGGAAATTAATGAAGAATTTAAAAAATTCAGGCACACAAATGCAAATAAAAACACATTGTTCAAAACCTTTGGGATGTGGCAAAGGTGATCCTAACAGGGAAGTATATAGCACTATAAGCCTTTCTCAAGAAACAAGAAAAGTCTCAAATACACAACCTAACCTTACACTTAAAGGAGATGAAGAAAGATCAGCAAATAAAGCCTAAAACCAGCTGGAGAAGAGAAATAATAAAGATCAGAGCAGAAATCAATGAAATAAAAAACACCAGAGCAGTAGAATAGATCAACAAAGGTAGGAGCTGGTTCTTTGAAAGAATTAATAAGATTGATAACAATTATAAGAGCATATTATGAACTACTATATGCCAACAAATTAGACAATCTGGAAGAAGAAATAGAAGCATTCCTAGAGACATATAAGCCACCAAAACTGAAACAGGAAGAAATAGAAACCTGAACAAACCCATAACCAGCAAGGAAAATGAAGCAGTAATCAAAAATCTCCCAACAAACAAGAGCCCAAGGCCAGATGGCTTCCCAGGGGAATTCTACCAAACATTTAAAGAAGAAATAATACCTATTCTTCCGAAGCTCTTTCAAAAAATAGAAGTGGAAGGAAAACCTCCAAACTCTTTCTCTGAGGCCACCATTACCTTGATCCCAAACCCAGACAAAGACCCCACCAAAAAAGAGAATTACAGACCAATATCCTTGCTGAACATGGATGCAAAAATTCTCACCAAAATACTGGCCAGTAGGATCCATTAAAAGGATTATTCACCATGACCAATGGGATTTATTCCTGGGCTGCAGGAGTGGTTCAACATATGCAAATCAATCAGTGTGGTATACTACATAAATAAAAGAAAAAACAAGAACCATATGAACCTCTCAATAGATGCTGAAAAAGCATTTGACAAAGTACAGCATACTTTCTTGATTTAATCTCTTCACAGTGTAGGGATAGAGGCAACATACCTCAATATCTAAAAAGCTGTATACAAAAAGCCCACAGTGAATATCATTCTCAATGGAGAAAAACTGACAACTTTTCCTCAAAGTCAGGAACATAGCAGGGTTCTCCATTATCACCACTACTGTTCAATATGGCATTAGAAGTCCTAGCCTCAGCAGACTACAAAAAGAAATAAAAGGCATCTGAATCAGCAAAGAAGAAGTCAAATTCTCACTTCACAGATGACATAATACTGTATGTGGAAAACCCAAAAGACTCCACCCCAAAATTGCTAGAACTCCTACAGGAATTCAGCAAAGTGGCAGGATATAAAATCAATGCAGAGGAGTCAGCTGTGTTTCTATACACTGACAATGAGACAGAAGAAAGAGAAATGAAAGAATCTATCCCATTTATAGTTGCACCAAAACCCATAAGGTACCTAGGAATAAACCTAACCAAAGAGATAAAGGATCTGTACTCAGAAAACTGTAGAATAATCATGAAAGAAATTGAGGAGACACAAAGCAATGGAAAAACGTTTAATGCTCATGGATTAGAAGAACAAATACTGTGAAATTTCTATGCTATGTAGAGCAATCTACACATGCAATGCAATCCCCATCAAAATACCATTACTTTTTTCACAGAACTGGAACAAAATTCCTAAAATCTGTCTGGAACCAGAAAAGACCTGAATAGCCAAAGGAATGTTGAAAAGGAAAAACAAAACTGGTGGCATCACAATGCTGGACTTCAAGCTCTATTACAAAGCTCTAGTCATCAAGACAGTATGGTGCTGGCACAAAAACAGACACATAGGTCAATACAACAGAATAGAGAATCCAGATGTGGAGCCTCAACTCTATAATCCTCAACAAAGCAGGTAAGAATATCCAATGAAAAAAGGACAGTCTTTTCAAGAAATAGTGTTAGGAAAGTCAGACAGCCATATGAAGAATAATGAAACTGGACCATTAACTTATACCATACACAAAAATAGACTCAAAGTGGTTGAAAGACCTAAATGTGAGGCAGGAGTTCATCAAAATCCTAGAGAACACAGACAACTTCTTTGACCTCAGCTGCAGTGACTTCTTACTAGACATGTCTCCAAAGCCAAGGGAACCAAAGGCAAAAATAAACTTTTGGGACTTCATCAAGGTATAAAGCTTTTGCACAGCAAAGGAAATAATTGACAAAACCAAAAGACAACTGACAGAATGGGAGAAGATATTTGCAAATGAAATAAAAGATAAAGGGTTAATATCCAAAATCTATAAAGAACTTATCAAACTCAACACACAAAGAACAAATAATTCTTTAGAATTCTTTAGAAATGGGCAGAAGACATGAATAGACATTCCAAAGAAGACATACACATGGCCAAGAGACACGTGAAAAAGTGTTCATCATCACTTGACATCAGGGAAATAGAAATCAAAACTTCAAGGAAATAACACCTCACACCTGTTAGAATGGCTAAAATTAATAAGTCAGGAAACGACAGATGGTGAGGATGCAGAAAAAAAGGGAACACTTCTATACTGTTGGTGGGAATGCAAGCTGGTACAGCCACTCTGGAAAATAGTATGGAAGATGCTCAAAAAGTTGAAAATAGAGCTACGTATGACCCAGCAATTGTAGTATGTAGTATTTACCCCAAGGGTACAAATGTAGTGATCCAAAGGGGCATCTGCACCCCAATGTGTGTACAGCAATGACCACAATAACCAAACTATGGAAAGAGACCAGATGTCCATCAACAATAATGGCATATTACTCAGCCTCAAAAAAATGAAATCTTGCCAACTGCAATAACATGGATGGAACTAGATGGTGTTATTCTAAGCAATATAAGTCAGTCAGAGAAAAAAAGGTTATCATATGATCTCACTGATATGTGGAATTTAAGAAACAAGGCAGAAGATCATAGAAGAGAAGAAAAAGTAAAATAATACAAAACTCAATACGGAGACAAACCATAAGAGAAGAAAAAGTAAAATAATACAAAACTCGATAGGGAGGCAAACCATAAGAGACTCTTAATCATAGGCAACAAACTAAGGGCTCCTGGAAGGGAGGGGTTTGAGGGTTGGGGTAACTGGGTGATAGAGGACATTAAGGACATTACATCATGCACTGGGTGTTATATAAGAATGATGAATCACTTATCTTTACCTCTGAAACAATAATACATTAATGTTAATTAATTGAATTTGAATCAAAGAAAGTAATTGCAGAAAATCTTAAAAAAGAAAAAACAATACATTTTAAGACCTGAAGTTCTTAACAACAAATGGATTTATTGTTTATATATTCCTTTTGGATTTGGTAACATAGAAGGCTAAACATTTGCAAAAGATAATGGGAAATCCAAAAAAGAATAACAAACAATAAAGTAAATAACAAAAGAATAAAAAATAAAGTGTGTTAAATGCAAAGGCATATAGAAACTTTCTAAATGAGGAGAAACTCAAAGTAGTTATTGAGGTAATTGAAGTCCAAAACGCCTTTGTCAATTATCTTGACACTGCATATAAAACTGTGATTCTAGATTATTTGAGTAATTGACTTTGTTCTATAATTTCTTTGAAATTATGATTACAGATGGAATTGATGCCTGGATCAAGTGCTGTATCCATTTTAATGAAAGGAAAATAACCATGCTTGTGCATAAAATAACCTTATATTACCAAAAAAGGGACTCAAAGAGGGGGGAAAAAGGAATTAAGCTGTTACTTCTAGCATGAAAATAGGCATGGTTACAGACCTATGTTTCTTTCATCTTCATTCTTCCTTCTTCTACTTATTTTCATCCACGTATCACCACCCAGTGGCTCAGATGAGGAAAAAATAAAGAATAATGGATGGATATAAATGGCAAAATTTTTACAACAATTCAGAATGAAATGGATTTTAAAATACCCCAAATATTGCAAAACTTTTTCCTTTGCTTTTCTACCTCAAAACAGAAAATACGAGCTCCCTTTGAGAACAAAGAACATTTTTTTTTCTCTTACTTCCAATAGTACACATGATTTGTATAAAATTCCTCTATATATTGATGGATATTTGCTGGGTGAAGAGGATGATCAGTACATATTAGATGAGCTAGTGGGACTGATATCCTCACTAAAATTTCTTGAGTATTTTGCTCTTTTCCTTCAAATTTTAATATTTGGGGAAATCTATTTCTCTTTCCTACCCGAGTTCTTCTGAGTCAAAAAATGACAGAATACAACAGAATCATTAGCTTAAAAAGGGGGAAAAATATTATCTTTGCTTCTCATTAAGACTGGTAGCAGAACACAGCTAAGTGTGTCAGCTAAACCAGATTTACTAATTCTTTGAGCCCCATTGTTGGATTACCTACCTAAAAAAGTGTTTGAGATTGTAGGCATACCACCTAGTCATTGCTTTCCACTCACTGATACGGACAGGGGAGGAGGAAAAGATCAATTCCTAAGGCTTAAGAAGTTAGGTAGATTGATTCCATCTGTGGTATTGCCATCGTTTATAATAAGAACTAAATATTTGGTAATTGACCCTATTCTTGGCAAAGTCTCTGAAAAACCCTTTGAATTTCAGAAGTAATGAGAGTGATAAGGTATCTTATGTTAGTGAGGTATTTTGGACCCCACCTAAGGATGGGGGCTGATTGCTGTGATTAAAGGGCTGGAACTTTTGGTCCAACCCTTGACACCTGGGGAGGGCAGAGGGGTAGGGAGGTTGAATCAATGGGCAATGGCCAGTGCTTCAATCAATCATGACCATATAATATAACCTCCATGGAACCCCAAAAGGACTAGGTTCAGAGACCTTCCAGGTTGTTGAATGCATGGAGGTCCTGGGAGGGTGATGTGCCTGGGCAGGGCATGGAAGCTCCTTGCCCTTTCCCAAACCTTCTCCTATTCATCTCTTCCATATGGATGTTTATCTGTATCCTTTATGATCTCCTTTAATAAACTGGTAAACATAATTGTTAACCTGGGTTTTTTGAGTTGCTCTTGCAAATTATAGAACCTGAAGAGGGAGTTGATGGAACCTCTGATCTAGAACCTCTGATATAGAGCTCTGATCTAGAGCAGGCCAGTCAGAAGCATAGTTGATAACATGGGTTTGTAACTGGCATCTGATGCGTCTGTGTGTTGGGGTTGGGAGGGGGTAATTTGGGGAGGCAGTCTTACAGGACTGAGCTTTTAACCTGTGGGATCTGATGCTATCTCTGGGTGGATATTGTTGGAATTAAGTTAAATTATAGGACAGCCAGCTGGTGTCACAAAGAATTGCTTAGTGTGAGGAAAACCTCTACACATTTGGTGACCAGAAGTGTCAGAAGTGAAATGTTTTGTGTGAATAGTAATGGAGCCACATGGGAAAGAAATACACATTAGCAAAAATGGGTTTGTTTGTTTGTTTGTTTTCCCCTACACAGAGAAAAGAAAAAAAATGTGTGTGTTTTTCTTCACACCCTCCAAATGAATAAGATGGATCAATAATGGTCATTTATTGTACCTCTTTTTTGGGGAAAATGATGCAGCAGTGTACAGAACACCATTCTTCATGAAAACAAGAGAAAGTAAAGCTGAATCTAATTTCTAGTGGTCTTCTTTGCAATACTATAAGACAGAAGCAAGCTCCAGTCCAAGCCGGCACATTAAAAGCAGAGAGACAATAGGAAGATTACTGTATGAGCTTTTTAAGGGACATGTCCTCCCAAAGCAAGGAATATCTGACTAATAAGAGCTGTGCACCTTATTTAGCAGAAGATAGATATTTTACTGTATCCTAAAGTTAATGAGTAAGATAGGAAATGATAGAAACCTGGAAATAGCAAAGGAGTTATACAGAAAATCTTCAAAGGATCAGAGGAACAAATTCCTACTCCACAATGCTTTCTGCTGTGACAACACCTTGAAAAGGGTGAAATGACCTAAGAATATTTGGGGGACATATTGTAGAGAAAAATCTATCAGGTTGAGCTTGACATTTGTCATTTTCCATTCTTGGTATGAGGTAAAGTTTATAGGCAAAGAGCTAGAATTAGGTGGAAGAATGATCCCCAATTCAATTTGGAGAGTTAGGTTCATCTTTACTAGCAAAATCATCCTATAAAATGAAACTAAGAGGTATCTCACTCAGGTTTAAAGACGTTATGTTAACAAGCTAATACCAGAACTGAACCTATAGTTGCTCAATTATAATGTCCAAACACCCACACAATGGGAAGCAAGTAGCTGCTTTGGTAGCAAAACCACAGGGGAATAATCTCTAATGTGTCTCTAATGTAACCAGAAAGGTCACACTGAAGGGCTCTGGACAAGGAGAATATGAGCAATGACTAGATCTTGGAGCAGTTTATGCTGGCTAACCCACATGTTTGCCTCATTGCTGATGGATATAGCCAACAAACAGTTTTCCATGAGATTATTATTCTATTCTTTACATGATTAATGCAATATATAAAGTCTTTGGGTTAAGATCAATGGAACTCTCTCTTAACTAAAAGTTTTAAAGCACATTTTTGCTTTTTCCTTCATTTTATAAGACACATATATTTTCAAGATGTTTATATTTAAATGTTAGCTCACCAGTTGCAGTATTTATGAAAGTATTTATGAAAGTATTGCAGTATTTTGGGGTCTGGAATTGCTTAAAATTGTATAGCCAAAACCAAAACAGAATGAAAGAAAGTGAATGTCAGAAAGTTTGGGCTATCAGATCATTGGCCCACATGTATTGAAACTTGGAATGAGTTTGTGCCCTCTCTCTTGGGAGAAGTGATGTATACTACGTCATGTTGGGCAAGAATATTTTTGGAAATGTTATGAAAGATGGTATGTGTGTGTGTGTGTGTGTGTGTGTGTGTATTTGTTGTGTTGGGAAGTCAAGCAATATAGTAGACCCTATTTATTTTTGTTTTCCATCAAACTCTTCTTCTGAAACATCAGTAAACTGTACTTTCCCTCACTATATCCACATGGTTCTTGGCGTCTTTGGCCTACAAGGTTGGTTTTGAAATAGTGACGTGGGCCAAAGTGGACCATTGAGCATGTAATTCAATTCCCAAATATTCATTTATGTGTCCCTTAGCCTATTCTTGCAAAATTCTTGACTTTAAAACTCTTTAAGATTTAATTTTAATCTAGACTGCACTTTAATTTTAACCTATTTTGGTATTGTAGAACAGTTTGGTAAAATCAAAGAACTCTTTTTTTTTTAATTTACTGAGAGTATTAATTTGAAGACTTGTTTTTGTCAGGATTTTTATTTATTTATTGCTACTATACAGAGAAAATTATATGGCAGGAAAATGGATTTTAAATTATAAGAAACATTCAAACATTTTCCCCAAAGTTGTTGGGATAAGAAAGCATCCCCAAATTACTAGAATTAGAATTATATAAAGTACCATAATAGGGTAAATATTTCAGGAAGTGTATTACGGTGGCGATTTTAAGATGGTGTTTCCATTAGAGAATGGTTTAAGGAAAAAGAAGTAAATGTACTTCAAAAATAAGGAAAAACTTAGAGTATCATAAGCAGTCTACCGAAGAATAAGCACTAACTAAATTTAGAATACTATTATCATCCCTATTTAAGACAGAAATGAAACAAGAGCACAAATTTGGAAAACATTCTTTTTTTGTTTTGAGTTTCAAAAAGGACTTGAATATGATTGTCAGCATATTACCAACTTGTTAAAAAATCACACTCCCAAATTTGGAGGTATGTTGAAGATGCTACAAAGTCTTCATTAAAATAAGAAATTTATAAATAACTCACTGAAAAATAATGATAGTTTATGATGATCAGTGCAGTTTGAAGATCAAAAGCTTATTAAGATCAACTATAAGGGGCATCTCTGGGTGGCACAGTCAGTTAAGCAGCTGACTCTTGGTTTTATCTCAGGTCACGATCTCAGGGTTGTGACATCAAGCCCTGCATCGGGCTCTGCACTCAGCGCAGAGTCTGCTTCAGATTCTCTCTCCCTCTGCCTCTCCTACTCATTCTCTCTATCTCTAATAAATAAATAAATAAATAAATATTTAAAAAAAAATAAAAAGAGGGGCGCCTGGGTGGCTCAGTCATTAAGCATCTGCCTTCGTCTCAGGTCATGATCCCAGGGTCCTGGGATCAAGCTCTGCATTGGGCTCCCTGCTCAGCAGGGAGCCTGCTTCTCCCTCTCCCACTCCCCCTGCTTGTATTCCCTCTCTTGCTGTGTCTGTCTCTCTGTCACATAAATACATAAAATCTAAAAAAAAAAAAAAAAATCAATTATAGGAAGACAAATCCCTAAAGTATATGTGTGTGTGTGTGTGTTTGTGTGTGTATATATATATATATATATACACATGTACACAAATACATATGGTATATACATATATATGTATGGCACATATATAAATACATATACCTACATATATATATATATATATATGGCATTAAGTAAAAGTATTTTCCCTTGAAATAAGCAGAATGAAAATAATTGCCCATACCTTCACTTTGATTTTGTTACGTAAGCTATAAAAAATTAGCATTTATAAAGCTTAATTGTTACTTAGCATTAATGATTAACTGGATTTAAATTAAATTGCAAACCAGTTGTTTCAATCTTCAAAAATTAGGATGTACATTCTGATATAATTCTTATAACCAACACAATTGAGTTTTACTTTGAGTATTGAGTTTTACCCTTTTAAATGTTTTATGTATCTTATCTTAATCTTATAGTCAGATCTACAGAATAGGAACTGTCAACATCTCTATTTTTAGAGATATAGAAACTGAGTTACCTAAGGTAACGAACTTGGTCACACATGAAATGATGATGCCACACAAAGCCACCACCCATTCCACTAAATGAACTCTAACACTGTGCTAAATAAAAATCAATTGCCATAAGAGACTCTTAATCTCACAAAACAAACTGAGGGTTGCTGGGGGGAGGGGGGTTGGGAGAAGGGGGGTGGGGTTATGGATATTGGGGAGGGTGTGTGCTTTGGTGAGTGCTGTGAAGTGTGTAAACCTGGTGATTCACAGACCTGTACCCCTGGCGATAAAAATATATGTTTATAAAAAAAAAATTTAAAAAAAAAGAAACTTCCAAAAAACAAACAAACAAAAACAAAACAAAACAAAACAAAAGTCACTTGCAGAAGATAATTATCATGTTGAGCTTAAGGCAAATCATCTACCATGTTCTGGTAACATTTTTGTTGTTGTTGTTTTTTATCAAAAAGTAAGGATATTGAACTAGGTACTCTTGATAGTCTTTTTCAGTTCTTGTATCCCATGTTAGATGTTTTACCCTTCAGCTGAGCAGTAGTTTTCATGATAAGAAATCTCCAACGGTTGCCTTCTGCAGTAAAACTCCAGCTTCCAGTGAATTCTTATACTGTTTTGTTGCAGGTGATTTAAACAATCAATGTAAAACAATAACAACACAGTTTATTTTAGATTATTAAATAAAAATTATTAGAAATTAATTGGTATAAGAAATAAACCCTATCTCAAGTGGGGTTTATAAAACACAACTCCAATAGGATTGAATTTAATCATGTAAATCCATCTTTTCTTGGGTAGGAAATCATTCTGGAATCAGATATACTCTAGATATATCTATCAGTTATCTATCAGGTATAATATATATGATATATATATATGTATATCTCAGATATCTATATGAGACATCTATCAAATATATATAAATACCCTCTGTCATTCTGACAATAGCAGCTTAGAATTCAAAGGAGAGAAAAACTAATTTGACTTTTTAAAAAAAAGATTTTATTTATTTATTAAAGAAAGAATGAGCAGGGGGAGAGGCAGACAGAGAGGGAAAGAGACAAGCTGACTTCCCACTGAGCAGGGAGCTCAATGTGGGGCTCAATCCCATGACTCTGAGATCATGACCCAAGCCAAACTTAGACACTTAACCAACCAAGCCACCCAGGCATGCCTTTGAAAGAAGCCTTACACAAAAGTCCAATAAAGGCATCCATATGGAAAATAACTTGGCTTCACACTAATTCAGGATGTTTGTTTGAGCTATGATCAAATTCTAGTCCTCAGTATTTCATCCTGTCCTTAACCCATGTTAGAATTCCTGCTCCTAGAAAGTGGAGAAGAGAGTGGTTAGAAAACAGGTAAGAGATGGAGCTCCTCCTAAGTTAGAAAATACAGTAAAAAAAAAAAAAGACATAAGCAACAGTGCAAAACAAAGCATTATAAACTGAAGACAAAAAAAGGGAGAGAGAGAGAGAGAGAGAATTCAATTTGCCTTCCAAACTAAAATATTTACATGATTAAATTCAACCTTGTGATACATCACAAGCAAAAATAACCAGAAGATACAATCTTTACTCAAACAGTTATAATTGTCGGAACTGAAGGGCCTAAAATTCGAATGCAGTATTATGACTGACTAATAGAGTCTTCAAGAAATACTAACTCAGTTACTGCAAAGTAAGTTTAACTTTAAATTAATGCTGTTTATCTTTATGACTTTAGTGTTTCTCTGAAGACCTAATTAGAGTAGATTAAATTCATGGAAATTTTACTAGGAAATAATATCAAGGATATAAGCTGTATGTCATTTTTCTTTAAAAATCAGGACCTCAGACCTTGCATGTAAATAAGTCTACACATTAGTTCCTGCTATTCAGCTGATAAATCTTAATTATTAAGATCCCACATTATTATAATGTGTCCCTTATATTTAACTGAACTTTGTAAAAATAAAAATAATTTGTCTTGGTAAAAAGAAGGCCTATTATTTTATAGTAATGGACTGTGGAAAGCTAGGAGTTTCTTGAAAAAGAGTGTGAAATTTCCTTTGTAAATAGATACCCATGCTAGTTAGCAGCATTGAAGTAATCATTACAGTGTTCACCATGTTTTAGAGCTGTTGCTGAATATCTGAGGGGTAGTAATTCAGATTACTCCAATACTCGAGGGAAGGGCAGGGTAGGGAAAGTTTGCCTCCAAAGGACTATTTCCTTCTTATTGGAAGAGGAGAAAAAGGCAAAGTTTGCTAACAGTGGTAGGGAAGCCTACCATCATGAGATCCACTGGATACGTTCTGACAATTTGGTCATTCCTATCCTGGATTCAAAAAGGGCAGACCAGTTTGATCCCTGGCTTCTGGCTGTAGTGTAATGATTTTCAAGAGTTATGTACCTAAGAACCTGTTGGGAAGCTGGTTAAAATTCCATTCCTTACAAGACAGAGGATCATGGGGGAAGGCAGGGGAAAATGAAAAAAGACCAAACCAGAGACTTTTAATCTCAGGAAACAAACTGAGAGTTGCTGGAGTGGAGGGAGGTGGGAGGGATGGGGTGGCTGGATGATGGACACTGGGGAGGGTATGTGCTATGGTGAGCGCTGAGGAAGATGTATGAATCACAGACCTGTACTTCTGAAACAAATACTATATTATATGTTAATGAAAAACACCACAACCTTTTCAAATATAGACATTAAAAAAAAAAATCAGTTCCTTGTTACATTCTGAATACGAAGCCTAGGGCCAGCTCAGTTACCTTGCTGCCCCCCCCCACCTGCCTTTTTTTCCTTAATCAGTATTCCTGATGATTCTGATAAACACTTGTCCACTGTCTGGTAAACTAGTACAACTCCTGTCTTAAATCTCTTTTAAAATGTTATAGGGGATATACTGTTTAATAGTACAAACAGAACTAGTGGATAAGTAAGTCCTGGAGAGTTTATGCACAGTGTAGCAATGATAGTCAATAACACTCTATTATAAAGTACAAAGTTGCTAAGAGACTGGATCTTAATTGCCCCCACCCCCAAAATGTTAGTTTTTAACTGTCAATTTATCTTAAATGTCATAATATGACTGTTTAGATTTATTGCATATGGGCAGCGATATTATTCATAAGACCATTTAATTCTCTCTTTATTATTCAAAATAAATGGTAGAAAAAGAACTTTTGGAAAGTAAAGCACCTTGTTGATGATTTGCCTACAATACAAATAAGCAAATCATTCTTAATGATTAAATGGGGTGAGGGTCATTATCATAGAGCAGTTCTGAGTTGAAAAACCTTGTAGTATACAAATGAGCACACCAAGGGGAGGATGTGTGCTTCCTCTATACCTGCACATTTAAAACTAAATTGTATAGAATCATGAACTAAATGATGCTAACATTTCACTAATTTTTATTAATAAAAATAAATAAGGATCTATTGTTATAGATCCTAATTTTGGTCTATTTGAGGCTTTTGTTTTCTGTAGCTGTTTTAACTGGAATTGGTTGCCAAAATCAAAGCAGTTTGCTTGCTTTCACATAGCTTTTTCTGTTCTTAGTAGTTTGCACTCCAAAAGGAAGTCACCAAAGGGTGTGCTCCTTGTTTAGTGTCTTTTGTCTACAAAATAACTGATGGACCAAAAAGTTATTCTGCTCTTACTACCAAGGTTTTTCAAATCCTCTTTCATTTTCTGGTGGTGAAGGGAAGGGAGTTTGTGAGAACAAGATGACTTTTAAAGAAACTGTGAAAGTTAACATTGGGTATAAAGATGGCCATGCCCGGGGAGTCTGGGCGGCTCAGTCAGTTAAACGTCTACCTTCGGCTCCGGTCATGATCCCAGGATGCTGGGATCGAGCCCCACATCAGGCTCTCTGCTCAGCGGGGAGCCTGCTTCCTTCCTCTCTGCCTGCCTCTCTGCTACTTGTGCTCTTTCTCTCTGTCAAATAAATAAATAAAATCTTAAAAAAAAAAAAGAACATTAAAAAAAAAAAAAAGATAGTCATGCCCGTGGGACCTGAGAAAGAGAGTTCAGAAAAAACGTGGACTATGAATTAGTAAGTATTAGAACTATAAGAACCATAATAAGATAATGTAATTCTCTCTTTTTACAAGAGAGAACTACACTCCAACCCTCACAAAAATAATTTTGTGACTAGCCCAGTATCACCATTTGTTTTTTCTTCATCATCTTTCACTAATTTTTTTTTTCTTCCTTAGTTCTTTCTGAGTTCAACAATTGGAATAAAATAGTCCTCTCTTTATTCATCTTATAAATTATGAGGATTTAAAGACCAAAGGAACATTTCTGCATGCAGAGGTTACAGTCAAAATCAAATAGGTCCAATGGAAAACTACTCTTTAGGAAGTAAATTCAGTAAGACATATTTCCATATGGTTTAACAGTTTAAAAAACATCCCAATGTTGAATTGAATCAGTCCAGAGCATTTTTGGTGTACAGACAGGCCCAAAGGATGGAAACTCTTTTATTTGCCAGAGATAGGCAGGGATAACTTAAATACACTTTGAGGAAACATGTTCAGTAAGTATTTGTGGAAAAAGAGAGATAGAGGAGAGAGCGAGAGATTGATTTAGACCTGAGACAGAGACAGAAAAACAGATAGTGAGAGTGAATAGAAATATTTAAATATAACCTGATGCTTAAACTCAGAGGAGAAAAAATACATTTGGTAAGCAGCCAGATTCCCCACCTTGAACCGTAAACATTTACAATGCACTAGAGATTAAGAAGTTCCTATAAATATTATGTCAGCCTTTCTCTCTCATTGTCTGTTATTAGAAATGGACCTACCACTGTGCGAAGACATCTGGAGTACTCCCAGCATATGCTATTGTAACCATTATGGCATTTAACAGCTGTCAAAGGAGGAGGCACATTGCAAACATCCTGGTTGGAAACTTGGAAGTAGACTTGGCCTCTATGGTGAAGGAATTAGAAGCCCATTGTGGGCTGATTGCCATACAGACTGTTTTGTGAGAATTTCTGGAACTCTTTTGTGCAACACTGTAACAATCTTCTGGTTTCGTGAAAAAAAAAATCTGATTTCAATGACTATCTATAATGGAAAATTTGAGGAGACTAGAATATTCAGAACTTCGAAACTTCCTTCATGGTGCTTTTGTCCTGTGATGTGATACACTATGGACTCACAGTTTATGTTTTGGAACCTCCACATAAGTATGGGATGGTCATGAGTTTCTGAGCCAGAGTTAACATTTAGGATTACTATAACCTGATTAAAATGTGCATGGGTGGATGATTTTAAACACAAAAGTGGACTCTTCAGGAAAAAAAAATATGTTTTGAAGGAGAGAGATCAAGCAAGCATACAAAAACCTTTCGGGTTTTTTTTTGTATTTCATGATGCATTTGAATATAAATCTATCTCAACAGGAAATTCTAAAGTAGCCAGAAAAATAAACAGCTGATAAACATAAAGACATGAGGCTGAGAAGCACTGCCTAAGAACCTAGCTTATGATTATGTTTCCTTGTTTTGCTTCCTATTCCCAGGTTGAAGTTGTTTGTGTGGTGTATGATTTCAGGCAGTTTTCATTACATTGCACATCTTGATAAATATTAGATGGGTTTTATAGCATCCCATGGTGCATGCTGATCCCATGGGTCACACAGCCTCAGCCTCTTCAGGAGTGAAAAGTCTCTTACTGTCACCATGTATCACCCAAATTCCCAGCACTGAATGAAATGGTACTATCTGCTTTTCCCCTCAGGATTTACTAACAGTCTCTGCAAAGTGCTGTAAATCTTATTAATTTTCTCTGATTTGGGTAAATATTATAATATTCAAACACTGAGCTTTGGAAAATATTTCTTGAGTCTCACGAATGTTTCCTGGCTTATAAAAACAGAGAGATAGTTTAAAGCAAAAATTGAAGATTTTTATTGTTTGATTTATAAGTGTGTACCATAAAAATAAAATTTCAAAATCTATAATCTTCAAATTTTTCAATTTTCTCTCCCCTCCTCTACCTAGCTCTCCAAAACTACAAACACCTACACACACACATACATATTCACCCATAGCATACATTAAATGTATACCCAGTGCTATATGTTTATGCTAATATAAGAGAAGCCAAATGAAGGTCTTCTATAGTGATATAGAATGTTGAAAGAAGTTTCATTCATCTCTTTGACATATGCAATCTAAGTGAAGAAAGAAGATTCAAGAACTTGATGGATTAGTATATTTAATGTGTACAATTGGAGCAATTTTCTTGTAATTTGAATGAACCCAACAAAACTCAGGAGAAGAAAAAAATGAAAGTGACTAAAATCAATCTATTGATTTTAATTCAACTGTCCCTCACACTTGAGTAGGTGATTATATAAAGGCGAATGAAAATTATATAGACATTTCTAAAACAAATAAAAAGTAACCATAGGCACCAAAATATTTTTAGTGAGCACATGTGAAAATACTTGTTAGAAAGAAAGGAGAAGCAAGTGGAAATATATCATTTGATGCAATGTACTAAACTTTTTCCAGGGAAGGGTCCTTGCTTAACAATTAGATGTCAAAAAACGTACAATCCTAACCTGAATATGTTCATGGCAGAATTGTGTTGACCTGCCAGATGTTTCCACATCTGTGGTACATCTGTTTAAACAGAAATATTGGAGGGGATACAAAGAATAAGACTCCAGTAAAATATAAATTCTTTTATAGATGTATGCTCTGTCATCAAAGCAATTTAATATTCCAATTTATTGAAAATCCCTAATTCAGTGTTTCTGTGAAGAATTTATTTTGAAGACATAACAGTGCTCCATTTTTAAAAAATCAAAATTAGGTCATATTTAAAAACAAATAGATAGCTTTTTAAAATATATACGTTATTGAATTGAGTGAGGCAAAGACTGCCAGAACTATCAGTATTAATTTTGCTTCTGGTTTGCTAGTTTTTATGTGGTTCTATATATTGTAACATCAGACAGTGAGGTGGATATCATGTTAAGAAGTACAGTAATTCTGGAAACCTCTGTGAATATCTTTTCTGCAAAACCCCCTTTTATTCCTTGAAAATTGTAAACCCTCCTTCTAGTGAAATGCAAAAAAATGCACATAAATATTAATACTGCTTATCATTAGCCATGAACTCATTTATTCCATGAAGATTACGCATTTAATGTACAAACTCCAAATAAATAGTTCATAAATCTTAAGAGTGTGGGTCTGGGTCTTACATTGAGCCAACACTTATGCAAGTATTACTGATCACTTATTAACTGACAGATCTTAGGTTAAGGCTCCAGAGTCTAGGTACACACCACTTAATTAAATATGATCCTATTTGAATCTTTGTTTTGGCTTCTTCTTGAAATGCACTCTGAATTTGAGTCAAATCTTTCAGTCAATTATCATTTTATTTTCTAGGTGTCCCATGAAGATCATGATTAAAATGAAGACTTTAGCCAGTCCTTAGGGAGCCTATTGGTTCAGGACTCAAATGTGTTTTGCATTCTTGTCTTTATGACTTAACATTTTTAAAAAGATAGCTTTAATTTTTACTACTAGTGGGGAGACTTAACATGGACATTTTTCAAGATAAATTGATTTAAAATAATATAATCCTGCATTTATTAAATCCCAGAAGTAATAAATAGGTTTGATTCACCCTATCTTAATTCTTTTTTTTTAATTCAGTGCTCCATGCAATACGTGCCTTCCCTAATACCCACCACCTTATTCGTCCAACCTTCCACCCCCCACCCCTTCAAGACCCTCAGGTTGTTTTTCAGAGTCCATAGTCTCTCATGGTTCACCTCCCCTTCCAATTTCCCTCAACTCCCTTCTCCTCTCCGTCTCCCCATGTCGTCCATGTTATTTGTTATGCTCCACAAATAAGTGAAACCATATGATAATTGACTCTCTTTGCTTGACTTATTTATCTTAATTCTTTAATGTTGTACTTACTCAAGAAATACACCATAGCTGAAAGTATTCCTAACTAGTATACAAAATAACTATATCCTTTTGATTTGCATTAGGATTTGTATGTTATATTGCTTGGAACCAATACCTATATGAAGGCAGCCATAGCAAGGCACCAACTTCTTCCTTTTTTTAAGGCAAAAGACTACTGTAGATTCTTCAACTTGTAACTTATACAGCAGCAATCCTGTGAACTTAATAGTGAATTCCTATAATGACCTAGGAACTCTTGCTTCCAGACTCATGGCTTTGCACCCAATATCAAGTTGTTGTTTTCATAATAGCTCTTGGGAAAAACTTCTTTTTTAAAACTCTGTAAGTGTTGCTTAGATTGTTTCAAGCTTTCTTTCTTTGTACTACTTTAGTTGTTTTGTCCCTGAGCAGTTCAGGAAATTGAATATTTTTTTTGGATCCTCCTGTTTCTGTGAGTTTAAGTGTTTATTTTATTCCCAGTCTAATTGCAAATTTATCTATGTGTATTTAATTAATCCTATTTTATGCCATTCAGTTTATCTGTTTTCCAGAATTCTTAATTATATTATTTTGGTATATTTCTTTTCCCTGTTATCTTTTCTAACCATTAATTCTCTGACTAGAATCAACATAGAATGCTGGCCAAGGATACAGAAGTGTAAAGCATATATATAAAGCTTAAAAAGTAAAAGTGACCTTCAGTGGCTAGAGTATAGGATACACATACAATAGTTGTGGCAGATGTGTCATGATTCCAGAAAATTGTAAGGATTTAATATGAACAGTCTTGAACTCCATGCTTAGAATAAAATACATTAGAGGGAAAAGGAGAGCCAAAGTTTTTAAAATAAGCGAATGTTATTATAGTATTTCAGAAAAAACATAATTCTGGTTACCATGCAAAAAAATTACAAGTGAGTTAAGAAGTCACAATAAATTAGAGAAAGCAAAGACTTAGCCTCAGAAAAATCCTGACTTTTTTTGGGGAAAAATGGAAGAGCTTTCCAGATAAAGTACACTGTGAGAAACTGAGGCCACAAAACCACCTTGGTTGGGGAACTAATAATTAAACGTTTTATAATAGTGAGAAATTCTATTTTTATTATAAGTGACAGGGAAGGAGAATGACATTTTGGCAGTGTGTGGGTAGGAGTATTATTAATAAACAAAATAGTCAATGTTTTTTTTTTTTAAGATTTTATTTATTTTTTTGACAGACAGAGATCACAAGTAGGCAGAGAGGCAGGTGGGGTGTGGGGTGGGGAAGCAGGCTCCCTGCTGAACAGACAGCCCAATGTGGGGCTCAATCCCAGGACCCTGGGATCATGACCTGAGCTGAAGGCAGAGGCTTTAACCTACTGAGCCACCCAGGTGCCCCCAAATAGTCAATGTTCTTATGGACCTTATTAGTCCAGTCGGAAAAAAGAAAAAAAAATAAATAATAAAAATCATCTCAAAATATTTCAAAATTGCAGTTGTAAACAATGCTATAATGAATATGTATCCCTTTGCCAGCTTTGCAAGGTTAAAGACCCTTTTTGGTTCATCATTCTATCCATACTGCCTAGCTCAGTGCTTGGAGGATTTTTTATGTACTGTGCTATCTGGTAACTGTGCACGAAAATAAGGTATCAATGCTTATTAATTTATTTCTGTTCAACCATACTAGGGAGAAAGGAAAAAGAAACCAGAGATTAAAACTAATGTGAACTCCTGTGTAAATCTTTAAAAGAATTACACAAATCTTCCTGTAGGTGGGCCACAAAATTGGTTTTAAGATTTTTGTTGGTTAATAAAGTAGAGGAACTAAATCAGCTGTTTAAAATACTGTAAGAAAGAACAAAGTAATTTTTAGTTGTAAAAATATGTTTGCTAAAGCAAAAAGAAATATGCTCAGAGAGGATATATTCAAAGACGACACTTAGTAACAGGATGAGCATTTTCATCCAGGATTATGTTCTTTGTGCAAACAAACAAAATTAGACTGAATTTAACTGTGAAAGTAGAAAGGGATAATGCAAAATATGTAAATATAGAAATGAGAGATAAAGGGTACAAGTAAAGTTTAGATTATATACTGGAGAAAAATTTAAGACATAATTAGAAAAAAAATGTTGAAACAACTGTTGGAAAGTAATTCTCTATGGGTGTTTCTGTTCATTGCTGAGCTTCTTCTGAGCTGTTCCTGAGTTACAGACTGGCTGTTTTGTAAAGTTGTTTTTAAAATGTGAAGGGCTATGGAAGGTAGAGATACTGTCTTCCACTGGGGCAGAGAACAGGTTTGTTTGCTTTCTGGAATAATAAAGATAATGCTTGCAACACTTTAACAGATTGGACTTTTCTAAGGTCAGTGACAGAGTCCCTTATCTGTGACATAAGACTCTGCGTGTATACACCTACCTGGATGTTTCTACCTTGGCACTGCTCCACATTATTTCTGTGGAACTTTAGACAAAAGGAGCACACGCAAAGATGAAGCTCTCTCTGCCTGCTATGCCATGAGTAGTAAAGTCCAGTCTCTGACCCTGGAGTCTTTTGTCTTCTCTTAGCATCCATGAAATTCTAGCAGACTAACTTGTTAGCTTACAAACACAGTAAAATCTTAGACCTTTCACACTTCTTAATGCCTATTTTGCTCAAAATACTGATATAAAAGAAGACTAAGGAACTATTATTAGTTATAATTTCCTCAGTGGTTACTAAATAGTTTTCAGATTTTCTCAACTGTTACTGCAAAAACATTATTCTGCTTTTACACATGTATAGAAGACCTGATAGCTCATATGAACATCACTTTCATGAGAAACTACTAAAAATCCTAGATAAGATCTAAAAGACAGATAAGAAATTTAAATATTCACATGTATTTTCTAATATTGGCAGTATCTTTAAACAAAAGCATGTAAAACAGTATCCGAAATAAAGGATACACACTACTATTCCATATAAAAGTAAATTAAATTTAACGGAACATTAAGATAATAAACTACCATGACTAAAAAAATGATATGAGAATTTGATATGATATGAGATGAAAGGAGATTTGATATGATATGAAATGATATGAGAATTTGCCCCAAAATCAACCAAATGGAGATTTAAGGTAAGCAATGTATTAACAAAATGTATCATAACAGATCAAATAAGGAAAGCTATATAATAATATATGACCTGTTGGCTAATTGAATTTAAATAAAAAGAAAAGAAAAAAAGCAATCATGACAAAATCCTTAGAAAAATTTAGAAAACAAGAAAGTAATACCCTACCATAAAAATGAATGTCTATTTCAAATAAATAATAGTAAACTACATTTAGGGTTTCATTTTTTTAAATTTTTAAATTTTTTATTTTTTTATAAACATATAATATATATATTTTTCTTTTTTAAAAAAATTTTTTATTTTTTAAAACATATATTTTTATCCCCAGGGGTACAGGTCTGTGAATCGCCAGGTTTACACACTTCACAGCACTCACCAAAGCACATACCCTCCCCAATGTCCATAACCCCATCCCCCTTCTCCCAACCCCCCCCAGGCAACCCTCAGTTTGTTTTGTGAGATTAAGAGTCACTTATGATTATGCTGAATGAAATAAGTCAAGCAGAGAGAGTCAATTATCATATGGTTTCACTTATTTGTGGAGCATAACAAATAGCATGGAGGACAAGGGGCCTTAGAGAGGAGAAGGGAATTTGGGTAAATTGGAAGGGGAGGTGAACCATGAGAGACTATGGACTCTGAAAAACAATCTGAGGGGTTTGAAGTGGCGGGGGTGGGGTGGGAGGTTGGGGTACCAGGTGGTGGGTATTATAGAGGGCATGGCTTGCATGGAGCACTGGGTGTGGTGAAAAAATAATGAATATTGTTTTTCTGAAAATAAATAAATTGAAAAAAAAAAAAAGAGTCACTTATGGTTTGTCTCCCTCCCAATCCCATCTTTTAGGGTTTCTTAATATATGTTTAAGTAAGATTCTATTGGAACAAAAAAGTTTCATATATGATTTAGAAATAAAGTTCACATATTCCCTTTTTGGGAATATAGTGTTAAGTGAGATAAAAATTGCAACCAGAATTATATTTGAACAAAGTTAAAATGTGTGATCAATTTGGAATACTTTTATAAAACAGAAAGAAAATGTCAAAGGGTCTATGTCTCTTTACCTCTTTCTGTCAAAATGTAAGCATTGGTGAAATTTCCTTCTGGATGCTTATTCAGGAGTGATTGTTATTTTCCTTTATATACTTTTAAAATTTTATATTTAACAAAAAAAAAAAGGACAGATAAAGGAACACCTTGTGCTTAGTATGGGACAAATGACTAAGAGTGAATTGTGCTGAAAAAAAGGCCTTCTCTTTGTTTTCGCTGAGATATATCTGTATGAGGTTAAAGAAATTACCAGATGACCACTTTTTTTTTGGATGATATTTTTTGGATATTTTTGGATGATACTGCCTGAAATTAATTATACTTATCAGATGTAGACTTTACATGAAATTAAAACTTTCTGTACAATCTTAAATACAGCAGATTTCCTGGCATTGTGAGAATCTTGTTGTAATGTGCACAAGAGGGCTGAGACACATTTTAATGAGCTCTTTTAATACAATCCAAAAAGCATGTCATCAATTACATGCATAAGTAATTTAAGAAAACTTATATTAGTGTCAGTGTTTTTTAATATGTTCTTTAACTTTGGTTTAAATTCTACCTTGCTCAGTAGTTGGGCACCTCTAAGAAATGAAATTCATCTCTTTCAATACTATTTTGGGGGGACTGTTTTAATTCATAGTGATAAATTTCTGTTACCCAGAAAGTGCATGAAGGGTTTCACCATGCAATTGCTTGGCAGTCTCAGAATAGCTGTGGCTGATCTATCATTAATCAAGTACTTGCTGAATGTTTTGCCAAAACTTACAGTGCTTTTTGCTGGAACAAATATTTAAAATAATAATGATTAATATTTATTATGTGACAGGTAACTTTTCATTGCTTCACTTGCATTAGCTCAATTAATCCCCAAACTATGACTACGAGAAATTGTATCTTCATTTTACAAATAGGAAAACTGAGGCCTGGAGAGTTGTTATCACTGAGCAGCTAGCTCCAGTTTTGTGCACAGACTGCTATGATACTGTATGTATAAGAAAAGTCATAGGTGTGCCTTTAGGGCGATACTGCCTCGTGTGTCATGCAAGCAAATAATTACAATACAGAATGAGAAGTACTATAAAAAAGATAACTATTAAATATATAAGACAAAGGATTTTTTCCACTATAAAATTGGTCATCATACGGTGAAGTCTACTTGTTATAGATGTCTATTACAAAGCACATTAATCCCTAATACTTACACTAAGAATGTTATCCCAATTATAAAAAATGTGCCTAACTCCTCCCTTAAAAACTTAAACTGTGTTATTAAAAAGATAAATGGGGACAGTGCCAGGCAAGTGGCTCAATTGGTTAATGGTTAAGCATCTGCCTTAAGCTCAGGTCCTGATGCTGGGACCCTGGGATCAAATCCCACATCAGGCTCCCTACTCAGTGGGGAGTCTGCTCCTCCCTCTCCTCCTCTCCTCCCTCTCACCCCCTTCCACCAGCTTGTGAGCTCTCACACTCTCCCTCTCAGATAAATAAATAAAATCTTTTAGAAAAAAGATAAATGGAGAAATTTTCATTTCTTGAAATTTCATTTCATTTCTTTAATAAGAAATTAAATTAGTCACCAATAATGCTTTAAAATAGTATACTTAAAAAAAAAACCTTTAAAAGTGTTCATAGACATTTGTAAAAAATCATCAAGCCAATCCTGGCTAGAAATGGGAATCCAGACACATAAATAAGGAAATAAACTACTCTTCCCATAACATATTGACTGATCTGGAAATTTTAAATTTTTATTTTTACAAGCTCCCCAAATGAAGGGATCAAAATATCAAAACCAAGTATTCACAAAAGTTAAGTAGTAAAACAGGAAATGCTCCTACAATAAGTTTGTCTCCAAAATCTAGCACCCCAAGGATGAGTAAGAAGTGGACCAGTTTTCACATGATTTGAAATCTATAGACTGTTCATGGTATTTGTCTTAAAGCTTTTCTGGAAGAAAGTAACACAATCCTCTCCTGAGGAAGGAATTCATCCCAGCTGTCAATTAAATTCTAAAAATAATCATACTTATCACTGGCTGGTGAAAATAATTAAAAACACAAGCAAACATATAATAATTTATAAGTAGTAGAAATCACAGGCAACATAAACAGACCAGCAAAGACTTCATTATACAAGTCAGGCACAGACTACGAAATAACTTCATTTTATATGTTTAAAGAAATAAATAATACATTTTAAAATACCAATAGGAAATAGGAACTACAAAAAAAGTAGCACAGCAAACTTGAAAAGGAATGAAATGTAACTTCTAAAGTTAAAAAAAAAAACAGTAAAAAGTCAATGGACAGGTATAAAGGCAGGTAAGAAACAGCTAAATTAATATATTATTGAATTGAAAAATAAATTTAAATAAATAATCAAGAATTCAGCATGAGGAAAAAATGTAAAATGCAGGATATATTTAAGATGAAATAGATGGGGTAAAAAGGACCAGCATATCCTTAACTGAAGGTCTAGAAGATGACTAATGGTTCAAAGGAAATATTTGAGGAGATAGTGGCTGAGAATTTTCCAGAATTGATGAAAATCTCCACTCTACAAATTCAAGAAACCCAACAAACTGCAACTCAGACATATAAGAAGAAATCCAAACCTAAACATTTTGTAGTGAAACTTCACACAGGAAGACAAAAAGGAAATCTCTAAAGCTCTCTGAGGAAAAGAAAAAGTCTCTTCAAATGACCAGCAGCTAGAGTGACAATTTATTTTTCCACACGTGGGGAAGGGAAGGTTTCGTCTGAGGGCTGCAAAGAATTTATTTATGCCTCTTCTGGTAGTTTGTTGGAATCCTTGGTGGTCCTTGACTTGTACATGCATCACCTGGATCTCTGCTTTCATCTGCACGTGGCAGTCTCCCTTTTCATGTGTGTCTGTCTCCAGATTTCTTCTTTTGTAAGGGACCATTGGATTAGTGGCCTACCATAATGCCACATAAATTAGTGGTGTTATGGCAAAAATTTGTTTTATCTCAGGAATGCAAAATGTATAACAAAGAAGAAGTGGCATATATATACAATGAAATATCAGGCGGCCATCAAAAAACCAAAATCTTGCCATTTGTAATGATGTGAATGTAATTAGAGGCTATTATGCTAAGCAAAATAAGTCAATCAGAGAAAGACAATTATCATATGATCTCACTGATATGAAGAACTTGAGAAACAAACAAAAAAAAGAGGATCATAGGGGAAGGGAGGGAAAAATGAAACAAGATGGAACCAGAAAGAGAGACAAACCATAAGAAATTCTTAATCTTAGAAAAAAAAACTGAGGATTGTTGGAGGGAAGGGGAGTGGGAGGGTTGGGGTGGCTGAGTGATGGACATTGGGGAGGGCATGTGCTATGGTGAGTGCTGTGAATTGTGTAAGGCTGAAGAATCATAGACCTGTACCTCTGAAACAAATAATGCAGTATATGTTAATTACAAAAACTGTACTGTAAATATAAAGAATCAAAAAAAACCCAAAATGTTTAACAATTGGGAAATAAAAATATCAATAAGTAGATGTTACGTTTATTATATATTTAACCCCAAATAATCTTCAGATTCACCAACATATGAAAAGCAAAGCTATAAAACTTTATAATATAAGGAAATATTTTTATGATTTCAGGGTTGGGAAATATTTCATAAATGTGTGGTAAGAAGTACTTATTTTTTTTAAGATTTTATTTCTTTATTTGAAAGACAGAGATTACAAGTAGGCAGAGAGGCAGGCAGAGAGAGAGAGAGAGAGGAGAAAACAGGCTCCTGGCCAAGTGGAGAGCCCAATGCGGGGCTTGATCCCAGGACCCTAAGATCATGACCTGAGCCGAAAGCAGAGGCTCAACCCACTGAGCCACCCAGATGCCCCAAGAAGTACCTAAAAAATTGATGCATTAACATTTCTTCAAAAGATACCATAGAGTAAAAACACAAGTCATACAGTGGAAAATAAATTGTCAGCACATTTTAGCAAGATATTCAAATATGTGATATCTCCTACCAAAAAAAAGTCATCCAAAGGGGGAAAAAAGCAAAATACTAGAGCAGATAGTAATACATATTCTGAAAACAAACATTTAAATATACATATTTAATCATTTCTACATGTATTCAAGAGTGAAAGGGCAATGAAATAAAGGGAAATGAAAGAAGTTATAGAATATAATGACTAACATAGTTCCTTGTAAAATACCAGAAATGAAACATTATCTAGAAGTCTACCGGGTGGTGGGTATTATAGAGGGCACGGCTTGCATGGAGCACTGGGTGTGGTGAAAAAATAATGAATAATGTTTTTCTGAAAATAAATAAATTGAAAAAAAAAAGAAGTCTACCAAAACTTGCTTTGTTCTTTTTTTGTACAACTTACTGATCTTATGGTGTAACAGATGTCTAGATAATCAGGAGGAGGAGAAATGCAATGCAATTCGAATATTACTAATTGGTGACATTGTAACTGGCCTCACTTCCTACAGATTTTTTGAAATTGCCTTATTATCAATAGTTTATTTTCAAATACAATGTCTTTTTAATATTCTTAGAAGACTAAGACTTTGCAGGACTTATACAAAGACTTAGTAAGATTCTTCAGCTGTTTGGCATGCATTAAAAACTTTTATAAAATAAAATAAAAAATTTTTATTTTAATTCCAGTGTAGTTAGCATGCAGTATTATATTAGTTTCAGGTGTAGAATATAGTGATCCAGCAGTTCCACACATCATTCAGGGCTCATCAAGAAAAGTCCACTCTTAATCCCCTTCACCTATTTCACCCATCTCTCTCCACCACCTCCCCTCTGGTAACCTGTTTGTAAAGTTGTATGTTTGTATTCTTTTACAGCCTCTTCATCTTGCATAATCACAGAGAACACTTTAATATAGCAGCATTCATTTATAAATATACATTTTGATGTATGTATTATAGTACTAAGAGCACTGCTGCTCCAACTAACCATTTTATAGAGATGTTATGAACTAATGTTTGTGTCTCCCTGAAACTCCTATATTGAAGCCCTAACTCCCAATATGATGGTATTTGGAGATGGGGCCTTTCCAGAGTTAATCAGCTTCGAGGAGGCGGGGCCCCCATGATGGGGTTCATGTCCTTTTAAGAAAAGGAAGAGACATGGGATACCTGAGTGGCTCAGTCAATCAAGGGTCTGATTCCTGATTTCGGCTTAGGTCATGCTATCCATGCTAGGCATGGAACCTGCTTAAGATTCTCTTTCTCCCTCTCCCTCAGTCCCTCCCTGCTCATGCTTTCTCTCTCTCTCTCTCTCAAAAGAAAGAAAAAGAAAGAAAGATAGAAAGAGAGAAAGAAAGAAAGAAAGATGAGGAAGAGCCAACAGCTTGTCCTCTCTCTACAAACATGAGAATATACAGAGAAGGAGGCAGTCTACAAGGCAGGAGAAGAGTCTTCAACAAGAATCAAAACTGTTAGCACCTTGATCTTGGATTCCCTAGCCTCCAAAACTGTCAGAAAACAATGTGTGTTGTTTAAGCCTCCCAGTATATGGTATTTTGTTGTCACAGCCTGAGTTAAGACAGATGTCATTTAAAAATTGCTCCCAAACTTAAAATTCTTTGTTTTGTCTCCAGAAGATCTGACTTTCCACTTATCACGAACTATAACTTCTCTCCTTTGGGGGAGATTCCATTTACATATTTTCTTTTGTAAATACAGCAATATATTAGAAGTTCTTTTAACTGTAATTGTTCTTCTGACATGAGGTAAGTTACTTAGTAACTGCATTTATATTCCCCAGATTGTTGCCTTATTATATAGGGACAGTTGTTATTTGTATTCTAAATGTATTCTATTCCTCATTTAATATTCTTTATTCTTTTCACATGTTCTACATCCATTTGAGGTAAAGTTATTCTATTTATATTAATGGTGCAAATAAGTTGTTCTGGCATAACATAGTTTGTATATCAGTTAAATGCCAGAGAGTACAAAGATGTTAGAACCAAAGTTTGTTTCACTATTACCGAATACAAAAATCTTAGTTATTTATTAAAAAACAAAACAGATAACATTAAGAAGGCATAAGGAGTTTTAATGTTAAAATATATTTTAGTTTTACTTTATTTTAAAAATTAAAAACTAACCTGATAAGTAACTTCAGATGTGTCTCCAAAAGGAGAACTCATTGCATATTTTAGTGATGGTGCCTTTTTCATATGGCGCAAAATCAGGAACTGGTATAAAAATCAATTATATATATATTATATAATGATTAATATGTTTTTAATATGTTAAAAGTTATTTGTGGCTTTTCAACTGTCAACTGGACCTTAATTCATAAATGAATTCCATACTCCAGGTCAAAGACTTTGTTACTTTCTACACTGCACTGATTTCTCTTAATTTTATATAAAATTATAGCCACACCTATCACTCTTGGTTCAATTTGTAATACAGAAATTATGTGCGATTTTAACAAAGGAAGGGATTTTATCCAAGCAATTAGATAGTTACAAAATGATCATAAAGACTGGAGAATTCAAAGTTGTAGAGTCAGAAGGTCTGCCATCAGCTTCAGATTTAATTCATAGGGATCAGAGATTTGATGTTTCATAGATTTTACACTAACAGTTTACTGCCTTAGAAAGAGGCCGTGGTTTCTACTTATTTCAGTCTTCTGCATCTCCTGTGAATGCATCCTATTGGTGCAAACTAAACTGTACATGCAACATTGAAAGCTAAGATTCTCAGAAATATTACAGACGTTTAGCCATTGGTACCAAGGAAATCATAGATAGGCTGTAAAAGTTTTAAGTACCAATAAAGAACGTCCAGGTTACCCCCTACACAAATGCAAAGTGTTGGAAGATAAAAAGTGGACACAAGTCATCAACTCTGCATGATAAGATTTGTCTTACTACAGTGTCACTTTTTATGAAATCATATTCATTAATTAAAACAAAGACCAAATTTTCAGAATCTGCCTCTTCTCTCCTGCCTATATCTCTCACTTGACTGTTCATTACATGCTTCAAACCTCAAACACATTTAAGCCTTGTCAGAAATAACTCATAAAAACAATTCTAAGGCATTTTGCAGGCATTGAGTGAAATCAAACTGCCAGTGGGGAAAAATATGTTTCATGATTATAATGGAAAATGCATATGTAGACAGAAAACCAATTTGTTTCTTTCTATGACTGATTTTTAGTGATTAAAAATAATGAATGGCTTATTTTTTTTAAAGCACAAGCTGCCTTTAGTGAAAAATATTCCTTGTATGTGTCAGCAAAATATGTTATTAGGCATTCTATTTTTTCCATGCTATTTATTTTAAATGACATCATACTTTTATAATGTATGATGTAAAAAAGGCCATATCTTTTGGCATAAATATATAATTTGTTGGCCATAGAATTGAACATTTTTTGGCTTTCCTATTTTATTCTGTTTTCATATTATTAGCTAACCACACAATTAAAAACTCAGGCAAAGACACCACACAAGAGAAATTCCGAGCTTGATAAATATAACCAGCTGCCCCCAAATCCCTAGGTCTTTTCTTTTCTTGGCACTGAGTCTTTCCTGGAAATGCACCATTTCTGAGAGGTTATTCCTACACACTCAAATATATACAAAGGAATTATCTCATTCGTATATATAGATATATATGTATATATATGTACATGTATATATAGATATATATACACATGTATATATACACACACATATATTTAAAACAAATATATATATTGACTCACAATTTCACACGATATAAACTTCACACAACATAAATTGTTATATATACATATATGTAACATTATTATTATATAGCATATCATTATTATGTAGCATTATATATATATAACATCATTAAATGTTTTATATATATATGTATATATAAAACAATTTGGACTCACAGTTTCACGCAAAACAGAGAAAATCCAAGCTCTGTCTTCAAGAGGACTGTTTGAAAATTAAGATGTGGTAGAAACGTGGGTCTACTGTGTTTCTCATTTCTTGAGTTCACAAGAGTACACGTTATTTTATTTACACTTCTTCTCCTCCCATAATCAGGCTTAATGATTCCTGATAACTTCTGTCAGAAAGTCATTCTCATTCTAACCTTGTTTTTTATTTCTAAAAATATTGATTCCAGACCAGCATCCCACAAGTATATATTTCTGTCATAATGATTGTTTTATTTGAGCATTCATCTAGTGTTGTAGGTCACATAAGCTCATTAGTACTAGTCTCTATTTAATTCTGAGAATCCTTAGGGGGTTTCCTACATGTACTCATATATACCTCTTAAAGTATTCTTAGGCCTATGCAATTATAAAACTCCAGAGGAGTTTAAGTAATAATAGCACTGACTTCCCTTGTTTAGCATAATGGCTAACACCTAGCAGCAACCACTCAATAAGTGCACATTAATTGAATGAACTTGATATCTAGAGTAGACCATTTCACCAGCTCTTTTGAAAGAACAGTTTAAAAGCAATTCCCATGCAGTAGAAGTCTGAGGCACTGAGGTAAATAAGAAGGTTTGAAGAAATTTTATTGAAAATACACACACACACAGAGAAACATGAGGAAACACTCTTAAACCTTTAAAATAAATTGACTTCATTTTATTTTATGTAATAGTTACTTTGATATTAAATAGAATATATGGAAATAATACCAAAAATTTTGTTCTAATCTATTTTTTTAAAAGTAGACTCAACTTGTTCCACCCAACGTGGAGCTTGAACTCATAACCCTGAAATCAAAAGTTGTATGCTCTACCAGTAGAGCTTGTCAGGCACCCCTCTCTTGTCTAATTTTAAGTAGACTCAAGTTCCACCCAACGTGGAACTTGAACTCATAACCCTGAAATCAAAAGTTGTATGCTCTACCAGTAGAGCTTGTCAGGTACCCCTCTCTTGTCTAATTTTAAGACAAAACCCTTACATGGTAGAGTTTCTTCAAATTTACCATTGTTATAAAATTAACTTAAAATATGGAAGCCATCTCCAGTAAGATGTTCCCCCATTGGCCTACTGATGCTAAATTAAAACAAATAATTATTTATATTCTTGTGGAATGTCTAAAACAAGTCTTAGCCTGGTCAGGTACCATACATGTTTTGTTTGCTCCCACATATTCAGGTCTTAATACATAGTAGCTACTCAGTAAATGTTTGCTGAGTGAACCAATGGAGACAAAGGACTGTTATGTAATTACCTGCAGTTTCAACCTAGAAAGTCTTCTCTAGAAATTTTCAAAAGTCTAAAAGCACTGGGAATTTCCTAAGCTCTCTGCTACTGAAGCCATGTATTCTTCTCAAACTGTAAATGGTACTATAATGACTGCAAATTATCAGACTGGTTAGATTTATGACTTGAATTTATGTGTTTCTTCAGATGCCATAAAAGTGTCATCCACTATCAAGTGCTTGAATTGGGGGCACAATTTTAATAATAGAAAAATGGCAAGAAAAAAATGTGTCCCTTTTAAAGAAAGATTGAATTTAAAATATCTTCCACTCAGCTAGTTGGTCAGTCATTTCACAGTCATTGTGCTGATTTTGACACAGTTAAAAGGTGTTATGACAAGGTTTAGAAGTAAACACATGAAAGTTCTAGAGATGCAAGTGAAAAAAGTTTGAAGTCCTAATATTCATGGAACATTTTCTTAGCAAAATTATAAGGCAGACAATCAGTTAAAGTGTCATTTGCATAGTGATACAAAATGGGAATAGAGAGACACCTTGTTTTTCAGTTCCCTATCAGAGTATGTGCTTAATGATTGAGCAGTGGGGTAAGAGCTGTGGGGTAGGATAAAAGGAAATGAAACCATATTGTTATTGTGTTTTTCATACTATACATATACAAACACAGTTTCCGATCCTGCTCCATGCAGGCACACATATAGGCACTCAAAATATTTTGATATGATATGGGTGATCAATTTCCACTGTTTTTCCATTTCTGATAAAAGAATGGAAAAGTCAGAGAAAATCTGCTGAGAGGTTGATTATACAAAATAAAAAGATTGCTTGAAGAAAGCACAATGCTAACAATTCTGGCTATAATCTATAGGGTCAAGATCTCCGAGAAGAAAGGCTTAAGGAGGTGATCTAGCTGTTTAGAACTACATTTTCTTTATTGATTCTGGAATCATTAAATGAGAACTAATAAACTAAGCAGAGCTATTGTCAGATTTTTATATATAAAGGGACAATACTTGGAGTCCTGGCCTTGCAAATAAAGGGAACCCTTATGAAATTCTCATTTGGGAAGTTGGTATCATGGTAGGATTAAAAATAAATAAGAAAAATGAATTCATCTAATGAAATTTAGCATTATACATTCTGAATCCCTGACACTGGACTAATGTGATCCCAGATTACTAATGACCATTGCATCTGGTAAGAGTAAAATTTAAATATTCTCTCATTAAAAAGTAACCAGCCACAGGAGTAGAAAGAGGTGACAAAATAGAGATGAGGGAGAAGGAGGGAAAAGGGAGAAAGAAAGGGAGAGAAGAAGAAAGGATAGAAGGGGGGGAGAAAGGGAGTAGGAGGAGAAGGAATGGGGGAGAGAACTTAGAAATGAGAGCCAACCGACAATGAAAGAAGATCCAAAGGATAAGGATAATAAAGGTTATGAGACAAAGACTTAATTATATTGTGTATTCTAAGGAAGCAAAAGATTGAGAATTGAAGCAGAGAACTGACATAATAAAAAAAAAGAATCAAATAGATATTCCAGATGCACATATAATAATAACCCAAACTACTATCTCAGTGTATGGGCCTAACAGTAAACTAAACTTAGATGAAAAAATCGTTAGTAGAAGATAGGACAAAATGAATATCTAGATTTACAAAGGAATACAGGAGAAAAATAGAGGCAATGCAAAGATGAAATAGGGATTTTGTGACAAGGTTTAATGTATATGAAATTGGAATTCCAAGAGAAGAAAAGAGAATGCAGAAATATTTGAAGAGAATAGAGTCGGGAATTTTCCAAAACTGAAGAGAGCTAGCCAGCCACATATTTAAAGGCTCTATGAAATCTCAGACCTAATTTCTTTTTTTTTATTTTAAGATTTTATTTATTTATTTGACAGACAGAGATCACAAGCAGGCAGAGAGGCAGGCGGGATGGAGGGGGAAGCAGGCTCCCCAACATGCAAAGTCCAATGTGGAGCTTGATCCAAAGACCCTGAGATCATGACCTGAGGCGAAGGCAGAGGCTTAAACCACTGTGCCCCCCCCAGGCACCCCTCAGACATAATTTCAAACAAAAGAAAACAAAATAAAGGCACACACTTCAGACATTAAAATAAAACTGTTTAAGAACCAAAGACAATTCTAGACCCCTAGCTATATTGCAAAGCTGTAGTCATCAAGACAGTATGGTATTGGCATAAAAATAGACACACAGATCAATGGAACAGAATAGAAAACCCAGAAATGAACTCACAACTATATAGTCAACTAATCTTCAACAAAGAAGGGAAGAATATCCAATTCAAATAAGACAGTTTCTTCATCAAATGGTGTTGGGGAAACTAGACAGTAACATTTAGAAGAATGAAACGGGCCATTCTCTTACACCATACACAAAATAGACTCAAAATGGATGAATCCATCAAAATCCTGGTGGAAACACAGATTGCAATCTCTTTGACCTCAGCTTTAGCAACTTCTTACTAGACATGTCTCCAGGAGCAAGGGAAACAAAAGCAAAAATGAACTATTGGGACTTCATTAAGATAAAAAGCTTTTGCACAGCAAAAGGAGCAAAACTAAAAGGTAACCTATGAAATAGGAGAAGATATTTGCAAATGACATTTCTGAAAAAGGGTTAGTATCCAAAATCTATAAAGAACTTATCAAACTCAATAACACCAAAATATATAACCCAGAAACGGGAAGAAAACATGAACAGACATCTTTCCAAAGACATCCAGATGGCTAACAGACACATGAAAAAATGCTCAACATCATTCATCATCAGAGAAATACAAATCAAAACCATTGAGAAGCCACCTCACATGTGTCAGAATGGCTAAAATTAACAACACAGGAAACAACAGATATTGGCAAGGATGCAGAGAAAGGGGAATCCTCTTCTACTGTTGGTGGGAATGCAAACTGGTGCAGTCATTCTGGAAAACAGTATGCAGTTTCCCCAGAAAGTTAAATATAGAACTGCCCTCTAATCCAGCAATTGCACTACTTAGTGCAATTGCATACAAAAATTAGTGCAAATGCATACAAAAATATTGACTTGAAGAGACATATACACCACAATGTTTATAGCAGCATTATCAACAACAGTCAAATTACGGAAAGAGCCTGGTGTCCACTGAGGAATGGATAAAGAAGATGTGGTATGTATACACAATGGAATATGACTCAGCCATCAAAAATAATGAACTCTTGTCATTTGCAACAACATGGATGGAACTAGAGTGTATTATGCTAAGCAAAATAAGTCAGAGAAAGAAAAATACCATGTGATTTCTCTCAGATGTGGAATCTATGAAAAAAACAGATGAACAAAAGGGAAGGGGAAAAAAGAGAGGGAAGCAAATCATAAGCGACTCTAACTATAGAGAACAAACTGAGAGTTGATGGAGGGAGGTGGGTGAGAGATAGGCTAAATGGGTGATGGGTATTAAGCAGGCACTTGTGATGAACACTGGGTGTTATATGTAAGTGATGAGTCATGAAATTCTACGCCTGAAAAAAATTTTACCATATATGTTAACTAACTAGAATTTCAATAAAAACTTGAAATAAAAAAGACAAAAGGACATCTTTAAGATATCCATAAGAAATATATATATAAAATATATAATGAGCAGCAATTAGATTCACAAAATGAAATATTTTTAAGACACTACAAATAAAATAGCTAGCCTAGAATTCTATATCTAGGAAAATAGCCTTCAAAAATAATAAATAACATTTTCAGGCAAACAAAAGCAGAGAATTTGCCTGCAGCAAACCTTTTTTAGAGCCAAAGAAATCATGATAAAAATTTAAAATATACTTTGAACAGAATAGTAATTTAACGGGTAACTGGATGGCTCAGTGGGTTAAGCCTCTGCCTTTGGTTCAGGTCATGATCTCAGGGTCTTGGGATCGAGCCCCATATTGGGCTCTCTTCTCAGCAGGGAGCCTGCTTCTCCCCTCTCTCTGCCTGCTTCTCTGCCTGCTTGTAATCTCTGTCTGTCAAATAAATAAATAAAATCTTTAAAACATAGTAATTTAAAAATATTAAACTTTTGGGGTGCCTGGGTTCAGTCAGTTAAGCATTTGCCTTTGGCTCAGGCCCTGGTCTCAGGATCCTGGGATCAAGCCCCACATTAGGCTCCCTGCTCAGCCAGAAGCCTGCTTCTCCCTCTCTCTCTCTGTTCCTCACCCCTGCTCCTCACCCCTGCTTGTGCTTGCTCTCTCTCTCTCTCTCAAATAAATAATAAAACCTTTAAAAAATATCAAACTTTTGAGATAAATTATAGGTGCACTGACTGGGAAATTTATATCCTAAGTGCAAATATTAGGGAAAAAGAACTATTGAAAATCAATAAGCTAAGTATTTACCTTAAGAATCTAAAATAATACCAGCAAATTACGCCCATAGAAATTAAAAGGAAATAATAAAGAGCAGCATAAAATTAGTGAGAAGGAAAACAACATAAAGGAAAAAGTTCAACAAAGTTTTTTTTTCAAAACTAATTGACACCAATAAAACTTGATTCTAGTTTAAAAAGATGACACAATACAGTAATTGACATCAGCAGGTCAAATGAACATCACTAAAATTCTATACACATTATACAAACTGTAGAGGAAATTTTAAAGAACTTCATGAAAATTAATTTGAAAATTTTGATGAATAGACACATTCCGGGAAAGATAAAACTTATTAAAGTGACTAAAAATAAGTAGAAAGCCTGATTAGTCCTATGCAATTGAATAAATTAAAACCATAATGAAAATTCTTTCCAGAATGCAAACTCCAGGTCCAGATATTATCAACAACAAATTCTGCCAAATACTTAAGGAAGAAATGATATAAATTCCTTAAGAGAATATAAGCAAAAATAACTTTAATCTTAAAACTTGACAAAGCTTTATAAGAAAGGAAAAGTGTAGGCTAATTTCCACAACCTAAATGTAAAAGTTTGCCATATACACAAATGGCAAATAAGATGATTTGAGTTTATATCAGTAAGGCAAATGAAACCAATTCTGATATGCCACTGGGTCTCATAGAAGGGAAGTACCTAATCACAGGACATCAAGTGCTAATCATGCACTAGGTTCCATCATAACCACCAAGGCATAAGATTAGGAAGGCCCAGCAGCACATAGGGAAGATGTAATTGGTACCTGTAGACTGGGCACAGGTAAGCTGAGTTGGCCTGAATTCTCATGTCATCTACCACTATTGAAATGACATGTCTCCCTCAGCTTATACCTATGACTGCATGGGGGTTTTCTTATGACCAGCCAACAGAAAAAGAAAATTCAGATATTAGTTTTCAACAATTCAACTCAGTACATCTGTAAAGGCCAACAATAGATTGCAGCTCTTCTAGAGCCCCACAGGAGGGGTTAAAGGACAGTGGTAAAGGAAAATCTTCTTAATAGGTAGAACTTCAGGAAGCATATTTCATCATCTACTTGGTGAGGAAAGAGAATTGGCTGGAAGTAAGAATATATATTTTCATAAGTGATGACTAATGGCTTGGCTGGTTGTTCAGAGGCCTGGAAGGAAAAAATATTGGAAGACTAGGCTAAAGAGTTGCATAGAAGAAATATGTAGATGAACATATGGGTTTGGTCATGAAGTGTGAAGCCGTATGCTTCACATGTTAGTACCCACCAAATAGCATATTCCATGGAGATCTACTGAACAATGAAATAGAATGATTTTGCTAGTTTATATGAGCCAAGTCCATGTGGCAAATGGTCACATTAATGGAGTAGCTATGGTGGAAAGGATAGAGGTTATTCAAGAGATCAATTTTATGAGTTCCCTCCTTAAGCCTCTCACAGCTGAAAGTCCAACTACCAGTAGAAGACATCTATGCTGATTCTTTGAGATGGCACAATTCCTGAAGATACTAAGCACTTACATTGGGCCTTTCTTTCATGGAAATGGCAGGGGTTTGTTTTGACTGGAATGTCATGTATTTTTGCACACAATTTTGCCTTTCTTGCCTACAAGTTGTCACCTTGTTCCAGGTCCATGAGCTGTAGATTATTTGAACTACTTTCCAGAGCATTCAAATTTCTGACCCAGCATTCCATTCAATATCAGTTCAGAACATGGGCTCTGCTTAGCAACAGAAGCACTACAGTGGGTACATGACCAAGAGATCATTTGGTTCCCTTACAAACCTCACCACTCAGAGAGTACCATGCAGATAGATAAATGACACAGCCAATGAAGGCACAGAAGGGTATTGGAGATGACACCAGTGTGGATGGGGCACCATCTTCTGTGAGCTGATAAATGTTATTTTATGTTGTCTCTAGAGTATAATAACATAAATCTGAAAACCAAGAGTTGAAAGTAGGAATGGCCTCGCTTCATTATTAATAGTTATCTGACTGGGGAACTTTGGCTTCCTATACCTGAAAATCTGGTCTCTTTGGGTTTAGAGTTCCTTATCTCACAGAGAGAACACATTATACCAGGGAACACAGCAAGCATTCTACTAAACTTTAAGCTGGAGCAGCTTTTGGTCACTCAGCCACCTTATGTTGAGAGACCACCAGGAAAAAAATGGAGTCACTATCCAACCAGTGGTAATTGACTATGATCATTAGGATCAAGTGCATCATCCTGTTATATACTTTAGACAGGCAATAATATATTTGGGTTCCCTTTTACCAATATACTTCTTTTATTCCCACATAACTTAACATAACATAACATAACATAACATAACATAACATAACATAATACTTAAGTGCACTTTACAAAAGATATAAGTATTTGGTGCATTGGTAGAGCATGCCATTCTATGTATTGAATAAATGATGAATTAGATATATAAGCAAATAAAAAATAATAATAGCAAATATTTATTGAGTACTTAGTAAGTGCCGGGCTCTTTTCTAAGTTCTTTACACTTACACTTACACTTTACACTAATCCACTTTATCCAACAGCCCTCCTCTAAAGCCCATGATTCATTATCCCTACTTTACAATGGAATAAATTGAGGATTAGAGGAGTTTGCTAACTTGCTATATGTTATACACAAGTCACAGGAGAGTTTACCCTCAGTTCAGCACTGTCTCCCACCATTCTCAACAGCTAGTAGGAATTTGAAACCCGCTTTTCAACTCTTTCCATTCTTTTCCTTCATAAAATTAAAGTGGAGAAAATTAGCAATAACTTATTGTTAATTAAGGCTCTAAAGGTAAGAAATAATTGTTTCAAAACTTATTTCTACTTGTTTTACCCTTTTTCTCATTTCAGTATCCCCCTACCACCCTGACTTTCCTGAACCTTCTCCTAGATCACTGCACTGGGTTCTCTAAGATGTAGGCCATTTCAGTAGGAAATTTTTTGATGCCTCAGACCAAAGGTTGCTTTTATGTTATCTATCAAAGGTAAGGGCACAGATCAAATACAAGTAATCATTTCCATACAATTCCTCTACTCACTGGATATTTCCAGGACTATTGTGTAGCAGATTAAGGTCACATAGCCAAAAAAATTTAGGTATTCTGTGATGCCTGCTGTCCAGCCAAAAGATGACTTTGCTTCCTTCTTCTTGGCCTGTTAGTGATTAACAGACCAACCAGATCACATGCTTAAATCATTTTGTGCATCAGTGGTGGGCCAGTTCTGTTCAAACAAATGCTGCTGACATACAGACCTAATAAGATTACTTTCTGAATCAACCATGAGGAAAATTGAGACTCAGTTCTTCACCTAGCAATGACAAGACCTATCATCCTCAACTGATTGACCAGCAGATGGAGTCTAAGAGACTCATAGACCTCAGTAATTTTTCAGCAGTAGCAGAAAATTAGATATGTAGGGGTAACTAGAACACCTTGACTATAGTGACACATTGTGTACTTAATGTAACAATATCCTTTTCTGATCACCCTGATAAATCTCTTGTTTTAAAGTTTGGCTCTTTGTGATTTATTTATTTTGAGAAATCCAAATGGAGGAATAATATCAGCCCAAAGATTTTAAGAACAGAAGAAAGGGTTTAAAAATAGAGACCTCACTAATGGCTGAAAGCTTGGAAGCCTTTCATCCTCAAATAATAAACACTTAAGTTGCCTTTTGATTGTTTCTTTTCCCATTGAGACATAACATCCAACAGACTCTTGCATATTGGTAGGCAGGTGATCACTTAGCAAATCTTTTAAAATCAACTGCTAATCTAAATTAATATTTACTAATCTACTATTCACACCTACATTCTTTTACCATTTTTCATTTCTATTTCTCGTATTTGTTTTTGTGTTTTTTCCTCCAAACTTCCATAGACTTCTTCTCTAATTCTATATGTTTATTATGATTATATTTCTTTTTACCCTTGGCAGATACATTATTTCTTTTTTTTTCAAATATTTTATTTATTTATTTATTTATTTATTTTCCCAATTTATTTATTTTCAGAAAAACAGTATTCATTATTTTTTCACCACACCCAGTGCTCCATGCAAGCTGTGCCCTCTATAATACCCACCACCTGGTACCCCAACCTCCCACCCCCCCGCCACTTCAAACCCCTTAGACTGTTTTTCTTAATAGATGTATTTTTGCTTTATTTAATAGATTGTCCTATTATTTTATGAATTGTATACTCAGACTCATTATTTTGCAGAATTATCATTATTGTCAGAATTATGTGATATTCTCAAGCTATTTTTCAACACATATAACTCATATTTATTGAATACAACTCTTTCAATGACTTTTTGCAATAATCCTGGAAATATGTGTTATGTCCACTGTAGATTCAAGATTTAGATAAGCTAATAAAATATACATTGGAATTATAGCACTTTTATCTAATAAAAACATGAAACTGTCATTTGAACAATGGCTCTCTTCAGTGCAAAATGTGCATTAAACTAATTTATATTAATCACTGATCCACTATAAACCAGTAGTTATATGTTAGCAAAAACAGTATTACCCTATGGTGTCAATTTTTAACATGCAGATTTACATAAATGATTTTTTTACATCTTTTATCTTCACTGAAGAATTAAATGACATAGCTAGAGATAAATTCAGTTCAATTGGCAGTTCATTTACTAATAAGATTGAAGATTCATATGTAACTATCTTAATATATTGAAAATCTATTTTCTTTTCCACAGCTTATTTTACCAAAAAGGACACAAATTATTTAAAAGCAATAAAGTCATTGCTCATATAGATTGTGGTATACACATGATGTCTATATATAGAAGAGAAGGAAGCTTTTGAAAAATGATGAGTAGGAAATTTAGCTTCCATATTCATTTTTGGCATGAAATATATTTCTGGATCAAAGCATTAATGAATTACACTGTGAAAATTTATCAAGATGCCTGAAACTGGTAATGCATTTTTAACCTCTCTATAGCTCCGAGGAAGATTAATGAACTGCACGCATGTAAAATGCTGCAATCTGCATTTTGAAATATCTAAAAACTACAAGTTTGTTGTTCATTACCATAGTTGTCTCACAAAAATATAATGGCCCCAAAGTCTCTAAACTTCTATTTTAGTGAATCAGCTCAAGAATTGTAAATAGACTATCTGGAATAATATATGCTGTCTTCTCAGGAACTATAAAGGTGGTGATGGAATATTTTCTGTAATAAAGCTACTTACAAATCTAGTTTTGTGACATTTTATCCCCTTAGTACATCTTTTCCAGTAAGCTTTCCAACACATATTAGAAAACCAGAATTTAAGAACATTATTACAATAGTGTTTTCAATCAGGAGTGTGCATCAGAATCACATGAAAGGCTTTTAAAAATATGTATTTCTGGGCTCCACTCCTAGAATTTCTGATTCAGTAGATCTGGGGTGCGCCTCATAATTTGCATTTTAGTAAATTTCAAATGATGCTGAAGTTTCTGATTATAGTGCTATAGTTTGAGAATCACTGTCTTACAAAAACAGCATTCAAAGATAAGAAAAATCAGGAATCAGGGTGTTTGTTTTGTTTTGATTTGATTTGTTCAGCACTTCCAATGCCGAAATAAGCCAAAAGTCCAAAATGGATTTTTTTTTCCAATTGGAACTCTTTCTAGTAATGTCTGGAAGTGGAATCAATGATTTCTACAGTATAGCCAATGTCAGAATTTTTTACTAAGGTGTATGTTTCACATATGGTTCAATTGAAATGTTTTCTTAAGTGTCTAAGGATTTACTATCAGTAAAATGGATGTGTGAAATACTTGAAGAAAAAATAGTGGAAATCCTTACCATACCAATAAGCTTATCTCTGCTATATACCCACATCTGGCCAACAGAAATACATGCGTTTGGTATTCATTTTGCTTGTAGTTATACAAGTAGATGAAATGTAAAAAACACTATTAAATAGTTAGAATCAAACATATTTCATAAAGCCCTTGTTTTTAGCAGATAAAATTATTTAAAACAAATCACTGATACATTGTTATTAAAATGACTGCTGGAGATACATGTAACATATAACATCAGTAAAAATGATGAGATTTAAGGGGGTGGAAGTGCCAAAGGGTTTTGCAACAAAACAATTTGTTTTGAAATGAAATAACTTGACAGATTATTCAGATTCATTTTGTGGGGTAACAAAATCAGTAAATACCTAGAAAATCAAACTTAATTTTATTTTTATGGTAAAGTATATTTAGATTGAATAGGTACCCACTCTCAAATATTTAAAATCCTGACATAGTGTATATGGACCACATCTTCCTTATCCATTCATCCGTTGAAGGGCATCTTGGTTCTTTCCATAGTTTGGCCAAGATGCCCTTCAAAGGATGAATGGATAAGGAAGATGTGGTCCATATACACTATGGAGTATTATGCCTCCATCAGAAAGGATGAATACCCAACTTTTGTAGCAACATGGACAGGACTGGAAGAGATTCTGCTGAGTGAAATCAGTCAAGCAGAGAGAGTCACTTATCATATGGTTTCACTTATTTGTGGAGCATAACAAATAGCATGGAGGACAAGGGGCGTTAGAGAGGAGTAGGGAATTTGGGTAAATTGGAAGTGGAGGTGAACCATGAGAGACTATGGACTCTGAAAAACAATCTGAGGGGTTTGAAGTGGCGGGGGAGTGGGAGGTTGGGGTACCAGGTGGTGGGTATTATAGAGGGCACGGCTTGCATGGAGCACTGGGTGTGGTGAAAAAATAATGAATAATGTTTTTCTGAAAATAAATAAATTGAAAAAAAAATAAAATCCTGACATATTTTCTGGTTTCTGAGTTATCAAAATTGCTTATAGAAACTGCTCAAATGTTCTTAACAATTTCATGGATTCCTTTAAATTTTTATGGTCTACGTTTTCCCAAATGACTTTGTAATTATATTAATCCTTAATGGCTTCTTCCTCTAGAAAAAAATAAGAAAATTCTTGACTTCACAATTCGAATACATATTCTAATGAATAAGAAGTTAAATTAAGAAAGGAAGAAAGCTATATTATTCAGAAGAGTTCACTAATTATTTGCTTTCTAAAAATAATCTGTATTTTGTACAAACATCATATCTAATTATTTAGTAGAGTATTCGATCTTTTAAAATCAACAAGATTATGTTCAATTAGAAAGGAACTCAATTTGAGAAGATATTGAACAAATGAAGTTTAAAGCAGAGAAACTGCAAGATACATATTGCTTTGTAAAAATTGTAAAAGTAGTAGGCACAACTTTACTGAATACTGCCAATTGTCTGGAGAATGGGGATAAACTAAAGACAAATGGAATATAAATACCAATAGGTCGACCAACCATGTCATTGAATCAGACTCATTTTCTATCAGTTTACCTATCTTTTATGTTCTAATTATAAAGAAATACTGATGAATGGCGTCTAGATGGAAGGGCAGATGTGTGTACACACACACACACACACACACACACACACACATACACATACACACACATAGAATCCTGGGTCAATCCAGGAATGGTGAGTTTGTTTAGTTGTTTCATTTTGTGTGTAATTAAAGACAGGAGGTTTAGAAAGAATACGTTGAAATTTAAAACTTTTTTGCAAAGCAACAGTAAGTCCAGCTTCTAAAGTCAAAAAACAACCTGAATCCACCTACAGTAAAGCCCTTAGAGCTGTCATAGGGTGTTTCAAGGCTGGTTTCCTGAGTAAGAACTAGAAGATCTTGACTTTGAGCAAAAGAGGACAGTTGTGTTGTAACAGGGCTGCATGTATAACAGAAGATAAGTTTGAAATATTACATAAGGCTTCTGACCAAGAAAAGCATTTCATTCTGTTGGCTTATATATCCAAGAGAAAGCAGATTTGTTTTGAGAGAGCACTAGAAAGCAAATCACGGCTGTTCTGAGCATATGTTTTAAGTTTAACAAAAAAGATCGTTCCAAATTGTTATTTCTTTGTCTGGTAACTATTGTAAACTAGTTATGTAAGCTTAAAAACTTTTAATTTTCCAATAAATAATTTTAATTTGCCTAAAATGATTTTTATATTATAGCAGACCAGTAAAACTAAAACTTTAGGTATAAATTGAGATCATTTGACCAACTTCTCTAACTATAATTACTATCTCAACTAGAAAGACATGATGTAAAAACTAAAAACAAATGAATAAATGAATCTTTAGTGAGTAAATATTAGTAATGAGATAAATCATCCAAGATGTGTTCCAAAAAATATTAGTTCTCTGATACTGGTTAACAGGGAATCCTTGCATGAAATGATGTTAAACATTTATAAAAAATGTGAAAATGGAATACTGCATGCAAAGTTTTTTTTCCCCAAAATTTGAGAATGAAACAGCATTTTGATAGAAGAGGTGAAAGACAGATAGATAGATGATAGATAATAGATAAGATAGATGGATAGAAAGATAGAAAGGTAGAGAGATGATAGACAGACAGACAGACCCAGACTGGAATATGAAAGAAGAATATGAACATTTAAGTGCTTATGTTTAACCTGATGACTTGAAAACTCACTTAATTATTATGGTTTTCTACTTTCTTATCTGTAAACAGAAGGAATTAGAACAAGTAGTCAATAATATTCCTTTTACCTTTACTATTATGGCCACATTTACTAAGTGATCTATAAGAACTGAATGTACACTGAGACCTGTTTCTTCCATGCACATCTCTATGATCTAGTCCTGTGAGGTCTCCGAGAGTGACTTTTGATCAGGCAGAAGGCACATGAATAGTTCTCTTTTTTTAATGTTATTTTCACTAAAAAATCAACATATAAGCGTTGGGGAAAAAAAAACCCTCATATTTGTGTGAAAAATTCAAATTGTTTATCTTCTTATAGCCTATCCTCTACAAATAGCTTCTGTTAACAATTGTCTGTTTTTTCCATGCATTATTTGTCTACAAATATTTAAACTACCTATATGAATAAATGAACCCATGCATTAGATATTATTTAGCAACTTGCTTTTTTTCACACTCTGTTGCCATTATATGAAATTTATCTAATAGCTTCATTGTAAAGGTTGCATGATAATCTATCCAATGATTAACTATAATCCAATCAGTGCCCTGTTAAAATAATATTAAAAAGAACATCTTTGTGCCTAAAGGTTTATCTGCTTATGATGGCACATTAACAAAGATCTCAACTTTGAAAGAAGTTGGGATTTTGTTATAAGAGACTGCATGTATAACTGAGATGCAGTTTAGAAATTTAAAGGTGTTAAAGGTTTTAGTAGATATTACCTGGTTTCTTTCAAAAACATTCTTACTATTTTGTAGTACTCCAAAGAATTCCACAGTGCTAGATCACTGGAAAAAAAAATCTGGATTAACAGTATAATTATCTTAATATTTTCCAATCTGAAATACTTATTTTTATTTTTTAATTATAAAAAAATTGAGAAACTTTTCACAGCTTAACAACTTTTGAAACTTGTTTCCATGAATGGCATATTCAAAGTTTTGAATTTTTCCTAAGGGCTGTTAATCTTTTTCCCATTATTTGGGAGAATTCCTTGCATAGTAAGTATATTACCTCTTTTTCAAAGTGTTATAATTTTATGGTGATTTTATTTTGCCTTATTTTATTTATTTATTTTTTAAAATTTATTTGACATAGAGAGAGATCACAAGTAGGCAGAGAGGCAGGCAGAAAGAGAGAGAGGCAGAAGCAGGCTCCCTGCCGAGCAGAAAGCCCGATGCGGGGCTCGATCCCAGGACCCTGAGATCATGACCTGAGCCGAAGGCAGAGGCCTAAGCCACTGAGCCACTCAGGCACTCCTATTTTGCCTTAGTTTAAAGACATTGTGTAGTCAAGCTTATCACTCCTACATTGACAATTAGTTAATGATTAATAGAATATTATTCTATTTACTGAAGTAATACATATACATTACATAGAAAGTCAAATATTACCAAAAACTTAGAGCAAAATATAGCAATTTCCGTTCCATTCTTCCATACTCTGCCCAGTTGTTCTCCTGAAAGACAGATTTCACTTTTTAGTGTATTTATGTGTCTCTATATTTCTGGTTAACATGATTATTCTGTTTGCCCTTTAGTCACTATTTTTAGAAATTTTCTCTTGTTTATATTGCTTATAGCTATACAAAAATTATGATTCATATTTGATTATAGCACATCATGATTACATTTATTTCTTGTTTTCTGTTTTTGTTTTGTGTTCATTTTTTTAAAAAAATGAGGTGAGATTCACGTAACATAAAATTAATGATCATATAGAGCATTGAGGTTTTATATGTTCACAAGGTTGTGCAAGCACCACCTTTATCTAGCTCCAAAACATTTTCGTCACCTCAAAAGAAAATCCTGTCTTGCTAATTTTGGCCATTCTAACTGGTGTAAGGTGATATCTCAATGTAGTTTTAATTTGAATCTCCCTGATGGCTAGTGATGATGAACATTTTTTCATGTGTCTGATAGCCATTTGTATGTCTTCATTGGAGAAGTGTCTGTTCATATCTTCTGCCCATTTTTTGATATGATTGTCTGTTTTGTATGTGTTGAGTTTGAGGAGTTCATTATAGATCCTGGATATCAACCTTTTTTCTGTACTGTCATTTGCAAATATCTTCTCCCATTCCGTGGGTTGCCTCTTTGTTTTCTTGACTGTTTCCTTGGCTGTGCAGAAGCTTTTGATTTTGATGAAGTCCCAAAAGTTCATCTTCGCTTTTGTTTCCTTTGCCTTTGGAGACGTATCTTGAAAGAAGTTGCACTGTTGGTGGGAATGCAAGTTGGTGCAGCCTCTTTGGAGAACAGTGTGGAGATTCCTCAAGAAATTAAAAATAGAACTTCTCTATGACCCTGCCATTGCACTCCTGGGTATTTACCCCAAAGATACAGATGTAGTGAAAAGAAGGGCCATCTGTACCCCAATGTTTATAGCAGCAATGGCCACGGTCGCCAAACTATGGAAAGAACCAAGATGCCCTTCAACTGACAAATGGATAAGGAAAATGTGGTCCATATACACTATGGAGTATTATGCCTCCATCAGAAAGGACGAATACCCAACTTTTGTAGCAACATGGACAGGACTGGAAGAGATTATGCTGAATGAAATCAGTCAAGCAGAGAGAGTCAATTATCATATGGTTTCACTTATTTGTGGAGCATAACAAATAGCATGGAGGACATGGGGAGTTAGAGAGGAGAAGGAAGGGGAGGTGAAACATGAGAGACTATGGACTCTGAAAAACAATCTGAGGGTTTTGAAGGGGTGGGGAGTGGGAGGTCGGGGTACCAGGTGGTGGATATTATAGAGGGCACGGCTTGCATGGAGCACTGGGTGTGGTGAAAAAATAATGAATACTGTTATGCTGAAAATAAAAAATAAATTAAAAAAAAGAGAGAAAAAATGACCATCATCATAGAGACAATAACCTAATAGGTAGACAGATACATGACCAAAGCCTGATTGGCATGACTCACCACACCCTGATTACTTAAGTTAGTTCTGCAAAAGAACTCATAAAAACCCCTAAACTTAGAAACTCTGGGGCCTACCCTTGCCCCTTCACTCTCTGGTAGCTTTATACTGTTGCTCAATAAACTTTGCTTTGCCTCCTTAAAAAAAAAAAAAAAAAAAAAAGAAAAAAGAAAAAAGAAAAAAAAATCCTGTACCCATTAAGCAGTTAATCCCCATTCTGCCTTCCCGAAGCCGCTGTGAACTACAAATCTGCTTTCTGTCTCTATGGATTTATCTCTTCCAGATATTTCATATAAATAGAATCACACAATATGTAATGTTTCGTGTCTGAATTCTTAGCATAATATTTTTGCAGTTCATGTTGTGTCATATATCACCACTTTATCCCTTCTGATGGACCAGTAATATTCCATTGTATGTAGGTAGGCACATTCTGTTTATTCATTCAGCTGTTGAGAGACATTTGGGTTGTTTTCCACCTATTGGCTGTTGTGAATAGTGAGTCTATAAACATTCATGTACAAGTGTTTGAGTTCCTTTTTGTATTCTTTTTAGTATATATCTAGGAATAGAATTGCTGGGTCATAGGGTAATTCCATGCTTAACTTTTGGAGGAACTGCTAAGCTTTTTTTCATAATAACTGAACCAGTAATATTTTGCAGTTCTAATTTCTCCACATTTTAACACTTAGTATTTTTCATTTTGTTCAAATAGTAATTCCAGTAGGTGTGGGCTTTTATTAAAGTCAGTAATTTCTTTTGTTTTCCTTTGCTATTTTTCACTATAACTTCTTCCTCTATTTCTAATTGTTTCTCAGAAATTTTTCCTCAAGGGAAATATCATCAGGCAATTAATGGTTCTATTTTCTTTGAGTCATCTTCCTGGAAAACTCCATTCTTCTACCCACTTTTGTTGCTCTCTAGGCCTGCTATAATGAATTGTCACAAGATTTCCTTCACCATCATTCTAGAACAATTTGCTTTATCTTTCACTAAATTGGATTTTCATTTCGTTTTTTTCCCCCTCAATCTTATGCTCTCCTTTGTCTTTACTTGGTCCCCTGTTTTGGTGAACACAAACTGTAGTAGCTTCATTTTGTTACAAATATGACATCCTGAGAAAAGCAAGGTGAAGATATTCTTTAGCATATCTGTTTTATGACAAATGTATCAAAACTGGGCAGGTTATCCCCTGTGCTTTTTTCAAAGCTGTCATGGTACAATCTCCTTCAGTAATCGTCCTAGAGATTCTTATTTTGTTTTTTGTTTGTTTGTTTTGTTTTTCCTGTATTGGACATACTAATTCCTTGAAATTCCTGGAAATACATGTCATTTAATTCTCGAACTTCCACCTGAATAACTTAATATGGTATAAAATCCCTCCATGTGTTTGGTATTCCCAGCCTAGTGACCTACCCTCTCCTGGGAATACATATTTAGACTTCTACTGCAGTGGTAGAAGTAAAACTGACCAGAGAAGTGTGGATGGGGATCTAAGGATTTAAGCTTTTAAATAGTTTTGAAGCACTCGCCCTCATTTTAGGGGTCTCACTATATCCCTCAGGAATCATCTAGAGATGTCAGTCCCCAAACCTCTTTACATCTCTCTTTTGAAGAGAAGATTCACTTTTGCTTTTTCTCACACTTAGTTTAGAATTTATTCTTCTCAGTTCTTTTAAGCCAGTTAAATTCCTCTATCTGCTTTCCAGTTTCTGATGTGCTATTGCTTTGTTCCTCTCTTGTTAGGTTTGTGCAACACTGAAACATACTTTATGTCAGATAATGGTCAGACAACTATTTCTAATGTTTTTGCATACCCTAAATGCATTTTCCTGCCATTTTCATAGACTCCATCCTAATTTCTACAAAACACATTCCATTCACCAAAGCCTTCTGGGGAATTCCAGGATGCTTCTTGCTTTTGGTTCTATACAAAATATTTTATTCACACTCCTTCTTGGTTTTCCTTGTCCAGTTATTTTGTTTCTGGGATCAGCCACTACTCAAATTCTACAGATTGGAGCCTACCAGAAAATTATGGATTCTCATCCAACATTTATCCCACCTCTTCATTTTTTCTTAAGGAGCATCAGCTTTCCTTAGACAGAAACTTACTTTCCACGCTAAATTACATTTCATGGGAGGCCAGTCACACCCCGAGGTCCATAGGGTAAAACCCAATAGATTTGACAGGAGGATAAATCTGCTAAAGGAACTTGGCCTCTGAGGGCTGAGCTGACATACTGAGAAGGGGAGAAGGAGAGAGCAAATGATTCTCAGCCATTGAACTGCTGAACCTTGGAGCTTTTCTCTCTGAGGATTTATTGTTATGTGAGAAAATAATATCATTATGCTAAACACTTCAGTAGGAGTGCAGTTCAAAGTGTCCCAACAAGTAAAACACTTGATTGTATTTGTCTTTCCAAATTATTATATTATATTAATAGGCCATAATTTCAATGGAGAATATTTTCACTCAGTTCAGTAATTTTAAAAAGGTGAGTCAAGAAGAAAAACTAGAGTTCGTTCCTGGAAACAAACTTTATAAGCTGCTGAGATTAATGGCTTGCAGATTCTATACTGAGATGGCATGGATGAATTTAGACAGGGTTTCTTACTCCAGAGTGCTCAGATCAAACTCAGAATCAAACTCTTTTTTATGTTAAAGAGATTTTGCTTTATGTAGTTACTGTTTTTGATTTTTTTTTTTAATTAGCAAAACTGTACCATTTGTAGAAAATATTTGGTTCTGGTGGAATGAATATAATTTTGAAGTTTATTGATTAAAAAAAGTCCAAAAGTGATATTCGAAACAGTAGTCTATCTATAATGATAATGTCTTCTTGTAACTCTTTTAGTGTGATAAATTTAATCAATCTCAGACAATAAACATTTCTTGATTGTGTCACTCTTCTAGGAGCTAGACATACACATATGAGTGAAATAGAATATATAAATAATATTTTGTCTTCTATCCTTAGGCATCCTAACTTCTAAATCTAAAACTTGGATATTCCACCATCTGCTTGCTGTCTCCTCTCCTCCTAGCTCTTTTGATTTTTTCCCATTCTCATTATGTATACTCTGATACATTGGGGTTTCAAGTCCATTCTTCATTTTCCTTCAGTTTATTAGTCATGGCCTTGCTTTCTTATTTGTCCTACTTGTACACCTTAGGTGAGCCCTTATTTCTTTTCCTCTTTTTCAAATCCCCTTAATTCCCTCATAATTTTGATGAATATGCTTTATAAATTCTGTAGCCTGAATCAAATTTCCATTTCTCTGTTCCTATCCCAGAACTGTTGAACTAAAGAGAAAACTACTGACTTCTAAGCAGAAATGATGAGTCACTGCCTCTCAAAAAGCCCTTCTTTTCTTTCTTTACTTTTACATATCTTTTCATATATCCTTTACTTTCATGTTTTCCTTTAACTTAAGAAACATCTTTCAAAGCAAAGAAACAAGAAAAGAGAAAACACCCTAAATAAAAAAAAAAACCTGTCCCTGGTCAGCCGATGCCAAATCTATGTATTTTCTGTCTAAACCAAGCCTCCTGAAAGTGTAGTCCAATTTTGTTTCTTTACTTCCTCCAGATGCTTTCACTGAAATCATAGCAATTCACCCTTTTCCTGTTATAGGAATTTTAAAAAATTTATCTTAAATTGCTTCTTGAAAAATTGCTTCTTAAATTGCTTATTTATTATGGGATATAAGGATTTATATATCCTTATATATAAAGGATATATATAAGGTGCTTTTCCAAATGGTAAGAAGCAGAGTTTGACTTTGAGTGATGACTGAACTTAAATTGGAAAATACATTATTGAACTTTTTGTGTATGTAGAGGGAAAGACCATAATCTAGTCTGACAGAGGAAGAAACATCAAGTAACCAAATAAGGATAAAGAGGTGTCTTTCTTGGGCGTGTCATTATTAAGGTGATAAGTGATTCATAGCTTTATCTAATATTTGGCCTTCAAGGGAGAGGAAATGTGAGAAAGAGATTCTGAACTGAGAAGGAGTGGCACTCAACAGGATGTCATAGATCAGAGCAAGTTTGAGGGACAGTAGGAAAACCTACTGGACTAGATATGTCCAACAGATTTAAGAGCAGTGATGTCTGAGAACTAGTCATCATGGGTTATAATTCCCCTTCTCAAACTTCAGTAACACTCACTCTGCCAATGTTTGGGGTAGTGAGGCTGTCTTCCCCCGCTGTCTTTTTTCTATATTAGCATGGAGGAAGCTGCAGTGTTCCCTCTCCTTTTGCAACTGCTGTGTTTAAAAACCACTGCAAGATGGTAAGCATTGGCTAGGAACTTCTAGGAATGTTGAGCAAGACCTTTGCAGGTGTAGCCATTACTAATATGGAAATTCAGATTGTTTTCTATTTGACTATTGAAAGAAAAATGTTTACCTAGAGCTTATAAAATTGCTTTTTAAGACATCTAAATAAATTTTAAATGAATCTTTGATATTATTTAATTACCTTTCAGCAATCAGTTGACTAAATGACTGAGACTTTCTCTTTGAATTAAACTAACTAATACTGAGTTTTGATTACTGACAGCAGACAATCCTGAGAGAGAACTGGTTTCTGGAGTTAGAAAATTTCCAGGAAGAGGCTCAGTATTATGGAAATGATTAAGTCACAATGACTGAAGAGTGAAAATCCTTATATCCCATAATAAATAAAATTACAAATTGGTTATATTCTTGGCTTTTGGATTCAGTAAGTCTGAGTTTTACTTTGCTTTAATTATTGATACAGTAAAAAAACCATCCCAGGTTGCCTGGGAATGTCTCAATTTTAGTGCTGAGGGAGTCCCATGTCCCAAGAAACTTCTCAGACCTGGGTAAACCTGGACAGTTAGTCATCATAGTCTTGGCTAGACTAAAGTTTCTTTCTTTGTAGATTGGCATAGTTATAATCCACATGGCCCACGATGTAAGTTAAATTAAATTAGTTCATTTTGTATATTTATATTACCCAGGGACAAGTCTGGCAGGCAGTATGTTAGCTGTCTTTTGTTATAAATATTTATTATTATTTTCTTGTACTGGAAAAATAGTGTTTCATGATAGGCAAGTAAAGTAGTTGGTAAAATGAACAACTTTTTATATTTGGTATTCAATACTGACAGCCACCAAGGTTGAAGTTCTTTAAGATTTGGCTATTTTGTATGGCTGTTGATGGAATGCTACAAAATAAACACAAAGGATCTAAGAGAAGACAGAACAGAGCAGGACAGATGGGTATATGCCTTTGTTGAGAGGTTATTTCATGTCCATGGTTGGGGATCCGTGACTATTGAAGGTTACAAGGAAGGCAGGAAGAAGAGTAGGTTTAAGGGAAAGATGGTGAATTTAGTCTGAGATAAGCTGGATTTTCAGACGAATGTCCAGGAGGATATTAGATATTTAAAATCAAGACATTCAAGATGGGCCTTAGGGAGTTGAATTAGTGAAAACCCTCTAAATTGCATTACATTATGCAAGAAGTTTATAAAAATCCAGTGGGAGAATGGTAGGGATACAGTTATGCCTCAGGATCAATGAGAACTTAAAACACCAATAGCGTAAGGAATCTCCACACCCATATTACATTTCTTATTCTCTTTCTATGAAAATCATTCTGGAAAAGTTTTCTTTGGCAGATTATATTTTTCTAAATGGCCATGAAGGTAGATACAATTCTACATTTTTTTTTTAAGATTTTATTTATTTATTTTACAGAGAGAGCGAGCACAGGCAGATAGAGTGGCAGGCAGAGGCAGAGGGAGAAGCAGGCTCCCTGCTGAGCAAGGCGCCCAATGTGGGACTTGATCCCAGGAGGCTGGGATGATGACCTGAGCAGAAGGCAGCGGCTTAACCGACTGAGCCACCCAGGCGTCCCTACATGTTTTTTTTTTTTTTAAATAATGTAAAATTGAGACTCTCCCCTCAAATCTGTCATGTCTATGTTCCCTCTCCTTTTGCAACTGCTTTGATCAAAAGAATGAAGCAAAAATGATACAACATTATTAGAGAGGGTAGGTCAAAAGTGATGACTCCCATGTGACACTTTCTTGTTCTTTCAAAAGGGGTACCTTGGGACCTCTGAACCAACATATAAAAAGTCTGTCAAGCTTGAGAGATTTGACATTTTGGACAGACACCCAGCTGTTCAAATCTTCTCAGAGTAGACTCCTGACATGTGCATAACAAATCTTTAAGATAAACCCAGCAATGGCTACCATATTACTCTAACTCAAGAGCTCTAAGACAATCTTTATATGCCTATAGATGAGCATTTTATGAATTAAGTGAGTTTATTCACTTCCTTAGAATTACCACTCTCTGCCTCCTGTGTGTACAGCCCATTGCTCTTCAGTTATAGACATGCTGAGCCACTGTATTGTCTTCATTCTTTTCCTTTTGGAGCAGAAACAGAGGTGGTGAGAGTGCCTTAGAAGTTGAATACCAAGTTCCCCTTTGACAGACATGGGGAAGTTCAGGAAATGCAGTTACTTGACTATTGAATTACCTTCATTTGAAAGAATTCACTGCATAATATATAAAGTCAGAAGTCTTGTCCTAATACATAAGTCTGGATTTTGTTTCTCTTCTGGCTTTTAGCAACAGGCCTGTAAGTTTTATCTATTTTTTAATATTCTAGTTTAAAAGTGGCTTGCTTTATTCTACCTTACAGCAATGGATAATAAGATATTTAAATGTGAAATAAAGCTCATTTTCCACAGAAGCTTGCTTCTGATTATCAGGAAGGAGGAGAAAAGCTGGGGATGCTAAGCCAGAATATGGAGAACAGAAGACATCCTCAATTCCTGACTCTTCCAAGACAGATACATTTAAAATTCTAATGCAGCACAATTTCTTACTGGCAAACACACCATTCACAACTCAAGAAACGTGATTTTTCTTGCTGAAATTACCCTTTTCTATTGGGACTCCAGTAATAGATGACATTAACTGGTTCATCATCCTAATACCATTCCCAACTTCTGGAACATCATTCCCATATCTTTCCCTATTTTAAATTTTTATAGCATGTGTCTTGGCCACAGTTGGTTGACCCTAGGTATACCTGATGTAAATTTGACTGTGTTTTTTCCAAGAATTTTAACTTAAAAGAAAGAAAGAAAGAGTAACTTCTTTCAAGGTGATACATTTGAATGGATAATGATGATGTCATTAGCTGAACTACAAAACACAGGATGAAGAGATAATTTTAAGAAGAAAATTGTAAACTCCATTTTTTAATATATTAAGCTTGATATACATGTGTAACAACTATGTAAAAATATTCAATAGGAACTTGTTAAAGTCAATTGGGAGAGGGGACAAAGAAAAAGAAAAAAAATGTAAAGCAAATGTAAGAATGATATAGAATTCAAGTGGCAAGAATTAGAATGTTGTCTATTTGACTGACATAATTTTTAGTAACACAATTTCCTTTTTACATTGTTTTCCAAGTGCAGGTTCTAACCATTTCAATGTTATGCTCCAATAAACCCATAGATGGGCACATTAACAACTGTTCAAATACACAGTTCATAAAGATAAATAGACAAATAACTTTCTGTTTGGTTAAAAATTACTTTTTATTATGACTAGAGTCTAGTTATCCTGAGAGCATTTCAACTCTGCCTAATAGGAGGCCTGTGTTTGTTCAACACAGAACCACTTCTATCTGTTGTTTAGTGAAATAGCTTGCATATGCTGCCTTTTTAAACAAAGATTTTTATTTATTTATTTGACAGACAGAGATCACAAGTAGGCAGAGACGCAGGCAGAGAGAGAGGAAGGGAAGCAGGCTCCCCGCTGAGCAGAGAGCCCAATGCGGGGCTCGATCCCAGGACCCTGGTTTTATGACCTGAGCTGAAGGCAGAGGCTTAACCCACTGAGCCACGCAGGTACCCAGCATATGCTGTTTTCCGTGTAACTCATCTTAAGTAGCAATTTTATCCCCAGCTCTAAACTAGGCTCTTTAGAGACCCCCAACTATGTTACTTAATTACTGAGGACATTGCCCTCTTGGTGCTATCTGGGAAGGTAAGGAGACAGAAGCTCTTGCTTTCATTACACCAAGCCAGGAGTGTTGAGGCTAGAAGACAATGTCAGGGATAAAAACAGACATGTAAAATAAGAAAACATGAAAGGAACATATAACTGAAAAAATAAAGGGAAGATTTAAGAAACTGAAAGAGAACATAAGAGACCGATATTTGGAGTAACGGTTCTGAAGTCCAGCTTATTTGCATTTTGCTTTAAGATGGACAGAGAGATATTCTGATCTTTATTTGCTTCCAGTAATCTACTTAAACTTCAAAGTACAAGTTTAAGGCCCCCAAATTTTGATTGCCTACTTCAATATGCTGCTGAAAATTGAGTATCAATTTACTTCCTGCCTAGGTTAAAGATTTGATAATGTACTTCAAAGGCTCTCTCTCCACGAAGGCATTTCAATATCTTTTAAGTTCAAAAGAGCATTACTACTTCATCTGTGTAAATATTTCATAATCATAAAATTCACTTATCAGAAATAGTTACAATATAAACACAAAGCCATGGAATAGACACAAAATTAGGGTCTTACTTTTTTCCACAATCATATTTTGGGGGAAATGATAAAATTTTACCTACCTCATTTCTAAATCCATTTTGTTTTTCTTATGTTCATGAATGGAAGTCTCCTGTCGCAGAGTGTACAAAAACAACCTATTTGTAAAGATTTCCAGAAAGGACAAGATCCTTAAACTGAAAAAGTCAATGAATACAGGAAAATTGCCATAGAAGAATTGCATGGGATTTAGAAACAGAACAAGTATTTAATCATGAAAAACTCTGAAAAAAAAAAAGTGTTAAATAAGCACACAAAAAAAGGAAGAGTGATTATATATTGAAAAAAATTATATGTTAGGAAAAAAATTACACAATTATTTTTATTATTATTGACCCTTCATGAATGGAAAATAATTAATTAAAGCTCTGTCAAAGGAAAAGGTAGTCTGCTGATCTCTGAGTAAGAGACCATAAAATTACAGTTAATGTGGTGGGGACAATAAGGTTACATAAAAAGGGAAGGACTACATAAAAAATAGCAAAATTCAATTAAGTTTTGCTTAAAATCACCATAATGTACATGGTTGAGCAACAACATTATTGTGTGACATTATTCTACAAAAAAAAAAATTGACTAGTAAAAATTTCAATTTTGGCTCTTCCATTTAAAAAATTACCAAAAAACTTAGAAACAGTGACAAGTAACAAAATGATCAAAAAGACAGTAAGAAGTCTGAAGAGGAATCATGAAAAGACTTTTTTTTAGTCTGAATGGGAAAAAATGAATAGAAATTAGGGTCAAACCCAAGGATACAGATGTAGTGAAAAGAAGGGCCACCTGTACCCCAATGTAGATAGCAGCAATGGCCACGGTCGCCAAACTGTGGAAAGAACCAAGATGCCCTTCAACAGACGAATGGATAAGGAAAATGTGGTCCATATACACTATGGAGTATTATGCCTCCATCAGAAAGGACGAATACCCAACTTTTGTAGCAACATGGACAGGACTGGAAGAGATTATGCTGAGTGAAATCAGTCAAGCAGAGAGAGTCAATTATCATATGGTTTCACTTATTTGTGGAGCATAACAAATAGCATGGAGGACATGGGGAGTTAGAGAGGAGAAGGAAGGGGAGGTGAACCATGAGAGACTATGGACTCTGAAAAACAATCTGAGGGTTTTGAAGGGGCCGGGGGGTGGGAGGTTGGGGTACCAGGTGGTGGATATTCTAGAGGGCACAGATTGCATGGAGCACTGGGTGTGGTGTAAAAATAAAGAATACTGTTATGCTGAAAATAAATAAAAAATAAATTAAAAAACTAAAAAAAAAAGCAATTAGGGTCAATTTTGATTGTATATACTTTTTTTTTCCCTCTCCTTTTTTAACCAGTAATCATTCAAACGAGATACTGTGGTGGATTTTGGAGTTTTTCTGCTTGAATATATTCATAAAGAGGCTAGAAACATTTTCACAAAGTATTTCAGATCTTACCTGCCTAAAGGCAGGCAACTTGAACAGAAGATTTTTCAAGGCTCTTATAGATCTATTATCTTATAATTCTATGATTTCATGGTAATTCAAATCACTTCATACTGTCAGTATTTTCCATTTATGTGAACAGACATCAACTTCTGTATCTTATTTCCTTTATAAGACAAGAGCTTGAAAAGCACCTTCAGATAGCAATTTGTACATGATCTGATATATTTTCATGGTTTTATAAGCATGAAAGATTTAAAAGAACTGTACCCAAAGCTGCATTACTTATAAAGGGAAGTTATGAAGAAACACACCATTAAAAACAAAAAATTAAAACAGAAGAACAGTAGCATGCTACTAAAAACCTCCATTGTTATGGTATTTTCAGTTCAAACACAAGTCCAAACTTTGAGGATAGTGGTAGAGGATCACGAACCTCTGCAACAACCACTAAGAAAATTTCTTTTTACAATAATGAATGAGATTGCGTGAGCCAGAAACTGTGCCTTATTTTCATTTAGGAACATACTCAAGACTTAACAAAGTAAATATCTATTGGTTGGTTTATTATGGCTTGGACTTTTCCTTATTATTTTTAATAAAAAACAAACTGACAAACACAAAAGAACATTTATTAACATTTACTGAAACACTAATTTCTATGTGTACCCATTTCCTTATCTGTGAAGAAGAGAATAATGATGGAAACTATTTAATATGGTCGAGAAAGTTGGTTGAATTAATCTATTTAAAGGCTCATAACAGGTTCTTTTTTATGTTATTATTACAGTAAAGACTGCCATAACTGATCACTGTCTAATAAATTCACCAAATTAATTCACCAAATTAATTAATACCTCCTACTTCCTACATAAAAACATAATGTTTAATATGCAAACCAAAATACATGTGACTAGAAATTTCCCCTTACATTTATTTGATTACTGAAAAATCTTGAAAGCCTTTATGCATATTGTGCTAGTTGCAGTTACATAATGTACTTAGTAAGTTAATATTATGTGTAAAAATAATGTTGCTATTCATATGGCATATGTATTTGTTGAATACATTTAAAATCTTTAAAAAGAGATAGATGAGCTCCTAAGTAATGCCAGCATGTTAATCATGTCAATACATTGTTAATACATGTATTAACCACAAGAAAACATTTAGATTAAAAAGAAATAGAAAATATAGATGCTTTTAGATCATATTGAAAATTTCTTTTAACTTCTTCTCTACTTGGTGGAGGTGAGGGGGTGAAGCCTAACATTGTAAAAGTTGCTTTTGGCTATAGTTAGGCCAGAAAGAAGATACCAATTTCTCAATCATGGGACTCATATGATAAATCAAAAGCTGATTAATTTATTACACATTTTGAGACTGAAGTGTTTAATACATAAGTGATGAGTCACTGAATGCTACTCCCCAAACCAATATTACACTGTACGTTATTTAACTAGAATTCAAACAAAAATTTGAGGGGCACCTAGTTGGCTCAGTTGGTTAAACATCTGACTCTTGATTTCAATTCAGGTCATGATCCCAGGGTTGTGAGATTGAGCCCCAAATTTGTCTTCATGTTGGGTGTAGATCCTGCTTAAGATTTTTCTCTCTCGGGGCACCTGGGTGGCTCAGTGGGTTAAGCCGCTGCCTTTGGCTCAGGTCATGATCTCAGGGTCCTGGGATCAAGTACCGCGTCGGGCTCTCTGCTCAGCAGGAAGCCTGCTTCCCTCTCTCTCTCTCTCTCTGCCTGCCTCTCTGCCTACTTGTGATCTCTCTCTGTCAAATAAATAAATAAAATCTTTAAAAAAAAAAAAGATTTTTCTCTCTCCCTCTCCCTCTAGCACCCCTCTCTCTCTCTTTCTGTATATTAATTAATTAATTAATAAAAATGAAAAAGAAAAAATACTGCAGTGTTTAACATATATACACAAATGTGTCTAAAAATTATATATGTATATATAATTTTACATAATTCTTCAATAAAACTATCTTTTCCCATTAAATACTGATTCCAATTCTACTGGAAATGACTGTTATTATTTGATTATTTGACTTTGTTATTATTACAGATTTTAGACAGAGAGCCTATGAATGTCCCTCATATCATTCTTTGACCTGTATTCATGAGTTTGAATATTTCATAACATAAAAAAGTTAATGGGAGTTTGAGGACTGGAGACAGTGTCAAAGAAGAGAGTTTGTGAACAGTGAAGTTAGGTGAGAGTTAATAATTGTCAATGAGGGATATTATGGTTGGAGGGGGAAGACTTGGAATATTATAAGTTTGTATGTTGATGTAGATTATCTAGTTTGGTAGAAGATACTGATAATGAAGAGAGAGAGAATAACCAAGGGAAGGAAATATTTGACTAATTTATAAGAGTGGGTTGCTGAACAAAAGTGTATGTATTTGTATATTTGACAAGAAGAGTTTAATAAGACATGTAAGGAAAAAAAATCCCCAGAAATCCATCTACCATATCCATGTAATAATCTATCTATGTATCTATGTATACACACACAATACACAGAAGTCATTTATATATCATGTACTTCTGTTTCTGTATCTTTATCTCTAATTCTGTCTAATTTATCTCTAGTTATAATTTCCCAAAAGTAATTAAAAACTGCAACTGAAACAAGTTTGAGTTCCTGCAAGATTCAAAATATATATGGCTTCCACAGTGCCACAGGTGGAGTGTCTTTTATACACCTTTATGTGGGTTGGTAGTTAGAAGACAGAGTTAAGATTTAATGCTTGCATCATTAGAAAAGGTAAAGACCCAAAAACCAGAATTTTCCATCACAGGCTGTTAAATCTTAAAATCTGTGAAAGCAATTTGGTAGAAACAGTAGATTGCTCTTGTTCTTCTCTCCCTATAACTGTCCCAAATACTTTTATTTTTTTCTCATGAATATCTCTGAATCTGTATCTTTTTATTCTATTTTCTGTGTTATTCACACCAGTGTGGATGTTGTTTAGTTATATCTATTGCTTAGTTCAAGCAAGTTATATGCATTGCTTAGTTTTTAAAATTTTTTTTAAGATTTTATTTATTTATTTGACAGAGAGATATCACAAGCAGATGGAGAGGCAGGCAGAGAGAGAGAGAGAGAGAGAGAGAGAGAGAGAGAAGCAGGCTCCCTGCTGAGCAGAGAGCCCGATACGGGACTCGATCCCAGGACCCTGAGATCATGACCTGAGCCAAAGGCAGCGGCTTAACCCACTGAGCCACCCAGGCACCCCTGCATTGCTTAGTTTTAGCACTCATCATATCTCACTTAGATTACAGCAATTGTTCTCTTACTATGCTCTTGCTCTAATTTCTCCACTGGTGTGATTTTCCTAAAATATAAATATTATGGTATCATTTCCCTACATTAAAACTATTCCATGATCTATAGTACTCACAGGACAAAATACCCATGCCTCAGTATGGACTATTAAGTCAGAATGTAGATTTTACTAAGGACCAGATACATTATTTGTAAACCCAATGAAAAATGAAACTATGGGACCTCTTGTTCATAAATAATTAAGAAATCCAAGATGGTGATGAAAGCATTAAACCTGGCACAAGGTTTTCAAAGCACAAGACCCTTTGCAACTGCATTGACCACACACATATATGAAGTTGGACTTGATTTCACTTACTACTTAGCACATCATTTTCTGACATTTTCCACACTCATGAATGCCATCAGGTTTAGGAATACCTAATTATAAATTCTGAAATACATCTTGTGCTCTGCCCTTTCAGGCCTCTATGATGCCATTCATCCTCTTTTTCTGGAAGTCTTTATGCTTAGTTTTGTTTGAAAAAAAAAAGTTTATTTTCTCTTAAGAACTCAACTGTTCTCTTACTATAAGAAAATTCCCCTGAAAAATTTAATAGTTTGACCACTGTTTTCTGGATGACATTGTCATACTTAGCATATATTTATGTTTGTATTTATTACATAATTACGGATTTTACTTATATATATTTTTCTCTAAGGCTAGATTAGCCCCAAGAAGAAGGTCCATATTTCAATTATATTTTAATCTGGGTCCCATGCTTGGTTCAATGCCTGGTAGGTATTAAACACATGCAATGTTCCTTGAATGATTTATGTTTTATAATAATTCTAAATATTTTGAGGCTGTGAGCCATTAAACTTTGTTTGCACTGTTTATGAAAGTTTGGTGATGCAACTTCCTATAAGTAGGTCAAATTTACAGTTTACTTGGGTTATAAATTTTGTGGTTTTTTTTTAATTTAAGCATAGTTGACACATAATGTTGCATTAGTTTTAAGTGTACAATGTAGTGATTCAACTTCTCTATACATTATGCTATGCTTATCACAAGTGAAGTTACCATATATCACCATACAATACTATTATGATATAATTAACTATATTCTCTATGTTGTGCCTTTTAGGTTGCAAATTTTGGAACCATTTGAAACTATTTTGTATTTGAAAATATTTGGAGTCATTGAAATGGTGTTTTAAAATGTCCTATTAGATAACTCAGGCACAGTGTGAAACTCACTTCTAAAATCCACATTGAATCTATCAATTCCCTGCCTCCATCTAGGGGTGAGGCACCAACTGAGGTTTTTATATTTCTTGCTATTTTAAACAGACTGCATAATCTTTATTTAGGTAGACTCTATTATTATTTCTGCTTAAGTTAGAAGTTCTCAGATACTATATGAATAAATTATTACTAAGAAGCATAAATCAAATATTACCAGAGAAAATAGGTTTGATCATTAAGGCTTAAGCAATGAGAGGTATCACATGTTTACTTATAGGCTTCACTATGGAAGATGTTAAAGGAATTAGAAGGACCCATGACATTTAAGAAAATATATCAAAATGGTGATGATATACCTGGGGAAGATGGCAGACTAGAAGTATCCTGAACTCACCTCTTCCCATGGATATAACTAGATAACACCCACATCAGTGTGAATAACCCAGAAAACAATGAGAACAGACTCTCCACAGTAAAACATAGAGAAGAGACTGTTGAAAATGTTAGGAAGGGTAAAGATGTGATCAGGAATCAAACTGACACTCAAAACTGGGAGGGAGGGACATCATAGGCATGGGGAAGGGAGAGGACCTGACCCCACACTGGGCACAGGGAACTGCACTGTTAAGATAAATCATCATAATATCTGGCCCCCAAAACCAGAGAGGATTAACTGTCTCGGACACTAAGTGGGGTTCAACACCTGGAATGTCAAAAGTCAGCAACTCAGCTCTGGGAGAGCTGGAGGGCAAAAGCAAATTTATACCCTGCCCTTAAAGAGACAGCATTAACAAACAGCCCAGCTGAGACACAGCATGGAAGCGGCAGTTTGAAAAATACCTGGGGTATACAGAAAGGGGATTTATTTACTAATCTCAGAAAATGTGCTAGAGGGGCAGGGATCTTTTGGAGATTTCTTCAAGAACAAAAAGCTGTTAGACATCATTTCCCTCCCCTGTCTCCAGCCTAGATACACAGACACCTGTGGGAACAAGCATAGTCAGAATACTCCACCTCCATTACTAACAACTCGCCCAGCCTCTGAGTTCTCCTGCAGACCTACCCTTCTAACCCGCCCTTGGCAGGAATCAATCCAACACAGTGCCACAAGCATGGCATTGAGCAAACAGTCCCAACAGGGCCAGCACCACTGTAAAGTGACTTCTACCCCAGGAAGTGGGGAAGATAATCACACACCATTCCAACAGTCTGGGGATAGACAGATGGTCTGATTATAGTCCCAGTCCATCAATGAAAGCCTCTCAGAGGACAATAAAGAGTGAGTGCCCCACAACCACATCTCTAGCAAACACCTCTTCTGACCCAACTCAAGCCCAAAGCAGCCCCAGCCTGGCCCATTAATAGCACAGGGATCAAACCTTGCCCACAACAGGCAAAGAAAGCTTGGACAAAAGAAAACATGGCTCAGCCACCACAGTAGAGTAGCATGCAACACACACGGGAGACATCCCTGAAGTTCCAGGTTCTGGTGAACAGGGGACATTGCACTGCAGGACACTATAAGACCTCTTCTTCATGAGGCCACTACTTTCAAGGTTAGGAGACATAGCTGACTTTCTTAACACAGTGAAACAGATAAATAGAATTAGACAAAATGAGAAGACAGCGGAATACGTCCCAAATGAGATAACAGGACAAAATCACAGCAAGAGAGCTAAATAAAGTGGAGATACGTACATCTGATAGGAAATTTTAAGTAATGGTCATAAAGATACTCACTAGACTTGAGGAAGGAGTGGAGGACCTCAGTGAGACCCTCAACAAACATAAAAACATAAAAAAGAACCAATCAGAGATGAAGAACTCAATAAATAAAACTAAAAATATACTAGATATAACAAATAATAGACTAGAGGAAGCAAAAGAATGGATCAGTGGTCTGGAAGACAGTAATGGAAAGCAATCAGACTGAATGGAAGAAAGGAAAAAAATAATAAAATATGAGAATAGATTAAGTGAACTCAGCAACACCATCAAGTGTAACAACATTCACATTATAGGAGTCCCAGAAGGAAAAGAGAGAGTAAAGGGGGCAGAAAACTAATCTGAAGAAATAATAGTTAAAAACTTCCCTAATCTGGGGAAGGAAATAAAAACTCAGATCTAGGACACAGAGAAAACACCCAATAAAATCAACCCAAGGAGTTCCACACCAAGACATATCATAATTAAAATGGCAAAAAGTAGTGATAAAGAGAGAATTTTAAAAGCACCAAGAGAAAAGAAAACAGTTACCAGGTAAACCTCATAAAGCTATCAGCTGGCTTTTTAGCAGAAACTTTGTAGGCTAGAAGAAAGTTGTATGTTATATTCAAAGTGCCGAAAGGAAAAATATATATATACATTTATAAAGAGAGAAAGAGAGGGATTCACAAAATAAAAGGATGTAAAGTATGACAATATATACCCAAAATGTGGTAGAAAGAGGAGTAAAAATTTAGTATTTTTAGGTGGGTTCAAACTTAAGCAACCACCAACTTAATATAGACTGTTCCATGCATAACATGTTGTATATAAACATAATGGTAACCACAAATCAAAAACTAATAATAGACATGCAAAAAATAAAAAGAATCCAAGTATATATCACTAAGGAAAGCCATCAAACCACAAGAGAATAGTAAAGAGAAGAAAGGAACAAATAAGAACTAGAAAAATAACCATACAACAAGTAAAAATGGCAAAAAGTACATACCTATCAAGAATTACTTTGAATGTAAGTGGACTAAATGCACCAATCAAAAGACAAGATCCACTTATATGCCACTATAAGATACTCATTTCAGACCTAAAGACACACACAGAATGAGAGTGAAGGGTTGGAAAACATTTATCATGTGAATGGAAATGAAAAGAAAGCCAAGGTAGCAATACTTACATCAGAAAAAGTAGACTTTAAAACAAACACTGTAACAAGAGACAAAGAAGGACAATACATAATCATAACAGGAACAATCCCACAGGAAGATTATAGTAATGGTCAATATTTGTGCACCCCACCTGGGAGCACCAAATATAAAAAGCAGCTACTAACAAACATAAAGACATAAATTGATCATAATACAATAATAGTAGGGGAGTTTAACATCTCAGTTACATCAGTGGGTAGATCAACCAAACAGAAAATCAATAAGGAAACAGGGGCTTTAAATGACAGATTGGACCTAGGCATCTAACAGATATAGTCAGAACATTCAACCCTAAAATAGAAGAATAACATTCTTTTCAAGTGCACATGGAACATTGTCCAGAAGAGATCATATAGTAGTGCACAAAACAAGTTTCAATAAATTCATAAAGATCAGAGTTATACCATGTATTTTTCTCCCACCACAATGCTATGAATTAGTAATCAAACACAAAAAATGAATCTAGAAAGACCACAAATATATAGAAGTTAAATAACATGCTACTAAACAATGAATGACTCAACCAAGAAATCAAAGAGAAAATCAAATAATGTATGGAAACAAATGAAAATGAAAATACAATGATCCAAAATCTTTGGGATGCAGCAAAGCAGTTCTGAGAGGGAAGATTATAATACAGCTTACCTCAAGAAGCAAGAAATAAAATCTTAAAAAAAAAAGGGGGGGGTGCGATGGGGGCACCTGGCTGGCTCAGTCGTTAAACATCTGCCTTTGTCTTCGGTCATGATCCCAGCACCCTTAGATGGAGGGGTCCTCAGCAGGAAGACTGCTTCTCCCTCTCCCACTTGCCCTGCTTATGTTCCCTCTCACTCTCTCTCTCTTTGTCAAATAAATAAATAAAATCTTTAAAAAAAAAAAACAAAACAAGAAAAATCTCAAATAACCTAAACTTACACCTACGGGAATTAGAAAAACGAGAACAAACAAAACCCAAAACCAGTCAAAGGAAGGAAATAAAGATTAGAGAAGAAATAAACAAAATAGGAAGTAAGAAAAGAGAATATAAAACAAAACAATATTTAAAAATAAATAGAAAAATCAATAAAACTAAGAGTTGGGTCTTCAAGAAGATCAACAAAATTGATAAACCTTTAGCCAGACTCATAAACAAAACAAAACAAAACAAAAACAAAAGAGAGAGAACTCAAATAAAATCAGAAATGAAAGAGGAGAAAAAAATTGACATCTCAGAAATACAAAGGATTATAAAAGAATAGTGTGAAAAATTATATGCCAACAAATTGGGCAACCTAGAAGAAATGGATAAATTTCCAGAAATATATAACCTACCAAAACTGAAGCAGGAAGAAAAAAAAATCAAACACACTGATTACCAGCACAAAAACTGATTCAGTAATCAAAAAAACTCCCAACAAACAAAAGGCCAGGATCAGATGGCATCATAGGTGAAGTCTACCAAACATTTAAAAAATAGTTAATACTTATATTCTCAAACTATTTCAGAAAGTAGAAGAGGACAGTAAGCTTCCAAATTCATCCCTTGAGGCCAGCATTACCCTGATATTAAAATAAGATAAAGGCACTACAAAAAAGAACTACAGACCAATACCTCTGATGAATACAGATGCGAAATCTTCAACCAAATATTACCAAGCTGAATCCAACAATATATTAAGAAAATCATACACTATAGTTAAGTGGGATTAATTCCTTAGATATAAGAATGGTTTAAAAATCAGAAACCAATCGACATGATTCATCACATCAACAAAAGAAAGGATAAAAACCATGATAATTGTAATAGATGCAACTGACAAAGTGTAAAACATTTGACATTTGACAATGTACATCTGTCATGATAAAAACCCTCAAAAAGTAGGTTGAGAGAGAATATTTCTCAACATAATAAAAGCCTTATATTAAATACCCACAGCTAACATGAGCTCAATGGTGAGAAACTAAAAGCATTTCCCCTAAGTTAAGGAACAAGACAAAGATGTCCTTTCTTACCACTTTTATTCAACATAGTACTAGAAGCCCTAGCCACAGTAATCAGACAAGAGAAAGAAATAAAATATATCCAAATTGGTAGAAGTAAAATTCTCACTATTTGCAGATGACATGATACTGTATATAGAAAATCCTTAAGGGGTGCCTGGGTGGCTCAGTGGGTTAAGCCGCTGCCTTCGGCTCAGGTCATGATCTCAGGGTCCTGGGATCAAGCCCCGCATCAGACTCTCTGCTCTGCAGGGAGCCTGCTTCCTCCTCTCTCTCCACCTGCCTCTCTGCCTACTTGTGATCTCTCTCTGTCAAATAAACAAATAAAATCTTTAAAAAAAAAAAAAGAAAGAAAATCCTTAAGACTCCACCAAAAAACTACTAGAACTGATGAATGACTCTTTAGTAAAGTTTCAGGGCACAAAATCAGTATACAGAAACCTGTTGTATTTTCATATAGTAATACTGAAGTAGCAGAAAGAGAAATTAAGAAATAATCCTATTTACAATTTCACCAAAAATAATAAAATATCCTAGGAATATCCTTAATTAAGGAGGTGAAAGACCTGTGATCTGTAGAACACTGATGAAAGAAATTGAAGATGTCACAAACAAATGGGAAAATAGTCCATGTTCATGGGAAGAACAGATATTGTTAAAACAATACTACCTAAAGCTATCTACAGATTTAATGCAATCACTATGAAAATACTAACAGTGTTTTTCATGAAATTGGAACAAATAATCCATAAATTTGTATAGAATCACAAAAGATTCTGAATAGCCAAAGCCATCTTGAAAAAAAAATAAAACTGGGGTTGTCATAATTCCAGATCTCTAGGTATACCACAAACCTATAGAAATTAGAACAGTATTGTACTAGCACAAAATAGACACATGTAGTAATAGAACAGAACAGAGAACCAAGAAATAAACTCATGATTCTATGGACTATTAATCTTTGACAAAGAAGGCAGGAATAGCCAGTGGGAAAAAGACACTGTCTTCAACAAATGGTGTTGGGAAAACTGGATAGTTACATGTATGCTACAGAGATCCTAGAGAGCTTCCTAGCTCCTTATACCAAATGGGGACAGAGGGAAAAAACGAGGACAATGGACAGAAAAAGGATCCTCACTGGAACATGACCATACTAGCAACTTGATCTTGGACTTCCCAGCCTCAAGAACTGTGGGAAATAAATTTCTCTTATTTATAAGCCATCCAATCTATAGCATTTTGTATATGAAGTCCAAAAGGATTGAGCCATCTCACATACTTTAGAATGCATAGAAAATTGGTTGTACTTTGCAAACAAGTTTAAAATGTAATAAAACTATTGTTTCATAGGTTTGGAAAAGCAAAATTAAGCTTCCTAATTTTGTTTCATTTTTATGTCTACTTTAATGAGCCAAGGCATGGTATTTAATTTAAATATGCTAACTTGGATTTGGATGTCAGAAATATTATTTAAAAATTTTTGGTTCTCTAAAAATTGTTATGGAAGATATTTTTATATCCTTTTATGATATAAGACCTAATAAAGAGAAATCCAGGGGGAAAAAAAGAATAGAAAGGAAATTCTGTTGTTCAATATAAATGTATTAGTAGAAATTAATTTATATGAATAAGTTAGTAGGAAACTGGTCTGCAGGAAGAAATAGAATTATAAGGTAATTGAGTAGATCATTACAGAGATTTCAAATGAATAACAGAAACAAATTAATAGCCATACTTAAATCCCCAGCTTCTTATGAGCTGGTATCTTTAATAACTGACTAGAGTATCCTTGAGATTCCTAGGAATGCTGGTCCAGCAATGGTCCCATTTTCCAAAGCCTGGAATAATTCCATTATAGTACAAGGAATTCTTCATTGTTTTATCCTAGAAAGAAAAGATTATTAAAAGTAATTAATCTTATTATCCCTAAAGTTTGAAACTTATAATAGAATGCATAGCATGAATTCCAGAGAAAACAACAAAAAAAGAACCTTTTTTAAAACTTAAAGGTAGAATTTTCACTTAAGCAAAATCTAGAAAAATATAATTTATGCATAATTTTCTATTAAATAAACTTCAACATTCATATCTATACATTATTTCTCAATGGAGCTATTTCTTAAGTTTAAAAAAGGATTTGAGGAGAAATTATAACTTTTAATATATAAAGCATGGCTTTTTTAGTATCTGAAATCCTCAAATTGTTTGTATATGTCATTTAAAACTTTATCCTCCTGTTACTGCTATAAGGCAGATAGCAAGGAATGATTTGCCCTATTATTATCATTTGCCAAGATAATTAACTCTTATAATAACTGGAACAGCTTGTATTATCATGTAAATATTTGATGCCTCTTTTTAGAACCTCCTCATGTGAATAGCTCTCTGCTGTGTCCCCCCCCCTTAGAAGAGGCTTAGTCTTCTCTGCCCCACTGATGCAGAGGTGGCTGTGTAGCTTGCTTTGGTCAATACAGTGACAGAAGCCATGACGTGTGCCATTTCCAAGAAGAAGCTTCAGGAACCACTGAGTGTTTCCTACACTGTTCCTTTTTTTCTCCACGTGAGAGCAACCCTCTCAGTCCCAGCAAATACTGTCAGCCTATGCTGGGCAAGTGAGTGAGAAATGAAACCTTTGTTGCTGAAAGTCACTGAGGACTTGGGGGTTGTTTGTATCATGCCAAAATTTAATCTGGAGCAAGGAATTAATATTTTAAAAAAATATCTTGTTCTACATTTGGTTTTGTTCATATTGACTTTACTTATGAAAACAGAGAATGAAATAAAAGCCAAATGGAGTAAGTGATGTCTATACATAAGTAAAGGGAATGAGTTTGCATTGATTGCCTGCTATGTCTCATTTAAATCTCACAACCCTGAAAGATAGGGAGTATTTTGTTGATCTTTAGATGAGGACACTAAGGCACTTTTAAATAAAAAAATTCTAGTTGACTTCCAGGGCTGATGTAAATAATTACATAACATGTTACTTAAATATATATAATGACAAAATTATATTTAATTCTTGGAACATAAGTATTTTGTAACTATTAAAACAAATGTCCATGAACAACTATGTAATCAATAATATTCAAGTTGACATTAATTTAATTTAAAAGATCTTATCGTTAAGCTGAAACTATATCAGACTTCAGAAATTAAATATGGTATCTATTGTTGGGAGCATAATTTTTTGTTTGTTTTTAGTTCAGATGTTTATACTATTGTGTGCAGCATATTTAATTTTTATACCACATTTCTTATTATGGAGGACTAAAACACATTTTTTTCTCCACTTAACATCCTATGAATATTTTCCATTCAATTGGTACAAAGAAAAAAATTACATATTAAAGTCATTTTCTTTTTCATAAAACTTGGATTGTTTTTTTCATTAGACAATACTAATTAGAAACAGATAATGAATCTCAGGGCAGTAAACAGATAATTAAAAGTATAATCCAAATTGTTCAAGATATATTTTTCTATTAACATTGAAAGTAACAGGCAGCACTAATACATAGATTTATAATAAAATAGGAAATATATAGCATCATATGAATTGTTTCACTGAGATCTGAACATATGGAACATAAGGAAACAGTGTTCTATAGGTTGAGAAACCCCAAATTGAGGTGTTAAATAAAACTGAGTCATAGAGCCCAAAAGTGGTGAAGCCCAGAATTGAATCCAATTCACTCTCCTTTTTTGTTACTACAAAAAGGAAAGTACTAAATATAGTACTATCTCATTTAAGTAAATAGTTTTTAAAAAACTCACAAACTTATCTAATAATACTGACTGAAAAGTAAAAAAGAAGAAAAGCATTGGCTAAAAGGATAGCAGAATATCAGAGAAATATATTTCAATACTGAGAATATAAATCAGGTTCTTTGTTGCTAGAAGCAGATACCAACAGGTATATGTTGAAGAAAATCAGTTCAAACTGCCTTATGCTTATTTATCTTCTACTTATGTTGCTATATTTCCTTTTTTAAAAAAATATTTTATTTGTTTATTTATTTACTTATTTGAGAGACAGAGGGTGAGAGCATGCACCTGTGAGAGTGTGGGTAAGAGAGACGGAGAGGGAGAGAGAGACTCCTGACTCAGGGCTTGATCTCAGGACACTGAGATCATGACCTGAGCAGAAATCAAGAGTAGGACACTTAAACAATTGAGCCACCCAGGTGCCCCTATATTGCTATATTTAAAAAAAAATGATTTGAGAGAACTTACAATTAAAAGAGAAATAGAAACAAGGAAGACCAATAAAGCCAGGTAAAAAACAATTCATAGGACAGAAGGAAAATAATACCAAAATCAGAACACTGGTTTAATAGAAATTTACTGCACTTTAGAATCAAACATAGTTATGACTTTGCAGGCAGCTAAATTAAGATGGTATTTCATAAATTTTGTAGCTTTTGTTTCCTAATAAGATAAATCTATTTTTTCAAAGTATTATTAGATATCAAGGATAAGATAGAACATAAATTTGATAATTTTTTTCAAGAAAAAACAAACTCATTCAGTGACTCTAAAATTTACTCTACCGTAGAGTAAAAAAAAGTAAGAATTCTCTTATTTTCTTAAGTTAGATTTAATCTACAACTCAAAAAATTCACTCTTATGGATCTTTTAGGAAGTTGGATTTTGTCACTCTCAGATATCATGTCTTCATGTCTATTCTATTCAGAATAGTATAAATGTTGTGGGTCTAATAAATTTAAGCCTTTGAAGAAGAACATCTGATCTCTCTACATGGTCTCTAATGGCATGCTGTGCTTTAAACCCACTTATCCCTTAACCTTGGGCGATTCTGACATTTGTGAGGCAGCACTGTGGTCTATCTACCCTCTCCAGGTCCACCACACAGATATTCTCTCTGAAGTGTGCCACCTCACTGGGTAATGTGGCGGAGCTTTCACAACCCCTCTTTCTTGTGGAACATATAAAATTTCAATTTCTTTGGAAATTTTTCAAGAAGCTCTTCAAATAACCCCTTATTCTTTCAATGCCCACCAGCCACATGGAAACCATTCTCTGTATCTTCTCTTTTTCTGGATTGATCTAAATATTTTCCCATTAAAGCCCCATTATAAACACGATGGAGCTGGAAGTTAGAAAATTGGATTTTGTTCTTTTTATTCTTACTAATTTACTTTGTTAGATATACATTATTTAAAAGGTGAAGTCTTAGGAATACTCAAAGTAGGTTTTGTTGATTTATTGTTGCTGTTCTGTTAGACTTGGTAACATAGCATGTTACTACTTATTCAATTAAGGCCATTAAGTTTTAATTACCAAGGCAGAGAAGATGGAAAAATAAGAAAAATCTTCTTTCTTGAAAATTAGGAGATCAGAATATGGTCTAAAATGTTTTCATTTGTTTTATGCCTTTATTCTCTCTCTTTTCTCGGTGTGGTAAAATAAACAAAATATTTACCATTTTAACCCTCTTAGTTCAGTGGCATTAAGTACATTCACACTGTTGTGTAACCATCACCACTATCTATCCCCAAAACTTCTGTGCCATCTGAAACTGAAATTCTGCATCCATTAAACAGTAACTTCCCATTCTGCTTACCCTTAAGCCCCACGTAATCACTATCCCAACTTCTGTCTTTATGAATGTAAGACAAAATCCGGCTGTTCAAGGCACCTCATTTGGTAGAATCAGACACTATCGATTCCTTTTGTGTCTAGCTTATTTCAATTAGCAGAATGTCTTCAAGCTTCATCTATGCTGTAGCATGTATCAGAATCCAATTCTCTCTTACGGTATTTTTTCTTTATCTGGATAACATAACCATGTTTGGCAACAAAGCTGAGAATGGAGTTGGAATTAATGAGTTTAGTGAGCAGTAAATTAAAAAGAGAAATTCTGGGGAGCTAAAAGAGAAAATGCAGAAGCTGATATTTCAGTTCTTGTATTTTTCCATTGCACTAGAAAATTAATTTGAACACTTTTCAGCACTTCTCCATTTGTGATTCACGTTGGACATAGAGCTTTTTAAATTTATTGCTTCATTAGAAAATGGATAAAAACTTTATAACAGCCTCCCTATCCATCCTTGTCTTCCCAAATCTTATGAAAACCAGCAGGTTTTTCTATTAAAAACCTAGTCATGTGAGTCATGTAAGAAGATGTCATTGTTCTAAAACAATGCAGTGAGCAGTGAGGACAAAGACTGCCAAGTTAAACACAAAGGATAAAATCTGTCTGCATATTCCCACTCCCTTAAACACGTATTCCAGTGTGAACTGCCTGTCAGGTTTGGATGACAGAACTTGGCCCACCAGGCGATCATTCTCAGAAGAACTCAGCTCTCTCCAGAAACTGCATTTATATTTCCCAGATGATTATGTCTTTTATCAAAAGCAGCAGTTGAGAAATGGTCAAGCTCAGCATCAGAAAAAGTAGTCCAGCTATGATGACTAGTTTCACCTACAGATAAAAATGGGAAGGTGTAGGAGAGCAAGGCAGTTGATGTGGTTAGATTCTCAAGAATAATATTAAGTTCATGTAAACAAAGATGGGGAAAATCAGTGATCGTCAGAAGACAAATGACTTTTTCTTCAGGAAGTTTATTTACAAACCTAGCTTATGTTTTTTAAACTTCAAAATAAGTGAGGCATTTGTGTTAAGTGCATAGTACTCAGGACAAAATTAAAACAAAAATGTTTGCATAATATTATGGCTATAAATATGCCTGTATATGTGTCCATAAAAGTACATATAATCTTTTTAAAGACGTATTTATCTATTTGAGAGAGAGGAGAGAGAGAGAGAGAGATCAGGGAGCAAGGGCAGAGGAAGAGGGAGAGAAAATCCCAGGGAGACTCTGTGCAGAGCATGGAGTCCCACACAGAGCTGGATCTCATGATCCAGAGATCACAACCTGAGCTGAAATCAGGAATCAGTCACTCAACTGACTGGGCCACCGAGGTGCCCCACATATATTCTTTAATAGATGTTTGTGATTTCCTCATACTCCTTTCTTTGCAAAATCCTTGCAAACCAAGGTGTTTTTTTTTTTTTTTAATGAAACTTACTGGATTTGCAAATATCTTCTCCCATTCTGTATGTTACTTTTTCATTTTGTTGATGGTTTTCCTTTGCTGTAGAGAAGCTTTTTACTTGGATATAGTCCCACTTGTTTATTTTGCTTTTGTTGCCTTGGCTTTTGTTGTCAAATCCAAAAAATCACTGAGAAGATTGATGTCCAGGAGTTTACCCTCTATCTTTTCTTCTAGGAGTTTCATGATTTCTTATGTTCAAGTCTTTATTCTGTGTTGATTTTGTATATGGTATAAGACAATAGTCCAGTTTCTTTCTTTCTTTCTTCCTTCCTTCCTTTTTCTTTTCTTTTCTTTTTTTTTTTTTTTTTTTGCATGAGGCTGTATAGTTTTCACAACACCATTTATTGAAAAGCTTGTTCTTTTCTCATTGTATTTTCTTGGTTTCTTTGTCATAAATTAACTGACCACATACATGTAGGCTTATTTCTGGGCTCTCTATCCTGTTCTATATTGATCTATGTGTCTGTATTTATGCCAATCCCATGCTGTTTTTATTACTGTTACTTTGTAATACAGTATGTAATCAGGAAGTGTGATGTCTCCAGCTTTGTTCTTCCTTCCTTAAGATTGCTTTGGCTATTTGGGGTCTTTTATGGTTCCATATAGATTTTTAAATTGCTTGTTCTCTTTCTGTGAAGAATGGTATTAGAATTTTGATAAGGATTGCATTGAATCTATAGACTGCTTCGGGTAACATGGACATTTTTACAATATTAATTCTTCCAATATAGGTGCAGGAATGTCTTTCCATTTATTTGTATCTTCTGCAATTTTTCATAAATGTCTTATACTTTTCAGTGTACAGATCTTCCACCTCCTTGATCAAATTTATTTCTTGATTAAATTTACTAGGTATTTTATTTCTTTTGATGTAATTATAAATGACATTGTTTTATCAATATATTTTTCTGATCATTCATTATTAGTGTATGCAAATACAACTGATTTTTATATAGTGATTTTGTATCCTACAAATTTACTGAATTTGTATATTACTTCTAATGGTTTTTTGGTGGCGTCTTTAGGATTTTCTATATATATCATGTTATCTACAACTAAAGGCAGTTTTATCTTTCTTTTCCAATTTATTTATTTAAAGATTTTATTTATTTATCAGAGAGAGAGGGGGAGAGAGCGAGCACAGGCAGACAGAATGGCAGGCAGAGGCAGAGGGAGAAGCAGGCTCCCTGCCGAGCAAGGAGCTCGATGCGGGACTCGATCCCTAGACGCCGGGACCATGACCTGAGCCGAAGGCAGCTGCTCAACCAACTGAGCCACCCAGGCATCCCGATCTTTCTTTTCAAATTTAGATGCCTTTTATTTCTTTGCTAATCATATATCTGATAGGGATTTAATATCCAAAATTATAAAGAACACCTAAATAGCAGGAAAACAATCTGATTAAAAAATGAACAGGGGACCTGAATAGAAGTTTTTCCAAAGAAGTCCAACAAATGGCCAACAGCTATATGAAAAATGCTCAACATCACTAATCATTATGAATGCAAATGAAAACTTCAGTATAACCACACAGCTCTTAGAATCGTTATTACTAAAAAGACAAGAGTTAACAAATGCTGGCAAGTATGTAGAGAAAAAGGAACATTTGGATGTTCTGGGGAGGGGATATGAATTGGTTCAGCCACTCTGGAAAACAATATAGAGGTTTCTCAGAAAATTAAAAACAGAACTACCATATGATTGGCAATCCCACTCATGGGTAAATATACACAGGAAATGAAAACAAGATATCATAGGGATATATGCACTTTTATGTTGACATCTATATTATTCATATTAGCCAAGATGTGGAGACAACTTAACAATCCACCAACAGATGAATGTATAAAGAAGACGTGGTGTGTATATTTAACGGAATATCATTCAGCCATGAGAAAGAAGGAAATCTAGCCATTTGTGACAACATGGATGGACTTTGAGGGCATTAAGCAAAATGAGGTAAGTTAGACAGAGAAAGACAAATATTGTATGATATTACTTATATGTGATATCTAAAAAAAAAAAAGTCAAACTGATAGACAGTAGAAAAGTGGTTACCTGGGGATGGGGGAAAGAAGGAGAGTTTGGTGAAAGGGTACAAACTTTCAGCTTTAAGATGAGTAAGTTCTGAGGATGAATGTATAACAAGGTGACTATACTTGACAACACTGTATTGTAGAATTGAAATTATACAAAAACTGTAAAAGAATAGAACTTAAATGTTCTCTCTCTCACACACAAGAAGATAAACATGTGAGAGGATAGGTGTGTTAATTAACTAGATAGGGGAATTCTTTCACTATGTAAACATACCAAAGCACCACGATATACACTTTAAATATCTTAAAATTAATGTGTCAATTATACCTCAGTAAAGTTGAAACAAAAAAATTATTAGAGGGGTGCCTGGGTGGTTCAGTGGGTTAAGGCCTCTGCCTTCAGCTTAGGTCATAATCCTAGGGTCCTGGGATCGAGCCCCACATCAGGCTCTCTGCTCCAGCAGGGAGCCTGCTTCCCCCTCTCTTTCTCTCAGCCTGCCTCTCTGCCTACTTGTGATCTCTGTCAAGTAAATAAAATATTTTTTAAAAATTATTAGAAATTTTAAGACTATCTAGCAGCTTTTTCTCCTGCTGTAATTACCAGTCCAAACATAATCCCAACTTTATAAAAAGTGGGATTAACTAGATAGATTTTATATCTATCTAGTGGGATTTTATAAAGTGGTACCTACAAACCTTGAGACTTTTATTGGTTACGTGGGTATCTCAGTACACCATGAGGATGAGATGAGAAAGTCCTTTTGTTGTTGATGTGACTACTCTGTTGGTGCTATTTTGTGGACCTACTTGTCTCCTCTGGTACCTGAAAAATTATTGTGTGCCTTAGAGACCGAACTCCTTTCATACTCTTTGCTTGAAGGCATACATCTTGAATTTTAAGCTTCAAGTTGTGCCTATAGGAGAATCCATTTATGGCCTGACTTAGCCTTCCCCATGCAGAATTCTGCATATACATACATACATATATATATCATACATAATATACATATATAATATATAATACATATATATTATATATATATAGTATCATCTATCAATTTTCCCCTCCTACTCTGTGTTTGGCTTGGATTTCTAAATTAAAAAAAAAAAAAAAAACCACAACCAAACAAGAAATGCAAAATATTGTCCTCCTACATGGCCTTTAAACTTTTTTTTCCCACTGGGTCTCGATAACTTGACTTCTCTCTCCAAGACTTGTGATAATGATATGCTCTCCATTATATATGAAGTGCCACTCTAACTGTAACTGATTTAGTTGTTCTGCCCTACTGTCCTGAATCTCATCCTGAATTTTCATTCTCCTACCACTGATAAATGGATACTAGGCTTTTGAATATAATACTTGCAGTTGGCCTATGTATAATTTAGATAGATGCTATATTATTAGCGTTTTAAACAAGTTTTGAATTATAATTGGTCTGAAGAAATATGTATATCTTTATATTAAGAATCATGGATATTGCCTGAGGTTTTATGTTAAAGAAAGAATTATAAAACTGTATATATACAAGATAAGACATTAAATGTATATTGCACAAAATCAACATTAAATCTTATTTCACTTTTTTCATAGAAAAGATGAAAATAAGGAATTACCACTGCTTTCTTTAGAATACTCTGAATTATGTTAACTACTGTGCAAATTCCATATCATATTGAAATCTAAAACAAATTCTCAGCTTTGAAAGCAAAGGCTAGCAACTTTCACATTTAAGAAGTGTTGTGAAATAACAAAGGAACAATTAAAACTAGAAAGGTATTTCATATATAGTTAGCCCTTGGTAAGTAAATCTTAAAATACCAAATTGAAGGATTTTTTTTTTTTTTTAAGTTGGCCCCATGCATGAAGCCCATTGCAGGGCTCAAATCACAACCCTGGATCAAGACCTGAGCCAAAATCAAGAGTGGGTTATTTAACTGACTAAGCCACCCAGCCACCCTAGAATTGAAAGTTGTTTTAATATGATACAAAAATAGATGAATCTGAGATCTATGATTATTTTTCTACAGGTAGAACTCATATGATTAATTGTCCCTACAAAAATTTATTGAGCCTGATATATATTTATACTCATACAAATTAAAAAAGATATAAGGATGATTGAAAGTGTTAAAAAGAATGACATAGAAAATCACAAATTGTCTTAATATAACTATATAACTAAGGATTTTTGACTTAGTCTTTCAAACAAGATAGTAAAGCAAATTCGGATAAGAAAAAAACTTAAATAAACCTATCTTATCTCACATGCAAATCTTTTTTTCCCCCTTTACAGCATCCTTTAGAAAATTTCTCATCACAATATTATGTGTATATTTATCTGTGTCTTTGTTTCTGTAATTTTTGCATCTCCCATTAGAGGTCCAGAAGCTCCATAAAAGCAGGGATGATTTCATTTCTGTTTACCCTGGTTACTTAGCCAGTCACAGAGTACTGCTCAATAAATATTAGTCAATTGTATGAATTTTTTCTTCTTTTTTCACATTTCAGGAGATAATGAGCCATTTGAATTATCCAGATTTTCATTCAATTTCATCATTTAACTAATGCTTACTAAAAGTCTGTGTGTCATGTCTGTGCTTAGTTCTGGATGTATATCTGTAAACAAGAGACCTTACCTTCAAGGAACTTAAAATCTAGACAAGATAAACAGAAGAAGAATTTCAAATAATGAGACAATGTTTTCAAAGAGAAATGAGAGTGAGAGAGATAGAGAGATGCCCCTCCCCCACAAAAAAGAAGCAGCTTTAGGTCTCCACGTAAAATCTATAGATACATGTTACAGATCAAAATTATTTCTTATCTCTTAATCCCAATGGGAAGAATAAGCAAATATGAATTTTAGGACAAAAAAAAATCAACCAACCAATGGTATAATGAGAAAAAGATTTTCACTTCTCAATAATATATTCCATTTCATGAAGACTAGCCTGGAGCATCAGGTCAATTAATATAATAACTTGGTACATAGAGACTTAGGCATAGGAAGTGAAATTTAATTTAGTGGTCTTATGTTAATCACTAAGGGTCCAGAAGAGAGCAACAAAACAATCTTAAAAGAGAAAAACAGAATTTATGAGGGAACTAATCAAATATAGCCTAAAGAAGAGATGACAAAGTGGTATTTAATTTCACTTGAAGGGATATAGTAGAGACATGATATTAGGGCCAAAGAACTGGTATGAATGATGATTTAAACATGTGTCAATAATAAAAAATATATAAAAAATAAAAAATTTAAAATATATATATATATATATGCTGCTAGTGCATTTGGATATTTATATTTACTTAAAACTGGGTTTTTTTGCACCATAGAGTTATATGTTTTTGGCTCTGGGTTTAAGGACAATAAATAACATATTGGCTATAACCTAGGTGAGTAAGAATTTTTTGTTTTGTTTTCTTTGTGAGTATGTTAGTGGAGTTATTTTTTTTTTGAGCTGTGCTTTTTCAGCACAATTTGGTGATATACAGTAGTATATTGTGTTAGTTTAGCTCTTGAAAGTTCATATTCTTAGGTTAATTGAAGATGCTGAGGTATAAAGACTAATTAAAATAAAACTTAAAAACTAACAAATACCATTAATCATTTAATATGTTCATTAAAATCTATCTCTGACCATTGGACCCCTTTTGAAAACTTCATAAAACCATTTAACCGCTGAAAACTACAATTATAGACCAGAGCTGAGTCCATAATTTGGATTTGTATTTAAGCTACTGAGTTTTAATATTAAAAATTTTAAAATATGGTTGAAAATTAATATGGAGTGATTACTTCAGATATTTTGAAATGTGATTTCATTTAAATTTTTTGTAGTGTTTCAATTTGCTTCAGTTATTTTTTATGTTAAAATGGATTTCTACTCTGATTCACAATTCCACTCTGATTCTTAACTTTTTAAATTATTTCATTCCATATGTTAACTAAATGGAATTTAAATAAAAACTTGAAACTACAAAAAATAGAAAAAAAAATTAACTTATTTTATTCCAAATGATTACATTAACTAAAAACCAAAAATAAAATAAAATCTCTATCCTGAGAATAAATTTGAATGAAATACATAGATTGCAACTATTATTATAATATCATTTTTTAGTTAAAACTATTAAAGGGATTAAAATATTTTAGGGTACAAAAGTAAAATCTGATTAAGTCATTAGAAAGGCATTTATTTATCAAACTACTCTTTCCAGTTCCACATTTCAGTTAACATTATTTATTCAGTTTCCCTATGTGTTCAACACTATTCTGTTTTGTATTCTATTTGCAAGTACCATAAAATATACTTTAAAAGAGAGAAGGAGACACATGTACAAAACATTTATATATATACGCACACACACACACACACACATATGCTAATACCATATACATATACATGTATACATATACATAAATATATACATATACATATAAATAACAGTTCAGTATATAACCAAGTAATTCATTATAAATTACAGACCATAAAGAAAGACTACCAGTGGAAGCTAGGGCAATCAGGAATGTGCAATTGAGAGGGATAGGGGCTGTGACTGAGTACTAGGATCTCAACTTGGTTAAGAGGAGTGAGGGGAAAACACAAAGAACAAAGCCCAAATAGAATTTGTGCTGGAAGAGTAAGAAAATTCAACTGACTAGAATGGTCAGAAGGGAAAAACCCTGGGAGGGAAAATAAAGCACAAAAATCTAAGTATTTGTTCAAGGAGTTCAAACTTGCTCAGAATAGCAAAGAGGTTTGACTGTAGACATGAATGGCAGGGAGACCAGGTGACGCATTTGCTTGGGAAATATTGTCAAAATGAACAATACAAATAAGCATTGATGCCAAACATTTTTCATTAAAAAGTTAACTTAGAATGTATGGCAAATCCAGAATTTTTTTTTGATTGTTGTTAGTTAATACTGAAAAATGATTATTTCCCCTCAAATTTTGACTTCTTACTTAATCTTCCATTACAATGTGAATATCTCATCCCTCTGATTCCAGCCCTCTATCCAGTTTTGGTGGAATGGCTTGCTATTTCCTCATTATTTCCATTATTCTTTGTAAGTTTTAAAATTAAAAGCCAACTTTTTTCTCAGCCTAGTTGTTAACTCAGGTTTGTGTAAATGCATAATCTCACATACATCAAGAACCACTTGTGTTCCTGGGCCAGCTCCCAGAAAGCCGATTGGGTGCATCTCTCTAGTGACAACACACTGGGGACTTGAAATTGACAATGATGGGGATATTTACACCCCATGAAAATTGGCAAATGCTACAAGTTAAATGTTTTTCGTTTGGTCGGTTTTGTTTGGGAGGAAGGGAGTGGTTTGTTAAACCTTGATTAACACACCATTGTGGGCAACAATATATTTTTCCATACACTTTCCAATTGGTTTTTAGTTCCAGTTTTTATGAATCAACAAGAAAATATCTATAGGGCGCCTGGGTGGCTCAGTGGGTTAGAACCTCTTCTTTCAGCTCAGGTCATGATCTCAGGGTCCTGGGGTCCAGGCCTGAGTTGGGCTCCCTGCTCAGCGGGGAGACTGTTTCCCTTCCACCACCCCCCCGCCACCGCTCCTCACCTGCCTGCCTCTCTGCTTACTTTTGATCTCTCTCTGTCAAATAATTTAAAAAAAAAAAACCTTAAAAAAAATAAAAAAGAAAATATCTATGGAACACCCATACTGCTTAAGCCTACTAGGCTAAAAAGCATAAACATGAAAGCTCACAATCTCTTCTTGTTAGTGTACACATAATACCTATAGACTATGAAATCTGATGTGTTCACTCTCATGAAGTTAAAAAAAATGCTTAGGTATTTCAATATTCCTTGGTATATACATTACAGGAAGAAAGGAAATCAAGGTTTAGCTCCACAACTCCTTGGCTCTAGAAAATATATCCTGATAGGATCAATAATCAAATAAGAGGTAACAGGACATTTTTAACAAAATTCCTGTGGCACATACATTTGCACAATTGGCAAATAATTTAGATTTTAGTACTTGGGACAAGAATTGCAAACGTCAGGTGCAACTCTGTGGATTGCTCTTTGGATAATCTGTTCTTGCAATAACTTTAATTAATCTGAGAGTCTTATACATCCAGCTAGAAGTTCATGAATCATTTTCTAAAAATGTGGTGAAAGTGTGTCTGGCAGCAGGGAATCATTAAAGAAACAATAGCTTGATTGAAGGACCTTGAGCTCTGATATTTTCCAGGGTTTCCTCCATCACTGATTTGGGAAGACATCAACAAAGTTATGGCATCTTTATTCTGGGCTATTTCAGCTATAAAAGCATCTCTGGTAGCATGTTTATCATTCATTCTAATTCTTCATAATTAATAAGTTCTCATCAGGTAATAGGCTCTATGCTTCTCATTATCTCATCCTTCCTGAAACTACAGTCTAGTAGTAAAACCAAAAATAATCAGTTACAAATCAGTAAGGGTGAAGGTGTTTCAGACAATACAGACAATGGCCTTTTAGGGAATTGAAAAACATTCACTAGAGTACGAGGTTTTGATAGGGACACAGTTCTTAAAAAAAAAAAAAAAAATCACATGCAAATTTTAAAAATCAGATTTGAATTTCTTTTCTTTTTTTCTTTCTTTCTTTTTTTTTGTGTGTGTGTGTGTGTCAGAGAGAGAGTGTGTGTGTGTGTCCGCGCATGTTGGCGCATGTGGGAGCACCCGATAGGGGGAGGGGCAGAGGCAGAAGGAGAAGCAGGCTCCCCACTGAGCAAGGAGCCCTACATGGGACTCAATCCCAGGACCGGAGATCATGACCTGAGACGAAGGCAGACGCTTAAGTGACTGAGCCACCCAGGCATCCACAGATTTGGATTTCTTAAGGAAATAATGGGAAAGTATTAAATATTTATTTTATTTATTTATTTTGTGTGTGTATAGGATTAAAGAAATGATCAGATTTTATTTTGGAAAGAACCTAAACTTAAAAGGAAAAATACCTAATCTTTAGTAAATTAAAATATTTGGAGCTATGCAAATCCCAGTGGGAGCCAAATCAGTGCTCACAAACTGAAAAGAATATGACCAAACTCAGAAGAACTAGTTTATTAAGAACACAGACAGGAATTTTTTAAGGAAAGAGCAAACTCACTCTGCCAAAGCCTTCATCATTGCAGATGGCTATGGGAAGTAGTGTTTCGATGTGGGAATTCATCCCAATCTTTGCTTCACTGTTCTTCTCTCAATAGAAATAATCATTTGGAAAGTTTCTCTGACATACTTATTCTTACTAAATGGGTCAGTGTTTCCACCCTACCCTACATGCCTACAACATAAAGAAGAAATACATACTGGGCTTGAAGTCATACAGTAGTTGTGCAGTGCTTACCTCTGGTGTCCTGGAGCCAGAGCCTAAGATTGAGCTGCTTGAAAAGATTTATCCTTTTATTTATTTATTTATCTCCATAAAATAAGAAAACCAATACCTCTAAGTTAAAAAGATTAACTTATGGGGATGGGGTAACTGGATGATTGGCATTAATGCAATGAGCATTGAGTGTTATATGCAACTGATGAATTACTGAACTCTACCCTGAAACTAATAATACACTAAATGTTAACTCAATTGAATTTAAGTGGTATGAGTTTTAAAAAAGAGGTTACATTATATAGCATTATAGTCTGGAGTGTTTTTTTTTAAATAAAATGCCCTATTTAAAATTTCTGCCCATTATTTTTACTGTCTGTTAATTATCTAGTGTTATCATGTTAGCCAGAAAAATAAAGAGAGGTTGTTACCTTGAAAGGCGATGCATTGTCTTATTTCTCTATGGTGTGTTTTAAAATTTTCTTCATATATTGGAGACTATGTGTCTTAACTTTCCCACAGTTTCCAGAGTTACCTTTTTTTTGTTTCTAAATTCACTTAAACACATAAACAAATGAGATATTTAAAGGGTTTCACCCACGGTTGGATAAGTGATGATGGGGATAATAATGATAATGATTCTGGGAGTCAAATTTTCATCTGCCAAAAAATTAGATTAATTCCATAGCTGTGAGAAAATCACCATAGTCACAAGTTTTTCCTTTGGCATATATATTATAAAATATACTTTTATCCTCACTTGCCAACTTCATGCTATCATTCACACAGAAAGAACCATAAAATTAGAAATAACTCATTGATTCTGGAAATGGGCAAACCCAAGTTGTATTACTGAAAGTTATACTATCTGTATCATTTGAACAAGTTCCTTAATCCCCACAGTCCTTGGATTCCTCTGCCATAAAATAAGAGAAACAATAACTGTGGTTAAAGAGGTTAAATGATACAGCATATATAAATTCCTTAGCACAGAGTAAGTACTGAATGCATAGTCTTCCCTCCAAATTTGGAAAAAAATGTAATTACTGCAAATTTATTTTACATGTTTCTTATAAGACAGTACAAAGCTATAAAGAATTAAACAATAATTTCAGTTTAATTATTGTTTAATTAAGCTACAAAGACTTAAACAATTATTTTCAGTAGAACTGTTTTCTTTAACATCAATTTATTATAATTATTTGCCCTAGTATTCATCCTCTCTGAAAAAGTTATCACAATTTAATATAGGTTCCCATAAAGAGAGAATGGTTAGTTATTCTATGTATTTTCTTGCAACATTTAGTGTCATACCTTGAAATTTTTCCATTCCTTTTTTTGTTCCCTTTGCAAATATTCAGTTTTGATATCCTCCTGTAAGAAAATAAGATTCTATTGGTTAAATGAGCCAATACTTTTTCCAGTTATTTAGTGTCCTGTACTGTGATTCAAACTTTTTTTTTTAAGATCTTATTTATTTATTTGACAGACAGAGATCACAAGTAGGCAGAGAGGCAGGCAGAGAGAGAGGGAGGAAGCAGGCTCCCTGCTGAGCAGAGGGCCCCATGTGGGGCTGGATCCCAGGACCCTGAGATCACGACCTGAGCCGAAGGCAGAGGCTTTAACCCACTGAGCCACCTAGCCGCCCCTGTGATTCAAACTATTAGAATCTATCTAGAATCAAAGCAAACCTTGAACATGTATAACTGTTAGCAGCTAAAAAACAATAGCCAAGATGTTGAACAGGCACATGACAAAAAGAGATGCAATAACTTGTTTGAGCTTAAGAGATGAAGCATTAGAGATGAAGACACAGTCAGATCTTCAAGGACAAACAGGGTTTTGAAATAAAGTTCTATTGGTAGCTGATAATGGATAATTATCAAATACGTAAGTAACTTAATTATATTAACATGAATTCACCCACAGTCTTTCCAGCCATTCTTTTATCTTCATTAACACTTCCATTTTATAAAATAGTAAACAACTAAGAAACAGAGGGATGAAATTAAATGGTTCCACATTTTTAAAATAAAGACTTGCTCAACATGATCTCTGAAATTATTATTCCATTTCTTCTGTGTATATCATCATTTTTGTTTTTATTGCTTTTAAATTTAAATTATGAACACAATGAGTGAATACACGTCTATATTTATGTTTCATGTTTGTAGAAAATGTAATAAAAATTAAAACCTAACAATTCTCTTACTAAGTCTCCCAGAAAGCTTCTAGTTATCAAATGCAAAAGGGCATTTTTACATTTTAGAAGGATGTGATTGCTCATCTATTATATTTTAAATAAATTAGAAGGACACAAACATATGAATATAAAAACTGTTTTCTTGAGGGTGTCTAGGTGGCTCAGTGGGTTAAGCCTCTGCTTTCGGCTCAGGTCATGATCCCAGGGTCCTGGGATTGAGCCCCGCATCTGGCTCTCTGCTCAGCAGGGAGCCTGCTTTCCTTCCTCTCTCTCTGCCTGCCTCTCTGACTACTTGTGATCTCTGTCTGTCAAAAAAATTAAAAAAAAAAATTAAAAAAAAAAACCCTGTTTTCTTAAACAGAAAAAAAAGAGCACCCCTTAACATATGAACTGTTCTTCTCAAAACCTGTAATATTACCTTATGGTCTATGTATAGTCAAAAAAATCCAAGAAATAATTAATTTGGCTTCATGCATTATATCACATAATAAAAAGTATTAAAGACATTATATACAGCAACTTATTTATCTTCTGGAATATGATCTTTCACATAAAATAGTAAGTTTCCAGTTTTTCAGTATGATGGATACATGTCACAGTTAATAAAATAATCAAATAAACAATGTAATAGAGAGTAAATCACATAACTATTCATTTTCAGCAAACATATATGAATACAAACTAACTAAACATAATTCAAACCTTGGTAATTCAGCAGGCACATAAATATTTTTTTCATTACTTTTGCTTTGACTATAGTGTTCAGATATTATCAGTTTGCAGTAATTCCCAGGTAATAAATGCTACATAAAACTACTTTTGTTTTTATTTGGATATTTGTGAGAGCTTGGCAATCATTTTTGGAATTATGCTTTTGATGACTCCCAGAGTAAAGCAAACCTTAGGATTAAATGTAGTGGCTGTGGCTTTCCTGACATTATTATTCCTCATACAAAGATAATCTGCTGGATAACTTCACACTGTAGAATAACTAATGACCCCATTCTCTTTTTGGCAGTCCAAATGAAGCATTTTTCAATGAAAACAAAGAACAGATGTTCAACATTAGCAGATGTCTGCTAGGGTGACACACTAAACCTATGCAGGGAGTGGAAATCCTAGATCCTCTCATATGTGTAAGAAATGCTGACCAGTGCGTGTAAGATTTCCTAGTAGCATCATCTGGTTTTGTAAGAGTAGAATTTTGCTCATGTATTAGATTAGATAATGATACCATCCCACATTCCAGTCCCTAAGCTGCTTCCAAAACTATTTTTCTTTTGAAAATAATATTAATGATCCATTAGATTTTTAAGCTGTAATTAGGGTTTTATTACTTGTAAACTCTTTCTATGTCAAATAAAATAAAAGACTGTAACACACAAAGATCATTTATCTGCACTACTCAAATAAAATCTTGGCTTTTTTTTTTTTGCCTCAAGTCCATATGGCTTTCTCTATTATTCATTTTTTAGCCTACTGAAATATCATACTCTCCGTGTCTTCTAAGTAAACTTGTCCCCTTCCCTGTGAAGGTCCTTCTTATCCTGGTCAGGCTGCAAAACCAGTGCTTGGTAGCCACCTGTGCAGGTATTCTCCCTTCCCTGATAAACTGCTAAAACCTTGTGCATAACTTCTGGAGCCTTCTGACAGGACCTGTACTCAGTTCTCCTGTGCGCTCATGTCCTCTGTGGGACAGTTCTCCCAAGCGGGCAACCTTCTCAAACTGCTCAGGCTAAGACCCTCAGCACTGAACCCTACCCCTTCATCCTTATTCTAAGCATGTTCAGACTCTGTGTCTACTGTCCCTCTATCTGGATGCCCTCCTCAGCTGTCTCAGGCTCCAATAACCCCTGCCGTGCAACCCTACTAGGTGAATGCCACATTGTCTTGCATGGGTCTCCACACCCTATCCTTCCTTGCTGGTGCTGCCCTGCTCACCCATGGCTTTAGGACTAAAGTGTACAAGAAGGGAAGGAAATGGAAAGAAACTCCTACATATATACTCTGTATATATACCCTGTGTATATACTCCTACATATATACCCTGTATATATATATACTCCTACATATATACTCTGTATATATACTTATATATACTTATATACAAAATACATATGTACATATATTTATGTATGTACATATGTATACATATGTTGTATACATAATTAAGAATAACCTAATAGTGAAAAAATCAACTGACACTATTTACAACTGAGTTATTTGTTTCAGATCTTATATTTTGGCACAAATATAATAATTCTGTTGTGAGTGAATGCAAATAACTTAAATCTCACTGTTTAACTTGGAGAATCAACTATTTTTTACATATTTTTGGTGGTGCTAAGTTATTTAAATGACTAATTGTTTCTTAGAATTTGTTTTTAGTCATAAAAAATTTTTTTAAAGATTTTATTTATTTATTATTTGACAGAGAGAGAGCACAAGCAGGAGTGGCAAGCAGAGGGGAAGGGAGAAGCAGGCTCCTTGCGGAGCAGGGAGTCCAATTCAGGACTTGATCCCAGACCCTGGGATCATGATCTGAGTTGAAGACAGATGCTTAACAGACTGAGCTGCCCAGGTGCCCCTGAAAAAATTGTTTTTTAAATATAAAATAAAACACACTTTCAAAGACAAAAGAAAAAGATAAATCTTGAATCACTAGCAAAGTTGAGAGGTACTTATGAGTTAAATAAATTAGTTTCGTGACCCAATGATGAAGAAAGCACATTTTAGCTCTCAGCACTTGGAAAAAAAGTGTATTTTCCATCTTCTGAATCCTCTTATAATTTAGAAGGCATTATTGTATATCTGGTCAACATATTAATCCATTTTGCTAGGAACCCTTTTAAGGTAATGCTTAATTATTTTTAATTTCCCCCTATTTTTGGAATTAAATATAATATATGTATATACACAATAATAATAAATAAGTATATAATGAAGGTATATTTAGAATATATATTCTAGTCTATTTAACGTAGTTTCATTTTTAGAAGTTTTTAAACCTAGAATCCCAAATTTTTGTTTTTATAAATTTCTTCATTTTTTTTTAATCCTTCCTGTGTTATCTCTTTCTCTCTTCCCACTTTTCCTAGAATACATTTCCGTCTCATTCTTTTTCCAGTTCATTCATCAAGGAAGTGTATAAAGCCTGATGTCACACTATTTGACACAAGTACAATTGGATTTAAATTTTAAAACTAAATCTTTTTGAAGGTTTAGTATAACATGGAAATTATTAACTATTCTCCATCTAGTTTTGTACACGGTACCCACCAGTAGAATCATCAGGTGTGCTTATTAGTGCCACCTCTCCAGATTATCTTAAATTGGTAACCACAGAGCATGTTGCCTCACTGATAACAATGCAATGAGCTTTTGTGATTATTCTATTATTATTATACCTTTATTGGCTATTGCAAATGCAGTGTAGCCTGAGAAACATCTAAGCTTGATAATCCACCGCCTTCTTGAATTCATCTGCTACTTTTAATTGTCATTTGATTGGGCTTTTAATGGATTACTTTTTTAATTGATTACTTAATTAAATAAACTATATGTATTTCCCATATGTCAGAAGCCAAAAAGTACACAGATGAATGACATTTTTGGCTATTGTTCTTGAAGAATTCTCAGGTTATTTGAATATAAATACCCTTGAAAAAATCAAGGGTTGGAAAGTCAGTTAAGCCACTGACTCTTGGTTTTGACTCAGGTCACGATCTGAGTCCTGAGATCCAGCCCAGCATGGGCTCCCTCTTCATCACAGAGTCTGCATAAGTATCTCTCTTCTTCTCCCTCTTCCCCTCCCTCTGCATGCTCTCTTTCTCAAAACAAATAAATCTTTAAAAAATAAAATTAAACAGAGAAAATTTACACTGAAATAGCTATTTTATGTCTTCAGTGATAACATTGATGTTGCTTTCCCATAAAGCTCCCATAAAGCTCAATAAAAACTGTACTTTACCTGACCACTATGATAAAGGATATGCTAAAAGACACAATGAACAAACTACACTGTTTATTTCTTGCTCCTGTCATATTCCAGTGTAGGTTGGTAGGATGGCCGTGGTACTGCTTTACATAGATATTCAGGGACCCAAGCTCTATCTGTGGCTTCTTAATTCCAGAGACCTCAGAGGCCTCCTCTAATTCAAACAAGGGAAGATGGAAAATATAGTATCATGAGTGGGAGAATATGGAAACTACAAGGAAATCTGAAAAATACAACTTAGTTGTGTTCAGGAAGAAAGTGAAAAGATTTGGGGAACAACAAGATTGTTTCTGTCATAAATGTTATTTTATCTTTGCAGTTGACAAAGATCTAAAAATAATGTTTATGACAGATAGTTTATGGTTGATCATCATTTCACAAAATGGAAACATAAATCATGGAAAATAATAGAGAAATTCTAATCAATATTGAGATTTTTAACATGACAAATCTCTCTCTTTTTTTTCCTGGCAGTTGATATGTTGTAATAGATTTGTTTCTATTTTACTATAAGGAGTTCTTATTCTATATAGTATTCATTTTATCTGATTCTTATTTAAATAATCCTAAGGACCCATCCAGTTTTGGTGCTGTTAGAAATGGGAGACCTATGAGATAATTTATAGCTGAAGTTATTGAAGATTCTACCGGTAGGTAGCAAGTATTAGCTAACTCATTTTACTCCAGCTCTCAAAACTATCACCTTTATAAAAAAAAAAAATGCACCTTGACTAAAAGAAAATAGTTACTATTACATATACACTTTTAAAAATTCACATAATTGGTAAAATTTAATCATGAGAGGATTAGATTTTTATATCTAAACAATCTGACAGATTAAAAAAGCATAAACAATAATAAACTGAATGATACTATTTTTGCAATTTTAGAAAGAAATTCATTTAGAATTTTGTTGATAAATGAGAGATTACTTAACAAAGCAAAACAAAATCTGTGTTCAGCAAAAGTAAAATAACAACTAGCTTTCTAAAGAACTAATTTAACCTGAAACAAAAACATATGACTTTTGGCCCTGGTATTGTATAAAACAACATTTTGGAAAAGATTCTAGAATCTTTGAAACAGAATCTTAGACATATTTACATTAGCACCATGGTCCTGGAATTTCTTCTATAATTATCTTGAGACAAAACATCCCAATCTTATTCTCATCACTTCCAGTGGATGGAGTGTTACTACTTCTCAGGTGAACAAGAGCCATTGCTAAGTATATATGTCTTTATAAAAGGCTGTCCTATACTGACTTAAAATAAAATTCCTTATGACTTCCAGCCATTAATCTTTTCTTCTGTGATCTAAGACAATAAATATATTTATCGTTCTACATAAGATATTTTTAAATAATGATGATGGATTTAATGCAATCAATCCTTTTCTGTTCTGAGCATCTTTCTTTTTACCAGTTCTTTAAAATTTCCAATTAAATTGTTGGCTTCCCTTTCAGAATTTCTGTGGGTATTCCTAACCAGAAAAACATGTTTGAGATGAGAAGCAACATAGTTGGCATTTGTGATATCATTTTTAACATAAAAATATGCAGTAAAAAATAATATACCTCAATAATGAAATCCTTGAACTTCAAATTTCTCATGGAATACAATAAAGTTATGTTCATACTCTGTTACTTGGGTTTATTCTTTGAGAAAAATGGTGGTATTGTTATCTCAGGAAAAAAATTGTTCTTAATATTTATTATTTATGAACATTAAGCTAGAAAGAGTACATAATTTTTAGGTCAGATAAATATCCAGTAGGATACATCCAACTGGACATGGGTAGAAGAATAGAAGTATTGACCATATCTCCACCCTCAAATTCCAGGAAGCAAAAGAAAACTACTAAGGTAAAATCAAATGCACAGCAATGTTCAGAAGGAGAACACAAGGACTAGTAACATCCTGTATAAGATAGAAAGCTCAATTGGGGTACCTGGGTGGCTCAGTGGGTTAAAGCCTCTGCCTTCAGCTGAGGTCATGATCCCAGGATCCTGGGATCAAGCTCCACATCGGACTTTCTGCTCAGCAGGGAGCCTGCTTCCCCCTCTCTCTGCCTGCCTCTCTGCCTACTTGTGATCTCTCTCTGTGTCAAATAAATAAATAAATAAAATCTTAAAAAAAAAATAGAAAGCTCAAGGAATCTGAAAAAGATAATAATAATCTCATATACATAAATGTTGGATATATTTTTAAAAAAGAAACAAAAATCTTTTCCTACAGAAGGAACATTTGCTTGAGAGACCAGCCAATTAATGCATATATTAAGTGACCTCTTTGAATCTTTCTTCATCAGAGTGGCTGACTTCAGGATAAATCCTCAGAATAAAGTTAAGTAATTCCACGATTAGAATGGTGAATGATGAGCTTTATTTCAGGAGGCCAGTGTAGGTTTTGGGTCAGAGAAATAGGGTAGCATTATCAGAACTTTACACCATCCTGCTGCTATTAGCCTTACACACATACTTGTTGAAGGAATCAAGAGCCAAGCTACACACCAATGGTAAACTCAATAATCTCCTTCTACTGCCCACTTTGTCCACATGGTCCAAAAAAGCTAAGCCTTCTTTAAGCAGAATCTACATTTCTTGGTTTTGTACGGAGTTCATAACTGGGTTGAAGATGAGCATTCTGACTACCAGATGTGGATGTCTAAAAATATAGACACAAAAAAGACCATAATAGATATATTTAATGTCAAATCATATTTGTAGAAATTAAAAACATAACTAGATAATATTTTTTAAAACTTCCTGATCAAATGAATAGTAAAATATACTTGATGATTCACTCTGGTAAGCTTTAAGATCGAATGGAGGTTGTATCTTAATACATTAAAAAGTACAAAGGAACCAAAATGGAAAGAATGAATAAAGTTAGAAAAATGAAGAGCAAATCTATGATATTTAGGATTCATTTCACATGTGTCAGAAGGGATAATGGAGATTAGAGCCTTTACAATATGAAGCCTTTAAAATATGAAGTGTTCAGACACCACAACTACCTTTCTAAACTCATCTCCTACCACTCATCCACTCCAACCACTCTGGCCTTCTTTATATTTCTTGCACTTGTTTACCAAGTTCTCAACTCAAATAAGAATTGGACCTTTGAATATGTCTATTCCCTCTGTCTGAGACACACTTCCATAAAATAAATGTCTGATTCTTCCTTCAGGTCTCTGCTTAAATGTCAGTATATCCACAATGCTTTCCCTGTTTATACATTATAAAATTGCCCTTCCAGCCCAATCTAGGGCACTCCATCTTTCTCTAGATCTGCTATATTTATCCCTACAATGCTGATTAAGTCAAATAAATTATGTACACTTTTATTTTCAGTCTCTTTTGTCAGACTGCAGGAACTTGCTCTGTTTTGCCACCTACTACATCCCTGTAATCAGAGCACTGTCTTGTACATAGTAGGCACTTAAAATACTCGTTAAATAACTGACTAAATGAAAAAATGAATGACTGGGGGGAGGAGCAAGATGGTGGAGGAGTAGGAGACCTAATATCATCGGGTTCCAGGAGTTCAGCTAGATAGTTATCAAACCATTTTGAACACCTACACTCTCAACAGGAGATTGAAGAGAAGAAGAGCAGCAATTCTAGAAACAGAAAAGTGACCACTTTCTGGAAGGTAGAATGTATGGAGAAGTGAATCTGAGGCAACATACAGAAAGATAGACTGCAAGGGGAGATGCCGGCTCCTGGCAAGCAGTAGAGTGGTAGAGCACAAAATTGGAACTTTCAGAAATCTGCTTCACTGAGGATTGTGGCTCCAGAGGTTAAGTGGGGGGTGGGGGTGGTGGGGGTGGTGTGTGGTGTGTGGTGTGTGGAACTCTCGCCAAGACAGTGTGGTCTCAGAACCCATGGGGTCACAAAAAGACCAGGGGTGCCTGAATGTGACAGGCCCTGAGATATCAGAGCAGGGAAGCCAGCTGCAGAGATGGGAGCTGAGGAGGGGGCTCTCAGGTTTGAGTTCCCTTAAACCATGATCTGAGGCACAGTCAGGCTACTGCTCTTTGAGCAGGCACCCCAAAAGTGGCAGATCTGGGGAGAACCCTTCCTTCTTCCTCTGGGAGGAGTGGTGTGGGAGTGCACTGCAGGAATCTGCTGGGTTTGGAGACTCAAAAGGGGGCTGTGTGCCAGAGATAGAAATGATCAGTGACAGGCTAGGTGAACACAGAGTGCAACTGGAGACAGGGAGACAGGAGCGATTGACTGCTTTTCTCTGAGGACACACTGAGGAGTGGGGCCCCAAGCTCTTGGCTCCTACAGACCACAGACTGGGAGGCCACCATCTTCATTCCTGTCTTCCAAAGCTTTGTGGAAAGTGTTCAGGGAACAAAAAGCTCCTGAGAGAAAACCCAAGCAGATTACTTAGCCTGGCCCCTGGCAAGGGCAGTGCAATTCAGCCTCAGGCAAAGACATTTGAGAATCATTGCAAAAGGCCCCTCCCCAAGAAGATCAGCAAGAACATACAATCAAGACCAAGTTCAATAGTCAATGAGAGCTGCAGACCTCCAGAGCTAGGGAAATGCAACACATAGAATTCATGGCTTTTCCCCCATGATTCTTTAGTCTTTCAAAGTTAAAATTTTTTAAATATGATTTTTTTCTTATTCTATTTTTAAAAATTTTTCCTCTTTTGTACTTTGAAGTTTTTTAACTATTTTATCTTATCAATACCTTTTTAAAAATCTTTTAAAATTTTCATTGTCAAAGTCATATTCTATCCCTTCATTGTATTTAGCCTTATTTGTTGTATACATATTGGTTTTTCTTTCTTTAAAATTTTGGGATACAGTTTCTTCTAACAGATCAAAATATACCCTAAATCTAGTGCATGGCTTTTTTCTAGTCACCAGCCTGATCACATTCTTTCCTTTTTCTTTTTCTAATCAACTTCTTATCAGTTCTTTTTTAAAATATTTTAAAATTTTCACCTTTACAGTCATATTCCATCCCTTCATTGTGTTTACCCTTATTTTTGTATACATATATGTTTTCCTTTCTTTAAAATTTTGGGAGGCAGTTTCTTCTATCATACCAAAATACACCTAAAATCAAGTGTGTGGCTCTGTCCTATTCACAACTCTAATATATAGAGTTATATATATCACAACCTAAACCAGGGCAAGGGTTGGGGCAGAAGCAGAAAGGAGAAACAAACAAACAAAACAAATTATATTTAGAACATTCCATCCCAGAACAACAGAATACATGTTCTTCTCTAGTGCACATGGAACATTCTTGAGAATTGATCATATCCTGGGTCACAAATCAGGTCTCAACCAGTACCAAAATATTGGGATCATTCCTTGCATATTTTCACACCACAATGCTTTGAAACTAGAACTCAGCCAACCACAACAGGAAAGGTGGGAAGAACACAAATACATGGAGGCTAAAGAGCATCCTACTAAAGAATGAATGGGTCAACCAGGAAATTAAAGAAGAATTGAAATAATTCAGGGACACAAATGAAAATGAAAACACAACAGTTCAAAATCTATGGGATATACCAAAGGCGGTCCTGAGAGGAAAGTATATAGCAGTACACACCTTTCTCAAGAAACAAGAAAGGTCTCAAGTACACAACCTGACCCTCCACCTAAAGGAGCTGGAGAACAATAGCAAAGAAAGCTTAAAACCAGCAGGAGAAGAGAAATAATAAAGATCAGAGCAGAAATCAGTGAAATAGAAACCAAAAGAAGAGTAGAACAAATTGATGAACTAGCAGATGGTTTTTTGAAAGAATTAATAAGATTGATAAACCCCTGGATAACCTTATCAAAAAGAAAAGAAGAAGGACCCAAATAAATAAAGTCTTGAATGAAAGAGATCACAACCAACACAAAAAAAAAAAAAAAAAAAATCAAACAATTGTAAGAACATACTATGAGCAACTGTACACCAACATATCTGATAATCTGGAAGAGATGGATGCATTCCTAGAGATGTATAAATTACCAAAACTGAACCAGGAAAAAATATAAAACCTGAACAGTTTTATATCCCATAACCAGTAAGGAGATTGAAGCAGTCATCAAAAATATCCCAATTAAAAGAGAAAAAGAGCCCAGGGCCAGATGGCTTCCCAGGGGAATTCTACCAAACATTTAAAGAAGAATTAATACCTATTCTCCTGAAACTCTTCCAAAAATTAGAAATGGAAGGAAAACTCCCAAACTCATTTTATGAGGCCAGCATAATTTTGATCTCAAAACAAGACAAAAACCCCCAACAAAAAGGAGAATTACAGACCAGTATCTTTGATGAACAGGGATGCAAAAATTCCCACCAAAATACTAGCCAATAGAATCCAACAGTATAAAAGGATTATTCACCACAACCAAGTGGGAATTCTTCCTGGGCTGCAAATTTGGTTCAATATTCACAAATTAATCAATGTGATACAATACATTAATAAAAGAAAGAACAAGAACCATATGATACTCTCAATAGATGCAGAAAAAAAGCATTTGACAAAGTACAGCATCCTTTCTTGATCAAAACTCTTCACAGTGCAGGGATAGAGAGTACATACCTCAATATTATCAAAGCCAGCTATGAAAAACCCACAGCAAATATCATTCTTAATAGGGAAAAACTGAGAGCTTTTCTGCTAAGGTCAGGGACATGGCAGGGATATCCACTATTACTACTGCTATTTGACATAGTACTAAAAGTCCTAGCCTATGCAACCAGACAAGAAAAAGAAATAGAAGGCATCTGAATTGGCAAAGAAGAAGTCAAAATCTCACTCTATGCAGGTGATATACTTTATGTGGACAACACAAAAGACTCCACTCCCAAACTGCTAGAACTCATACAGGAATTCAGTGAAGTGTCAGGATATAAAATCAATGCACAGAAATCAATTGCATTTCTATACACTAACAGCAAGACAGAGGAAAGAGAAATTATAGAGTTGATCTCATTTACAATTGCACCCCAAACCATAAGATACCTAGGAAAAAAAGCTAACCAAAGAGGCAAAGAATCTGTACTCAGAAAACTATGAAGTACTCATGAAAGAAATTGAGGAAGACACAAAGAAATGGAAAAACGTTCCATGCTTATGGATTGGAAGAACAAATATTGTGAAAATGCTACCTAAAACAATATACACATTTAATTCAGTCCTTATCAAAATGCCATCCATTTTTTTTTCAAAGTAATGGAACAAATAATCCCAAAATTTATATGGAACCAGAAAAGACCCCAAATATCCAGAGGAATGTTAAAAAAAGAAAACCAAAGTTGGTGGCGTCACAATTCCAGACTTTAAGCTCTATTACAAAGCTGTCATCATCAAGACAGTATGGTACTGGCACAAAAACAGACCCATAGATCAAAGGAACAGAATAGAGAACCCAGAAATGGACTCTCAACTCTATAGTCAACTAATCTTTGACAAAGCAGGTAAAAATGTCCAATAGAAAAAAGACAGTCTCTTCAGCAAATGGTGTTGGGAAAATTGGATAGCCACATGCAGAAGAAGGAAATTGAACCATTTCCTTACACAACACACAGAAATAGGCTCAAAATGGATGAAAGACCTTACTGTGAGAAAGGAATTCATCAAAAACCTTGAGGAGAACACAGGCAGCAACCTCTTCAACCTCAACTGCAACAACTTCTTCCTAGAAACATCACCAAAGACAAGGGAAGCAAGGGCAAAAATGAACTATTGGGACTTCATCAAGATAAAAAGCTTTTGCACAGCAAAGAAGCAGTCCAAAACAAAACAAAACAAAAGACAACCAACAGAATGGTAGAAGATATTTGCAAATGGCATAACAGATAAAGGGCTAATATCCAAAATCTATAAAGAACTTATCAAACTCAACACCCAAAGAACAAATAATCCAATCAAGAAATGGGCAGAGGACATGAACAGACATTTTGGTAAAGAAGACATCCAAATGACCAACAGACACATGAAAAAGTGCTCAATATCACTCAGCATCAGGGAAATACAAATCAAAACCATAATGAGATACACCTTACACCAGTCAGAATGGCTAAAATTAACAAGTCAGGAAAGGACAGATGCTGGCGAGAATGTGGAGCAGGGGGAATCCTCCTACCCTGTTGGTGGGAATGCAAGCTGGTGCAGCCACTCTGGAAAACAGTATGGAGGTTCCTCAAAAAGCTAAATTAGAGTTACCCTATGACCCAGCAATTGCACTACTGTGTATTTACCCTAAAGATACAAATGTAGTGATATAAAGGGGTATGTGCACCTGACTGTTTATAGCAGTAATGTCCACAATAGTTAAACTGTAGAAAGAATCTAGGTGTCCATCAATAGATGAATGGATAAAGATGGTGTGTGTGTGTGTGTGTGTGTGTGTGTACATATATGTATATATATATATATACAAAATGGAATATTATATATGGAATATTATGCAGCCATCAAAAGCCCCCAATCTTGCCATTTGCAATGACATGGATGGAACTAGAGAATATTATGCTAAGTGAAGTAAGTTAATCAGAGAAAGACAATTTTCATATGATCTCTTTGATATGAGTAATTTGAGAGGCAGAGCATTAGTTCATTGGGGCAGAGAGGGAAAAAATGAAACAAGATGGGACTCTTAATCTCAGGAAACAAACTGAGGGTTGCTTGGGAGGACGGAGAGGGATAGGGTGGCTGAGTTATGGACATTGGGGAGGGCAAGTGCTATGATGAGTTCTGTGAATTGTTTAAGACTGATGATTCACAGACCTGTGCCCCTGAAGCAAATAATACATTATATGCTAAAGAAAAAAGAATAATAAAAATGAATGAAGGGTAGACAACAATTTTTTAAGTTTCTGAAAGAGTTATAAATTCAGAACAAAAAAGCACAACTTTCATTGAAAAGGAAATATGTTCAGAAATAAATGACCTCAGGATCAAAGGAGAGTCAAGACAGAAACTTTAAAAAAAAGCACAACACAGGGAAAAGGAGGTTGACTTCAGATCACTTATCTGCAACAATGAGCAATGACTCAAAAAAAATAATAAATAATGGTTATTTATTCAACTAAGCTAGCATTCAAATGTGAGTTGAAAATAAGATTTTGGTACAAGAAAACCTTTAAAAATGACATTTAAAAAAATCAAACTGAGAAAAGGCATATTGAAAGACTTAGGAAACAAAATTTAAACTTAAAAATAAATATTATCATTAGAAATGTGATCTTGAAACACTTTATTAGGAAATCATTGATAACTAATTAGAAGCAGTATTTCAGAAATTACTGACATTTGTGTATTAACTTTCCAGATGAAATTAAAAGAGCATTAGGTGAAATGGAAGGTAAAATGGATATTAACGTATTTTATTCAGGTCATATCTGTTTACATTTTCAAATTCATTTTGAATTAGAAAATGGAAGTGTGTATTTGGGTCATTGAGTAATATGTTTACTGTTACTTTCATATATGGACTTCTAGTAAAAATGTTTTATTTTGTGTTAGAAGGAGGAAATATTAGGGGACAAGAAGGATTTTAGTTTTTATTTCATTTATCTTCTATAATTTCATCTGTGAAACATGAATCAAAATTTTGGAAAAAGTACCTGGTATTTCTGGTCAACAATACTAAAAGCAATATATAAAGAAGACATTTCAACCTCAAATTATTTCTAACTTTATTCTTTCATAATAAAATACTCTCAAAAGAAAGGGACTAAACAGTTGTTAAACCATATTCAGTCAAACATGCTATTTATTATTTTTTTATTAAAGCAAATACATACATCATGTTGTAAAGGGTTTGAAAGTGCAAAAGTATCTGAAATAAATACAAAAATGCTTATATCTCACTTCCTCCAGCCACACTTCCCCCCTTACAGATAACCACTGACAGACATTAACAATGACAAATTCTAGGAACATTGATAGCAAGAACATAAGTCTACAAGGATATCCTGTCAAATAAATTACTCATGAAGGCACAAAAAGGATTTTGAGAAAGAATATTGTGATTTTCCTATTTCAAGACAGGAAATCAAGACAACTCAATGCTAATTCTTATGAGAACATGCAATCTCAGAACACAGGCAATCTTACTTTTTGCAGTACAGAAATGAAATATCAATGCATTACTTGAGCTAAGGCACTCAGTTCACTTGCAAAAATTTTCTGGTTTATACTTTGATGATTCTAAGTAAAACATTGATAACTTTTTAAATATAAAAATGGCATTCTAACATTTATAGCAATCAGTCTCTATTTATAAAATATAACAGTTGTACCAGGTGGAGTCCATGTTCAGCTCATGCTAACACTTTAACAGAGGTTAAGATAGAAACAGGAAGACAGTTTCTGCACTTAAGCAGCTTATATTTTAGTAGAAGGGAGAGGTAATTTTAAATGAATGATAAATGAAATTAAGTGATGTGCAAGATCCAGATGCAATAGGAAACAAAGAAGTGAGGCAGGAACCTTCCCAGCAGGTGTGCAGCATTTGGAGAGGCTTCAGAGAGGAAGTTTCCCATGGAGAGGATTTGAAAGATGAATTTATTTACCAGGTTTGTAAGAGAAGAATACAACAAAGGCAAAGGCACAGGGGTGTGAAATTAGATGGTGCATTTAATAAATTTAAAGCAATTCGGCACTGGTAGAGCATAAAGAAGTGCAAATGGCAGGAGGGGACCCTGGAGAAATTGTCAGGGGCTGAATCATGGATGGACTTGTATTAGCTAAGTCACTTGGGCTCTAAACTGTAAGACATGCATATGAATGAAAGTTTTAGAACTGGGGGATATTTAGAGCTTGTATTATCCAAATGTATCTAAGACTTCCTAAATCGTATATTACCACTGAGTGAATGTGATCTGTGAGCAATTTACACAAAATTCCTGAGCATCTATGTTCATCTGTCTTTGCTGGAAAGTTCCTGTGAGCAAAGTTCACAAATGAGTCTGGCTTATGTATTGTCAAATAAGGAAATTCTGGGCTAAAGGGAAGGTCATTAATTTTAGAAACATATCAGGTTTGTTAAATCACATAGAAAATCATTAGCAAAATATGATTTGGCCTGGATTCAATAATAGATTTCACTTGTTTCAATCTTTATGGTAAACTATGGAACTATTAATTCATTGCATATTTTTGTTTTCAATCAATCATTTAAAGGTGTTTATTTATCTACCTTAAAGAGTTTAGTGCTGTTGTGGGATGTCTCAATTAAAAAGGTGTTGCTCTTAGTTTAAAAATGCATAAGATTATGTGCTATAGTGAATGCTGTGAAGTGTGTAAACCTGGCGATTCACAGACCTGTACCCCTGGGGGTAATAATACATTACATGTTAATTTAAAAATGCATATGATTGTTGGGGATACAGGGCATAAACATTATAAATATTAAATAATGCAAGAGATAAATAAAATAAGGTATCACAAGGTAAGTGTCAGTTTATTGCTAACTGAATTTCTTTGTTGCTAAAGAAATAAACATTATTTACTTGTGACTTCCTTAGAAATTCTTATTTTCTTCAATTCTAAGATTTATCATCAATTTTATCAAATGGATCTGGTCTAGATAAATAGTTAGTCAATTACCAAAAATATATCCATAATTACAATATTGGATCTAGGATGCTAGATCACATAACACACATGAATGGAATGCCACAAGGACAAGTGGGAGAGTATATGAGCCATAAAAATGGATAAAATTGAATGCCTTAGTTCAAGTAGTAGAAGTCATTGCAAATATGAGATGACATGGGACAAAATGTAAATAGGTAAAGTGGTAATTTGTACATGAGTCAAACTCCTTTCAACAGAGAATTGAAATTGCAATTTAACATTCAGTGAGTTTCCAAGACAGTCCCAGAGCCCTGCTAGCTTTTAAAGAGAATGAAAATAGAATAATATTTACTTCATATAATTTGAATGTGATGGACTGTATTGAATGCAATGCCCTAAGGTACCATTTGTTACCAAAGTTCTGCCGAAGACCACTAAATTTAAAAATCAATAAATTCAGGACTAAGCTGAAAAACTAGTGAGGCCTAAATTATCAAGACTATTTAGTTAAGCTTTAATAAAAGATGAGACATAGTCAATAGTCATCAGAGCAATGATGGGATATTGGCATGCACACTATTTCACACTTAACTGAGTTGATGTGAATGTTTTCTTTTCACTGACCTTATTTTAAATGGTATACGAATTAAGTTCCAGATTTATTTGGAAGCAGGCTCCCTGCTGAGCAGAGAGCCCGATGCGGGACTCAATCCCAGGACCCTGAGATCATGACCCGAGCCGAAGGCAGCACCTTAACCCACTGAGCCACCCAGGCACCCTTTAGGCACAATTGTAAAAGTAAAAGTGTGCATCAATAAAGTTTTCCCTACAGTTTCTGAAGTATGAAAAATGAATGTGAAAGATGTTATTTCTAGGATTGATAACTTAAGATAGAGTACACAGAATGGTTAGGAGCATGAGTACTGGAGCCAGATAACCTGGGTTCAATTTCCAGTCATGGGCCTTATGAATCAAATGACCTTGGGAAATTTATCCGACTTCTTTATACCTCAATGTTCTTATCTCAAAAACAGAGATGATAATAGAAGCTATCTTATAGAATTGTAAAGATTTAAGCCATTAAATATAAAGCATAGAGTAAATACTCTGTGTATTAACTAAACTATAGCAATTTAAAATCAAAGAGAATGAAATTCAAAAAGATATCTCTGGTATCTTTTGGAAAAGGAAGCTCAGTTGAATATTATTTTTTTCTTTCTTAAAATGATAAAGCAGTATCTTACATGAGTATTTTGATATTATTCATTTCTACCATTAAAAATGAGACATATGTATGATTTATCTCATTAGAAAGAAAGTTAATGCTTGTGATCACCACAGACTATCTAGTTTTATCATCTTAGATATCTGTAGGGAAATTGATTATAATAATTAACTCCATATTTAGCTATTTTTATAATGTCTGGTTATAACAAAACGTGGCTTGAAATGAGAATTAAATGAATTAGAAAATTCAGATTTGCTTTATATTAATGGTTAGAACTATGACAGAAATATACATTGAACACACCACATTGGTTCTTCTGTTAATATTAAGTTTCAGTATTTTTCTTTTTTTTTTTTTTAAAGATTTTATTTATTTATTTGACAGACAGAGATCACAAGTAGGCAGAGAGGCAGGCAGAGAGAGAGAAGAGGAAGCAGGCTCCCCGCTGAGCAGAGAGCCCGATGTGGGGCTCGATCCCAGGACCCTGGGATCATGACCTGAGCTGAAGGCAGAGGCTTTAACCCACTGAGCCACCCAGGCGCCCCAAGTTTCAGTATTTTTCAAATTGGTATACATTACTACTTACAAATATCACATGAGTCCTAGTATTATTTGTCCATGTTGAAATATTAAGCATTGTGGTTTTTTTTTTTAAATATTTTATTTATTTGACAGAGCGAGATCACAAGTAGGCAGAGAGGCAGGCAGAGAGAGAGGGGGAAGCAGGCTCCCCGCTGAGCAGAGATCCCGATGCGGGGCTCGATCCCAGGACCCTGGGATCATGACCTGGGCTGAAGGCAGAGGCTTTAACCTACTGAGCCACCCAGGCGCCCCTTAAGCATTGTGTTTTTAATTGAAGTGTAAAAGTGTAAACCTTTTGGAAAATAATATGTATCTATATCTACATTTATGTCTATCTATGTCTCTAAAATATCTTTGTTTTTTTTTTTTTTAGTCTATTTCTTCCAACATCTTATTGTCTAATATATAACTATTTAACTGAGTGGATAGAGGATCCACCAGCCTTCAGCATTTTCAGAAATTAACAACTCCTCTGTTAAGGGCTGCATAGGAAAAGAAAAAAGAATAACACGGAAGACACTGGGAGATGGAGAAGAGAAGTGAGTTGGGAGAAATTAGAGGAGGAAACAAACCATGAGAGACTGTGGACTCTGAGAAACAAACTGAGGGTTTTGGAGGGGAGGCGGTGGCAGAATGGAGTAAGCCTGGTGGCGGGTATCATGGAAGGCACCTATTGCATGGAGCACTAGGAGTGGTGCATGAACAATGAATTTTGGAACACTGGAAATAAAATAAAATTCAAAAAAAATTTAAGGAAAACAAAAAAGGAAAAAGGAGGAAAATTCCCAAAAGGTCATGTGCATACTCAGATGGGTTCATTGTAATACTTTGCTTCTTTTGCTCTGTGTTCTATTGTTATTACTCACAGCTTTGCTATCTCTTCTCATAAACTATACATCATATCTTTCTGAAAGTTATCTATGGTTAAAAAGGACTGAGGTCTCCTTTCTCTTATATTTTACATAAATGCTGAGTGGTTTCTAGCTTAGTAAAATAGGCCTGATTATTTTGTGATTGATGTTAGTATGAGTAATAAAAATAATGGTTGAGAATCTACATTAGAAAGTAGGAAATTTGGTAATATACTTGTGCTTTTGGCTGCAAAATATAAACAGGCCATTGTACTTCATGAAAACAGCAAATTTTGCACTGCCTCTGTACACATTGGCGAGGCTACATTGAGATAGTCCAGATGTGACAGATGCATGAACCACATTGAGCTGATCTTTATCCTGGAGGAAATCCCAGAATATTCTGGCCAGAGAAAGGTGAAAGAAAGCACTTAGACTTACATCATGTACAACTTTAAATCCGGAAGCAATAATGAATAGCTTGTTTTGTTTATTTGTATTTGAGATTTTTAAGACAACACCCATTGTGAAATGCCACAGGGCATATGTCTCATGAGAAATAAACAAAATGCAAAAAGCTAGAAGTCATCTTTAATTAACATATCAATTATGGAAAGCTCAATTGAACAGATGTCCCTTGCTTTGTGCCCAGAAGTTCAATGAACTGGAGTTCTGTCTGGTCAATAGGGGAAAAAAAAAAAAAAAAGTTTAACAGCTAAAAGTCTTAAGACTTTTTTTTAAGATTTTATTTGTTTATTTACTTGACAGAGAGACAGTGAGAGAGAGAGAAAAGAACACAAGCAGGGGGAGCAGCAGAGGGAGAGGGAGAAGGACGCTCTCTACCGACCAGGGAGCCGATGCAGGGCTCAATCTTAGGACCCTGGGCTCTTGACTAAAGTTGAAGGCACCTAGGCACCCCAGTCTTGCGACTCTTAATAGGAGCACTCTTGTTGATTTTACCCTTTGTGACCACACATATAGATAGCTATTGCTCTAAAAAAGGATATATTTTAAAGGCCAATGTCATATGAAGTTATAATTCAAATTATATTTGAATTTTATCACTGAATTTTATTACATTTTTATTACATCATTCAATATACATGTATGGAAGTCACTTAACTAAGTATACCTGGTATGTATAACCAACATGATACTCTTCCTATACTCATATCCTCAATCTGTTTTCCACATGAGTAATTTTTATGAAATATAGACTACATACCTTCCTGTATAAAAATCTCAGTGGAATACTAGTGATGGTAGGAGAAGATCTGGCCAAATAAAAATCAAGTCATTCACAAAATATGACACCAAGTAACTTCTCAGACTTCTCTGCTATAAATATCCATCAGAATCTCTCCATTTCAACCCTATATTTTCCTTAGTAACTTAATAATTCATGTTGTGCTCAAAGTATAGATCATCTCACCACTTCCTAACATTTACATCTGGAAAACTCTGTTGATTCTTCAAAGCTTAAAGTGTTTCATATAGAATCATTGCATCTATACTTCATAAATTGTACCTGCAAAATTAACTGCTCCTATTCCTTGTCTTACTGTTTTTGATAAGCATGCAGTCTAGCCCCACTATGACTGCTTAAAGGAGTCATAGTTGATTGGGTTAATGATATACAAATCTGTTGGTAGACTGTTCAATTTACTAAAGCGATCAATGAAACAGGCTCTTTCTTTTTTGCTACAATACCTATTTGTAGGCAACATGATAACAAAATGGCCACTTCTTTTCTCTTAGTCTGTGCTCTAATTCTTGAGAAAGGTCAAGAACATTTTGCTAGTGAGATATAGTCTGTTTATTTAGAAGTGAAGCCATCTATAGAGAACCCCTGTAAACATTTAATCAGGTGACATGAACACTCCAGCTGCAATAGAGTTTGAGAAAATAAATATTTTTAAATTTCAGAATCTTGAGAACATCAGTATGTAAGTGACTCCATAATGCTTCTTCAACTGTCATAAAACTTACCAATTTTGTTATTAATTATAGATATTAATATAATTCACTTATGTTCAATTCTGCAATTCTGATTTCCTTGAAGGAAGATAGCTTTAGTAATCTTATCCCTCATGCCATGAGTAATTTTTAGACCATATTTGTAGAACATATAGCTTTAGGAAGAAGATACTTTTGACAGAACCCCAGTCTTTGAAATAAGACACCAGAGGTCTATACACTAGCAGAAAGCAACTTGAAAATAGATCAATCATGATTAAATCAAGGTAATTCTTCTAGTACTCTTCCTACTAACTAGAAAAAAAAATTCTCTCTGAAGAAAATAACATCATTCATAGACTTTATATTTTTGTCAAACTTTTTCAAAGAGAGATTTTATCATAATTCATTCCTACCAACAATATATGAGAGTTCCAATAGTTTTATATCCTAGGCAACCCTTAGTACTATCAATATTTTTTAAAAATTTATTACATATGTGGTGATATTTCATTATAATTTTATTATTTATTATATTGAAGACTACATTGAGCATTTATTCATGGTTTTTGACTATTTTTATGTCATGTTTTGTGAAGTGCATGTTCAAAATTTGACCATGTTTTAATTAGTTTGTCTTCCTTTTTTCCTTTGTAAGAGGTATTTTTATATTCCCTATCATTTATTGCATATTTATCTTTCAAAGAAGCTCGCCTAGTATTGGTTTTACTATTTAATTTTATTAATCATAACTTTTTATAATATTTTTATTAAGACATAATGTGCATACCATAAAATTTACACTTTAAAGTGTAGACTTTTGTGTTTTTCTTCCTATAGTCATAGAGCTGTATAAGCACCAACATTATCTAATTTTAGAAGAGCAGAAATTTTTAATTTTTAATTTTTAATCACTTTGTTTTCTTTATATGACTCATTTTTTGTCTCTTGTGTGATAAATCTTTGTTTATTCCAAGTTGCAAAGATTTTCTTCCATGTTTTCTTCTGAAATTTGTACTTTTGACATTTTTTAATTAGTGTGTCCATGAGGTTTTATAAGGCACACATTTGTTTTTTCATATGTATACCCAATATTTGCAGGCTATTCTTTCTTTGTTAAAATATCTTTCTTCATTAAAATATCTTATCAACCTTATTGACCATCTATACATGGTTCTTTTCTTTTTCAAATTTTTATTTAAATTTTAGTTAGTTAACATACAGTGCAATATTGGTTTCAGGGGTAGAATTCATACTGAATTCAGGGTTCATCACTTATTCAGTGGTTCATCACTTATATATAACACAACCAGTGTTTATCATAACAAGTCCCTCCTTAATACATATTACCTATCTAGCCCATCTCCTACCCAACTCCCTCCATCAACCCCATTTGTTTTCTATCATTAAGAATCTCTTACTGTTTTTTCCCTCTCTTTTTGTAAGGATCTACTCCTATTTGTATGTTCTGTTCCACTGGGTTGTTATACCAGTATCATTTGGTCAGTGTAGCTCCATAGTATATCTTGATAACTGGTTCATCTGTTTCTAAATTGTGCACACCTATTTTAAATATTTTCATGTATTTCTAAATTGTTTTGGCTATTCCGTATACTTTACATTTACATATAAATTTTATAATAATTTTTTTCAATTTCTAGAGAAAAACATTCTGGAATTTGTATTGTAATTGTGTCTAACTATAGATCAAATTGGGAATGATTGTAATGTGAACAATTTTGAGTCTTTCAATTCATGAACATGGTATTCTTCTACATTTACTTGTATTTTTGGTTTTTATCAACAATTATTTTTAGTTTTCAGTGAACCTAAATTTTTCATGGTTTCAATGGTATTTTATTTGATGCATTTCCCCCACTTTTTTGAGGTATAATCGACAAAATTATAAATGTCTAAAGTTTGCAAAATGATGACTTCACACACATGTATATTGTGGAATCATTGCTACAACCAAGTTAGTTAATATAATGAACACACCCATCACCTTACATTGTTCCTTTTTTTTTTTGAGAACAGATACCAAAAATTTAAGTAAAAAATGTACAGCAAAACTTTATATCTATCTATCTATCTATATATTATATTGCATTACATCATATCATATTATATTATATATGTGTGTGAGTATGTGTATTGTTTTGATCCTTTTGAGAATGGTGCCATTTTTTGCTAAAAGCAGGCAATAGACCTCATAAGGGAGATAGAGCAGTAACACACATTAACCAAGTAGCAATTACAGTCACTCTGGAAGTCACTCTGCTAGGTTCAGTCTGTAAGCTGCCACACACCTTTTGTGGGCTGTTATCCCAGTATCAGTTGAGTTTTCAAGGACTTTGAAGTGCTTTCAGATCTGTCCCCAATATGTGACACCCATGGCCACCTGGGAGGTAGTCTATCTGCTGGCTCAGTTCTCAAAGTCTTTTTTAATGCTGATTAGGAATAGTTCTACACATGCACAGCTCAGGTGTGAGCTCAGGATTTTTTTTAAAACAAATTTATAAACTGACTTTCATGAACTCCTTCATCTCATTATTCTCACTGGTACTTTCCAGTTCCCTGTGGTTCCCCCTTTCCAATTCTCTGGCCAGAAGGTTGGGAATTAGTTATCCCATTCTGCTTTGTACTTCTGAGACTGTTCTCACCTATAGGGCCAACCAACATGAAAAACCAAGGGGAAAATAAATTATAAACTCACAGTCAGTTTGGTGTTACTTTGAATTCTTGTTTTCTTCTCCAATATACCTGCCACTATTTACATTTGAAAATGCTCAATAGCCTTCCTATGCATTCTGTCCAGGTTCTATAACTTCATTCAGTGAGAAAGACATAGATGAATGTGTTTAGTCCATCTTACCTGGTACTAGGTCCAACAGTATTATTCTTAACAATGAAAAACTCAGAAAAAACAAAATGTCCATAAAGGGCAAAATCAATTGTATATGTTTGTTACATAGAATAATAGCATGTTTATACCAACTACGGTCATCCATCAATGAAAAAGAATAAAAAACTGTTGCATACAACCACATTGATAAATGTCATAAATGTAATATCAGGAGAGGAAGCCTATGATAAAATAAGGCATACTATATAATTCTATTCATATAAAGGTCAAGAGAAGGTGAAACTAACTTATGAGAAAGTTAGACTAACTCTTACCTTTGGGGAGAAATCAATGATATGGAGTGAAAATGAAGAAGGCTTTTGGGGTGCTGGCAATGTTCTGTATCATGAACTTCATGAACCTTGTAGGGGTTACATGGTTATTGTCATGTACACTTAAGAACTGTACACTTTTACTATATTCATATTATACCTCATTATAAAAATCTGTAAGGAAATGAAAATAATGAAGTGAAGAAAACAGTGTCATATCACATTACATTTTAATTTTGGGGAGCACAAACTTCCAGAGTGACTATAATTGCTACTTGGTTAATGTATGTTATTGCTCTATCTCCCTCATGAGGTCAACTTGGCAAATACTCTTCTCTACCATCCCATCTCTTAAACCGTTTCTCTCTTTCTCTATTTAACTATATTTCTATCTTTCATATACATATACTTAGTGTCATTATGCAATTTAATCCTGAATCATGTGAGTTTAAATATAAATCTAAAAATAACTAAATATTTATCACAAATTTGAAACAAAACCTGAATAAATCAATGACTTCAAATTTTTGTTAAGCTTCCTGAATATGAAGAACATTAATCTTCCAAGGTGAAGAAAAAATCCATAGAATTAAGGAATTCTATTCTTAAGGTGTAAATCACAATTTTACTTTTCCTTAGAAATAAAGCCTTTGGTCCTGAAAATAAATGCATGGCCATTAGAAGATCATCATATTTCAAAAATGATAAGCACTCAATTAAGTCAGTGCAGTTAACAATAGAATATGTCATATATTCAGTTGTTGAATAGATCATATGGTGACTCTAATTTCCTACTGCATAGAGTTAAAACAATCATGGTAGAAATTTTGGGGTCATTAGCTCCCTGGAGTTGTCAACACGTGTTAAGTAGTACAACTTCAGTGAACTTCTCTGTCATTTGGTTAACTGATTGAATCATTTGTACATGATTTACTTAAGGGTGCAATAGGAATAGCCTAACAATATTAATTATACATCAAATAGCAGGCATTAATTGAACAATTTCCATTCACTATCTGTACTTTATGTATTTCATGAGCAATAAAATATTGCACCTTATACACAGGGTAAATGGCAACAAGGAAGGTTTCATCATAGCTGCAATAGGGACTTTCTTAATCCAAAAATAAAACTCCTATTAAAATAATAGAGAAACTCAAATGATCTTTGTTATTTTAAAATTGTTTATGCAGAAAAAAATAGTTGTTCAAATAAGTTTTTAGAAAACTTAAAAACCATTTTTGAAAGAAGAAATAATTGCCAAGCTGTAGAAATTTCCTTTATATTAGTTTTTCCTTCTGGAAGAATATGATTACAAACAGAAGGATTTCTCACAGTGATTATGCATGAAAGTAAGCACATTAAATCAAGAGTAATTTTAAAAGACCATAACATTTGTTCTAATTAGAAGCAGAGCAATTTTCATATTGCAACATAACATTTGTTTTTTGCTTCTTAAACCTTATTTTCAAAATTGATTTGGTAGAAATATAAAATAAGGTAGTCACATTAGATCTTTTAAAATTCCTGTGTTTATAGTTTTTAAAATATTTGTATTAGGGAACATTTAGTTTAAACTAAAATTTAAAATCATGTATCAGATAGTACAGATAAATCCACAGCAATCATAATATTTAGACCAGAAACATAATAGAATAAACTGACAGTTTCAAATATTAATTAAAGTAAATGTTAGCCTATTGAGTCTTTTTAAGAGGTAACTAAAGGGAAAGACTGGGTTTTATTCATTTAATTAAAAATACTTTCCAAACTGTCTTAATATAATTATTCCTTCCATCCATTCTCTTTTATTGTACAGTAATCCATTATGCAAATGAATAAAATAAAATCACTCCCTAAAATTCCCTGGTAACAATATTGGTCATTTTAATGTATTGCTCTTGTCTCATTTGAACCATGAATAAAATAATACACTATTAAACAAAAGCATACCATGCAAAATTATATCATTCTGATTATATTAAGGGTAAAATAATTTTTTTGTAGGTTTTACTTATTTATTTGAGAGAGAGAGAGAGAAGGAGAAAGAAAGCACGAATGGGGGTAGAGGCAGAGGAAGAAGCAGACTCCCCACTGAACAGGGAGCCCAACGTGATTCCAACCCAGGACCCTGAATCATGACCTGAGCCAATGGCAGACACTTAACCAGCTGAGCCACCCAGGAACCTTAGGGATAAAATGATTTATATCAGGTGGTTGGCACTAGGTGATAATGATTACTATGAACTCAGTTTATTTTCTTTTCCTGTTAAAAGATATATCTTAAAAAGTTTTTGTTATAAAAATTCATGCAAAACTACAAAACAAAATAAATCAAGACTGACTAAGAAAATTGGGACAGAGGGAAAATGAGGATAGGAAAAGGAGATGATGTCAGAAGTAAGATGAGTACACTGAAAGCATACCAAATGTTCCTGTACATCTGCTAGAGACAGGACACAAATTTAGCCCAAAGCTTTCTAGTAGTCAACACAAAGAAGGATCAATGATTCATTTAATGGGTCACAGTATCCTTGAAATGAAAACAAGGTACTCATTCAGGAAAAGACCTATTACTGGCACTATAACAACAACATAAAAATCCCACATGTCTTAATAAAAAGAATATTGGAAATTACATCCATACCTACATTTTTACAATAGAGTACAGTCAGATGAGCTCTGACATTTTTAGTAAAAACATATTTAAATTAAGCTGTGCTATGACACAGGACACAATTCAGAAAAGCCAAAGCAATCTAATTTGGATGGATACAATTATCAGATGATATGGCTTAACCCCGCAATCCAGTGTGGACTATCTAAAGCAGGAGGCTTCATATTTTGACTTGTCCTAGGAGCTGTCCTATGCACACACATGAGTGCTCACATATACAAATAGAAACACAGATATAAGGAGATCCAACACCATTTTCAACAGGAAAAATTTAATAATACATTATTTTTTCTCCATTTTTATATACTGTGGCTTATATGTAGAAAAGCTTGAAATTGGTTTGTTTCTAACAGATAATTTAAAAAATTCCAGATCCGAGCAAGGACTGGCTGAAACACTGTTTAGGAAATTCTGAATCACTAATTCTCAAATGAGTGAGAATTAGTGACAATTACTTCCATGTTATTCTTCCTAACAGATTTTTAAATTTTTTATTTTATTTTATTTTATTTTTTGTCTAGTACAAAACCAGTTATTTTAAGAGTTAGCAGAACACTCACCAGGATACTAGCCAATAGGATCCAACAGTACATTGAAAGGATTATTCACCATGACCAAGTGGGATATTTTCCTGGGCTACAAAGGTGGTTCAACATATGCAAATTGATCAATGTGATACACCACATTAATAAAAGACAAGAACCATACGATACTCTCAATAAATGAAGAAAAAGCATTTGACAAAGTACAGCATCCTTTATTGATTAAAACTCTTCGAAGTGTAGGGGTAGAGGGAACATACCTCAATATCATAAATGCCATCCATGAAAAGCCCACAGTAAATATCATTCTCAATGGAGAAAAACTGAGGGCTTTTCCCCTAAGGTCAGGAGCTTAACAGGGATGGCCACTCTCACCACTGTTGTTCAACACAGTACTAGAAATCCCAGCCTCAGCAATCAGACAACAAAAAGAAATTAAGGGCATCTGAATCAGCAAAGAAAGTCAAACTCACTTTTCACAATGACATGATACTCTATGTAGAAAACCCAGAAGACTCAACCCTAAAATTGCTAGAACTCATACAGGAATTCAGCAAAGTGGCAGAGTATAATTAATGCACAGGAGTCAGTTGCATTTCTATACACTAATAATGAGACAGAATAAAGAGAAATTTAAAAATCTATCCCATTTACAATTGCACCAAAACCCGTAAGATATCTACAAATAAACATAACCAAAGAGGTAAAGGCTCTGTACTCAAACAGCTGTAGAACACCTATGAAATAAATTGAGGAAGACATGAGGAAATGGAAAAATATTCTATGTTCGTGGATTGTAAGATCAAATATTTTTAAAATGTCTACACTACCCAAAGCAATTTACATATTCAATGCAATCCCTATCAAAATACCATCAACATTTTTCACAGAACTGGAACAAATAATTCTAAAACTTGTATGTAACCAGAAAAGACCACAAAAACCCAGAGGAATGTTGAAAAAAAAAAAAACTGGTGGCATCACAATTCTGGACATCAAGCTATACTACAAAGCTATAATAATCAAGACTATATGGCACTGTCAAAAAAAACAGACACATAGGTCAGTGGAATAGAAGAGAGAACCCAGAAATGGACTATGACCCAGGAATTGCACTACTAGGTATTCACCCAAAGGATACAAACATAGTGACCCAAAGGGGTACCTGCACCCCAATGTCTATAGCAACAATGTTCACAATATCAAAACTATGGTAAAAGGCCAGATGTCCTTCAACAGATGGATGGATAAAGAAGATGTGGTATATATATGCAATGGAATATTATTCAGCCATCAAAAGAAATGAAATCTTACCATTTGAATTAGAGGGTATTATGCTGAGTGAAATAAGTCCATCAGAGAAAGACAATTATATTATTTCACTCATACATGAAAGTTAAGAAACAAGACAGGATCACAGGGGAAGGGAAGGAAGAATAATATCAGATGAAATCAGAGAGGGAGACAAACTGTAAGAGCCTCTTAGCTAAAACAAACCTAAGATTGCTGGAGGGAGAAATAGGTGGGTGGAAAGATGAGGAAATTGTGTGATGGACATTAAGGAGGGCACGTGATGTAATGAGCACTGGATGTTATATGCAACTGATGAATCATTAAAGTCTACCTCTGAAACTAATAATACACTATATGTTAATCAAATTTAAATTAAAAAAAAAAAGTAAAAAGGGGGCACCTGGGTGACTCTATTCATTGTGTCTGCCTTCAGCTCAGGTCAGGATCCCAGGGTCCTGGGATCCAGCCTCACCACATTGCACTGGGCTCCCTGCTCAACAGGGAGTCTGATTTTCCTTCTCCCTCTGCTTCTCTCCTGCTCCCCCCATACTCGTGTTCTCTTTCTCTCTCTCTCAAAAATAATAAAATAAAATAATTTTAAAAACTTTTTTAAAAAGAGAAGAACTAAGACAGGGTTGTTTTTGAAAAGTAATAATGTTGATGAGGTATGCATACACTTACAAGGTACCCTGGATTACTTTAAGAGTCAAAGTCGTGCAGCTTTTATTGCAGGACCAAATAACAAAGTTTAAAAAATATGTTTTCAGATTGATGCCAGGTAAACATTTTCAAGTCTGAAGGGAGCTTGAGTGCAATCATTTATAAAACTTTTAAAAATACAGGTGTCATATACATTCAAATATCCTGAATTATAAATTGCCAAGAGTAAGGAAAGAGCAACTCAAATATAACTGTTTAAAATGTTCCACAAGTGATGGTTTATGTAATCTACGTGAAATCCCATATATTTGTTTTAAATGCATTAAATAGGGAAAATATTATAAAAATGAAAATAATTTCTTTTTCCACTTTTAAAATTCAACCCATTCAGACTGGTCACCGAGTCAAATGTCAAAAAGAACCTAAAACAGATATGCATACCACATCTATTGTAGGGTGAAGAAACATTACACCTACAAGCCTCCTCCATTTTGCTATCATGTTGCTTTTTTGTCTTTGAAAATCAACCACCCAGATGAGTGAAGAATGCCAGGAGCACAGATTTGGGACTCCATGTGTCCCTGTGGCCATCTATGTTGTCTTCACCACTGCTGTTCTCCTGATTGCAGTTGTGTACCACTTAGCAAAACATTGCACACTCAATACAAAATTTCAGCCAAGGAAAAATGACAGACACTTGAATAAGCATTATAAATTGAATTTTCTAGACAGCCTTTATTCTTTTTTTGGTGCTACACACATTCATTTTTACAGAGAATTTCAGAAAATAACATAGTCACTGATAGATGAACCAAGGAATAAAGAAGCCCCAAATAAAAAGGAACTTCTTAATTTTACTTCTGCCTTCTCATTTACCAAACCTCTTAAATTTCTAGAGTAAAATATTTGATTTTTATTATTTATTTCTTTTTAAAGATTTTATTTATTTATGACAGAGAGAGAGAGTGAGAGAGGGAACACAAGCACGGTGAGCTGGAGAGGGAGAAGCAAGCTCCCTACTGAGCAGGGAACCCTGATGAGAGGCTCAATCCCAGGATGCTCGACCCCATGATCCCAGGATCATGACCCCAGCCAAAGGCAGACGCTTAATGACTGAGCCACCCAGGCACCCCTGGATTTTTATTTTTAAAAATTAAATCTAATTGTTCTGCTTTATTACAAACCTGATTTATTTCAAAAGTAACAGAAGAATGGCTTTTAACCAGCTACAAAGTATCTCTGACTATATTTTTCATTTAAAAATATCTAGTTTTATTCTTCTTAATATGTTTTACCAACTATGAACTGTATGTTACACACTGAGGACAAAACACTTTATTAGTTTGGTCTAATATTGAACTTTACTCACAATGCTTTAAATGTTCTTCAGAGAAAAACCACTAGAGACTCTTCACTGTAGGAAACAAACCGAGGGTTTGTGTAAAGGAGGTGGGTGGGGAGATTGGGTAATTGGGTGATGTGCATTAAGGGGGAGGGGCATGTGATGCGATAAGCACTGGGTGTTAGAGCAACTGATAAATTATTGAACACTACATCTGAAACTAATAACGTACTCTATGTTGGCTAATTGAATTTAAATATAATAAATGTTTCAATAAGGGAAAAAAGTAAATGAATGTTTTCTTTATTCTCTCTGCTCCTTTTGCTCCCTTTTCAACTTTATTGAGTCAAGTCTAGTTTAAAGTAGTGTCTCTCTAGTCCTTCTGTATTTACAATGTTTTTTGTACATTCTTTTGACAATTACTCATATGCCTTCCCCAGACTTCCATTGTTCTGCATGAGCCTCATTTATTTATCAAGTCAGGGCCAGTAAGTATCTTCCTTGAAGTCTAACCTTTCTACAAAGAAGAAAGAGAAAAGGAGTCTCTATTTCATGCCCTCAGCAAAATCTTAGCATAAAAATGTATAAAAGGTAGAATAGTTAATTGTCTTAAGCAAAGGTATTCCTGTGGTGGGAGCCATACAGGTACAAGGGAGATCATTTGATGTTCCAGGTATTAGGGACTGATAGACAGTCTTGAACCGTTCACTGGGAAAAAAAAAAAAAATACAGCCAGACACTTGTTAAAAAAATGTACTGTAGGCATGTCCTTGAGATGGAAAACCATAAAAAGTGGTACAGCCTAAATATGGAAATAAAATTAATGAGGGAAAATGTTTTGGTTCATGTTTTTCAGTAGAAGTATATGTAGAACTTCTGCTTCCGGGTAAAGTGGAGTACTTTGTAGTAGACTGCCATTCCTGCTAAACACAATTAGAAAATCTGGGAAAAACTTTTTTTTTTTTTAAAAGCCTTCAGTTATCTTATAATCCTATGAAGATGTAAAGATCTGATAATCATGGTCTGTTGTGTTTATAATTACAAAATCAAAGACTTTATGGGTCTCAAACACATGGTAAATTATCATCCATATCCCCGAAGCTGTACAAGGCAAGAACCCAAAATGCTTAGCCAAAAACCATTGAAAAAAGCTGAATTTTCAGCAGTATTTCCTAGAGAGGTAAAAATAGATTTCAGAACTTTTAAGGGAAGGGCCCACATGATGTTTTCAAATTCCACGAAAAACCCTGGTGAGTGACAGGAATGAACAAATAGACTATTACCAAAGTTGTGATGCAGCCTTAATTCCCTGCTTGTTTTAAGTGTTGAACTCCCCATTCCATCTGCCTACTGAAGAAAAAAGAAGTCAATTACTAGGAGGATGTCATGTGAAGTCTCCTGAATTTTTGTGCAAAATATCCAGCACAAAAAAAAAAAAATTACTGGGCATGACATCAAATATGACAATGTCAGAGAGAACCAAGGTCATCTACCTAGATGATTTGGATGCATGGATAATTCAGATGTTATAGTAGATAAGGACTTTAACATAATTTTGACAGTTTTGTTCTGTTTTGTGGAGTCTTTAGGGCTTTCTACATTTATAAGCCCGACAGTATTTTTACTTTTTTCTTTCCAATTTGGATGCTTTATTTTTTTCTTGTCTAATTGTCCTGTCTAGGATTTCCAGTACTGTGCTGAATACAAGTGGTGTAGTGGTCATCCTTGCTTTGGTCCTGATGATAGGGGAAAACTGCTGGTTTGTTAACACTGAGTATATTAGCTGTGGGCTTGTTAAGTATGGTCTTTACTTTGTTGAGGTACCTTCTTATCATACCCCCTTTAATGACAGTTTTTACCATGAAAGGGTATTTATTTTGTCAAATGTTTTTTATGCATATATTGATATGATCCTGTGACTTATCTCTGTCATTCTATAAATGTGGAGTACCCCATTAACTGATTTGTTTATGTTGAACCATCCTTGTTCGAGGTAAATCCCGTTTGCTCATGATGTGTGATCCTTTTAATGTGCTATTGAACTGGTTTGCTAGCATTTTGTTGAATATTTGTGATTCTATGTTCTCCAAAGATATGGGCCATGGTTTTCTTATCTTGTAGGATCTTTGTCTGGCTTTAAAGTTGCAGGACACAGGAATACTTGGGTGGCTCAGATAAATATCAGACTCTTGATTTCTGCTTGGCTCATGATCTTGGAGTCCTGAGATAAATCCCCGTGTTGAACTTTGTGCTCAGCATGGAGTCTGCTTAAGATTCTCTTCATCTAGAAGAGAGTGAGTTGAGGGAAATCGGAGGGGGAGATGAACCATGAGAGACTACAGACTCTGAGAAACAAACCAAGGGTTTTGGAGGGGAGGAGGGTGGGGGGTTGGGAGGGCCTGGTGGTGGGTATTAAGGAGGGCATATATTGCATGGTGTACTGGGTGTGGTGCATAAACAATGAATCTTGGAACACTGAAAAAATCAAATTAAATTAAATTTTAAAAGATTTTCTCCTTCTCCAGCCTTCCCTCCTCCCTTTGTTCTCGCCCTCTCTCTCAAAATAAATAAATAATAATAAAAAAAAAATATATATATATATATATATATATATATATATATATAAAGTTGCAGGGCACAAAATCAACATCAGTCGTATTTCCATATGCTAACAATGAGCCATCCAAAAAGGAAATTAAGACAATAATCCTGTTTACAATAACATCAGATCAAGAAGATAAAAAACTTGTACACTGAAAACTATAAAAGAAATTAGTAATAAATGGAAAGAACTGGTATTCATGAACTGGAAGAATTAATATTATTAAAATATCCATACTACTTAAAAGTGTTCTACAGATTCAGTGCAATCCATATAAAAACCCCAATGGTATTTTTTAGAGAAATAGAAAAGACAATCTTAAAATTCCTATGAAACCACAAAGACCCCAAATAGCCAAAGCAATCTGGAGAGAAAAAAGCAAAGGTGGAGTTATCATACTTCTTATTTCAAATTACAATCGACAGCAATTAAAACAGTATCTCAGTCATATAAAAACAGACAAATAAGCCAATGGAACAGAATAAAGAGCCCTCGAATAAACCACCCATGTGCTATCAACTTATTTTCAATAAGAATGCCAAGAATGTACAATGGGAAAAAGATCATCTCTTCAACAAATGGTTTTGGGAAAACTGGATATATGCATGCAATGGATGAAATTGGATACTTATCTGACACCATACATAAAAATCAACTCAAAATGAATTAAAGAGTTAAAAGTTAAGGATTGAAAGTATAAAACTCATAGAAGAAAATATAGGAGAAAAGCTTCATGACATTAGTCCATGTAATGATATCTTGAAAATGACACCCAAAGCACGAGCAAAAATGGCAAAAATAGAGAAGTGGGACCACCTCACACCAAAAAGTTCCTGCATAACAAAAAACAAAACAAAGCAAAACAAAAGAAAAACAGTCAACAAAATGAGCAGGTGACCTATGAAATGGGAAGTATTGGCAAACCATATATCTGATAGTGGTTAATATCCAAAATATAGTACGAGCTCCTTCAATTCAATAGCAAAAATATAAATAAACTGATTTTTAAAATGGGCAAACAATTTGAATAGACATTTGTCCAAAGAAGACATACAAATGGCCAACACATGTATGAAAGGTCTCAATATCACTAATCATCAGAAATGCAAATCAAATCTACAATAAGATATCACCTCATACTTGTTATGATGGCTATTATTAAAAAACTAAAGACACTTCAAGCTCTATTACAAAGCTGTCATCATCAAGACAGCATGGTACTGGCACAAAAACAGACACATAGATCAATGGAACAGAACAGAGAGCCCAGAAATAGACCCTCAACTCTATGGTCAACTAATCGTTGACAAAGCAGGAAAGAATGTCCAATGGAAAAAAGACAGCCTCTTTAATAAATGGTGTTGGGAAAATTGGACAGCCACGTGCAGAAAAATGAAATTGGACCATTTCCTTACACCACACACAAGAATAGACTCAAAATGGATGAAAGACCTCAATGTGAGAAAGGAATCCATCAAAATCCTTGAGGAGAACACAGGCAGCAACCTCTTCGACCTCAGCCGCAGCAACATCTTCCTAGGAACCTCGCCAAAGGCAAGGGAAGCAAAGGCAAAAATGAACTATTGGGATTTCATCAAGATCAAAAGCTTTTGCACAGCAAAGGAAACAGTTAACAAAATCAAAAGACAACTGACAGAATGGGAGAAGATATTTGCAAATGACATATCAGATAAAGGACTAGTGTCCAAAATCTATAAAGAACTTAACAAACTCAACACCCAAAGAACAAATAATCCAATCAAGAAATGGGCAGAGGACATGAACAGACGTTTTTGCAAAGAAGACATCCAGATGGCCAACAGACACATGAAAAAGTGCTCCATATCACTTGGAATCAGGGAAATACAAATCAAAACCACAATGAGATATCACCTCACACCAGTCAGAATAGCTAAAATCAACAAGTCAGGAAATGACAGATGCTGGCGAGGATGGGGAGAAAGGGGAACCCTCCTACACTGTTGGTGGGAATGCAAGCTGGTACAACCACTCTGGAAAACAGCATGGAGGTTCCTCAAAATGTTGAAAACAGAACTGCCCTATGACCCAGCAATTGCACTACTGGGTATTTACCCTAAAGATACAAACGTAGTGATCCAAAGGGGCACGTGTACCCGAATGTTTATAGCAGCAATGACCACAATAGGCAAACTATGGAAAGAACCTAGATGTCCATCAACAGATGAATGGATCAAGAAGATGTGGTATATATACACAATGGAATACTATGCAGCCATCAAAAGAAACGAAATCTTGCCATTTGCGACAACATGGATGGAACTAGAGCGTATCATGCTTAGCGAAATAAGTCAAGGGGAGAAAGACAACTATCATATGATCTCACTGATATGAGGAAGTAGTGATGCAACATGGGGGCTTAAGTGGGTAGGAGAAGAATCCATGAAACAAGATGGGATAGGGAGGGAGACAAACCATAAGTGACTCTTAATCTCATGAAACAAACTGTGGGTTTCTGGGGGGAGGGGGGTTGGGAGAAGGGGGGTAGGGTTATGGACATTGGGGAGGGTATGTGCTTTTGGGTAAATTGGAAGGGAAGGTGAACCATGAGAGACTATGGACTCTGAAAAACAATCTGAGGGGTTTGAAGTGGCAGGGGGGTGGGAGGTTGGGGTACCAGGTGGTGGGTATTATAGAGGGCACGGCTTGCATGGAGCACTGGGTGTGGTGAAAAAATAATGAATACTGTTTTTCTGAAAATAAATAAATTAGAAAAAAAAAGACAACTGTTTGTAAGAATATGGGGAAATTGGCACCCTTGTGTACTGTTGATGGGAATCTAAAATGGTGCAGCAACTATGGAAAATAGTATGGAGGTTCCTCAAAAATTAAAATAGAATTACCATATGATCCACCAGTGACACTAATAGATATATATTCAAAAGAATTGAAATCAAGATCTCAAAGTGATATATTCAGTCCCATGCTCATTAACACATTATTCGCAATAGTCAGATATGGATACAACCTAAATGCCCACCATGATTTAGATAAAGAAATACGGTATATGGTTACAATGGAAGATTATTTCACCTTAAGATAAAAGGAAATTCTGCCACATGCAAGAACATAGATGAATGGAAGGTATTATGTGAAGTGAAATAAGCCAGTCATAGAAGGACAAATGCGGCATGATTCCAATTATATGAGGTGTCTCAACAATAGAACTCATAGAAACACAGAGTAGAATGGTGGTTTGCAGGGGCTGGGGGCAGAGGGAAATAAGGAGGTGCTGTTTAATAGCTATCAAGTTTCAGTTATGTTATACAAGATGAGTAAGCTCTAGAGATCAAGTATACAACATTGTGTCTATAGTAAACATTACGTAGGCACTTAAAAATTTAAGAGGGTAGATATCATGTTAAGTGTTCTTACCACAGTTAAAAAAAAACTGATATGTTCAAGATGTGGGAAAAGTAGGCAAGAAGGATGAAAAAATGAAATATCATCTGATAATTGGAACCTATACATTTTTTTTCAATTTATTAAAACTAAAAAAATACAGTTTACCCATTTCTCACACCACCTCTGGCAACCAATAATCTGTTTTCTGTTTCTATGAGCTTTTTTTTAAAATTTACTATTATTATTTTTTGATTCCACATATAAAAGAGATCATACAGTATTTGTCTTTGTCTGACTGACCTATTTCACTTAGCATAATGTCCTCAAGGTCCATCTATTTTGTCACAAATGGGGAAATTGGCACCCTTGTGTACTGTTTAATAGTACAAGATATCATTCTTCTTTTAAGAGCTAAATACTATTCTGCTGTGTATATATACCACAATTTCTTTACCTCATCCATCAAGGAGCACTAACGTTGCTTCCATATCTTGGCTATTGTAAATAATGCTGCTGTGAATAAGTGGTTGTGCATATATGTTTTTGAGTTAGTGTTTTTTGTTTCCTTTGGATAAATACCCAGATTTGGAAATTAAGAACTCAACAGCCAGATTTAACAGCAAATTAGAGTAGAAGATAGGATTAGTAAATTGGCAGGAAGAATAATTGAAAGTATGCAAATACACTGAAGCAGAGAGAAAAGGAAATAGAAATGTAGAAAATGTAGAGGAGAAAAGACAAAGTACAATTTTTTTACACATATTTAAATGGAGTCTGAGATGGAGAGGGAAAAGATTGGAGCAGGATCTTTATTTGAAAAAATTTCTGGTTGCGAATTTTCCAAAACTAATGAAAGATATATACCAGTAGATTCAAAAAGCTCTAAAACCTACACCCCACTTTATAACTAAAAATAAGACCAAAACTAAAAGTTGGCACATCAAAATAAAACTACTGAAAAGCAGGGTGCCTGGGTGGCTCAGTGGGTTAAAGCCTCTGTCTTCAGCTCCGGTCACGATCTCAGTGTCCTGGGACTGAATCCCGCTTCAGGCTCTCTGCTCAGCTGGAAGCCTGCTTCTCCCTCTTTCTCTCTGCCTGCCTCTCTACCTATTTGTGATCTCTGTCAAATAAATAAATAAAATCTTAAAAAAAAAAAAATAGACATGTACCCCTGGTGATAAAAATACATTGTATGCTTATTAAAAAAAAAAAATCAATAAAGTTTGTTTAAACCACAAATAAAAAAAAATTTTTTTTAAATTAAAAAAACAAATAAAAAAATTAACAAAAAATACTACTGAAAAGCAAAGACAAATAGAAAGCCTTAAAATCCCAGAAGGTTATTTTGTGAATATTGATAAGTCGATTTTATGGTAAAATTTAAATGGAAATTCAAAGAAGGGGAAAATTGGCAAGGCAATTATGAAGAAAAACAAGGCAAGAGGATTTCTTGCAGAAAAAAAAAGCAGAGTTTATATATAATCCTCAAAAATTAACCTAGTTTGGTATGAGGGGAAAATGTACCTCTATTACATTACAGGGAATATATAAAGAGACTCACACATATATAATCACCTAATTTATAAGAATGATGGCAATGTGGTTCAATGAGTAAAAGGATGGTCTTTTCAATACATAAAGCTGGGAAAATTGGACATGTGTAAAAAACAAAAACAAAACAACACACTTGACCTTAAATTCATACCATACACAAAGGTCATTTCCAGATTTATTGTAGATTAGTTGTGAAAGGTAAAATAATAGTTTTTTGGTTTTTTTTTTTTTAAAGATTATTTCTTTTAGAGTGAGTGAGAGTTGCATAGGAGGGAAGCATAGAGGGAGAGGGAGGCAAGCAGACTCCCCACTGAACAGGGAGCCCAAATCAGAGCTCAATCCCACCACCCTGAGATCATGACCTGAGCCGAAATCAAGAGTTGCACACTTAACTGACTGAGCCACCCAGGCACCTAAAACAACAACGTTTTTAAAAGTAAACACTGGAGAATTAAAAGGGTTTGAGCAGATGAGTGAGAGTGAGATCCAAGCTAAATTTCAATGCTGGCTCTTTCAGCCATAAGAATTTGACTTTGTTTAAATATCCAATAATTATACAGAAATTAATGATCTGTGTCTGAAACTCCTCATTTTTATAAACTAGTAAAAATAATTGTAAGTCTGTGAAAAAATGCTGATGAGCATGAATAAGGTGTATAGAAGATACAGGTATTTCATTTGGATATATATTCTGTTCTTTTAATTTTGATTTTGCAGGAATTAGTTAAAATAATACTAGTTTGTACAAACACTCTTGTCTCACTTTCATCATAATGATTTAATCCAAAATGCATCTGAGAGCTACACTTTAATCACAAATCCCAGCTGAGTTCTCAAAATCGAATCCCGATGTTGTCCCCTTTGGAGGACTTCTATCCTCACCACACATTAGTTTTAAAGGAAGACTCAACATGGGTCCAAATTCAACCACAAGAAAACATTGAAAACATCAGAGCGAGTCCCTAATAGATGGCCTTGAAGGAGGCCAAATTTGAAGTAGATTTAGAATTGTCAGAAAACAACATAGTGACAAATATGAACTAAAAGTGAACACTTGCATGATTATTAACACATTGGAGAATAAAGTGTTGTTGTTGTTGTTTTCTTGTGCTACATAGTTTAACACATGTGGCTGGCTTTGTATGCAACATCTCTTCTTGCTCGTGTCCCTAAACCTGAAGTTGGATTTGGCACCATTTTTCTACTAAACATAAAAAAATAAAATAAAATCACATAAAAATCATTAGTGAGCAATTGGAAATTCTAAGGCAAAACAGAACTTTTATTTTTAAACCTGCCACTGCAAGCAACTTAAAGTTTAATTGGAAATGTATATCTTCTTCTAAGACTATCTCTGGCCACAATTCCAACCTAGGATTTTCTTCTTACTCCATTTTGCTCTTTCTGCTGCCTTTTAAATGCCTGTTTCTCTGATATATCACGTTTCCCCATCATGTTCAGTTCCCCAGAATGCATAGATTATATCTTTGCTCATGCAGGTATCAGTTCCTGCCAGTTAGTTAGCCAGCCCTTTCCAGCACTTCCTATATCCACTAACCCCATAAATAAAATCCTCTTTCTTATTTATACATTACAGACAAAAAACATCTGCATTCCCCTAAAAGAAACAAAAAAATCTCAAGAACACCAGAATTTACTTGTGATACCTACGGCTCCAATGAGTACTAGCTGAAAGTCCTCTCCTAAGGAATAAAGGAGCCTTTTCAGTGTCCTCTTCTGAGTAGTGTTTCTGATCTAGTCTGATGACTCAGCTTTCAAGAGAGTCTCTTCTCTTAATTCTGGACTTGTCCCTCTCAGTAGAGTCAGGCAAAGTTATACTTGAGTCAGCAGAGGCCAGTAGGTACATCTTAAGTTCAGGGACTAGGCAATTAGTGCTACAGAAGCGGAAGTACAGAGGGGAACTCAGAAGTTCAGCCCTCATCACTTCTCGGCCTTTTGGCTAAGATCAAGTGTAGAAGTTCAGCCCTCAACTACTAACCACATTTCATCCTAAGAGGCAGAGCCCACCTGCCAGAAACTGTGGGCCTTTTCTCCACTTTAGCTTCTAATAGTGGTATCTCTGCCTTACTTTCAAACTACTCTCATTTTAGGAGCTTAACTTCTCTATGACAAGCATATAATTTGTATCCTTAAAACAATCTAAAATGAGTGGCTAAGTGTTTCTACTTCCTAGAGTCTTGGAAAGTTCTTTGTTTTTATTTCCAAATCTGTTTCTTCATGTCTCTGTTGGTCATATCAGCTCTATGTAGGACAATCATCTGACCAGAATTAAATTAGTGGGTAATTTCAGTGCCCAGGGCAAGTTCTGCAGGCCATTTTTTTCTTGTTCGCTAGCACATATGACCTCAGGCAGCTGATCCACATGTTAGTAATCTGCGAATGGCCCACTTTGAACTCACAACTGAAGTTTCAAGTCAACGATTCCTTTTTTATCTACGAAGGACAAGCATTATTACCTCTAATCTTCTTCCTCCTGGATCAGCTTTACTTAAGAGACAGATAGAAGGGAGGAAAATTTGGGGTTTTAATGAATTCAAGCTCTTTCCAGGAGCACTTATTTATAAATAGCTCTTCAAGTGACTATCTCTGAGTAATTCTCCACAGCATCTTATCACAAGTCTTACCACAAAGTCTCTGGAGTTTTAAAATATATGTAGAAGTCTCTTATACCTGTCTTTTTGACTTATGATCAAAATCTTGTCCTCTTAATCCTGGCTACTTTCCACTTTATAATATATTGCCCCCAAAACAGAGACATGTCCACCTTATGTAATTCTTAGCACTGGTCTTGAAATTGATTTTGTAATCTTTTTCATTTTTCTACTTTATACCCCCTACTCCTGAACATTTCACTGGCATATTCTAACCACAAATCAAAATATTTTTCTTATGTCACTGGCATTACATTCCCCATACATTTCTCTCTCTCTTTTTTTTTTTTTTTTGGTTGCTTTTGACCTCAACAAATCATTCTAATACCCAATTGACAACCAACTCACTCAATAGAGTACTTTCTCCAAGAAATTCTACCTCTCCAGGCAACATCAGCCATGAACATCTTATTATAATCCTGGAAAGGTTTTGCTATCTTAAGAACTTGGTTAACTTTTGTAGCTCAAGTACATCCATTACTAGCCTAAGACTTTAGAATATCATTTCTTGATTCTCTCACTCAATACATGAAATGGTACATGAATTTAGTATTTTATTTTAATCTTCAAACTTTGCAAATGCTCATCTCATAATGTTCCTCTTCTATGAAGTCATATGCCAACTATCATCATGGTTTGTGTCATTTGGCAACCACAGTAAGGAAACACTCTTGTCTCACTTTCATCTTGGTGATTTAATACAAAATACAGCTGAGAACTGCACCTTAATCACAAATCCCAGTTAACTTCTCAAAATACAACCCAGATGTTATCCTCTTTGGGGGACTTTACCACACATTAGTCTTGAAGGAAGACTCAAGATGTGTCCAAATTCAACCATAAGAAAACACTGAAAGCACCGGAGTGAGTCATGTAGATTTCACTAATGATTTTGTGGGGAGACAGAGGGCAAGGATTGCACTGAGCACCACACTATAAACAAGTTATTCTTTAAAAGTTCCCTTTAGAGATTTCTGGTCCTCAAAGACCCTATTTGGTTAAAGAGCCAACCTGTTTCTTTTCCCTTTGACTTCTCTACCTTTTTTTCATATGACACAACATAGTTTGCCACCTTTCACAAACATCCTATCCAGACATGTGGACTTGGGTTGTGCCTTTCATCAAGCTGTCTGGCTTTCTCCAGACCTCTCTGAAATGTTATTGATATAAACTTTCTGCATACTTTTCATTATATCATAAAGTTGTTCAAGGGTTTCTTCACATTTCTTATGTAAGTTATCAAATATTCTAACTTGAACTATCTAGTCTAATGTGATCTAATTTTTAATGGTCCTCTATGCATTCTATAGCATATTATAAATGTAAGTTTTATAGATATTGGCATAACATGTGCTTATTACAACTACAAGTAATATAAAATGGACATACTAAAACAAAAAATGTACAGCTTTTGAAATATTTATTTAAATGTGTTGCTCTTAAAAATGTGAAATTGTAAAAAATGTTTTATTGTACTAAAAGCACTTAACATGAGATTTAGCCTCTCAAAAGATTTTAATTGACAAAAAAAAAGATTTTAATTGACAATATAGTATTGCTATCTGTAGGCGAAATGTTGTACAGTAGCTCTCAAGAATTTTATTGACTATATTATTGCTTTTATTGATTAATTTATACATTGATTAGCAACTATCCATTTCCCTCTCATTCTAGTCTTTGCTTCCAAGAGTCTAATTTAGTTATCTCATATAAGAGGAATCATAGAATTTTTGTCCTTCTGTGACTGATTTATTTCATTAAGCATAAGACCCTCAAGGTTCATCCATGTTGTCACATATTATAGGTGTGTAAAAGAAGGAAACTAGACCCTTACCTTACATCAAACAAAAAAATCAACTCAAAATTAATTACAAACTTAAATGTAAGATCTGAAAACATAGGTGAAACTCTGTTTTTTTACGAGTTTATTTATTTTTAGAGAAAGAGATAGAGAAAGAGTGGGGGGTGGGGGCAGAAGAGGGAGAGAGAGTCCTAAGCAGACTCTGAGCTGAGCACATAGCCCCACGCAAGTCTGGATCTCATGACCCTGAGATCATGACAGGAACCAAAATCAAGAATGGGAGGCTCAACTGACTCTGCCACCCAGGCACCCCTTAAGTGATTCTTTTTTATGTAAGGATGATTATATGGTACAGTTTGTTGAAACAGGCTATGAGAATTTTTGTGGTCTATTATAAATCCCCACATTGCCAAAAATATTACCATAAGCCCACATTAAAAGACATAAGTAGATGGAAATATCCTACTCCAGTATTTTCCAGGGAGTGGATAATATTCCAGTTATTTTAGTAGCAAAGGTCCTAAACATTAAAATATAATAGATGTTTGCACTTAATTACCATGAATGGTGATATTTATTATAACTTGGACGTTTTACTTACATCTGTCAGATGGCCAAAAGTTGGTTTAGCTGTATGGAGCATAAGTTGCTTGGTCACTGGGTCTAATGCTAGGGAAAAAAGCAGAGAAAGTATTTATAATACCATCAAAATTAATAAAAAATAAGTAAAAAGTGGAAAAGTTGTTCATCTTTATCAATATTTTGATATGAAAGACCAAATTGAATTTCCCCTAACAATAAAATTTACTCATTTGAACTTTTTCCTAAATTCACATTCACAGACACCTTGATTATCACAGAGAATTTTAGCATAAGTTAATCTAATTTGTACAATGTCTAACTTCAAAATCAGAAATAGGAAATGGTTTGGTACTTAATATGTGACAGACCTTATTGGTTGCCTACCCCAAAGCCATTACATTATACCTTGCCAAAATCACTTTCTATGAGAGGCCAAAAATAATAGATTTGATTTTTCATTCAGGATCTCATGCTCCAAAGGCATAGCCATGTGACCAAACTTAATTATAATTTATTATCTAAACAGGAGCACATCTGAGAATAAAGAGGAATTATTCAAAATTCTTCTTGGAAAATAGAGAACACCAGAAATTTAAATCCAGTATGATTTAACAGGAAGTGTCTTGGGGGACTTTTGGGGAAATCTAAATTCCAGAATTTAAAAACAGTCTGGGGGTGGGCAGCTGCCCTTTATGTTTTGGGCAAAGTTGTGTTGAATCACAGAGCCTGCAGCAAAATTTTGGATGCATGAAAGGACAAGACTAAGGACAATAGCCAACATATTGAGGACAGCTGAGTGAAAAGACAGAAAGATCTTTGCTGACATCATTAGATAATTTGCTTCTTCTTACATAATAAATAACTTTATCCTTTAAATTAGGTATGTTTTTAAATTTGTGTCAAAAGCAACCTAAGTAATATATTCATAAATATTAATATGTATTAAAATTTGGGATCATATTTTATGCATAACCCATTCAATTATTGGACAAACTTTTTGATAATTTTTCCTCCTTGGCCTTATGTAATCTTCATAGTCTCTTTTTTCCTCAATATTGAAATATAAAATGAATCCACTAATATTTTAATGTAAAGATGTCAGTTTCAAAACATTCTATGTAATATTAGCAAATATATTAAGTAATGTTATAGTGAACTTAGAAATAAATACTAATAAAAATCATGATGTAACTTAATATCCTGAAAAATAAAAGCTGCCTTAAATAACAAAATTCTAGAAGCACTGGAGTAATTAATGACTCAAACTCATTGGATTTGTAATATTAGAACATACTTAAGTTAGCTAAAGTAAAAAAAAAAATGTGTGCTTAAAACAGGTATATAAAATAAAGAGTAGATTCTTAAAATATGGCATAATGAAATTTAAATATGAGATCAAAAATATTAGGAGACAAGGGTGCTGGCTTTGTACATTGGAAACTATTCAGTCCTTCTCACACTCCCACATACTTCCCCTTAAATTACCTGTTCACTTTCTCCACTGACCCATTTTATGCAATACCTAATGTGGGAGAACCCCCAAATCAAGTTGATACAATCCTATAATTCAAGAAACTACTTGTTGGCTCCAGTATTTATGCCAGAGTTTATTTATTAATAAAAGATAATTGGCTTGTCCCAACCTATAAATTTATTTACATTAATTAAGGATATATCCCTGGTTCAATTAGGAGAGACTAATTAAGGAGCTCTTTTTCTGGGTCTGTGAGTGGGACACAGAAATGAAATTGCCTGATACAAATAAGAAGTCAAGGAAACTAAAATTTGATTGATCATGTTAAATGCTAGGCACCACCAAGACAAACTTCATGTTATCTTTTTGCAATTCTCATGTAATATCTACAAGATAGGTTTTCTTGCAACAATTTCACAAATGAGAAATTGAGGCCTCAGGGAAGTTAAGCAAGTGACATTATTGTATTATATATATGGCCAAGATTTTGGCTAAGTTTTGTTTATCTCATTAAAAGGTAAAAAAAATGGATAAGGACCACATTGTAAGCCATTAATTACTAACAGAAGGTACATCACAGAATTGTGTGGATTTTCTTCATTTTTATGGGTATGAAAGTATAGGAACATCATTTGTATAACAGATGTGTGCATTAATATTCATGTTTTATTTATTTTTATTTTTATTTTTTTATTTTATTTATTCATTTGAGTGAGAGAGAAAAAGAGAGAGACAACACAAACAGTGGGAAAGGCAGACTCCTGGCTCTGCTGGGAGCCTGACATGGGGCTCAACCCCAGGTCCTGGAGATCATGACCTGAGCTAAAGGCAGATGCTTAACCATTGTGGCCACCCAGACACCCCAATATTCATGTTATTTTAAACACACCAACTTCACATTACCCACATTATGAAACTGCATTTAATAATTTAGAGTATCAGGGGCACCTGGGTGGCTTAGTCATTAAGCATCTGCCTTTGGCTCAGGTCATGATCCCACTGGGATCAGCCAGCCCCTCATCAGGCTGCCTACTCAGTGAGGTGCCTGCTTCTCCCTCTCCCACTCCCCCTGCTTGTGTTCCCTCTCTCTCTGTGTCAAATAAATTAAAAAATCTTTAAAAAATAATAATAAATAATAAAAAATAATTTAGAATATCAAACAATTTAATCAGAGAAGAGAATATGTAGCTTAATTTAGTAACTAGAAAGCAGTTTTTGGTGTGCCTATGGTATTATCATAACTTTTAAATTGTATTTGCATAACAATAAAAGTAGTCTGGGACGTGAGTGGTCATTCAATAAGCAGATTTAATGTGGGATAATGTTACCTCTCTGCAGCTCAGGTGACTGCTACAGACAAGAATAAAAGCAAAAAGATGTCATCTCTGAATTCTACTCGACTCTGACACACAAAATTTTCACTCCTTTCTAACAATGTTTTAACAAGCAAAGAAGCACACTTTTGCAAAAGTGCATGCAAAAGAAACACCAGGTGACTCCATTTCAGTAATTATGATAGCCATAAAAGAATTATTGTTTCCTTTTCTTTGTAGCTTCAGAGAGATCTCAGGAGGGACAGCTGAAAAAGTAATGTCAGATTGATCTACAGGATATGATTCAAAGGGCCCTGCTGTTTGTAAGTTTTCCTAAAGAAGAATGCCTTCAAGAGTTGACATATTTTTATTATAGTGCTTACATGAAGCTCTGAAACTGCAGTAATCATTATAGAAATGGTACTGTGTCTGAGTTCCTTGAACAAAAAAAATGAAAAACTAAGGGTTTCTGAAAAAAATGATTATATGATGTTTTTCATTTATTCTGAAATATAGTAAAATATATTGATACATTTTTGAATTTACACTAACCTTATATTTTTGGTACAAACCAAACTTGGTTGTGATAAATAGTTTTTCTATATATTTCTGGATTCAGTATCCTAACATATTAGTACAATTTTTCATATAGGTTTATTTATGAAATTGGCCAATGATTTTTTTCTTATAATGTTTTTGAGATGTTTTAGTATAAAGACTAATTTAAAAAGTTTAGAACTGCTTTTCTTCCTATTTAGAAGGGTTTGTGAGGATTGACATATGTCTTCCTTAAATATTTAGTAGAATTCACAGATTACCAAACAAAATGGGTATTTAGAGGAAGATTTTAAATTATGTATTCAGTTTTTTTAATAGGCACAAAATTATTTTCATTTTCTATTTCTTTTTGTGAATATATTTTTCTTAAGCTCTATACCCTATATGAGGCTTGAGCTCATGACCCCCAGGTCAAGAGTTGTATGCTCTACTGAGTAAGCCAGCCAGGCTCCCCTTTTTGTGAAGATTTTCCAAGGTTTTGCTTTTCCAGGCAGTTATCCATTTTATCTAAATATTCAAATTTATTTGCTATAGTGGCTCATAATAGTCTCTCATGGTTTTAAATGTCTGTACCTGTAGTGTTCTAATATCTAATAAAACATATGTTCTTTCTCTCTTTCTCTCTTGATATAGATAGATATATACTAATAAGGAGATTGACCAGTTGTCAAAAATCTTCCAATGAAGAAAAGCTCAGGGCCAGATGGCTACACTGGTGATTTTTAACCAAACACTTAAAGAAGTAACACCAATACTTCTCTAACTCTTTCAGAAAATTAAAGAGAAAAGAACACTTCCAAACTCATTATCCTGATACCAAGGGCAAATAAAGACCCTACTAGAAAAGAGAACCACGGGAAATATCCCTGATGAATTCAGATGCAAATATTTCTTTTTTTTTTTTTTAAAGAATGTATTTATTTATTCATTTGTTTATTTATTTATTTATTTATTTGAGAGAAAGAAAGAGACAGGGAGAGAAGGGACACAAGCAGGGGGAGTGGAAGAGGGAGAAGCAGGTTTCCAGCTGAGCAGAGAGCCTGCTGTGGAGTTCAATCCCAGGACCCTGGGATCATGACCTGAGCAGAAGGCAGATGCTTAACGACTGAGCCACCAGGCGCCCCAGATGCAAATATTCTTGATAAAATACTAGTAAGCTGAATTCAGTAGCCCATTAAAAGTACCATTCATCAACATAAAGTAGAATTTATCCCTGGGATGCAAAGGTGTTTCAACATACACAAATCATTGCAATACCTCATATTAATAGAACAAAAGAAAAGAACCATATAATCCTCTCAATAGATGCAGAAAAAGCATTTTGCAAAATTCAACCTATATTCATGATAAAGAAAACACTTAACAAATTAGGCTTAGAAGGAATACATCTCAACATAATACAGATCATATTTAAAAAGCCCACAGTTAATTTCATACCCAATGATTAAATGTTTAAAGCTTTTCTTCTAAGATCAGAAACAAGAGTGCCTACTCTCTCCATTTTGATTCAACACAGTACCAGAAGTTTTAGCTAGAGCAATTAGGCAAGAAATATAAATAAAAAGCACTAGAATTGGAGAGGAAGAAGTAAAATCATCACTATTTGCAGATGACATGATTTTATTTTATTATTCTTTAGTTTCTTTTTAAAAGTTAGTTAACATACTGAACATGATTTTATATATAGAAAACTCTAAAAATTCAACCAAAAAACTGTTAGAACTAATCAACAAATTCTGAAAGTTGCAGGATACAAAATTAACATACAAAAAGTTAGTGGTTTTCCTATACTCTATAAACAAATTTTCTGAAAAAGAAATAAAGAAATTGGGGCGCCTGGGTGGCTCAGTGGGTTAAGCCGCTGCCTTCGGCTCAGGTCATGATCTCAGGGTCCTGGGATCAAGTCCTGCATGGGCTCTCTGCTCAGCGGGGAGCCTGCTTCCTCCTCTCTCTCTCTGCCTGCCTCTCTGCCTACTTGTGATCTCTCTCTGTCAAATGAATAAATAAAATCTTTAAAAAAAAAAGAAAGAAATTGATCCTATTACAATAGCATCAAAAACAATGGAATACTTAATAAATTTTACCAATGAGGTGAAAGATCTTTACTCTGAAAACTATAAGACATTAATGAAAGAAATTGAAAGAAGACATAAATAAATGAAAAGGTATCCTGTATTTTATAGATTGGAAGAATTAATATTGTTAAAATGTCAATAATACCAAAAGCCATCTCTAGATTTAATGCAGTCCCTAACAGGATATCAAATGGTATTCTTTAAGAAAATAGAAAAAAAAAATGGTGAACCATGAGAGACTATGGACTCTGAAAAACAATCTGAGGGGTTTGAAGTGGCGGGGGGGTGGGAGGTTGGGGTACCAGGTGGTGGGTATTATAGAGGGCACGGCTTGCATGGAGCACTGGGTGTGGTGAAAAAATAATGAATACTGTTTTTCTGAAAATAAATAAATTGGGAAAAAAATAGAAAAAAATATTTCAAAAATTTACATGAAATTACACAGAACCCAAATAACAAAAGAAATGCTAAGAAAGAAGAATAAAGCAGGAAGCATCAGACTTTCTGTTTTCAAGCTATTTTACAAAACTGTAGTAATTAAAACAGCATGATACTGGTATAAAAACAGACAAATAGACCACTAGAACAGAAATGAGAATTCAGAAATAAACCCAGGCATATATGGTCAAGTGATATTTGACAAGGGAGTCAAACATACTCAGTGGAGAAAAGACAGTCTCTTCAATAAATGGTGCTGGGGAAATTGGATATTCATATGTAAAAGAATGAAACTGGAGCCTTGTCTTACTCAAAAATTAACTCAAAATGGATTAAAGATTTAAGTGTAAGATCTGAAGCCACGAAACTCCTAGAAAACATATAGGAAAAAGTTTCCTTGACATGGGTCTTGGTAATAATTTTTTAGATATTATCCCTAAAACACAAGCAACTGAATAAAAAATAAAGTGAGACTACATCAGGCTAAAAGGCTTCTGCACAACAAAGTAACCATCAACAAAGTGAAAAGACAACCTAGAAAATGGAAAATATTATTTCCAAACCATATATCTGAGAAGAGGTTAATATCCAAAAGAACTCATACAACTCAATAGCAAAATACCAAATAATTCAATTTTTTAAATGGGCAAAATACATTTTGCCAAAGAAAATATAAAGTTTGCTTTTATCAAATGGATGGGATCAAAATGTATCAAAATGGACGGGACTGGAAGAGATTATGCTGAGTGAAATAAGTCAAGCAGAGAGAGTCAATTATCATATGGTTTCACTTATTTGTGGAGCATAAGAAATAACACTGAGGACATGGGGAGATGGAGAGGAGAAGGGAGCTGAGGGAAATTGGAGGGGGAGATGAACCTTGAGAGACTATGGACTCTGAAAAACAATCTGAGGGCGGCGCCTGGGTGGCTTAGTGGGTTTAAGCCTCTGCCTTCGGCTCAGGTCATGATCCCAGGGTCCTGGGATCAGCCCCTCGTCTGGCTTTCTGCTACTCAGTGGGGAGCCTGCTTCCTCCTCTCTCTCTGCCTGCTTCTCTGCCTACTTGTGATCTCTGTCTGTCAAATAAATAAATAATAGCGAAATAAGTCAAGCGGAGAAAGACAACTATCATATGATCTCCCTGATATGAGGAAGTGGTGATGCTACATGGGGGCTTAAGTGGGTAGGAGAAGAATCAATGAAACAAGATGGGATTGGGAGGGAGACAAACCATAAGTGACTCTTAATCTCACAAAACAAACTGAGGGTTGCTGGGGGGAGGGGGGTTGCGACAAGGGGGGTGGGGTTATGGACACTGGGGAGGGTAGGTGCTTTGGTGAGTGCTGTGAAGTGTGTAAACCTGGCGATTCACAGACCTGTACCCTTGGGGATAAAAATATATGTTTATAAAAAATAAAAAAATTAAAATAAATAAATAAATAAACAATCTGAGGGTTTTGAAGGGATGAGGGGTGGGAGGTTGGAGAAGCCTGGTGGTGGGTATTATGGAGGGCACATATTGCATGAAGCACTGGGTGTGGTGCATAAACAATGAATTCTGTTACACTGAAAAGAAATTTAAAAAAGAGAAAATTTAAAAAAAGAAAATATATAGTTTACAAACAGGTACATGAAAGATGCTTAACATTACAGTAATTAAGGACTTAAAAATTAAAACTGCAATGGAATATCACCTCACACCTGCTAAGAGTGGACACCACCAAAAAGACAAGAGATAACAAATGCTAGTGGGATGTGGGGGAAAAGGATCCCTTATACAATCTTGGTGGGATTATAAATTCGTACACCTGCTATGGAAAACAGTATAGAGATTCTTCAAAAGAGTAAAAATAGAACTACCATATGATCCAGAAATTCTACTTCTGGAAATATATCTAAAGAAAATGAAAACACTAACTCAAAAAGATATCTACACCCCTATGTTTATAGCAGCATTATTTACAATAACCAAGACATGGAAACAACCTAAGTGCCCACCAATGGATGAATGGATAAAGAAGACACACAGACACACAGACACACACACACACACACACACACACACACACAGTGGTTATTCAACAATTAAAAATGTTGTGACATTTGTGACAACATGAATGAAACTTGAAGGCATTATTTTAAGTAAGCCAGGCAGAGGAAGGCAAAATATGATCTCACTTATTTGCAGAGTGTAAACACACACACACAGACACACAAAACAAACCAATAAACAAAGAACTCATGGAAAAAAATACCAGACTTGTCGTAATCAGAAGTGAGGGTTAGAGGAGGGGGAACTGGAAGAAGGTGGTCAAAAGTTACAAACTTCCAATCATAAAATAAGTAAGTACTAGTGGTATAATATATTACATGCTGTTAATACTGTTGTATGATATGTAGGAAACTGCTAAGACAGTAAATCATAAGACTTTTCATCACAAGAAGTTTTTTTTTCTTTCCTTTATATTTATGTGAGATGATGGGTGTTAACTGACCTGTTGTGATAATCATTACACAATATATGTAAGTCAAGCCATCATGCTGTACATCTTAAATTTCATACAGTGATACATGCAATTAGTTCTCAATAAAACTAGAAATTTCTTTTAAAAAGTCTATGAATATTATTTTCCCAATTTGTGTAAAAGGACAAAAATAAAGGATAAGAGCTTCTCAATTTAAACTGGAAAAACTTCCCAAGTTATATAAATTTTTCCTGAATGTTTTAGTATTCTAAATCTAAGATATTGAAGTCATCTCTGATTATCAGGAAGAAGCAGTCCAGTGGATTAATGCCCAAAGCAGTAACAAATGTTGAAGTAATCCACATAAAATTTGGTCAGTTGCAATAATGAAAGAAAAATTTTTAAAAATGTGAAATCTTTCTCCTATACAATTAAAACCATATGTTTTTTAAATGCATACTATTTAAATGTTTTTTTTTTAAGATTTTACTCTTTTTTTGGTCATTAGTCTTAATAATTATAGAAAAATAATATTTTAATATCATTAAGCTAGCATTTATTACATCACTGCTATGGTTGTTTTAATGGAAAAATTCATTCAGTTTGCAGAGAATATTCAGAAACAGCAATTACTATATTAAAAAAATAAGTAATTAAAATAAGATTTGAAATTTACAATAAATAAAGTGGGATCAGAATAGAAAGGGAAAGATAGGCTAAAGTTATTGGAAAGGATTCAAAAGGACATAGAAATAAACATAATCTCAAGTGTAAGAAATAGGAGTTGGAATTTTGTTATTTTATGTATTAGTCAGATGTGCACTAAAAGTTCACAATCAATTTGGGGTCCTACATTTCAAAATGGGAATGATTCAGGAAGACATTCAGCAAAGACAAATGCCAACTAGAAACACTCCCTTCTGAAGAAAAAAGAAAATAATTGATGCTATTTAGAGCAGAAAGTTGTGACATGGAGTAAATGCAGTTATTGTTTCTTTTGATTCCAGTAGAACAGACTATGACTAATCTATCAAAACCACATTAGATTTGGGGCTTTGGTTTTGATTATGAGGTACTAGCTTGTTCTAGACCAACTTTACTAATAATAACTGGGAAAAGTGGGTAAGATGCATTAAATCTCTTTGGAGGCAGCAGAAAGTTACAAAGATGACCATGATTTGAGGGAACAGAATCTCAGAGAGAAAGGAAAATTTTTTTTTTTAAGATTTTATTTATTTATTTGACAGAGCGAGATCACAGTAGGCAGAGAGGCAGGCAGAGAGAGAGGGAAGCAGGCTCCCTGCTGAGCAGACAGCCAGATGCGGGGCTCGATCCCAGGACCCCGAGACCATGACCCGAGCCGAAGGCAGCGGCTTAACCCACTGAGCCACCCAGGCGAAAGGAAAATAATTTAACAAAATTGTTACTGGTGCCATTTTTGTTTCCTGGCATTTGCTGATAGGTAGGGGTAAAACAAGGTAGAGTCTAGGGGCTGAGAATCAGGAGAGTGGTATTCAAGCACCTGGGAAACCATGTAGAGCTTTCAGCAGTCCTACAGTGCAAAGAAGGGAAAAACAGGGCTCAGGACCAGTCTGATTAATACATCAGATTCTGGAAGGCTACACTCTAGTTATAAGAGCAAACCTGAAATAGACCAGCCCTCAAAAAAACCTGAAATCCAGCTTTAAATTTGCTTAGTTCCAATACTGGATTAAAGAAAACAAAAGCAAAAATGAACTTTTGGGAATTCATCAAGATCAAAAGCTTCTGCACAGCAAAGGAAACAGTCAACAAAATGAAAAGGCAACCCATAGAATGGAAGAACATATTCACAAATGACACTACAGACAAAGGGCTGATATCCAAGACCTATGAAGAACTCCTCAAACTCAACACACATAAAACAGATAATCACATCAAAAAATGGGCAGAAGACATGAACAGGCACTTCTCAAAAGAAAACATACAAATGGCTAACAGGCACATGAAAAAATGTTCATCATCATTAGCCATCAGGGAGATTCAAATCAAAACCACATTGAGATACCACCTTACACCAGTTAGAATGGCCAAAATTAACAAGACAGTAAACAACAAGTGTTGGAGAGGATGTGGAGAAAGGGGAATCCTCTTACACTGTTGGTGGGAATGCAAATTGGTTCAGCCACTTTGGAAAACAGTGTGGAGATTCCTTAAGAAATTAAAAATAGAGCTTCCCTAGGACTGTGGAATTGCCCTACTGAGTATTTACCCTAAAGATACAGATGTAGTGAAATGAAGGGCCATCTGTACCCCAATGTTCATAGCAGCAATGGCCACGGTCACCAAGCTGTGGAAAGAACCAAGATGCCCTTCAATGGACAAGTGGATAAAGAAGATATGGTCCATATATACAATGGAATATTATACCTCCATCAGAAAGGATGAATACCCAACTTTTTTTTATCAACATGGATGGGACTGGAGGAGATTATGCTGAGTGAAATAAGTCAAGCAGAGAGAATTATCATATTGTTTGACTTACTTGTGGAGCATAAGGAATAACACAGAGGACATTGGGAGGTGGAGAGGAGAAGTGAGTTGGGGGAAATTGGAGGGGGAGACAAACCATGAGAGACTGTGGACTCTGAGAAACAAACTGAGGTATTTTTTGGGGGGGGGGAGTTGGGTGAGTCTGGTAGTGGGTATTAATGAGGTCATATATTGCATGGAGCACTGGGTGTGGTGCATAAACAAAGAATGCTGGAACACTGAAAATAAATAAAATAAAATGAAATGAAAAAAAGAGATTGTCTGAAATATGCAAAAGTAAATAATCTCTGGAGGAAGACAACAGCATCCAGAGATGGGAATTACCCCTACAATATTTTTACACACTCATTGGTATTCAATCATAAATTAACAGGCTATCAGAATATAAAATCAATTCACAAAAGACAAAAAATAAAATAAAAAAAGAAAGAGATTCAAAAGTAATGTAGATGTTAATGATATAATATAAATACTAAATCAGAAATGAATATATTTTAGTATTTCTTAACCTTATTATTTATGCAATAAATAATTATTAATTAATTATTATTAATGCAAATTAAAACTACAACAAGATATCATTATCTACCCAACCAAATTGCGAAAACGAAAAAAGTCAGAAAATACCAAGAGTTGGTAAGGATTGGAGTGATGAGAATTCTTACAGACTGATGGATAGAGTGAAAATTTCACGTGTCAATCTGAAAAGTTATTTCTCAGTATTTTCTAAAGCCAAACATGTACATGAACTGACCTAGAAATTCCATTCTGAGAAATTGGTTCTTTTGAAAAACATGTAATAAAAGGCACTTACTAGAATGCCAGAAAATGTTTGTGGTAGTATTTTTTCATGATAGACCCAAATTAGAAACACCACCAATATCCATCAATAGTAAATTTATTTTGAAAAGTAAAGTATATACAAATAAGAGGATATTATACAGCAATAAAAGTAACAAAATACTGATATAAACAACACGGATGGATCTTGCAAACAATATTGAGCAAAGGAGACTTTAAGAAACTATATTCTATGTTTCCTTACATAAAACTTAAAAATTAAAAAAACTCCTTCAGAGAATTACCAGTGAGAATAATGATTAACTCTGAAGATGCAGATAGATGCTATAAATAATGGGGGGAGGTCAATAAAGGGCTCTGGGGTGTATTAAAAATCTGATTTATACCCTAGTTTTTAATCTGGGGATTTGGACCTTGGGCAGCCATGGAATTCAACCAGTGGAATGAAAATCCATATATAAACTATATCCACATATAAACTAAATATTATTTTTATATAAATTTATTATTTTTAAATGAACAAATGTTTCATTCACATGTATTAGTTTTTAAAAATTATTATAAATTTATTTTAATTAATACAAAATCACTTAAATTATTATTAAATTCATATTAGCTTTTTGCTATTTGGTATTTCATCAACCAATACTTACCAATAATAATAATACTATTGATATTTATGAAATATTTTTACATCTATAAAGTTCCCTAAATATGAACAAAAGTTGGAATCAACAACTTAGATGACATACTTGGATACAGGCCATTAAGTTGATGGTCTTCCAAATTCCTTCTTTATTAGTTAATTATTTAATTAAAAGAAAATATATTTTAAATGATACAAGCAATCAAAATAATGTTTGTAGTACAGTTACTTGTAAAACTGCAGCTTCACTTCAAGGACCATAGAAAAATATATTGAAAGTAAGATGCAAATATTCAGGAATTTCAACTTGTCACTTGTCACTTGTTCAACTTGTCACTTGTTCACTTAGCATAATATCTTCACAAATATTCTTTCAGTGTTATCAGTTAACTAACATGTTTGGGGTTTACCATGTCAATTTTTTCACTGGTGAAATAGATATCAATAATTCTAATGTTTCTAATGTGAATCATAATAGGATCTGATATAGTTTCAGATTGTCTTAAATAGTCACCTGGGAGTATTGACCACAGAATATTGAATGTAGGCTTTCTTCCTGTTATCAATATTGTTAGTCATATTTTATGCCAAATAAATTCTCATATCTAAATCTATAGCATGAGTAATGCTTATGATGTTTCTCTTACTTTATTCCTCCCATGCGTTAATTGTTTCAAAACATCAACCTTGCACTTGCTTACTCATTTATATCTTTCACAAAATCAAAGACTAAGAAAACTGGTAACCTTATCTTAGGCAATTATAAACCATTAGTGAATTATTGCTAAATATGTGCCATATACATTTGTGATATTATAACAAAATCAAAGGATATGATTGCATACCATGATCTGGCAATGTCTGTCACAGGAGTATTACCCAAGGAGCATTAAATTTTTACCTAATCATCTCTTTGTAAGTAGTAGTAACCATAATAATGCCTACTAATTGCCAAGCACTTTTTTCTACTTTTCAAGTTTTTATTTAAATTCCAGTTAGTTAACGTACAATGTACTACTAGTTCCAGGGGTAGAATTTAGTGAGTCATCACTTACATACAATATTTGGTGCTCATCACAAGTGCCCTCCTTAATACCTATCACCCATTTAACCCATCCCTCCAATCACTTCCCATCCAGTAACCATCAGTTTGTTCTCTATAATTAAGAATCTGTTTTCTGGTTTGCCTCTGTTTTTGTCCCTGTCCCCATGTTCATCTGTTTTGTTTCTTAAATCCCCCATTTGAGTGAAATAATATGGTATTTGTGTTTCTCTGACTGACTTATTTCACTTAGCATAATACACTCTAACTCCAACCACGTCATTGCAAACAACAAGAGTGCATTCTTTTTGAGGCCAAGTATATATGTGTATATATATACATATATATATACAACCACATTTTCTTTATCTATTCATCACATTTTCTTTATCTATTCATCAATCAGTGGACACTTGGGCTCTTTCCATAATATGACAATTGTTGATGATGCTGTTATAAATATCAGGGTGCAAGTGCCCCTTCAAATGAGTATCTTTGTATCCTTTGGGTAAATACCTAGTAGTGCAATTGCTGGGTCATAGAGTAGTACTATTTTTCACTTTCTTGAAAACCTGAATACTGTTTACCAGAGTGTCTGCACCAGTTTGCATTCCTACCAACAGTCTAAGAGGGTTCCCCTTTCTCCACATCCTCACCAACACTTGTTGTTTCCTGTGCTGTTAATTTTAGTCATTCTGACAGGTCTGATGTGATATCCCATCATAGTTTTGATTTGCATTTCCCTGACGATGAATGATACTGAGCATCTTTTTACATGTCTGCTGGCCATCTGAATGTCTTCTTTGGAAAGATATCTGTTCATGTTTTCTGCCCATTTTTAATTGGAATTATTTGGTTTTGGGGTGTTGATTTTGATAAGCTCTTTATAGATTTTGGATACTAACCTTTTATCAGATATGTCAATTACAAATATCTTCTCCCATTCCATAGGTTGTCTTTTAGTTCTGTTTCTTCCTTCACTGTGCAGAAGCTTTTTATCTTGATGAAGTTCCAACATTTCACTATTGATTTCATTTCCCTTGCCTCTGAAGACATATCTAGTAAGAAGTTGCTATGGTCAGTATCAAAAAGGCTCAGCCTATGTTCTCCTGTAGGATTTTGATAATTTCCTATCTCATATGTAGGTCTTTCATCCATTTTGAACTTATTTTTGTGTATGGTGTAAGAATGTGGTCCAGTTTCATTATTCTGCATGTTGTTGTCTAGTTTTCCCAACACCATTTGTTGAAGATATTTTTTCCATTGGCTAGTCTTTCCTGCTTTGTTGATTAGTTAACGATATAGTTGTGGGTTCATTTTTGGGTTTTATATTCTTTTCCATTGATCAATGAGTCTGTTTTTGTGCCAGTACCATACTGTTTTGATCATTAAAGCTTTGCAATATGGTTTTAAGTCTGGAATTGTAATGGTTCCAGCTTTGCTTTTCTTTTTCAAGATTGCTCTGGCTATTCAGGGTCTTTCCTGGTTCCAGAAAATTTTAGAATTGTTTGTTCTAGCTCTACCAAAAAAAAGCTGGTGGTAATTTGATAGGGATTGAATTAAATGTGTAGATTGCTTTGTGTAGTATAGACATTTTAACAATATTTGTTCTTGCAATCCATGAGCATGGAATATTTTTCTATTTCTTTGTGTCATCTTCAATTTCTTTCACCAGTGTTCTATAGTTTTCAGAGTACAGATCTTTTACCTCTTTTGGTTAGGTTTATTCCTAGGTATCTTACAGTTTTTGGTGCAAGAGTAAATGCGATTGATTCCATTATTTCTCTGTCTGCTGCTTCATTACTGGTGTATAGAAATGCAACAAATTTCTGGATTTGATTTTGTATCCTGCAACTTTACTCAATTTGTACATCAGTTTTAGCAATACTTGGATGGTCTTTGGGTTTTCTATGAAGAGTATCATGTCATCTGTGAAGAGTGAAAATTTGACTTCTTCCTTGCTGATTTGGATGCCTTTTATTTCTTTTTGTTGTTGGGTTGCTGAGGCTAAGACTTCCAGTACTATGTTAAGTAACAGTAGTGAGAGTGTTCTAAGCACTTTTCATACACTGTTTTTATGTCTACAAAATGATATTTCATAGAAAAATGCAGTATCATATTATGGACCAAAAAAAAAAATACAAGGGCTTACATAGGTTAAATACTTGTCTAAAAATATCATATAGTTTCTAAGTGTTTGAAATTGGATTTGCACTCAAATCTCTATCAACCAAACCCTGCATTTATTTTATTACATGTGTTACTTCTCCTCTTTAAAACAATCTTTGAGTATATTAAGTTTTTCAAGTACAACTTTGACAGAATCATTTGTTCACTTTCTAAATGAATGAAAATGATTTATTTTTCCCTTAACTCAGTGCTGATATGTGTGATAGAAATTTTATGACTCAGAAATTCTTTCCTGCCTTTTCCCAGATATAACTCAGGCTGGTTATGATCAAAGCCATTGCCAAAAGTGAACAGGTGGAGCCCTAGACAAAGATATGTACAAAGATGCCATTTTAAAATTAGCTCAATCACGCTTTAGGAAGTTGTTAGAAAGACAGTGAAGCCTACAGGAAAAGATTACATAAGAAGGATAACCGTTTGTAGCCAAGGAAGGATCTAGATAGTAAGTCAAATGACAGGCAGTTGCTATATATTCTTACATAGTGGAAAGATAACTTTAGCAATTTCACCTTTTGACCAAATATACAAAAAATTAAATACAAACTTAAAGACAGACTGACCTACTGTGGATACTACAGGCCCAGTTTCCCCAAAAGAACATACATTAAATCAACAAAAAAGAATCACAGGTATAAGCAAGAAATTTGGAGATATTTTAAGGTTAGCATGAGTTTTTATTAAAGAATTTGCTTTGAGACAAATAACTAGTTCTTGCCAAATAATTTCAACATGGTAAATCTCACTCAATAAAGATTGGCGTAAGTTTGAAGGTAGGGGGTGGAGACTCAGTATTACGTTTTGTCAAGAACAAGAAAGAAGAGTAGAATATTGGCATTTAAATTTAGGTAACAACTTCTTTTTTAAGTATAAAAGTATAAACTGTGTCTGTGATGACACAGTTGTCATGAGAAGAAATCATGAATCCATTTTGGAATTGCTGCAATTTGTTACATATTACAAAATCACTAATTCAAGGATGCACTGCACAATAAGCAAGCTGTTTCAAATTTTCAACTCATTACAACTTGATTTATGTCCCTGCCACTTGCCCAGACTGGCCTCCTCCACCTTCTCACATAAAAACTTACACTGGAGTGGCCCCATGCTTATTTCATCTACCTTCTTATCTAATATCTCCCTGATGCTGTTTACCAGACAGTTCTTTTGTTGATCCCTTACCAGAATGCTGGCAGGAATCCTCTCAATAACAGGCCTCTTGGTTGATCTGGACAGCTGGAGTATATACTAAAAAAAATCCTTGTCAGTAAATCACAGTCATTTGCTGTTCAAAGATATATTTTTTTTCTTTTTTTTTTAAAGATTTTTATTTATTCATTTAACAGAGAGAGATCACAAGTAGGCAGAGAGAGAGGAAGGGAAGCAGGCTCCCTGCTGAGCAGAGAGCCCGATGCGGGACTCGATCCCAGGACCCTGAGATCATGACCTGAGCCGAAGGCAGTGGCCCAACCCACTGAGCCATTTTTTTGAAAGAGAGAAAGAGTGTGCATGTGCAATGGGGAGGAGGAAATTGAGAGAGGGAGAGACAGACTCTCAAGCAGAATCCCTGCTGAGCAGGGAGCCCACCATGGGGCTTGACCTAAGGACCCTGAGATCATGACCTAAGGTGAAATCAAAAGTTGGTCACTTAACTGACTGAACCACCTAGACACCCTATCTGCTGTTCAAATGGTACTATTTATAGTATAAATAAATCACATCAGGAGGTGTTGAGGGGTTGGCTTTCAGAAACTGGGTCTAGTATCTTAATCACTATTGATAACAAATTTTTCCTTGGGTGAAATGCATTCAGGGACCCAAATGAACTGTTAAAACACAAATCATTTCTGCTATAAATATAGCCATTTGTATGTCTTCTCTGGAAAAATGTTGTTCATGTCTTCTGCCCATTTTTTGATATGATTATCTGTTTTGTGTGTGTTAACTTTGAGGAGTTCTTTATAGATCTTGGATATCAGACATTTGTACTGTCATTTGTGAGTATCTTCTCCTATTCCATGGGTTGCCCCCTTATATTGTTGACTGTGTCCTTTGCTGTGCAGAAACTTTTGATATTGATGAATTCTCAAAAGTTCATTTTCACTTTTGTTTCCTTTGCCTTTGGAGACATGTCTTGAAAGAATTTGCTGTGGCTGATGTTGAAGAGGATACTGCCTATGTTCTCCTCTAGGATTTTGATAGATTCCTGCCTCACACTGAGGTTTTTATCCATTTCGCATTTATATTTGTGTATGGAATAAGAGAATGGTTGAGTTTCATTCTTCTATAAATAGCTGTCCAATTTTCCCAGCACCATTTATTGAAGAGATTTTTTTCCACTGCATATTTTTTCCTGTTTTGTCAAAGGTTATTTAACCATACCATTGAGGGTCCATATCTGGGCTCTCTACTCTGTCCCACTGGTCTATGTATCTGTTTTTGTGCCAGTACCATGCTGTCTTGGTGATCACAGCTTTGTAGAAATGCTTGAAATCAGGCAATGTGATATTCCTAGTTTTGTTTTTCTTTTTCAACATTTCCTTAGCAATTCAAGGTCTCTTCTGGTTCCATAGAAATTTTAGGATTGTTTGTTCCAGCTCTTTGAAAAATGACAGTGGAATTTTGATCAGGATGGCATTGAAAGTATAGATTGCTTGGGCACCTGGGTGGCTCAGTGGGTTTAAGCCTCTGCCTTCAGCTTAGGTCATGATCTCAGGGTCCTGGGCTTGAAGCCCGCATCAGGCTCTCTGCTCAGTAGGAAGCCTGTTTCCCCCTCCCCCTCTGCCTGCCTCTCTGCCTACTTGCGATCTCTCTCTTTCTGTCAAATAAAGAAATAAAATCTTAAAAAAAAATAAAAGAAAGTATAGATTGCTCTAGGCAGTATAGACATTTTAACAATGTTTATATTCACAGCAGCAATGGCTACAGTCACCAAACTGTGGAAAGAGCCAAGATGCCCTTCAAAAGCTGAATGGATAAAGAAGATATGGTCCATATATACAATGGAGTATTATGCCTCCATCAGAAAGGATGGATAACCCAACTTTTGTATCAGCAAGGATGGGACTGGGGGAGATTATGCTGAGTGAAATAAGTCAAGCAAAGAGAGCCAATTATCATACGGTTTCACTTACTTGTGAGCATAAGGAATAACATGGAAGACATTGGGAGATGGGAGGAGAAGTGTGTTGGGGGAAATTGGAGGGGGAGACAAACCCTGAGAAACTGTGGACTCTGAGAAACAAACTGAGGGTTTTTGAGGGGAGGTAGGTGGGGGGTTGGGTGAGCCTGGTAGTGGGTATTAAGGAGGGCATATATTGCATGGAGCACTGAGTGTAGTGCATAAACAATGAATTTTGGAACACTGAAAAAAATTCAATTCAATTAAAAAAAAAATCATTTGTGGGATGCCTGGCTGGTTCGGTTTGTAGAACATGTGACTCTTTCTCTTGGTGTTGTTAGTTTGAACCCCAATTTGGTATAGATTACTTAAAATTTATTTTTTAATATTATAGAAAAGGAAGAAAAAAAACCCACAAGTTCTTTGTGCTGCAGCATATAAGAAAGAACACCTTAAAACTGTGATTGAGTGATTGACTGGATTTATTTAGAAAACACCTGGTCTCTACCTCTCAGGAGTAGTAATAATAGTAATAGTAGTAGTAGAAGTAGTATCAGTAGAAGGAGGAATAGTATAGATAATAATAATAGCACCGATGATGATAATTGTTTTCAGTGACTGTCTAGTTTGTTTCTGGCACTCTAACATGTAATTTACTTATGGTATTTCATTTAATTATCAAAAAAATAAAAACAGGGGTGCCTGGGTAGCTCAGTCAGCTAAGTGTCTGCCTTTGGCGCGGGTCATGATTCTAGGATCCTGAGACTGAGTCCTGCATGGAGCTTCTTGCTCAGCACAGAGACTACTTCTCCCTCTGCCTGCTGTTCCCCTTGCTTGTGCTCTCTCTCTCTCTTTCACACACACACACAAATAAATAAAATCTTTATTTTAAAACAGAAGAACAAAATATTAAAGTCACATTTTATTTCAATATAATTATTTTAAAAACCTCAATAAGTTATACTGTATTTGTTCCAGGTTTATTTAGTTGGCTAAACACAATACCCAAAGATCACATTTATGCACAGATTTTATGAATGTGAGAATTTCTGTTTCCTCACAGCACACCTTTATGCACTAACCACCCTCTGGTTCACAAATTAATGACTTCAAACTGAGATAAATCAAAACCTGGAATATGAGCCTGTCCTCTAGGCTACATTCCAGAGACTTCTTCAGTAAGAAAAAGTTATCCTTCAAGAATTACCTAGGGAACTTTTTAAAAAAACAATGCTCAAACCACTTTCTGAGAAAAATTAAATTGAATACAAATTTCAGTGGTTAGGAAGAAAGCATCATTATTTTTTTAAAAAAGCAATGTGTATCCAAAACTGAAACCACTGGGTTTACCGAAGGTATTTGAAGGATGTTTAAGAATATAGGTTTATCTTTTACCTAATCTTATCCTTTGAGAATTCTATCTTTCTGCCTAAGTATATCAGATCTTAAATTTGGATTATATTAGTATATCAGATCTTAAATTTGGATATATATTTTCCATCAAGTTATCCATATTTCATTTAGTTTGGAGCGCAACAAAAGAGAGAAAGGATTTTTATTATAAAACTGCCTTTTCTGAAGAAACTGAAGTTTGTCTTTTTCTTGAAAAATCTTAATGATGGTCATAAGAATCAATCAACACCCTGCAACATCCTGATATTTTCCTAACAAGTCCTTGAAGATGTTGCTCTCATTCCAAATATATAACAAACCATAATTTAACTAAATATAGCAAAAAAAACAGTTTTCTACCTGGAAATGATAGAATTCTTTAGCAAATTAATCCTATATGTTAGGGAATGCCAGCAAGTCAATTCTACATATTAGGAGGTATTACTGCCAGTAATACAGTCCTGGTACCTGTTCTTTTTATGTAGTCTCAGTCATAAACCAGAGAAATTAAATCTTAACTTAAACAAAAAAAGAATTGTAGAGGGAAAGCAATTGGTGGCTCATTAAATCTCTGGGAATCCCAGAGAGTCAGCCTCAGGCAGACACAAAGGGAACTAAGGTTAACCAGGATCTTGCCACAGGAACAACCTATGTAAAGTGATTTTGCTGGTGCCATGACCACTGATTATTAATTTGTGCAACAGGCAACATGTGCTTGATTCTTGTTCACCCTTCCAATCTGTCTGATGATGCTTTTCCATTTATCCTTTTTTGATGTCAGTGTTGTTCCTAGAAAAATGTATTTGGAAAAGATCTGAAGTAAATAATTAAGTATCAGTTATAGTCAGTGGGCTGCTCCAGTTCAGTGGGACCAATTAAAATAGTCAAATATTTCCCTACCAGTTGAGTTAAATAACCATTGTCAAAACACCCTAAGTGTCCTATCGGCACTCCAGCTGCTCCACCTCCCTATTATCTCCCTATGATCTCTTACTACTAAGTTTGTGATGCTTGATGCATCAAGGATCCTTCAAGACATCGCTCTGAGCAGTGTTCTTCTGAATGGATCAGTGTCAGGCTTTTCTAACTTTTAAATAACTTGAATAATACTCCTCCTCTTACTTGACTGAACCTTTGGCACAGGGAGCTGTAAAGTAATTTTATAAATTATTCAAGAGAGCCCATAATGAAAGAATGGGTCCAGCATTTGGAATGTAACAGGTTCATTCCAAAACCAAAGCTCTAAAGTACAAAATCATACCATTATCTTCTACATAAGTTTGTATACCATTAAGTGAATTTTCCTCACAAAATCCACAGATTGAAGAGGTGAAAGGCACTGGGGAATGCTTGAAAGGGAATCAGGAAGAGTATTCAAATGACCTTAAAGTCATATCACATACATATATGGTGTCCAAGGCTGACGTTGTCTTAGGACACAAGCATCCTTAGTCCCGGTATCTTTAGGGCTAACACATATTTGGCAGATGCTTAAAAATTATTGCTGGTTAATTTCCATGATTCATGTTTTTATCTACAAAAGAAACACAAATTGTAACAAAAATAACTATTACCTATTGAATCATCTCAGGTAAACTAGCAAGACATGAAATATATATATATATTTCATGAATATATATATGTGTGTGTATGTATATATATATACGTGTATACACACACACACATTTATCCAATTTGATGGAAAAATAAATGGAAGAAAATAATTTTACTTTACCATTTTTAACTTCTGGGGGAAAACTTTTTGATATAATTAAAGAATGAATCACTGAAGACTAACAATCTAACAAGCAGAAAAAATATCCCACTTAGGGAACAATTTTCTCCTCACAGGAGGCTAGGTGGGTCTGAAAATTATAGCAGTAAAATCTCTAAGTTTGTTTTAGATTTACTGCCTCTCTTGGTCTGAAAAGAATATTAACAATAGAGTTAAAGCCCAATAAGTCATGGAAGAAACCCTAAAAGAGGCATGTAGAAGCCTTCGGGCAAAATATGTTTACTGCTTAATGCACTGAGCATGGGTGACATGGTGAATTTAAACTTCCAAGACAGAGGAATTATACACAACCCTACAGGCCTCCTTGAGACTTACTTGGAGTGATGAAAGGCATGCTTGGAATACAATAAAAGGAGGATGGATAGGCTTTAAAGAAAAGTTGGATTATGAAAAGAGATCTATAGTTGTATGGAAATGTATGCAACTGAGAGTAAAAATATGCTGAACAGCATTTGAAAAAATTGTGGAGGATCATCGGAATGTATATTTAATGCCTGGTAACCATATACCATTCAACCAGGTATAGAAACTGCTTTTTACATTTTTGATATATATCAACAAGCTGGTTCACAAACAGACTCACGTAGGACTAGAGAATTTCTATTTTCTCTGGAGATCTATTTTCTCTGGAAAAAAAAAAAAAAAAAGTGCTCAGCAGTATATGTCAATCCATAGCGATAGAATGAGGTGGTTCCAGAAATGGAAAAACAGTATAAGCCTTTAAAATCTTAACAAAATCCATACATAAATATTTTGATGCCTCCATGAAATAGATATGTAAGAAAATATGAAAATAATTAAAATCTATTAATATATAAGGGAATACTTGCAGAAAGGTGTTTGTTATTATTTTGATTTTTTACACAGGTAAAATCCAGGCTATCACATAAAGATGAGAACATGTAAAAACTTAGAGGATGTTGATACTTATAATTTAATCATCAATTTATGATGATAATATAATTGAAGCATGACCACAACTGCATCTATATGATTCTTCTATGTTTCAATATAAAAAGAAGATAGTCTACATGAATTCTGAGGACTATGAGCAAAAAAAAAATGTAATTTCCCTGTATCTCCAGCACTAACCAAGAAAGAGAAAACTTCTGTTTCTTGTCATAAAGTGCCTGGCAACTATGAAGGTAAATTCTGTTTTGTGGCAGTTATGTTTCAACTATATTTCACAGCACTTAGGCAAAACAGTATTTGAATATCGTGTTTTTTGCTCCGATTTCCGCCTTAACTAAACAAAGGACACCTTGGCTTTATAAAACACAAAACCAAAAACCTTCCTTTTTAGGGGACTGGTGCAAGATGACAAGTGAAGCAATATATATAAAAAGGAAAATGGGTATACTAAGCAATGCAAGCATTTCTAGTTATGGGATGTGGTTTACTCCTCTGACCTGAATAAACAGTATTAAAATTACCTGTTCAGTTTTAGGGTAAATAAACTTTGCAGCTCTGGAAGAAATAATGCACAAGGACAAATAAAAATATAGAGGAAAATTTTTAAAATAAGCCGAGAAGGGGACACCTGGGTGGCTGAGTGGGTTAAAGCCTCCGCCTTCAGCACAGGTCATGATCCCAGGATCCTGGGATCAGCCCCACATCTGGCTTTCTGCTCAGCAGGGAGCCTGCTTCCCTCTCTCTCTCTGCCTGCCTCTCTGCCTACTTGTGATCTCTGTCTGTCAAATAAGTAAATAAAATCTTTTAAAAAACAAGGCCGAGAAGTCCTGACAAATAAAAAGTTATACTATAAAATAAAAGTAATTAAAACAGTATGATACCCTTCAGATAATAAAGCAACTAACTGAAATCGAGAACCCAAAACAGGTGAAAAAAAATACATTTTTTAAAATTTGCATCTATGACCATGATAAAATAATAGACTATTAAAAGCACAGTATTAGAAAAATTAGCGGTACATGACTATCAGGGGGTAATGGAATGATCCTTTCATTACATGAAAAGAAACTGTAAGTAATTCAAAACTAGGTGAAAAAACACTATAACACATTTGACACAAAACAAAAAAGCCATAAAATAGGCTGTGGACAATAGCTCTCATTACATTTTTTAAAAAAGAAGGTGGCTGAAAATATCAGAAAACTCAGTGACAATAGATGGATGGGGGAAAATATTTCAAATATACATACAGGAAAATTTTTTGTCCTGTTAATACAAAGGAAACTCATATGAATTGAAAAAAGAACAATTTAATGAAAAGGAATAGGAGCTATAAATAGCTAATAGCAGAAAGAGAAATGCAAATGTCAAATATACAAAAGATGTTCTGCAACATTAATAATTAGGGAAATACAAATAAAAATGATATACAGTTGATTTGTGTTATTCACGACAATCACATTCTATAAACTAGCCACAAAAACTGAACCACTGTTCCTGGAGGAATTACAGGAGTAGTTTTCTGAGAATCTCTAGTCACATTTTCATCAACTGATCGATACATAACCTTGTTTTATGGGTGCTTATGTTTTTAAAATAACGTTATTTAATAGACACTGTTGAGTAATTCATTGACATTGGACTCACAGCCTATAGCACTATAACTCATGCCTGAATGAAGCTTTTCTAACACATGTATTCGCTCCCTAAGGAATGTCACAGCCTTCTCGCACTTTGGAACATTAGACATCACTTTACCACTAGACAGTCATTTTATTTTATTTTATTTATGTATTTTAAAATTTTATTTATTTCTTTTACAGACAGAGAGCCTCGGAGAGCCAGAGAGGAAGAGAGGGAGAAATCTTCATGCTGACTCCCCACTCAGTACAGAGCCCTACTTGGGGTTCAAGCTCAGGATTCTGAGATCATAGCTGAAATCAAGAATTTGACACAACTGACTGAGCACTCAGGCACTCCTACAGGGCCATTTTAAACAGCAAAATCACCAACAAACACAAAACTGAGGAAAACATGGCACTAAATTAATCACTTGCAAAAATTACACTTATTTATAGTATGAGAACTGAAACAAGGAAGCAGCGTGTGTTGGCCACTTAGATTTTTTTGTTGCTGAGCATGTCTATGAATGGTCCAGAAAGCACCATACATATTGATTTTGGGGTTAAAAAATCAATTTCAGTGAGTAATGAGCAAAGTCTGAAAAAATTTTATATCCAATGTTGATGTAGAGAAACAGGGTTGGTGGAATATAATTTGGTAGTATTTTTTATATAAAATTAGACAGTACACACAAAATTTAAAATGTGCACGCAGTATGGCTAAGTAATTCCACTTCTAGATCCAGCCTTTGGAAATATAAATGCATTAAAACATAAATATAAGAGTGCTATATCAGGAACATTTCTCATAGTATAATTTGATAAACAATACAAATGTTCAGTTTAAAATAGTATTAAATTGAATTATAGTGAATTCATGCCATAGTAATTTCTAAAAAAATATTTTGGACCAATATACACTCAAAAAGTTATACATCCTACATACATCAGGAAGTAAAAAAGGCAAGTTGAAGCACAGTATGTATAATTTATGTTAATAAACCCCACTTATGTTAACATTTAAAATTTGCATAGAAATTCATGTAAATATATGTTTAAAGTCTTGAAAGAAATAAAGGAAGATAATTAAGTATGTTTACTTCAAGGATAAGAATTGAGATTTGAAGAGAAATTTTACTACACTTAGGTATGCTATTTATTTGTTTTACTGATTTTATGTACTGCATTGTTGATTTTTTCCACAATAACAACATTAAAAGTAATTCTTTGGTTGTTTTTGGTTTGTTTCAAGATTTTATTAAGAAAAATACATTACAGGGTGCCTGAGTGGCTCATTCAGTTAAGCGTCTAACTCTTGATTTCAGCTCAGGTCATGATCTCAGAATCATGGGATAAAGCTCTGTATTAGGCTCCATGCTCAGCCCAGAGTCTGCTTCTCCCTCTTCCTCTGCTCCTCCCCTGCTCCTTTCTCTCAGAGAAATAAATAAATAAATAAATAAAATACTTAAATAATATATATTACATATACATATTACAAAAATAGAAGTTATAAGGAATAGAGCACTCTATTTCCCTTGAAGACTTAATTAATAAAAAAATAAGAATTCATTTTGTTATATAATTCAAAATTACAAAATATTATGAAAGACAAATGTCTAAAGTGTCATGAGAAAGAGCAGCTGATTCTAAGTTAAACACAGGCATTTCAGTGAAAAGGAGTCAGCATCCCAGGAGTAGAAGTTTGCCAAATGATTTAAGAAAATTTTTTAAATTTTTAATACACCTTAATAATAAAGTGTTTGGGGAAAGTTGATTGGTATGGCTGCATAAATTATCATGACATGTTATAGATGAACAGTCATAAAGGATTGAAGAAGGTTGTTGTATTTCGTAACTTCTGGTCACTATGAAAGGAATGCAATGAGGGAAAATACACATAAGGGTTATATTCAAGACTCTCCTCAATATTTCCTCTCTCATAAGCTTCCTTTAAAAACTGTTATGTCTTTATCTTCCTTCCATTAACCTCTATGAATTCCTAAAATGAATGGAAAACACTCTGTTTGCGTGCCTTTATGACCTCCCAACTCTGCTTCTAGAGGGAATGATCATGAGCTGTCAGGGGATTCTCAAGGGGTTAAAAATCCTTCTCTCTCTCTCTCTCTCTCTGTCTATCTCTCTCTCTCTCTCTCTCACACACACACACACACACACACAGGGTTTGCACCACTGTGTTACACAAAACAATTTTTCCCTTCTGCTACGCTCACAAGTACTTTGTAAACATTTTTATAGAATTTTTCATATGATTTGGCACACATTAAGAAACCAATAACGTTTCTTAAATATTCATCTCCCTCTTCTCCAAAACTTGTGTTCTAAAAGTCATACAGTTGCAGCAAGAAAATTATTTTCATTGAAAAAAAAATCTATGCTAATTTCACAAGCAAACCAGCAATTATGGATCTGTACAATCTTTAAATTAATCTATAACTATTTATTATCATGTTAAATTTTTCTCTGAAGGGGTCTATAGTAATTTATGTCAACTTCAAAGCATATATTTAATTTTATATCATTATGTTCTCAGTGAGAAAACACGAAGCCAAGTACTTAGAGCTGTTAATCTATGCTTAGCAAGTAAAGTGCGAACAAAATATTAAAACAATATAATTTTGCTTTAATTCAGTTATTGTTTTGGTGGTTTAGTGTCTTTAGTTAAAAGGAAATAAACAATGTCTTGTATTGATCTGCTTCATCATGGCAGTAATGAAAATAATAGCGTTATTTCTTTAGCTTTAGTAAAAAACAATGATTCCTTTTTTGTGCATTTCTTTTTTATTAAGTCAGCAGAGAAAGAGCCATAAAAAATTTAAAAATCAAGATGGCTTAATCAAATGAATAATGAGTTTAATTATCTGAAACCTAAACTAAATGTTTTTGTTAAAAAATAACTAAGAATTTATGTCTCCTTTTGATATATGGATATCCACCCTCTAACCGGAAAAATAAAGGTTCATAAATGTTAAGTATTCTGAAAATGAAGTACACACACCATCCATGAAGAAAGGTAAGTTTTATCATCATAGCCTTGAAAATGCAAATAAAAGAACAGAAATAATTACTCTAGTCTTTCTTAATAGCCATTTTTAAGTGTGTGTGGGGTGGGGGCGGGTGATATGGAATATGTAAGACAGCTGTGAGAGGCAGAGAGATAGAAAAAGGGAAAAAAAGGGGACTGCAAATGGTTACAAACAAAATTTAAAAGAAGTAGTAAATGGCAAGACAAGGTGGTTTTTCTTTGGGATTCATATTTCTGAATTTAATGATAGGTCTGAATATATATAAAGTTGAACAGTCCTATCATTTTCACCTCCCCAGGCCACACCATTTCTTCATCTAAACAGTTATTATGTTTAGAGCTGGGAGTAATTATTTGACATTTATTGGTGCTTTGTGTTGGGAGGAATCTTCTTATTTTATATCACTAAGCTAAATTGTATCTCTTCAGGGCAGTTCTGATTTTAAATAGCCCCCAGAATGTTACAATACTTAATACGAACATGATTATGTTCAATTGACAGACAAAATATCCCCTTTGATTATATATACAAAATAAACAGGTAATTCTATATTATTATTATATTACATTTTATATTACCTTTAACCTAGGAGTAGTTGATTGTGTCCTCTTCTCTATTCAGCTGGTCATTTATTCAACTAACTTTATTAAATATTGGGCTATAGAGAATCTGAAGGATAATAATTCTTACATTCCCTGAATAATCAATGTGCAGTTCAACCTTCTCACTTGTATTGACAATTGCTTCCCTGAATTTTGATTCTATTTCTCTCTCCCATCAAGGTATCCATATATGCTGTCTTTGAGATCTAGTAGGAGTCACACTTACTTCATAGCTCCTCCTATTGCCATCCACAGGTGGTTTTCTCTTCCTGTTCTATGGCATAGCTTATTTCTACATGCATCTTGGCACTTAGCCATTCGCCTGTCTTTTACATCTCATATGTTAATCTCTTACTACTTTTAAACCTCCTGTTTTGAGGAGGTATTGCTTTTTTTCTTGCAATTCAAAGTTATTTTCCTATGAACCCCACAATCTCTTTTAGGAAAGAAACAATGGTCATATTGTTGAACTTCTCAAAGCTTAGTTCTGATTACATATTAGATGCTTTCTAAAAGGCTGAATTCATATGAGTAAAACACAATGACTAATAACAATTTACTCCATATGTCTATTTGCAATTACCCATCTTTGTTATTTTAGGAAACAATTGAGATTACTTGCTCACATCTTATCTAATTAATAGAACAGAAGAACTGTTTCTTTAGGTGGAATATTACTGAAAGATCAAAATCTGTTTAGTTATAGTGTTAACTATACTTGAGTCTTGCCAGTGGGAATTGTTTCTCCTACTTTGTCCTAAACAACAGACTGCTACCATTCTGTTTACTGTAATCTCCTCTTGATAATCTTCTGTCTTTTTTGAGTTAATATGCCTACAAACAAACTTGCTTCCTTCCTCAATCCTACTCTACCTCAATCTTCTAGATTCCTGTAAATGGCATCCTGATCTTTCCAATTCCTCTGCCTCAAATCTCACAGTCATTTCATAGCTCTAGCATAAAAACAACAACAACAACAAACCAGCAAACAAACAAAAAATCCTCTGTAGGCATACCTTCAGAATACTAACTTTAGGGGCACCTGGGTGGCTCAGGGGGTTAAGCCTCTGCCTTCAGCTCAGGTCATGATCTCAGGGTCCTGGGATCAAGCACCACATCGGGCTCTCTGCTCAGCAGGGAGCCTGCTTCTCCCTCTCTCTGCCTGCCTCTGCCTACCTGTGATCTCTCTCTCTCTCTCTCTGTGTCAAATAAACTAAAAAAAAAAAAAAAGAAAGAAAAGAAAAAAGAATACTAACTAACTACTTGAAATAATCATTTTGTAGATAAAACAATAGTTAAAAGCCAACAACATTGTACGGTTTATCCATAATGCATTCAGAATCAAACTACTTATCTTCAAAGTTACCATTCTAATCCCAGCAATCATTATCTCTTTAAAATTATTTTCAATATTTTCTCCCATTGTGTGAATTGATATCACTTTCTTGATAGTATAGTTTGCATTGCAGAAGTCTTTAATTTTTATGAAGTCCAATTTAATTTTTTCTTTTCTTATTTGTGTTTTTGTATCATATCTAAGAAGAGTTGCCTAAGTTAAGGTCATGAAGATTTACTTCTAAGTTTTCTTCTAAGAGTTTTATAGTTTTAGCAACATTTACTTCTATGATTCTCTATGACCCATTTTAAGTTGGTTTTTGTGATAGTGTAAAGTAGTGGTCTAACTTCATTTTTTTGTGTGTGAATATACAGTTATCCCAGTATCATTTGTTGAAAATATATTCATTTCAGCATAAAATTGTCTTAGCACTCTGCCAAAATTTAATTGATGGTAATTTAAAGGTTTATTTCTAGATTCTCAATCTTATTCAGTTGATATATATGTCTATATGCCACGACGGCACAACTTTATAGCAAGTTTTAAAACTGGGAAGTATAAATTCTCCATATCTGTTATTGATCAAGATTGTTTCGGCTATTCCAGATCTCTTGTGTTTCCATATGAATTTTAGGATCAGTTTGTCATTTTCTGCAAAAAAAATAGGGATTGCGCTGAGTCTTCAGGTTAATTTTGAAACTACACTATCACCGTCTTTTACACAGACTCTTTCCCACCCCCCTGATGTTTTTGCTTTGATCCTTGCTCCTCAAATCTGTTCTGCATGTAGAACCAAAGTGATTCCTTGAAAACTTAAATCAGATTATATACCTCCTCCCTTTACAAATGTCCAATGTCTTTCTGCCTCATCCAGGATGAAATCTGAGGTCCTTACTTTGTTGTAATGGACCCGCATATACTTTTCTTTGGCTGCTGCTCTGATTTCATCTTACAATTACCCCCCTTAGTCACTTATTTCATCTATACTGAATTTATCATTAATCATGCTGCACACAATCCACCTCAGATTCTTTAAACTCCCTATTCATTCTGCTTATGTCCCTCCTCCTCTGGACATCCATCATCTCTTTGAGGTCTCAAGTGTAATATTATTAGATGGTCCTACTTGAAGATCCTTTTATCTAAAATAGCACTTTTGGGGCACCTGGGTGGCTCAGAGTGTTAAGCCTCTGGCTTCAGCTCAGGTCATGGTCTCAGGGTCCTGGAATCGAGCCCTGTATCGGGGTCTCTGCTCAGTGGGGAGCCTGCTTCTCTTCTCTCTCTGTCTGCCTCCTGCTTACTTGTGATCTCTCTCTCTGTCAAATAAATAAATAAAATATTTTAAAAAATAAAATAAAATAGAATTTTCTCCATCTGTCTCCATCTTCTGATCTGCTTTGTTTTTTTCAGAGCACTAAACCACTGCCTGGACATTAATATATACCACACATTTTTTTTAATATTTATCCCCCCAATATAATGTAAAATTCATGAAAAAAAAAGATTTTGTTTTGTTCACTATTTTATCCTCAGTGCATGACAGGCATTTAGTAAATATTTGTAGAAAAATGAACAATATGCTTTAGAAGTGTCTCATGGCTATAGATGAAATAGCCAAAGTTAGCAGGATTCTGTTAGACAATGTTATACACAGATAATACACAATTAAAATTTCTCCTTCCTCTTGTATTCAATTATTATTGTATTATTCAGTGGGTCCACTTTAAAGCACATGTCAAATGATTTTGAAGACCAACATAGTCTTAAATGGGTAAGTCTTCTTTGAATTTTATTTTTAGTAAGTCAAAAATACTAAGGACTTACAATCATTATGAGTCCTGACAAGCAATAAAAATTATATTGCCATGTTCTAAAAAGAATCATTGGCATCTCATAAATAATATTCTAGACTAGGAAGCCAAGAGCATTTAACTTCTTCACAATTCTATTTTTAACTCTGCATGATTTGGAATGTGCTGCTGGACAAGTCATTTATCTTTTCTAACATTAGGTTGTGTTTCTTTAAAACAAAGCTAATACAACTTGCTGCTATTTATATTTTGTCATGCATATGGCAATGTTGGTAAAGGTGACATAATTCTAACCACAGGTTAATTTTGCACTGGGGAATTGCCATTCAAAAAGAAAGAATTTCTGAGATATAAAACTTTCAGTGTGAATAAAGAAGGATATATTAATATCATTGTAAAAAAATAACAGAACTATAAATGGATGGGAAGCTGGATGATACAGAAAAGGATCAAGAGTCAGGGAGACTGACTTTCTTTTAAATGCTGACTCTATACTTTCTAAGTGTAGTAGTAACAAAAAAAGTTAACGTTATGGAACCTTAGCTCTTTTTCTCTGAAAGGAGAGTAACAAACACTTAAAGTACCTAACATGGTGTGAGGAGTATGGTAGATGCTAAATAAATGGACAGTTCAATCCCCTTGATAAGGACTATCAAATGGCCATGGCACAAAGTATAAGATCACAAGTCTAGTAAAAAGGTAAGCCGAAACAATGATCTCTGCATGGAGTATGTGGGGAAACTTCTGAAATAAATTAATATTTCCATTATTAGTTTTTAAAGTAGCTGATATCTCCATAATAAAATCACATTTAAAAATGAATACTTTTTTTGGGCTCTTGGCTGGCTGAGTTGGTAGAGCATATGACTCTTGCTTAGGGTTGTGAGTTCAAGTCCAGAGCCTAGAGCTTACTTTTAAAAAATGAATACTTTTTACAAAACTGAATATTAAAATAAAATGAAAAAATTATAAGGACTTTGAAGGTCTCATAAAAATTTGGTACCAAGTCAGCTATTCAGTATTTATCTATTTGCCTTTTAAATCTTCTTTATAGTTTTTTTTTTTCTTTTTAGTTCCAAAAGTCAAATAAATATCCTCCTAATCCAAATACTGTCAACTGAAGTTGACAGCCTGGTGAGTATATACCATTCTTTTGTGTACATTCGTATAAATAGCTACTACGATTTTTTTGTGTGTGTACATCTGCTTTATATATACCCTGAAATATATTTTGAAAATTCCCAATACCAACAGATAGAAATCTAACTAGAAAGACTAATTCATAATCCAAAACACGAAAGACTATGTTATTAAAACTAAGTTTGGACACCATTGCTAAACTGAGACTGCCCTGGGAGAAACAGAATGTATGGTCTCATCAGAATGAAATTAGTTGGTGTTAGTATCAAAATGTTTTATGACAGTTATTCACAATTCAGTCACTACCTTATTAACTAATGTTTATTGAGGTTGCTTCTAGTTTTAGACTGCTTCAAAAAACAAAAAGATGTGATGTAATAAATATTTATTTTTTTTTTCTGGTAGCTTTTTTTCCCTATAGGAGTGAGTTCTAAAATTGCACTGCTGAATCAGGAGGTTTATACTTTAAAAGATGCACAAGAATAATGTCAGATCACATTCTTTTTTTTTTTTTAATTATTTATTTGACAGAAAGAGAGATCACAAGTAGGCAGAGAGGCAGGCAGAGAGAGAAAGGAGGAAGCAAGCTCCCTGGTGAGCAGAGAGCCCGACACGGGGCTCTATCCCAGAACCCTGAGATCATGACCTGAGCCAAAGGCAGAGGCTTTAACCCACTGAGCCACCCAGGCACCCCATCAGATCACATTCTAAAGAGCATTTCACACTCCCTGGAATGATTTCTCTACAAGGAAAACAGTCATTACAAGGAAAATCCATAGTTACATGGATTGATTTTTCAATCCGTTCTGAATCTGATTAATTTGTATTTTCTTTTGGTAACCTCACATCCTTTTGCTTATAATATATTTAAAAATTGTTAACTCTTTTTGTAAATTTGGGATATTCATTGTTCCATAGGAATGTAAAATCATTTTATCTCATTTCCTAGCTATCTGTGTGGTAATTCTCATGAAAATGTTGAAATGCTGAACAAACTGTAGGTAAATTACATGTACATTGTGGAAAAGATTATATTTCATGAATTTAAATTTTGTCATCAAATCACAAATGATATTTCTTTGTTTTTTATTTTTTATTATTTTTATGAATTATATCACATATGCCCCAAGTTTCTGTTATTGGATTACTAATTTTATTTTATACATATTTTGTCATTTCTAGTTCTAATTAGATATATTTAATTAGAAAAAGTTATTAAATTTTGAGTTTATACTCAATATTTGACATCTTAATATTAAAATACTAGCATTAATTAAATTAGATTTATTTTTTTAGCTAGTAATTAAATGAACACTCTTGTTTACGTAAGTAATCATGATAAAGAAAATTTGGTTCCTTTTTCTGTATTTATTCTTAATATTTCTTGTTTTTGTCTTACTGTATTATCTAAAATTTCCTAAACTGTCCTAGTCAGTGATATGTGTGTTCTGATCTGGGTTTTATCTTCAATAGCTTCAGCATCCCGTCACTTAAGATAACATTTTCATTGGTTTCTGGTAAATCATCTTTATCACGCTTAAGTCTTTTCCCTGTATTTTCATTTTATTTGGAATTTTTCTAAGGCATTGCTACCAAATTCTGGAAAATATGTCTTCATTTCCATAAAATTTTATATTTTAGATCTTCTTCCTTTTCAAAGATAATTTTTAATTTTTTAAAAGATTTTTATTTATTTATTTATTTGAGAGAGAGAGAGCATGAACAGGGAGGGGCAGAAGAAGAAGGAGATGGACAAGCAGACTCCCTGCTAAGCAGGGAGCCCAACCTGGGCTCTATCCCAGGACCCTGAGATCATGCCCTGAGCCACACATAACCAACTGAGCCACCCAGAGGGACTGATAATTTTCATTCTTTATACACAAGCAAATTCATGCATTAACAAATTTACAATAATAAATCTGCTTTTTAAAAATGCTTGTCTTTTTAAAAATTTTATTTATTTGATGGGGCAGGTACAAGCAGGGGGAACAGCAGAAAGAGAGGGAGAAGCAGGCTCCCCACCAAGCAGGGAGCCCAACATGGGGCTCAATTCTACGGCCCTGAAATCATGACCTGAGCCAAAGGTAGATACTTAATTGATTGAGCCACTCAGGCCCCCCAAAAATGTTTCTCTTCTAAAAGTAAAATTATTGTGTTTCTGAATTCAATTTTCAGTGTTTTGATTATTATATTATTTAGTGATTTTCTTCCCATTTTTTTCTTATCAAGTTTTGCACAATCTGGAAAGCTAATGGTTCACAAGCTTGCTTCTTATCTCAAACTCCTATCCTCATAGGTTCAAGTTTTACCCCTGGTGGAGTAGCCATTCTCTGGGATCTTTAAGATTTCATTGCAGAAGGAAAAATTAACATATTGGAATATACTATGATGCTTGCAATTTCTGCTAACACAAGACATAGATCCTTGCATTTACATTTCACTGGCCAAAGTAATTTACTTGGTCATGCTTGAGTTCACTAGAGGAAGGCTATAAGCACACATACAGGCGACAGAAATACTATCTATTGATTGTATTAACTCAGTTGAATATAGACATTATATATATATATATATGTATGTATATGTTTTGCCTTTATTGTATGGTATCTATGGTAGGCAGAATAATGTTCTGCTTCAAAGATGCCTACTTCCTAAACCCCAGGACCAGTGAATATATTATGTTACATAGCAAGGGGGCAAAGGAGAATTAATGTAGCAGATGAAATTAAGGTTGTCTTTCAACTGACCCCAAAATAGAGAGATTATCCTAGGCTATCCAGGTGTGCCTATTATAATCACAAGAGTCCTTCAAGTGTGGAAGATGGGAGAGTATCAGAGTCAGAGAAAGATCTGGAGATATGACACGTCTGGATTTAAAGATAGAGGAAGAGGTTACAAGACAAGAAATGCAAGAGGCCTCTATTCTGGAAAAGGCAAGAAAATAGTTTTTCTCCCGGTGCCTCCAGAAGGCATGCAGTCCTGCTCACACCTTCATTTTAGCCTAGTGATACCCATTTCACAATTCTGACATCCAGAATTGTAAGATAATAAATCTCTTCTGTGAAGCCACTAAACTGGGGGTAAATTGTTCCAGAAGCAATAGGATTTTGGTACTTGGATATGCGATGTTGCTGCATCAAACACTAAGAAATGAAAAGAGAGAAGAGGAAGTAGTAAAGATTTTGAAAGAAAAACTTTACAATCAACTTTTCATATCATCCAGAATTTACTTTTGTATTTGCAAAAAGATAGTCATAGTGTTTATTTTCTCCCAGATTAAGTCAGCCATTCTAGCAACTTCACGTTTCTTTCTTTCTCTATTCTATCCTCAACTTCTTATGTTTTGTCTAACTTTTTCTTCTCATTTCCCTGAGCTAACCAAATAATCTGATTTGTCAGATCAGACATAAATATTTATTTATGAAGAATTCAAGAATACAAGCTAGTAGCAAGTAAAAGATATCTGGGATATTAATGATGATTTCCCAGGTCACTACATCATTCACTAGACATGCATTTTCTGGCTGGATATACCAGGTCTCCATAGAAGACACATCTGTTACCCTGCAGTAAGAAACTTCAGGTTATGAAGCATTTCTAATTTATACTCAGATAGGTGATTCTACTTGATACTTACCATGAAATTGCACATCACATATACTAGGTTTACTTACCATAAACAATCCTAGTCACAGGATTTCTTCTAAGAACATTCCATTGATAAGGACTCTCTTCCTATCATATAGAAATAGTCGACTTAAGACATCCAAAGAGATTATATTGGGTCACTTGTCTTCTGCCTTTCCCTAAAGTCATTGCCCCAATAAAGAGAAATAGATTACAGGGCAGCTGTTTTAACTCCTTCCTTCTCACATCCCCAGGAAACTCCTAGGTCTCTTTAGTTTTTCCAGAAATGTCACTCTTTTGGTACAATATAGTCAGAGCTAGAAAAACATAATAGCATTTTGGGTAGAGAAATAGAAATTCCCACTTAAATTAGTTTTCTATGTGAATTTGGTTGTAAATATCTCTAATATGAACCAAGTATATCCTCACAATCCTACTTCAGAATTTAAGAATGGCATTTTTAAACATCATCTCTAAGGGTGACATCATCCTTGTATCATAGTACTACTATTTCCCTGTACTTGACACTTATGTAAGCCCATTCAAGAAATATGTATAAGTTCTCAGCCATTCAGGGCACATAAGTTAAATAAACAAATACCAAAGCTTAGGATTATGTAACCGAGCCAAGACAGTTTGTTTCTAAGATGTGCTATCACACAGATTAGACATACATCCTCAAGTTAATTTTTTTTGTCTTTCTAAGGTTACAATTTCTTCTCTATAAAATAAGAAGCCTGGGTAAAAGGATGGGCTTTGGACAGAATTAGATCTGAATTCTGGGTCTACCACTTACAAACCCCTATGGAATTGTGCAAGTGACTTAAGTTATATAAGTCTTAGTTTCCTCTTCTGTAAAATGAGTTTAATAGACTTAACTAAAAGGCTTTGTATTAGGATTGAATTAAATAATGAAAATAAAATAATTTGCTTCAGTAAACAATAACTAAATGTTAGCTATTCTAATTATAAACATGCAGATTTCTATTAAATTGCTCGTCTATCCTATGACTATACATATTTAAGTGTGTGCCAGACACTTTTCTAAGTTCTTTCACATGTGGTCAGGATATTTAATTTGTTTTGTTTTGTTTAAGATTTTATTTATTTGTTTGACAGAGAGAGAGAGAGCACAAGCAGGGGGAGCAGCAAGCAGAGGGAGAAGCAAGCTCCCCGCTGAGCTGGGAGCTTGACATGGGGCTCCATCCCAGGACCCTGGATCATGACCTGAGCCGAAGGCAGACGCTTAACAGACTGAGTCACCCAGGCACCTTGTCAGGATATTTCTGGAAAGTAATTATTTTTATATCAAGTTTTATTGTTAAAATGTTAGGATCCAAGAGTTAGAGGAACTACTTACAGCCACAATTCACAGTAATTGATAGAACATGAATTAGAGTGCTGAATTTTTAAAGTGAAACATAATCTTACCATATCATACTGTCTTCATCAAAGGAAAAAGTTAATAAGCTTCATAGAAAAGGAGATTTCATATAGAGAATAGATATGATTTTGATAGGAAGTTAGGAGATTAAAAGGCCTGGGGTACTGGGGTGGTGCAACCAAAGTGTTGGACTCTTGATTTCAGCTCAGGGTGTGATCTGAGGGTGAGCCCCATGAGAAACTCTACCTAAGACTTTCTCTCCATCTTCCTCTGCACCTTCTGCCATGTGCTTTCTCTCTCTCTCTCTCTCAAATAAATAATGAAAATAAATAAACCTTCTTTTTTAAAAGGACATAAAAAGGCCTTTTAGCATTGAGCAAAGGTTTATAGTGGTGAATGAGGATATCTCCCATGGGAGAAGGGGCCTCAAGGGCTAACCTAGTTGGATCAAATGATACCCATTGAAATGGAGGAAATACATACTGTGGATCAAATGAGATAAAAACAAATTGTCCCATTTTCAACAGGGAAGACTAGACTATTATAAACAAAGGGGTTCTAAGTGTGAAAGCTCTTAGATTAAAAAGTACCTTCTTAAATTCAACTCTTAGAGTTTATAATATATAAGTATATATACTTATATATTATAAGTATATTATATACTTATAATATACTAATTTGAAATACAGCGCTACAGCATACAAAGTTTCCCAAGCTTATTGAGGACAGTTTCTGTAGAAATCCTTCCTAAAATTCTTTAAAGCCTTTCTCTTACAACTAGAATATTATCAGGGCCTGGTGAATTCAACATCCCCACCACCCTCTCCCGTCCCCCCTCCACCTAGCAACCCTCAGTCTGTTTTTTGAGATTGAGTCTTTTATGGTTTGTCTTCCTCCCAATCCCATCTTCTATCATTTTTTTCTGTTCCTACCTTCCAACTCCCCCACATTGCATCTCCACTTCCTCATATCAGGGAGATCATATGATAGCTGTCTTTCTCTGATTGACTTATTTCGCTAAGCATAATACCCTCTAGTTCCATCCATGTTGTCACAAATTCTTTATCCATTCATCTGTTGATGGACATCGAGGTTCTTTCCATAGTTTGGCTATTGTGGACATTGCTGCTATAAACATTTGGGTTCACATGCCCCTTCAGAGCACCACACTTTTATCTTTAGGATATATACCCAGTAGTGCAATTGCTGGATCATAGGGTAGCTCTATTTTCAGTTTTTTGAGGAACCTCCATGCTATTTTCCAGAGTGGTTGCACCAGCTTGCATCCCACCAACAGTGTAGGAGGGTTCCCCTCTCTCCGCATCCTCGCCAGCATCTGTCATTTCTTGACTTGTTAATTTTAGCCCTTCTGACTGGTGTGAGGTGGTATCTCATTGTGGTTTTGATTTGTATTTCCCTGATGCCGACTGATTTAGAGCATTTTTTCATGTTTCTGTTGGCCATCTGGATGTCTTCTTTGCAGAAAAGTTCATGTCCTCTGCCCATTTCTTGATTGGATTATTTGTTCTTTGGTTGTTGAGTTTGCTAAGCTCTTTATAGATTATGGACACTAGCCCTTTATCTGATATGTCATTTGCAAATATCTTCTCCCATTCTGTCAGTTGTCTTTTGGTTTTGTTAACTGTTTCCTTTGCTGTGCAAAAGCTTTTTCTCTTAATGAAATCCCAATAGTTCATTTTGCCCTTGCTTCCCTTGCCTTTGGTGATGTTCCCAGGAAGAAGTGTTGCAGCTGAGGTTCAAGAGGTTGCTGCCTGTGTTCTTCTCAAGGATTTTGATGATTTCCTGTCTCACATTGAGGTCCTTCATCCATTTTGAGTCTATTTTCATATGTGGTGTAAGGAAATGGTCCAATTTCATTTTTCTGCATGTGGCCGTGCAATTTTCCCAACACCATTTGTTGAACAGACTGTCTTTTTTCCATTGGACATTCTTTCCCGCTTTGTCGAAGATTAGTTGACCGTAGAGTTGAGGGTCTATTTCTGGGCTCTCTGTTCTGTTCCATTGATCTATGGGTCTGTTTTTGTGCCAGTACCATACTTTCTTGATGATGACAGCTTTGTAATAGAGCTTGAAGTCCGGAATTGTGATACCACCAACTTTGGCTCTCTTTTTCAATATTCCTCTGGCTATTTGAGGTCTTTTATGGTTCCATATAAATTTTAGGATTATTTGTTCCATTTCTTTGAAAAAAATGGATGGGATTTTGATAGATATTGCATTAAATGTGTAGATTGCTTTAGGAAGCAAAGACATTTTCACAATATTTTTTCTTCCATTCCATGAGCATGGAACATTTTTCCATTTCTTTGTGTCTTCCTCAATTTCTTTCATGAGTTTTTATAGTTTATAGTTTTCTGACTATAGACTCTTTGCCTCTTTGGTTAGGTTTATTCCTAGGTTTCTTATGGTTTGGGGTGCAATTGTAAATGGCATTGACTCCTTAATTTCTCTTTCTTCTATCTTGGTGTAAAGAAATGCAACTGATTTCTGTGCATTGATTTTTATATCCTGACACTTTACTGAATTCCTGTACAAGTTCTAGCAGTTTTGGAGTGGAGCCTTTTGGGTTTTCCACATATAGCATCATATCATCTGCAGAAAGTGATAGTTTGACTTCTTCTTTGCCGATTTGGATGCCTTCATTTTCTTTTTGTTGTCTGATTGTTGAAGCTAGGACTTGTAGTACTATGTTGAATAGCAGTGATGATAATGGACATCCCTGCTGTGTTCCTGACCTTAGTGGAAAAGCTCTCAGTTTTTCTCCATTGAGAATGATATTTGCAGTGGTTTTTCGTAGATGGCTTTGATGATATTGAGGTATGTGCCCTCTATCCCTACACTTCGAAGAGTTTTGATCAGGAAGGGATGCTGTACTTTGTCAAATGCTTTTTCATCATCTATTGAGAATATCAGATGGTTCTTGTTCTTTCTTTTATTGATGTGTTGTATCACATTGATTGATTTGCAGATGTTGAACCAACCTTGCAGTCCTGGAACAAATCCCACTTGCTCGTGGTGAATAATCCTTTTAATGTACTGTTGCATCCTATTGGCCAGTATTTTGGTGAGAATTTTCACATCTGTGTTCATCAAGGATATTGGTCTGTAATTCTTTTTTGATGGGATCCTTTTCTGGTTTTGGGATCTAGGTGATGTTGGCCTCATAAAATGAGCTTTGAAGTTTTCCTTCCATTTCTATTTTTTGGAACAGTTTCAGGAGAATAGGAATTAATTCTTCTTTAAATATTTGGTAGAATTCCCCTGGGAAGCCGTCTGGCCCTAGACTTTTGTTTGTTTGGAGATTTTTGATGACTGTTTCAATCTCCTTACTGGTCATGGGTCTGTTCAAGTTTTCTATTTCTTCCTGGTTCAGTTGTGGTAGTTTATATGTCTCCAGGAATGCATCCATTTCTTCCTGATTGTTGAGTTTGTTGGCTTTGAGTTGCTCATCGTATGTTCTTATAATTGTTTGTATTTCTTTGGTGTTAGTTGTGATCTCTCTTCTTTCATTCATAATTTTATTTATTTGGGTCCTTTTCCTTTTCTTTTTGATAAGTCGGGCCAGGAGTTTGTCAATCTTATTAATTCTTTCAAAGAACCAGCTCCTAGTTTTGTTGATTTGTTCTATTGTTTTTCTAGTTTCTATTTCATTGATTTCTGCTCTGATCTTTATGATTTCTCTTCTCCTGTTGGGTTTAGGCTTTCTTTGTTGTTCTTTCTCCAGCTCCTTTAGGTTTAGGGATAGGTTGTATATTAGAGACCGTTCTTGTTTCTTGAGAAAGCCTTGTACTGCTATATATTTTCCTCACAGGACTGCCTTTGATGTGTCCCACAGATTTTGAACCGTTGTGCTTTCATTATCATTTGTTTCCATAAATTTTTTCAATTCTTCTTTAATTTCCTGGTTGGCCCATTCATTTTTTAGAAGGATGCTGTTTAGTCTCCATGTATTTGGGTTCTTTCCAAATTTCCTCTTGTGATTGAGTTCTAGCTTCAGAGCATTGTGGTCTGAAAATATGCAGGGAATGATCCCAATCTTTTGATACCAGTTAAGACCTGGTTTATGACCCGTTGAGGTCTATTCTGGAGAATGTTCCATGTGCACTAGAGAAGAACATATATTCTGTTGCTTTGGGATGGGATGTTCTGAATATATCTGTGATGTCCATCTGGTCCAGTGTGTCATTTAAGGCCTTTATTTCCTTGTTGATCTTTTGCTTGGATGATTTGTCCATTTCAGTGAGGACAGTGTTAAAGTCCCCTACTCTTATTGTATTATTGTCGATGTATTTCTTTGATTTTGTTATTAATTGGTTGATATAGTTGGCTACTGCCATGTTAGGGGCATAGACATTTAAAATTGTTAGGTCTTCTTGTTGGACAGACCCTTTAAGTATGATATAGTGTCCTTCCTCATCTCTTATTATAGTCTTTGGCTTAAAATCTAATTGATCTGATAGAAGGATTGCCACCACAGCTTTCTTCTGATGTCCATTAGCATGGTACATTGTTTTCCACCCCCTCACTTTAAATCTGGAGGTGTCTTTGGGTCTAAAATGAGTTTCTTGGAGGCAGGATATTGATAGTTTTTTTTTTTTTTAATCCATTCTGATACCCTGTGTCTTTTGATTGGGGCAATTAGCCCATTAACATTCAGGGTAACTATTGAGAGATATGAATTTAGGGCCATTTTATTGCCTGTAAGGTGACTGTTACTATGTATTGTCTCTGTTTCTTTCTGATCTTTTAGGGTCTCTCTTTGCTTAGAGGACCCCTTTCAATATTTCCTGCAGAGCTCATTTGGTGTTTGCAAATTCTTTCAGTTTTTGTTTGTCCTGGAAAATTTTATCTCTCCTTCGATTTTCAATGATAGCCTAGCTGGATGTAGTATTCTTGGCTGCATGTTTTTCTCATTTAGTGCTCTGAATATATCATGCCAGTTCTTTCTGGCCTGCCAGGTCTCCGTGGATAGGTCTGCTGCCAATATAATGTTTTTACTCTTGTATGTTACAGACTTCTTTTCCCAGGCTGCTTTCAAGATTTTCTCTTTGTCGCTAAGACTTGTAAATTTTACTATCCAGTGACGAGATGTGGACCTACTTATATTGATTTTGAGGGGCGTTTTCTGCATCTCCTGGATTTTGATGCTTGTTCTGTTTGCCATATTAGGGAAATTCTCTACAATAATTCTCTCCAATATACCTTCTCCCCTCTCTCTTTCTTCTTCTGGAATCCCAATTATTCTAATGTTGTGTCATCTTATGGTGTCACTTATCTCTCGAATTCTCCCCTCGTGGTCCAGTATCTGTTTGTTTCTCTTTTGCTCAGCTTCTTTATTCTCTGTCATTTGGTCTTCTATGTCACTAATTCTTTCTTCTGCCTCATTTATCCTAGCAATAAGAGCTTCCATTTTTCATTGCACCTCATTAATAGTTTTTTTTTTTATTTCAACTTGATTAGATTTTAGTTCTTTTATTTCTCCAGAAAGGGCTTTTATCTCTCTGGAGAGGGTTTCTCTAATATCTTCTATGCCTTTTTCGAGCCTGGCTAGAACCTTGAGAATCATCATTCTGAACTCTAGATCTGTCATATTACCAGTGTCTGTATTGATTAGGTACCCAGCCTTTGGTACTGCTTCTTGTTCTTTTTTTTTGTGGTGAGTTTTTCCGCCTTGTCATTTTGTCCAGATAAGATTTGCTTACTCCTCCTCTGGAATTTCACTGTTCTCCTTGGTGAGTGAAGTTGGTCTTGGCTGGGTTTCTTGTTGATCTTCTGGGGGAAGGGCCTGTTGTAATGATTCTCAAGTGTCTGCCCCAGGCGGAATTGCACCACCCTTACCAGGGCTGGGCTAAGTAGTCCACTCAGGTTTGCTTTCAGGAGCTTTTGTTCCCTGAGCACTTTCTGTAGAGTTCTGGAGGATGGGGATGAAGATGACAGCCTCCCAGTCTCTGGCCTGAGGTGCTGAGAGCTTGGGGTCCCGCTCCTCAGTTCGCCCTCAGAGAAAAGCGCTCATATCCGCCCCTGTCTCCTTGGCCTTTGGTCACGCTTGGAGGAAAGTGCTCAATCGCTCGCACTTGGAGAAAAGCGCCTGGTCGCTTCCATCTCCGTGGCCTCTGGCCGCACTCTGAGCTCACCCAGCCTGCGACCGGTTCAAGGTAACCCCGAGCTGAGATCTCATTCCTTGGTTTGTCACTGTAGCTGGCTTCCCTGCTCTAATACCTGCGAGTTCTGCGACACTCAGACACCCCCGGTCCATCTGTGAGCCCTGGGACCTGGGGTTACGCTGACCCTGCGTGGGCTTCCCCCTGGTTTAGCCTCTGGAGCGATGTCCCTCCTTGGAGCAGACATTTAAAAGTACTGATTTTGTGTTCCATTGCTCTGCCACTTGCCGGGAGCCGACCCCTCCCCCCACGGTCTATCTTCCCATCATTTTGGATTCACTTCTCTGCAGGTCCTACCTTTCAGAAAGAGATCGATTTTCTGTTTCTAGAATTGTTGCTCTTCTTCTCTTTGATTTCCCTTTGGATTTGTAGGTGTTCGCAAGGGTTAGATAAGGTATCTAGCTGATCTCCTGCTACCTGATGTTGTCTCAGCCTGCTACTTCTCCGCCATCTTGACTCCTCCCCCTAAGGTGTTTTTTCAGATGTCATTTGGCTAGCACCTGGAAAAGTACTTGGATAATGTAAGTGCTCAAAATTATTTGTTAACTGACTGAATGATGGATGCATGGATGGGTGAATTTGGACTTCCTTTACTCAACCCTCATTTTCAAATACAAAAGTTGGCAAAAAAAAAAAAGTCTTCGTTTTCCCTTGAATTACCCACCCTGACCAGGTGACAAGAACTTCCTCTGCCTGGAAAGTTATATGCGCTCACTTTTTGAGTTGGATTCTCATTATACTCTGTAAAATTATATAGGCAGTATCTCAGTCACCAAAGACTTTGGCAAACAACCAAAGTCTATTTTATTGGTCTTGTTCTGTTTTGATTCTCCAAGCACCTTGGCAAGATTATTACCCATTTTTCTACATAAATTTTAATCCCTTTTCAGATACTGTGTTGCCCAGATAATCTCAGGAGTCCTAACTCCTATTCTGCAATCTATTTTATTTTATTTTTCATTTTTTTAAATAGATTTTATTTATTTATTTGTCAGAAAGAGAGTTTAAGAGCATAAGCAGAGGGAGTGGCAGGCAGAGGGAAAAGCAGGTTCTCTCCTGAGCAGGGAGCCCCATGCAGGGCTCAATCCCAGGACCCTGGGGTCATGACCTGAGCCAAAGGCAGCCACTTAACCAACTGAGCCACCCAGTTGTCCCTTCTATTCTCCAATTACACATTCCTGATTCCTATGTATAACTTCCACGATTTACTGAGTACAAGCCTTCATCCCAATCACTTTCTGACCTAAACTGCCTTTCAAGTTCCTGATAAAAGTCCCCATTCCCATAGCACCTTAGTTCTAATCCCTATAGAGGTCATTTTTATGAGTATTTGTTAATTTATCTTTAGATACTCTGTTATTTTTTAGGATCTTTCTCATTTTCCCATCTCCAATAAAATACCAAAACCAGTCTTTTAAAGACTGAATAGGCCTATTGGAAAGATCTAACACAATAGCCTAGCACAATACACAATACAGAAAAGTCTCAGCATTCAATACGTATATAATTAAATAGCAAACTAGTAAATATTTACACAGAAAGTAGAATTCCTCCTCCAAAAGATCTATGCATCTCTTATAGATAAAGAACCAAATAGACATAAAGCCTGAAAATAGACATAGGATGGTGAATGCATTTCCTACAAGCAGATCAGAGCAGTATTAAGGAAGAAATCCAGTATTGCTGTAGAACAGAACTTGAAAATTTTAAATCAGAGTTAACTACTAATAAATGGTAACTAAACAATTTTGTGGGATTTTATATGAGAAAAGCCATTTTAAAATAAAGGATAAAAAAATAAAGGATTAGAATTTTGTCTTGTATGATATAATGCATTTCATTATTTTTTGAGATTTTGAAATTATTTCTAAGCCAATATTTTAATCTAATAGACTTAATTCAGTTCCTATAACATAATATCCTAAGGGGAAAATCTGTATAATACACTGAATATAAAGACTTACTTATAATGAATTCTATGCCTTTGGAAAAGATGGTCATTGCAAACTCTTACAGTAGATTTACTGATAACCTTGTCTGCAAATATTTCTGGGTCATTTTCTATTAAATCTTGGTGCATGTTTATCTGACATAGCCTATTGAGGCTAATTTTGATTAATGATTCATCTAACTTTTCGCTTTCTCTTCAAAATGTACTAAATTCTACTTTCTGTGTTAATTGGCACCACATAGTATATTCTATAACTTGGTTATATTCTGGAAATAATAACTATAACACAGGATTTTTTTTTATTTTTTAGGATTTTATTTATTTACTTGAGAGAGAAAGAAAACAAGAGGTGGGGAGGGGCAGAATGAGAGACGGGGGTTTGGGGGAAGCAGACTCCTCACTGAGCAGGAAGCCCCATGTGGAGCTCAATCTCAGGACACAGAGATCATGACCAAGCTGAATGCAGACCTTTAACCAAATGAGCCACCCAGGTGCCCCTATAAGATATTTTTAAAAGATTTTATTATGAACTTTAAAGTACATTAATTTTTTTAAAGAGTTGAATTTTTTTTGCCATCTCTTGTCTATATGATATTATGAACTTTCCAAAAATAATTTAAAAACTTTTTCTAAAAATTAACATACACTTTCTTTATGTACATACATATTCTTATTCCTATATGTGTCTTGAAACTCTTTTTGAGTAGAAGATTTCTGAATATTAGGAATAAAAGAATAATCATAAAAAGCATATTCATTTAATGTCCTAATTTGGAAATTTTTACTTTTCTAAGAACTCCTCAGAAAATTTTGCTTTTTTGCCAGTTGTATGACTCAAGGTAGCACTTGCTAGTTACTATAACAAACAAACCAAAATCGTGGTTGCTTAATTCAACAAATGTTTATTTGACACTTGTACAAAGTCTAATACAGATGTTCCTGGCTGAGCTATTCTTCTGGGAAGTTCCATCCAAGAAAAGGATCCCAGAGTCTATGTTCCCACCATCATGTGATTCTTCTATCTTGGAACACTGCACTTCCAGACAGTGAGTGAGATCATGGAAGATCATATCTTTCATGGACAGCCCATAATAATTTCCCTTTATTCTATTAACCAGAGCCAGTGGTATGGTTCCAACCTCCTTGGAACCAAGAGAGGCTGGGGAGCTTAACCTCTCTTTGCTCAGGAAGAAAAAGGGGGATTGCTGAGCCTCTAGTCAATCTCTGCCATAAAGTTATGCCAGTTGAAAAACATGGTAAAGGAAGTAAATATCAGCAATGGGAACAAATTTCTTCAATGATAGTTTTTTTACTAAAATTATCTTTATTAAAGTCTTGGTTCCAAAAAAAATTCTTGGTTCAAGGAATCAAATTTTAAAATGTAGTATTTTTATTATTCATATATGTAACTCAGTAAATAGAAATGATTTTACTGAGTTACTTATATTACACGTTTTATTCAATTGTGTTTTCCTAGAAAATTGAATGACAGTCAATAATTAGCCATCAATTAAGATGCATTATCAGAAATACTCTAGAAAAACACTATGGCATAATACAAATAGATAAAGTACAGAGTCAATATTCACTTTAATTGTATTTTAGCAGGTATATTATATATTAGATATAACTTTCGTATACATATGATGGGATACAATATTTCCTACAGTCTGATTTTCTTTTTCATGAATTATTTTATAAAGGAACTGTGTATTTAAGGCAATTAGTATACCCAAATAATATAAATAATCAAAAGATAAAAAATACTATATTATGGAAGTATGGTTGCAAGTGGCAGAAACTGTAACATTGAATTAATCAGATGTGAACTATTGTAGATTCTAACAATTAAGCAAGCTTTTGCAATATAAATATTAAAACTTATCAAGAAATACAATGTAATTGTAAGTTTGAACAATTACATAGGTGTATACATAGATTTGGAGTCTCTAAATATATTGAGGCATAGGGTTTACAGAGAAACTTGATCTGAAATTTTATGTGAACTAATTCTAAAAATAATTAAGAAATACTGGTTTTTCCAGGCACCTGAGAGGCTAAGTTGGTTAAGTATCTGCCTTTGGCTAAGGTCATGATCCCATGGTCCTGGGATCAAGCACTACATCAGGCTCCTTTCCTCAGTGGAGAGCCTGCTTTTCCCTTTCCCTCTGCCACTCTCCCATTAGTGCTTGCTCTCTCTCTCATGTGCACACATGCTGCCTCTCCCTCTCTCTCAAATAAATAAAATCTTGAAAAAAAGAAATACTAGTTTTTCATCAATCTTTGGGTTGAACTTCATTTTAGAAAGATGATAGATAGATAGATATGGTATTGTCTTCCAAACCAGCAAGACAACCTGTATGGTTTGGTAATTTCCAAAAATTTATAATAATTTTCTTTATTTACAAGTATTTCAAATTTGAAGTATACAAAACATTTTCTAAGTAAATATAATACATTAACTATTTTTACATGATTTGTCCATTCAGATTCCTTGCTGAAAATAAATTCATGATTAAGGCTTCATATACTTACAAGATTGAAGAATCAAAGCCCATAAAGGTTAAGGGCTAATACTGAACTAATTATTTTTATCAAAATGCTTCATGTCCAGGAAAGCAAGAGATGCATCACTAACTCTGCTGGTGATAATGTCTTATTTTTTTTTTTTAAAGATTTTATTTATTTATTTGACAGAGAGAGATCACAAGCAGGCAGAGAGAGAGGAGGAAGCCGGCTCCCTGCTGAGCGGAGAGCCCGATGCGGGGCTCGATCCCAAGACTTTGAGATCATGACCCAGGCCGAAGGCAGCGGCTTAACCCACTGAGCCACCAGGCGCCCCAGTGATGATGTCTTAAAACCAAAATTCTGCCTGGTTGCATTTAAAATTTTGTTATTTGTAATCAGGGTCAGCTCTCTATTTCAATATCACCTATGAGGCTGGTGGCTTCACCTAAATCTACTAAGCTGATACTTCTATAATTCTGGGTCAGTAGGAGTATCACAGGTCATTAATCATCATCTTTAGAAAAGTCCAATGTCCAACAGCACTTGCTTTTATCTGGCCAAAATTCTGGCCATATTGAAACCCACTAATTAAAAAGAATAAGTAAACTCTGCTTTTCCTTATCATTGAAAGAGTAAATCCCTCTACTTCTATATCACATATAATAATTGTTATATATTTTTAAAATTTATAACATGTCTACTAAAAAAAGAATCTGACATAAGATAAATATGTAATCAGAACTAAAAAATGATTAAAGTAGCAGAAATGGGAAATAGTGAGAGAAAGGAAGAAATACCAATGTGAGTTTATCTAGATAAGGGAAGTTACCACAATTAAAGGCAAAGCTGACATTGTTCTTTCTGGGAGTCTAAGAAATATACAGATTCTTTATAAAGAGGAAGCACACCATCTCACTCACAAAAAAAAAAAACAAAAAAAAAAACTTGTTCTGGAAATCTTTTTTTTTGTTTTGTTTTGTTTTTGTTTTTTTTTGTTCTGGAAATCTTTAAAAAGTACCATATGTGAATTGATTGAACTTAAATCATTAAGAATTTTGCTGTATGTTCATTCATATGTGGAATTTAAGAAACCACACAAATGAGCAAGGGGAAAAGAGAGAGAGAGAAAGAAACCAAAAAACAGACTCTTAACTATAGAGAACAAACTGATGGTAACCAGAATGCAGGTGAAGGAAGATAGGTGAAATAGATAATGGGCATTAAGGAGGGCACTGGTTGTAGGAAGCACAGGTGTTGTGTGGAAGTGTTGAATCACTAGATTGTATACCTGAAACCAATGTTATACTCTATGCTAACTAACAGGAATTTAAAATAAAAACTTAAAGAAAAAGAAGTTTTCTGTATAAAAGTTTGGGAATTTTAATAATGGGATGATTATTTATAAATAAGAGTCTTGAGAATGAAGTAGACCATTTATTTGTGGACAAATAAAGTATCATGTAACAAAGAACTGTTGTTCTTTGATTTTCAGTGTCATTAATATTTATTAAGCTATAGGTTCTTTTCTCTGTAAAATGATCTTCCAAAAAATCCATCTTGAAGACACTGTCAATAGCAACCCTTAACCAGAGCACTAAACCGTATTTTATGAACATACTTGGAAATTAATGGGTTTGTGGAAAAAATATTAAAAAGTATTGACTATTCAGAAAGAACCTAGGTGTTACAGGATATTAAGATTAACAATGGCATATTCTTTGACCTAAAGAAATTTATAATCCAATTAGCAGGATAAGAAATAAACAGGGATTGAACTGGAAATTGTGTAATACTAGTTATAAAAAGGAATATGTAAAAACAATGAAAGAATGATATTCAGTAAAGCATTCATTATGTATTTTAAATGAGTGTGAATGTGTTAAAGAGTCAACATAATCTAAAGTCCTCAGTATAACTTTACAAAGGAGGACTCTGTAATGTCCTGCCACCTACTGAGCATTTATTGTGAAGATTGTCTTTTTTTTTTAATTTCTTTTCAGCATAACAGAATTCATTGTTTTTACACCACACCCAGTGCTCCATGCAATACATGCCCTCCTTAATACCCACCACCTGAATCCCCCATGGAATGGGAGAAGATATTTGCAAATGACAGTACAGAAAAATGGTTGATATCCGGGATCTATAAAGAACTTTTCAAACTCAACACACACAAAACAGATAATCATATCAAAAAATGGGCAGAAGATATGAATAGACACTTCTCCAATGATGACATACAAATGGCTTACAGGCACATGAAAAAATGTTCATCATCACTAGCCATCAGGGAGATTCAAATTAAAACCACATTGAGATACCACCTTACACCAGTTAGAATGGCCAAAATTAGCAAGACAGGAAACAACGTGTGTTGGAGAGGATGTGGAGAAAGGGGAACCCTCTTACACTGTTGATGGGAATGCAAGTTGGTGTAGCCACTTTGGAGAGCAGTGTGGAGATTCCTTAGGAAATTAAAAATATAGGTTTCCTATGACCCTGCAATTGCACTACTGAGTATTTACCCCAAAGATACAGATATAGTGAAAAGAAGGGCCATCTTTACCCCTATGTTTATAGCAGCAATGGCCACGGTTGCCAAACTGTGGAAAGTACAAAAATGCCCTTCAATGGACGAATGGATAAGGAAGATGTGGTCCATATACACTATGGAGTATTATGCCTCCATCAGAAAGGATGAATACCCAACTTTTGTAGCAACATGGACAGGACTGGAAGAAATTATGCTGAGTGAAATAAGTCAAACAGAGAGAGTCAATTATCACAGGGTTTCACTTATTTGTGGAGCATAACAAATAGCATGGAAGACATAGGGAGATGGAGAGGAGAAGAGAGTTGAGGGAAATTGGAAGGGGAGATGAACCATGAGAGACTATTGACTCTGAAGATTTGTCTTTTGACTTCAAAGTTTATTAAGAAAAGAGGTGGAAACATAAAATAAAATACTGTACTATGTGTAGCAAGAGGACTGTTTATAAGGAAAACTTTCCTGAGAACACATATTTGGAATTTGAAAGTATAAATAATGGTTTTCCAGCTGAAAAAAAATAATGGTTTTCCAGCTGGTTAAGGAGAAAAAATCCATTTCCGAGAAATGCAATAGAATAGACAAATGGCTTAGAAACATAAAACAATATTTCCTGGAAATTATACTTAATTTGATACTGCTGGGCAGTTAGGCAATTAGAATGAAGAAATAAGTAGTTTGGCAGAGCCCAAATTGCAATGGATCTTAAGCCATCTTGAGAACTTTCAACTTTTCTATAGAACTCAGAGCTTTTCAATCAATGGGTATGTAACAAAAGGGTTAAAATGTACAGAGATACAGATCTCCTCAGTCCTGATGCAGCTAAAAGGGATTGAAATGCAGATCTGACAGGTCATAACTTAGATCAAGAGAGGAAAGTATCTTAATATATTTACCCTGATTTCTTTAAAATATTATAATACTTATGTGTTCCATGATGAACACTTTAAGAAGCCCTGCTATAGATGAGGGGAGTCAATAAAAGGGTTCAAGTGGGGGAGGGGAACTAACAGATTTGCACTGTAGTAAGTTTAGTTAGGGACTCTATGAATAACGGATTAGAAATGATAAAAGCCAGAGATAGGGAGACTAATTAAGTTAAGGTTCCTGGAAATCTCAGTAAAAGATGATTAAATTATGAACTAAGATATGGCATTGGATATAAAGATGAGGAAAGAAATTTAAGAGGTATTTAGGAGAGAGACTTGATAGGATTTGGTAGTACTACAACTTCGCTAAACTCCAGGAGTGTGTATGTCTACAGTAGAATGCAATGAAATGGTAGGTTCTAGTGGCCAATACAATGGTCCAGTGGATGTGGGGATTCCTACAAAGTATTAGAGGAAATATAGTACTGCTGATTTCTTCAGGACATAGGATAGAGAAAAATTTATGCATTTATGGCCTCTTTCTGCCATGTCAATCATTCCTAGCCTGGAGCAAAGATTGAGATACTGAGTTCTAACATTTCCTTTCCACCTCCCCTTGGGATCCAGCTTGTCTACCAAGAAGGATATTTCTTCCTGTTTCTCCATAATCTTTACTGGAAAGCCCTACACCATCTCCTGCATGAAGAGACATTCGGTGGTGTAGCAATGCCAATGACTCTGTAGGTAATCCAGGTGAATTTGGGGATTCAGGATTAGAACTCTAATCTGAAGATATAAACCACATTCTCCAGTTTATATCAACAATGCAGTACTATTTTGACCTCCCTTCTACTCTGTTCTTTTGTCCTGTTCTTATTTGCTTTATAATTCAAGCAAATAAAAGGAATGTTATCTAGTAGGCTCCAAATTCCAATGTATGGTGTTGAAGACTGAGGAAAATGGAACTCCATCAATCAAAATAAGATACATTATTATTTCATGATCTTTTTTGATATTTAATAAGATAATATCCTCAAGTAAGAACTACTTTTATTTTATAGAATATTTTATTTATTTATTTGTCAGAGAAAAAGAGAGAGCACAAGCAGGGGGAGGGGCAGAGAGTGAAGCTGCCTCCTTGCTGAGCAAGGAGTCAGAAGAGGGACTGGATCCCAAGACCCTGGGAATATGATCTGAGCTGAAGGCAGATTCTTCACTGACTGAACCATTGAGGCTTCTCTAAGAACTACTTTTAAAGGTCTGCAAGATGTTCAAAATATTTGGCTGGTTTTATCATTAACAAAACAGTTCTTCAATATATTTATAAAATACCTAATGGAATAAAATAATTTGCTAAGTTATATGAAATATAAACTTTTCACTCAAAACTATGTCCATAAAAGCCCAAATCAAAACACAAATTTTACTCAAATTAATTAGCATTTTTTCTTTCAACAGTATTAGTAATAAGCAAAAAAAAAATTGTAAGAGGAAAAAATACTTTTAAGTGTCATACCTTGTTTTTTACTTGGAGATATATTTTCATATCAAAATTTTATCATAAACCAAACCAAAATACAAAGAAAAGGGCAGCATATTTACTCTGGCAAATCGTTCAAGAGTTTAGGCTCTTCTGATTAATGTTGTTACCAAGGAGACACCTGATTATAACCTGTCTCATCAAGAAGGTTCATTCATTACTTCTAAAAGAAGAAGGTTTATTCATTACTTCTAAAATGTCTAAAAGACCTATCTATAGTAAAAAATCTAGTTTCCTAAGCTTTTGATTAAGAGAATCTATTAGAGATAAAAGTCTTTGGACATTCTTTCTGTTTAAAAACAAATAGAAACTTTCAGATAGTTTGTAGCAATGTCACCTTGCAATTGAAATTTTCCTTTTGAGAAAGGCAATTTAAATACCTAGCTATCTCTTATTTTTTCAAACATGGATGGTTGAATTGAGATATAATTAAAAACAGTGGTAATTCATTTTTTAATATTAAAAGCAATTCTTTATCATTACAAAAGTAATACACTTGTTTTAATGGTAGGATAAGAATTTCAGATACCAGTAAAATTAAAATTGTTGGTATTCATAATTTTAGTCTAAATGACTTGAGGTATAAGTTCTGAATCTGGGCAAAAATACATTACTTTCACAAAAATAATAATCTGATAAACTATATTCCCAATGGCATTATATAAAAGAGAATGTACTTATATTTGCTTAAACTTAATAATAATTCTACACTCATTTTTTTTAAAGATTTTATTCATTTATTTGACAGAGAGAAAGATCACAAGTAGGCAGAGAGGCAGGCAGAGAGAGGGGGAAGCAGGCTCCCCGCTGAGCAGAGAGCCTGATGCAGGGCTTGATCCCAGGACCCTGAGATCATGACCTGAGCCGAAGGCAGAGGCTTAACCCACTGAGCCACCCAGGTGCCCCTCTACACTCATTTTTATTTAGATGTTCAAGGTAATGTCTGAAAAGCATGAACACAGATTTCAAATGTTATTTGCAATTTTCGAAAGAAAAGTTAACAACCTAAATGAACAAAGAAATCACTCAATTCTTAAAAGAAATAGTATATTTAACAATTTTTGATAAATCAGAAAATGTAGGCAATGTAATCCACTATGGATGAGAATTCTGTTGGAGCACATTGGTTTTATTAGTTTTTGTTATTTTTTAATGGGTCACTTCAAATATAAACAATTATTCCTAACACCAATTAAATACAACAGCTAATAACAATATTATCTTGATTGCAAGATGACATATACTTGATATTTTTTAGGCACATTTTACTTTCTCTTAAGTCCTTCCCTGTGCCATTTTACAGAGATGGATTCATATTTCAGATAATAAAGAGTAGAACAGATGGAAACAAAATGAAGTACCATGAAAATGCAGAAATAAAGAACATTGTTCATGTGTGAAGATGATTCTTTCAGTAAAATTAACCATTACATTTCTCATTAAAATTATTTAGCTATTTTTTTTGGAATAAAATGTAAAACAATGAGAATGTAGAAATAAAAAGACTTTGAAATTAGGGGCAGGTGGGTGGCTCACTCAGTTGAGTGATTGACTCCTGAATTTGGCTCAGGTCACTATCACAGGGTCTTGAGATTGAGCCCTGTGTTGGACTCTGCAGTCAGTGGTGAGTCTGATTCTCTTTTTCTCCCTCAACCCCTCCTCCTCCAACTTGAGCACGCTCTCTCTCTTTCAAATAAGTAAGTAAGAAAAAAAAAAGACTCTGACATTAAATACAGTTGACCCTTGAAGAGCAGAGGGCTGGGCCACCAACTCCTAAGCAGTCAAAAATCCAGATATAACTTTTGGCTTCCCCGAACTAAATACTGATAGTCAGCAGTCAGTTAACACAGATTTTGTATGTCATATATATTTTATACTGTATTATTATAAAAAAGTAAGCTATGGGAAAGAAAAGGTTATTAAGAAAATCATAAGAATGAGAAAATATATTTTTAGTACTGTAATGTATTTATTGAAAAACTCCATATATAAGTGGACCACACAGTTCAAACCCATGTTGTTCAAGGGTCAACTGTAAAATATTTTATTTTCTTGTAAGTTATGGCAAAACAAAATGTAATCCTTAAGAACATTTCTGTTTAAAATGTTTAATTAGGCACACAATGCATCAGTAGCTTTAAGACATCAATCTCAAATGAACAAAATGTAGAAAGAAATTTTAAGTATGGACAGCACACATACAAAACACAACTAAAGCTTATACTAAGCTATCTATTTTAATTTTAAGTTGCCAGACAGCAAAGAATATTCTAATACATGCTTGAAGGAAGTACTTTCATGTGTGAAATGTTGATTTACGTAAAAGTCCACAATGTATTTACCTTGCACCAGTTAATGTAATTAGTACACTAAAAGAAAAACCTAGCCTATATCAAGTGAGAGTATTGTAATTTTAATCGGTAGTTGGTATTTATTTGTAAATGATATTTACCTTTAGGAGGGGTATGTCTTTGAATGTCTTTGAATGAAACAAAGAAAATTAGTCAATGCTATTTCAAATTTATAACTTTTAAAAAATGGATATATGATTTGTGAAATCATGGATAAAAATGGATATATCAGTTATGTTAAATCACAAACTGGTAGAGAGTACATATTCTTTAAAAAACATAAAAAGCTTGAAATTCAAGATAAGGGAATTTAGTCAGTCATACATGGATAATAATGGGAATGTTTCTTTTTGTTTTTAAAGATATTATTTATTTATTTGAGAGAGTGAGTGAAAGAGAAAGAGAGGACACACAAGCAGGAGCAGAGGGAAAGGGAGAGGGATAAGCAGACTCCCATGCTGAGCAGGAAGCCCAACATGGGGCTCAATCCCGGGACCCTGGGATCAAGACCTGAGCCAAAGGCAGATGCTTAACCAACTGAGTCACCCAGGCACCCTGGGGATGTTTCTAATTGAGTTTATTTGAAGGAAATTTCTCACCCATGTTCAATTCCATGAGTTTTTCCTCTTTTATCCTTGATCTGATGTTTGCTATTCTTAGTTTCATTATATAAAAAATTATATTTTTCTTTAATATGCTGTTATGTCATCATGTATTAAACCCTATTCATTTATCCTTCACACTCACTGGCATTTCTCATTTGAGTATAACTTTTGGAGGACCAAACATGGGTGGCTACATGATTATTCTTTTAATACTACTAGAATGCTAGAACTTTAGGTAAAGGTTTAAATGCTACAAGCCATGATTCTTCATATACAGTTGATCTAGATTGTACCTTAGAAGATAGCACACTCTTGACCTGAACCAGAAACACAGAAGCAATAATTGTAGATATGAAAAACCAAAAGATACTTCATAAAAGGAAGGAATGATGTTATTAATAGTAACTCAGGAATTAGAGATTTTATTAATTTCAAATCAAAGTGTTTTGAAATAGTGTTAATACATTCTTAATGTAGCATAATTAAATCAGAATATGAAGTGTTAAAGGGGACTATCTATAGATACATTGTTTTTGTAAATAACATATATATACACCTACACTTAGTTATCTTTCTATGAAATATATCCACACTTGTCAAAAACTCATCAAATAAAAATGGTATGAAAGATATGTATGTATTTACCAAATAGGTCCTTATCTTCAATGATTGCCATTTCAACCTCTTTTCCAGTAACTACTGTGCATGTGAAAGGAACTTGAAGAAGAACACTAATCTCACCAAAGGACTCCTTCTCCTTAAGTCTACCCATACAAACAAGTTCTTGAATTTTTTTCTGTAAGAGATATAGATAATTGATGTTCAATGAAACTACTTTCATTCAATGGATAAATACCATTATTATCAGAAATTCAATGTTCAGAAATAATTTTGGTGTATAGTATTTAAAATAAATAGCAATTTCATTCAAGTCAGAGAAAAGTGTTGTACACATATATTTAAATTATATTAGAACAATAGTAAATTGATAGACAATTTCAGCATATCTAAGGTAATTCAAAATACTAGTACTGTCATTTAGTGATCTGCAAATTAAATTTTTAATCCACTAAGGTGTTTCGGAAACATTGAGCTCATTCCATTTTTCAAGGTCCTAGGGTAGCATTTTGTAAATATAGCTTAGTTTTGGTGTTTTCTGAGCTACCATTTATTTAAATCAGCCCCAGAGGCAAAGCACATTTGTTGGACTAACACAGAATAAGAAAATAAGCACAGATGGCTAGGACCAGAATTGATGGAATTAATGGCCACAGATGGAACTCCATCAAGACTTTCTTGTTTAAATAAAAAGGAAACATGGAAAGTGAGTTTGACCAGGGAACTAGCAATTTACGTTCAAATTAGAAACAGCGGAAAAGGGCCTACCAGGTTTCAGTATGCATGATTCTGGAGAAAAAGTTGAAACTCCAAATTAACTTTTCATGGCGATCTCAACAGCTTTGAAATGGGGATGAGTTGATGAGCAGTAAGATTTGAAAAAAAATTTAAAAAGTGTAGTTCTTGAAGTAGGTTGATGACATTAACTCGGAAGAGATGAAAGCCTTTACTAAGCATCCTGGGGTCAAAAGTCAATATCTAACTTGAAGAATTGCTGCCCTGGCAAATCTTCACACTGAATATAATTTGGCAGAATCCAACTAAGTTTACATATTAAATTGAATGCCACTGAAGACTGCCTGGCCAATGAAATAAAGGATTAGCTCTGACTTTTCTACCACTGCATTGGTGTTTTAGAACTTCCTTCTGTCCTAGAACTTCATAAAACTGAAATCAAATAGACTGCACTCTTTTGGGTTTGATGTTTCAGCCAAGCATAATGCTTTGAGATTCATCTATATTCTTGTATGCATTACTTCTCTTTATTAAGTATGTCATTCCATTGTATGAATATATCACAATGCTTCTATCCATCTAACTGTCAATGGACATTTGGATTACTTACAGTTTTTGGCTTATGAAGATTCATGTAGATTATATTTCTATTTCTTTTGAGTAAATATTTAAGTAAAATTTCTGGGTCCTATGTTAAGTGTATTTTAACCAATCCAGTATTCTTAAAGTAGTACCTTGTTGTGGTTTTAATTTACATTTCTCCAAGGAATAAAGATATGAAGCATCTCTAAATGTGCTTTTTGGTCATTCCTATGTCTTACAACTCAGTATACAACGTATTTTACATTCCTGTGTCTTACAACTCAGTAAAAAGAAAAGAAATAACAAAAAATAGTAAAAAAATGTTAAACAGAAATTTCACAAAAGGAGACAAAAAATGTTCAATAATTAGGCTAGATTCAATTATGATTAAAGAGAATACATAAGTTTAAAACTTACCACTCTTTTTGGCTGTAGTTTCATAAGTCCTACAATATTTCTATAAATGTCACAATATCCAGAATTAATATAAGCCACAAAAGAAATTATCTTTCCACTTTCCACTATCACTGAAAATAAAAGAGATAATTCATTATTTTATACATTCTTCTCTACAAAAATTATTTTAGATATCACAATGAAAGATGACATATTTAATTCAGGAACGATTAATGGCAAGTTTTTTGATGGCTGGCAGTTCATATGCAGTACTCAGCAAATGATAAAAAATTTACATCTGTTATTTATATCTGTAACCTAATATATAGGTAAATATTGACAAGACTTTGGCAGTAAAGGCAGTGGCGTGCTAATAAACTGTCAGGTGGAGGAGATGAAAGTGTGGAGCAAGCCCCAATTTGTAGCATTTGCTAATTTTTTATGATATAGACATTCCTACCATGGCTGATTTCAAATTGCCAGTGGCTTAACAACCAGCTCATAAAATTGCTGAATATTTAGCTTTTGACTTTATGAGGACTGTGCCCTGAACCAGGCCTGGCACTCTACTAAATACGGCAGTGGTTAAAAACAAGGACTTTATACAGTTTTTTTTTTTTTTTTTTGTAAAACAAAAGACAAATAACAGAAACAAACAAAAAAACAAGGACTTCGAGACCATACTGGCCTGGTTTAAAACTCTACTCTGCCACTTCATATATGACCTCAGATAGATAATAGAACTTTTCTGAGCTTCAAGATTTTCATCTTTAAAAAGGCAAAATTGGGGGTCCTTGTTCTATACTTGACACGTGGTAATTAAATGTATATAATTTATCATAAGGTTTGGCACAAAGTATTACATAAAAACCATATTATTATTATCATTATTATTTTCTCAGATTTATGAAACCACCCTAAGGCCAAGATATACTTGAAGGTGAACTGGATAATACCTTTACAACTATCAGTGGATTAAAAAGCAATGTAAATAAAAAACATCTGATCTATATAACATTAAATTATCAACATAATACAATTTAAATAATAAAATCATTTGGATTTACATAAATTGAAATTACTATTTCGATTGAATTTCAGATTTCATTGTTCTAAAACATATCAATATTTTTTTCTAAAAACCCAAACACAGGTGCCTGGATGGCTCAGTGGGTTAAGCCTCTGCCTTCAGCTCAGGTCATGATCTCAGGGTCCTGGATTGAGTCCCGCATTGGGCTCTCTGCTTGGCAGGGAGCCTGCTTCCCCCTTTCTCTCTGCCTGCCTCTCTGCCTACTTGTGATCTCTCTTTGTCAAATAAATAAATAAAAATCTTTAATAAAAAAGTATAAACCCCAAACACAAAAGTGATAATATACATATAAAGATGTATATGTATCTTTCCTGTGATTTTTATAAAGTAGACAATTAAAAATATTTTCAATTATTTAAAAGCATTTATTTCATAGTGTAGAAGAGTATATATCAAAATGATAAAAATATTGATGTTACTGAAAAATAAGCTAGAGAATAGCATAGCTCTTTAAAAATTATGGTTAAAAAAGAACAAGGTAGCAGTTGGTAAATATAATTTATCATAAGCAAAAAATAAATGCCAACATACAATGGAAAATACTTTAAGATAAATCAAGTGACATTTCAATTATTTTTCTGACATGTTTATGAGAATATTCTATCTCCCTTTCCTCATATAATATTCAGAGCTCAAAGTTTATAATTAAACAATTAAAAGGTTATTCTGCTATCACCAATCATTTATTTTGCTTAAATGAAAATTTATGGTAATGCTTCTACTGTCTTATATTGTATTTGTTACAGCCAAACATTGACACTATACATTTATCTTAAAACATCAAAGTAAAGTATGTCTGTAAAATTACGTGTAAATTGTGTAGACAAAAAGAAATTTTCTCATAGATTGTACTCTGAAAAGCAGAGTATCTTTCTACCAAAAGGTTATGATAGTAGAGAAAATGTTATATGATAGTAGAGACTATCATGTAACTGTTTTCCTTCTTTTAGTCAATCGATAGGACATAAAGGAAGGCATAGAGCTTCGGTAATTGTAGGAAAAGGATACACTTAAATAGACACTAAGACGACCATTATTTCAAACGTTCAGAGCTGCAATATTATAAACCTTTTCTTGAAAGTCAAGTCCTATATAGATCATAGAGAATCATACATAATATCAAAGAGGATAAAGACCAAAGAAATTTTTCTTCGTATTGAAGGCAAGGCAACAATGAAAAGGCTGAAGCACTCATATGGCAGTCTCATTCCATAGAAGGGATATTTGCTATCCAAGTAATTGTCTATGGTCTTTATAATAATCTTAGCAAATGTTTATCTTAGTGAAGAAAATACAGAAAATCCATTTTCATCTAGGTAAGTAGTTTGAATTTAATAACATTAATAATATTACAAAATGTACAAGATGTAACATTACAAAAATATGTATCATCACTTGAGCAAGATTTTAAGTATTACTATTTTTGACTAGAAAAAGAATCATATGAAGTACTTGTAAAGATTTAACACCCCCCCCCATTATGTTTCCTAGTTTCTCCCATTTGGTTTCTGATCCTGCTTCCTGTTACAAAGAATTTAAGTCAGTGATGTCAAGATTAATATTGTCATCTTATCTTCATTCCTCTTAGGATACACAGAAAATGACAACATAAGATACAAAGGATTATAACAGAATATTATACAAAAAGATTTAGTCATGAACTGTATAGATTAAATTTTATTATTATTTAAAGGTCATATTCATTGATGTTAAGGAATTAAAGTTGATTTGTATTTAAAAATTAAGTTTTGCCAGAACCCTATCTGGAGACAATGGAGGACATATGTTTATGATTGCTTAAGACTGATATTCTTCCACCCGACATGAGATTCATTCATATGAGCAGATACACTACCCCATAAGAAAATGTAGATTAACAAGTTTGGAATTTTACTAGGATTCCAGAGGCACAGAATTGAATCTTAAAAGATAGGAGAAGAAAGAGGAAGAGAATATTCAGAAACATGCAGTGCATCTGTATCAGAAAGCAAGGGTTTAAGTGGAGAGACTTGCTGTAAATACCAGAACTTTCTCCACTGAAATGTAGTAACAAAATCAGCCCTAGTATTATGACCTGTATTTCTCCTATATATGTGTCCTGATGCAACTGATTCTTGAAAATATGAATAAAACTAAAGGAAGGCACTAATGCAAACTCCTTCTGAACAGAGTTTTGTTGGTTATAATATCACAGTTGATACTCTCCCCACCCTTAAGCCCAAAACGATGTACATCTTTGCATGTGAGAAGGGAGTTGAAAGGAAGAAATACAAGAAAAGAGGTTCAACCTAGAATCACTTCAAAGAGTAAACAAAACCAAAATCTCTCTACGTAAACACACTAATATCAAAATCCAGAAGAGTATTATTTTAACTATTACTTTAAATACCTTTATTGCTTGTTATTATAATTATTTTGCTCATAAAAAATCAGAAAATATACAAGAATACATAAATTACATGTATCTTATACACATATACATACATGGGTATAAATATATAAAAATGTGTTGTATGTGTAATATATATGCTCAAAAATATATAGCACAAAGATAGCTATTGTTGATATTTTTATTCACATACACTTCCAGAATATTTGGAAAATTCTGGGAATATATATGCATACATGTAAAATTATAGATTTGTATCATAATTTATAATGACTGACCAAAAATAAAAAATCTTCCCTCTTTAAATATAAGCTTGGGAATCACTGGAGTAAATCGTCTTAACTAAAATAAAAGTGAGGTACAAGTTCCATTTGTCATAAATGATAAAAAAAAAAAGCTATTTGGATTTCAGGAAAATGTAAAGGAAGCCATCAATGACAAAAAGTGCAAAAATGAAAGATGTATCAGAAAAAAAGACTAGTGAAAATGCCTTTGTATTTATAAACTAAATTTTAAGATTTTTATCATTAATCCAATTAATATATTTTTAATCTGATGACAAATGTAAAGGCTCTTAAGATAATATTCTAATTTTCAAGATTTTTTCTTCAAGAACATTGATAAAATCAATTTTATTTTAAAATGGAAAAAAATTAGGTTTTGAAACTCCTCGTAAAAAATTCACACCCATATTCTAAAACCTGAAATCATTAGACCATTACGAAAAGAACAAACTCGATTTTATCTTAAGGTAAATACCAGAAGGAAACTAAACATTAGGGATTATTATTTTTATTTCTGTTGTTTATATGCTAGAAAGTAGTCAGGAGTCCAATAAAACAATTTTATTCCAATTTTCAGATCAGAGTCATGATAAGAAGGAAAATTCCTTACTGGTTATTAGTATTATTACTGGGACAGTTTAAATGGAAACTAGTGATTAGAAAGATTGTTAAAGGACATCTTAATTAAGATAAACTCCATCCCATTAGCCTAGCAGACCAAAACAGAATGTTGGAGCAGAAGTATATCTGAGGATCTGCAAAACTGATACAGCTTCAAGCAAGAAATGCATTAGCTGAACGGGTATTGGTTTTCCTTGTAAAACTAGGCTACTGGAAAAAGAATGATATAGAAGAATAGCACTATTGATTGATATTTTTACTGAAGTGTAAGTGACATATAGCATTATATTAGTTTCAGGTACACAACGTAATGAATCAACATTTGCATACTTTGCAAAATGATCACCACAATAACTTTAGTTACTATCTGTCAACACACAAAGTTACAAATTGTCTTCCTTGTGATGAGAACTTTGAAGTACTATTACCTAAGCAACTTCCAAATTTATAATACATTATTGATTATAGTCACCATACTGTACATTTAATCCCCATGAGTTATTTATTTTATAACTGGAGGTTTGTGCTTTCTGATCCCCTTCACCCAATTTTCCCATTCTCAAACCCCCTCTCTCATCTGGATACCATCAACGCATTATCTGTATCTGAGTTTTGTTTTGTTTGTTCTTTTGATTCCACATATAAACAAAATCATTCAGTATTTATGTCCTTTAAGTTTGCTTAGTATAACATCCTCAAAGTCCATTCATGTTGTTGCAAATTACAAAACCTCATTCTTTTTTAACTGCTAGGTAGTTATTCCATTGTATATATACATATAAAACACATCTTCTTTGTCCATTCATCTACCAGTAGACATTTGAGGTGTTTCCATATCTTGGCCATTGTAAATAATGCTCCAGTGAACACAGGGGTGCATGTGTCTTTTAGAATTAGTGTTTTCATTTCCTCTGGGTAAATATGCAGAAATGGAATTGCTGGATCAAATAATAGTTGGGTTTTTTTGCAGTTTTAATTTTTTGAGGAGCCCTCATACTGTTTTCCATAGTGGGTGCACAAATTTAAACTCCCACCAACTCCAGCTTCGATATTATTTCTCAGTAGATGATAGATAGATGATAGATAGATAGATAGATAGATAGATGATGAATAGATTGATTGCTTCTATATAGGCATATATATGAACATATATGCCCAAAACCAGAGGTTTGAATATATATACATATACATATACATACACATATACTTGTATAGGGGAAGTGTGTGTATATGATATTTCATGAGATTCCATATTCCTTCCTCACACATATCCTGTCTTCTTATGATCTTGTAAAAGGACTGATGTTTAAGCACCTGTTATATTGTGTTTTGATTAATACTGCTGCTTTTGTTACTTAGATTTTAATGAGCTTGATGTTTTCAGAATTACATATTCGGTTTTGTCTTTTCATTTGAATTTGGAGCACTGCTTTGTAATATTACATTTGATTCCCCTCACACTTAAGGATTACCTTAGTAAATATACAACATGCATTTACCTGTGTCTACCAGAAAGAAAATTCTATATACGAATTTGCTATTATTATACTAAATTTTGATCCTTAAGTTTTTCAGATATTCTAACCATATCTGGGCTTTAACTAAATATCATTAAATAGCAAAATTCAGGTTAAACCCAAAACTATAAATATAGAATTCCAAATACCTCAAACTCTGGAGGTATAGAACATAAAGTGATTATTCAAGAAATATTAAATAATACAAAGGTGATTTCTGGAAGGACTTGTGTAAGATAGAAACTTCTCTTTTAAGTTTCGGAGAATTAGATCATTGGATTGTTTTATCTTGATTATTAAAAAATCCCTTTTTAAAATGAAATTTGACCTTCTTCAAGTTTTCTAACTTGTGCTTTTCTTTTGACTTTTGATATATTATAGAAGTATTTTTTTCCATCCAGTTTTTTAAATCATTAGAATGGACTTGTTTATAACCCTTTATTATCCTTAAAACTTTATTGTGTCTTTATTATATTTCATTTGTTTGTAACACGGTTTATTATTTGTAATTTTTTCTAAACAGCATTTCATTTCATAAATAACTACTATTTCTGTGCAGTTATTGCTTTATAGTTCATTGATCTCTGCACTTATTTTATTATTTTTTAAAATATCATTTATTTAGTCTTGCTTTCTTTTTCCAAACCTCTGGTTTCAAATGCCTAGATCATTCGTTTTTCTTTTTTTCTGATTTCTTAAGCATCAACACTACACATTTCTTTTATCTACAGTTTTAATTACATTTCATATATTTTGAAGTAAAGTGATTTTGTTATATGGTTGAGAATTTTCTTAATAGCCTTTAATCAGTGGGGTACAATAATAATATGTAACTTTCCAAACACTTAAGGACTGTCCTTTGCTGTCCTTTTAAAGTCAGTTTTAAGGTTTTTTTTTCCAATTTATTTATTTTCAGAAAAACATTATTCATTATTTTTTCACCACACCCAGTGCTCCATGCAAGCTGTGCCCTCTATAATACCCACCACCTGGTACCCCAACCTCCCATCCCCCCACCACTTCAAACCCCTCAGATTGTTTTTCAGAGTCCATAGTCTCTCATGGTTCACCTCCCCTTCCAATTTCCCTCAACTCCCTTCTCCTCTCTAACTCCCCATATCCTCCATGCTATTTGTTATGCTCCACAAATAAGTGAAACCATATGATAATTGACTCTCTCTGCTTGACTTATTTCACTCAGCATCATCTCTTCCAGTCCCGCCCATGTTGCTACAAAAGTTGGGTATTCATCCTTTCTGATGGAGGCATAATACTCCATAGTGTATATGGACCACATCTTCCTTATCTATTCATCCGTTGAAGGGCATCTTGGTTCTTTCCATAGTTTGGCGACTGTGGCCATTGCTGCTATAAACATTGGGGTACAGATGGCCCTTCTTTTCACGACATCTGTATCTTTGGGGTAAATACCCAGGAGTGCAATTGCAGGGTCGTAGGGAAGCTCTATTTTTAATTTCTTGAGGAATCTCCACACTCTTCTCCAAAGAGGCTGCACCAACTTGCGTTCCCACCAACAGTGGAAGAGGGTTCCCCTTTCTCCACATCCTCTCCAACACATGTTGTTTCCTGTTTTGTTAATTTTGGCCATTCTAACTGGTGTAAGGTGATATCTCAATGTGGTTTTAATTTGAATCTCCCTGAGGGCTAATGATGATGAGCATTTTTTCATGTGTCTGATAGCCATTTGTATGTCTTGATTGGAGAAGTGTATGTTCATATCTTCTGCCCATTTTTTGATGTGTAAGGTTTTTTTAGTTTTGCTCTTGACTCTATGTGAACACTCTACATAATGTATTTTCGTAAATGCTGCTTATGTCTTATTTGCTGGGGGAAAACTGCTATATATATATATATATATATATATATATATATATATAATGGCTTGAATTCTTTATTTGTAACGTTCAGTATCTAGTTGTCCTCAGTTTTAATCTATTTGATCTAGCAGTTCCTGAGAGAGCTATATATAAATAGTTAACTATAATGATTATGATACTTGTTTCTTCCTATAAGCTTATCAGTTGTTTATATACTTTGAGGCTCTTGGATGTGTACATGTTCCTAAGAGTCACGTTTCTCTCTCTCATTCCTATTAACAATATATAATGCCTTATTTGTTTACCACAATATTTTCATTGAATTGTATTTTGCTGTACCTTAAGATTGTTTCATCAGCTTAACATTCTTTTAAAATAAATGCATCATGTCATTTATACTGTTCTGTGGTATGATTTCCTTTTTAAATTATTTCTTCTTTTATGCTTGTCAATGTTTTCTAGTGAACTTTCTACTTCTGTATGTATAGAGAAACATTATTTTTAAGACTCCATGGTGTAGAGGTACTATAATTTAGGAGAATATAATAATTTTTGTAAAATTAAACTTTTAAGTGGTTCCAAGTTTTGCTAGTTAAAAATATTTTATAATAAATTTCTTTTATGAACATCTACAGATAGGTGCAAAATTTTCTATAAATTAAAATTTTTCAGCTAACCGACAGATGAAAAGATGCTCAATACCCCATTAACAAGGAAATACCAATCAAAACTACAATGAGATTTCACTTCACACCTGTCAAAATAGGAAAAATTAACACCACAGGAAACAGTAGGTATTGGTAATGATGTGGAAAAAAGGGAACCCTCTTACACTGTTGTTGAGAATGCAAACTGGTACACCCACTCTGGAAAACAGTATGGAGTTCTTCGAAAAGTTAAAAATAGAAATACTCTCTAATCCAGTAATTGCACTACTAGGTATTTACCCAAAAGATACAAAAATGCTGATTCAAAGGGGCACATGTACCCTGATGTTTATAGCAGCATTATCAACAATCGTCAAATTATGGAAAGAGCCCAAATGTCCATTGACTGATGAATAGATAAAGATGGTATATATATATATATATATATATATATATATATATATATACATAATACATACATACATACATATATCCATCAAAAAGAAGGAACTCTTGCCATTTGCAGTGATGTGGATGGAGTTAGAGTGTATTATGAAATTAGTCATTCAGAGAAAGACAAATACCATATGATTTCACTCATTTGTGAAATTTAAGAAACAGATAAACATAGGGCAAAAAAGAGAGAAGCAAACTGTAAAACAGACTCTTAACTATAGAAGACAGACTGAGGGTTAGTGGAAGGGACATGGATGGGGGATGGGCTAAATATGTGGTGAGCATTAAGGAGGCATTTGTTGTGATGAGCACTGGGTGTAATATATAAGTGATGACTCACTAAATTCTACTCCTGAAAGTAATAATACACTATATGTTAACTAACTGCAATTTAAATAAAAACTTGAAATTACAAAAAATGAAATTTTTCATATAGCATCTAATAGTAAATTCTGATATATTTTTGATAAATTTTAAAATGAATTCTAATTATTTTAATTGTTATGTCCTTGGTATTTACTGAGAGTTAGAATCCATTTATTTATGTATTTACTATTTGAATATTTTAATGAATTTTTGGTCATATATAGTGTCCATTTTTAAAACTGAGCTTTCTGTCTTTTTTATTTATTTGTAGTAATTCTTCAGAGTATGGTTATTTAATCTTCATTATTGTACACATTGCAAATGTTTACTTCTAGTTTCCCAAGAATTATTTCATTATTTATAATCTTATCACATAATTTTTACTACTTAGCATGTGATCAAACCTGTTAAAATTCTATTGATAAACTAGAAACTGAGAGAGACAATGATTACTAATATAATAATTCCATATTTTGAGACACCTGGCTGGCATAGTTGGTAGACCAATAATTCCATATTCTGTTTCAATAAATTTTTAAGGTTTTTAACTTAAAAATTTCATATATTTATAATTTGAATAATGTATGAGATAAGAGTTTTTATCTCAAATGGATAAAACTCCCAAAACAGTTGTTGAAAATTTTCAGCCCGATTTTCAGATCAGCCCAATTGATCTGAAAAGACCCTGCTATCATGTAGAAATTGATAAGTTTTCCTATTGAAATTTTACCAAAATTTTCCGGAACATATTGTATTTGCTCTTCCAGATAAAATTATGGCACTGACAATTTTGTTTGTCTCTCCAACCCCACACACTCTTAACTTTCTCTACTCTGTTGTTTGCCCTAGAATGCCAATACTGATACAATTCATCAACCAGTCTCCTTCATCCTTCGGGTTTTGTTTGAATTTGGCCAATGGGATGTAAATGAAGGTGACTATAGAAGAGGGAATTTGAGATACTTATTCCCCATCTGCCTCCCTGATAGACTACTATGTAGCAGAGGCTGAACACCTGTCCTAAGGTCACCAACTGCTACAGCAAAGTGCTTATACCTATAAATGCTATCATATACTGATAATTTTTTTCTAGTCTTTCCCCCTCAAACCTAGACATGGTAGTGGTTTTCTACTATATATGTCTCTGTGTTTCACCATCTTTTGGTACTTTTCCATAATCTTACCCTCACCTTTGTATGCTCTCTTCCTTAAACTCTCTTCCAACACTCCTAAGTAATATGTTGTCTATTTACTGCCAGATTCTTACTGATACTGATGGGCTTCAAGTCCCATAAGATATTCTGTCAATATTTTCATTACCATTCTATTCAATTCAGGTATTTGTTTAGGTGGAATTAAATGTTTACAATATTCCATTCTAATTTCTACTCCCTAAGTATTCTTTATGCCATTTTAAAAAGTATATAGTTTGGGACCATAAAGGGGTTTACACTTTTCTAACTGAGTTCATTTCTGGATACTTAAATTTTTTATATTTTAAGCGATATTTCCCATTATTTTGCAAAATTAGTTACTGTTTCTTGTACAAACTATGACATATTGATGTAATAAAAGAAGAGTTTTGAAGAAAAAACTGACACCTGACCCAAAGTCAATATCAATTACAGTGTCACAGTCAGAGTAAATAAAGCATAGTAATTGTTATACTCAAGAAGTTTATTCTACAAGAAAAAGTAGTATTGAGCAAATGTGGATCAGATGGAAGATCCACAGAGGACTTCCTTTTGTGCAAGATGTGTTGATCATCAAAGAATTTCGGTGGCATTACTAATGACTAACTTGATGCTAAGCAAATAGAAATATTTAAAAGGAAACATTTCAAATAACACAGGAACTGTATAATTACCATCTTCCAAAAATATTTCTGATTTCACTGGTATCATCATTTTCCCCCTAGAACTGTGATTAATGTTGATATATATCATATATATATATATGGAGATGGATGATTAATCTTGGTATATATATAAGATATATATATATATATATATACACACATACACACACACACATATGGTTAGTTAAACACATAAGTAGGTATATATATATATTTCATTTCTGTGGGATGCTGAAATGAAACCATTTCAGTAGGTTACTGAAAGTAACCATTGTATATAACCAATTTTCAGTTGTAATGGCAAAAATAACTTTATCTCACAGAATTACCTAGAGGATTAAAGAGATAATCTAACCTAATCTGCAAGAGACAGTGCTTTATAAATAGCACTAATTTAATAGAAGAAAACTATTTTGTATTTATGTAGAAAAATAGAAGTTCCTACGTTTTCACCTGATAATCATATATTTTAATCATAAATTCTATTTAATCATGGTAATTGTCCATTTAACAATGATACTCTGATTAGTTACTTCATTTTGACACTACCTAACCATCCTACATTGATTTTATTTCAATTACTTAAGCAACATTATCTCAGAGAAGAATAATCACATACTAAATGGACTGGCCCAAAGAGTACATTGGTAGTATGATGTATTCATAATTTGTATCTAGTATATATGATAATTAAATTTATTCATTATTTGAGATAATGATTTACTTCATTAATTTCACAATAATTAATTTTGATTCAGGAGCTATTCCATTTGGTATATGTTAATGTAATCTGGACCAACATAGCTAAACTGTTCAAGTAAAGAGATTTATTTTATTATATGCTTTCAGAACATTGGTTATTTATACACAAATTAGTTCAATCATTCTCTATGATATTTATGCAAATGTATACTTTAATATATCTATTAATGATCCAGTCATCATTTTTGTGCACAATATTCTGGCTTGAAAAATATGTGAAATTTTTCATTTTTAATATTTTAGTATTTCTCAAAACAACTTTAAAAAGATATGCTAAATACCATTTCCATTTTCAGAAATGGAATATTAATGTTTTTCCTATAAAATTTTATTTAAAATTTTTATACTAATCATTTTTATAATACCTATTTGTTACCCTGAAACTATTGTTTTCCTTTTAATCTCATTACTTTTACACATTGAACTGTGAATGTGAATTGTATACCCATAATTTTCCTATTGTCATCTCTATTTTTAACTTGACTAATAATTTTTCCTATTGTCATCTCTATTTTTAACTAACGACTAACATTTTAAATTGTTTTTGCCACATGATATCTAATTAAATATCTTCTTCCCCACATGTGCAAATTGTTTTCTAACACCCTTTCCCATGATGCATGGTACTTCCTGTTATATACTATACATTATTCATCTGCATGTTAGTGTCTTACTTAAGATAACACACTAATAAAAACCTAAGCTAAGAGTATGAAAAAGTTGTTAGAACTTTTATAAGAAGTAAACTTAAAGCATGTTTCAAGAATGATATAATTATACACATTGATGAAATATTTCTAAGAATTTTTCCTAAGGAAATAATCAGGTAAATAGGTAGTTGGGTATTAAGTATTCAAAACTGAGCATGTAATTTTTTATGCAACTTAAACAATAATTAAGAAAGAAATGTTTAAATAAATTATAATAAATCATAAAATATATTATGCTTCCACTAAATTCAGAATTCAAAACTGTTATTGGTGTGCATAGATTCATTTTATAAGAGCCAGTGAAAAAGTGTTCCATTAACTCTATAGTATTCAGCTTTGACAAAATATATAAAGATTATTTGCTTTTGAATTAAAACACTGGAAAGAACATAGGTAAAGTTTAATAATTCTATAAGAGCATAATTAGAATTTACATATGCGTTATAATTTTTTGTTTTCCCAAAATGTATACACTGAGATATAAATTACTTTCATGAGTAGATGTCTGGGGCCACTGAGAACAAATAGGAGGTGTATAGCGTGCTGCTTCTCCAGAAAACTCATGGTATAGCAGATAGTCCAATAAAAAATAGCATGGTAGCCTTTCCCTCACAGGGAATGAGAATTGTGGTACATCATTCAGTGTTCTGCTTGATGTTTGTTAGGCTGCTCCATTTCTCTTGGATCATGGGTGGTATTTGGCATCTTCTTAGATGTATGGGGGCTGCTAAGAACAAAAAGAACAGGGTGGCATGTTGCTAGTTCAGAGGACCCATTGTACCTCAGAAGATACCAGAAAGTATAAGAGATTATGAGTTCCTGAAAAAAAAAAATCTAACCAGCAAATTCCTCTAATTAAGAATCCACACACATAAATCCAGAGAAGGCATACCCACAGAAAAGTTTGAAAGGTCCTAGATCCCTAGCTAGACGGACTGATGAAGGTTTTTCCCTGTATAATCATAGTTCATAAAAACTGGGAGAGGTGGATGTTTTTTTCAAATGTACAAATATGGAAAAATAACCCAAACAAAGAAACAAAATGAATCTTCAGAAACCAATCCCCCCAAAATAGAAATATATGAATTACTTGGCAAAGAATAAGAAATAACATGCATAAACATTTTTAGAAAGTAGAAGCTAGGAAGATGGTAGAGGAAGCCTCAGACCTGTATTCCCCTCAGAGAAATGGAATTAACATTACACGACTAATTGCCTTTGTGAGAAATCCAGAGAGCAATTAAGAAGTTCCTGTACTGTAGGCAAGCACAAAACCAAATACATAAAATCTGGTAGGAAAATTCATGGTATTTTCTCACCAGACTCACTCCTAGTCGTGTTGTGGCATGATTAGGAAGAAACCACTATTACCCAGATTCTCCCTGGGTAGGGAAAGAAATGGAATGTACATACAATGTTCTGACTTTGGGGAAGCTGCCCAGGAGACTGATTTCTATCTTGTCTGAATTTAAGCACTGATGAGAAAGGAATGTCAGGTTGGGATCCACTGAGAACAAAAATGTTCAATATATACCAGAGTATACAGTACCACAGACAGATACTAACTAGGTACTCTTCATTAGTAGCACTTGACAAACTTCTTCAGTAAGATTACACATTTAAACTCAGAGAGAATACATCCCAGAAAAGCTTTGGAAGATGCTTAGAATATCCAGGTGGGATGACTTAAGAAAAACTTCCCAGGGCAAAAACCTTAACACAAAGACTGGAGAAGTGATTGATATTTTTTTTAAATTTCCAAAGTCCCAACAGAAGATAGCAAAATATACAAAGAAACAGAGGGATATGAACCATTTAAAAGGACAAATTAAATCACAAGAAGCTGGCCCTAAAGAAATGGAGACAATAACTACCAGGCATAGAACTAAAGAAAAAAAAAAAAAAGGTCATAGAGATGTTGAATGAATTAAAAGAGAACACAGAGAGGCAATTATATGAAATCAGGAAAATAGGAAAATGATGTATGAACAAAATGAGAATATCATCATAGATAGAAAAAAATGTAGAAGAACCAAACTGAAATTCTAGAACTAAAGAATAAAACAAATGAAATTAAAATTTCACTAGAGGGATTTTATAGCTATTGACCAGACAACAGAAAGAATCAGCAAACTTGAAGATAGGACTTTTGAAATTACTGATGCACAAGAGCTAAAAGAAAAATAGAAAAGAACAAAGAAAACCTGAAGTACTTGAGGACAGCATTACATAGAACATGCATATTATAGGACTCGCAGAAGGAGATGAAAAGAAGAAGGGGCAGAGATCCTATGTGAAGGAATAATGGCTAAAAACTTCTCGACCTTGAGAAAAAAATGAATATATACATTCAAGAAGCTCAATTCACTCCAACTAGAAGAAAGCATACACACAGACAAATCATAATAAAATTGTCCAGTCACATTGAGAATTGTGAAAGCAGCAAGTAAAAACAGCTATCACATACAAGGCAACTCTAGGGATCTGCTGTACAACACTGTGTTATAGTTAACACCACCATATACTACGAAGTCATGTATGTCTGTGCTTGGTGTTTATTACCACAACAAAAAATTAATTGGTGCTAAGTAACTTGAGTTACTAATATTTTTTCATTATTTCTGCCTTAAAACATAGCCTGAGTAATACACACACATACACACACACACATATGCAATTTCCTATCAACAAAAATTCTTTCAGTTTTTGAAGTACTGTTAATCAATCATTGACTGAGGGGAGATGGCACATAATTTTAACTTTGACAAAGTAATTTTGCTCTATTGAAACTCCAGAATTATAATCACACCAGATGTGTTTACAGAGACACCTGAGAAAAGTCTCAGAAATATTTTTAGTTAAATTTTTAGAGTTGTTGAAAATATGTTACTTTCCAAGTTTGAAGACTTGATCTTATTCCCCTTATCTAAAAATGTAAATGTAGAAACAAAAGAACCGGTGAAATTATCTAATTTAATTAAATGATTAGTATGTACCTTTTGCATGCACAAAACACTATTAATCATGTTTTCGAAAAGCCTAAAATATAGTTACCGAGAAGAGGCAAATAATGAAAAATAAAGCAGTAGTATAGGACAGTAAAATGTTTATTTGGTTCCACATAAATTTTGTTCTTTTTTTTCTCTTTTGGAGTTAAAATAACATCTTCATGATGTAATGTAATGCAAAAAGCAACCATTCATTATATTTTCTTCATATGGTGTGAAATCTGGACTTGGTTTTGGAATGTGTCACTATTCTAAGAAGCTTCCAAGCTGGAGGACGTAAATATTTTTTAAAAAATTTATTCAGGGGGTGCCTGGGTGGCCCAGTGGGTTAAAGCCTCTGCCTTCTGCTCAGGTCATGATCCCAGGGTCCTGGGATGGAACCCCACATCGGGCTCTCTGCTCAGTGGGGATCCTGCTTTCTCCTCTCTCTGCCTGCCTCTCTGCCTACTTGTGGTCTCTGTCTGTCAAATAAATAAATAAAATCTTTTTTAAAAATGAATAAATAATTTTAAAAAATTGATTCAGATCACTTTAAAATGGTGCAATTATCAAAAAGAAAAAAGACATAATTCACTGAAAAGACATCAAAATAAGTTATATAGGTTCATGCACATTACCTTTATCAAAATATAAGCATTTATAAAATGCTTTTATAATAAAATAAAAACATTTATAATCTACATAGAATCTTTTTCCTGATTGGTTAGCACTGTCTCTATTTTCAAACTCTACAACTTTCACTGTTAATTTCTTTCTCACAGAGCAATGTTATTTTGTAATTAATCAGTATTTATTGATTAAAGTATTAGAATTAAATTTAGGTAAAATTATGTTAGCTTCCCCTCTCTCTACATATATGTATAATTATCTGTATATATATTATAACTAATTATGATAATAAACACAAATATATAAAAATATGTTATATATAAATTAATATATTTATTATAAATTGATATTTAATATCTGTGTGTGTATATATACATATGTATATGTGTGTGTGTGCACGTGTGTATATAAAACTTATCTGTTGAGAAAATGTGTATTTTTCCTGTGGCTACAAAAGATATAAATCTAATTTCTAGAGATAAGAACTAAAATGACTGGGCGGAAAACACAGGATATGATTTGTAGTAGATTAGACAGTGCCAAAAAATATTAATAAAATGAAGACATGGTAATAGCAAGAATCCAAAATGGAACATGGGGGGGAAAAAGAAATGCACACATATACACACACAAAGGACAAAGCAATAGTGAAACAGAGGACAAGTTCCATCAGCCTAATATACATATAAACTGGGGTATCCTCCAAAAGGAAAGAATATTTGAAAAAATAACAGCCAACACTAGTCTACATTTGATTGAAATGAATTTTTCACTCAATAATATCAGAATACATATTGTTTAAAAGTTCACATGGAACACTTACCATATAGACCATATTATGGACTATAAAACAAGCCTTGACAAACTTCAAGGAATTCACAACCACATAAAATATGCTCTTTGACAAAAATAAAATTTAATTTTAAAATCATTAACTGGAAAATACTTGGAAGCATAATAACATATTCCCAGATAAACTATGGGTCAGAAGTAATCAAAAGGAAAATTACAAAGTGTTTTGAGTGAGATGAAAACAAAGACCAATAATCAACATTTGTGCAGTACATCTAAAGCAGTACATACAGGGAATAGCACTAAATGGCTATATAAACAAAGGAAAAAGTTCTTAAATCAACAACCTCAGTTTCTATCTTGATCCTATAATGGTGTAGGAAACTCAACATATGCAGAAAAATAAATAATAAAGAGAGGCAGAGAAATCAACCAAAGGGATAATAGCAAAATACAGGAAATCAATAAACAGACAAAGCTGATTCTTTGAGAAGGTCAATAAAATTAATATACCTCAAGCTAGACAAATCACAACAGAAAACTCTAATAATAGCCCTCGGAGATTAAGTACTATTATTATCCCTATTTCCAAAGGAGAAAAATGAGGCACAAAGTTACATGACTTGTTCAATATCTCACAAATAATAAATAGTGTAGCCAGAATTCAAACCTAAGTGATTATCCTCCTCCAGTGATGCTCTTTAATATATATTATGCTATGTAATGTTTATTTATATAATTATAAATTCATATTCATTAGTATATCTATAGCTACATAATTATATATGGATATAATTTAGTAAATAATTACATACCACTAGAGCCAGTCTCTAAACACATTCTGCCTCTTTTTCACTTTTAAGCATATCTTGAACATCTATATACATCTGCATACATGACTCGCTTCATTCTTTATATTTGCTTCATTCTTATATTCTTTATATTTCCATTCAATGAATGTCCCATAATTCACTTAACAAGCCCTTTCCTGGTAGACATTAATTAGTTTCCCACTGCTGAAAAATGTACAATTAAAATTATTATACATATACCTTTGAATTAACAAGTGTATATTTACTGGCAGTATAAATTTTTAGCAATAGGATTTGCTGCTATAAAGTTTTTTTTTCCTATATTTTGACAAATTAGTCTTGAAACATGCTGTACCAGCTGACATGCCCACCTAAAATGCACAAGATTCTTGTTTTTAACTTCCTAGAGAATCTTGTGTATTAAAATTATTTTCAATTTTTGTCAATGGGATAGGTAGAAAATTCTAATTAAAATAAAATTTTCAAATTATGAGTGAAGTTGAATTATGCAAGGTTTTTATTACCTCATAGAGACTGTCTTTTTTTTTTTTTCATTTAAGACAGGAATACTTTATTCAAACCCATCAGAGTAATGGACAGCTTGAGTCTGTAACAAAGTGTTGTGGTTTTGTTTCTTCCTTTCTTTCTTATTTTTTTTTTAAGATTTATTTACTTTAGAGATACACAGAGAGAGAGAGTACATGAGCAGGGGATGGGGCAGATGGAGAAGAGACAGAACCCATAAGAAGGCTCCCTACAGAGGGTGGAGCCAGAAAGTGGACTTGATTCCAGGACCCTGAGATTATTACCTGAGCCAAAATAAAAAGCTGGTCACCCAACCAACTAAGCCACCCAGGCACCCCCGAAAGTATTGTGTTTTAAAGCATAAGTCAGTCATTTTACATGAAAGTATACACTATTACATCAACTAATCAGAGCACAACTTTTCAGTGTTTAAAACAAAATAAGCTACCCAGTAAGGGCAGCACATTTGTGACCTTTTTAACTATAGTATTCCTCTCCTTCTTCATCCTCTTCTTCAACAGAGTCCACACCAACCTCCTTATAATACTATTCAAGGGCAGTCATATCCTTAAAGACCTCAAAAAACTCTCCTTCCTCCATGCTTTCACCTACATACCAGTGAACAAAGGCAGTTGGCACACATCAGGTCAAACTTGTGGTCCAGGCAAGCCTAGGCCTCAGCAATGACTGTGATGCTGCTCAGCATGCACACAGCTCATTGTACTTTGGCCCTGTCTCCACCAGGTACAAAGGCTGGTAATTAGTGCTGACTTTGGAACTGGTGGGGCAGCAGTCCACAAACTGGATGGCACATTTGGTCTTGATGGTAGCCATGGCAGCACTGACATCTTTGGAAACCAAGTCATCATAGTACAACAGGTAGCAAGCCATGCATTTACCATGGTGAAGGTCATATTTCACCATCTAGTTGGCTGGCTCAAAGCATTCATTGGTGATTTCAGCTACAGAAGCTGTTCAGAGTCAGCTTTCTCAGCAGAGATGACAAAAGCATATGTGACCAGAGGAAGGTGGATGTGGGGCAAGTCACCAAAAGTTGGTCTGTCTGATTCTGTCAGATCAACATTCAGGGCTCCATCAAATCTGAGGAAAGCAGTGATTGATGACACAATTTGACCTATCAACCAGCCTACTTAGGTTATTGTAAGTTGGGCATTCAGTATCAAGATTTCTACAACAGATATTATAGATGGCCTTATTGTCTACCATGAAGACACAATGAGCACTCCCAGGTGGTGTGGGTAGTGAGGATGGAGCTGTAAAGCTCAACTAAAGCTGTGGAAATTGGTGGGGGCGGAGGCGGGGGATGAGCTGGGTAAATGGGGAACTCCAGCTTGGACTTCCTGCCATAATCATCAAAATATGTTCCATCAGTAGATTGGTGAACCCTGAACCATTCCCCTCCAAAGTTGTGGAAAGCCAAGAAGCCCTGAAGACCTGTGCCCTGGTGGGCCAGTTGGTGAATTTGGTCCAACACAAGGTCACTGATTTCCTTGTAGAGCCCTAGGGTTTAGTTATTGGCAGCATTTTCCTTGCCTGTAATTAGCTTCATCAATTACTGTGGGTTTCAGGTTTATAAACACTGCCCTGGGCACATGCTTTCCAGTGCCCATCTCACTAAGGAAGGTGTTGAAGGAGTCATCTCCCCCAATGGTCTTGTCACTTGGCATCCAACCATTTGGCTGAATGCCATGTTGCAAACAATAGAGCTCCCAGGAGGCACTGCCAATATGGACACCAGCCTGGCCAACATGGAGGGAGATGCATTCATGCATGGTTGCTTCTTTGTGGCTGCTGAGCAGATGGCAGACAGGAGGAGGTTGTTTCTTCTTATAGTGCAACTCTCAGATGGTCAACATAAGAGAACCTGCTGAGAACTTTTTATTCTCTTTTTTCTTCATTCTCTTTCCCCTACATCCTCCTTGAGATTTTACGACTATTGGTAACAGCCATTTTTAAATTAAAATAATTTATTTCTTATGTGTATAGCAACTTTATTAGCCTGACATTTATATATCAATAGTTATGGAACATTTTTTCCATTTAGAATACTGAATTTTTGTTATGCAGAGATAAATATTTCAATTTGTCTTTTACCTTTTTCTTTTGTCATGTTTTAAAGGATTTCCTCCACCATGGTTAGAAAATGAATTTGCTATTGTTTTCTTATGGCAATATTATGACTTCATTGTTTACATAGAGGTTTTTAATCCACCTGAGATGTATTTTTACCCTACTTGTCTGACAATCAGATATTTAATAAACTATCTTTTTTCCTACTCTTTTGAAATAACACCTCTATATTATACTAAATTTCCACACTAAATTTGTCATACGGAATTGCCATGTTTTCTTCCTTAGTCTTTCAATTAGTCGGCTTGCCAAATAAAATATTTTATTTATATTACATTCTCTTAGTATTTTAAGCCCTTCAACAGATGAATGGATAAAGAAGATATGGTACATACACATAATGGAATATTACTCAGCTATCAGAAAGAATACCCAACTTTTGCATCAACATGGATGGGACTGGAGGAGATTATGCTGAGTGAAATAAGTCAAACAGAGAAAGTCAATTATTGTATGGTTTCACTTACTTGTGGAGGATAGGAAATAACATGGAGGACATTAGGAAAAGTGAATTAGGGGAAATTGGAGGGTGAGACCAACCATGAGAAACTGTGGACTCTGAGAAACAAACTGAGGGTTTTGGAAGGGAGGAAATGGGGGGGTTGGGTGAGCCTGGTGGCGGGTATTATGGAGGGCATGTATTTCACGGAAGACTGGGTGTGGCACATAAACAATGAAACTTGGAACTCTGAAAAAATAACATAAATTCTTTTTTAAAAAGAAAAGAAAGCACTTTTAAAGTTTGCTTATTTTATTTTGTATGTAGATATCAATATAAACATCAACTTTAAAAAGAATTCCTGCTACTGTTTTTTATTATGTTTACATTAGGCTAACAAATTTGTGAAAAAAAAATCACCTTTGCAGTAATGTAGTTTCCTACTCAAGAAAAAATTTTGTTTTAATTACTGTCTTATTTCATGTAAGTCAGTTGACTTTTACATTAGTTCTTATTAAGTGTAATTCTAGACATTTCATATTTTTGGTTGCTATGATATATATAAAATTTCTTCTTCCTTTAAATTTTTAAATAGGTTTTATAAAATAAAACTTAAATATTAAGCTTGCCACCAGTAGTTTCACTGAATTCCATGGTTCCTTATAATTTTCTCATTGACTTCACAAATAAGTAATATAATAAGTAAATGATGATTTTACTTCCCGGTTTTACAAGTTCACATTTATTACTTATTTTATTTAAAAATGTTTTACTGAGTATTGTATGTAAGTGTTGAATCACTAAATTATACACCTGAAACCAAGATTACACTGCATGTTAAATTCTAAACTGGTATTTAATTAAAAACTTAAAAAAATAAAGAAAGAAAAATGTTAGTAAGTTCATCACTTTAATAATAATTCTTTTGCTGTTTACTATTAAGAACATAGCTAACTTATTTTTTGAGAGCTGGATCATTTTATATTATAGAACATTTTATCTATTCTTAATTTATTAGGATTTGTGTCGGAATTTCCTCAAAGGCGTTTTAACTGCCATGAACACAAGTTATGTTTCTACCTTGATCTATATTTTAGTAAAAGATACTAATGGCTTTTTTAAAAAAAGTATTTTGAGTTAATTCCCATTGAATTCTTTGAATGAATCAACTTTTCTAGTGTCTTATTCCTTAAGTACTACAGGATTATGTTTTCCAATATAATTTTCAGGATTCTTATATTGATATTTACATTTGAAGTTCCTAGTCTTTTTCAATATTTTTATATACTTTTTGTATTATCTTCATCAGCTTTAACTTTCACGTTTTACTAAATTTGAGAGACCACTGGTATCACTTGTTCTTTAAAAAATTAATCAAATTAACTGTTAGCTATATTAAAATATTTATACTGTTATTACAGTGTGCTTCTGATACTCAGTAAGAAATTTTCCAATATTCTAGAAATGGATGCTATGATTAGTCTTCTGAGACAAATAGACAAAGCAAAACCAATAATTTATACTAGAAAACATAAGATAGAAAACTGGGGCTAAGACAAATTTTTGTCTTGATGTACCATTATGGAAATTATTTCTGTTGATGACAAGTTTTTCCTATTGTTATTATATAAGAAAAGTGACTAAAATGTTAGAAATGTGAAATCTGTATAACTATTATAATGTATATTCTTATATTTTTCTATTTTTTTAACAAGTAATTCTACAAGTAACTTTCAATCTAATGAAGAAAGCATAAGAATAAAGTATAAGGCATCAGATGTCCCTGTGATAAACAAAAAAATCACTTATGCAGGTTATGCAGGACATTAAATAAGTGGCTGAGGTGGTTTGTTAAGTGATATTCTTGTGGTTCAAATGCAATGAAAACTATTGATAGTTTCTTCACGACTGAAAGATTTGTTCAAGTAAGGTATAGTTCTTCTCTTTAAAACTGTGTCTTAAATATTTGACAAACAGCATGGATAAATAAGGGTCCAAAGTGCTTCTTGAAAATAACTACTTAAGCACATAAACAAAATTATTCTGTGTAAAATGCCTAAATAACTATCATCACGTTATTCAAAACCATATCATTTATTCTTAGAGAGTAACTCAAATTTGATTTATATTTTATATTCTATGGCAAATATTATCTCAAGATAAGTTGCAGCAATATTTTCTAAAATAACATTTGTCAAACAAACACAAGTGGATTAATATTAATATAGTATGTACAAAAAAGAAGCAAGCCTCTCAAGTTCAATATCATTTTGTTCTATCTGAAATGGAATTTAAGTATATGATATTTTAATATAAAGCCTTGCCAAGTTTTCTGGATGAAGAATTGACTTAATGTTAAAATAAACATCAGGGGCGCCTGGGTGGCTCAGTGGGTTAATCCACTGCCTTCAGCTTCTGTCATGATCTCAGGCTCCCGGGGTCGAGTCCCACATCAGGCTCTCTGCTCAGCGGGGAGCCTGCTTCCTCCTCTCTTTCTGCCTGCCTCTCTGCCTGCTTGTGGTCTCTGTCTGTCAAATAAAAAAATAAAATCTTAAAAAAAAAAAAACAAAACATCATAAGGGTGCCTGGGTGGCTCAGTGGTTAATGTCTGCCTTGGGCTGAGGTCATGATCCCAGGGTCCTGGGATTGAGCCCTGCTCAGTCTCCTTGCTTAGCAGGGAGTCTGCTTTTTTCCTCTCCCTCTGCCCCTCTTCAGTCTCATGCTCTCTCTCTCTTTATCAAATAAATAAATAAAATCTCTAAGAAATAATAAATAAACATCAGAAAATAAGGCTATTATTACAAAAATGGTCAAAAATTAAGTATTAAAAATAATTCAGAAAATAGAAAGCATGTTATTTGAGATGTTTAAACAGAACACTATAACACTTTAGCCTAAATTTATATTAATGCTCACATTCTTCTCAGAGCTGTAACTATCTCCTAACATCTCCTGTAAGATTTGGGTATCTACAGAGACCAAAAGGGAAATACAGATCTTTGACATGGCTGCCCTCTACTAATCCAAGATTTGTCTTGATTCTTGATTGAACAAAAGACTTTATGGTCTATTATTATTTGAAATATTTAGTTTTACCAAAATGCTAGATTTATTCTAAAAAATTATTTATTTATTTGACACTGAAAGAGAGAGGGAAAGAGAGCACAAGCAGGCAGAGCAGCAGAGGGAGAGGGAGAACCAGGCTCTCCACCCAGTAGGGAACATGATGTGGGGCATGAACCCAGGGCCCTGGGACCATGACCTAGCTGAAGGCAGATGTTTAACTGATTTAGCCATGCTGGTGCCTCCCTAAATGCGAGATTATAAAAAAGATGCAAACAACATCTTTATTATTAAAGTCTGCAAAGCAACATGTGCACTTATAAATAATTAGTCACTCATGGCTGTCATTTGCATGTAGAAATGCAAAAAAAAATCAAAATAGTAAATAAGAATGCTATAGGCAGAGGTAGACTGCACCTAGCAGAGTTTTTTTTTTCTTTTCTTTTTATAAACAATGTAAATCTCCACTATATTTCACTAGCGCTAAGATCCGCTCCTTTTGTTATTAGCTAGTAGCTTGGAAAACCTTGCATAAACATCTGTTTGATATCCAAAATATATAACAATGCCACTGACATAAATTCAGTACTGCTAATATCTAAAGAAATATAACTAATCATGTGATATACAGGAGGTTGTGCATATATAACATATATAATTCTCATATATAATGAGAAATGATTAAAACAAAAGCACTAGTACCTTGGAGCAAGGTATCAATTTGTTAAAAATAGATTATTATTGTGGTGCCTGGGTGGCTCCATTGATTAAGCTTCTGCTTTCAGCAGTCATGATCTCAGGGTCCTGGGATTAAGCCCCACCCAAGTCAGGCTCTCTGCTTAGTGAGAAATCTGCTTCTCCCTCTCCCTCTCTGAAATCTTTTGCTCTCTCTCAAATAAAAATAAAATATTTTCAAAATTAAAAAAATAGATTATTATCTTGAAACTACTGATACAATGCTTTGAGGAGACAGAAAGTACAAGAGAGTAACTTCTAGGTGCTCAGTCCAGAAGATAATAGACATGATAGATGATAGATAGTTAGATAGAGGTATAGATATATAGACTTTTGCTTTGTTTAAACTATGAAAACCTGCAAAAGTCTTCTTATAATAATCCTGAGCAAGAGTCATTCTAGAGATTCCAGAAAATTCATGCAGGGGATTATATTTCATGAAGTCATATAAAGGCAGTTGCAAATACAAATACACAAAGTGATATCATTAGAAACATTGCCTCTGAGAAAGTTAGAGGAAGATCTGTGATTTAACAGCTAAACAGCAGAAAATGCTTTTATGTGATGCAAGTTACAGTGTGATACAGCAGGAGAAATGATTTGGGGTCATGAAGAAATAAAATCATAGAGAAGACAAAGCATATCTGGGTCTAAAAGGAGGCAGTCCTCTCTGCCTTTAAGTGCTGCTCCAAAACTTTAAAAGTTAGATAATGCCACACTTCTACTTGGATGAAGTTTGCAGTTTTTTGTTGTCTCAGCATCTCTGTAGAGACACACTTAACCTCTTTGGCAATCCAAGTGGTTCAAGGAGAACTTTACCATTTTCCAGGGGCAGGGCTGTGATCAAGATCCAGCTGAATGACAAAATCCCTCTCCTAGCCAGAGTGAGTTGTTGAGTGTATATGTGACTCAGACCCAGCCAGTGAGACTTACTAGATTTTTCCTGGAACAATCAGGAACAGACCTTTTCACAGTGATTGTTTGCTGTAACAAAAATGTATCCCCTAGGTATTTTTGGCCTTAAGATGGGGAAACTTGCTGGAGAAGGGAATGAATAAAAATCAAAACAAAACCAAGGACTGGAACAAACAATCATAGTGCAATTAGGTCAGATTTTGGATCAAGGTTTCCTGAAAGATAAGTTCCTGAACTTCTCAATTACATACACCAATAAATTACTTTGAGTTTATTAGTATATTTTCTCTTGATACATGAGTTCAATTTCTGTCATTTAGGATGCCAATATATCTAATAAAACACATTAAAGTAAGAATTCATGAAGCCTTTCTTGAATACCCTTGCTAGGTTCTGATCATTTAAGTTTTTAGCAAAAGTTCTCTTAAACAGACTCCACTTAAGAGATATACCAAGCTAAAATAAACTATAGGGGGGAGGAGGAAAGATGGTGGAGAAGAAGCAGGCTGAGACTACATCAGATAGCAGGAGATCTACATCTACAAATCCAACAGGAGACCAAAGAGAAGAGCAGCAACAATTAAAGAAACAGAAAATCAACCACTTTCTGAAAGGTAGGACTGGCGGAGAAGTGAATCCAAAGTAACGGGAAGATAGACCGCGGGGGGAGGGTCCAGCTCCCAACAAGTGGTGAAGCAACGGAACACAAAATCAGGACATTTAAAAGTCTGCTCCACTGAGGGACATCACTCCAGAGGCTAAACTGGGGTGAAGCCCATGCGGGGTCAGCAGGACCCCAGGTCCTGCGAGGTCACAGAAGGATCGGGGGTGTCAAAGTGCGGCAGAGCTCGCAGGTATTAGAGTGGGGAAGCCGGCTACAGAGACAGGGCCAACGAGTGAGCTCTCAGCTCAGGGTTACCTTGAACTGGTCACAGACTAGCTGAGCTCGGAGCACAGCCAGAGGCCAGGGACAGGGGACTGATTGAGGGCTTGTTTCTGAGGGTGCACTGAGGAGTGGGGACCCGAGCTCTCAGCTCCTCTGGGCCAGAGATTGGGAAGCCGCCATTTTCATTCCCCTCCTCCAGAACTCTATGGAAAGCATTCAGGGAACAAAAGCTCCCGAAAGCAAACCTGAGCGGATTACTTAGCCCGGTCCATGGTAAGGGCAGTGTAATTCCGCCTGGGGCAAAGACACTTGAGAATCACTACAACAAACTCTGCCCACGGAAGATCAACAAGAAATCCAGCCAAGACCAAGTTCATGTACCAGGGAGAACAGCAGAATCCCAGAGAAGGAGAAAGCAAAGCATGGAATTCATGGCTTTCTCCCCATGATTCCTTACTCTTGCAGTTAATTTAATTTTTTTTATTTTTTTTTCTTCTTCTAAATTTTTTTAACTTTTACCCTTTCCTCTTTTAACATTTTTAACTAGTTTATCTTAACAATACCTTTCATAAAATAATAATAATAATAATCATCATCATCTTTTTTGCACCATCATTATTATAGTCATATTTTATCCTTCATTGTATCTAACTTTATTTTTTGTATACACATAAGGTTTTTTCTTCTGAAAAATTTGTGGTACAACTTCTTCTAATAGATCAAAATATGCCTGAAATCTAGCTCCGGGCTTGTTCTAGTCTTCAGCCTGAGCAAAATTTCTCCACTTTCTTTTTCTTTATTCTCCCAACCAACTTACGTTATCAACTCCTTTTTTAGAAATTAAAAAAATTTTTTTTCATTTTTATAGGCATATTCCATCCCTTCATTGTTTACCCTTATATATGTTTTTCTTTCTTTAAAATTTGGGGAGGTAGTTTCTTCTAAGAGACCAAAATACTCCCAAAATTAAGTGAATGATTCTGTTCTAGTCACCAGTCTACTATATAAATTTTTTTTAATATATTTTATTTCATTTGTTTTATTTCTTTTTTTTTTAATTTTTTTTTCTGAAATTTTTTTTATCCCCTTTCTTCCCCTCATGATTTGGGGTCTCTTCTGATTTGGCTAAAGTGCATTTTCCTGGGGTCTTTGCCGCGCTTTTAATATTTTATTTGCTCCTTCATATATTCTTATCTGGACAAAATGACAAGGCAGAAAAACTCACCACAAAAACAAAACAAAATAAAACAAAAAAACCCAAGAGGCAATACCAAAGGCTAGGGACCTAATCAATATGGACATTGGTAATATGTCAGATCTAGAGTTCAGAATGACAATTCACAAGATTCTAGCTGGGCTTGAAAAAGACCTAGATGATATTACAGAAACCCTCTCTGGAGAGATAAAAGCCCTTTCTGGAGAAATAAAAGAACTAAAATCTAACCAAGTTGAAATTTAAAAAGCTATTAATGAGATGCAATCAAAAATGGAAGCTCTTACTGCTAGGATAAATGAGGCAGAAGAAAGACTTAGTGATATAGAAGACCAAATGACAGAGAATAAAGAAGCTTAGCAAAAGAGAGACAAATACTGGACCATAAGGGGAGAATTCGAGAGATAAGTGACACCATAAGATGACACAACATTAGAATAATTGGGATTCCAGAAAAAGAAGAAAGAGCAGAAGGTATATTGGAGAAAATTATTGTAGAGAATTTCCCTAATATGGCAAAGGGAACTAGCATCAAAATCCAGGAGGCAAAGAGAAACCCCCTCAAAATCAATAAGAATAGGTCCACACCCCATCATCTAATAGTAAAATTTACAACTCTTGGCGACAAAGAGAAAATCTTGAAAGTAGCCCGGGAAAAGAAGTCTGCACAATACAAGGGTAAAAACATTGGACTGGCAGCAGACTTATCCACAGAAACCTGGTAGGCCAGAAAGAACTGGCATGATATATTCAGAGCACTAAATGAGAAAAACATGCAGCCAAGAATACTATATCCAGCTAGGCTATCATTGAAAATAGAAGGAGAGATAAAAAGCTTCCAGGACAAACAAAAACTGAAAGAATTTGCAAACACCAAATGAGCTCTGCAGGAAATATTGAAAGGGGTCCTCTAAGCAAAGAGAGACCCTAAAAGTAGTAGATCAGAAAGGAACAGACAATATACAGTAACAGTCACCTTACAGGCAATACAATGGCACTAAATTCATATCTCTCAATAGTTACCCTGAATGTTAATGGGCTAATTGCCCCAATCAAAAGACACAGGGTATCAGACTGGATTAAAAAACCCATCAGTATGCTGCCTCCAAGAAACTCATTTTAGACCCAAAGACACCTCCAGATTAAAGTGAGGGGGTGGAAAACAATTTACCATGCTAATGGACATCAGAAGAAAGCTGCAGTGGCAATCCTTATATCAGATCAATTAGATTTTAAGCCAAAGACTATAATAAGAGATGAGGAAGGACACTATATCATACTTAAAGGGTTTGTCCAACAAGAAGACCTAACAATTTTAAGTATCTATGCCCCTAACACAGGAGCAGCCAACTATATCAACCAATTAAAGCAAAATCAAAGAAACACATCAACAATATTACAATAATAGTAGGGGACTTTAACACTCCCCTCACTGAAATGGACAGATCATCCAAGCAAAAGATCAACAAGGAAATAAAGGCCTTAAATGACACACTGGACCAGATGGACATCACAGATATATTCAGAACATTTCATCCCAAAGCAACAGAATACACATTCTTCTCTAGTGTGCATGGAACAGTCTCCAGAATAGATCACATCCTGGGTCACAAATCAGGTCTCAACCGGTATGAAAAGATTGGGATCATTCCCTGCATATTTTCAGACCACAATGCTCTGAAGCTAGAACTCAATCACAAGAGGAAATTTGGAAAGAACCCAAATACATGGAGACTAAACAGCATCCTTCTAAAGAATGAGTGGGTCAACCAAGAAATTACGGAAGAATTGAAAAAATTTATGAAAACAAATGATAATGAAAACACAACGGTTCAAAATCTGTGGGACACAGCAAAGGCAGTCCTGTGAGGAAAATATATAGCGGTACAAGCCTTTCTCAAGAAACAAGAAAGGTCTCAAATACACAACCTAACCCTACACCTAAAGGAGCTAGAGAAAGAACAACAAAGAAAGCCTAAAACCAGCAGGAGAAGAGAAATCATAAGATCAGAGCAGAAATCAATGAAATAGAAACCAAAAAAGCAATAGAACAAATCAACGAAAATAGGAGCTGGTTCTTTGAAAGAATTAATAAGATTGACAAACCCCTGGCCAGACTTATCAAAAAGAAAAGAGAAAGGACCCAAATTAATAAATTCATGATGAAAGAGGAGAGATCATAACCAACACCAAAGAAATACAAACAATTGTAAGAACATACTACGAACAACACTATGGCAACAAATTTGACAATCTGAAAGAAATGGATGCATACCTGGAAACATATAAACTAGCACAATTGAACCAGGAAGAAAAAGAAAACGTGAACAGACCTAAAACCAGTAAGGAGATTGAAACAGTCATCAAAAATCTCCAAACAAACAAAAGCTCATGGCCAGGCGGCTTCCCAGGGGAATTCTTTCAAACATTTAAAGAAGAATTAATACCTAGTCTCCTGAAACTGTTCCAAAAAATAGAAATGGAAGGAAAACTTCCAAACTCATTTTATGAGGCCAGCATCACCTTGGTCCCCAAACCAGATAAGGATCCCATCAAAAAAGAGAACTACAGACCAATATCCTTGATGAACACAGATGCAAAAATTCTCACCAAAATATTAGCCAAAAGGATCCAACAGTACATTAATAAGATTATTCACCACGAGCAAATAGGATTTATTCCAGGGCTGCAGTTGGTTCAACATCTGCAAATCAATTAATGTGATGCAATACATTAAAAAAAGAAAGAACAAGAACCATATGAAACTCTCAATAGATGCTGAAAAAGCATTTGACAAAGTACAGCATCCCTTCCTGATCAAAACTCATCGAAGTGTAGGAATAGAGGGCACATACCTCAATATCATCAAAGCCATCTATGAAAACACCACCGTAAATATCATTCTCAATGGAGAAAAACTGAGAGCTTTTCCGCTAAGGTCAGGAACACAGCAGGGATGGCCATTATCATCACTGCTATTCAACATAGTACTACAAGTCCTAGCTTCAACAATCAGACAACAAAAAGAAAATGAAGGCATCCAAATCGGCAAAGAAGAAGTCAAACTATCACTTTCTGCAGATGATATGATGCTATATGTGGAAAACCCAAAAGGCTCCACTCCAAAACTGCTAGAACTTGTACAGGAATTCAGTAAAGTGTCAGGATATAAAAATCAATGCACAGAAATCAGTTGCATTTCTTTACACCAAGATAGAAGAAAGAGAAATTAAGGAGTCAATGCCATTTACAATTGCACCCCAAACCATAAGAAACCTAGGAATAAACCTAACCAAAGAGGCAAAGAATCTATACTCAGAAAGCTATAAACTATAAAAACTCATGAAAGAAATTGAGGAAGACACAAGGATATGGAAAAATGTTCCATGCTACTGGATTGGAAGAATAAATATTGTGAAAATGTTTATGCTACCTAAAGCAATCTACACATTTTAATGCAATCCCTATCAAAATCTCACCCGTTTTTTTAAAGAAATGGACCAAATAATCCTAAAATTTATATGGAACCAGAAAAGACCTTGAATAACCAGAGGAATATTGAAAAAGAAAGCCAAAGTTGGTGGCATCACAATTCCAGACTTCAAGCTCTATTACAAAGCTGTCATCATCAAGACAGTATGGTACTGGCACAAAAACAGACCCAGAGATCAATGGAACAGAACAGAGAGCCCAGAAATAGACCCTCAACTCTATGGTCAACTAATCTTCGACAAAGTGGGAAAGAATGTGCAATGGAAAAAAGACAGTCTGTTCAACAAATGGTGTTGGGAAAATTGGACAGCCACATGCAGAAAAATGAAATTGGACCATTTCCTTACACCACATATGAAAATAGACTCAAAATGGATGAAGGACCTCAATGTGAGACAGGAAATCATCAAAATCCTTGAGAAGAACACAGGCAGCAACCTCTTGAACCTCAGCTGCAACACTTCTTCCTGGGAACATCACCAAAGGCAAAGGAAGCAAGGGCAAAATGAACTATTGGGATTTCATCAAGATCAAAAGCTTTTGCACAGCAAAGGAAACAGTTAACAAAACCAAAAGATAACTGACAGAATGGGAAAAGATATTTGCAAACGACATATCAGGTAAAGGGCTAATATCCAAATTCTATAAAGAGCTTAGCAAACTCAACAGCCAAAGAACAAATAATCCAATCAAGAAATGGGCAGAGGACATGAACAGACATTTCTGCAAAGAAGACATCCAGATGGCCAACAGACACATGAAAAAGTGCTCCACATCACTCGGCATCAGAGAAATACAAATCAAAACCACAATGAGATACCACCTCACACCAGTCAGAAGGGCTAAAATTAACAAATCAGGAAATGACAGATGATGGCGAGGATGCAGAGAAAGGGGAACCCTCCCACACTGTTGGTGAGAATGCAAGCTGGTGCAACCACTCTGGAAAATAGCATGGAAGTACCTCAAAAACTTGTAAATAGAGCTCCCCTATGACCCAACAATTGCACTACTGTGTATTTACCCTAAAGATACAAACGTAGTGATAATGGGGCACGTGAACCTGAATGTTTATAGCAGCAATGTCTACAATAGCAAAACTATGGAAAGAACTTAGATGTCCATCAACAGATGAATGGATCAAGAACATGTGGTATATATACACAATGTAATACTACGCAGCCACCAAAAGAAATAAAATCTTCCCATTTGTGAAGATGTGGATGGAATTAGTTGGTATTATGCTTAGCGAAATAAGTCAATCAGAGAAAGACAACTATCATATGATCTACCTAATATGAGGAAGTGGAGATGCAACGTTTGGGGTATGGGGAGTAGGAAAAGAATAAATGAAACAAGATGGGATCAGGAGGGAGACAAATCATAAGTGACTCTTAATCTCACAAAACAAACTGAGGGTTGCTGGGGGGAGGGGGGTTGGGAGAAGGGGAGTGGGGTTATGGACATTGGGGAGGGTATGTGCAGAGGGTATGTGCTATGGTGAGTGCTGTGAAGTGTGTAAACCTGGTGATTCATAGACCTGTACCCCTGGGGATAAAAATACATTATATGTTCATTAAAAAAATTAAAAATTTAATTTAAAAAAAAAGAAAGAAAGAAATTGAGTCTCAGAATTGTCTTATAGCTAGCCAAGGATACTGCTGGGATTCAGACTCAGCCAGTTTAAGTTCAAACTCCATACTCCTCTTTGTCATGTGCCACTTAATGGCACAGGAAAAGATGGAGGTGGAGACTGGAAGATTTGGAAGGCATGGTAATGGAGTTTTAAACTCCCCAACACCAGAGATCATAATTCCAAGTATGCCCTATGCCAAGAGTACAGAGTGTATTTTTTAATGGCCAGGTGATTCAGAACTTAAACTTAAACTTATGGATTTGTTCTACTGACTTAATAAATGGGGTGCCTAGACAAAAAAAAAAAAAAAAAAAACAAAAAAACTATAGAACATGACCGATTCCCATGTCTCATTGAGTATTGGCAGCTAATAAATTATACTTTAACATAATCAAATGTTTCAAGTACAATAAAAAAATCTGTATTCTAGACAACAGTTGATTATGTTTGTTTCAACACAAAAATATGCTGTTTATGTCCATTGTATTTCTCATTGTAATCATAAGTTTTAATAAAATATTAAACCAATAAATATTCTGTGTGAGAGTTTATTTCTATGAAATCTAAACATGAGTGAATTAGAAAGACATAATAGTTGTGAGCTGCACAGGAAAATATCCTAAATAGATGAAGGAAAGAACCTAGAAAAAAAGCAAAATCTAATCCTCACAAAATATTTTATTTCTTGTTCCTCTTTAATTAATTAACTAATTAATTAATTAAAACAATTCTTGTTCCTCTTGAATTAATATTAGAATTTATGGCTGTATTAAAAAAGTAAAGATCTCTAAGGTAGATTCATATTCAAAGAGGTCTTCAACTTCCATCGAAACTTGGAAAATAGGGAGTATGTAGACTATTTTATTTTTTTTTAGATTTCATTCACTTGACAGAGAGAAATCACAAGTAGGACAAGTAGGCAGAGAGGCAGGCAGAGAGAGAGGAAGGGAAGCAGGCCCCCTGCTGAGCAGAGAGCCCGACGCGGGACTGAACCCCAGGACCCTGAGATCATGACCTGAGCCCAAGGCAGGGGCTTACCCCACTGAGCCACCCAGGCACCCCATAGACTATCTTAAATTAAAATAAAATTCTTAAGCTACCTATATGTCATCTTACACAATTATTTAATTTTTCTCAATTATGTTACCAGTTGCTGGTTCTAACATACCAACCCATCCATATTCCTCACTCTGTCTCATATTGGACTGTTTTCTGTCCTTATTCTATTTTTCTCCAACAAACCAAGGACTCAATAAATTTTACCAAATTTACAATATAAACTTCTTTCAATCTATGATTTTCTGGGTAACATATTTGAGTATAATTCAGAACTATATATACCCCAAAATTTGTCACTTAATTTATACTGTTCTCTGTAAGGCCTAGGTGAAAAAATGGGGAGGGGGGTACAGAATATTGTGAGGAGCTTTTTAACCATACATCTATTTCTCACTTTATTATAATAATAAGAGTTCCCTGAAACATCAAACACTTTTGTATATCCTTCTGAAAGAGAGAGCAAGGCAAATTCTGTAAACTGCATGGGATCTAACAAAACCATGGGGACTACAGAAGTCTGGCCATCAGCAGAAGTAGAGTAATAAACATGGGCATTGATGAAGGAAGGTTAATTCTCAGAGTGCACAGAGGCAAATATGTGAAAATGACAGGAACCTGACAAGTTAAAAAAAATTTAACTCCAGATTTTTTCTTCCTGGAGTCTAACATGCCTACTTCTGCTAACAAATAGGCAGCTGCTTCTGACTCTTCCAAATACCAGAAAATCTCTTGGAAAAATAACATGATGGAAAGAAGATTTTCCATTATATCATATTTTCATTTTGTCATTAATCAGTTCTGGATTTCCAATTTGACATTTACTAGAAGTCTAACCTTGGAAAAATAAATTTTTGAGCTTTTGTTTCTCTCTTTCATGAAGTTTCTTTTTATTAATATAATATATACTTAGCTGATAGAGAGTTATGAGAAGTAAATGAGAAAAAATACATATAAAAGTAACCAAGAAGTAACTGACATAGAGCTGATGTTAAATAAATGCTCATTTTCCCCTGACCCAATCAGTTGTATTCCTTTTTTTAGTGGAGTGAAGTAACCAATATAAATTTGAATCTAAAAGAATGACCAATTATGCTGTTCAATAGCTTAAGGAGGTAGTGATGAGTTGGGTGAAGGGTTACTTTTTATTTTTAGAAACAGAGAAAGATATTTTTCAAGTCCTCCATCATAAGTAGGGGTGACATGATTTAAGAAGGTTTTGCGCACTGTTCTAGGAACCTAAGCGCCTGATACCATTTTCTTGGTGGGGTGTAGTGAGGGAGGGGATGGGAGGTATTACAGGTTCCAAACATATGATGTAAAGAATATATATATTTGCAATTAGGGCCAGTTTTGTGGAAAAGCAAAATATCTTTATGATAAAAAAATGTATGGCAATGTAGTTATAATCTTAATAATGATAAACAGATTTATAAAGCTTGAAGATTCCTTTCTCAAATAAATTGTTAGAGAATGCCTTCAAATACTAACTTCCTTGATAATTATAGAATACAGTTTAGAACTTATGTAATTCTACCTAAATAAGTTTAGAAATATGACTATCACTTTATAAGTCATTAACATCGGTGAAGATAAAGATCTGTGGTATTCCATAGGTTTATTCGTTTAATATAGTCAACATAGCCTGCTAAAAAATTAAAAAACAAGTATTGCATGTAACTATGTTTTCATTTTTCTGAGATTATCTTAAACGCCACCCCCCCGGCAGACACACTTTCTCATCTGTAAACATGACATTCCAGGAAAATTTAGGATGCTCAAATGTCAGAGCAAAGAAAACAAAACTATAATGACATGGTTCGCTTTCTTAGCTGTATTCACTCTTTAGAAAGTAGTCATTACAATGATACATGAAATCTTTAAAAATGTAGCCATATAGTTACTCACTATTGAGTAGATTTAAAAAATCCAGTTCTGCAAATCTATTAAACCATTGTTTTTGTCCTTTTTTTTGTTTTGTGATATCAGAAAAAGTATTGCAAATTCTAAGTCTGCACTATCTAATATGGAGCCACCAGTACATATTAAGCATTTGAAATGTGGCTAGACCAAATGCAGATGAGCTGTAATTACAAAATATATACTGCATTTTGAAGATTTTGAAGATTTAATATAAAAATTTAATACAAGTAAAATAATATAAATTATCTAGTTAGCAATTTTATATTGACTACCTGTCGAAATTAGACATATTGAGTTAAAATATATTAAATTTAATTTCTTCTGTTTCTTTTCACTTTCTTAAATGCAGCTAGTAAGAACTTTAAAATTATATGTGTACCTTGTATTATATTTCTTTTGGACAGCATTACTCTAAGATTTATACTTCCTCAAAACCAAATATTATTACATTATGATCCTTTATAAATTATAGGTTCTGTTTTAGGTTTTTAAATCTTATTTCTATTTTATAGCCATCATAAGTGCAATAAAAAAGAATTGAGTCATCACTGGTCAACACAGTCTTACCAAACTAATACAGACACTGCTTCTAATTATTATGGCTATTACTATTCATGTCTTCTTCCCGTGTTTTTACTGGGAAGTAAAACATGCTCTTCTTTTTTGGATTTTGAATTTGATTAGTTCTTTGTAGATTTTGGATACTAACCCTTTATCAGATATTTCATTTACAAATATCTTCTCCCATTCTGTAGGTTGTCTTTTAGTTTTGTTAATCATTTCCTTTGATATGCAGATTTTTATCTTGATGAAGTTCCAATCATTTATTTTTTGCTTTTGTTTCCCTTGCCTCAGGAGACCTACCTAGTAAGAAGCTGCTATGGCCAAGGTCAAAGAGATTACTGCCTGTGTTCTCCTCTAGGATTTTTATGTTTTCCTGTCTCACATGTAGGCCTTTCTTCCATTTTGAATTTATTTTTGTGTTTGGTGTAAGAAAGTGGTCCACTTTCATTCTTCTGCTTCTTTCCAGTTTTCCCAACATCATTTGTTGAAGAGACTGTCTTTTCCATTGGATATTCACTCTTGCTTTGTTGACAATTAGTTGAACGTATAGTTGTGGGTTCATTTCTGGATCTTCTATTCTGTTCTATTTATTTCTTGTTATTTTCCTAGCTTCTTTAAGTGTTAGGTTAGGTGTGTATTTGAGAATTTCCTGCCCCTTGAGGTAGTCCTGTATTGCCATATATTTCCCTTTTATGACTGGTTTTGCTGCATCTCAAATGTTTTTAACCATTATGTTTTCATTTTCATTTGTGTCCATGTATTTTTTATGTCTTCTTTAATTTCCTGGTTGACCCATTCATTCTTTAATACTATGCAATTTAACCTCCAAGTATTTGTGGTCATTCCAAATTTTTTCTTATGGTTGACTTCAAGTTTCATAGTGTTGTGGTCTGAAAAGATGCATGGTATGACCTTAGTCTTTTTGTACTTGTTGAAGCCTAATTTGTGACCTAGTCTGTGATCTAATCCAGAGAAAGTCCCATGTGCACGTGAAAAGAATGTGTACTCCGCTGCTTTAGGATGAAATGCTCAGAATATATCTGTTAAGTCCATCTTGCCCTGTGTTATTCAAACCCATTATTTCCTTGTTAATTTTTGCTTTGGTTATCTTTGCATTGATGTAAGTGGAGGTTAAAGTCCCCTACTATTATTGTATTATCATCAGTGAGTTCCTTTATGTTATTATTAATTGTTGTATATATTTCAGTGCTTCCAAGTTGGGGGCATTAATATTTACAATTGTTAGATCTTCTTGTTGGGTAGACCCCTTAATTATGATATAATGCCCTTCTTCATCTCTTATTATAGATTTCAGCTTAAAATCTATTTTGTTTGATATAAGTATTGCTACTTTGGCTTTCTTTTGATGGCCATTAGCATGATAAATATTTCTCCATCCTCTCTCTTTCAATCTTCAGGTATCTCTGGGTCTAAAAATGAGTCTCTTCTAGGCAGTATATCAATGGGTCTTGTCTTTTTGTCCATTCTGACACCCTATGTCTTCTGATTGGAGCATTTGGTCCATTTACATTCAGAATAATTATTGATAGATACTTATTTATTGCCATTTTATTATTTGTATTGTAATTTTTCCTGGAGATTTTATCTGCTCCTTTTTAGTCTTTGTTGCTTTTTGCCTTTCCTTCCTACTCAAAGAATTTCCTTTAATATCTCTTGCAGGCCTGATTTGGTGGTGAACTCCTTTAGTATTTGTTTGTCTGGGAAACTCTTTATCTCTCCTTATATTCTGAATGATAGCCTTGCTGGATAGAGTACTCTTGGCTGCAGATTTTCCCCTTCGCACATTGAATACATCATGCCACTCTCTTCTAGCTTGCTAAGTTCTGTGGAGAGATCTGCTGCTAACCTATGGGTCTTCCCTTGTAAGTTAGGGACTTCTTTTGTCATTTTGCTTTTAATATTTTTTAATTTATCACTGTATTTTGCAAATTTACCTACAGTATGTCTTGGTGTTGGCATGTTTTGCTGATTTTGATAGGAGTTTTCTGTGCCTCCTGTATATGGATATTTGTTTCCTTACCCAGATTAGGAAGGTTTTCAGCTATTATTTCCTCAAATAAAACTTCTGCTCCCTTTTCTTTCTTCTTCTCTAGAACTCAGATGATATGAATGTTATTATGTCTGATGAAGTCACTGAGTACCCTAAGTCTACTCTTGTGATCCATCATTCTTCTTTCTCTCTTTTGTTCAACTTCATTATTTTCCATAATTCTTTCTTCTATACCACTTATTCATTCCTCTCTTTCTTCTATTCTTGTGGTCATTACATCTAGTTGGTTTTGAATCACAGTTATTGCATTTTTCATTTTGGCCTGGTTGTTTTTTAGCTCTTTAATGTCTGCAGTAAAGTTTTCCCTGATGTCTTCCATGCTCTTCTCAAGCACAGCTAGTGTCCTTATCACTATTGCTTTAAATTCTGGATCAGGCATCTTTGTTATATCTGTTTCAATTAGATCTCTGGCCATTGCCTTTTCTTGTTCTTTCTTTTGGGAAGAATTCATCTTGCAGAGAGAGAATTCATCTCTCTCTGTCTTCTGTGTGGTAGAAAAACCTGTTATATTTCCTGCTCCTGAGTGTAACAGCTTTATGAAGAAGAGATTATAAAGTGCCCAGGGCCTCGTGCTTCAGGAAGTATCTATGGTGTGTGCTCTCTGCCCTCTGCTGCTGTGTTCTGACTGCTTTATCCTTCAGGTCAGTCATCTGCAGTTTCTCCTTGCCTGCAGTGGGCAGTGTTTGGACCTTGGCCAGAATGTGGCAAGTTTTAATTAGGTGTGCTCTATTTGTTAAAAGAGAACTGATGCTATTTCCACAGAACTGAACCTTTGCAGAACTCTATGGTCAGTAGATGTGGTACATATGGGGGAATTCTGTTGGTCTCTGGGGACAAGGGACCCACAGCACGAGTCCTTAGGGACACCAGCTGAAGAAAAGCAGTCCCAATGGAGTACAAGGGGTCAGAACTTAGTCTAAGCAGGTTAGGCAACAGTGTTGGCTCTGTGGCGTTTAAAGAAGTTGGTTTATGTTGAGGTTGGGAAGGGAAATGGCACCAGCCGGTATCTTTGTTCCTGAAGAAGGGAGTCTGTGCTTGCTGCTCTCAGGGAAGCACTTTCAGAAGAACAAATAATTTCCCTTGTGCATCACAGGCATTTTTCAGATCATTGCTTTCGTACTATCTGTCTCTGGGTTGCTTGCTTGCTTACCTGGAGTGGTGCAGCACACTTCTATCCCAGTCAAACCTACTGACTTTTAAAACTCAGGGACCTGGTGTGGCAGGGACCTGTGCTGGTCCTCTGGGAAAGGATCTCACCATGCTGGGATTGATGCAAGTTTGACTTAGAAAGGCAGTCATGCTAGAGCACAGGGGCATGGGATTTGGAGCACAGCAGGCTAAATAGGTTAGCTGCCCTCAGCAAGTGTCTCTGTGCTTATGTTGAATGGCAGGAAGAGAAATGGTGCTGGCTAGTTCTTTTGACCCTGAAGAGGCAATCTCACTTCTCACTTATATGCTCCAAGAAGAAAAGTCTCTTCCTGTGCACCTTAGGCAATCCTTTGATCATGCAGCATGCCTCAGGGTTGCCTTGCCTTCCTTCTCTCCAGGAATAAGGAAGCACCCTGAGGTCTCTATCTCAGCCAAGCCTGAGACCTATAAATCTCCAGTCTTTGCACTTCCTTGATTGCAAAAACTCATAAAAATTAGCCCCTCTTGTTTTCCCAGTCAATGGCATTGTGGAAGTGTTCTTGTGCATATCTCTGTGCACCTTATTCTTTCACCTTTCTCTGGGACCAGGGTTCCTTCCCTTCCACGGCACCTGCAATTTGTTTCTCCTTCAAACCATACCTTCACACTCCCTACTTTCCTCAGTGTGGCCTCTTCTCTCTCTCTAGTTGTGCAATTTGTTCTATCAATCCTCAGGTAAATTCCTTGGGTATTCAGAATAATTTAATAATTATCTAGCCATGTTCAAGGGACAAAGCAAGCCTAGAGTCCTTCTACTATGCCACTACCTTAGCTCCCTCCCTCTAATTACTGTTTCAGCGGACAGTCATTCCAGCTTCCTTATTTCATCTTGTTAGACATACTCCAGATTTTACCATACAAAGGGAATGCTTTGGTCTAATGCATGACCTTTTCCTGGACAAACCTTTAGTAGAACTTTTGTTTGATTTCATACTCTAATGAACTGGGCCTTAGAATTTGGAAACAAGTAAAATGACATCTTTTATATTTTCACTTCTCTCCCTCTGTAAAATCTGTATATATCAAACATTAATTACCTAACTACTTGCATTATTCTGGTCTCTATCTTTGTTCATATTATCTCTTCAGGTGTGAAAGAACCTTCCAAAAAGCATCATTTCTTCAAAAATGATGAAAACTGTCAAACTCAAGATCACAAGGACTTAATTATATCAATGTCTTTCTGCAGGTGGAAGACCGGATGGATGCATCAAAGGATCCATCATAGATAGCTTCTTTATTTAGCAGATTGCTCTGGGTTTTTATAAGCCAAATTACAATTATACTTATTTAGTTAGTTAAGTATAAAAATAAATAATTATTATGGAATATCTTCAATATACCAGAAAGTTAAAAATCATCCATACTATCAAGTAACAAAGATTATTGTTAACAATTCAGTTATAAATAATAGTTTTAGTGCAGTTCAATAATTAGCACTTAAAGTTCTACTCTGAAATTTTTAGAAATTACTTTGATTAAGGTGAATGGTATTTATAATTAACATTTATATAGATTTAAATGTCCATATATTTGGTGTGCTTAGAAAAAAATTATTTCACGTATTTGCTCTTTAAAGTGTGAGAAAATGGAATTGTGCCATTTTATTTTTTTGATGGAGGAAAATGCAACTTTACTTCTAAATGTAAAGAGATAGAATGTCAAAATTCAATTGCCTTAATAAGGAAGATTATAATTTTTATAACAACAAAATAAAAGAGTCAATGGTCATATGAGGGAAGTAGAAAGAAGAAGAGGAAAGTGCTCTATAAAGAGCTTCGGTATTGCCTGGTTTGCTCAAGAAAAGTTCTATTTACTCATGAAGCAGTTGAATAGATGAATGCTCTATTATTAGAAGATATTTAATTGTACCCTATCTATTTCCAAAGGGCTTTTGAATTAATTAAATAAATGTTTAATTTATTTTCATTTAATTTCCATCTAGCAGCTGCATCATTATTTAGATGAGCAATTTTTTTACTTTACATAATTATTTAAGATATTGTTCACCTTTCTTATACTGTTGTTATAATTAAAGGGCTAAATTTGAAGTTAAAAAATGAAACTACGTACTTCCTACAAAGCATGTTTAGATGTATTCTATGGATATTAATATATCTTTGTCAAATTGCAAAATCAATTGAGAACAAAATCAATGGTTTTATAGTGTTATAGTTTCCAGCAGTTACCATAACAAATTGTTACAAACTAGGTGGTTTAAAATGTGAAGTTAATTTATTGGTGGTTACAGAAGCCAGATATCTGAAATCAAGGTGTCAGCAGAGTTCTGCTCCCTCCAAAGAATCACTAGGTAGGGAAACTATTTCTTCCCTTTCTTAGCTGGCATGCCTTAAGGTTCCTGGACTGCTGGCTCTTACTCCAATCTATTCACATCATCTTCTCTTCTGCTTGTGTCTCAATGAAATCCTTCTTGGACCCTTCTTATAAAGATACACAAATGGCAGATAGAGCTTACCTGATTAATCAATGACAAGATCTTCCTCTCAAGAGGCTTAAGGTTTCCATATCTTTTGCCATATAAAGTAATATTCACAGGCTCTAAAATTAGGAAGTGAATATATCTTTGGGAAGCCATTTTTTCAGCCTATCACAATAATAAAAAGCATAATCTAATTACAATATTTAAATTTGTATTTATCAAACTGATCAAATGGTTGCAATTTTTTCAAAAATTTATTTATTTATTTATTTATTTATTTTAGAAAGGGAAATTAAGAGAGAGAGTGCATGGTGGGGAGAGGGAAAGGGGGAGAAAATCTTAAGCCAACATCCCTCTGAGTGCAGAACTCGATGAGGAGATCAACCTTACAACCCTGAGATTATGACCTGAGCTGAAATCAAGAGTAGATGCTTAACAGACTGAGCCATTCAGACACTTGCAGTTTTTCAAACACGAATGTTGTCTAACAAAGAAGAACTTCCCCAAACTTGTATTTTCAAGCAACAAATATGTTTAGGTCTTAATAGTAATGCATTTTATTTCTATTGGCAAAATTTTCAGAATTTTGCATCCAGACCCTAATAAACTTGACTTAGTTTTAGTGATCTCATGTACCAGCATCCAAATCCACATATTTTATATTATTATTTATATTAATTATGAAGTGAAACAAAATTTCATAATGAAAACTAACAGAAATATTATATTTAATGATCTTTCTATCCACAATATTTCTGAAGTAAATTATTAAATTGCATATGATAGTAACAGTAGCTATTTTCATAGAATGTTAAAATTACTGAATTTTACCTAGTAGTTGCACATTTCCATTACTAATCACTTCTAGCAAAAAGATGTACTTTCAAATCATGAGGAAAGAGCTTTAAAAAAAAAAGAAGCAGAAGTTTCATGGGAGAAAATTAGTTTCTTGAGTTGCAAAAGAAACTGTAATATAGAAAGATCTAGGTAGATATACTGGATCACAATTAAATGATCTTGACAAATAAATTTAGAAAATAAAGTAATAAAAACACATAATCTGAATGTGTATCTAAAGATAATATCACCATAAATCCTTTAATGGGAATAAAAATTAAAGATGAAACTGAGAAATCAAGTAGTAAGGACCTTAAGTAGTCTTGGGAACATTTGCAGATGGCGACAACTGAAGAGTTTGAGTTTTAAGGACCAAAATGAAAGGGAAGGAAAAATGTGTTCTCTTACAAGTTAGGGAATAAGAACAAACATACTACATAATAAAAATATAAATTATAAATATCTGTCAATGAAAGCATGAGTTACAAATATCCACCCACAGCCACACAAGTTATTGAGAAATTTATGTTTAGCTTGAGTTCTGGGATAGGATGAAAAGAAACTCTCTCATGAATATTTATAAATAATGGCTTATACTGACAAAAGACTTGAGAGAGGAGATGGGGTGGTCTGCATTTAAATATCTCTGGGAAATACTAGGAAAGTTTTGTTCCATCTTTGAGGTAGTAGGTGAGAGCACAGGTTTATTTAAATTTGTACTTGAGGATCCTGCCTGCTGTTTGTAATAGTTTAGGCTGACATACACATATTTACATATATCTATGCAGCAACAAAGTACTCTGATTGAAATTAAAAATGAAACAAAGCATCCCATACAAGTGCATAACACCAAAGGTACTAAGGAATAGAGAAAATGTATTTGTAAAGGTCCATTCCATATAATACACTGAATAATTAAAATGCCTCTCACATTAATTTCTTGCCAATATTAGTATCACTGTTGTCTTTTATCTCTTTGCCTCTGCACTACCAAAATGGACTCTTAATTTTTTTCCTGGTTTTCTATTGCCTCTCTCCTTTCAACCATCATTCATATTGCTCTGCCTGATTCATTCCTCTAACACTTTTACTAGGTATCTTTTATTATTAAAAAATCTTTAATGATACCATGTTAACCATAAAATAAAGTACAAGTACATGAATATGGCACTTAAAAAGCCTCAGACTATCTATAGTTTTGACTGAGCTCATAATGATTACAATTGAGCACCTAATCTCAGTTGGGCTATTTGATCCACTCTTGTGAATCATATGCAAGACATATACTGGCTCATGTTCTTTTTCCTTTCTCTCCTAGAATTATCATTCCTATCCTCTGTCCAACTATATCCAAAAAAATCCTTTCTTCCACTTAATATTTATTGTATCTGTTGAAAAATAGTAATTTAACAATTATCATGATAAATAATATATATGTCCATGAGTTACTGAAATTATTTTAATGCAAGATATTTGTGACCCATCTCATTAATTTAAAACCAGTCATTATTTTTTATAATTATTAAATCTCCTGAAATAAAGTCAAACTACCCTACATAGTATTGAATGCATTGTAGCTACTCAAATATTTGATTTTATGTAATTTTAGAATGCATTTCTTTTAATATTCACAAAAGCAACTAATACAATGTTTTGTACATAATAGATATTCAATAAAAATATTGATTAAAGCCAAATGAAGAAATTCTTTAAAAGCACTTACAAAAGAGATCAGCTTTGGTAGAATGGATAACTAAAGTACTATTTTTGGTTTCTAAGTATATAACATAGACTCTAAGTTTATTTATTTTTTTTATTTTTATTTTTTTTAGACTCTAAATAGAAAAAGGTTTATTAGAAGGTATTAGCAAGTTCTAGGAGGATCATGAAACTAGGTTTCAAAGCTACAATTTAAGAAAAAAGCCAATGGAAATGTCCACCCACAATATAGAGCTCTTCTAAAAGAAGCCTCTCTCCTGCACATCGCTCATAATGCTAGGGGGAAAATCAGAACCACCATCCTCATCACCATGCCTGTAAAGAGTCGCTCCCTGACTTCTTCCAAATGTTGTGTTTGTTGGAAAGAATTCAGGCCATAATCAAAATTATGTCTTTTCAAAAAAGATTCTAGGAGATGTAGTCTTTAGCTTTTCTAGCCTCTACAATGGAGGAAGGCAGCTTAAAGATGTTTAAATATAATCTGCAGTATCTATCATACTAAGAAAATATTTCTTACAGATATTTATAAAAATAGTATATACAATGACAAATATAAAAAGTATAAAGGAGATTATACTTGAACTATATTTACTATATTTATCACTGAACTATATAATCATTTCATGCCTTATGTTTTAGAAAGTTGGCTGCATACATAGTTCACAAATTTGAAAATAATGACTAAAAATAAAAATGATTAATTGACAGATTCTACACATTTTTGATCCTGGTGATTTCTTGAGGAGAACATTCTTTACTGCCTTTAACTGGTTTTGTCCTTAATATCATGCTAATGCTTGTTTTATTTGATATCATCTCAAGTTAAAGTTAGCTTTTATTATCTTTAGTTTAAAACACTGTGACCCACCCCCAGCATTCTTCATTGTTGACTGATTGAAATCATATAATTCTCTTAAATTTCTACTCAAAGACAGTAAAACAACAAATTTTGTTTTGATATTTAACAACAAAAGTGTGTTCAAATATACAAAGGTTTATTTACTGAATACCTTCTCCCTTTTATAGAGAAAATATATTCTCAAAAAAAGTGGAAACAGCATGTATAAAGATCTTGAGGGGAAGGAGCCACTAGAGGTCATAAAAATCCAGAATTTTCAAGGAAAATTGAAACATGAACAGAAAAAAGGATGATTCAATATAAAACTTGGAGACACAGGCAAGGCCCAGATGCAACTGGCCTTTTAAACTATATTAAGGATTTTGTATTTTGATCTAATAACAATGGGAAGAAAGAATATTATTAAGGAGAAGAATGATAAGATAAGTTTTGATGAATGATAAGATAAATTTTGATGAATGATATGATAAATGATGAATGATGAGATAAAATTTTATTTTAGTACCAGTCAGTATACTAAAGTGTATAGGATACAGTGTAGCTGAGAGAAAGGAAGGTGGGGAAGACAGGAGAGAAGACAGGAGAGAAAAAGTTAAAGTGGTGGCAGGATTCTGGAACTTAGGTAAGATGAAATAAGTGGAAGACACATTATAGTAAAAATGATACAAGTCAAAGACAAGGAGAAAATCTCAAAAGCAACAAGAGAAAAATGACTCATCAATTACAGTGAACCACAATAAGATGAAGACCTCACTTCTCAACAGAAACAATTTGAAACCAAAAGACAGTGGAATAATGTATTCAAAGTGTGTCAAACAACAACAACAACAACACTACCAACAAAAGTAAGATTTTAAAAAAGAGAAACATTTCAAAAAAGAAAAACATCTCAAAAAAGAGAAACAAAAGAAAGATTTCAAAAAAAGAGAAACATTCCCAGTTAAATAAAACCTGAGATTATCTGTTGCTATCACAAATACTAAGGGAACTTCTTCAGACCTAAGGCAAGGAACACCAAACTAATTCAATTCTGCTAGAAAATTAAAGAGTACTGCTAAAGGTAAATATGTAATTATAGAGATCAGTGTTAAGTGCATATTTCTTCTCCTTTCTTCTTTTAAATGACTTAGAGAGTAATTTTAAGTACATAATCCTGGTTTGGGGTCTATTATATACGTGTGTATATATATTTGCCAATAACAGCACAAGATGGTAAACTGGAGTAAACTAATACTGGACTAAGGAAAGGGTGTCAGGTGATACTTTAAATCCACAGAAATAAGTGAAGATAGCTAGAAATGGTAAATAAGTCATTTAACATTATAAACATATACTTTATACTTTCCTCCCTTCTCACAGTTCCTTTAAAAGATGTAAAATCATATAAATTAATAACAATTTATTGTTCAGTTTCAACATATATAGATGTAATATGTATAGTGGTAATAGCATATGAAGAATGAAAACAGAGTTATATATGGTAATATTTCTATATCTAACTGGAATTAAGTTAGTCAAAATCTGAAGTAGATTCTGGTAAGTTGTGATGTATATAGTTAGCTCTGGAACAAACATAAAGGAAATAATAAATACAGTGAAAAATCAGTTTTTCTGATCCAGCTTCCAAAGAACTCGGGAGTCACTACTTCATTCTGATAATAAATAAAGAGCTAAAAACAAACAAACAAACAAAACAAAATAAACAAAAAACCTGAAAAATAAAGAATTTTTAACTTCTAAGAGGAGTGAGGTCAAAGGAAAAACTGCTGCCCCACAAACTGGAGCAACTATAAGTAAATACAAAGAATCGCAACTTGCCAGAACAGAAACCTCCTCAGGAACTGGTGCTGGTTAGAAAAATCAAAACTGTACTTGACAAATTGCTGAAGGTTCACTGTGGCCGAATCTGAGTTTAAAATCCCAAGGAGACACAGGATTCAGGAAATCCCACACTTTTGTGAGTTTTACCTTCTGGGTCTCTGTTAGGTTCCTACAGTATAAAAGATTTTATTTTTATTTACTTGACAGAGAGAAATCACAAGTAGGCAGAGAGGCAGGCAGAGAGAGAGAGGGAAGCAGGCTCCCTGCTGAGCAGAGAGCCCGATGCGGGACTCGATCCCAGGACTCTGAGATCATGACCTGAGCCGAAGGCAGCGGCTTAACCCACTGAGCCACCCAGGTGCCCCGGTTCCTACAGTATATATTAGAGGAAACTTCCTTAAGCTTCTGGAATGAAATAGGCAAGGCACTCTGGTTTTAACAAGACCTGCCCTTGGGGAAAACTAGTTAATCAGAGCTTAACCTAATGGGATTTTATCAGAACCTAACTGAACTAGAGAAGGGACGTACCTAACATCAGTCCCCTCTGGCCATTCTGTTCTATCTAATGTGGGGGGGGGGAGGGGTGAGTGGAGAGGACTAAGAAGTATAATTGAAACTCCCATTCCAGAGACATAAGCCCACTAAAAGACTGAGTCCTAATCACAAGACTATAAAACACTTCTTCCCCTACACCTTATAACCATATTACTAAGGCCTATTTATAGCAGTTCTATTTACAAAGTACCTCATGTCCACCGATCAAGAAAAATGTCCAGAGAATGAGAAGACAAAGCAAAGGTTGGGAGAAAATATTTGCAAAACACATATCTGAGAAAAAAAAAAAAAAAAACTCTTATTCAAAATATACAAAGAACTCTTAAGAATAACAAAATATCTGGGCCCCAAGGGGCGCCTGGGAGGCTCAGTGGGTTAAAAAATGGGCCCTGATCCTAATAGACACCTCAACAAAAAACATGTATGGATTAGAAATAAACCTGTGAACAGTTGCTTCACTCAAATGTTTTCAAGGAAGGGCAAATTAAAACAACAGTGAAATACCACTATAAATCTACTTGAGTGGCCAAAATCCAGAACACTGACAACACTAAATGCTGACATGGATGTGGAGTAATAGGAACTCTCACTGACAATGGAAATGCAAAATAGTACAACCACTTAGAAGACAACTTGTAGTTTCTTACAAAACTAAACTAAATCTTAACTATCCAGGAAGGTATTTTTTTACTATTATTATATTAGCCTATTTTATCTTTCAGAACTAAACTGGTTACTACTTTTTTAAAGTATCTCTAGTTATTGTTTGCTACATCATATGCCCGGAAAAGATGGAGCATAATGGTGTATGCAGGACAATAACAAGATATACGTAAATAGTTCACTGATACCAAGTTAACATTTTTTCCTTATGCACAATAATCACAGAAACAAGCTGATTAATGAGATAAGCTGGTTGTCTTTTTCCAGCAAGTCATACTTTGAAAAAAATAACACCTGGTAAGACTTTAATTAGGGTGATAGGAGCTGGACATGTAGCATTGTGCACATCTATTATAGTCAGGATCCTTTGGCAAGTGAAGCAAAAGTAAGAAGACTTAGGAAGTTAACAAAGGAAATAGAGCCAGAAATAAGCCTTACTTATTTCATAGATTGCCAAGGATTAATCCTAAATTCTATCAAGCTTTTGAGTAATTAACTAAATCTCTCTGAAATTTCATCCAATACACATTCCTAAAAGAAGATCAAAACACACATAGTTATGCTTTGGAAATCATACTGGGGCTAATTTTAAACAAGATAATAAAAGTATAATTTTAACTAGAGTTTTTACACTTTCTGATGAAAATTCAAAATAAATCTTGAGTAAAATCGAAAAGTATTACATCTAATGCTTCTCTTTGATATATCATGTTTGTCACTGCCATATAAGAAAATTTGATTAGGTTGACAGAACTTATTCTTCACCTACATATGTTTATTTATAAGAACCACAGTATTTCAGAGCTGAAAGAGGCTTTAAAGATCATTTATTATAATTGTCATTCTTCTCTAAGGATGACAAATGATTTTTAAAACTGTATAAATGTAAGCACTACATATTTTTATTTGGGAATCAGTGGGAAAATGATGCTATTTTTGACTTATTCAAATAATCACAGACTGTCCAATATAATAGATGGATTCCACCATTATTTTTAAAGACATTTGTAAAAAGAACTTGAACCCAGCATTAGCCTAAGACACTGCTTTAATTCTAATGCTAAATTTAAATATTTTATGTTGATATTTTAGAGTGAGGCACATATTAGTCATCATTAGTAATCAAAGACATTAAAAGCTCATAATTATTCCCCTTTTTAAAATTCCATATTCTTTAGTCTCACGTACATAATTGAAAATATCTTTGTTATAGTTTCTTTCCTCCTTTTTATTTTTTAATTATATTTTATTTATTTGAGAGAGAGAAGGAGAGAGAGACAGCATATGCAGGAGGAGTATCAGAGGGAGAGGAACCACCAGACTCTAGGCTGAGCATGGAGCCCACTGTGGGGCTCAATCTCATAAGAGATTGAGATCTCATCTCGTAAGAGATCTCTCATGAGATTATAACCTCAGCTGAAATCAAGAGTCTGATGCTTAATTGACTGAGCCATACAGGTGTCCCTTTTTCCTCCTTTTTAATCACCTAAAAATATTAATGTCCTTACAGATAGGTAAGACTGAGACATTGTTTTTTATACAAAATAGCCCTGGAAATGAGGCATGGACCAAAATGTGACATTTCTGATACAAAAGGAGGAGCCAATGATAAATCAAAACACCCATATTAAAAAAAAGTTTCTATACAATAAATATGCTGACTTTAGAAATGTCCAATTCCTAATTTTTCCCAAGTTAGGGAATTGCTTTCTTAAATATACTGTTGGCCAATAGTGGCATTAATAACACATTAGAAAAACATGTCTCATAAACAAAAATACATCTAAAATTCAATTTTTGCAAGCAAGAAAAAAACATGTATTTGGCTAACTATGGGTTAAACACTATATTTTCAAAAAGTGATAAATAAAATATAAAAATAAGCACAGGAAAGAAATTTGGAACAAATTCTGTAAACGATTATAATCTCAACAAATGTAACAAGTTTATTAGAGAATCTTGGTTTTTGAAGCATAACCTTGCCTCTAGTGATATTTACTTTTCTTCTAATAAAAGGACCTTCTGTATTGGTTCTATGCTACACCTCACCTTTTTATTACACAGTGACTCCCTCAAAGGATATCTTAGCCAGATTTTTCTTAACGCCATCATATTTTTATTAACAATCATATTATGGAATTTGCAACTCAGACTCATTCTTTTTAGCATTTTAATTTTAAATTTAATTCAGAAATGTTCTCCTCCTGGCAACATATCCCTTACTACATTTATGGCTCTGTAGCCTTGAAATGGAAGTATTTCTCTTGAACATTATATCTTCTATTATAATCCACTGTCCAACTAAGAGAAAAGTCAGGTAAGGCTGCAAACGTCTTCCTGTTATTTGTGACTATCTCTTGTAGGGCAGTAGGGATTCTTACTAGAAGGAGATCTAAAGCTGCTCTAATCCACCTACCGTAATTCCTCTTGTGGCAGTGTCTTAGTCAGTTTGAGCTGCCATAACAAATATCAAACCCTGGATGACCCAAACAAAAAGCATTTTTTTTCTCACAGTTTGGGATGCTGGGAAGTCGAAGATCAAGGTGCCAACAGATTCAGTGTCCAGTAAGATCCCTCTTTCTTAATTGCAGAAAGGTGCCTTCTTGTATCCTTATATGGCTGAGAGAGACAGGTCATCTCTCAGGTCTCTTCTTATTTAAAGACACTAATCCCATTCATGAGGGCTCTCCTTTAGTGACTTAATCACCTCTCAAAGGTCCCACCTCTAAATAGCATCATATTGGGGATTAGGGCTTCAATAAATGAATTTTGTGGGACACAAACATTCAGTCCATATCAGCTGACATCTCTCATTTAATGGGCTTTCATAGATAGAAACAATTATACAAAATGACTTAATGCCACCTACGCTTTTTCTGTACATGTAAGCAGGAAATCCACACATCCTTGCCATGCCAAATACTGGAAAGGTTGGCAGTTTCACTGTTGCTATTCCTTCTCTCAGCCTCACCTTTTCTCTATATTTTCCACTGATAATGTGTAGTGCAAGTACAGAGAAGCAAATTTGCTCCTTAAGTGGGTTCAATCAGGAGAACAGGAAAAATGAATAGAACTTCTCACTGCATTTCTACTTTTGTCCTTACATTGACTGGATAGAGCAAGAAGGGCATGGCCATGAGGAAATACAGAGGGATATGAAAGTTAGGCAAGCTCTGAGATCACTCTTCAAGTCAATACATAATGATTTTTTAATAAAAAATAGGCAATAATCTAAATGTCCAATTAAAAGACTACATTAAGAAGTTAGAGAAACACTCATATGAAAATTACTAATTCCAATAATATGTTAGGTAAAGAAAATGATCCAAAATTGCATTAAACTCACCATGACCTGGAGGAAATTTTTTCCATTTAATGAGTGCAACTAGCTCACGTATGGATAAAGTGGGCCACTCTTCATAATATGGACATTTACGAATTAATTTCACCTTTTCTTTATTTTCGAGTTTTATTTTTTCCTGAAAAAGGTTATTAAAAAATAAGGGAAAATGTACAATAGATAGATAAATGCCAGTAACAGAAAAATAAAAGTTATATGAGTGTAAATTGTTTAACAAAATTACATTTGAATTTTGTAGGAGCATCATTCTTTGATCACATAACTATAATGAAATTTTAATCTTCAGATTTGTTACTAAAATTGTATTTTCTCCCTTTCATAATATTTTTAGACTTCCATAAGTGTTTTAGCATTTTTAAGAAATCCTGTCATAGTCAAGACTAAACTCAAAAGTTGTACTTGATAATATTGAATCCTTGACACTTATATTTTGAAAATAAAACATACAAAATGATTTTTTTTAAGCTAGCCACTCTGAAACCAGGGATTTGGAAGGAAGTTGAATTCTGAGAAAGTCATCTGTACCACTGACACTGAGACAACTGTATCAAAAGAAACCCTAACTATTAGAGACCTAAATCTAAAAGATGGATGTCTCTTCATCTCCCTTCAATCTGAGCACACAACCGTAGCTGATACCAGTGCTCTGTTGCCCCTGTACCAGACTTAGATCCTATCAGAAAAGCTCGTAGAGTAGGACAATGGGCCTTTCAATGCAGTCATTTATAAAAAACTTTCTCTGTCACCAAGAAAGGAGAAATCAAAAAGAGGAAAAATTTTGGAGTTGATTAAAGGAAACTAAATTGGTAAAATTGAAGTAAATAAATTATCTTAATGTAGCAGAATTGGGGGGCCAGAATTAAGTTGTGATCACCTATTCATCCAACACTGGGTTTTTAATATCTATTAGAACAATGAAATAGTATGTCAGCCACTCCCAAGTATTTCTTTTTCCTCAGGTGGACTGTACAGATTTAGAGATCTCTCTGTATGTTTGTCTGGTATCCCTAACACGTGTCAAGTTGTTGACACCCAAAACATATGTTTGTTGAATTAGTACCTGAATAAATGAATGGATATATGAATGGATTTGAAATTCATGAAAAACCCAAAGTGCTAAAAATATACATAAAATATACCCATAGAGACCTTTCTTTCCACTTCAACTACCCATCATCATCATAAGCTTAAATATTGTTAATCAAACAAGCCATATTTTTGTCTCCAAGTTAAGTATATTAAAACATTAAAAAGATATGGACATCTTCTGTCTAAAGGCAAAACTTAGCTTGAGTTTACACACATATTGTGTGTGTGTGTGTGTGTGTGTGTGTGTGTATTAGATATGGTCGTACCGATTTAAATCTTGCATAATTCTTTGCAGAGATTTTAAGAATTTCACAATCTTCTTCTGTGATCACTGAGTACTCCTTTGTTTGTGATTCAGTCTGAGCTTCAACTTCTAGGGTTCCAAAGGTACTCCATTGTCGAAGCTGTAAAAAATACAGAAGTAGCTTAAACTTCATTATCAATCATGAACATAAAAATACCAGTGATGATGAAAGAAACAATCTAGAAGAGTCTGCAAAAGAGATGATGGCAGATCAAACTCCAAGTCTGTGAAAGAAGGGGATCTAAACAGTCTTGCATGGATGTCATACTTCTACCCAATGTTACCTTCCTAAGGCAAGAAAAAAGTTTCCATTTTTTCACTAGAATGAAAGAAATAACTTATAAGAATAGATCTTCTGGGGGCACCTGGGTGGCTCAGTGGGTTAAGCCTCTGCCTTCTGCTCAGGTCAGAGTCTCAGGGTCCTGGGATCGAGCCCCACATTGGGCTGTCTGCTCAGCAGGGAGTCTGCTTCCCCTGCTCTCTCTGCCTGCCTCTCTGCCTACTAGTGATCTCTCTCTGTGTCAGATAAATAAATAAAATCTTGAAAAAAAAAAAGAATAGATCTTCTGTTTTATCCACTGATTCATTTTAAATACCTAAAATAATGCTTGGAACATAGTAAACATTCAATAAATATTTGTTGAAAGAGTGAAGAAAAAATACACTTACATACTTGGTCTTCTATTTATTTTATTATCCTCATATGTTAGTAATAATGATGAAATGAATATATTGTTATGCAGTATTTAAATTATAAGTATATATATTTATACACACTCATATTCACACATAGTGTCTTCTAATTTAATATGTAAAAGATAAATATTTAGCATCCTCAAAATTTTGCACTAGGATATGTATTATAAATTTTTACTATATAATGAGAATATATATAGCTACATAGAAGACCTGTATTCATGTTTGCCTGGGGAAAAATATATAGCATAGATAATCTATATCTATGAAATTGAGAAGCTTTTTAGGAAAAACATCAGGTCTATATGCCTAAGATAATATGAGAGGACATCCACTCTTCCATTTCAAACCCATAGAAAGGCTGAATTGTTTTCTTTTGAGTTGAATGGATAGCTGAGCTTGAATCTGCAAGTTCAGAATTAAAGAGGAATTTTAAACAGACACTGATAAAGCTGAAGTGGTTCATAGTGATATCAAACTAGGATAAAGGCCTAAAGGGTGGAGCTCTGGGATTTGTCATACATGTAGGAGTAGGAAATGAGACCCAGGACCACGCAAAGCAAGGAACTGGAATTGAGCCCTCTTACCTAAAGCCTAAGACCTTGTGTAACTGTCCCTAAGAACAAAGTACTGCTTAAAATGTAACCTATGAGAAAATACACTAGTTATGAAGCATGCTTAGATATAGCCTTAAGAAAAACATGTACTGGCAATAGGCGTCTGGGGGAGAAGATGATATACGTCCTTGAAGACGAGCAGCTGGGGATGCCTGGCTCACTCAGGGCCCGCCCAGTGCCACCTGCTTCATTTTTCTGTTATCTCCCCTTCCCTGGAGAGCACCAGTAGTTAGTCAGACAATCCTTTTGTTTGGGCTTGCTCACTCTAGGTCATGTACTACATGACCAGACATACTTCGCCTATCCTCTTACGTATCTACAAGACTCATGGTCAATATATTATCTCCGGTTTCTTTGTTGATTGTTACCCACTTTCTAATAAACATGAGACTGAGGAGTTGTTTGAGGTGACAGACTTTTCTACTGACCCCTGCTCCTCTTCCCCTGCAGCTGCAGCTGACTTGTTTGTGCTTTATTCTTCTCCCATGCACCATCAGGAGGCAGCACCTTGGAGGATCACCTCTTTGTGAAATGGAGGCAACAAAGTCTAGTTTGTTGCCTCCACTAGTCTAGCTAGGGAACTGGGTACAGTTGTCACAAAATCAGGATCCTAGGTCTGTAACTTTTGTAGGTGAAGAGTATACATTTATACATGGTACAGGACTCAAAGCTTAAAAACTACTCTACAATCTGGTACACATCTAGTACCTAGGATCCAGGAAAGTGCAAATTTAAAACCCTATGGATGAATTGAGAATAAAAGGAACTCACATAAGAAGCAATCCCTACTAATAAAAAAATCACAATAAAAACTTACAAGCTTCACAAGTGACAAAACTCCTATGAGGGTAATTCAACAGAGAACTTGAAAAAAAAAAAAACCATCTAAAAGAATCTATTTACAATTAACTTATTAGATGTTACTGCATTTGCATTTTATAAAAGAACAAAATTAAAACTTTTATAAGTAAAAATTATAGGAAGTTATTAAAAAACTCAATGAACACATTAATTAAAATGTAAGAAATAATTCATAAAATGGATAAAACATGAGAAAAGCATTCAGAGTAAAACATAAAATATAGAAGAAATTTGAAATAAGAATTTAAGAGATATGGAAGACAGATGGAGAGCATTCAGTATACATGTACTAGGATTTCTAGAAGAACTAAAAATAATGGGAGATGAGTAAATATCAGGTCAGTGACAACAGCACCAAATTTTCCAGAATAGGGAAAAGATGAGTCTTAGAAATGAAGGAATATACACAACTTAGATATATATTTGTATTTTATATTCCTGCTCAGGTTTTGTTTGGTGTACTCTATCTTCTTCCTCCAGGTACCCCTTCATCATCTTGATAGTGATCAGTATATTCAAGTAGATATTTTCTACATATAGTTTGCCAGATTTTCTAGTTGTTTTCAGGATAAGACTTAGTTTGTGTTACCTATTAAACCGTTATGAAAGCATAAGTCCTTTATGACTTTAATACTCTTTTTTAAATTTTTTAAAATTTTTTTAAAGATTTTATTTATTTATTTGATAGGCAGAGATCTCAAGTAGACAGAGAGAGAGAGGAGGAAGCAGGCTCCCTGCCGAGCAGAGAGGCCGATGTGGGGCTCCATCCCAGGTCCCTGAGATCATGACCCTAGCCGAAGGCAGAGGCTTTAACCCCAAGAAAGTGACTGTTTCTTTAAAACAAGATCTACTTCTCTTTGTATTATTTAGATTTTGTTAGCTTGCTCTTATCATCCCTGTATAAAATGAGTGACAAAAATTACTCAGAATAATCAATGGGACAATAATATCTAAACCCTTTTCATAGAAGATAAAGGAAGGATAGAGACTCTGGCAAGATTGTCCAGGAATTTTTATATAAATTAGTATCTGTAATTAGAAAAATATTCTGAAGAGCCTTATCCTGGTTTTGACTTTCTTTTCCTAAAACACAATGGAGAGAAATTAGATGGCAGCTTCTTAACACAAGGAAGGAACTAGTAGGCATACAAAGGGGGAAAATGCTTCATATTTCAAAATACTTCATATTTCATCTTTTTCTCTTTCTCTGTAGATGGATAGATCATATCCATGATTAATTAATCAATGAATATTAATGTATTGATAGCAGAATTTCTTTTTTTTTTTAAGATTTTATTTATTTATTCAACAGAGAGAGATCACAAGTAGGCAGAGAGGCAGACAGAGAGAGAGAGAGGAGGAAGCAGGCTCCCCACCAAGGAGAAAGCCTGATGCGGGGCTCGATCCCAGGACCCTGGGATTATGACCTGAGCCGAAGGCAGAGGCTTTAACCCTCTGAGCCACCCAGGCGCCCCAGATAGCAGAATTTCTAATGTCTGAATTATTCATACACATCAGGTACTCATAAGAATAATGTAAGTACAAAGCACTCTTTGTTACTTGGCAGGTTATGTATGTTGTATGTACCTGTGTGTCCTGTTGAGTTTTCTCTGTAAACTGAGTTTTTTTAAGTCTTTTAAAAATCATAAATTTTCTAGTCCATATAAAAGATATATCTACAAGTGCAGGAAAGGAGTAGATCAACAATGAAAAATAGTACCTGATGAACTCATTGGAAACATGTTCCTGTATAAGTGTCACAGTACCTACAATATAAAAACTCCTAACAGCCCAGACTACATCCTATTAGCACAGCTTAGCCGATAACCATGAACTGAACATCAGATATATCCCAAATATTTCTTTGTGCATTAATTTTTTTATGTTTGGGAGGGAACAACTCATACAGTATCTTCAGCACTGGACTGCTGATTTTTCTTGCCAAAGAGATACAATTTTTTCTATGTCCTCAGAGGTCCTAAATGACTACACTTAATTCTGAAGGAGTCACCAGCATGATTCAGCACTTTCATTTATCTAATTTGAAAATACTGAATGTATAATTTAATCAGAAGCATAGTTCAAAAATTAAACCAATTAATTAAAAGATAACAGTTGGACAAATAAAATATATTTCATAATTTTCTAAACATCGTTGGTGCTAAATAAGTATTGCTGACTAGTTATAGATGAGAAAAAACCTTTTTATAGCATTATTATTGAGATATTTTTATTTTCTTATTATAAGGGAGAAATTAATCATTCTGATATGTAGGAATATACCATTCAACCACTAGAAATAATCATTCTAGCATGTCATTTAGTGATATTGCTCTTTCACTGCAATATTATACTGCAGAAAATATGAGTGGCATAGTCACAATTATTTTAAAGTAGCACTAAGAACTAAAAATACTTCTATATTATTATATGAAATACAATGTCAGTTAAAGTAAAAGCTAATATTACTTTGAATAATCATAAATTTTTTTAAGTTAGTATGGAAATCTTAGTAAAAAATTAATGGAGCATATGTTGAAATGCATACATTATAGGTATTCATACGTAAGTGCTCATCACATGTTCACTAGCTATAACACTTATGAAATCTAATGTTCCTTAATGGATCAACATCATTCATGTGTTATATGGTTTCTCATTTTTAAATTAATTGTTCTGATGTGATTTGAATTTTATATGAAAAATGATATATTTTGGTAGCTTTGTATAGCAGACTTTCTAATAAAGCAGAAACAGTGCTTTCTGACTTTATATTCAAAATAGAACATTTTATCCACATACTGCTAAATTCAATGGCTCATATATCCATTTATTCTGAGTTTAATATGATCTTATAAAGAAGATTCAGTTGAATAAGCTTAAATATAAAGTGAAATAACTGTGTCAGCCTAATCCCAATGTGAAAATGATTTAATATTTACATTTTTGCTTATAGCTAAAATAAGTACTTTGAACTGCACTTTGGGATTTTCCATATTCACCATTAAAAAACTATAATTTTATTAACTATACTCTCTACTTTTATAATTATAGAGCCTACTTCTTAAACTTTTCAAAAATAATAAGCATATAAAAGTAACAATAAAATGAACTTCTATGTGCCCACTACCTGACTGAAAAAATCAAATTTTCCTAGTTAGGCAGAGGTAGCCATTATGTTAATTATTAGGATATTAATTTATAACTATATCTTGGTAAAATTGTGTGCATCTACAATATAGTATAGTTTTACCTTTTTCTTCACCTATTACTTATTGTTTTACTCTTTTCTACAAGAGTATATTTTACCTATTTCTTGCCTATTTCTAAAAGCTATAGTTTTACCTATTATTATAGTATAGTTTTACCTATTACTATAGTATAGTTTTACCTATAGTATAGTTTTACCTATTTCTTCTTTACCTATTGTTTTAAGTAACATTAGAATAAAATTTATTATATTTTTGCTGAATGTTAAGTTTTTGAAATACAACCATGTTGATGTAGTTCATTCACTTTTCATTGTTGCATGACTACGCTCAGATTATTTATTAATTATTTTGCTGATGAACATTTGTGTCATCAGTATTTGGCTATAAAATGATAATATAAGCTTTATTATGTGTTCTTATACATTATGTAGCTATTTTTCTAAGATACATACCTAAAGATGCAGTTTCTGTGCTACAGGATGTGTTATCACTTTAACATCTAATATCCAAACTGTTTTCTGAAATGCATGTTCTAACTTACACTCTTACATACATCATAAATGCATGCAATGTCTTTCTGCACAGCTTCTCCAAAATTATGCATTTTCTGATTTTTAATATTTTTCAATTTGATAGTAAGTAATAGTATTGATTATACATTTTTGTTATTTATTTGCATTTATTTTAAAGTCAAAAATATTTACTGTATATTTACTAGGTTCCTAAAGTGTAGAACTTCATTGAATTTGTCAAGTCCTTAATTTATAATTTCTCTTCTGCATTAGATTGATGTATAGGTTTTGTTATTTTTCATTATGATTGTATTTTGGATTTTTAGATGATTATATAGTCCAAATGTTGGTTCTTTCCTATTTTTTTTCTTTTTTTTTCCAATTTATTTATTTTCAGAAAAACAGTATTCATTATTTTTTCACCACACCCAGTGCTCCATGCAAGCTGTGCCCTCTATAATACCCACCACCTGGTACCCCAACCTCCCACCCCCCCGCCACTTCAAACCCCTCAGATTGTTTTTCAGAGTCCGTAGTCTCTCATGGTTCACCTCCCCTTCCAATTTACCCAAAAGCACATACCCTCCCCAATGTCTATAACCCTACCCCCCTTCTCCCAACCACCCTCCCCCCAGCAACCCACAGTTTGTTTTGTGAGATTAAGAGTCACTTATGGTTTGTCTCCCTCCCTATCCCATCTTGTTTCATGGATTCTTCTCCTACCCACTTAAGCCCCCATGTTGCATCACCACTTCCTCATATCAGGGAGATCATATGATAGTTGTCTTTCTCCCCTTGACTTATTTCGCTAAGCATGATATGCTCTAGTTCCATCCATGTTGTCGCAAATGGCAAGAATTCGTTTCTTTTGATGGCTGCATAGTATTCCATTGTGTATATATACCACATCTTCTTGATCCATTCATCTGTTGATGGACATCTAGGTTCTTTCCATAGTTTGGCTATTGTGGACATTGCTGCTATAAACATTCGGGTGCACGTGCCCCTTTGGATCACTACGTTTGTATCTTTAGGGTAAATTCCCAGTAGTGCAATTGCTGGGTCATAGGGCAGTTCTATTTTCAACATTTTGAGGAACCTCCATGCTGTTTTCCAGAGTGGTTGCACCAGCTTGCATTCCCACCAACAGTGTAGGAGGGTTCCCCTTTCTCTGCATCCTCGCCAGCATCTGTCATTTCCTGACTTGTTGATTTTAGCCATTCTGACTGGTGTGAGGTGATATCTCATTGTGGTTTTGATTTGTATTTCCCTGACGCCGAGTGATATGGAGCACTTTTTCATGTGTCTGTTGGCCATCTGAGATGGTTCTTTCCTATTTATCTGTGTTGAAAAAAATCTTCATTGAAAGTGTGCCTTTTCTTTACTTAGGGTATCATGGGATGAATAAAACCTAATTGGTATTTTTTTTTTTAATGCTTCAAATTTTTATTTAAATTCTGGTTAGTTAACATATAGCGTTGTATTAGTTTGGGGAGTAAAATTTAGTGATTCTTCACTTACATATAACCACCCAGTGGTCATCAGAAGTGCCTTCTTTAATACCCATTACCCATTTAGCCCATCTTCCCACCCACCTCCCTTCTAGCAACCCTGCTTGCTCTTCATAGTTAAGAGTCTCTTATGGTTTGCCTCCATCTCTTTCTTTCCCCTAAGTTCATCTGTTTCATTTCTCAAATACCATGTATGAAATATATGGTTATTTGTCTCTCTGACTGACTTATTAATATGCTCTAGCTCTATCTGCATTATTGCAAAGGGCAAGCTTTCATTCTTTTTGATGGCTGAGTAATATTCTTATATACACCACACCTTCTTTTTCCATTCATCAGTCAATGGACATTTGAGTTCTTTCCATATTTTGTCTGTGGTTGATAATGCTGCTATAAACATTGGGAGCATGTGCACATTCAAATCAATATTTCTGTATTATTCTCCGGAGTGGCTGCACCAGTTTCCATTCCCACCAATATAAAAGTGTTCCCTTTTCTCCACAATCTTGCCAACATATATTGTTTGGTGCTGTGAATTTTAGCCATTCTGAGAGGTATGATGTATTATCTCATTGTAGTTTTGATTTGTATTTCCCTGATGAGGATGTTGAGCTTCTTTTCATGTGCCTGTTAGCAATCTAGATACCTTCTTTGGAAAAATATCTATTCATGTCTTGAGCCCATTTCTTAACTGGTGATTTAAGAATTTTGAGGGGTATCAAGTTTGTTAAGTTCTTTATAGATTTTGGAGACTAACCTTTTATCAGATATGTCATTTGCAATTATCTTCTTCCATTCTGTAGGTTGCCTTTAGTTTTGTTGATTGTTTCCTTTACCATGTAGAAACTTTTTATCTTGATGAAGTCCCAATGGTTTATTTTTGCTTTTGTTTCCTCTGCCTCTGTAGATGTATCTACTAAGAGGTAGCTATAGTCGATGTCAGAAAGTTTCCTATGTTCTGCTCTAGGATTCTGATTGTTTCCTATCTCACATTTAGGTCTTTCATCCATTTTGAATTTATTTTTGTGTATGATTTAATAAAGTGGTCCAGTTAAAACTTTGATTTTACATTTGTTTGGGGGGAGGGGTAGAGGAAGAAAAGATAGGATCTTAAGCAGGCTCCATGCCCAGTGTGGAGCCTGATGCATGTTCAATCTTACAACACTGACTGAGATCATGACCTAAGCCAAAATCAACAGCAGGACACTTAACTGACTGAGCCACCTAGGTGTCCCAAAACTTTCTTGGTTTTCAACAAATATCCTTATAGTATACTTCTGTAAGTATCTTATTTCAAAAGCTTTTGTTATCATGACATCATGAGGAAATTCTGCTACATACTCTTTCAGAATATTTTTTAGCTAATTCCTTTTATAATTAAGCTTGTGATCCTAAATTGATCTTTATGTATGATGTGAAGTAAACCAGTAGGTTGATTTATTCTATTTACATAGGTAACCAATTTCCTTAGCTCATATTATTGAATCATCCCACAAATTTCCCCACTGTTTTTCATGATACTTGTTTACATCAAGAGTGTTTACATATGTGGATCTTATTTTTGGACTCTGATTGCTCATATGTTCATCTAAGCCACTATTAATCATTATAAAAGCACTATATCAATTATATAGCCTAGTTTTAAGTCTTGATATCTGGTAGAAAAATGATCCCTTCCCCAAGTGTCATCTTCAGAGTACCTAGCTGTTTTTAGCTTTTGGCTGCTTAGTATAATTTTTAGGACCAATTGGCAAGTTCTACAAGAAAACTACTTGGATTTTTTTCACTGAAATTGCAAGAAACCTAAAGATCTTTTTGGGAGACTTGTCATCTTAAAATATTAAATGTTCCTATCCCTAAATGTAGGGTAACTATATTTAAGTCTTCTCTTATATGTTTTAGGAATACAAATAATGTTCTCCAAAAAGTATCACAACAACAATTTTTATTATTTTTCTCATGTACTCAATATTTTACATATCTATTTAATAGAATCATTTTATTAATGATATTTTCTAACTGTAATTTTGTGAATTCTTTTATTGTAGTATCAACAATGCATTTAGGGGTGCCTGGGTGGCTCAAATGGTTAAGTATCTGCCTTCGGTTCAAGTCATGATCCCAGATTCCGGGCATCGAATCCTGCATCGGTCTCCCTGCTCAGCGGGAAGGCTACTTCTCCCTCTCCCTCTGCTGTCTCTCTATCAAATAAATAAATAAAATTTTTTAAAAAATGCATTTATAACGTAAATAATGATTTGTTACATTTTAATCAGTTCTTTTGTTGTCTTCATTTAGAGGAAGGGGTTGGTGAACTTTTTCTGTAATAGACTAGAACGCATACATTTTCAGTTTTATGGGACCTATAGTCTCTGTTACTATGATTCAAGTAGAAGTAGTCACAAACAGTATATAACAAATGGGTGTGGTTGTATACTTATAAAACTTTATCCACAAAAGAAAAAAAAAGCTGTAGTCAGATTTTGCCCAAGGTCTTGAGTTTTTCAACCCTACAGAGCTTCATTAATATTATTAAGACCAATATACTTTATTATTATTTATGTTTTAACCTTAAAAATGTATAAAAAAATCATTCCATAAGATGAAGTAAAAATGACTAACATTTAACATACAATAATATATTTTATGTGATATACTATATGGTATAAAAGAGTACTTCTAAAATATGATATCCATATAATTTACATTTTAAAAATTATAGATTCCAGATGTTTTAATTGATATATTTCCTCCTGTAGTCACCATTCTGTTCCTCAAAATGTTTTACATTTAATTTTCTTTGGCCTTGGAAGTCATATTTTTAGCCTTATCATATGTTAAATATAAGTAAACTATATCATCTAAACATCTATTGAACACTCCTAGGAGTAAAGTATGAAGCTTGGGAAATTTGTTTGCTTTGGTAAAATATAACTAATCTGCTATAAAGTCCTTTAAGTTTATCACTCTGCTCATCTTAGAAGAAATTGACAGATCCACTCTTGTTAGATGAAATATTACTGTATGTGGATATAAAGCAAATCCTTTTAGAAAACAATTACACAGACAATTTTTTTCTGAAAATAATTGTGCATGTGTTTTTCTGTGTGTATGTGTTCATTTATATGTTGGCTGAGTAAAGTCTTAGCCAACTTTTTAAGGAATTATCATCATCCAGATTGTGTTATGGTGGAGGTTTACTGAAATTTTACTAAACATTTTCTGATTTTCAATAATATAGTCTGTTAGCTGTATATTTTGTCCAGTTTCATTTATGCAGATAGATTTCTGAAGATGGGTAAAAGCAGCTTCTTAAATAATTGTTTGGGGAAAATATAAGCCAGTTAAAAATAAGTAAGAATTGATTTCCAGTATTATTATACACACACACACACACACACACACACACGAGTTTCCATACAAATGACAAACTTATAAAGAGAATAACGGTCATCATAATTGACAAGGACACTAAGTAAATATAAAAATTATTTTAATTAAAGAAAAACAGAGTTGAGACCACCATATACCATTATGGTTGTGATCATATTTTTCAGGCAATATTATGTAATAAACGTATATAAAGGGAGTTCCACATAAATCAAGGAAGTTCAATCCTCATTCTCAAAGCAGAGCCTGGTGCTCTGAACTTTTTTTTTTGCTCCCACCAAAAGGCTTGTTTATTTATTCACCAATTCACACCATCAAACTGAAACTTTCAGCTGCATTTCCAGCCATCTCTACCACATCATCATCTTCTCTAAGGCCAAAACAATTTCTTATTTATCTCAGTACCAAACACATAGTAGGTGTTAAAAAATGTCTGTTGTAACTAAACTGAGCATTAGAAAAATGCCAAAATATAATCTTTTATCAGAATAGATAAAGACCTCTTGAAGTATTCAAAGGTTTTGGATACTAAAGTGGTGAATTTCATCACTCTCTATCTCAACTGGCAGAATCAAGTGGAAGTTTATATTCCTGCCTTTGACCAGGGCATATGCTAATGGGATTCTCAAAAGCAGGGAAAGGAAATAAAATTATTAAATCTGTAATTAAAAAATAATGCTGTTAAAGGGAGGAACCTTGCCTGAGACTCAGTCAGAATGTTTTTGCTGTTCTAATTCTTTTTAAACTTCTAACAGCTAATAAAAATATAATGTTCAGCCATCTCTACTGTGTTCAGTAAAGAATTTATTAGGAATGAAGCACAGTTCTTGAATTATGCCTTAATGTACTTGGAATTTTTGCCATCAACAAAGCAAAAAGAAGCACAAATTGCATTTCTGTGATACTCTAAGTGGTATCATCATACCTCTAGCTGTCACTAATCTGTAAGAAATATACAAGTCACCAAAAGAACACTTTTCATGGTCAAGCCCAGTCCTATAGGGGAAAAAAAAAAAAACCCAAAACCAAAAAACAGTTTTTGATCTTCAGAGAATCACTATGCTCAGACACATCTCAAATAATTGGTGGTTTACTTTCAAATGCTTCCAAAGAAAGAAATAGTATATAGTAAGAAAGCTCTATTACAAAGAACTTGAGGTGAATTGAAACATCAAAGAACATTGAATAAAACATTGAGGTTGTTTGTTGCTTGAACAAGTGGGAAGAATCAAATAACTCTTAAGGAAAACCACTCATTAAGGAAGGCAAACTGATGGAGGAACTTTTAGCAACACAGAAAGGCAATTTCAAGGAATTTATTACTATGTATTTTCACCAGCTGTAAAGAATCTCAAAAGAGCACTTTAAAGATTTACAGTGCTAGTGAAAAAAAATTTGCTATACAGAACCAAAAAAATCATTTTTATTGTTTAAGATCTTTTTTTAAATTACTGATCTTTAGACGTGGAAAGAAAGACATTGGACCTCAAACTGCTGACTCAGAGAGCAAGAAGGGTTGGATTTGTTGAAGAGGAAATAAACTATTGGAAATGTGGAACAACTGCAATGGTGAGACACCTATATCAATCTGAAGAGCAACCTGGGATACAGTAAGTCTGGCCAACTGCATAAGTTTCCATTGCTGGCCAATGAAAGAGCCTCCCAGGATGCCTGGATGCAAAAGGTTTAATTATGCAGTTATTCAAGTAAGTACTTCTTCCACATAGACATGAGTATAAAATTTGAAATTGTGGTTTTATAGTTATGATCATATTATAAGAAAACATATTTTATTTTTTTTGTTTTTTTGATTTTGTTTTGAAAACATATTTTATATGCACTACATCTTACATCTTACAGCATCTATTCTATTTATTGTGTCTTTTTCTGCTTAATAAAGACATAGAATATTTTCTGATACTAGGCACCATACTCAAGACTTTATAAATATTAGCTCACTGAATACCCTAAACAACACTCTGACATGAGTTTGTTACTATATTCATTTTTTAAGGATGAAAATTAGACTCAGAAGGCTAGGCAAATTTTCCAAGGTCACACAGCTGGTAAGTGGCAGAACCAAAATTGGAACTCAGGCAGTCAGTCTGGCTTCAGAACCTGAGCTGGCTCAATCACTTCTCTGTGCTATTTGTGTATGCTCAAAGCCAGGTGCAGGATAGGTGAGGAAAGAGAGCTAGTGAATATTGAATAATGATAATTACAGGTATTGGTTTTCATATTAATTATCTTTTTAAAAATTGGCTGCACTTACATATTCTTCAAAAATTTACGAATTTTAAATCTATGTGTTAAATGAGAGGAACAAATTATTCTAACTGGCTTTCCTTTCTCTTGAAAAACTGTAATAATTTTTTCCCTCTTTACAGCATAGCTCTACTTTCATGCACAGATGTACTTTAATCAGGTAAATAAAAATCAAAGAGTAAATAAAAATGATAACTATTCAGTAAATTTTCAACATGCACAAGGTTTATTTCCAGTACCTTTAAATCTTATATTCTGTGATCTTTTCTTAATTTTCTATGCCTCAGTCCTTTCTTCCCACCACCTTCACTGGCTTCAAATTGTCCCTGACTCCTTGAGTCACAACTGTTGTGCCCCAATTACATCTTTGGAGATTATTTTTTAGAGTAATTTTAGGTTTACAATAAAAATGAGAGGGGGGCGCCTGGGTGGCTCAGTGGGTTAAAGCCTCTGCCTTCAGCTCGGGTCATGATCCCAGGGTCCTGGGATCGTGCCCCACGTCGGGCTCTCTGCTCAGCCTGCTTCCCTTCCTCTCTCTGTCTGCCTCTCTGTCTACTTGTAATCTCTGTCTGTCAAATAAATAAATAAAAATCTTTAAAAAAAATGAGAGGAAGGTACAGAGATTTCCCATATATTCCCTGCCCCACACATATATATTTTCCCTCATCATCAGTATCACTCAACAGAATAGTACAATTTTTTAAGCAAGGATGAACCTAAATTGAGACATAATTCATTTTTTGGTGTAGTACATGCTAAAGATTTGGACATTAATGTATAATGACATAGATCATAAAATCATACAGACTATTTTCACTGCCCTAAACATCCTCTGTGCTCTGCCTATTCATCTTTCCCTCTCCCACTATTACTCCTGGCAACCACTAATTTTTTTAAAGTGTTCATAATTGTTTCTTTTCCAGAATGTCATATAGTTAGAATTTCACACTATGTAGCCTTCTCAAAGTGGCTTCTTTCACTTAGTAATATGCATTTAATCTTCTTCCATATCTGTTCATGACTTGATAGCTCATTTCTTTTTAGCACCAAATAATATCTCATTGTCTGGATACACCACAGTTTAATTATCCACTCACCTATTAAAAAACATCGTATTCCTTTCAAGATTTTGGCAATTACGAGAAAAGCTATTATTAACATCTCTGTGCAGGGTTTTGTGTGGGCCTAAATTTTCATTTGGACAAATACCACAAAATGTAACTGTTGATCATATACTAAGAGTATATTTAGTTTTGTAAGAAACCACCAAATGACCTTCCAAAGTGGCTGTACCATTTTGCATTTCCATCAGCAATGAATGAAATGCTGCTGTTCTGCATCCTCACCAGCCTTTGGTGTTGTCAGTGTTAACAGATTTTGGCTATTTCAATAGGTGTATAGCGGCATTTCATTGCTGCCTTAATTTGCATTTTCCTAATGAAAAATGATGTGGAGTATCTTTTCATACGTTTATTTGCCACCAGCATATCTTCTTTGATGAGGTCTCTGTTAAGGTTTTTTTTTTAAATTAAATTTATTTCTTTTCAGCATTACAGTATTCATTATTTTTTCACCACACCCAGTGCTCCATGCAATCCGTACCCTCTATAATACCCACCACCTGGTACCCCTGTTAAGGTTTTTGATCCATTTTGTTTTGGTCCAGGTTGGTTGCTTTCTTACTGTTGAGATTTAATTAGGAGTTCTTTAAATATTTTAGGTGACAGATCTTCATCAGATTCATTATTTGAAAATACTTCCTCCCAGTCTGTGGCTTGTCTTCCCATTCACTTGATATTATCTTTTTGTAGACCAGAAGTTTGTAATTTTAGTAAAGTACAGCCTGTCAATTATTCCTTTCACAGATTGTATCTTTGGTGTTGTATCTAAAAAGTCATCACCATACCCAAGGTCATCTAGGTTTTCTGCTATGTTATCATCTAGGAGTTTTTATCATTTTGTGTTTTACAATTAGGTCTGTGATCTATTTTGAGTTACCCTTTGTGAAGGGTGTAAGGTCTGTGTCTAGACATTTTTTGCATGTGGATGTCTAGCTGTTCTAGCACTATTTGTTGAAAGACTGCATTTACTCCATTGTATTGCTTTGCTCCTTTGTCAAAGATCAGTTGGCAGCATTTATAAGGCTCTATTTCTGGCCTCTTTATTCTGTTCCATTTATCTATTTACCTATTTTTTCACTAGTAACACACTGTCTTAATTATTGTAGCTTTATAGAAAGTCTTGAAGTTGGGTAGTATCAATCCTCCAACTTTGTTCTTCAATATTGGGTTGGCAATTTTGCGGTCTTTGGTCTCTTCATATAAACCTCAGGGTCCATTTGTTGATATCTATAAAATAACTTTCTAGGAATTTGATTGGGATTGCATTGAATCTATAGATCAAGTTGGGAAGAACTGTCATGTTGGCAATATTCAAACTTCTTATCCTAAACATGGAATATCTCTCCATTTATTATTTTATTCATCAGAATGTTGTAGTTTTCCTCATATGGATCTTATACATATTACAGTAGTTTTGTATCAAAATATTTCATTTTTAGGGGTGTTAACACAAATGGTTTTGTGTTTTTCATTTCATATTCCACTTGTTCACTGTTAGTATATAGAAAACTGACTTTTTATATTAACTTTATATTCTGTAACTTTGCTGTATTAAGTTCCTAGAGTTTTTGGTTGATGCTTTCAGATTTTCTACATAGATAGTCATGTCCTCTATAAAAAAGTTTTATTTCCTCCATCTCAGTCTGTATATCTCTTGCTTTCCTTTTCTTTTTTCTTTCTGTTTCTTTATTTATTGAATAAGCAAAGACTATCATTATAATGTTTAAAAGGAATTGTGAGAGAGAACATATTTGCCTCATACCTGATCTTAGTGGGAAAGCTTTATGCTTCTAATCATTAAGTATGATGCTAATTGTAGGTTTTTCTGTAGATAGTTTTCATCAAGTTTAGAAAGTTTCCTTCTCTTCCTGGTTTACTGAGTGAGAGCTTTTGTCAAGAATGGGTATTGTATTTTGTTAAATGCCTTTTATGCCCCTGTTGTTATGATCATGTAATTTTGTTTTTTCATCTGTTGGTGTGATCAATTACATAAATTGATTTTCGAATGTGGAATCAGTCTTGAACACCTGGGATAAATCCTACTTGGTCATGATGTATAATTCTTTGTATACTTTTTTGGAATTGGTTAGTGTACGTACTTCATAATAATAATCTTAATTCTCCCTCTTACTCCTTTTATCATCACTGTCATTTGTTTTTACATAAACATAGTGAAACATATATATATTTATACACACATGTGTATATATATTCATAAGCATACATAGTCAAATACAGTGTTGCCATTATTATTTTGGAAAAGGTGTTATATGTAAGATAAAGAAGAAGAAAATTAAAGAGTTTTTATTTTGTCTTACTTATTCCTTCTCTGATCCTCTTCCTTTCTTCTGTGTAGATCTTAGTTTTTGACTTATATTATTTCCTTTCTCTCTAAAGATTTAACATTCATTGCAGGCATCTACTTATACTACCAACAAATTGAGAAAGTCTTTGTTTTTCATCAGTTTTGAAAAATAATTCCCAGGGTACAGAATTTTAGGTTGGTGGGGTTTTTTTTGCTGAACATTTTAAATATTTCACTCCACTCTCTTCTTGCTTACATTGTATCTGTTAAATCAGAAGAAATTCTTTGTTGCTCTATATGTAAGATGATTTTATTTTCTCTCTGACTTCTTCCAAAAATTTTTTCTTTACATTTCTATAATTTGAAAATGAAATGCCAACATGTAGGTGTTTGTTGCTTTGTTTTGGCATTTATCCTGCTTAGAGTTCTCTGAGGTTCTGGATCTGAGGTTTATTGTCTGACATTAATTTGGAGAAACTTTCGGTCATTATTGCTTCTAGTATTTCTTCTGTTCTTTTCTCTTTCTTCTCCTTTTGGTATTCTCATGATGCACATGTTACACCTTTTGTAGTTGTCCCAGGGTCCTTGATTATTTTGTTCTGTTTTTAGTCTTCCTTCTCTTGGCATTTCACTTTTGGAGATTTCTAATGAGATATCCTCAAGCCAAGATTCTTTCCTCAACCATGTCAAGTAAGCTAATAAGCCCATCAAAGGTATTCTTGATTTCTGTTAGTGTTTTTGATTTCTAACATTTTTCTTTGTTTCTTTCTTAAGATTCAATCTCTCTGCATTGCCCATTCAGTCTTACATGATGTCTACACTTCACCTATGAGAGCCCTTAGCTTATCAGTGACAGTTGATAATGTGTAGTCTTGTTTTAGTTTGTTTGTCTGTTTGGTTGGTATTTATCCTGCTTTGTGTTCTCTGTACTTGTGGATTTCACAATATTGTGTAGGTCCCACTAAGACCAGGTTTCCCTAGAGTTTTTAACTCTCAGAGTTGTCTATACTGAGCTACCAATAATTTGTCAGGGTTCATCTTTATCTACCCCCCCCACACTGGTTCCCTACCTGGTTTCTACTTCCGAGTTTGTGCTCCTGTAATCTTGTGCCATATATTTGGCTCTGTCTTTCTAATCTTTTTTTTTTTTTAAGATTTTTTATTTATTTATTTGACAGAGAGAGATCACAAGTAGGCAGAGAGGGAGGCAGAGAGAGAGAGGAGGAAGCAGGCTCCCTGCTGAGCAGAGAGCCCGACGCGGGACTGGATCCCAAGACCCTGAGATCATGACCTGAGCCGAAGGCAGCGGCCTAACCCACTGAGCCACCCAGGCGCCCTCTGTCTTTCTAATCTTACAGGCTGTTTGCCCTTTGCCTTACCTTCTTTCATGGATACAAGTAGAGTTGTTGAATTACAGCCTATTCAGTTTTTACTTGTTGATACAAGTGGCGATTTCCAAGCCCCTTACCCCCACAAGCGCTTCCATTTACTTTGTGTGAGATAGATGACATAACCCAAAACATGTGATTATAACAAATAATTGACTACTGATGATAACAAATTACTTTGATTGGACAATACAAATAAGCTAGACGGCACTGAAATAACATCTTTGTTCACTGTTACAACCGTCTTTCTGAAATCTCTTTCTCTGCTTTTTACCACTCCTACTTTCCTCTCATGCTCAGTGAGTGGGAGCCTTTCCCAATGGCCTTTTGGGTAATATGAGAACAATGAAATGAAGGAATTATTTCCAGCTGGACAGGAAAGACCCCAAGCCCTGAGTCCTCAACCTAGCCAATCCCAAAGATGTTGCCAAAGATCTCCTCACAAGAAAGAATTCAAGGACAAATTAGCACAGTGGAGAGACACAAATGGAAAAGTTTATTAAAGTGAAAGAACACTCCTGAGATATGAGAGCTGGTGAGTTAGAGAGAGAGAGAGAGAGCGCTAAGCCTCTGGGGTTTGGGTTTTTATCTTTTATTGACAGTTGTTAACAGGAAAGTGGAATATTTATTACTTGGAGTGGGAATTTCTTTGAAGCAGGATTTGGTGCTTTTTTTCTTCCTTATTTGGTCAGGGGTTTCTGGCCTACTTTTTCAGTCATCTTGATCCTTGTGGCTTTGTTTTGTAGTACTGCCAGGGCAGGCCTCTGACTTTTCCAATAGCTGGCCATGACTTCTTCTAACAGAACTACTTATTAAGGATATTGGAAACCAGAATGGATAGTGTCATAACCTGGGGTTAAGAAGGGCAGAGCACATCTCTCCTAGGCCTGAGAAGAGAAGAGAACTTGAAGGCTTGGAGAACTGTGTTGTGAGGATCATTTGATCAGAGCTGTGACCTTCAGGTAAGAGATAAAGTCAGTGACACTGCAGACAACGAACCAGGGAATAAATACACATAGCTCCACTCACCTACTTCCTTCTGATCTCCCACTGGTCCCCTTCCTGGACTAAATCCAATTGTAGATCAGTGGGGAAAAAAGCCCTTGGATTTAATCCCTACAGGCTAGCCTCAGGGTAGAGAGGAAGGTAGAAAAGAACGGGAGACTGGTTCTGATGACTAAGAGAAAGGAAGGGGAAACTCATTGCCTTAGATTTTCAGCTTATCCTTTAAACTGGCCTTGAATATCAGGCTTAGCCCTACCTTACTACTTTCCCTCTCTTTTCCCCTTCTCCAGATCTGCTTTTTGTTCATTTACCACTGAGTTTCCTGAACTCTGCAAATCCCCGATGCTTGCTCATTTTCATTTCTAAACCATTGCTTAAGACAGGATTCTACACAGAAAATTTATGTGCCCTCTCTCTTTTCTACATAATCAAATCTCACTTATCCTTTAAAGACATCACAAGATCCCCCTTATCAACAACATTATTTGAAACTCAGCTCATAAAAATCGACTCCACCGGTGACATACTATCCAACTTTGTCTTCCAGTTATTACACACTTGAATAGGGACTCTCTTATATTGTCATTTAATTTGTATGTGTACATATATTGAGCCCCCACAAGATTGTAAGCTCTTCAGAGCCAAGAAAAAAAATTCCTCTAAGTTTTAGACTCCCCACATCTAAGGAGCTTATAAATACTGTATATTAGATTTTAAACTTAAGAATAAGAATGTCAAATTCATTTTTGCTTCACCAGTACTCAGCAGTCAATATATAGTACACAGTGGATGCTTATTTAAGGTTTGTTGAATTAACTACATTGAAAAAACCAGTGAAAAAAATAAATTATGTGCTTCTATTAACTTATTCTTTAAGTAAAGTAACAAACTATTTCTCTGATTATAAAGAAATCTACAGAGTCTAGATATGAAATTGCTTTTCTTCATGTAAATATAATCATTGAAATAAAAACATAATTGATTTTGAATAATGTTAAAACTCCTACTATAATAACAAAATATTGAAAATCAATTATCATTGTTTGATGTTAGTCGACCAATTTCATTGAACTGAATATAAAGAAAAAGTATACCTTGTTTCACATTTATGTAAACACAAAATGGAAAAAGACTTTTACTTTTTCTGTATAAAACCCAGTATATCTTGAACTACAATTGAACCATATTTATCATAATAACATATATAACTCTGGCTATAGCAAGCAGCAAGGAAAAAGTAGAAATGAATGTCAGAAGGGATACTAGGAACTTAGTCTAATTTAAATGTTTTTATGTATTTGTTGTTTTATCAAAAACACTGATGTTATTATCAGTTTAGGTGGGAATACATAATCTGCTCATCAGATTATAATCAAGATAGATTCTATAATGATGCTTTTCAAATATACTTAACCGCCACAATATTTGAAAAGTATTTACTTCAAGAAATCTTACTAAGAAGAATATTAAAAGATAAATACAAAAGGGTTCTTCTTGACATAAGATATGGGTGCCACTGTGGGCAGTAATGAAATGTTCTACCCAAACTTTGTTCTTAGTGGTCCTAAAATGACTAAGGAGTAAATTTAGAAAAACTGTTTGATGAAACATATTTATAGCCACCTGCCTTTGAGTACTACCATAGAATTTGAAAAGAATAAACAGTAAATGGTACCTAGACAGAAGTGGTCAATTCAGTTTCTAAGAAAGAATGTCATAAAACAAAAACACCAACCATATTCAACATTCAAAAGACTAGGAAGACAGTACCACAAAAGCTAGAGAACTGAAATTACACCAAAGGTCTCACGTGTCCTGTTTTTATAGTTTTGCCAATCTGCCGAATGATTAAATTACCTTGCATAATGTCAAACTAACTCTTGAGAATTTTGTGTCAGAAACATATTCACTCACTCAATAGCAATTCCTCAGTCCTGCCTTGCTTGCTAAGCCTGATTTTGTTCAGGCATCAGGCTACAAAGCGCCCAGAGATAATGACTAAGCTCTTGGATCTGAATCTTGATTGCTCTAAGCTTATAAATGGTGATCACATTCAACTTTGTCAATTTTCAATTGAAAAGTGAAATGTCTTAATCCATTTGGGATGTTATAACAAAATACCATAGATTGGGTGGCTTATTAGAAATTAGCAGTAGAAATTACTGCTCACAGTTCTGGAATGTGGAAGTTCAAGATCAGTGTACAAGCATGGTTAGGTGAGAGCTTTCTGGATTGCAGATTTATTGCTATATCTTCATATATAGGAAGGGTCAAGAAATGTCTCTGAAGCCTCTTTTATAATGTCACCAATCTCATTCAAAGGGCTCTTGCCTCATAATTTAATCATCTCCTATAGTCCGTACCTACTAATATCATCACTTTGGGAAAGAGTATTTCAACTTACACATTTTGAGGGGATACAAATAATTCTGACCATAGCGTGGACCTATGACCCTGTCTAGCCAATGAGAAAGAAGTGGAAGTCTGTGCTTTGTGTGGATTTTGTGAAAATGTTTTCTTCACTGATAAAAGGAGACATGATGAAGAACCATCCCCCACTCCATGCTTGGAAAAGTGACAATTGAGAGACAAATCTGAAGAAGAAAGCCAGCATTCTAGGGATGGCAGGATGGAAAGATAGGCAAGTTCCTGCATCCAGGTGACATTGTTATGGCCCTATATTAACAATCACTGAGCCATCTATCTCCAGACTTCCCTTATGTAACTTAATAAATATATTTATTGCTTAAACCATTACTGATTAGGGTTTAGATTATACACATTGAAAAATCTTAACTGATACAGAGGGTAAGACCAAATTCTCTAAACACATTTCATAACTTGGATTTCAACTGTAAGAAAAAAATTACTATATTCAAAAAGTGACAACATATTAAAAAATTATGCTAATGTAAAAATTCTAGAAGTTATTGTATGATCTAGTTTGCTAAAAATTAAATCCTATAGCTTCCCAGTATGATCAGTTTCCATTCCCAGTATGATCAATAACCAAAAGACATCATGGAAATAATGACTTGAGAAACAAAAAGAATGTAAATTAGCTTATTTTAGAAGTAGTGGGAAAATTACCGAACAGGTTTGCCACTACCTTAACCCTCAGCATTTCCTCATTCTGTGTCTGTTAGAAAAATTTAAATAGTATAATAGTGAAGAATTCCAAGATAGTTGCAAAAAAATAAATAAAAGAACTACAACCTGAAGGCATTATTTCTGGAAACCTCTCTACATGTGAAATAGACACCAAAGTAAAGCAAACCTGTAACTATGACACAGCAGTCCAAGAATCTGCTGGATTTCTAAAAAAATAAACCCATTTTACATGAATAATTACTTTTATCTAATAGTGTAAGTTGTAAAAGTAAATCTTACAAACAAGAGATCTATTTACTTACTCAAAACATATACCTGGAAAATAATGGCAGCTGGGATGCCTTCTCCTGCTTAACGCTCTGATGAGAATATTGTTTTCTTTCTTTCTTTCTTTTTTAATGTAAAGCACAATCTTGAAAACATGACCTGAAAAGGGGTGTTTGCATGGTGGTGGTACTGAAGTGTGTCAGGGGCATTTACTGTTAACATTTTGGGTGGGATGAGAACAAGTAACAGACATTCAAAAGTAAGAAAGTTGCTTTCCTAATACACTATTTTCAAGAAGTTTGGTATGACCATCTGCAATTGCAGAAGCTGCTTGAGGAACCTGGGGAGGACAAACTATGTCAATGACCTCATCATACAGAGGTGAACTGCCCCTTAAGATAGAATAAATTAAAAAGTCCAGGAAAACATTAATTAAAAATGTAATAGGTGCGGTGCCTGGGTGACTCAGTTAGTTAAGTGTCTGCCTTAGGTTCATGATCCTGGGGTACCGGAATCGAGCTTCACATTGGGCTCCTTACTCAGCAGTGAGTCTGCTTCTCCCTCTTCCTCTGTGATTTCTCCCACTCTCACTCTTTCTCAAATAAGTAAAAATCTTTTTAAAAAATGTAATGGGTGAAAAATGCTTTGGGTGATTTCCTGTGTCAATGTAGGCTCATCAATTGTAACAAGTGTTATCACTTTTGTGGGTGATGTTGATAATGGAAGAAGCTATGTATGTGTGGGGTAAAAGGGTACTTTGCTCTCAATTCGGCTGTGATCCTAAAACTGCTCTTAACAAAATTAAAACTTTTTTAAAAATGTAATTTTTTTTAAAGCAGATACAAATACAATGATAGAAGCAAAAGAGTTTCTGGATTCAAACATAATTTTTCAAATTTAGCAAATTTAGTGGAGGAACTGAAAAAAGGGACAGTTCTAAAACTGAATTTGTAATCTGGAAATTAAATTGAGGAGCATTTACATTAAAAAGCAAAACTCCTAAGAAATATAATCATTAGTGAAAATTTTTTTTAAATAATGAAAGATGGCTGAGAAGTACTGAATGCAAATTCTAACATATCTCAAGGAGAAAAAGTGGAAGCTATAATTAAAGATAAAAATGTGATTATTAGGACAGGTTAAAGAAAGTTGTGCTTAAATGCTTAGGCTTCAAAACCAGACTGTCCAGGTTTGAGTCCAAATCCCACAATATTTGAGCGATATATTTGCAGTTTACTTGATTTTTTGTTACTTTTGCTTTTTAAATTACAAAATAGAATAAAAACAAAATGCCTAATTAACAGTTATTTTTTATTATATGATCAAAATATTTAATTATTTAATCCCTATTAAGAGTTTTAAATAAAAACCTGGCATATGATAAACATTCAGTAATTATTAGCACACTTATCATCGTTCATGTTATTAAGGATGGGAAAGTAAACATTACTAAAATACATATATAAATAGTAAATCTTCCAAAAGTACTTGGGAGAAGAGAAAATTTGAAAATGTTCAATTTAAGAGTATATTAAAAACACTTAAAATTATGACTACTGTTTCATTAACATGCAGTGTCATTTGGATACTTTTATTTTTATTTATTTTTTTAAAGATTTTATTTATTTATTTGACAAACAGATCACAAGTAGGCAGAGAGGCAGGCAGGAAGAGAGAGGAGGAAGCAGGTTCCCTGCTGAGCAGAGAGCCCTATGCACGGGTTCGGGCTCGATCCCGTGACACTGGGATCATGACCTGAGCCGAAGGCAGAGGCTTTAACCCACTGAGCCACCCAGGCGCCCCTCATTTGGATACTTTTAATAGAACATTTTCAGAATTTGACAAATCAAGCACACAAAAAATGGGTAGAATAGCAAGGAATATAATTATGTAACCAAAATTTTAAAATGTTTGTAAAAAATAATTTTCAAAACAAAGAGGAAGTCAAACAAATCGCAATTATTTGGAAATTTAGTGGTTGTGTTGGGCCAATAGGGCTCCCACTGAAAAACAACAAAGTTACTTTGCAAACCACATGAAAAATACATTTGAGAAAAAAAAAGGATGCCTGCCTGGGTGGCTCAGTTGGTTAAGTGTCTGTCTTCGGCTCAGGTCAGGATCCCAGGACCCTGGGATCCAGCCCTGCATCCGGCTCCTTGGTCATTGGGGTCTACTTCTCCTGCTGCTGCCTCTCCCCTTGCTTGTTCTTTCTCTCTTTCTCTGACAAATAAATAAATGAAATCTTAAAAAAAAAAAAAAAAGAAAGAAAGAAAAATACATTTGAGATCTTCAAAATCCCTAAATGTAAAAATAGAATCAACAAAGGTATGGATTGAAAAAAATTTTTTCAAACATTTTTATAAAATCATGTTGACAGAGGAACTCAGAGGCCTTTAAGACAAAAATCAATATATTTGATAACATAAAAATTGATATGCCTGTAATGGTAAAAGAACCATAAAGTAAAAGCATGAGCAAAAAAATAGATTGGAAGATCATATATGCAATACATGTAACAGAAAAAAGTTAAGTCACTAAATCAAAGATCTTACAAATTAATAAGCAAAAGGACAAAGAAAAACTTAAAGGTAAAATAAGCACAATGTGAAGCAGGCATTACATAGAAGACATGCAAATACAAGAAACTATACATAGTTCTCTACCTCCAAATAAATGTTATAAAATTAACACCTATTTTAAATCCTATATAAAGTTGAAATTATCACACAAGTTCCTTAAATCCACTATTAAAAAAAGGTAAGAAAAACAATAGTATACTTGAATATATTTTGATGTCTTCAAAATTCTAGTCAAATGAGAAATAGTCTTTCTAAAAAAATGATCAAGAGAATATAAAACAAATTGGAAGCTTTAATTCAATTAACTATATGTTTTTGAAGTAAAATATATCTGAATTAATGCTGCTGTATGAAGTCCTTTTATGATGTTATTAAAAAATTACTGGTAAACAGACTTAATATGTACTAATAAACATCTCTCTTTAATTGCTTTTTTAATAGAAGAGCTGTAAGAACATCTTATAGATAGTATAATTTTCATTCTTTCTCTAATTTATTTTCCAATAGTAGTAAATGTGCTATGACCTGATCTTTACCAGTTACACAACACATTCTAACCCTCTGTAAAAATAAAAGACCACTACGTGTAGTAATGATAAGAAATATCTTTATGTTTTAAATAAATTGCAAGATATCTCTATTAAATTTTTAAATGCTGGAGAGCCACCTAGATGTTGTTTCAATTCCATTATTATAGCAAAAATATTTCCTTTGTGAATTTCTAATTTTTAACTTTCAAATATTCCAGTAATCACATTTCATTTTTAAGAAAATAACTGCATATGTTTTAAACATACCAATTTAGATATAATAAATGCCGTATATAAAAACAGGAATTTTAAATCATTGGAGATTAAATCCTATATCATTTGCAATTTAATTGAATCAAAACTCATTTCATAGTTCATCTTTGATATTTTAAAGTCTCTCCTTGATTAAACTGAATTTAATTTAAGGTTTTCTTATTAACACCTTAAAAATTTCTGGAATACGGGGCACCTGGGTGGCTCAGTGGGTTAAGCCTCTGCCTTTGGCTCAAGTCATGGTCTCAGGGTCCTGGGATCGAGCTCCACATCAGGCTCTCTGCTCGACGGGGAGCCTGCTTTCCCTTCTCTCTTTGCCTGCCTCTGTCTACTTGTGATATCTCTCTCTGTCAAATAAATAAATAAAATCTTAAAAAAAATTTTCTGGAATACTATAGTACAGGCATCAGAAAAAATAAGTTCCCTGATTCCAAAGAAGTCACCTTCACATTGGGGGTAAAGTTCATTTGGCAGTTTCTTTAGGCATCTGGGGAGAACAACATCTAAGATAACAGCAAAGAAACATTCAAAACAATATGTGAATAAATGAGATAGAGATGGAGGGGATTAATAGAAGTCTGGACTGGGACTGAATCCCTGAGGAGCACTGTGATATGGAGAAATGAAAGAAAAAGAATGAGGGTAACTTAGAGAATAATATACCCAGAACCCAGTTAGGCAGTACCCATTCTCAGAAATCTGGAAGCAGAGGAATTAGATACCTAAAGACAAACCCTTATCTTTATCAAACATGATTTTCTTTTTACTCTTCTGAATATTCCAATACCCTGCTGGGCTCAGAACTTAAAATTAATTGGAATAAATTCCCATTTGAAATTATTGGTTGAGCTTTATTCTGGGTCTAGAGATGAAATTGTTATTTCAGTTATTCAGTTATTATTCAACTGCCTTATAAGAGAGGTGCATTATTTATACTGTGGGAACAAACATTTATCAATGCCTCTGAAGTCACCCCCATTTTTTCCCAAATATCTGATAAAATCTGAAATGTATTGGACAGTATGAATAAGACTCTCACGTCTCAATTACTCTCAGGTAAGAAAGATATACTCTGTGCTGATAACACAGATTAGAAATATTTTGCAGTTGGGAGACTGAAAAATTAGGATTTAATAGTAGAGTTATTAACTTACCCAAAATATTTTCACTCTAAATTAAATATACATGCATACTGGCAGCAAACTGGTTTTAACAAACTCTGACCGCCACAACCCCATCACCTACTTCTCACTCACACAGCTTATTATCGACTGACTAGCTAACAAATGATATAAACCAATAAGGAAGACTTTAAAGTGTGGATCGATTCCCATAAAACATAGAAATTAGGGGTGCCTGGGTGGCTCAGTGGGTTAAAGTCTCTGCCTTCAGCTCGGGTCATGATCCCAGGGTCGTGGGATCGAGCCCCACATCGGGCTCTCTGCTCAGCGGGAAGCCTGCTTCCTCCTTTCTCTCTCTGCCTCTCTGCCTACTTGTGATCTCTATCTGTCAAATAAATAAATAAAAATCTTTTTAAAAAAACATAGAAATTAATATAAATATCAATTAAATTTCTGCAGCAACCATTATATTATGCATATGTGCTCATTATCTCTAGTTATCCAATTTATACTATTACAAAGGGAGGTAGAACCCTTGCCTTTTCCTATTTTAACAAGGATATAAATGGTATAATTAAAGCCCTCCAAATGATTGCAAATAAATATCATTTTGTTTTCTTTATGCACTGTACTGGTATCATATTATTTAATTATTTGATTTACACAGGCACAAGCTAAGAATTTAATCACTGTATTCATGTCCTCATAATATTACTTCTGGGCCACAGTAGTGATCACATAATTATTCTTCCATCTTCATGTACCAGACACCATGCTAAGTACTTCTATTATTATTCTTTCAAAACTATACCTTATATAAATTTTTGTGTTCAAAGCAATTGTGGCTATAAGTCAATGTCCATAATTTTATGCAATGTCCAATTTAAGTATGAACCCCTTAAACTTCAAATACAAGATCCTCTACTCTCCTACCTATTTTTCTAGCCCTACCCCCAAATTGTTTCCTTAGACAGATTTATCATTCTAGTTAATTCATTGTCACCAACAGAATTTTGTCAAATATTTTGTGAATTCTGACTTAGTTGTCCTAGCAGCCTTTATTAACCATAGAAAATACTTCCTTTAATATGTTATGCCTATCCATTTTAAATTTAACTTTTTAAATCTTTTTTTTAATTTAATTTTACTTTTTCAGTGTTCCAAGATTCATTGTTCATGCACTACACCCAGTACTCCATGCAATATGTGCCCTCCTTAATACCCAGCACGAGGCTCACTCAACCCCCCACCCCCCTCCCCTTTTTTTAATCTATTGCCTGCCAAAGCTACTACTCTTTCCTTTAGACTCTTAAATAATTATTTGTTGCCTACAAAGTTTATTTGGCAATTCATATATACTGTCAATGCATAATAATAAAAAACAACATTAAGCCCTTATTGTGTGTTAAGCACTTTCACGTATCATATTATTTCATCCTTAAAACAACACTACTTGGAAGATATTGATATTACTATTACTACCACTAAATTTATCTTAGAAATAAAGAAACAGGGCACATGGGTGGCTCAGTGGGTTGAGCAACTAACTCTTGGTTTCAGCTCAGGTCAAGATCTCAGGATTGTGAGATTGAGCTCCTTATGAGGCTCCATGCTTGATGTGGCATCTGCTTGAGATTCTCTCTCCTTCTCTTTTGCCTCACCCCCTGCTTACTCATGTGTGCATGCTCTTTCTCTCTTTCTAAAATAAAAGAAAGAAGGAAGGAAAGAAAGAAAGAAGTAAAGAGGAAGGAATGAAGGAAAGAAGGAAAGGAGGAAGGGAGGAAGTGAGGTAGAAAAGAGGAACAAAAGCCTTTAGAAAAATTAAGGAGCATATCCAAGGTCAAACAGCCAGTAAATAGCAGAGACAGGCTTCAAATCTAGAACTGTCTCATACTAGGCTCTTTTATCATTTTTATCACACTTTTACTATTATTTCAAATTGCACTTAGTATTTCCCTTAATCTCTACCTTCCTTTCTTGTAAGTATAGTTTCCTTTTGGAACTATGGTATGAATGTATTACATTACAGGTGTTCTATACATTCTGTCATCATATAAGTACCTACAACACAGAGATCTACTTCAAAGTAGTAATATTAAATTTTGGAGATTGTGACAAAGCTAGATAGCCACAACAAAACTAAATTCTGTGCAGAAAGCACTGATGTTTACACATAATCATGTTAAACAAGATCCAAAGATGAGTTAAGATTATGAATTAGCCAGATACCCCAAATGGAAAACTGACTAAGCTTCTTTATAACCTAACAAATGAATGAGAAGCTAATAAATTCTAACAAACAAACCATGGAAGTGAGAAAGGACTGACTCAGTAGATAGGGGAGCACAGAAGGGAAGTAGCTGTGAGCTGATTTAGAGGCAAAGGCAAGGAGGAAAGAAAAACACAATGTCTCCATATTGTACAAGCTTCTACTCCCATCCTTATAACATCTGAAAATGTACTCAAGAGAGATGTTCTCAAGTAGGAATGAAAATACTTAATTCCTGATACATTGAGTAAACTTATTGCCAAGGAAGCCCACCTGTATGTGTCAGACTTGGAAAATGATCATCCCAATAGACTCTAATTAGGTGGAAGTGTCTCAGGGCCTTATGCAAATAAATCCACTCTACCACAGCAGACAAAATGACTTTTCAAAGTATACAATACTCCTCTGCTTTTTAAAAAAAGCTGGTAAATATTCAAAACATAGCATTGTCATTTTCATATTCAAATGAAGAATTAATGGAACCCAAAAGATAGGATTTGATTGTTTCTTTAAAATACCCATAATTTCTTTTTTTTTTTTTTAGTAAGCCCTGTACCCAGCATAGAACCCAATGTGGGGCCTGAATTCACAACCCCTGAGATCAAGACCTGAAAGCTCATAATTTTTTATTAAAAAAATGTAGAGCAAAGACAAGGATTATTTCCACTTAAGTCTTAACTTTTCCATCCATTATGAATATCAATCATATATTAGTTAGGTTGTTTATTTTTAGCACAAAATTTATTAAGGCATTCTTTGGGAGAGGAAATGTTTAATTTTAAAATCACATCCTGACACAGAGCAAAGTGATTAAATAAGCAAGGAAGTCCATTGACTCTAACTTGAAAATATTAAATTTGCTCAAAATATTATAAAGATTAGCTTTCTGTGAGCATACATCAAATCTCTTGAAAACAATAATAATCAAAAGACACCAGCGTATACCATTAACTGTCAGGTTAATCTAAAATGTATAAAATTAACATTCTTTTCAAGTGATTAGTATAGTTCCTTACTGTCCTTTCATCAAAGATAAATTCTTCCCACTGACTCTAAAGATGAACTACAAACTTACTGAGCCTGCCTAAGTTTACCTGTAACATTTCATTCCTAAAGACCATAAGTTTTCCTCACTGTCCATATTATCTCTCCCTGTTCATACTGGTTTTCCTAGTTGGAGTATTTCCATTTACTCACTTATTCATTCTCTTAGTCATCCCCTTATAAATGCCTTTGCTTTAAACAATGTATGTATCTATGTCAATCACTACACCTATGGAAAAGGGGTATAAAGATTAGATTAATTTCAATGAGTTTACAGTAGAATGAAAACAAAAACATAACAAATTAAAAAGTCACATGACAAAAACCAACACCACAATCTAGGGACTTACACAAAATAAATCAGGGCACAGGGGAAAGAGAGAGACTATTTTGTCAGAGAAAGGAAACTTGGTGAGTTTTTTGAGAATGCATGAAAGTTTGTGAAACAACAACAACAACAACAAAAGAGCATGTTATTGCAGGCACAGGAAACAAGATGTACAGAGGCATGGAGACAAAAAAAAACCCTTCAGGGATCTATAAGTAGTTCTTCATGGCTGGGGAAAAAGGGTGCACTGGACAGGTGAATTCATTCATGAAGGTCTTTGAAACCCATGCAAAGAAATTTAAATTTTATCGTAGAAGTGACTAGAAGGGACTGAAGCATTTTATGCAAGGGAGCAACATAATCATATATGACTTTTACAAAAGTCATTCTAGTGACAATGTGGATGGTTAAATGAGGGGTTTCATATATTGGATATTCTTCATATAAGATTGTGGTGGTCACAATGTATTGGCAAGAAATAAGGAGAGCCCATGGGGTGCCTGGGTGGTGGAGTTGGTTGAGTAGCTGACTTTTGGTTTTGGTTCAGGTCATGGTCTCTGGGTCTTGGGATCAAGCCTTGCATGGTGCTCTGCACTCAGTATGGAGTCTACTTAAGATTCTTTTGCCCTCACACTCTCCCCTCCCCACTGCTCACTCTCTCTCCCTTTATCAAATAAGTAAATCTTTTTAAAAAAGTAAAAATGAAAGAAGAATTAAGGAGAGTTTGAAGAATTATAAAATTGGTATTAAAAAAAGATGGAATGAAAAGTAAAACACCAATAATAATAATTGTAGGTAAAAATTCAGTTCTTATAATGTGCTAGACATTGTTCTCAGGCTTATATAATCTCATTTAATACAATGATCTATGAGGTAGGTATTATTACTAAGCTCAGTTTTTACAGATAAGGAAACTGAAGCATAGTGTCTTAGTAAATTGTTCATTTCCAGAACTATAAAATATGGTTTGACTGCATTACTTGTGTTCTTAGAGTGGTGTTATCATGGTCAATGCATGAGGCCACACAATGTGAGCAAGGCACAGATGATCCTGGTGACTCCTTCAATATAGGTTCTATTCTATAGAATTCTATAAAATAAAGGGATAGTGCCTCTCGTCATTGATTTATAAACTAACTCTACTTAGAGACATAACTCAAGCTCCTTAACTTCATGACATGTTCCTGGCCACTCTAACTGACAAGGAACTTGCTCTTCCTCCAAATACCATAGTTCTAGTCAAAACCAACTTCCACTTAATCATGTACTGTCTTTCCTGTTCTTGTAATAAGAGTTGGTTTTGTTTCCCTATTACAGATAAGGAGAATTTCTCAGGTTTCATTTCAGTAATCCTTGGCTCCATTACAATATTGTCAAATAATAGGGTGTGTGTGTGTTTTGATTTGTACGTCTGCTTGGAGACATGCTTACCAAAATCCAAAAACAAAGAGCCAGATCAATGAGAGACATGAATAGAATACCAACCATTGTCTCAATATTAATAAGAGCAAGAGGATGAGATAAAAATAAATATTTTATGATTTATAATTTTTATTATTGAGAAATACTAGTTTTGTAAGAATTATCAAGGCAGCAAACTGTCCAACCTACTAAATAATAATGTATAATTAGTTAAGTCACTCACATCTTATTTTTAGATTTAATGAGCTAACTTGCTAAAGAAGAGCATTAAAAAAAATTCTCAGATTAAATGTTTGAACTTTATTAGATAAAATATACATATTCAAGGGAAACTTATTTTCTCCCATCTAGGGTGCTATCAAGTCATCTAACAAATGCTCACAATAGGTCAAAAGATAAAACCAGGCAAGATGGCTCCATGTAAAGCTCTTATTGTTAAGAAAGGGCCTCAACATGTCAATGACTATTCAATCATCTCACCTTTTTGGAAATCATCTTCTCCCTTGGGTTCTAGGACACTGTCATAGTTCTAGTTCTGCTCTTTTGCTGGGTTCTTTGGTGGCTCTTTTCATCTTTTGAAGTATGGAATTAATCAAATTTGCTCCTTGAATTCAGCCCTTTCTTTTTAATACTGTTTTTATCAGAGTCTTTATTTATTTTTGTGGTTTGAATATCATATTTCTTTGTACACAATTCCCAAATCTACATCTGTAGTCATTTCAAGATTGTATCATAAACCCACCACAGCACTTAAAACACAAAAAAACTTACATAGTGTAAGTACTTAATAAAACTCATGAATTTAACTGTGAATCTGTAGTATCAGAAAAAAAATTTTTTTCTTCTAAAAGCTAGCTTTTTAAAACTGATTTTTTATATAGCAAAACACACACAGTAAAGAGCTACAATTCAGTATCATAGCTTTTGCCAAATTGTAGTGGGTTTCCAGAAAAAAATAAAACTATATGTAAAATTTTTGTGTAAATAAGAAAATAGAAAATGTGCCCTGATGCATTCTATGAATTATATGTATCTTATTGTATATCATAACATCCTATTATATATATGTAATAGGATATATATAATTATATAATATGTAATATAAATATAATAAGCTATATATGATTACAGAATATATAATAAGTAACAATTGGGACATTTGCATTTAATATTCTATGTGTTGTGGATAAGCACATATTTTATTACATATGAATTTTATTACATATATATATACACACATATATAAATAAAATGAAATGTTGTATGTATACCAATGAAACATAGACTATTAAGCAGAATTTTTGCAAGAATTTTCTGAGAATGTTAACCTTATATTTTTATAATTTTAAATTGTATAAAATAAAATCTATTTATATAAAGGTTAGAGAGATGATAGCTATTTGTGTAACAGAGTGCTTGGTGAAATTTTCTTATTGTGAAAGTACTTTTTTCCTGTTGTTTCAGAGTAACAAGGATTTAAGTCTGCAGAACTTGCACAGAGATTTAAAAATTGTAAAATCGGTTTTGTGAACTTTAGCTCACTTTCTAACTCAAGAGATTATAAGCTGAGATCAGGAAACTGATGACAATGCTTGTTGGGTGAGACTTTGTCAGAGTCCCACAGTCTTCTCCTTTCTGACTTAGTCCTCTCTCCTGGGGAATCAAAGCAATGAGATAGGAATTTGATAGAGGAAGTGTGTGATTCTCCCTCTCCCATCAGCCAGGAGGGCTCACAAGAGGTAACCAGTGTAGGACTGCCCAGAGAAAGGAATAAAACTGGAGAATTGCCAGAATATGTAAACTGATGTAAAAGAAAGGCGGTAGGTCTTCCACTACCTGAAGCCATGGATGAATTAAATAGTCCCCTATAGGAAAGAGCACACTTCCAGGGAGTTACAGGAAAAAGAATATATAAAAGACTGCATTTGGACATCAAATCACAAAGGATAACCATAGAATTACCTCTAATATCCACCCTCCTTTCCTTCTTGATCCTGGCTGACAGGAGCGTGAAAAAGCATCTAGTAAGTTGAATGGGATGCACAGTTAAAAAACAGGAATAACCCCTTTCCCCACTGCAGAATTATGGCACAATAAGGCACAGCCTGTGCCTTCAAACAGCAGCAGTTCGAAATTTTGATATGAAGACAGGATTGGAAATTTTAGTATATAAAAAAATGCAGTTATTTGGGTTAATACATAGGATCTGAGATTTCACCCAGAAAGCAGAGAAGAATAATGCTACACGGCCTGTTTAAAAACTTCAGTATGAAAAAGAAATAAAGCTATTTTATAATTTCACTCTACTGTGTTCAACTTTTTTAATACACATTTTTTAAGTAAATGATTTTCTCTTCACGTGATTTCAAATGTGCATTTTTAAAAGAAAACTTCTATTAATTAACTGGAAATTTCTTTTAATAATTTCTGAGTTTCTTCAACTTAAATATTTCCTTTTTAATTGTTGCTAAATTTTATAATGTCAAAAATACATTTTAATAAAAGATAGGGCATAGAAATGTATATATATATTAAATACAAAAGTTTGTAAAGTATAAAATATGTTTACAATCGCATGTGTGAGGGGGTGTGTGTGTTATCATACCATATCATACTGAGATGACTCAAAAGAAATTTGATTTTCTTTGATTGTTCTTTGAAAAATTAGAAAGGATAAAATGAATTTAAAACTTTAAAATACTTAGAGTCATTAAATTGGTGGTCTTGTAAAGGAATATAATTTTTTCTCTCTTTTCCTTATCTAAAACAATATAATAGAAAAATATTTTGCTTTTAATGTACAAATCAATTTTAAGAAAAGCAAAACCAAACATTCTTGCTGTACAATCTTGAAAAATTGTGTCACACTAATTTTTTTTAGTCCAGTTTACATTGATAGCATGGAGGAAGGACAGGAGTTTGTATCTAATGAAAAATGAACTTGATCCTTAAACTGTATTTTTTCACCTACGTTCACTATACTCAGATAATGCTCACTTGTTTATAAAACTGTTAGAAGTTTAAAAATTGAAGAGTAAAGATATCATTACCATTTTTTTTCTTTGTAGTGTTTGATTCTCTGGTAAACATAATAAAAAAAGCAAATATTGGCAAAGAAGCCAAGTAGAAAGAGGAAAAAAAAATAACCTTTTATTTGAGAAAAATTAAAAAAATTCTCCTTAGAACAAACCTTTGAGAGTCATAATATTTTTATTTGTTAATGTCCTATTAAATAAATAAATAAATAAATACAGTTACTAAAATTAGGCAAAGAGCAACATGTCCTAAAACTTACATTTCTTACAGGGGACAGTGTTGGGAAGGATAATTTAAATTTTTAGCAATCTGAAATAAATTGTAGTTAGTAATCACATACTTCTTCTTCAGCAGACTTAAAAGCCTTGCTAACAGTTAATGAAATTAACTGCCTTTATTTCTATCCTATTTTTTCAAAATACTCTATCAGAAGTAGAAAAAAAAAAAAAAAAGGACTTTAGAGCTGTGAACTGCCTGTCAGCCAGTTGGCAATAAAAATCTATCACTGTAGTACTGATAGTCCCTGGCATACTGTAGCACTACAACTGATAAAACTTTTAATGGTTCTGAACAGGAATGGGGTATTGGCAGATGAGAATGCATAGGAAATTACAATATTTCAGACCTTTGAGATATTGGGGGATGAGTAATTTTAAGAACCACAGAATAGAATGACTATTCTATTCTTGGTGATATCAATACACTGGAGAAAGACCGAAAAGGTTGAATAAAATCAATCATCAGCTTAAGGTGAAGTATGCAATCCAAGGGCTCCATGACAGGATATAAATGAAATCTCCTCTTCTATAGTTGGAAGACAGAAAAAGCTGAGTAGTGGGCCTAGTATTGAATTATAAGGATAGCATATCTCAAGACAAGGTTGTAGTCACAGCCCAAGCAAGTATTCTGTTGAACCTAAAACTTGGAATAATGGCTTTAAAATCTGAATACAAAATAAATAAATAAATAGATAGATAGATAGATAAATAAATAAATAAAATCTGAACACATTAAGAGTCACAATGACCACCTCTTTACATGAGAAACATGGAGACTACATTTAAAAATGGAGTTTTCACCAGGTCTAGTTTACAGTAACTCCATGGGGTCCATAGACCTACCTCATGGCAATTTCCAAGGGCCTTAAATGTATAATTTGAATGGAGACATGGTAGAGCCCTTACATTGGTTTCTTGGTCTTTGTGATAAGAGCTCTTATTAAGGAAGTTTATGTGGAAGCCTATGAAACAGTCCTCTTCCTACCCTCTTCAACTTTAGCCAACACAGTAAATTAAAACAGTATCACAGACATCATCAAGATTGCAGACTAAGAGGTCCTACTCTGCCCTAATTCCCTCAAAAAAAAAAAAAAGGATTTAGCAACTATCTACAAATGAAAATAGCTGTGAGAGAATGCTGGAATATAATTAAGATGCTGCAACACACCACCAAAGCACAAAAAACAAGAATGGCCATATAGAAAAAGGAAGGAAACATTTCACCTGTGTCACCTTATTCCCTAGGCCAGCATAGCTCAGTGCCAAGAGAAATCCTCTCCATGGTGAATTCTCAGAGCAGATGACATGATCATCCTTCACCACTGAGGACCTCCACAGTATTTGCCAGTGTGGACGCACCTGTTGGACACAACAGAGCCAACACTGCCAGGCTTCCCTGGAATTGGAGCTACTTTGTGCTTCCAGAGCTAGCACCTCCATAGCTCTCTGAGTATTGGCACATGGACACCTTGGACCCAGAGCCATTACCACACACTTACCCTAATCCGAGGAGGGTACAGAAAGCCTACTTAAATAAATAATGACCAAAAACTTCCAAAGCATGGAGAAGGAAGACATCAAGATTTGAGAAACAGAAAGATCCCAAGTAGGCTGAATATAAAGACGACTCTATCAACACATACTATGATTAAATTTTTAAGTCAAAGACAAAGATGGTTTTGAAAATAGCAAGAGGAAAGCAATTTATCACGCTAAAGATTATCAGGAGAGAGTAGAACAATATATTTCTGGAACCAAAAAACAAACAAACAAACAAAAAAATAACAACCTGCCAATGACCATATCTGTCAAAAATGAGGAAGTTCATCACCACTAGACACACCTTAGAAGAACTGCTAATGGAATTTCTTCAAATTGAAAGAAAGGCATGCTAAACACCAATGTGAAAGCACATGAAAGCATAACTCTCACTGATACAGGTAAACATACAGTCAAATACAAAATAAGGCAACATGGTAATGATGGTATAAAAATTACTTCAAATCCGAATATAAAAGTTTAAAAACAAAAATATTAAGAATAACTATAACCACAAAAAATTGTTAAGGGATACCCAATATAAGAAGAAGTAAACTCTGACTACAATTACACAAAGTAGGGGAGGGATGAGAGTGTAGAGACTTTCTATGTGATTGAAGTTAAACTGTTATCAATTTAAGAAATGAAATTACAAGATATTTAGTGATACATAAAAGATAAAGAGAAAAGAATCAAAGTAAATCACTATGAAAATATCATCAAATAACAAATGATGATGACAGTAAACAACTACCAAACAGAAAGAAACCAATTAATAAAATGCAATAGTAAATCCTCTCTTATCATTAGCACTTTAAATGTAAATGGATCAAATTCCCCAATAAAAAAACACAGAGTGGCTGAAGAGATCAAAATAAAACAAGAACCAATAATACTCAATGATATACTACTTTAGATTTAAGGACACATATAATAATGGACTTTAATAGCCCACATTCAGAAGTGGACAGAGCATCCACACAGAAAATCAGCGAAGAGCTGACTTGAGCAACACTATAGACCAAATGGACCTAACAGACATACACAGAACTTTACCCAATAGCAGTATAGTCTTCTCAAATGCACAAGGAATGTTCCTAGGATAGATCACATGTTAGGTCACAATCATTCTAAATATATTTTTCAACAACAATGAAATGCAACTAGAAATCAATAACTATAAAGAGACGGGAGAATACACAAATATGTAAAAACCAAACAACATATTTCACCAACCACTGGGTCAAAAAAGAAATCGCAAGGCAATTAAAAAAAATCTCAAGACAAAAAAACAAAAAACAAAAGAATCCACATCACATACCAAACTTATGGGATGTAGCAAAAGCAGTCCTAAAAAGAATATTCATAATGCTAAATGCTTATATTTAAAATATTTCAAATTAACTTTATGCCTTAAGGAACTAGAATAAGAACAAACTGAGCCCAAAGTTAGCTGAAGGAAGAAAATTGTGAAGATTAGATCAGAGATAAACCAAATAGAGGATAAAAAAAATTTAAAAATCAATAAAACTAAGGTTTTCTTTTAAAAAAGATAAAATTGACAAACTCTTAGCCTAAGGAAAAAAGAGAAGTTTTAAATATATAAAATCAAAAATGAAAGAGGAAATATTACAACAGATGGTTCAGAAATAAAAAGGCTTATTAAAGACTAATATGAACAGTTATATGCCAACAAATTGAATAACCTAGAAAAAAATGGATATATTTTTAGAAATATACATCTTACCAAAAGTAAATCAGACAAATAGCAGCCTGAGCAGATGGGTAACAAATAAGGAGACTAAATCAGTAATCAAAAACCTCCCAGTATGAAAAACCCAAGACAGAATAACCTCATAAGTGAACTCTATCAAACATTCAAAAAGGATACCAACCATTCTTAAAACTCTTCCAAAAAAATAAAAGAAAGGTCACTTCCAAACTCATTTTATGAGGCCAACACCACTCTGATATTAAAGCCAAAGACACCATTAGGAAAGAAAACTTGGGCCAATATCCCTGAATAACATAAGCACAAAAACAAAAACAAACCTAAATAAAATAAATTCCACAGTACCCTGAAAGGATTATACACTGTAATCAAGTGAATTTTATCCCTGGAATGCAGGGATGGCTCAATATTCATAAATTATACAATGTGATTCACCACAGTAGAATTAAAGGGTTTTCATTAATTAACATGATCATATTAATAGATACAGAAAAAACATTTGACAAATTCAACATCCATTCATGATCAACAGTGAGCTATAGAAGGAATGTACCTCAACAAAATAAAGGCCATATAAAAAATGCTAATAGCTAACAGTATAATCAATGAAGGAAAAACTTGAAGATTTTTTTCTAGTATCTAGTCCAAGGAAGAATACCCAGGCTTGCCATTTCCATTTAACATAGTCTGAATTACTAGACAAAGAAATTGAATGGAAGATGAAGAGGAAGAAAGGGGGGGTGGGGAAGAGGAGGAAGAGAAGTAGAAGTAGAAGCAGAAGCAGAAGAGAAGAAGAAGAAGAAGACCACCTCCACCACCACCACCACCACTGATGATGAAAAGGGGGAGGGAGAGAAGAGGAGGAACAAAGAAAGAAAAGACATGCAAATAGGAGGGAAGGAAGATAAATTATCTGTTTACAATCCTCAACTTTCTGTGAAATCACAGAAGATCCCAAATAGCCAAAAGAATCATAAAAAAGAAAAAAGCTGGAGTCATTACACTTCCTGATTTCAAACCATATGATAAACTTACAGTAATTATAATAGTATGATACTGGTTTACAAATAGACACATAGACCAATGGAACAGAATAGAGAGCTCAGAAATAAACTCCCACATATATAGTCAACTAATATTTGCCAAGGGTACCAAGAACATTCAGTGGGGGAAACAATAGTCTTTTCAACAAGTAGGGCTGGGAAAACTGAATAAACACATGCAAAAAAATGAAATTGGACTCTTATCTTATTTACAAAAATTAGACTAAAAGATAGGATCTGATATCTTAAAACTCCTAGAAGAAAACATAGGAAAGAAGCTTCTTCACATTGATCTTGACAATCATTTTCTTGGATACAATATCAAAAGCAAATGCAACAAAAGTGAAAATCAACAAGTGGGACTATATCAAAACTGAAAAGCTTCTTAACAGCAAAAGAAACAATCAACAAAATGAAAGACAAAACACATAATGAGAGAAAATATTTGTAAACCATATATCAGATAAGGAGTTAATATCCAAAATATATAAGGGACTCCTACAACTCAATGACAACAACAATTAAACACAATCTTATTTAAAATGGGCAGAAGAACTAGATATTTTTCCAAAGACAACTGAGTGGCCAATAAATACATAAAAGATGCTCAACATACCTAATCATCAGGGAAATGCAAATCAAAGCCAGAATAGGAAATCACTTCACACATTGTAACAGAATGGCTATCCTCAAGAAGACAAGAGATAACATGTGTTAGTGAGAATATGGAAAAAAATAAACCCTTATACAATGTTGGTAGTAATAGCAATTGGTTCAGCCAATATGTAAAGCAATGTGTAACTTCCTCAAAACAGTTAAAAATAGAACTACCATATAATTCAGTAATTCCACTTCTGGGTATATACCCAAAAGAAATGAAGACAAGATATTGAAGAGATATCTGCACTTCCATGTTTATTATCGCATTATTCACAATACCCAAAATATGGAAACAACCTTTATCTGCCAATGGGTGAATAAGAAAGAAGATATGTTATCTATATAATAGAATGTTATTCAGTCATGAGAAAGAAGAAAATACTGTCATTTGTGACATGGATGGACCTTGAGGACATTACACTAAGTGACATAAGCCTAAAGACAAAAACTGTATGATATCATTTGTATGTGAAATTTTAAAAAGCCATACTCAAAGAACAAAGGCATTACATTTCTTGATCTCAAATTACATTATAAAGCTATGATAATTAAAACAATATGCTACTGGCATAAAAGCAGACATGTAGACCAGTGGAACAGAATAGATATCTCAGAAATAAATCCATGCAGTTATGGTTTCTGATCTTCTGCAAGAGTACCAAGAAACATACTGAGTAAAGGATAGTCTCATCAGTAAATGTTAGGAAAACTAGATATCCATATGCAGAGCAATAAACATGGATTCTTATCTCACATCATATACAAATATCATCTCAAAATGGGTTAAAGCTTTAAGATAAGACCCGAAACCATAAAACTCTTAGAAGAAAACAGAAATCTTCTTGACCTTGTTTTAGGCAATGATTTTTTGGATATGACACCAAAAGTACAGGGAACAAAAGCAAAATAGACAAGTGAGACTGCATCAAACTAAAAAGCTTCTGCACAGCAGAAGAAAAAAATGACATAGTGGAAGGCAACCTATAGAATAGGAGAAAATATTTGCAAACCATTTATCTGGATGAGGTTAACATATATCCAAAATATATAAGAAGCACAACTCAATTTAAAAAGTGAGAAAAGAATCTAAATAACCATCTCTCTCTCTCAAAAGAAGACATAAAAATGACCAACAGGTATATTAAAGTGTTCAACATCACTAATTACCAGGAAAAAACAAATCAAAACCACAATGAGTCGTCACTTTACACCTCTTAGAATGGTTACCATCAAACAGACAAAAGGTATTGACAAAGATGTGGTGGAAAGAGAACACCTGTACATGGTTTGTAGAAATGTAAATTAGTACAACCATTATTGAATACAGTGTAGAGTTTCCCCCAAGAAACTTAAAAATAGAACTACCATACAATCCAGCAATCCCACTTCTGTGTAGACAACTAATGAAATGAAAAGAAATGAAATGAATAAATAAATAAATAAAACGATTTCTAAGAAATATCTGTATTCCCATGTTCATTGCAGCATTAGTCACAATAGCCAAGATATGGAAATAATTTAAAGGTCTATGCATGGATGAATGGATAAAGAAGATCTCAACTGCTACAACATGGATGAATCTTGAGGACAGTATGTTAAGTGAAATCAGCCAGACATAGACAAATTTTGTAGGATCTCACTTATATGTATAATATAAAATACTCAAACTCATAGGAGCAAAGAGTAAAATGTTGGTTACCAGGGGCTGGGGTTAGAAGAAATGAAAAGCTATTGCTCAAAGTTTCAGTTATGCAAGATGAGTAAATCGTACAGGTCTAATGTACAGCATGGGGACTAAAGTCAACAATACTGTACTGTATGCTTGAAATTTGCTAAGAGGTTAGATATTAAGTCGTCTCATCCTGAAAAGATTGTTAATTATGTGCCATGATGACTATGGTAACTAGCTTGATTGTTTTGATAATTTCACTTTATTTACATGTGAGATAAATAGATACAATTTTTATTTTTTAATTACACCTCAACAAAACTGGAGAAAAAAATACTACATCCCAGGCAGAATGGCAGATAAGTGCTACCTTCATAGACCCACTACAGAATTCAGAGGTGGTGGTCCCATCACATTCCCATTTTAATTCATGAGTTTTGCCCTCATCAAATGAACAAACAAACAAATAGATTCTGAAAGATTAGAGTTGACTACTACTTGGTCTACTACGTGGACCAAGAAGTAGCTCTCATTATAGCTGCTGTGCCAAGTGTGGTATTTTTTTCTAAAGCATATTGAAATGGCATCAGGTACATATTATGTGGCCATTGAGTGGCAAATGTACTCTTTTTCATCTCTATCAAGAAAGATCAGAAACATTACCCATTCACATGTGATCAACAACCATATGGTTTTATATTGTATCATTTTTTATCTTTTTCTTTCTTTCATAGTTTCATCCATCCTAGTTCTGAGAATGTTGTAGGTTTTTTTTTTACTTCAGTCCATAGTGATAAATAGTTTGGCTTTATTTGGTTTCATTGGCTCTTTTCTACTCTGAATATCTTGACCACCTTAAATCTAAAACTGGATTTCTCTTAGTCACAGTTCTAGTCAAACCACATTTGATTCCCATGGAGAATATCCAAGAGACCCAGAAAGATATTGAACTTTAATTTTTTGACCAGCTGATAGTGTCAAAATTATAAATACAAGCCAAGGATTTTCTTCAGGTAAAACCTTACAGCTGTAAAGGAATCAATCCCTTGATCACCTTACCGTTGTTCTTGAGATTAACAGGATAAGCATGCATTCTTAATTTGTCAAAAAGACCTTTCATGATCTGTCCTCTGTTTTCCTCTCCTCAAACCATCTGTTCCCTCTCCCTTATCTCAAACTACCCTTCTTCTTCATTCAGTGATCCAACTACATTGGCTTTGTCCTAGTTATCAAAATACGCTATATAATCCCTGCCAGTGGGTGGTATGTTGTTGAAGGCATCCCTTATTAAAATTTCTTAAGCAAATTTCAAGTTCAATATTAATAGTATAATTTTCATATTTAAAAGATATATTTAATACTTAAGAATTCACTGAAGATACTTGGATTTAAATATCTGAAAGAGATCAAGTTTTATAATAATGATACTTTGTTGTTTATGGAAAAAAGCAAAGACTCGTTTCTTACTGTTGCATCACGTGAAGGTGGGTGCATCTCAGCAAGCATAAAGTTTTTGAAGTCTTCATTGACAAATCCTTGGAAACGCTGAGGTATGAAAGAAGCTGTTGACTCATTTTTTTCAATCAGATTGTTATGTACCTTTGTTTGAGGTCTAGCTGAACCTTTCAGTATTATATAAAATCCATCATTTCCAACCACTGTAACAAAACAAAACCAAAAAAGCTATACTGTTGACTTTATTTCCCAGGTTTTCTGATATAGACATGACCACAACACGTATTATAGTTGCTTTGCTTTTAGTAGATTTCTCTTAGTTTATGCAATGAGAACTCTAATGTAGCAGTTGGGCATTCACAAATAATTTACTCAAATAAGAATAAAGAACACTATACTCAAATACTATACTCAAATCCTATACTCAAAAAAGAATAGTAAAAACATGTCTCTATATTTGGAGAATTCTTTTCTGACAATTATAATAATTGATCCTCTTATGGAACTGATAGATTCTAGAAAAAGAACCATGGTAACATGTTACAATTGATAGATTTAAGATATTTTAAGAAAAAAAGGATCAGAAAATTCTTTGAATTTTTTAAAATGTTCTCTTCACCTCAAAAATGCAATTTTGCTTATTTTATATAAGTAACTATATATATTAATTTTTATTTGTCTTTCGTCTGGGTATGATGATGATTGCTCATAGACGCTCATTTAGAAAGAGAGATCATTATTAGAAACAAAAGTTTTTTCCAGTATTTCTTTTGCTCCACATTGTACCTCTCCATAATCTTCCTAAAGTTTAACTATGCTTCTGTAAGTATGGTTGGTTTACTCAGTTGTGAGCATTTTGAATGCGACTTAAATCTGTTCTAGTTCTTCTGAAGCCTGACCTTTTAAAGAAGCAGAGCATAGGACTGGATTATGTCATTTTCCAATTGTTTACATTATTTTATAGGATTGGAGCAAATTATTCAAGTGTTGTGAGAAGAACTTTTCTCAAATTTTGCTTATTATCTTGCAATAAATAGAAACTTTACAAATTGATTTTTAGGAACAATTGTAGGTTTTTGTTTTGTTTTGTTTTGTTTTGTTTTCCTAAGAAATGACAACTGCTTGTCTTCTCTGCTTTTTTCTAAATAGTGCTTTATTAGTGGGGCTTTCTTGGTAATCATCTGTACACAGTGACTATAGGATAGTGATTTTCAGTCTTCTTTAAAGCAAGAGTTGTGTTTGCTTGAATGCCTGAACTTAAAATAGATTCCTTTCTGGATAGCACAATATCACTTCTTACTAAACATCTAATCTATGTGGTTAAAGCACTGTAGAAACATTGCTTTTAAATACCTATCAGATGAGCTGTATGAGAACTACATTGTAGAAAGAACCCTGTAAAGGTAAAAGGTAATAAAATTTTGTAAGAATGTTAATGATTTTGACCAATTGCATAGGTGAAAAAAGCAGCTGGGTGAAATGTGTATTCTGATAAATAAAATTGTATTCTGTTTTTGTATAGTTTTTTTTTAAGATTTTATGTTTTTATTTGATAGAGATCACAAGTAGGCAGAAAGGCAGGCAGAGAGAGAGGGGGAAGCAGGCTCCCTGCTGAGCAGAGAGCCTGATGTGCGGGACTCCATCCCAGGACTCTGGGATCATGACCTGAGCTGAAGGCAGAGGCTTTAACCCACTGAGCCACGCAGGCGCCCCTGTTTTAGTATAGATATAACTGGCATTTCTTAGCATAGAATAAAAATTGTAGAAAGAACTACATTGTGTGAAATAATTTTATTCCAAGGGCTCCTAGTTGCTTATCCAATATGAATAGTCTTTTCCTTTACTAACAAAACAACAGTTTTATCAGGTGTTGCCTGTGCCAGTTTAAAAATTACATTTGCCAATACTCTTACATGCATGGCTCTGTGACACGATTCTGATTAACAAAACATTGGGATAATTTTTGCTTTCCAAATATGCATGTCACTCCTTCCTGGATATAAAGACAAAGATATGTTAGAGCTGGAGAAGCATCTTGGTTCTAAAAGGAAATGGCAAGAACCTCAGGATATTCACCTTCATACCTTTAAATTTATCTTGTGACTTCTCATTATGTAACATAAATATATTCTGAAATTTTTGTAAACTAGTGTCATTTAGTTCTCTATTACTCACAACTGAACACAATTTCTGTGAATATTGTTGTAATTTCACTTAACTGTAACCATTACACAGGTTTGCCTTACTGATGGACATGACTTTTCTGGTGCTCTGAAGAAAACCTTCCTTTTTATTCAGGGTTTGGCCTGATGACAGTGAATATGACTAAATAATCTCTACTTACAATGCATTAATTTTCACATTTATTTTCAAAAAATATCTGTAATATTTAAAAGGCCTTTAAGGAGTTAAACTAATTAGCAGGGAAGTAGAATTTGAGATTCATGCCAGAAAATATTTTATCAACCCTCAAATTATAAATCATAAAAAATAAGTCAAATAAAGCTATTCTGGAAGCTGCTAACTCTCCATTATATATAAAGACAATGATTGCATTTGTGTTGCCTAGGAGGCTCAGTTGGTTAAGTGTCTGCCTTTGGTGCAGGTCATGATCCCAGAGTCCTGGAATCAAGTCCTGCATCCAGCTCATTGCTCAGCAGGGAGCCTGCTCCTCCCTCTGCCTGCTGCTCCCCTTGCTTGTGCTCTCCCTCTCTCCCTCTTTCTCTTTCTGTCAAATAAATTTAAAAAATCTTTTAAAAGATAATAGAAAATTCTCAGAATTCATGTACCCCTGAAACTGATCCTCAAATATATAGATAAATGATATACACAAAATTTAAAAAGGTCTAGAAGAAAAAAATACAATGGAGTTAAGCTTTCAAATAACAATTGAAATATTACTTAAAAATCACAAAGTGGTGTTAAACTTATGAATTGTGACAAAAATATATTTATTAACAATGTAAGATAAATGCAAGCTTTTGAAATTCATAAGCAATGAGAAGGAAGCTATAACATAGGCTCCTTATTCAAATTTTCAAAATACACAAAATTACATTACATAACTTTTTAGAAAAAAAAGCACTCCAAGCAACTAAGAAAAATTTGACTATAAGAATTAAAATACAGATCAAAATGGCTTTAAATTTTGATTGCCAGGTCTTGCAAAAGTAAATGAATTCAATAAAATCAAGTTGGTTCAGAATTAGTTTCATATTATTATTTATCTAGCCAAACTCCATGACATGAAAAGGGAAAAAACCAAAAACAAACAAACAAACAAAAAACACAAACATATTTTCATAAGGGCTTGAAGAAATTTCCTAGTACAGGACGGACCTCATGTCTTAAAATATCTTTAACCACACTTGAATTAGCTGAACAAAAGGCATTCAAAAGGAACTGAGAATACCAAATAGGGAAAGTTTACTCATTTTGGTACTGAGCTTTCAAAAGGTCGAAGGCCAAATATGAAGTTTGATGAAAGGAAACACGTTTGTGAATTTTTGACTAAGAGTCTCCTGGTCTCTGTTCAGCTAAAATCAACCATTTTAAAAGGATTTAAATGTTTCAGGGAACTATAATTGGATGAATAAAGTCATATTGTCACCTGGGTAATTCTTACTTGGCCTGTAAAATTGAGTTTAAGTGTTATCTATTTACCAGGGAAGCCTTTGCCTGACCTCTGCCTTGCTCCCATCCATACTAATTAATGCCCATCCATTCTAATTAATGCCCCTCCTCTGCAACCTTTTTTTCAAAGAATTTCTGTCATGACACTGCATTTTCAGTGTCTGCCAACAGATTCTAACCTCTTGGAGAAGGATCTCTAACTTTGCTCTCAGTATCTCCAGCCCAGAGCATATTGCCTGGATTACTTTAGGCATTTAGCAAATACTTGAATGAACAAAAACTTAATTGTCCTTATTGTATTTCTCTCCAAAGAATCTTTTAAAACATTTGGGGAACAACTCATTTTTTTCCTTAGAATTCTGTCTATTGAGAAATAAGACAAAATTTCTGCGTGGACTAGTTTCTTCCCAGTCCATTAGGTGGGAACTTAGGAAAATACCAGAAAGTTATGTGACTTTTAAGTGAGGTGGTTTTATTCATGGAATCCTCATAGTATAAGGTCTAAACGGTCCCATAGATAACATAACAAAAGCAAGAATAATTTTTCATAACTTTTATTATATTAAGGTATATTTGGAGATAGGATTTTACTCTTTGGGGCAATTTTTCTTCCCATAAGGTACTAGGAGAAGTTATATGAAGTATGTCACATCACCTTTTTTTGAATACTGCTATAACCTGTGGAAAAGAATCTACAAGTAACATTGGATATTTATTTTAAGATTAAGGAAAAAACTCAAATAAATAAATCTAGAGGTAAGTGGCAGGGATGAAGAGAAATTTATTTCATTTTATTTTGGACACTGATCTTCCACTGGAATAGTATTAATACTGACACTTCCTGTCCAATATTTGCAGAGATTTCATAAAAGGAGAATTTATAATTTCACAAACTGTTGATTATTTTTAATAACCTTAAAACATTATTTGATATTTTTACTTAGTTCTTCTTATAAAAAATAAAAAAAAAACACACTAAGAAAATTCCATATCTCAAATTGCTTGTTCATATCCATAACATGCTATATTAACAAGGCTGGGGCACCTGAGTGGCTCTGTCCGTTAAGCATCTGCCTTCAGTTCAGGTCATGATCCCAGGGTCCTGAGCAGGCAGAGGGAGAAGCAGACTCCTGGCTGAGCAAGGAGCCTGATGTGGGACTGGATCTTAGGACTCTTGGATCAGGACCTGAGGCAAAGGCAGATGCTTAGCAGACTGAACCACCCACGCATCCCTACAATATTGGGTTTTTTTTGTTTGTTTGTTTGTTTTAAGATTTTATTTATTTATCAGAGAGAGATAGGAAGAGAGAGCGAGCACAGGCAGACAGAATGGCAGGCAGAGGCAGAGGGAGAAGCAGGCTCCCTGCTGAGCAAGGAGCCTGATGTGGGATTCGATCCCAGGACGCTGGGATCATGACCTGAGCCGAAGGCAGCTGCTTAACCAACTGAGCCACCCAGGCGTCCCCCTACAATATTGTTTTAAATTTTAGTGAAGAAATGGAACAAGGAAAAACAAGATGGAGGCAGGAATATATTAAATTACAAAACAAAATCAGTAATGCTATTTATTTGTGAGGAGATAGTACTGGGTCAATGGACAATTTTTACTCCATTTTCCTTACTTTATTTATTTATTTTTAAAGATTTTATTTATTTGACAGACAGAGAACACAAATAGGCAGAGGCAGCAGAGAGAGAGGGGGAAGCATGCTCCCTGCTGAGCAGAGAGCCGGATCTGGAGCTCGATCTCAGGACCCTGGGATCATGACCTTAGCTGAAGACAGAGGCTTTAACCCACTGAGCCACCCAGGCGCCCCTCCATTTTCCTTACTTTAAAAGAAATTTTAATATTACCAGTTACCTGTAGTTTAGCAACTATAAGAGATTCTTACTCCATTTTTTTTTACAAATTTTTACTCCATTTTCCTTACTTTAAAAATGTTTAATATTATTAGTTACCTGTAGTTTAGCAACTACAAGATATTTTTAAAAATTGACTTGACTGGAAGTCTCAATACCACTGAATTTCCTGGGAGTTCTCAAAAAAAGAAAACAATGTACTGTAAACACAGCTAAATTTTTCACAAAACACATTATTTAAAATATCTTGTACCAGGTTATAACCAGAGTATTTCTAAAGATTTAAAAATCATTTCTACATGGGAAGATCAAAAGGATGGCATCTGGGTATATAACCATGGGATTCACTGATACAATCCAAAGGTAAATATTACTTTACCTGAAAGAATGAATGAATGACATCTATTCTCAGACTATCATTCAATATATTGACTAAGAACTGTGTTCTTAGACAAATTTTGAATTGGTACTGTGTATTCAAGAATGCAGTGGCTGGGAAAGACCTGTAATACTAATTAATGAATACATTGATTTGTTAAAGATTTATTGAGTAGACTATTTTGTCCAAGCACTGCAAGTTAGGTCATATTTCAGATTAAGAACCTAAGTGCAATAGAGTCAGCTCTGTTTTTGAAATGAGGAGAGAAAAGGTAGCTTGGGAAGCTTAAGAACTTGAGACCAAATCATGCCTAAGAATGTGTTATGGTATATATGCCTAGAGGTATGCAGGTGGTAAATCGAGAAATTTTTTATCTCTAAAAATAAATGGAAGCACCTACAACACACAAAGAATGTGTTCTTTCTGACCCAAATTACATAAAATTGAACATTTTAAAGTAGTTATCAAAAGTTCTGGTCTAGGGGCGCCTGGGTAGCTCAGTGGGTTAAGCCTCTGCCCTCGGCTCAGGTCATGATCTCAGGGTCCTGGGATCGAGTCCCATATAAGGCTCTCTGCTCAGCGGACAGCCTGCTTCCCCCTCTCTCTCTGTCTGCCTCTCTGCCTACTTGTGATCTCTCTCTGTCAAATAAATAAATAAAATATTAAAAAAAAAAGTTCTGGTCTATTAAAACAAAGAAAAAAAGTCTCAGTAAGGGTTTTAAAAAACATCTTCTCTTAAGGAATACAACTTCCAGATGGATTTTCCACTATTTTCTGATTTTTAAAATATATCTCTGGTTAGCAAGGTCAAGTTTTTGTTCATGGTTGTTAATAAAAGTCAATCTTTAAAGAAATCTATATAATTCATAATTTGAGCTTTAGAATTATTGGCTTATCCAGGGAGATTCTTTCTAATAATTACTAAATATCATGAAGAGTTGTCTATTAGTATCATTATTTCTATTGTCTCCAATGAATATAATATATAAATCACTTCATACATTGACATTTAAAAACTCTGTGGCTACATATCAAATACAATTGATTAAAAATTTCTACTTTAAAACACATCAACAATTTTATGAAACATCATGTACCCCAAATTATATTCTAGCTTAATCTTGATTAACGTAAATAATTATATTCTAGCTTAAATCTTTTTTTTTAAAAATATTATTTATTTATTTATTTGACAGAGAGAGAGGGATCACAAGTAGACAGAGAGAGAGGCAGTCAGAGAGAGAGAGAGAGGGAAGTAGGCTCCCTGCCGAGCAGAGAGCTCGATGCGGGACTTGATCCCAGGACCCTGAGATCATGACCTGAGCCGAAGGCAGCGGCTTAACCCACTGAGCCACCCAGGCGCCCCTCTAGCTTAAATCTTGATTAAAGTATATAATAATTCAAAATTTTTTTTTCTGATATTTTCACCGTGATTCCTAACATTAAGCTAAACCACATTCTAATCCTAAATATCAATTTTAGTAAAATTTTAAAGCATATTCTAAATAAATGGATCAATTTTAGTAAATTTTTGAAATTCATGGCAAAAATTATGGATATAAAACTGACTGATAATTTGACTCATTTCTTCTACAAAATACAAAGATTGGGGCCAATATATCACTTAAGTAACTTTTATCATTTTACATGTTTTTTCTAACTTCTGGCTTATGAAAACTACCATTATCTTCCCTATAATCACATTTTTCAGTGTTCTGTTTTAAGTTTTAAAATAAACTTAAAGAAATATTTCTGTATTATTTTCCATTACTACTAAAAGCCATCTTAACCATTTTATTGGTGTCACTTTTACAAAATGTCACAGTATATTTTGGACACTTTAAAGATAAAAATTTACAGTAAACATTAAATCCAGACCAGTGCTATGAAAAGGACATATCACATCAAGAACCATTCCAATAGTAGATAACAGCATCACCATGCAGAACTGTTTTCACACTAGGAAAGATCAGAAAAGGAAGACTGCTTTCTATGATGCATCATGTGGGCAGACATTCTAGATTATCCATAAAAAAAAAAAGTGTATCAGTTAATGATACATACTGCCTTTGTGAAGGCTTATTGATGATATTCATTAAAAAAGTTTCTTGATATTATAGAATTGCAGGAGTTTAATTACTTAAGGGAATTTTATATTATTTTACTTTACTTTGATTTAATTTAATTTTACTTTATTTTATTTTTGCTTGAAGAGCCAGCAAAGGGCAAGAGAATACAAAAGATTGGCTTCAGGTTCAAAAGCCCTGGTTCAACCCTTTGCTAGAGTGAAAGTAGTAAAGCTGAATTTCAGTCTTCAAACACAAGAAAGGGATAGTCCTATAAAGCTACAAAGCTAAGATATCTCTCTCAAATAATTAATGGTGGTAGAAGGAATTTACATACCATGAAACATTATTATTCTAATATAAGGTATTTTTAAAAGCTAATACGAAAGAAGTTTTTTCTCCTATGGCAGTATTCCCCCAGATATGCTGCACAGAGCTGCTTCCTGAGGTGGGGAAAGAAAACACAGGGATAACTTAGTTATCATTTAGTATTTAGTATTTAGTCATTTAGTATCTATGTAGTGTCCTACAGGAAATACTCAATGCGTGCTGGTGTTTTGAAGTCTTCGAATTTTCACACATCCATTTCCTCAGAAAACTCATTTCTTTTTGTTTATTCTTCATATTTTTAATGTTAAACATTTATTAAGATTTATTGACTTCAAATTTCAAGGATTTCCAGGTGCTGACATGTGTTAAGGTATTAGCAGTGTCCAGTGGTTTCTGATTTTTAAAGAAAAAAGTACTTTGAAAAATAGCTTATAGCTTATAGCCACAGAAAGAATGAAGTACATGATACAATGTGGATGAACCACAAAAATATGTGAAGTGAAAGAAGCCAGACACAAAAGGTCACATATTGTATGATTCTATTCATATGACTTTTCTGAAATAGGTAAATCTATGGAGACAGAAAGCAGGCTGGTGTGGAGCCTGATGCAGGGCTCAAGTCTCATGACCCTGAGAGATCATGACCTGAGCTGAAACCAGAGTCTGAACTGAAACCAGTTTAACAGACTGAGCCACCCAGGCACCCCTTACTTTGAGCTTTAAAATTACTTTATTGAGATAAAATTCAAATTCCACAAAAGTCACTTTTTTTAACAGTTTTTTTCCCAATTTATTTATTTTCAGAAAAACAGTATTCATTATTTTTTCACCACACCCAGTGCTCCATGCAAGCCGTGCCCCCTATAATACCCACCACCTGGTACCCCAACCTCCTACCCCCCCGCCACTTCACTTTTTAAAATACACAGTTCATAAGGGTTTTTTTAGTATATTCAAAGAGACTTACAGTCAGCATCATAATCTAATGTTAGAATATTTTCATCATCCCCAAAGGGAATTCATACTCATCAGCAGTCATGCCTCAAGGCCCTATTCCCCCAAGTTCCTGGCAACCACTAATTGTTGTCTCAAATAAATTTGCCTACTCTAGAGATTTCTTATCAATGAAATTATAAATATGCATCCTTTGTAAGTTGTTTCTTTCATTTAGCATAATATTTTAAAAATTCATCCAGATTGTAACATGTACTTTATTCCCTAGTACTACCAAATAATATTCCATTATGAAGATATAGCACATTTTTAAAAATTCATTCATCTTTTGTTGGAAATCTGGCCTGTTTCCATTTGGTGGATATTGTGAATAAATCTCTGTAGACATTTGTGTACAAGTTTGAATGAACGTAAGTTTTCATTTATCTGGTATATCTGAGTAGACTTTCTCAATCAAATGCTAACTTTATGTTTAACATTTAAGGAGTTGCCAAAATATTTTCCAGAGTGGCTTCACCATTTTACTAACTCATCACAAATGTGAGAGAGTTTCAAGTTGCCTACATCTTAATGGTTATGATTGTCTGTTTTTTATACTTAAATCATCTTAATGGGAAGGAAGTGGTATATAATTGTGGATTGATTTACAATCCTCTAATGACTAATGATATTAATCACTTTAACATGCTTATTGGCTATTTGTATATCATCTTTTGAAATGTACCTGTTCAAATAATTTTCTCATTTTTAAATTTGGTTAATTGCCTTTTTGTTATTGAGTTGCAAGTGTTCTTCATAATCTGGATATGAGTTTCTTATCAGAGGTATGATTTGCAAAAACTTTCTCCTATTCCAAGGGTTGCATTTTCATCTTTCTTGATTGTGCTCACTGAAGTTCAAAATTTTAAATTTTTATAAAATCCAGATTATCTGTTTTCTCTTCTGTCACTTGTGCTTTCTGTGTCATGTTTAAGAAAGCATAGCTTAATCCATGGTCACACAATTAATTTGAAAATTTTGCTGTAAGAGTTTTGTGGTTTTGTTCTCACATTTAGGTCTTTGATCCATTTTAGATTAGTAATTATATATAGTGTGAGTTAAAGATCTGACTTCATTCTTCAGCATGTGGATTGATATACAGATGTGCCACCACCATTTTTTAAAAAAAATTACCTTTTCTGGAATTGAATTTTTTTGACGCTCTTGTTGCAAATCATTTGGCCATGAAATTAAAGCTTTATTTCTGCACTTCCAATTTTATTCCATTAAACTCTATGTCTATCTTTGTGCTGGTATTATACTGCCTTAAAACTGTAGGTTTGTAATAAGTTGCAAAATCAGATGTGTGTGGCTTCCAACTTTATCATTGGTTTATAAAAAAAGTTGCTCTTCAGGGCCCTCTAAATTTCCATATAATTTTAGAATCAGCTTACCAACCCCTACAAAAAGACAGCTCTAATTTTCATTAGAGATTGTGTTAAATCTGTAGATCAATTTAGGAGTATTACCATCTAAATAATATTAGGTCCAATTAGCCACCAGACAGGTCAAATCACTTGGATGGAACTTTTAAGAGGGATGCAAACCTATTGTGTCACCACCAGTGGCTGTTAGTCTGGTTTTTACAGCTACCATAACTTCAAGGCTGCTGCTTTTCAGGCAACTGCAGAGTTAAGCTCTAGTGAGATGGGAAGAGAGGAAGTCAAAATGTTGTAAAACTCACTGTTCTTAGCAAGATTCCACCATTTTTCTGGAATAAACACCTCTGGATTGATGTAGGTCTTTTCCAGAGTTATGAAAAAGTTGATATTCACAGTTTTTGCCACTCTGTTCATTTATTTTTTATTTTTTTTGGAGGTCCTTAATGTTCCATTCCAAAAGAGCTTCTCTGGCTTATTTATTTTTTGTAGCTGTTTGTTTTAATATCCATTATCTGCAGCTGAACTCCATGAAAACTCTTTAGGAAATGTCATCCTAAAACACTGAAGAAAATGTTACTTTCAAAAGTCTTGTTGTCTTTTAAATATTAAATTAACAGTGTCATTTTTTCAGTTCTTATCTTGCATGTTGACATAGCAAGGCATCTTACACGTGTGTTATCTGACCACTCTACCTGCATTACCTTGTCCAGCTTGCTTAATATCCCTGCCTGTCAAGTTCCTTTTTTGTAAAATGAGGATTATAACCACACATGTCATAGAATTTTTAAAGTATTATGCAAGGTAGTACTTATAAATTATTAAGAGTAGTGCCAGATCAAAAAATATTTTATATAATATATAATTATTCCATGGAAAATGCTGTTGGTGTACTGACAGGGACTGCATTAAATTTGGGTAGCATTAGCTTTGGGTAGTACAGACATTCTAACAATATTTTTTCTTCCAATCCATGAGCATGGAATGTCTTTCCATCTTCTTATGTCATCTTCAATTTCTTTTATTAGTATTTTACAGTTTTCAGAGAACAAGTCTTTCACATGTTTGGTTAAGTTTATTTGTAGATATTTTATTGTTTTTGGTACAATTGTAAATAGGATTGTATTCTTAACTTCTCTTCCTGCTGCTTCATTATTAATGTATAGGAATGCAGATTTCCGTATGTTGATTTTGTATCCTGCAACTTTACTGAAATCATTTATCAGTTCTAGCAGTTTTTTGGTGGTCTTTAGAGTTTCCTACTTATAGTATCATATGACCTGCAAATAGTGAGATTTTTTTCTTCTTCTTAACCAATTTGGTTGCCTTTTTTTTCTTGTGTACTTTCTGTGACTGTGTTGTCTTCCAACAATATGTTGAATGGAGTGGTGAGAGTAGGTATTTTTGTCTTTTTCCAGACCTTATGGGAAAAGCTCTCAGTTTTGCACCTTGAGTATGATGTTGGAGGTGGGTTTTTCGTATAAGGCTTTTATTTTGTTGAGGTATGTTCCCTCTAGACTTACTCTGCAGAAATCATAAATGGATATTTATCATAAATGGATATTGTACTTTGTGAAATGCTTTTCCTGAATCTATTGAAATGGTCAAGTGGTGTTTTTTTTATCCTTTTTGTTATGGATGCAATGTATCATGTTAATTGTGTTGTGAATATTGAACCATCTAGGCACCGAAGTAGTTTTTTATTAATTGAAAATATTCCAATACAGAAATGGAGAAAGTTATGCATATGGGGCTTCTACACTGGTATTACTTATTAATACTCCTGTATCAAATGCTCAGAGCAGTTATTTGTTGTGCTTGGGTAACACACGTTCTGATCAGCTGTTGAGTAGTTCTATCATCTCTGGTTTTCAGTTTCACTATTTAGAAAGTAAGATTCTATGGCAAGATTAGAGAAATAAATATCATGGCAAAGGTTTCTGGTATCATCATGTGACTGAAGAGTTTGCATTAATTTTTGCATTAATTTTCTCAAAGTCTCACAACCATCTCTTGGATAGGGAAAGACAGAAATGGAGCTAGCCCCTTACAATGCAGTTGAAGACTGAAAAAGCTTTCTTGCCAGATTTCAAGGACAAATCTTCATGAATCAAGGCACACCACCTTAGTTGCTGTGAAAGTATACCCATGCTTTAGAATCAATGCATGTTCTTCAAGGCATGTTTGCTTTTAAGAGAACCTTTGTCTTTATGATAGGCCTAAGTATTTGCCTATTTCTATTACAAGAGCATATTATTTGAATTATGGTTAATTTACTTATGAAAAATATGCCTGCTAATTTTTTTATGAGATTTGGCTACTGTGTTTTTATATGTTACATGAAATTCAAACCACAACAGAAAATACCATCTATATAGGCTAAATAAATGTTAAAATTTAGTGATATAAAAATATTTGTCAGCATTAAAAATAAATACAAGAGTTTACTTAAGTGAGGAACTGTGGTGTTTTTGAGATATAACCTCATAAAAGGTGGGAGTAAAATTGTAAAAAATGAAAGAAATAAAAGAGAAATAACTCCTAAGACTTAACAGACTTTCAAAAAGAAAACAGTAAAGATGATAAAGATATAAGAAAAAAAAAACCCTTATAGTAATTATTTCATGGAAATCTATCAATGTTAATATAAAGGTAGACAGTAATAAAATTTTGATCTGGGATCTATTTCCATGTTAGCCATTAAATTGAATTCTGAGGTAAGTTAATTCTCTTAGCTTTCATGAGCTTTAGGTTGCCAATCTTAAAAATGCCTGCTGCTCAGGACAAAATATAAGAGATCCAATGGAAAACTCTTGAAATCATTTGAATTAAGTAACATATATCTTTGGCTAGATATTTATATTATGTTGTAGTGCCATTCTCACTTAAACTAGAGATATGTATATGTGTTAGCCAGTAACTAAAATCATAATATTGTTATCCTGTTAATATTTTATTGTTTAAGAAAGCTGAGTGAGAGGGCAAGTGACTAATGGGGAGTTTAGGAAGCTGCCTTAAATTCCAAAGTTCCAAAGAACCCACCAGAAGAGACCAGAAGGTGCAAATAGCTGTTTAGGCTTGCAGGAGAGAAACCAAAGCCTCAGCCTCAGATTAAAGTCAGCAGCCTGGTGACGAGGGGCTCCTAGGGGGAATACTTTAAATAACAGCAGCAGAGGTGAAATGCACGCATGAGTAAAGAAAAGAGAGAAAGACACTTGGTTATACCTTTTTTTTTTTTTTTAAGTTGGATGAATGAAGAGATTTACAAAGGTCAGATATTTAATGAATTGACTGCTTGGGTAGTGAAACAGATCTGGACTGTCTGAATCAGACGTCTTAAAAACTCAAGAGAAGGATTTTTGACACAGGTATATGTAAAGACAGAGACATGTATTTTTTATAAAGTGTTTGAAAATATGTTCTATTGAAATATGAATTGAAAAACCTTATTTAATATGAAAGATGAAATAAAAGTTGATATATATTTGTCAAGAAATGAAAGTTCACATTTTAATAGCCAATCACCCAACTTTTAAGATACCATCAGAATACAGTTTTTGCTTTGAATTGTAATTTTAAAATGTTTTTGAAAAAAAAAAACCACAGTTACAAACACCAACCCGTGAATATATCTTTATTGTGATAAATTCAACAGAAATATATGTAGAGGAAAGAGTTAATTCTTCACTTCCCTCCACCAAGGTAATGGTTTTTAAAATACTTATTTTTGGACTGTTCTCCTGGAGCTACTTCTATGTACTTTTTACTATGAATTTTTATATATGTATATATGCAGTACATCTGTATATATAACTTCAGATTTGTATAAATATGTGAAAATATAACCATATTATTTATATAACTCCACAATTGCTCTATTTTTATCTACTGTCTTTAATAATTTTGATAAGTTTCCATGTCAATATACAGAGAGATCTACCTCATTCTTTTTAACAACTGCCTAGAATTTCATTGGATACATGTATCATAATTTAGTATGCCTTTTATTCCATGAAAGAGATGTATCATTGTAATCTATCTTCTATTAAAGGTCATCTAGGTTGTTTCCATATTTTTACCATAATAAGGATAATTTCAGAAATTTATGATAAAAACAAATTAATTTTTAAATTACTATCCTCAAGTTAATGCAAGGCAATAGTGAATGTTCTTTCTTGCCTTTCAAAATCATTTTGTCCTTTGCAAACTCCTGTGATTTAATTTTCATTGCTTGATGTCAGATTAAATGAAACTAATTATAAGAGATGACCACTGGGGGAAAAGTCTTGAAATATTTCAACAGACATATGACATAATTCAAAAGACACATGTTCTCTGATATTACAGTTATATTTTTAAGGCATGATCCTGATGAACCACTTTATAAAAACAGCAGAATATTAGACACAGAGTGAGTTAAAGTGTGTTTGAAATTCAATTCTAATCAGGAATATTCTGCATGATATTTTATGCCTTATGGTTCTCATCTGTGGAGAACAAGAATAATACTTTTTTTTTTTAAGATTTTATTTCTCTATCCGACAGAGAGAGAGAGAAATCACAAATAGGCAGAGAGACAGAGGTGGGGGGGTGGGAAGCAGGCTCCCTGCAGAGCAGAGAGCCCGATGCGGGACTCAATCTCAGGACCCCGGAATCATGACCTAAGCTAAAGGCAGAGGCCCAACGCACTGAGCCACCCAGGTGCCCCAAGAATAATACTTTTATTTGTGTCTGTGAGAAATAAATTAGGGATATTCCCTGACCTAAATAATATATTAAATAAACTTAATTCTACTTTTCTAATAGGTATTTCACAAATGCAAAAAATGGTATTGAATTCTGTTGTGTCAGGTGTGTGTGTGGGTGTGGGTGTGGGTGTGTGTGTGTATTTGTATACCCCTCAAAAATTACAATATGAAGTACTTCTATTAATGTACCCAGTGTATCCTTGGTAAAGGGACTAGAAATTTAAAATTGGGAAACTAAAATCTGCCTGTAGAGGTTTTGTGCCCAATATCTGGGGCAATATCTGGATAAGTCAGTTAATTGCTATGACCATTTGCTCTCTTAACTATATAATCCAATGCTAGATGGTCATTAAATGTGTATATCAATGAGTGGTTTTCAAAGTATAGTCCCATACTAGCAGTGTCACCTGGAAAATTGCTGGAAATGCAATTAAGCCCCATACCACACCTACCAAACCAAAAACTTTAGAACTGAACATAGCAATTTGAGTCCTCTGCATGATTGTGATGCATGCCCAACATAGAGAAAACACTAGTGTATATCATTAAGAAATCCATACTAAAATGTGGAATGTTATTCATTTCAGTACTTATAACTACAAACAAAACATACACAAACAGCACATTTTAATGTATCAAGTGAAAATATCAATATTATAGAGAACTCAAAATTGCGACACACATTCTATGTTGCTAAATTCCCCCAGATTAGTCTGTTACCTGTGCTGCCTTTTACCCAGGTTTCAGAAGTGACACTCTTACTAAGTATTTTCAGATGCTCCTCAGGTAACTGACGGGTCAAATCTGGAATTGTTTTCAGCATTTTCCATACAGTTTTGTGTTCACGCAATGTCCTATAAATGGGCCTTAAGACAACATCAAAAAGATTAGCAAATTGAGAGAACACAGCTTAACTACAAAGAGACAAACCAAAAATTCCTGATTTTCAAGCTTTCAAATTTGCATTTCTTTTTTTATTACAGGTTTGCTTAAGGATACCTATGATGATACTCTATTTTTGTTTTGGTAATCAACTTCAGAGTTTATTTTCTTTCCAGCACTAAGATGTACATCCGTGAAACTTGAAACTTAAGGAAATTACCTAATGTCTTTACCTTCTTTTTATAGAAAACGCAGTGCTTCAATTATAAGACTATATCTTTTATTATTAGTCATTATAATAATAAAGACCTCCTTTGTTTAGTAAAAAGATTGATTTTTTTTAATCCAGTGTATACTTTAAATCCTTTCCAAGTACTATTAAATTAAGTGAAGCTACAATTTAACATTTGATAAATATTTTAACTGGAAAAAAATGCACATGTAATTTTAAATAAAAACACAGTCATCCTGTGATGGATGATATTTATTTGCTTTAATCATTAAATTCACTATTTAATATATAAAATACCATAATAGAGTTACAAAATTCATGTTGATCCTAAATTCTCAAGAGACTAACTTATCATACCACTGCTAAATGCTCAATATTTTTCAAGCAATTTTTAAAAATCAGTCTGGCAACAGAAAGGGAATTTGGGATACTCATAAATGCAGGTTTGCCAGAAATAGTCCCAGTGTAGATGTAATGTCCAGTTGAGACACCTTGTATGCATGTGGTTGTGTGCACACATTTACTAAATGACAATATATTGTGCTTTTTGTTGCGGGTTCTAGGAAAATAGAAGTTGGAAAAATACTAATGTAGTAGATAGTCTTAAGAAACAGTTTTGAGGAAACTGGCTTCCTAGTTAACATCATTTAAAAGTGTGTACTTCAGATGCAGTAATAAAGATGAGTGTTATTAAATAACATTTTATAACCAAAACCTAAAATATATATCATTGATTTAGCAATAAAACAGGAGGTGGTAAAAAAAATAATATCACAGCAAAAAAAGTGCCAAACATTTGATATATAAGTTGTCTGCAATAACTTATTGGAAGTTGGAAGGCAAACAAAGTACCTACAAAACCCACTGTTTCACAGAAAGTAGATGGAAAGAGCCAGAAAGTTACTGTTTTGTTTGCTCAATGTTACTTCTTTCTTGCAATGTATTATCAGGGGCCTAAAATTGGACAGTTTTCAAGCATAAACAGAAAGCAATGGAAGAGATCTAGCAATGCGGGGCATAAATGGAAAAGCCAAGTGCTTCTTGATTCCATGCAATAACAACAACAACAACAAAATTGAAAGATATTTGACTATCAAAGATCTATTTTCTCAATTAAATAAAGGCCCTTAATCCTGTGCCAAAGTCCTAATTACAAGCTTTGCCTTCTCAACCAAGCCTGTTGTTACAGAAGAACTTAAAGTAGCCTACATGAAAAGAGAGGAAGTCACAGGGAGAAGAAATAAACAAGGATTTAAAAACATTGTCTAGAACAGAACCTTGGATTTGGTTACTGGTATGCAGAAGATACGGACGACAGATCAGAAACCCTGACAAATGATCCACATGGTCCATTGTTCTGAAATTCTCATGGAACTTTTCATTTGACTCTAACATACACTCCTGTGTTTACCATCCTCAAGAGGATAAATCAAGACATTCATGTCTGAAACTTGGCCTCCACTTCCTCTCTTTAAACATGGCCTTCCTTCACTTCTCTCTCATTTCTACCTTTACCATTTGTCAGGAATGTTTTTTACATACATCATACCCACTCTTTCCTTACCTATTCGATCTACAAAAGCTCTTAGGAAAGAAATAAGATTAACAACAACAACAACAAAAAACATACATTGAGAGATGTTAGGAAAACTATAATGCCCAAATTATTACCAGTAGAAAAGAGCTTTTTTAAAAAGTTAATAGTGTCATTATTATCATTATGAGTTATCAGACCACATACAATGGTGTGAAAGAAAATGTTATTTTCTTGAATTTTCATTATCCACCCCTATGTCTATTTCTAGCTCTAAATACAGCTAATCACAAAAAAGCAAAATGTTAATATATTCTAAGTATTTAGAAACATATTAGTTGGAAACAAAATAATTTCAGGATTTTCCCTTTACTTCTTTTTCTCCTGGTGATTATGTCAAACCTAAGAGCTTATAGAGTCATGACAAGTTACTAACTGGCTTCTGATGACCAGTATCCATGCACACTGGCATCTGATAAGATGAAGCTACTATGTATAACCACTGGCATTCATGCTGGCACCCATTGAATTCCTAAATGTTTCCAGGTACACATCATCTAGATTTTTGTTAAGCTCTTGTAAACCTGCTTACTTTTTCACTCTTGGCTAATTCTTCACATTTCTTGTGCTAAGGAGAGAGTATGATTGCTTCAATGAGTATCTCTGGACAATGGGACACTGGTTAGGGCTCTCTTAAGACCTTTACATCCCTAATACAAGTTCACTCACATTTACTCAGATGTGCAAATGAAACAGAACTTCTGCATTTTTCTCTAATTATAGTCTAAGAGTCCCCCATCTACTAGATTAGGGTTAAAATAACAACAACAACAACAAAAAAAAATCCTTGCATTTTCCTCGTAAAATATTACATGCCTTCTGATACAGGCTCCATTTAACTTAAATGTTGATGATACACGGAGCTTCCCATACTAGCTTATTTATATGGTTTTTCTTCAAGGACTTAAGGACTGTTTAGTAAAAATATTTAGTCTTCCAGAGTTACATTTTTCCAAGAGTTAGTGCAAGTATATCTCGGGATTGACTCTGTCCTCCTGGCACTGGTTGGAGAAACAGTTGGTCTGTATGTGTTGAAAATTTTGCCAAAGACATATAATCAACTTATATTACAGAACACATAAACACAGCCATTAAACTTGGGCAGGATGTTTGTCAATGAAACAAGAGTAAATCAGAGCAGTCAAATACAAATAAGGGGATAAACTAAAGGGAATATGCTATAAAAAATAATATTTAAACTGGGGATCAAAGAGGTTAGTTTCCTCAAGGACACATAACTAATAATAATAAAAAAGAAACTGAAATACTAAAAATTGTTGAGCTATGAGCAGATCATGATGCTAGCACAAATACCAAACACAAACACACAGGTGCAGAAACACACACACACAAAAACCCCTAAATTTAAATAGAATAATTCCAGACACTCAAGTTAATTAGTTCTGTAATAGAAAAAAAGTGCACAGTTTTCATATTTAAAACAGAGTCAAATATTATATGTGGAAAGGTACACATGATAGCTTTAGGTAATATATTAAAAGTTGAAAATAAGTAGTCAATATTAGAGAAGAAGTATTCTACGTTGAAAATAAGTAGTCAATAATAGAGAAGAAGTATTCTACTTCATGTTTTCAAGAAGATATCATTTAGGTTATTACAGAATCAGGAATATAATACAGAATCCTAGGTAGAAAGACAAACCTGCAGTATTGGTGACATGTTATTAAGGCATACATTGCATGATTGCAAATATATCAGAAATACTCTAGGGGCAAGGTTATAACTAAATCTTAATGATCTGATTTTATAATTGAAAAATACCATAATTAAAATATTCACTGTAGACATTCCATTTTATGAACCAGAACTTAATGATTCAGAAATTACTACCTTCTTTAAGATTGTTTCCTTTACATAACTGATTAAATTTAAAATGTCACTATATACTAGGCCATACCTGAAATAATAATTATCAAGTATTATTTCATCCATTAAACTATCATTCTAAATTATTGCATATAGCTTGGCAAAAGAACTGCATGATCTATTATTTATTTTTTTATTTACACTTAATTTAAAATACCTTAGAGAGAATTTGAAGAACTCTCTGAGTATGTAGGTATTAGAAATTCTTTTAAGATACCTTCCTATTCAGGGCACCTGGATGGCTCAGTCAGTCTTTTGATTCAGCTCAGGTCATGATCTCAGGGTCTCCATGAGATCCATGAGATGGAGTCCAGTGTCAGGCTCCAAACTGGGCATGGAGCCTGTTTAAGATTCTCTCTCTTTCTCTCCTTCTGCCTCCACAATCTTCAGCCCCCGACCCTGTCCTCATCGGTCAGCTCACACGTGTTCTCTCTCTCTCTCAAAAAAAAAAAAAAAAGAAAAGAAAAGAAAAGAAAAGAAAAAGAGAAAAGAAAAGACAGCTTCCTATTCCTGGGTGGTCAAATAGAAAAGAAAAATAAGCAAAAAAAACAGGAGTAATTCTGATTGCAAGACCTCATTCAGAAAGGGTTCCCAGAAGGCCCAAGAAGGTCTCTAAAATGAAAGTAAATGTCAGAAATGATAATTTTTACTTTTCAAGGACTTATAAACATCAAAGAAAATATCTCTAGGTCCTGTCACAAAACAATAATTTCTTAAATAAAGATTTTATTTATTTATTTGAGAGACAGAAAAACCGTAAGCAGGGGGAACAGCAGAGGGAGTGGGAGAAGCAGACTCCCTGCTGAGCAAGGAGCCCCATGCAGGGCTTCATTCCAAAGTCTTGGGATCATGACCTGACCCTAAGGCAGACACTCAACTAAATGAGCCACCCACGTGCCCCAAAACAATCATTTTTTAAATTGGAAGTAAAGGTATATGGAGATAGAGCTGATTCAAAATTTGAAGAGCTGTCAAAGTAAAGAGGGAATAAGATTATTCTGTCTGGCAATTATGAACAGAGGTTTTAAAGAGGTCAATTATTTCTAATTAAAAGGTACAATTAAAATATTAAGAACAATAGAACAGATCCTTGGGAAATATATATGTGTGTGTGTGTGTGTGTGTGTGTGTGTATGTACAAACACACAAAATTCAAGCATTTGTTTCCTATCAAAATCCTCCTACTGTTTGGGTTCATACTTTCTTTTAATAATGGTTAAAAATAACCAACTAAACAGAAATCTACAGGAGGCTCAGTCTCATGTGCTGTTGGAAACTTGATAATCCTCTAATATCCCTGAGAACTTGGGAAAGCTTATGTTTCTCCCAGTAGTTTCTTGCTGTTTTCCTATTTTCACTAAATGCTTAATTTCTGGTCTCGAAGGCAGAATCAGCTGTGGTCGGTTTTATTTTGTTTTCTTTTAAATAACATTTTATTCATTTCTATGTATAAGCCAGGTCAAATAGAGAACAGATTACCACTTGTCTCAATTTTTGATATTTTCACTAATATCATGTGATTCTTTATACAAGGACTGTACAAGTATTCAAAAACACACACAGTCTCAGAGCAGTTTGTTCAAACTAAATCTTACATAAAGTATTCATAAATAATGTCAATAAAAGCATAACTTTAAAAAAAAGCATAACTATACTACTTTAAGGAATAGGAGAACAGATAAGTTTCTACATAAGATATAGCTTCCGCATGGACCAACATGTTCACCTGAAGGAGATGTGAGGAATCCACAAGGCTGGTGGAAAATTATGGGAAATCCAAGCTTCCTATCAACATGAATATTCTATTTTTTTAATTAGTTGATTTCCCACTGTATTTTATTTTATTTATATTGTCATATAATTACGAAAATTACATTTTCAAATCCAACTTTTTCCTTTTAAAATGAGAAAGTTTAGTCTTGTATATGTTAAGTAACTTGCCCAAGGTCACATGGATAATAAATAGCAGAGCCAGGATTTTATCCCAGGTAGTCTCACTCTAGAATCCAGATCTCCATCTACTTAGCCACTATACTAAGTCAAGTCTTCCAGTGATTTTCATTTCTTTTCAGTTATTAGGCTAATTGAGCTAAGGCAGGGTCTGTTCTAGGTTTTGCTGAGTCAGACACATAAATAAAAAAGAACACAAATTTATAAATTAAAAAATTGGTACAAATGGGAATATAGTTGACCCTTGAACAACACAAGAGTTAGGGGCACTAACCTCCCACACAGTAAAAATTCCACATGTAACTTTTAACTTCCCCCAAACTATGTACTAAATAAGCTACAATTGAGGAGAAAATTTATTGGTTAAACATAAGCAGTTGATTAACAAATTTATGTTATATATAAATATATATTACATCTATAAATATATATAAATAAAACATTATTATGAAAATAATAATGAAGAGAAAATATATTTACCATGCCATACTGTATTTGTCAAATAAAATAATGTGTGTATAAGTGGACCTCCACAGTTTAAACCTGTGTGTTCAAGAGTCAATTATAGATATTTAGAAAGAGCAGAAAGCATTACAAATTATAATTTTTAAAAGTTGGGTGGTTTTAAATCACCATAAAAATCCAGAAAAAAATGTTACAGTACTTTTGTTAATTAGTTGCCTACATACATCTATAATATTTATTTTTATAGAATTTGTCCTGAATTTCTTATATATTTTCACTTCTTTGCATGAGAACAATTTTATATTAATTTTTATTGACAGAATAGAGTCTTCTCTTGAGCTTGATTGGTAGATTTTTTTTTAAATTAGTCAATAACTTTAAATTTTTTTTTAGCTTTACAACTGATTATTAGTAGAGTAACATAAAATTTCAGTATTCTTATCAAATTTGGGAAAATTCATAACCACATTTCTTTCATCTATGATCTATAAGATTTGAAAAACTCTTCCACAAATTTAACTCTCTCCATACATTCTAAAGTATGTGCCAATCCATGGCCCACACGTGTCTGGTATCAGGCTTCCATAGAACAGTCGTATATGGTGATAAGAGCTCTGTTTCTGCTTCTTCATCTCAAGATGCTGTTGAGTCCACTGTGTTTGGTAGGGCTATTCCTGATAGCCATTCATACACAAGCCTAACAAGCATTAACTGGCATATGTAGCAGTGACTAAGAACCAAAAATTATATCTCACTAGACCAAACTGAAATGTATCTCTAATGCAATTTTCCATAAACTAAATCCCCCAAATGCCTAAAGCCACTCCAATGCGAGGTGCCATGAAAGTGAAATATAAGTAAAGGAAATTGGCAGGCAAAGGGAAAGAAGAGATCACAGTCAAAATAGCTCACTTTTGCAAATTTTACAGAAACTATGAACATGTGAATTCATTTCTAGGGCTTCTCCCAGGGTCTTGGATGGGACCCATGCAAATCAAATAATAGACCTACAGTTTAAGCTTCATTATCTTCAAGGTAAATCTACCTCTGAGTCAAGCAAAAGAAACAACAAGAAGAAAAATAGGATTGGTAATTAAGCTTAATTAAAAACAGAGGGCTTTGAATCTGGAGTAAAATATAGGTTAAAATAAAAGAGAGTATAAGTAAGGAACACAGAGCAAAGTAAAATGATGAGTCTGAATCAGAGGCTGTGGAGGAATTGCCTCAAATTTAAATTAGCAGAAAAAATGGTAGAAATGGCATGGTAAATCATCAGCTGAGAGCAGAATACGTGGAAGTCTGTTAAATTTGGATACACCTGTCCCCAGAACACATACCCTGTATGCCCAGTCACACGAATTCCTAAAAGATTCCAATAACTTGCTTGAATTTGATGCCCTGATGTGTATCCCCATAAAAGAACATTTTCAGAAATTGCACAACTAAAATCTCTGGGTTTTAGAAGGTACACATTTTTTCAAGTGTTTTGTGAGCCAGAGATTAGTGGGACAGAAAAATCTAGCTAAAAAGATCATTTTAATTAAAGGATACACACATGCATACCCTTGTGCCTCCTCAGTAGTTTTCAAAGCAGCATTTATGGCACTTATAAAATTAGTTAAAACAGTTTTAAAAAGTGACCCCCATTTCATTTATTTATCCATTTATTCTGTATGTTTTTGAGTAATTCACTATAAAATTATTTTTCTGGAATCTTGTGTGCACTTGAAATTTTTTGTAAATCATTAATCATTAATATGCACATCACTTTCTATCTGACTTCTCATTTAAATTGCCTAATCAGTCAAGGATGAATGAACAGAATAACAATTGATTTTATTTGATCATCCAAATTCATATGACAAATGTCGATTATTATCAGTTTTTCCAGAAATTGAGTTTGGTCATTCATATGGAGTGCAGACATCAGAATCACAGCATGAGCTGGTTCTCTTTGCTATTCCAATACACAGTTGAAAATTGAAAGATCAGTGACAGCAACTTTAACTCTTCCCTTCAAGCTTAAAAAAATGCTTTATGATTAGAAAACAGGTTATTTTTTAAAAATGTCTCTTTTTCCTCATTGTTTGGAAAGGATGATTTCTTTTCCTTAAAAGACATGTTGTACCACCAGAATAGAATTGCAGATATCCCTTCACTTCACAAGGACAGGACTGAAGAAAATAATAAATTAGGCTGTTAATTGGAATTTTTGTAAAAAAGTGTGGGGGCATCCTAAAACAAGTTTAAACAGCTTTAGTTTCTACGTATTCATGATTTCACACTGAAACTTGAGAATTTTAAGAATCCTAAAAAAAAAAAAAAAAAAAAACCTCATTAAAGAGCACTTTCACAAATTCAACCCATAAGACCTGAGTGTTTCCAACAGCCACACAAAAAAGGGCATAAGTTAGATCTCAAAAACAGTTGACACTTGAACAACATAGGTATGAGCTGTGTGGTCAACTTACATGCAGATTTTTTGTAGTACAGCATGTAAATGAATTTTCTTTTCTTTATGATTTTTCTTAATAACTTTTTTTAGTTTGTGTATTATAAGAATAGAGTATATAATACATGTAAAATATAAAATATATGTTATCAGACTGCTGATGTTATCAGTAAGGTTTCTGGTTAACAGTAGGATACTAGTATTTTAAGTTTTTATGGAGTCAAAAGTTATGCAGGGATTTTCAACTACATAGTGATGGGTGTTGGGGGAGTGTTGGTGCTCCTAATCCCTACATTATTCATGGGTCAATGTATTTCAAAAGTTACCTGTAAACTCACTCCCAGAACACACTTAGCAGCAGTAAACAAAATATCCATGGGTTACTAAAACACACAGATGTTTAGAACTTTAGTTTAAGATTTTCTCTATTTTTTTATGCTTAGACATTTGAAATGACAGTTTCCAAGACACAAAATTGATGACATGGATTTTTCTGTAAAAGACATTGACAAGCAATTTTGTTAGGAACCTTAATTATTCTTAAAATTATCACCCTATTTCTCTCTTCTGTGCTCAAAGGAACATGATAACTATGTGTCAGATTCAGAAGGCAAACAACAGCTTCTACCCACGTTTTGGATTTTTGAGCTCACCTAAAAAAGAGCCTCTACTGTTTAACCATTCATTCATTCTCTTACTTGACAAATAGCTTTGTGCAAAGGTTAATTTCAGGTATTATTCTAAATAAATAATTATTCTATTATTTGGCATCCAATAAAGTAAAGACAAATATGTTCCTTGCCCCATACAACCCTAAATTCAAAAAGAAAGTCAGACAGTAAACACAACTTATGTCTGTGAAAGTGTACAGCACTGTGTCCCATGGAAATACCGAGACATACCTAGTCTAGGGTGCTCAGAAAATATTCCCAGAAATGAGAGTGTGTAAACTGACACCTGAAGGATAAATTGGGCAATGGAGAAAGGGAAGATAACAGTGTTGCATGCACAAGTAATTGCTTGTCCAAAAGTCCAGAATCAAGTATTCAAGAAACACTTAGGGAAGAAAGTCCCAAGTAGTTGGAGCAGAGAGGGCAATGGGGATATTGGACATAAAGTGAGGCTAACACAAGAGGCCAGGGGAAATTCTAGAGGGCATGTAAATCCTGTGAAGAATTTTAGACTTTATCATAAAGAAAGGTAAATATATGCATTAGTGAGAGGAATAACTAAACAGATATGCATTTTTGAAAGTTCACTCCGACTATAAAGAATAAATTAGAGTATTGTAAAACTAATGCACTGAAGTCAGGTTAATGCAGATTATATATGAAAAAATTCCATTTGGTAGGTTAAGTTTTTAAAATTAGTTTGGAATATGTTAAATGAATTTAATGGACCAAGCAAAACACAATATAATTCATTGCTAGGCAGGCAAATCGTCCTTCCACATGAGTAACACTGATATCACCAATATTATTGATATTATGACTGAAGAGACTTCCTTTGCAGGATAGCTGACTGGTAAGCCATTCTGAAAATTTCCAGTCCAAAATAATCTGTTATGTTTAGTGTCTAAATTTCTCACCACATCTTAATTACTGTCAAAATGCTAACAATGAAAAATGAAATATTAGAAATATCCTGTTATTCCCCTCTTTAGCATACTTTTCAAGATGTATTATATCCTTATCTAATGCTAGGACCATGAATATCTACAAACTTAAATTTAATTAAGTTAGTTAAACTTTTCCATAATTTGAGGGGAAATATAGGTTTATGAAGCCACAAATCGTCACACGTATCTGATGGGTAGACAGATGGATGGGTGGATGAATAGATGGATGGATAGGTAAAGTTGCAGACATATGTGTAATTAAAATATTTACATATCTATATTTCAATATCTATAGGTATTTTGAACATCATATTTCTATATATCTGAAGATAGAGATACATATCTGTAGGTAGACATTGAAATAGATATTGAAATCTATATATCAAATATATGCAGATACATATCCGTGAGACACGTATCTATATCTATATATAGGTATATGCTGGTATATGGCTATATAAACATTTTAACTTTTAAATATAAAAGTGTTGCTTTTTTGTAGATTGATAAGAAAATTACAATATAGAGAAAACCCATTAGGCATTGAGTAAAAAGAAAAACTAAATTGTTGGATAATGTCAATTATGTACTTCAATATTTGCTTCTTAGCAGGAAACATTTGACACTCAAATGGGTTTTTTAAACTGACAATAATTAATGCATTTCTATTTCCTTCTGGGATGCATAAAAATGTTTGAGCTAAATTTAGTGTTAAGACACATCAAGCATGTTAGCTAAGGTACACTATATATTACATTTAAAATAGGAGTTGATTTATTTAGATGAATTTAAAATAAGAGTAAGGATTCAAAAAAATCTTTAAAATAACAATCAAATTTATAATAAATTTAAAATAGGAAGATTGTATTATGGTCCACTGGATAATATGAGATTCAAATAACAGATTTTTTGTTGTTGCTTTTTCACCAGCAGTTTTACACCTTTTTAAGAAGAATGTCTTTTGTCACTGTTGGGTGGTTTGTTTTTTTGTTTTTTAACTTTGGAAGAGCTTGAAATGGATATGGCAAGAGTGATGGATGCCTAGGATGAGGGCATGGAATGAAGCTGGTAAGGAAGTATTTTTACTTCTTAATTAGATTGCGTAGTTGAAGAGAAAGAGGAAAATATCTTGGAGGACCATCAGGTTCCGGACTTAGGAAATTTTAAGTGTGGTGGTGGAATTTAATGAGATGAAAAAGGCTTCAGAAGAAGCAAGTTTAGTAGAATGAACAAGAATTTAGTTTTAGATTTAGAAAGTGAGATATGCCAAGTGATCACTCCAAGTAGATAACTGATCCAAATCACTACAGAAGAAAAAATAAATAAATAAAACAAAAAAACCCCAAAAAACCTAGGAAAATACTTTCAGGCATCTGCTTCTGGGAAACATAGATTAACAGGGACTTGTTCTATTCTGTTGTCTGAAACAATTAAAACTGAGATAACACAGACAAAATAATGGTATTAGAGACATTGAATATCAGGCAGAGAAAAACCATGATCCCTGGAAACAAAATACAAATGAAGGTAAGATGCATGATTTCCCTACTGTACAGAAGAAAGAAAATTTCTATGCTACAGCATGAGTAGAGGGAACCCAGTCTCTCAGAATTGAAAAGTCATATCCAAGAGTCAGGAGAGTTTAAGATGGCCAGATAACAAAGAGAAAATTATTGTAGAGGAGAAAAATGCAGAAAGAAACAGAGCTCCCAAAATTAACAAGGAGTACCTACTGAGTCTTTAGTATTATCATTGCTCCCATGTGAATAAATTATAATAGGCTGGAAACTGAACCACCTGAAAATGTCAGAGGGAACAATAAGTGGAGCTCAACTATGTCTGGGAAGTTCCTTTTTCCAAAAGGCAGAGTGAAAAACTTGTAAATCACAGCACATGGGATAAAGCACTAATGAAGCTTTGGCGGCATTAGTATTAAGGAAAAATAACCCCAGACTAAATGCTATACTGATCCTTCATAACGAAACCTGAAGTCGAAACTTGAAGGGATTACTGTTTCCAATAAACATAACTAATTCTAAAACAAAGTACAAAATTATTTATAATAATATAAAAATATTCAGCATCTAATCAGGTAAAATAATCACAAAGACTGGTATCCAATCAAATATCACCAGGCATACAAAGCAAATACTATTAGAGCTTCAAAGATAGACAAATATATAATTATAGTGAAGATTTCAATATCCTGCTTTCAAAAATTGTTATAAAAATATATCAAATAAGGCAGATCAAGGAGTCAAGATGGCAGAGGAGTAACAAGCTGAGATGACATCAGATAGCTGGAGATCAGCTAGATAGTTTATCAAACCATTCCAAACACCTACAAATCCAACAGCAGATCAAAGAGCAGAAGAGCAGCAATTCTAGAAACAGAAAATTGACCACTTTCTGAAAGGTAGGACCTGCAGAGAAATGAATCCAAAGCAACAGGAAGACAGACCTCAGTGGGAGGGGCCAGCTCCTGGCAAGCAGTAGAGCAACAGAGCATAAAATCAGAACTTTTAAAAGTCTGCTAAACTGAGGGTAATTGCTCCAGAGGCTAGCTGGGGTGAAGCCCCAGCAGGACAGTGTGGTCTCAGGTCCCACAGGGTCACAGAAGGATCGTGGGTGTCTGAGTGTAGCATAGCTCACAGGTATTAGAGCGGGGAAGCCAGCTACAGAGACGGAGCAGAGGAGTGAGCTCTCAACTCGGATATTACCTTAAACTGTAATCCGTGGCATAGTCAGACCACTGCTCTTTGAGCAGGTATCCCACAAGATCTGGGAGACCACCCTGGAAGAGTGCAGGGATCTGCTGGGTTTGGAGACTCCAGGTGGGGCTGTGTGCCAGAGACAGACACTTGGTCACAGTCCGGGTGAGATCGGAGCACAGCCAGGGGCCAGGGAGATGGGAGTGATTGAGCACGTTTCTCTGATGGCGCACTGAGGAGTGCACCCCAAGCTCTGGGCTCCTCTGGGCCGGAGATTGGGAGGCTGCCATTTCCATTCCTGTCCTCCAGAACTCTACGGAAAGGTTCAGGGAACAAAAGCTCCTGAAAATGAACCGAAGCAGATTACTTAGCCTGGCCCCTGGTAAGGGCAGGGCAATTCCACCTTGGGCAAAGACACTTGAGAATTACTACAACAGGCCCCTACCCCAGAAGATCAGCAAGAAATCCAGTCAAGATCAAGTTCACTTACCAAGGAGAACAGCAGAATTCCAGAGGACGGGAAAGCAAAGCATGGAATTCATGGCTTTCTCCCCATGATTCTTTAGTCTTGCAAAGTTAATTTTTTTAATTTTGCTTTTTTCTTATGCTAAATTTTTTTAACTTTTACTCTTTCCTCTTTTAATGTTTTTAACTAGTTTATTTTAACAGTACCTTTCATAAAAAAAAACAACTTCTTCACTATTATTATCATATTTTATCTGTCATTGTATCTAACTTTATTTTTTCTATACACATAGGGTTTTTTCTTCTACAAAAATTTGGGATAAAACTTCTTCTAATAGATCAAAATACACCCTAAATCTAGCACAGGTCTTTGTTCTAGTCTCCAGCCTGAGAAAATTCTCTCCACCTTCTTTTTCTTTATTCTCTCAGTCAACTTATCTTATCAACTCCTTTTTTAGAAATTTGTTTAAAAGAATTTTCATCTTTGGGCGCCTGAGTGGCATATATATATATATGGAACAAAGAATATATATATGTGTATATATATATATGTATACATATATATATATATATGGTTTTCATTCTTTAAGTTTTTGGGAGGTAGTTTCCTCTAAGAGACCAAAATAGTCCCAAAATTAAGTGGGTGATTCTGTTCTATTAACCAGTCTAATATATATATTTTCTTTTTTATATTTTTTCTTTAAAAAAAATTTTTTTTTTCCAAACTTCTTTTTACCCCTTTCTTCTCCCCATGATTCGGGGTCTCTTCTGATTTGGTTAAAACACATTTTCCTGAGGACTTTGCCACACTTTTAGTATTTTATTTGCTCCTTCATATATTCTTATCTGGATAAAATGACAAGAAGGAAAAACTCACCACAAAAAAAAGCACAAGAGGCAGTATTGAAGACCAGGGACCTAATCAATATGGACATTGGTAATATGTCAGATCTAGAGTTCAGAATGATGATTCTCAAGGTGCTAGCTGGGCTTGAAAAAGGAATGGATGATATTAGGGATACCCTGTCTGGAGAAAAGAAAGCCCTTTCTGGAGAAATAAAAGAACGAAAATCTAACCAAGTTGAAATAAAAAAAGCTATTAATGAGGTGCAATAAAAAATGGAGGCTCTTACTGCTAGGATAAAGGAGGCAAAAGAGAGAATTAGTGTTACAGAAGACCAAATGACAGACAATAAAGAAGTTGAGCAAAAGAGAGACAACCAACTACTGGACCACGAAGGAAGAATTCAAGAGATAAGTGATACCATAAAATGAAACAACATTAGAATAATTGGGATTCCAGAAGAAGAAGAAAGAGAGAGGGGAGCAGAAGGTATATTGGAGAGAACTATTGTAGAGAATTTCCCTAATATGGCAAAGGGAACAAGTGCCAAAATTCAGGAGGTGCAGAGAACCCCCCTCAAAATCAGGAAGAATAGGTCCACACCCCGTCATCTAATAGTAAAATTTAGTAAATAGTAAAAATTTATTTAGTAAATAGTAAAAAAAAGTTTTGGCGACAAAGAGAAACTCCTGAAAGCAGCCTGGGAGAAGTCTGTAACATACAATGGTAAAAATATTAGATTGGCAGCAGACTTATCCACAAAAACCTGGCAGGCCAGAAAGAACTGGCATGATATATTTAAAGTACTAAATGAGAAAAACATGCAGCCAAGAATACTATATCCAGCTAGGCTATCATTGAAAATAGAAGGAGAGATAAAAAGCTTCCAGGACAAACAAAAACTAAAAGAATTTGTAAACACCAAACCAGCTCTACAGGAAATATTTAAAGGGGTCTTCTAAGCAAAGAGAGAGCCTAAAAGTAGTAGACCAGAAAGGAACTGAGACAATATACAGTAACAGTCACATTATAGGCAATACAATGGCATTAAATTCATATCTCTCAATAGTTACCCTGAATGTAAATGGGCTAATTGCCCCAATCAAAAGACACAGGGTATCAGAATGGACAAAAAAAAACAAAACCCATTTAAAGCCTCTGCCTTTGGCTCAGGTCATGATACCAAGGTATCATGGGATCCTGGGATCAAGTCCCACATCGGGATTTCTGCTCAGCAGGGAGCCTGCTCCCCCCTCTCTCTCTGCCTGCCTTTCTACCTACCTGTGATCTTGTCTGTCAAATAAATAAATAAAATCTTAAAAAAAAATAAAACCGTCAATATGTTGTCTAGAAGAAACTCATTTTAGACCCAAAGACATCTCCAGATTTAAAGTGAGGGGGTGGAGGGCACCTGGGTGGCTCAGTTGGTTGAGCGACTGCCTCCGGCTCAGGTCATGATCCTGGATTCCAGGAACGAGTCCCGCATCAGGATTCCAGCTCCTTGGGGAATATACTTCTCCCTCTGACCTTCTCCTCTCTCATGCTCTCTCTCACTCATTCTTTCTCAAATAAATAAATAAAATCTAAAAAAAAAAAAATTTCTAAAGTGAGTGGGTGGAAAACAATTTACCATGCTAATGGACATCAGAAGAAAGTGGGGGTGGTGATCCTTATATCAGATAAGTTAAATTTTTTTTTAAGATTTTATTTATTTATTTGTCAGAGACAGAGGGAAAAAGAGCGAGTGAGCACAGGCAGACAGAGAAGCAGGCAGAGGAAGAGGGAGTAGCAGGCTCCCTGCCGAGCAAGGAGCCCGATGTGGGACTCGATCCCAGAACCCTGGGATCATGACCCGAGCTGAAGGCAGCAGCTTAACCCACTGAGCCACGCAGGCGTCCCAGATAAGTTAGATTTTAAGCTAAAGACTATAATAAGAGATGAGGAAGGACACTATATCATACTCAAAGGGTCTGTCCAACAAGAAGATCTAACAATTTTAAATATCTATGCTCCTAACATGGGAGCAGCCAACTATATAAACCAATTAATAACATAATCAAAGAAACACACTGACAAGAATACAATAACAGTCGGGGACTTTAACACTCCGCTCACTGAAATGGACAGATCATCCAAGCAAAAAATCAAAAAGGAAATAAAGGCCTTAAAAGACACACTGGACCAGATGGACATCACAGTATATTAAGAACATTCCATCCTAAAGCAACAGAATACACATTCCTCTCTAGTGCACATGGAACATTCTCCAGAATAGATCACTCCCGGGTCATAAATCAGGTCTCAAATGATATCAAAAACTGGAATCATTTCCTGCATATTTTCAGACCATAATGCTCTGAAGCTAGAACTCAATCACAAGAGGAAATTTGGAAAAAACCCAAATACATGAAGACTAAACAGCATCCTTCTAAAGAATGAATGGGTCAACCAGGAAAATAAAGAAGAATTGAAAAAATTCACAGAAACAAATGATAATGAAAACACAATGGTTCAAAATCTGTGGGACACAGCAAAGGCAATCTTGGGAGGAAAATATATAGCAATACAAGCCTTTCGAAAGAAACAAGAAAGGTCTCAAATACACAACCTAACCCTACAACCAAAGGAGCTGGAGAAAGAACAACCAAGAAAGCCTAAACCCAGCAGGAGAAGAGAAATCATAATGATAAGAGCAGAAATCAATGAAATAGAAACTAGAAAAACCATAGAACAAATCAATGAAACTAGGAACTTGTTCTTTGAAAGAATTAATAAGATTGATAAACCCCTGGCCAGACTTATCAAAAAGAAAAGAGAAAGGACACAAATTAATAAAATCATTAATGAAAGAGGAGAGATCACAACCAACACCAAAGAAATACAAACAATTATAAAAACCTATTATCAGCAACTATATATCAGCACATTTGACAGTCTGGAATAAATGGATGAATTCCTAGAGACATATAAACTACCACAACTGAACCAGGAAGAAATAGAAAACCTGAACAGACCCATAACCAGTAAGGAGATTGAAGCGGTCATCAAAAACTCAAATCTCAAATCTCAAACAAACAAGAGCCCAGGCCCAGATGGCTTCCCAGGGGAATTCTACCAAATATTTAAAGAAAAATTAATTCCTATTCTACTGAAACTGTTCCATAAAATAGAAATGGAAGGAAAACTTCCAAACTCATTTTATGAGACCAGCATCACCTTGATCCCAAAACCAGATAAAGACCCCGTCAAAAAAAGGGAAGTATAGACCAATATCCTTGATGAACACAGATGCAAAAAGTCTCACCAAAATACTTACCAATAGTATCCAACAGTACATTAAAAGGATTCTTCACCACAACCAAGTGGAATTTATTCCAGGGCTGCAAGGTTGGTTCAACATCGGCCAGTCAATCAATGTGATACAATACATTAATAAAAGAAAGGATAAGAACCATATGATACTCTCAATAGATGCTGAAAAAGCATTTGACAAAGTACAGCATCCCTTCCTGATCAAAACTCATCGAAGTATAGGGATAGAGGGCACATACCTCAATATCATCAAAGCCAACTACGAAAAACCCACCTCAAATATCATTCTCAATGGAGAAAAACTGAGAGCTTTTCCGCTAAGGTCAGGAACACAGCAGAGATGTCCATTATCACCACTGCTGTTCAACATAGTACTAGAAGTCCTAGCCTCAGCAATCAGACAACAAAAGAAATTGAAGGCATCCAAATTGGCAAAGAAGAAGTCAAACTCTCACTCTTTGCAGATGATATGATACTATATGTGGAAAACCCAAAAGACTCCACTCCAAAACTGCTACAACTTGTACAGGAATTCAGTAAAATGTCAGGATATATAATCAATGCATGGAAATCAGTTGCATTTCTTTACACAAACAAGACAGAAGACCAAGAAATTAAGGAGTCAATGCCATTTACAATTGCACCCCAAACCATAAGATACCTAGGAATAAACTTAACCAAAGAGGCAAAGAATCTATACTCAGAAAACTATAAAGTACCCATGAAAGAAATTGAGGAAGACACAAAGAAATGGAAAAATGTTCCATGCTCATGGATTGGAAGAACAAATATTGTGAAAATGTCTTTGCTTCCTAAAGCAATCTACACATTTACTGCAATCCCTATCAAAGTCCCATCCATTTTTTCAAAGAAATGGAACAAATAATCCTAAAATTTATATGGAACCATAAAAGACCTCAAATAGCCAGAGGAATATTGAAAAAGAAAGCCAAAGTTGGTGGCATCTTCAAGCTCTATTACAAAGTTGTCATCATCAAGACAGTATGGTACTGGCACAAAAACAGACCCATAGATCAATGGAACAGAACAGAGAGCCCAGAAATAGACCCTCAACTCTATGGTCAACTAATCTTTGACAACGCAGGAAAGAATGTCCAATGGAAAAAAGACAGTCTGTTCAACAAATGGTGTTGGGAAAATTGGACAGCCACAATGCAGAAAAATGAAGTTGGACCATTTCCTTATACTGAACCATGAAAATAGACTCAAAATGGATGAAGGACCTCAATGTGAGAAAATAATCCATCAAAATCCTTGAGGAGAACACGGGCAGCAACCTCTTCAGCCTCAGCCACAGCAAATTCTTCCTAGGAACATCACCAAAGGCAAGGGAAGAAAGCGCAAAAATGAACTATTGGGATTGCATCAAAAGCTTCTATACAGCAAAAGAAACAGTTAACAAATCCAAAAGACAACTGACAGAATGGGAGAAGATATTTGCAAACGAAGTATCAGATAAAGGGATAGTATCTAAAATCTATAAAGAAATTATCAAACTCAACACCCAAAGAACAAATAATCCAGTCAAGAAATGGGCAGAGGACATAAACAGACATTTCTGCAAAGAAGACATCCAGATGGCCAACAGAAACATGAAAAAGTGCTCCATATCACTCAACATCAGGGAAATACAAATCAAAACCACAATGAAATACCACCTCACATCAGTCAGAATGGCTAAAATTAACAAGTCAGGGAATGACAGATGCTGGCGAGGATGTGGAAAAGGGGAACCCTCCTACTCTGTTGGGAATGCAAGCTGGTGCAACCACTCTGGAAAACAGCATAGAGGTTCCTCAAAAAAGTTGAAAATAAGCTACTTTATGACCCAGCAATTGCACTACTGGGTATTTACCCTAAGGATACAAACATAGTGATCCGAAGGCGCATGTGAACCCGAATGTTTAATGCAGGAAAGCCCACAATAGTCAAACTATGGAAAGAACCTAGATGTCCGTCAACAGATGAATGGATAAAGAAGATTTGGTATATATATATATATATATATATATATATATATATGAATACTATGTAGCCATCAAAAGAAATGAAATCTTGCCATTTGAAATGATGTGGATGGAACTTAGAGGGTATTGTGCTTAGCGAAATAAGTCAATCGGAGAAAGACAATTATCATATGGTCTCCCTGATATGAGGAAGTGGTGATGCAACATGGGGGGTTAAGGGGGTAGGAAAAGAATAAATGAAACAAGATGGGATCAGGAGGGAGACAAACCATAAGAGATGCTTAATCTCGCAAAACAAACTGAGGGTTGCTGGTGGGAGGTGGGGTAGGTAGAGGGAGAGGGTGGTGGGGTTATGGACATTGGGGAAGGTATGTGCTACGGTGAATGCTGTGAAGTACGTAAACCTGGCAATTCACAGACCTGTACCCTGGGGCTAATAATACATTATATGTTAATTTAAAAAATATATATCAAGTAAGGCTACAGAAATCTTAAACAACTTGGCCTAATTGATATTTATAGACTACTACCCTTCAATGAGAACAGAATATACATTATTTTCAATATGTCTTATTAACATCACAGAAAAAATTAAGTCCTTTACATTAACTCTTAACTGCTTCTTTGAGGGGTATTTAATCATTTTTTTTCCTTTTTTTCATATTCAGAGTAAAGCTACATTTAATCCCTTTGTTAAAAAAATTAAATTCAGTAAATTTTCAAATAATATCTTCAAAATAATACTTTCTCTTCAAAACCATAATTATTTTAATAGTTTTCATACTAGTATATAATGTTTTAAAATGTAGCTTCCAAAGCAAACTATATCCAGGCTTATTAATGTCTCATTCCTTCAACTAACCTCGAATGTGATAAAAAAAATTATTTCTTTATTGTTTCCTACAAGTTTTAACAAAATTATTTTGTGGAAATCTTTAAATCTTTCTGCTTTATGGAAACTATTCAGAGATTCAATTAGTTTCTCTAGAAATGTTCAAGGCCTTACTTCCAGTTATCTACTGCCATCAAAGTGAATCTCTGCCCTTAGATTTTGTGAAATTTTTGTGTTCTGGATATATTTCAAAGAATCAAGAGAATATGACCACTTCTTATCCTTCTATTGTAATCAGACTTATCTAATCCTCATTTTTACCTGTATTAATGTAAAAATCTATTAAATTCTCCCTATTTGCACCCTTGTTTAATACTGCAGCCAAAGGGCTACTTTAAAAATACCAGTCAGAGACCCTCAACTCTATGGTCAATTAATCTTCAACAAAGCAGGAAAGAATGTCCAATGGAAAAAAGACAGCCTCTTCAATAAATAGTGTTGGGAAAATTGGACAGCCACATGCAGAAAAATGAAATTGGACCATTTCCTTACACCACACACGAAAATAGACTCAAAATGGATGAAGGACCTCACTGTGAGAAAGGAATCCATCAAGATCCTTGAGGAGAACACAGGCAGCAACCTCTTCGACCTCAGCCACAGCAACTTCTTCCTAGGAACATTGCCAAAGGCAAGGGAAGCAAGGGCAAAAATGAACTATTGGGATTTTATCACGATCAAAAGCTTTTGCACAGCAAAGGAAACAGTTAACAAAACCAAAAGACAACTGACAGAATGGGAGAAGATATTTGCAAACGACATATCAGATAAAGGGCTAGCGACATATCAGATAAAGGGCTACTGTCCAAAATCTATAAAGAACTTAGCAAACTCAACACCCAAAGAACAAATAATCCAATCAAGAAATGGGCAGAGGACATGAACAGACGTTTCTGTTCATCCAGATGGCCAACAGACACATGAAAAAGTGCTCCACATCACTCGGCATCAGGGAAATACAAATCAAAACCACAATGAGATATCACCTCACACCAGTTAGAATGACTAAAATTAACAAGTCAGAAAATGACAGATGCTGGCGAGGATGCGGAGAAAGGGGAACCCTCCTACACTGTTGGTGGGAATGCAAGCTGGTGCAACCACTCTGGAAAACAGCATAGAGGTTCCTCAAAATGTTGAAAATAGAACTACCCTATGAGTCAGAAATTGCACTACTGGGTATTTTACACTAAAGATACAAATGTAGTGATCCAAAGGGATGTTAATAGCAGCAATGTCCACGATAGCCAAACTATGGAAAGAACCTATATGTCCATGAAAAGATGAATGGATCAAGAAGATGTGGTATATATACATAATGAAATACTATGCAGCCATCAGAAGAAATGAAATCTTGCCATTTGCAATGATGTGGATGGAACTAGATGGTATCATGCTTAGCGAAATACGTCAATTGGAGAAAGACAACTATCATATGATCTCCCTGATATGAGGAAGTGGAGATGCAACATGGGGGGTTAAGGGGGTAGGAGAAGAATAAATGAAACAAGATGGGATTGGGAGGGAGACAAACCATAAGTGACTCTTAATCTCACAAAACAAACTGAGGGTTCCTGGGGGGAGGGGGGTTGGGAGAAGGGGGGTGGGGTTATGGACGTTGGGGAGGGTATGTGCTATGGTGAGTGCTGTGAAGTGTGTAAACCTGGTGATTCACAGACCTGTACCCCTGGGGATAAAAACATATTATATGTTTATAAAAAAATAAAAAATATATATATATATCAGGTGGGGAAGACTGGGTGGCTCAGTCAGTTAAGTGTCAGAGTCTTGGTTTTGGCTCAAATCATGATTCATGGGTTGTGAGATCAAGCCTCACATTGAGCTCTCTGCTCAGTTGGGAGCTGGCTTGAAGGTTCTCTCCCTTTGCTCCTTCCCCCTAAAACAAGTAAATAGATCTTTTTAAAAAACAAAAATAAAAATGTTACGTCAGGTTTTGTCCCTGGATTTTTCTCGGGCTCTAAGTAAAAGCCCAAGTTTTTATAATGGATCAAACTGTCTGTCTTCTAAAACTCTTCCATTTATTCACTCCCATTTAGTCACACTGGTCTTTTTGCTACCCTTCAAACACACCAAGCAAACTCCCACCTTAGGGCTTTTGCATTTCTTACTTCCTCTGCTTCAAAGGCTCTCTCTCAAGATATCTGCACTATATCCCTCACTTCCTGATTCTGCTCAAATGTCAGCTTCTCAGTAAGACTTTTTCTGAGGACTTCTAGATACAACTTATTCACCTCTACTCCTACCAAGACCCATAATTCCCTAATCTTTCTCCATAACACTAATCACTTTCTGAAACATCTTGTATTTTTTTGTTTTGTTTTGTTATTTTGTTATTGCTAGTTGTCTTCTACTAGTAAATAAGCAAAATGAAGGCAGGGTCTAAATTAGGTTCTGTCCCATGAATAGGGCTTAGTATTTAAGAGATGCTGAATAAATACTTATTAAAAAAATGAAATATTTCACTTTTTCCTTAAGCCACTGCTACTTGCTAATAAATTCCCCAAGTTGCTTTCAAGTTTCAGGACTATCAATTTACTTAAAACAAGTGAATTTTATTTTAATGTTTATCATTACTACATTACATTTTGTATCATCTCTACATACTTTCTTCACTACCCAAAATCATGCCAAACCTCCTATTTATTCTAATAATCCTTGTAACTATCTTCTTCCTGGTATGTTAGAAAGCTGATTTTTTTTAATAATAAAAGTTTAGTATGGTATAAAATTTTATAATTTTACTTACTATTACATGATCAATTAAAAAGTATGAATTGTATTTATCTTACAGTTACTGGTTACAATGTGATTTAAAAAGATGTAAGATTTCTGGGTAGGAGTAAAAATTTGAGTGCTTGGTGTTTTATTTATCATAAAAATGCATGACAAAGATGATTAAGAAGCACTGCGTTAATTTCTGTGTCAGTGGTTTTAGGAAAAGAAAAGCCATTATTCTTCAGATGCTGATATTCATTATCAGTGCTAGACTGGTTCGGTGATGTGTAGAATTTAGAACTCTGCAATTATACTATAAAATTTATTCAGTATTGTAACTCCTACAGGAAAATATCTTCTTTATTTTGAAGATAAATTTCTTCATCTTCCAATCCTTTTCCTTCACTGGAATAATCATTTTATAAAATAATTTTCAACATTGTGAAGTTTCTTAGGAATGAAACCATTGTCCCAGCAAGAGTCTATTCTTAGGAAGTAGCAGAATGAGAAACACTATTACAATTTAGATCCTAATGATTACTTCTTAAATGTTCCCGTTTACATTTTACTTCCACTTTATATCGCTTTAATTTTCTCTATTCCCTTCCAGGAAAAAATGAATGCATATAATAATAAAAATAATTAACATCTGAATAGCATCTTAACATTTTCAAAGCACTTTTACTTATATTGCCTCATTTACCTTAACAACAACACTGTAAATTTAAATAGTTGCTGTTTTCCTATTATCTAGTCAAAAAACATGAAGAACCTCAGATTTCAAATACAGCTTCAGCCTGGTTCTAAATATCATTTTCTTCCCTGTCTTGTCATTATGCCTAAGGAAATATAAACTGTTATGCCCCAATAATGGGTCCGTGATTAAAGGAGCGAGACTGATAAAAAGCGAAGGTCAAGCAAAGCTTTATTTCATGCCAAGCATCAAGAATCTAACCAAACGTTCGGGGCCACACCTCTTACAAGAGGGGGTGACCCTTCTCTGTTTCACAGACTAGCTTTTAAGGGCAAAGGCCATGTGGTCAGGCCTGGCCACGCACAGGTGGCCAATGAGATTGTAACACACACAGGAAACTCCACAATGATGCTAGGTGACCAAATGAGTTACAATTTACCCTAGTAGACATTTGAACCAGCCTATGACAACTTGATTGGGATTGGTGCCCAAAAGGCTCCCAAAGGGTGGGGCCCATACTCCTTGGTAACCAGGGAGACAGTATGCATCCCACCCACTGATCGGATGACTCCACCTGGCCTGATTGGCCTTTGTATCTGGGCTTTGTTAACTGAAGCTGGTTTCTGGGAATTGTCTCCAAGTAAATCCCCTGGGGGAAGGGGAGCAGGGACAGTTTCTAAATAGGTCCTTACAAAACAAATGACATTTTTATAAGAATTTTATTCGAATTGATGAGGGAGCAGGAGGCTGGCTGAGGACAGAGCAAAAGCTGGCGCCTTGCACCCCCTCTCCACCCGCTCCCCTCCGTAATATGTGTAGCATTCCTCAGGCACCCCTGACTGCCATAAAATGATAAATGGTTAACTTGCAGGGATCGCAATCCTGCAGAACAGGAATCTCCCTTGCTCTACAGATGTCCTAGAGACCTAAACAGGGGGGTTACCTTATCAATAGCACAAATTTCCAGAGGCAAATAACTCTGAGTTCCTGAAGCCCTAATGTCTCCCTCCCCACCATAAACTGGAGGAGGCTGAGGTAGAAGGGAATGTAAATAATAGCAGGATCATAATACCCCACCAAGAATCTCCCAACTATCTTGATGTTAATGCCTGACCTAAAGACGACATTGATCAAGCCATAAGGGCAAGGCCTCCCCCCCGGCACCTTGTAGGCCCTCCTTAACATGTGAAAACTCTGTTGAAACCTCCCATCACTTCCCCTCACCTTCCCCCAACTGCAAGGTATATAATATGCCTACCCTCACAACCCGGGGCAGCAGTTCTTCCTGCCCACGGGTCCTGTCCCCATGCTTTAATAAACCACCATTTTGCACCAAAGATGTCTCAAGAATTCTTTCTTGGTCATCAGCTCTGGACCTCACCCCACCGAACCTCACCTAGGTTCTAGAATTTCATCAGAATTATTATTGTTTATCTTGATAATATAACCTATGAAGCCAGAAGATCTAAGAATAAACAAAAACACTGGTTGTATCTTATATTTCAAATATTGACTTAAAACTAAAAGTCAGGAAATATTCCTAGTAAGAATTACAAAATATCAGTTTTAATCTGGCTTAACAAACTGACATAATCCTTGCCAGACTGCATTCAATGAAAGCATGAATTAAGGTTACCACTAGACTTGAGATTTGAATAACTGAAAACTAAAGAAATGTAATAAAAATAGCACAATCATATTTTCTGGATCAGTAAATCACAATATATTCATCTAGCAAAGCCACGTGGAACTATATTGGAACCTGAGGGGGGGGGAAAATATATATATATATATATATATATTTGCCCCCTATATATTCATACTAAAATACCCTCCCATAATTTGAGCTATGTGGAAAATGTTAATAAAATGTTCTGCATTGGGGTGCCTGGGTGGCTCAATGGGTTAAAGCCTCTGTCTTTGGCTTGGGTCATGATCCCAGGGTCCTGGGATCAAGCCCCACATTAGGCTCTCTGCTGAGCCTAATGGATCAAGCCCCACATTAGGCTCTCTGCTTCCTCCTCTCTCTCTCTTCTCTCTGCCTGCCTCTCTGCCTCCTTGTGATCTCTGTCAAATAAATAAAATCTTTTAAAAAAATGTTCTACACCAACAACAAAAATGAATAGATATAAAGCCCTGCATTGCCCAGTCAGTTCACACCCATTGTTGATTTATGAAAATAAATCCACCTAGCAAAGCCCCAAGCACCTGATTATTTAGAAATCCTGGGCTGGTGGGAAATGACAGGACTCATCATTGAACAAAAAGGCAGAATCACAAAACAAAAACAATTTGTATTTTGTTAATCATAGTATTTTATATTAATCTTGATTTTTCAAAATATTCACCAAATATTTTACCTTGACTACTTAGAGTTTTGGGTATGCATCCCCTTAAATTTGGCATATCATCTTAATCCCAGACCTGTCTCCAGGTACATTTTTAAGTATCATTGGAAAAAGATACCTGAAAAGCTGTAACTACAAATTGAAATAACCTACTTCAATAACAAACAAACAAACAAACAAAAAAACAGAAAATACTTTCCGTTACAGCATATCGTATTAAGCTAATGAGTTCTAGAGTCACCTTCACCACTATGAAGAGGGTAACTTTGACGACTTTAGACCTCACTGTCCCTCAGTTTCATTTTCTATAAAACAAAGTTAATAAAGAAAATCTATGCCAGAAAATTGTTTTATATGTTAGCACATAAAGCATCTTGAAGGGTACCTAGCATAGTAGGATCCCAAAGATGATGACTATTATCATATGCATATAAATTACTACGAAATTTTATTATTATTATTATTATTATTATTATTATTATTTTAGTTACCTTCAACGTGGGTCTTGAGTTCAAGATCTGAGATTAAGAGTCTGGATGCTTAACCAGCTGAGCCACAGGCACCCCTAAGCTCTATGCAATTTTAAAATAAGAAAAATATGTATCACCCTATTACCAGTTTATTCCAGAGACACAGTAAGTACATTTTAGTAATTGATGCCAACCATATCATCTATCTTTTTGGAAAAAATATAGCATTTTGTTTTCAAGAATTTATAATAAATATACCACCACTTCTACACACTTCCAAATGGATGTTTTAGAATTAGAAGAAGCTTGGATTACTTTCATTTTTTAGCCCATGCTAGATGTGAGGAAATTATAAATGAATTTTTGTAAATGACTGGTATAAGATTAATGTATGAACACATGAGTATACAGATTGAAAAGTTAGGAGATAATAAAAACAAAAAAAGTGCATACTTCTTTTAACATGTCTTACATGGCAAAATAATAGTTATTTCATGATGTGTATTCTTAACAGCACTATTTAAATTTTTAATCTCTCCTTAGCTCCTCACAACAAACCACAAAAAAGGACTCAATAATAAAGATCCAGCAGTGATTATTCACAGATGGAATCTGAAAACTTTTTCCCTTCTGGCCTTAATCTTGTATGCTTATGTCTTTAATATAAATGTTCCCATCCACAGTGAAAGTTATCTTTCATACTTTAGCTTGTTAATACATTCCTGACTATGAACTAATTCTTCCCCTAATCAGCACACATATACAACCCTCAGCACTCTATCACTCCACCTTGCTGCTTGATTTTTTCATTTTTCTATCTATACTCGATTTATACTTTTCTTTATATTCTCTCCTGCTTTTTGGGAGGGTAAACATTTATCTCTTTTGACCTAAGTTCTCACTAGATACAAGTGAGAATTATACATATTGTCTACAAAACCATGACGATCTTTATAGAACAAATAAATAAAAGTTGAGTTTTATTATTTCCTACCACAAAACCTTCACAAATACTTTGAGGGGGAAAAAAGAAACAAACAATTTTTTAATTCCTTAATTTTCTTATGTAGCTGATTTCTAAATAGCAAATGATCTCTGACCATTAGGTCAACCTTGCATGAAATTAGAGAAGAAAACTACATAGATAAGCATTCTCTTTGATTAACTTTACTTGAGCTGCAGTTATGCAGGCAAAGCCTCAGAATACAGATGGTAAGGAGCACAGGAAAAAGGCAGATAAGGTGGAATCAAGTGGTAGTTAATGAGTAAAAAGTGTCATTTGGCTGATAAAACTGGTAGCTATTCAATGAAAATCAAGATTGAAGACCAGTAAAATTAGAAAGTAGGTATCAGACTGCCACCATACTGGCAAGAAGATAATCTAACAAGGCAATCCAGCTGAAAGTATTAGTTCAAAATCTAGAGAACTGAACAAATGTACTATATGAATTCGAGGGCTGGAAAGCTCAATAAAAAGCTTAGTAAGAAAGCTCAAGAACAAGTAAGTGCAGGTGTTCTTAACTGGAGTTAAGAGAAAATTAGGTCAGATAAGTGGATTCTGTACCACATTTTTATAGTTATATTTCTCAGCCCATCTGCTTTACGCCAACTTCTTTAGATTAAAAAAAAAATTTACATTAATATTACTCTATCTTCTTCACTTTGAGCTTTTGCTCAATTTCACATTATCTCCCATAGACAAAAGTCTTTCAATTCTGATCTTAGGAACCCCCCCACCCCAAGTTTGTGCTTTAATCAACATCACCTGGAGACTTCTTAGAAATGCACATTCCAGACCATGTGAATCAGAATGTCTGGGATTAGGATGCAGCAATACATTTAGTTCACAAACTTTCCAGGTGGTTCTGATGTATGTAAAGTTTCAAGAGCTCTTGCTTTGTCATGCATCATTGAATCAAGTACATGGTGTTTAAGGTAACAAAATGCATTTTGCCATAGAGCTCAACTGAAATTGTCTCAGAACTTTATGAAGAGAAGGGGAACTGGAATAAAAAAAAAATTAATTCTAAATTAGAAAGATGAAAAAGATTCATGAGATTTTACGATTATTTAAAGCTCATCCTATCTCCTTCTTATTGTCCAGAAAAGATTTTAGTTAAATAAATTTGAGAGTTGTCACCTAAATTAATGTTATAGACACATTATATAATTATATGAAACATACAGATACTATATAATCACATACATTTTGTTGAAAAAAAAATTTTAACTCATGTTTCTTTCTCCAAAGTTTAAAGTTATAGTTTATTTAAAAAATCTTAGATGTTGTTTTCTTCAAATATTAATTATTGAGGTATAACTAGGCTTTAGGATTTAAATTATTCTATAATTATGTGCTACCCTTTAATTCTAGTTTAGGCTTTAGTTTTATTATATATATACTTTATTATTATTTTTTATTCCACCTAATTTAACAAATATTTTCAAGTGGCATTTAAAAATGGACTTTAAGAAAAATAATGAGAAAATAAAAATAGAACAATGAGAATATAATTTTTCCACCACCAAGTAAAGGAGGTGGAAAAAAACACTCTGGAAAGAGATCACATTACTTATCAGAACACAAAGATAATAGATATTTCAATTACATTGGAAAAAAAATAGCTCTGACACACAGATAAGGATATGAAATAAAATAAAGTGGGGCTCTTTAACTCATGCAGTATAAAAAAGGCATGCCACAGGAATTAAAGGCTAAAATGTAAAACTTAAACAATATCAACTGTAGAAGAAATTCAAATTTCTCTTTATAAATGACAGAGAAATTAAAAATACCACTGCTAAAACCAAGAAAGAAAACTGAGGTGATTTAAACGAAGAGAAAAGAAAAGATGAAAGTATCTCACTATATAAAAATTTAAACTTTTTAAGACGAAAGACATTAAGCACAAAATCAATACAAAATCTTAGAAAAACAGGTCTAATAAAAATGACAATATTATTGGTAAAAAACAATTCTTATTTTTTAATTAAAAAGATAAACAACTGATAGGGAAAAAAAGGATATAAAAACCAGGGCAGAATGTAGCATAAAAATAGAGAAGTTGAATCACAACATTGTATATATGAAACTAATGTAAAATTATGTGTTAGTTATACTCAATTAAAAAACTTAAGGGGATGTAAAAACCAATTGATAGACAAGTGTAACCAAATGGCCAATAAAAATATGAAAAAAAGCGCAACATCACTAATAATTAGAAAACTTTAATTAAAATAATTATTTTATCTCCACACAGTATCAAAAATTAAAAGAATCATTATCATTAATTATAAGGCTTAGTGGGGTGCAAAGGTTAGGATGCTATCTTACATTACAGTGAGTTTTTAGAAATAATAAATGGAAATATATGTTAAAGCAATAATAAGCATACCCTGACCCAGAGTCCCAACTCTTGGGACCTGAAGTATAGGTATCATCACAAAAATGTTTATTGTAGCGTAGTTTATAAAGTGTGTCTCTCCATTGGGAGATTATGTTAGAAACACTACAAATACATTAAAAATTTATTGACTCTATAACCATCACCTGGAGATATTTCTGTGAGTTGGTAATTGAGAAAAACAATCTAAAGTATATCAATATTACCTCATTGTTATAAATTAGCAAAAATAAATTCTTCTGATCATATATTATGTACATATATCTATACAGCACTATGTCGACATTTTAGGAAAGTGTTATCTGAAGAGGAAAGGAAGAAGAAATGGTGGAAATAAGCCAATTTTCTAAATGGCAATTTAAAATATATGTCCCTACAAACTCAGAATACATATTGTCATCTCGTTTTTATAAACACAATGTTTTTTAATATAGTATTAAAGAGATACTTGAAAGGATGGCCACAGAAGTGTTAATGGTGATAACATCAAAGTTGTGGGATTTAAGGTAAATGTTACTTTATTCCTAATATTTCCACATAATGTTGGTATTCTTATAATGAACATATATTCTTTCTATGATTAAAAATTAAAAGTACTTTATATGATCACATAACAGCAACTACAGTTAAGCTTCAATAATGACCTTGAAGACTTTGTTCAAAATTATAGACTGCATACAGCCTGTAATTCCCTTAGCAACACAAAAGAAAAACAGTAAATACATAACTATATACTGCTTTAAAAAAGAAAAAAAATGTGTATGTAGTGGAGATGCAAGTTCTTGATAATGGCTGTTCATGGGAGGCTTCTCTCAGAAATGAACATGTAAGGGCAAATAGAATGATGAGTAGCCAGACAGCCTTAAAAAGTCATGGCAAGGGGGAAGAGTCAAGATGGCAGAGAAGTAGCAGGTTGAGACGACATCAGGTAGCAGGAGATGAGCTAAATAGCTTATCAAATCATTCCGAACACCCAGAAATCCAACAGGAGATCGAAGAGAAGAAGAGCAACAATTCTAGAAACAGAAAATCAACCACTTTCTGAAAGGTAGGACTGGTGGAGAAGTGAATCCAAAACGACGAGAATATAGACCCTGGGGGGAGGGGCCAGGTCCTGGCAAGTGGCGGGGCAAAGGAGCACAAAATCAAGCCTTTCAAAAGTCTGCTCCACTGAGGAACATCGCTCCAGAGGCTAAACCGGAATGAAGCTCACATGGGGACAGCGTGTTCCCAGATCCCGCAGGGTCACAGAAGTATCTGGGGTGTCTGAGTGTTGCAGAGCTTGCAGGTATTAGAGCAGGAAAGCCAGCTACAGAGACAAAGCCAAAGAGTGAGCTCTCAACTCGGGATTACCTTGAACTGTAATCCGTGGCAAAGGCCAGTGCTCTGTGCATGGGATCCCCACAAGATCTGGGGAGACCCTCTCCCCCCCACGGAAGAGCTCAGGGATCTTCAGGATGTGGAGACTCCAGGGGGAGCTGTGTTCTAGAGACAGAGATGCTTTGTCACAGTCCGGGGCGCAGCCGGGGGCCAGGGAGATGGATTGACTGAGCGCGTTTCTCTGAGGGCGTGCACTGAGGAGTGGGGACCCGGGCTCTTGGCTCCTTCCGTCCAGAGATTGGGAGGCCATCATTTTCATTCCTGTCCCCCAGAACTCTACAGAAAACCCTCAGGAAACAAAAGCTCCCCAAAGCGAACCCAAGTAGATTACTTAGCCTGGCCCCTGGTAAGGGCGCTACAATTCTGCCTCAGGCAAAGACTCTTGAGTATCACAACAACAAGTCCCTCCCCTTGAATATCAACAAGAAATCCAGCCAAGACCAAGTTCACTCACCAAGGAGATCAGCAGAATTCCAGAGGAGGAGAAAGCAAAGCATGTAATTCATGGCTTTCTCCCCATGATTCCTTAGTCTTGCAGTTAATTTAAATTTTTTTAATATTTTATTTTCTTCTTCTAAATTTTTTTTAACTTTTACCCTTTCTCTTTTAACATTTTTTAACTAGTTTATCTTAACAATACTTTTCATTTAAAAAAATCTTTTTTGAAACTTCATTATTATAGTCATATTTTATCCTTCATTGTTTCTAAGTTTATTTATTCTATACACATAGGGTTTTTTCTTCTAAAAAATGTGGGGTATGACTTCTTCTAATAGATCAAAATACACCCTAAATCTAGTACCATGCTTGTTCTAGTCTCCAGCCTGAGCAAATTCTCTCCACTTTCTTTTTCATTATCCGTCCAATCAACTACCTTATCAACTCCTTTTTTAGAAATTAAAAATTTTTTTTTTCATTTTTATAATCGTATTCCATCCCTTCATTGTCTTTACCCTTATATATGTTTTTCATTATTTAAAATTTTGGGAGGTAGTTTCTTCTCAGAAACCAAAATACTCCCAAAATTAAGTGAGTAACCCTGTTCTAGTCACCAGTCTAATATACATATATATTTTTTTTTCTTTTTTTGTATTCTTTCCTTATTTGTTTTCTGTTTTTTTAAATTTTTTTTTTCTAAACTTTTTTACCCCCTTTCTCTCCCCCATGATTTGGGGTTTCTTCTGATTTGGTTAAAACACATTTTCCTGGGGTCTATGCCACAATTTTAGTATTTTATTTGCTCCTTCATATATTCTTATCTGGATAAAATGACAAGAAGGAAAAACTCACCACAAAAAAAAAGAACAAGAGGCAGTATTGAAGACCAGGGACCTAATCAATACGGACATTGTTAATATGTCAGATCTAGAGTTCAGAATGATGATTCTCAAGTGCTAGCTGGGCTTGAAAAAGGAATGGAAGATATTAGAGACACCCAGTCTGGAAAAAAGAAAGCCCTTTCTGGAGAAATAAAAGAACTAAAATCTAACCAAATTGATATTTTAAAAAACTATTAATGAGGTGCAATAAAAAATGCAGGCTCTTACTGCTAGGATAAAGGAGGCAGAAGAGAGAATTAGTGTTATAGAAGACCAAATGACAGACAATAAAGAAGCTGAGCAAAAGAGAGACAAACAACTACTGGACCACAAAGGGAGAATTCAAGAGATAAGTGATACCATAAAATGAAACAACATTAGAATAATTGGGATTCCAGAAGAAGAAGAAAGAGAGAGGGGAGCAGAAGGTATTTTGGAGAGAATTATTGTAGAAAATTTCCCCAATATGGCAAAGGGAACAAGCGCCAAAATTCAGGAGGTGCAGAGAACCCCCCTCAAAATCAGTAAGAATAGGTCCACACACAGTCATCTAATTGTAAAATTTACAAGTCTTGGCGATAAAGAGAAAATCCTGAAAGCAGCCTGGGAGAAGAAGGCTGTAAGATACAATGCTAAAAATATTAGATTGGCAGCAGACTTATCCAAAGAAACCTGGCAGGTCAGAAAGAATTGGGATGATATATTTAGAGTACTAAATGAGAAAAACATGTAGCCAATAATACTATATCCAGCTAGGCAATCATTGAAAATAGAAGGAGAGATAAAAAGCTTCCAGTACAAACAAAAACTAAAAGAATTTGTAAACACCAAACCAGCTCCACAGGAAATATTGAAAGGGGTCTTCAAAGCAAAGAGAGAGCCTAAAAGTAGTAGATCAGAAAGGAACAGAGTAGTAGTAGTAGTAGTACTGGTAGTAGATCAGAAAGTAACAGTCACCTTACAGGCAATACAATGGCACTAAATTCATTATCTCTCAATAGTTACACTGATGTAAATGGGCTAATTGCCCCAATCAAAAGACAAAGGGTATCAGAATGTATTAAAAAAAAACCATCAATATTCTGCCTACAAGAAACTTATTTTAGACCCAAAGACACCTCTAGATTTAAAGTGAGGGGGTGGAAAACAATTTACCATGTTAATGGACATCAGAAGAAAGCTGGGTGGCAATGCTTATATCAGATCAATTAGATTTTAAGCCAAAGACTATAATAAGAGATGAGGAAGGACACTATATCATACTCAAAGGGTCTGTCCAACAAGAGGATCTAACGTTTTAATATATCTATACCCCTAACATGGGAGCAGCCAACTATATAAACCAATTAATAATAAAATAAAAGAAACACATTGACAAGAATATAATAATAGTAGGGGACTTTAACACTCCCCTCAAAGAAGTAGACAGATCATTCAAGCAAAAAATCAACAAGGAAATAAAGGCCTTATATGACACACTGGACCAGATGGACATCACAGATACATTCAGAACATTCCATCACAAAGCAACAAAATACACATTCTTCTCTAGTGCACATGGAACATTCTCTAGAATAGATCACATCTTGGGTCATAAATCAGGTCTCAAGTGGTATCAAAAGATTGGGATCATTCCCTGCATATTTTCAGACCACAATGCTCTGAAGCTAGAACTCAATCACAAGAGGAAATTTGGAAAAAACCCAAATACATGGAGACTAAACAGCATACTTCTAAGGAATGAATGCATCAACAAGGAAATTAAAGAAGAATTGAAAAAATTCATGGAAACAAATGATAATGAAAACACAACGGATCAAAATCTGTGGGACACAGGAAACACAGTCATGAGAGGGAAAATATAAAGCAATACATATCTTTCTCAAGAAACAAGAAAGGTCTCAAACACATGACCTAACCCTACACCTAATGGAGCTGGAGAAAGAACAACCAAGAAAGCCTAAACCCAACAGGAGAAGAGAAATAATAAAGATAAGAGCAGAAATCAATAAAATAGAAACCAAAAAAACAATAGAACAAATCAACAAAACTGGTTCTTTGAAAGAATTAATAAGATTGATAAATCCCTGGCCAGACTTATCAAAAAGAAAAGGGAAAGGACCCAAGTTAATAAAATCATGAATGAAAGAGGAGAGATCACAACCAACATCAAAGAAATACAAACAATTATAAGAACATATTATGAGCAACTCTACACAAACAAATTTGACAATCTGGAAGAAATGGATGCATTCCTAAAGACATATAAACTACCACAACTGAACCAGGAAGAAATAGAAAACCTGAACAGACCCATAACCAGTAAGGAGATTGAAACAGTCATCAAAAAACTCCCAACAAATGAAAGCCCAGGGCCTGACGGCTTCCCAGGGGAATTCTACCAAACATTTAAAAAAGAATTAATTCCTATTCTCCTGAAACTGTTCCATAAAATAGAAATGGAAGGAAACTTCCAAACTCATTTTATGAGACCAGCATCACCTTGATCCCAAAACCAGACAAAGATCCTGTCAAAAAAGAGAATTACAGGCCAATATCCTTGATGAACACAGATGAAAAAATTCTCACCAAAATACTAGCCAAAAGGATCCAACAGTACATTAAAAAGAGTAGTCACCATAACCAAGTGGGATTTATTCCAGGGCTGCAAGGTTGGTTCAACATCCGCCAGTCAATCAATGTGATACAATTCATTAATAAAAGAAAGAACAAGAACCATACGATACTCTCAATAGATGCTGAAAAAGCATTTGACAAATACAGCATCCTTTCCTGATCAAAACTCTTCAAAGTGTAGAGATAAAGGGCACATACCTCAATATCATCAAAGCCATCTATGAAAAACCCACCTCAAATATCATTCTCAATGAAGAAAAACTGAGAGCTTTTCCGCTAAGGTCAGGAACAGAGCAGGGATGTCCATTATCACCACTGCTATTCAATATAGTACTAGAAGTCCTAGCTTCAACAATCAGACAACAAAAGAAATTGAAGGCATCCAAATCGGCAAAGAAGAAGTCAAACTCTCACTCTTTGCAGATGATATGATACTATATGTGGAAAACCCAAAAGACTCCACTCCAAAACTGCTACAACTTGTACAGGAATTCAGTAAAATGTCAGGATATAAAATCAATGCACAGAAATCAGTTGCATTTCTTTACACAAACAAGACAGAAGACCAAGAAATTAAGGAGTCAATGCCATTTACAATTGCACCCCAAACCATAAGATACCTAGGAATAAACTTAACCAAAGAGGCAGAAAATATTTCTTATACTCAGAAAACTATAAAGTACTCATGAAAGAAATTGAGGAAGACACAAAGAAATGGAAAAATGTTCCATGCTCCTGGATTGGAAGAACAAATATTGTGAAAATGTCTTTGCTTCCTAAAGCAATCTACACATTTACTGCAATCCCTATCAAAGTCCCATCCATTTTTTCAAAGAAATGGAACAAATAATCCTAAAATTTATATGGAACCATAAAAGACCTCAAATAGCCAGAGGAATATTGAAAAAGAAAGCCAAAGTTGGTGGCATCACAATTCCGAACTTCAAGCTCTATTACAAAGCTGTCATCATCAAGATAGTATGGTACCGGCACAAAAACAGATCCATAGATCAATGGAACAGAACAGAGAGCCCAGAAATAGACCCTCAACTCTATGGTCAACTAATCTTTGACAAAGCAGGAAAGAATGTCCAATGGATAAAAGACAGTCTGTTCAACAAATGGTGTTGGGAAAATTGGACAGCCACATGCAGAAAAATGAAATTGGACCATTTCCTTATACCACACACGAAAATAGACTCAAAATGGATGAAGGATCTCAATGTGAGACAGGAATCCATCAAAATCCGTGAAGAGAACACAGGCAGCAACCTCTTCGACCCCAGCCGCAGCAACTTCTTCCTAGGAACATTGCCAAAGGCAAGGGAAGCAAGGGGAAAATGAACTATTGGGTTTTCATCAAGATCAAAAGCTTTTGCACAGCAAAGGAAACAGTTAACAAAACCAAAAGACAACTGACAGAATGGGAGAAGATATTTGCAAATGATGCATCAGATAAAGGGCTAGTATCCAAAATCTATAAAGAGCTTAGCAGACTCAACACCCAAAGAACAAATAATCCAATCAAGAAATGGGCAGAGGACATGAACAGACATTTCTGCAATGAAGACATCCAGATGGCCAACAGACATATGAAAAAGTGCTCCACATCACTCGGCATCAGGGAAATACAAATCAAAACCACAATGAGATACCACCTCACATCAGTCTGAATGGCTAAAATTAACATGTCAGGAAATGACAGATGCTGGCAAGGATGCAGAGAAAGGGGAACCCTCCTACACTATTGGTGGGAATGCACTCTGGAAAACAGCATGGAGGTTCCTCAAAAAGTTGAAAATAGAGCTACCTTATGACCCAGCAATTGCACTACTGGGTATTTACCCTAAAGATCAAACGTAGTAATCTGATCTGCATCTGATCCGAGGGGGCACGTGAACCCAAATGTTTATAGCAGCAATGTCCACAATAGCCAAACTATGGAAAGAACCAAGATGTCCATCAACAGCTGAATGGATAAAGAAGATTTGGTGTATATATATATACAACAGAATACTATGCAGCAATCAAAAGAAAAGAAATCTTGCCATTTGTGATGATGTGGTTGGAACTAGTGGGTATTATGCTTAGCGAAATAAGTCTATCAGAGAAAGACAACTATCATATGATGTCCCTGATATGAGGAAGTGGAGATGCAACGTTAGGGGTTTCAGGGGTAGGAAAAGAATAAATGAAACAAGATAGGATTTGGAGTGAGACAAACCATAAGAAACTCTTAATGTCACAAAACAAACTGAGGAGGTCCGGGAATATGGAGGTAGGGAGAGGATGGTGGGGTTATGGACATTGGGGGGGGGTGTATGTGTTATGGTGAGTGCTGTGAAGTGTGTAAACCTGGCAATTCACAAACCTGGACCCCTGGGGCTAATAATACATTATATATTTATAAAAAATTTAAAAAAAATCATGACAAGAATATTGAGAAATAATTATCCAAATAGAAGCAAGTACATGTACAAAGATCAGAAATCCTAAGGAGGAAAAGAAGCTGACTTTTTTTCTCTGAGACTGGGGTAGTCAGAAGACATTGAGAGGGACTGGACTTTGGGAAGAATGGGTAGGGCCAAATTCTTCAGGCTATTTGTTGATTTGTTAACGAGTTTAGGATTTTGTTAGAAAAGAAATGGTAAATCAAATCAATAAATGGATTTAAAATAAATGGAGAAGCAATGAAATTCAATTTTTGTTTTGAAAAGAGAATTCCAGCAGCTATGTTAGTATGTTAGTACTAAACTAGAAGACAGAAGTAGTGGACACCAAGATTTTGCAAAGGAGCCTATTAACAGCTTCTAGGTGAGATGATGTCAACGTGAATGGAATGAAGCAGACCAACCTTATATTTTAAAGATAAGCCTGAAAAGACTTACTGATATTGGGATATAAAAGGGAATCGTAAGTATCAAGTATTATGCCCAGGTTTGTCACTCAGTAGATCCTGGTCTTGTTTATTGAGATAGAGAGAGTGTGTGAGAGAGAAATGGAAAAGAAATAGCTTTAAAATCATTGGGAGTAGGCTGGGTGGGCAGTAGAAACTAAGAATTCTATTTGGATATGGTAAGTCAGAGATGCCTATAAGACCTCATAGAAACAGTTCCATACATGTATGTAGATTGAGCTCAGAAAAAAAAAAAGAGCTGTGGCCTATTTGTTTTTGTAATCTCATAATGGCTTGAAACTCTTTTGTTTCATAGTCCATAACCTTTTACTTAGCAGTTTCATTTGTAGGAATTTATATTCAGGAAATTAAAAACATGGACAAAACTCATTTAAAATAATTTTATCATATATAATAGAAAAGAAACAATAGGGGAACAAACATAAATAATAAACAAGCAATATTACAAAGAAAGGTCAGACAGGATTTGATTGAATGTTAGGAAAATGAGTTAAGAATTAGACTTAGAAAAGATGTATGGTATGATTGCAATCATTTTTAAATTGTTGAGGTTGTTTTGTGGACTAATGTGTGATCTTTTCTACAGAATGCTCTGTGTACCTGTGAAAGGAATGTGTATTCTGCATTTTAGGACGGAATGTTGTGAATATATCTGTTAAATTCATCTGGCCCATTTTGTCGTTCAAAGCCACTGTTTTCTGTTCAAATGATCTGCCTATCATTGTAAGTTGGGTGTTAACACTATGAAATTAGAATTCAACCACAAGAAAAAAACTTGGAAAGACTATGAATACATGGAGGTTAAATAATATGCTATTTAACAATGAATTGATCAACCAAGAAATAAAAAAGGAAATCAAAAAGTACATGGAAATAAACAAAAATGGAAAGACAATGGTCCAAAACCTTTGGGATTCAGAAAAAGCTGTTCTAAGAAGGAAGTTTATAATAATACAGGCCCACCTCAAAAAGGAAGAAAAATCTCAAATAAACAACCTAACCTTATACTTAAAGGAGCTAGAAAAAAAACAACAAAACCCAAAACCAGTAAAAGGAAGGAAATAGTGAAGAGTAGAGCAGAAATAAATGATATAGAAACTAAAAAAACAGACAACAAATCATTGAAACCAGGATCTGGTTCCTTGAAAAGATCAACAAAATTGATAAACCCCTGGCCAGACTCATTGAGAGAGGGAGAGAGAGAGAGACTCAAATCAACAAAATCACCAATGTAAGATGAGAAATAATAACCAAGACCACAGAAATACAAATAATTGTAAGAAAATGTTATGAAAAACTATTTGCCAACAAATTAGACAACCTAGAAGAAATAGATAAATTCCTGGAAACATATAGCCTACCAAAACTGAAGCAGGAAGAAATATAAAATTTGTACAAACTGATTACCAGCAAGGAGATTGGATCATGATTAAAAAAAAAACTCCCAACAAAACAAAGCCCAGGATCAGACAACTTCATACCAAATTCTATCAAACTTTTTAAGAAGAGTTAACACGTATTCTACTCAAACTACTCTAAAAATAGAAGGAAAACCCAAATTCATCCTATGAGATGATTATCACCCTAATACAAAACCAGATAAAGATACACAAAAAAGAGAACTACAAGCCAATGTCTCTGATGAATATAGTTGCAAAACTCCTCAACAAAATATTAGCAAACTGAATTTAAGAATAAGAAACCATTCACTACAATTAACTGGGATTTATTTCTGGGATGCAAGGGAATTCAGTATTTACAAATCAATCAACATGATACATCACATCAATAATAGAAAGGATAAAAACCATAAGTTTGGGGGCTAATAATATATTAAATGTTAATAAAAAAATAAAAAGTAGAAAAAAAAACCATGTTTGTCTCAATAAATGCAGAAAAAGCATTTAACAAAGTACAACATGTGTGCATAATAAAAGTCCTCAACAAAGTGGGATTAGAAAGAATATACCTCAACATAATAAAGGCCAAATATGATAAAACCTCAGGAAACACCATACTCAAAGGGAAAAAACTGGGAGCTTACTCCCCTAAGGTGAGGAACAAGACAAGGGTGTCCACTCTCATCACTTTTTTTTTAAAATTTAAATTAAATTAGTCTGTAACATATAGTACATCATTAGTTTCAGATGTAGTGCTCATTTACCAGTTGCGTATGACACGCTCTCTCCACTTTTATTCAATATAGTATTGGAAGTCCTAGCCACAGCAATTAGACAACAAAAAGAAACAAAAGATATCCAAATTGGTAAGGAGTAAATAACACTTTCATTATTTGCAGATGTCATGATACTACATATAGGAAATCCTAAAGATTCCACCAAAAATCTACCGGAATTGATAAATGAATTCAGTAAAGTCACAGGATATAAAGCCAATGCGCAGAAATCTGTTGCATTCTATACACTAATAATGAAGCAGTGGAAAGAGAAATTTTAAAAACAATTTACAATAGCACCAAAAATAGTAAGATACCTAGGAATAAACATAACCAAAGAAGTGAAGGCCTGTACTCTGAAAACTATAAAACACTGATGAAAGAAATTCAAGATGACATAAAGAAATAGAAAGGCATACCATGCTCATGGATTGGAATAATAAATATTGTTAAAATGTCTATACTACCCAAAGTAATCTATAGATTTAATGTAATCTCTCTCAAAATACTAACAGCATTTTTCACAGAGTTAGAACAAACAATCCTCAAATTTGTACCACAAAGGACCCCAAATAGCCAAGCAATTCTGAAAAAGAAAAGCAAAGCTAGAGGCATCACAATTCCAGACTTTAAGTTATATTAAAAAGCTGTAGAGATTATCACTGGGGGAGATAAGATGGTGGGGAAGTAGGAGGAGGAACCGTTTCAACCTGTACCCTAAAGTGAGCTGATTACCTACCAAAGAACTTCAATCACCCATGAAATCAGCCTGAGATCAGAATTATACATGTCTGGATCTCTACAGGGGCAGAAGACACCAGTGGGCAGGTAAAGTGGAGTGGGAACGTCGGACTGATATCTGAAGATAAACCAAAGGGGGAGGGAGACACCAGAGGCGACCGATTGGAAAGTAATACCCCTAATACAAGAGTGCCCTGCATCTGGGGACAAGCATTAATTTGGAGACTGGTTGAAAGCACTCGGAAAGAGCAAAGGATTGTGTGTGGGGGGAGGGTTATGGGAATCAGGGTGGCTAGGGACAGGGGCTTAGGTCCCCGGACCCAGTACAGCCTCCCCTGGTGCTGAGCCAGAAAGAGTGCGGCAGAGAAACCAGGTCTTGGTCCCTGAGCCACCAGCACGCCCAGGCATGGGGTCTGGCTCCTGTGAGGGGCTGGGAGCCTCACCAGCTGGCAGTATGCTGAGCCATGCTACAGAGCCTGAGACACTCGCACCTCCCGAGAGAGGTGTGTGAAGGCCCAGCCCCGCGCTCTTAAACCCACGCCATTGTTTCAGAGCCTGAGATGCACACGCACCCTAAACCCTCCCCGAGAGAGGTGCGTGAAGGCCCGGCCTGGTGCTCACAGACCGGCGCCCTGCTCTAAGAGCCTGAGATGTGCAAGGGACCCACAGGCTCCCCTGAGAGAGGTGCACACAAGCCCGATGCTCTTAGACCCAGAAAGATCAGGCACTCCCAGCCCGGGCCAGCAGGAGAATCTCAGTGTGAGGTCACTGCTTGGAACCTCTCTGGCAGTCAGGAGCTGCCCAGACAGCCACCGTTGCCATGGTTTTGGGTACAAGCAGAAGATCCTGCGTCCCCAGGGACCACAACTCAGAACCTGCTCTGCCAGCGGCCAAGGGGGAATTTATATGGGCTCTGCAGCACCCACAGACTACCAGACTGAGGCATCTCTCTGAGAGGGGGGTCAGGGTGCAGTTTGCTTTCCTCTAAACCTAAAAAAAAACATCAAAAGCGGTCAAGGCGAGAGAAAAAAAAAAGGGGAACAAACATAAAAACCTCCAGAGAACAAAAGCCTGAAAAAAACCGGTTTCCTCAGAGCCCACACCCTTGAGGGGGGCGGGAGGACTTAATTCAGGGAACATCATTGACTGAAAACTCACGTGGCAGGCCCCATCCCCAGAAAAGCAACAAGGAAATAAAAAAAAAAAAAAAAGACTATGAGAGAACAACCACCACTACTTCATAGGACAACTTTTATTTTTAACTCTTTCCCACTACTCTGGTTCTTTTTTTTTTATAAAGATAATTTTTTAACCTACTTACCATCACAGTGAGATGTCCAGTACATCAAATTCCATAATAACCTTCTAACCTGAACATTTTGATACATACACCTGTGTTTTTCTTTTGCATTTCTATTTTTAAATTTTTTTCCTAAATTTTAGTTTAGTTTAGTCTAGTTTATTCCTTTTTTATTTTTATTTTCTAATATTCATATAGAGTTAGACTTCAAGATAATCCCCTTTCCCCAATCAATGCTACCCCTATAGGTAAACCAATTTTTTTTTTAAAGATTTTATTTACTATTTGACAGAGATCACAAGTAGGCAGAGAGGCAGGCAGAGAGAGAGGAGGGTCTCTTGTAGACAACATATGGATGGGTCCTGTCGTTTTATCCAATCTGCAACCCTGTGCCGTTTTATGGGCGCATTTAGGCCATTCACATTGAGAGTGATTATTGATAGATATGTTTTTATTGACATCAAGTTACCTTTGAAGTCTTTCTTTGTGTAGACTGTCTCTATATTTCTGTTCAATGGAACCAGCGTTCATGTACTAGAGGCCAAACGATCTCCACCCAAGATTATAGATTCCAAAAAAACATCAAGGCACCCTGTAGTCAAACTGAAGAATCATAATTATAGATACAATCGCTTGAAAGCCACTAGGACAAAGAGGCTCCTTACTTACAGAGGAAAACCCATCAGAATAACATCAGACCTGTCCACAGAGACATGGCAAGCCAGAAAGGGCTGGCAAGATATATTCAGGGCACTAAATGAGAAGAACATGCAGCCAAGAATATTTTATCCAGCAAGACTGACATTCAAAATGGATGGAGAGATAAAGAGTTTCCAAGACCGGCAAGGCTTAAAAGACTATGCAACCACCAAGCTGACACTGCAGGAAATATTCAGGAGGGATTCTATAAAAGAGGAAAAATCCTAAGAATAGCATTGAACAGAAATATAGAGACAGTCTACACAAAGAAAGACTTCAAAGGTAACTTGATGTCAATAAAAACATATCTATCAATAATCACTCTCAATGTGAATGGCCTAAATGCGCCCATAAAACGGCACAGGGTTGCAGATTGGATAAAACGACAGGACCCATCCATATGTTGTCTACAAGAGACCCATTTTGCACCTAAAGATACACCCAGTCTAAAAGTGAAGGGATGGAGAAGCATCTTTCATGCCAACGGACCTCAAAAGTAGGCCGGGGTAGTGATTCTCATATCAGATAAATTAGATTTTAAACTAAAGACTGTAGTCAGAGATACAGAAGGACACTACATAATTCTTTTTTTTTTTAAGATTTTATTTATTTATTTGACAGAGAGAGAAATCACAAGCAGGCGGAGAGGCAGACGCCGGGGGGGGGGGGAAGCAGGCTCTCTGCTCAGCAGAGAGCCTGATGCAGGACTCGATCCCAGGACTCTGGGATCATGACCTGAGCGGAAGGCAGCGGCTTAACCCACTGAGCCACCCAGGTGCCCGACACTACATAATTCTTAAAGGGACTATCTACCAAGATGATGTAACTATTGTAAATATCTATGCCCCCAATATGGGAGCAGCCAATTACATAAGAAAACTGTTAATCAAGATAAAGAGTCATATTGATATGAATAAATTAATAGTAGGAAATCTTAACACACCTCTCTCAGAAATAGACAGATCATCGAAGCAGAAAATCAATAAAGAATCAAGAGTATTGAGTGACACACTGGACCAGATGGACCTCATAGATATATACAAAACATTCCACCCTAAAACAACAGAATACTCATTCTACTCAAGCGCACACGGAACCTTCTCAAGAATAGACCACATACTGGGTCACAAATCAGGACTCAACCGATACCAAAAGACAGATTATTCCCTGCGTATTCTCACATCACAATGCTTTGAAACTGGAGCTCAATCACAAGGAAAAGTTCAGAAGGAACTCAAACACCTGGAAGCTAAAGACCACCGTGCTTAAGAATGCTTGGATCAACCAGGAGATCAAAGAAGAACTGAAACAATTCATGGAAACCAATGAGAATGAAGACACTTCAGTCCAAAACCTATGGGATACAGCAAAGGCGGTCCTAAGGGGGAAATACATAGCCATCCAAGCCTCCCCAAAATATATTGAAAAATCCAGAATACACCTGCTGTCTCTACACCTTAAAGAACTGGAGAATCAACAACAAACCAAACCAACTCCATACATAAGAAGGGAAATAATCAACATTAGAGCAGAGATCAATGAGGTAGAAACCAGAGATACAGGAGAACGTATCAAAGAAACTAGAAGCTGGTTTTTTGAAAGAATCTGTAAGATTGATAAACCATTGGCCACACTAACCCAAAAGAAAAGAGAGAAAGCCCAAATTAATAAAATTATGAATCGAAAGGGAGAGATCACAACTCACACCAAGGAAGTAGAAACAATCATCAGAAGTTATTATCAACAGTTATATGCCAATAAGCTAAAAAAAAATAGATGAAATGGATGCATTACTGGAAAACTATAAACTCCCAAAATTGAACCAGAAAGAAATTGATCACCTGAATAGACCGATATCTAGTAACAAGATTGAAGCAGTGATCAAAAACCTCCCAAAAAACACGAGCCCAGGACCTGATGGATTCCCTGGGGAATTCTACCAAACTTTCAAAGTAGAAATAACACCTATCTTCCTGAGGCTGTTTCAAAAAATTGAATCAGAAGAAAACTTCCAGACTCTTTCTATGAAGCCAGCATTACCCTGATCCCCAAACCAGGCAAAGACCCTACCAAAAAGGAGAATTTCAGGCCAATATCACTGATGAATATTGGATGCTAAGATTCTCAACAAGATCCTAGCAAACAGGATCCAACAGCACATTTAAAAGATTATCCACCATTACCAGTGGGATTCATCCCTGGGCTACAAGGATGGCTCAACATTCACAAATCAATCAATGTGATAGAACAAATCAATAAGAGAAGAGAGAAGAACCACATGGTCCTCTCAATTGATGCAGAAAAAGCATTTGACAAAATCCAGCATCCGTTCCTGATTAAAACACTTCAAAGTATAGGGATAGAGGGAACATTCCTGAACTTCATCAAATCTCTCTATGAAAGACCGACAGCAAATATCCTCAATGGGAAAAAGTTTGCAGCCTTCCCGTTGAGATCAGGAACACGACAAGGATGCCCACTCTCACCACTCTTGTTCAACATAGTATTAGAAGTCCTAGCAACAGCAATCAGCAATCAACAAAGAGAAATAAAAGGTATCCAAATTGGCCAAGAAGAAGTCAAACTATCTCTCTTTACAGATGACATGATTCTTTATATGGAAAACCCAAAAGACTCCACCCCCAAACTACTAGAACTCATGCAGCAATTCAGCAATGTGGCAGGATACAAAGTCAATGTACAGAAATCAGTGGCTTTCTTATACACTAACAATGAAAATACAGAAAGGGAAATTAGAGAATCGATTCCATTTACTATAGCACCAAGAACCATAAGATGCCTGGGAATAAACCTAACCAAAGTGGTAAAGGAACTGTACTTGAGGAACTGCAGAACATTCATGAAAGAAATTGAAGAAGACACAAAAAGATGGAAGACCATTCCATGCTCTTGGATCTGAAGAATCAACATTGTTAAAATGTCTATGCTGCCTAGAGCAATCTATAATTTTAATGCTATTCCTTTCAAAATTCCACTGGTATTTTTTAAAGAGCTGGAGCAAATAATCCTAAAATTTGTATGGAATCAGAAGAGACCCCGAATCGCTAAGGAAATGTTGAAAAACAAAAATAAAACTGGGGGCGTCACGTTACCTGATTTCAAGCTTTACTACAAAGCTGTGATCACCAAGACAGCATGGTACTGGCATAAAAACAGACACATAGACCAGTGGAACAGAGTAGAGAGCCCAGATATGGACCCTCAACTCTATGGTCAAATAATCTTCGACAAAGCAGGAAAAAATATACAGTGGAAAAAAGACAGTCTCTTCAATAAGTGGTGCTGGGAAAACTGGACAGCTATATGTAGAAGAATGAAACTCAACCATTCGCTTACACCGTACACAAAGATAAACTCAAAATGGATAAAATACCTCAACGTGAGACAGGAATCCATCAGAATCCTAAAGGGGAACATAAGCAGTAAACTCTTCAATATCAGCCACAGCAACTTCTTTCAAGATATGTCTCCAAAGGCAAAGGAAACAAAAGCGAAGACGAACTTTTGGGACTTCATCAAGATCAATAGCTTCTGCACAGAAAAGGAAACAGTCAACAAAACAAGGAGGCAACCCACGGAATGGGAGAAGATATTTGCAAATGACAGTACAGACAAAAGGTTGATATCCAGGATCTATAAAGAACTCCTCAAACTCAACACACACAAAACAGACAATCATATCAAAAAATGGGCAGAAGATATGAACAGACACTTCTCCAATGAAGACATACAAATGGCTATCAGACACATGAAAAAATGTTTATCATCACTAACCATCAGGAAGATTCAAATTAAAACCACATTGAGATACCACCTTACACCAGTTAGAATGGCCAAAATTAGCAAGACAGGAAACAACATGTGTTGGAGAGGATGGGGAGAAAGGGGAACCCTCTTCCACTGTTGGTGGGAATGCAAGTTGGTGCAGCCACTTTGGAAAACAGTGTGGAGATTCCTCAAGAAATTAAAAATAGAGCTTCCCTATTACCCTGCAATTGCACTACTGGGTATTTACCCCCAAAGATATAGAAGTAGTGAAAAGAAGGGCCATCTGTACCCCAATTTTATAGCAGCAATGGCCATGGTCACCAAACTGTGGAAAGAACCAAGATGCCCTTCAATGGACGAATGGATAAGGAAGATGTGGTCCATATACACTATAGAGTATTATGCCTCCATCAGAAAGGATGAATACTCAACTTTTATAGCAACATAGATGGGACTGGAAGAGATTATGCTGAGTGAAATAAGTCAAGCAGAGAGAGTCAATTATATGATTTCACTTATTTGTGGAGCATAACAAATAGCATGGAGGAGAAGGGGAGATGGAGAGGAGAAGGGAGTTGAGGGAAATTGGAAGGGGAGGTGAACCATGAGAGACTATGGACTCTGAAAAACAATCTGAGGGTTTTGAAGGGGGGGGTAGGAGGTTGGGGGAACCAGGTGGTGGGTATTAGAGAGGGCACGCATTTCATGGAGCACTCAGTGTGGTGCAAAAACAATGAATACTGTTATGCTGAAAAGAAATTAAAACAAACAAACAAAAAAGTTGTAGAGATCAAGACGGTATGGTACTGGCACAAAAACAGACACATAGCTCAACAGAACAGAAGAGAAAATCCAGGATTAACCCATAATTATGTGGTCAATTAATCTCTGGCAAAGCAGGAAAGGATATCTCATGGGAAAAAGTCTCTTCAACAAATGGTGTGAGGAAAACTGGACAGCAACATGTAAAAGAATGAAAATGGACCACTTTCTTATAGCCATACACAAAAATAAGCTCAAAATGGATTAAAAACTTAAATGTGAGTACTGAAACCACAAAAATCTTAAGAGAGATCACAAGTAGTATTGTCTCTAACATTTCCCATAGCAACATTTTCTAAATATGTCTCCTAAGACAAGGGAAATAAAAGCAAAATAAACTACTGGGACTACAAAATAAAATGCTTCTGCATAGTGAAGGAAATAATCAACAAAACTAAAAGACAATGTATGGAATGGGAGAAGATATTTGCAAATTACATATCTGATAAAGGGTCAATATCCAAAATATATAAAGAACTTACATAACTCAACACCCCAAAACCAAATAATCCAATTAAAAAATGGGCAGAAGACATGAATAGACATTTTTCCAGGAAAGACATCCAGATGGCCAACAGGCATGTGTAAAGATGCTCAAAATCACTCATCATCAGGAAAATGCAAATTAACACTACAATAAGATACCACCTCACACCTGTCAGAATGGCTAAAATGAACAACATAGGAAACAACAGGGTTTGTCTGGCAAGGATGTGGAGAAAAAGGAACCTTCTTGCACTGTTAATAGGAATGCAAACTGGTGCAGCCACTCTGGAAAACATTGAGGAGGTTCCTCAAAAAGTTAAAAATAGAACTACTCTATGATCCATTAATCACACTATTAGGTATTTACCCTAAAAATGCAAAAACACTAATTCAAAGGGATACATGTATCCCTATGTTTATAGTAGCATTATCTACAATAGCCACATTATGAAAGCAGTCCAAGTGTCCATTGATAGATAAATGGTAATGAAGATGTGGTATGTGTGTGCATGTATGTGTGTGTAACCATATATATATGGAATAATACCCAGCCATTAAAAAAAAGTGAAATCAGGTCATTTGCAAATACATAGATGGAACTAAAGAATATAATAACAAGCAAGATAAGTTAGTCAGAGAAGGATAGATACCATATGATCTCACTCATATGAGGAATTTAAGAAATAAAGTGAGCAAAGGAAGAAAAAGAGAGGGAGAGACAAACCAAGAAACAGACTCTTAACTATAGAGAATAAACTGATGGTTACCAGAGGGGAGTGGGGAGATGGTTATAATAGGTGATAGGAATTAAGGTGTGCAGTTTTGATGAGTAGAGTGGTGTATGGAATTGCTGAATCACTATGCTATATATCTGAAACTAATATAACACTGTATGCCAACTATACTGGAATTAAAATTTAAAAACAACTTTAAAAAAATTCAAACGAAGAATGAGACTTAGATATAGAACCTGAGTTGTCTGGGTAAATAGTACCTTGCATGGGATAGTTACTGAGAAACTTGAATTAGAAACATAAGGAATGACATTTGCAAATGTCATTTGTTGATATTGAAGTAATGGTGAAAACTGTCCAAAGAGATCTGAAATTGTGTGGAACTGCTATGAGTCAAGATTAAAAATTTGAGAAAGATGTTGAAATTATGAAAAATCAGAATGCTTTAACTTCTAGGTCTGCAACAAACTGGTATAAATTTCATATATCAAAGTCTTCTAGATAATTTCAAAATTTCCTTGCAACCTTAACATACTCAATACTAAGCATGAAAAAATCAGTTGAGAATATTTTTGCATTTCTGCAATATGGGTCAGTGTTTAAGGATTTTGCTTAATATTGCCATTGTATGTGTGTTTTTATTTGTTTCCTTTTGTGGAATTCAGAACTTAAAACAGAAAGTTCTTATTTCTGATGAAATTCATCAATAGATCCTTGTTCCTTTACTGCCATGCTATGCAGTATGACAGAAAAATGCAAAGTACTATATTCAGACCATTGGAGAATGCTCAGTACAACTAGACAGGCTGTGAGCCATAAGTTTCTGAAGATATTATTGAGTGGTTGTATATCTATTAATTACCATAATGAAACTTGAATAGGCATAAAAGTAAATGGTAGATAACAATTTCATTTTCTTAGTTCTCAATATGAGAAAATTTCAATAAAATATAATGACAAAATGCTTGTTTCTTGATTCTGCAGATAGAACATTTTTAGATAGTTTGAATAATAAGTAATTTTTTATACCATGATTTCTTTTAAGAGTGTCATTTCAAAAACAAAAGAAAGGTTATTAATAAAATAATTTCACATTTATTAGCTGGGTATCCCTTTAAACATTTCTTTTTATAAAGATTTTATTAATTTATTTGACAGCAAAAATCACAAGTAGGCAGAGAGGCAGGCAGAGAGAGGGGGAAGCAGGCTCCCCGCCAAGGAGAGAGCCCGATGTGGGGCTTGATCCCAGGACCCTGGGACCATGACCTGAGCCAAAGGCAGAGGCTTTAATCCACTGAGCCACCCAGGCGCCCCTATATTTCTTTTCTTTTCTTTTCTTTTTTAAGATTTTATTTATTTGACACAGAGAGAGACAGCAAAAAAGTGAACACAAGCAGGTTGGGGAGAGGGGGAAGCAGGTACTTCCCTGAACAGGGAGCCTGATGCAGGGCTCGATCCAAGGACCCTGGGATCATGACCTGAGCTGAAGGCAGACACCTAACGAATGAGCCACCCAAGCGCCCTGCCTTTAAATATTTCTAATCAAGAAAACATATGCCTCTTATTGAATCCAAAATTTTCTTTGTTTTTATCAGTTTATGATCAACAGGAAAAATATTTAGACCAAAATAGTCAGCAGTATTATTATAAAATTAAAAATTTTTATGCTAGTGAACTTTTCTCCAGTGTTTAAGTGGACACACAAAGCATTAACTTTCCAAAAAAAATATGAAAGCAGCAAAATAAAAATCTAACAGGGAATGAATACAATTTTACCATTACAAACCTCTTGTAAATTTTATTTCATGAAAATTGTTACCATTTATAATCCTTTCTTCACATTTCCTATTATAAAAAAAAAACCTCTCAGAATTAGTGCTCAGGTTTTATTGTTCAGTATTGTACAAAATTTGTTACATGTACAAAATTTGTTAAAATCTTCTGGAGTTAAAATTTTACAAGTTTAAGTGAAGTGTAGAAACTTTACCTCTTTTTATGTCCTCTACCCTCCTCTGTTTATAATTGTCTTAAATGTTTCCTGTATATGCATTTAGAATCATATTAGAGAGTGTTATAATTTTTGTCTCAGCCATGAAACATAATTAAAATACTTAGGAGGAGGGACACCTGGGTGGCTCAGTAGGTTAAGCTGCTGCCTTTGGCTCAGGGCATGATCCCAGGGTCCTGGAATCAAGTCCCGCATCAGGCTCCTTTGTCCAGCAGGGAGCTTGCTTCTCTCTCTGCCTCTGCCTGCCACTCTGCCTGCTTGTGCTCTCTCAATGACAAATAAATAAAATCTTTAAAAAAAAAAAAAAAAAAGAATACTTAAGAGGAGAAGGAAAGTCTACCCACATTTTTGCTGTTTCTGTCACTTCCCTCTTTCTCTGAAAAGATTCCAAGAGTCCTTCTTTTGACATTGCCTATGTCTAGAAAACTTTCTTTAGTCATTTTTTTCCCTTAGGGTAGATCTGCTAGTAACAAATACTCTTAGCCTTCCTTCATCTGAGAATGTCTTGATTCCTGCTTCATTCCCAAAGGATATTTTGAATTAGTTTCTTTCAGCACTAAAAAAGTATTATGCCACTTTTTTTTTTTTTAGCTCCTTGGTTTCTTTTTCGTTTAGCTCATTTTTTTGTTTGCCTTTTTAAATTACTATTAGGTTAACCTTTTAATTTGTGAACTTACTTGTGAATTAGTGATTTTTTTCTTTTTTAACCTTTGATCTCTTCATTGATTTTTTCCACAACCCATCCCCAATTGGTGATTTGACGAATTGGGTGGTTTGACAACCACCAATCTGTTCTCTGTATCCGTAAACTCATTTTTTGTTTTTGTTTTGTTTTTTAATCTACATAGGAGAGAGATCATATGGTATTTATCATTCTCTGTCTGACTTATTTCACTTAGCATTCTACTTTCTAGATCCCCATGTGAGGACAAGAGTTCTTTTGTTGTCGTTGTGTTGGCATTCATATATGGTTGTTTTCTAAATATTAAAAATATAAGCACTTATTTTTAATTGTAAATGCTATTATGTCATTAGTTGGAATAAAGGTATCCCAGTGCAGTGCCTTAATCAAAAGAGACCCTCAGCATCCAGAAATAAGTATATAAATAATTTAGGAAGCAGAAATACAAGGCTAAGATCTGGGGCCTAAGCACAGTCATGATGTTTTCACAAGATGGACCAAGAGCCTTGGGTTGATTATAGAAGGTGCTGTTCAGATGACAGCAGAAACTGTGTCCAGAAAAACAACTTCCACACTATAGCAGACTGAAAGGCTAGTCACACAACATCATGACCTCAAAAGGCAGGACAAAGATTTATCATGTCTCCAAGAAGGCAGATATGGAAGTGAGAGTTTCTTTACTTCTCATTCCCTCCCTGCTCTGTAAAACTACAAAAACAAAAAAGCCACAGCCAAGAGTTCTGCCCCTCACTATACCATGTTGTATTTCATCAATTACAACTGCACCACTTTAATTCTACTTCCTATAGAAGCTAGAAGATAATTTCTGAATCAATCCCATTTCTTTTATATTCCATGCAAATTTCTAAAAATTATATGATGGATTTTTATGTACAGTTTTGTGACTAAAGTAAGAGAGTATTCTTTTACCTCATTTAAATCAACAAAAGCAACTGGTATTTATAAAATACAGCTTGAAGGATTGTGCACTGGGAAGGATTATAGCAGGTACTAATAGAACCTGATTCTATACTTATTTGAAATTCAACATTAACCTTTCATAATCTAATGCAAATAAACAACCATTGAAAGGCAACAAGTGAAATGATACACTCAGATTCTACTATAAAACTAAGGGTTTGGCAGCTCATTAACTACAAAAGAAAAAAAAGATTACTAGAAACTAAAAAAAGATTGAAATAAGTAATGGATGGCATAAGCCCTCCTCAAATTATGTAAAAACAGATTTATAGCTTGATCCTGCCAAATGATAACTGGCAGACTATTAAATTGCTTGGAAAATGAGATATGTTATTTTCTGCATAATGTCACTTGCATAACAATGAAAAGTGCTTGCTAAGCAATGGTTATGCTTTAGTTCTTGCTCACTCTCTTTTCCTCCAGGAATGTGTACTTAATGTAAACTCTTGGATTTATATCATGCTCACAATCTTTATGTAGTACTGAGAAGCACTAGACTCAGAGTAAAAAGTGTTTTGATATAGTACCAGAGTATCCATTACTTTGCTGTATGATCACAGACAGCTCTGTGTCTAGAAAGACCCCCAATTCTCCAATTTATGTAAAGAATGAACATAGCTTACTGTTCAGCATAAACTTCACTGGATGAAAATCAAGCTTTCGTTACAATTTCCTATACCTTTGACATACACTGATGGTAATTTTAATATACATAGAATCCATTTCACCAAAAACATTAAGGGTTCACAATGTGTCTAGAGCCATTTTAATGGCTTTTTGTAGTAACTCATTTAATCTTTTCAGGTACCTAAAGAGTAGATCCTAAGCAAAAGAGGAAATGGAGGCACAGAGATGCTATATAACTTACCCAAGGTCAGAGCTACTGAAGTGTGGTGTTGTGGAGTGGAGATTTTTATGCCAGGCAGTTTGACTCGAAAGCGATCAATTCTAAGGTCAAATTAGTAATAATATAGGCAGACCCTGTTTACTGAGAACCTTCTAAGGATCAGACACTATCCTAAGTACTTTTATATACAATAACTCATTACATTTTGTATAAAAGCCTATGATATAAGCATCATTAACCCAAATTTATAGATTAAAAAACAAAACACCAAAGAAGTATCATAAATTTAGTAATGTGCTCATAGTCTTCTAAAGCAATTAGTGAATCCTTAATTTGTTTGCTTGACTCCAAAGCCTAAGCTACCAACAAGAAGAATATATGGCCTCCTTTTGCTTTACTCCAACATTATGAGATATATCAAATAAGAAATCTATTTACCCTTGCCAAACATTTTTTTTGCACCTCAAAAATCAAATAGGTTGCTTTGCACAGTAAAAGGAAAAATAAGCAAATATGCTAGGAATGAAAATATATCAATTATTATATTGATTATATTATAATTATAATTATTATATTGATTTATACTCCAAACTCACAACCAAGCCTTCAGGATTGTGAGATCTCTTTGCCCTTCCTGAGCTTGTTTGGCAGGAAAAATAGCCCTGAGTTCCATTCAACACTCCAGGCAAAGCCCCCTGTGTATAGGCACTTCAAAAAGGAGCTGGGGAAGGGCAAGAGAAGAACGTTTGTTTGTTTGTTTGTTTGTTTGTTTGTTTGTTTTTATGTCAGCCAAAACACAGTCTGCTGCAGTCTTTTAAATACAAAAGAAGATCAAATGTGTCTCTATATGTAGGCAGTTGTCAATGATTCCCAAGTAACAAGGACAATTATAATGTGGGAGTACCAATATATCCCTTAATTTTGGCCAAGATGATGACTTTTGGCCTTCATTCTGCAAATCCAACAGTCATCAAGTCAGCCATTGGTGTTAAGATTTTTCTTTGTGTTGTTTTGCACTGTGTATGCTCAATATTTACTATAATAATATTATTTTCTATTATTTTCAGATTTATCAGCACAGACATATGCATAATCTTATTACATAAATTATTCAAAATCAGCCAGATAGACCAATGATTAAAAAACTGATTAGAAAAGAAATAGTACTGTTAATCAACTTTAAATCTCAGAAATCAAATGGTGCATAAACAATTGCTGATAAATCTGCAGCATTAACTTGCTTTTTGGAGAAAACTGTTTATTAAGATAATGTTCATCTGCTGGTACATCTGCCATTAAAGCTCATGCATACAGACAGTTGCCTAGCTTTAGTCTCCTAATAACACTCCCTATGCAAGGAGTCACAGGCTCATTTAGCTCTGTGCCTTACTCCAAAAAACTACTTTCATCAAATTCAAGATCTTGGACAGCTTCTCTTCCCCAAATACATAGAGAAAAAAAAAACCATACTTTTCATTTTTCATCTTAATTTCTGCTAGAATTCCAGCAAGGAACTGAGTATCTGACTAATAACTGCTATGGTACACTATGCTTCTGAACTGAACTTTTATGGGAGAAACAAAAAATAGAATGAGAGCAACATGATCCTCTGTCCTTTATTTCCATAGTAGACTGAAATCCCAGACCTGATTGAAATTAAATTTTTCAGAAGGGGCACCGGGGTGGCTAAGTGGTGGACTCTGGATTTCCACTCAGGTCATGATTCCAGGGTCCTGGGATCAAGCCCTGTGTCAGGCTCCAAGCTCAGTGGGGAGTCTGCTTAAGGATTCTCTTTCTCCCTCTCCCTCTGCCCTTTGCTCTTGCTCTCTCTCTCTCTAAAAATCAATCAATCAATCAATCTTTAAATTTGTCAAAGGGCATTACACAGCACCATACTTTGAAATATATCCTGCAAAAATAACTGAAATAGCAAACCACAAAGACATATCTGTGAATGTGTCTGATTACAAGTACATTTTAACAGATACATTTAAAACATGGAGGGGTGCCTGGATGGCTCGGTTGGTTAAGTGTCTGCCTTCAGCTCAGGTCATGATCACAGGGTCCTAGAATCAAGCCACATCAGACTTCCACTTGGAGAGGAATCTGACCCTCTCCTCTTGGTGCTCTTTCCCTCTCACTCTCTTTCTCAAAAAATAAATAAAATCTTTTAAAAATAGAAATAAAACATGGAAATACTTATGAACAAAACAAATTAATTCATAGTCATCAAATCGAGTGAAAACTTCAGTTTCTTCAAAAAATGAGAGTACCAGGCTTTACCTTAGAGAGTTGCCTTGATGATTAAAAAAGACCATTGTGCAAAGTGTTTAACATAGGGCTGGTACACAGTGGGCACATAGTAAGCATTAAGTCTTGACACTGGGTAATGACTATCCACACACTCTCCTGAAGATTAACTGACACTATGACTCCAAGTACCACCAATAAGTGAACAGCTGCTGTGTGTGTGGTTCTAGACTAAAAATATCTCTGAACTTCAGATAAATATATATACAAAAAGTAACTAGACAAGTCTACTTGAATGTTCCTAAAGCATGTCCAGCTCAGTATGCTGGAAATAGAGTTTTACATTTCCACCAAACCAAATGCAATTCACCTTCATTCAGAAATCTAGGAATTGTCCTCAACTTCTTCTCTCTTGCATCACCCATCTATTCAGTCTCTTAGTTCTATTGATTTAACCCCCTATATATATTTCATGTTTATATCCTCTTATTGATATTAACATTGCCATTGGTGTCGTTTAAGATCTGACCATTTCTGGGGTGGATCCATGCTGTCCTTTTTAATTGGTTTCTCAGCTTTTGTTTGTGCCCCCACTTCTACATTGTCACTAAAAATGCCAAATGCAAATTGACTCTGGTATTAACTGGTGAAACACTTTCGTGGCTCCCATTATCTATCAGATAAAGACCAAATTCTTTAATGTCTGGATCTCTTAGAGGACAATAAATATCACCTCCTTACCTGCCAATTTATGAAGATATTGAGAAATAGCAGGATGAGATGGATAACTAAAACATCTCTTTTATTACTGATGAAGCTGTGATGGAAATATGGTTTAAACTTACAATCAAGGGGCACCTGGGTGGCTCAGTGCGTTAAGCCTCCGCCTTCGGCTCAGGTCATGATCTCAGGGTCCTGGGATTGAGTCCCACGGTGGGCTCTCTGCTCAGCAGGGAGCCTGCTTCCCTCTCTCTCTCTCTGCCTGCCTCTCTGCCTACTTGTGACCTCTCTCTGTCAAATAAATAAAATCTTTTAAAAAAACTAAAATAAAAGATAAACTTATAATCAAGTATGCCTTAATACTGAATACCATAATCAGGAAAATCACCCTCCCAGCCCCAGGCAGTGCTGAACCAAAGCAATTCTTCCCATCTGCAAAAGGTATTCCCAGCTAGCAGCACACCTGGAGAGAAGGAATGGTTTGTTTTAGGAATTTTACAGTTTTATGTCTTATCTCTAAGTCTTTAATCCATTTTGAGTAGATTTTTGTGTATGTTTTAAGGTAAGTGTACAATTTCATTCTTTTGCATGTGAATATCCAGTTTTCCCACCACCATTTGTTGAAGACACTGTCCTTTCTCCATACTCATGGCTCCCTTCTCTGAGATCAGTTGACTATATATGTGTGCTTTTATTTTGGGACTCTCTATTCTGTTCTATTAGTTTATATGTCTGTCTTAATGCCAGAAATTAGTCTTGGCAATGATTTCTTGTATGTGACACGAAAAGCAAAAACTGATAAATGGGACTATATCAAACTAAAAAGCTTTTGCACAGCAAAGCAATATCAACAAAATAAAAAGGCAACCTACAGAATGGGAGAAAATATTGAAAACTATATATATGATAAAGGGTAATATATAAGGCACTTCTTCAATAACACAAAAAATAATTTTTAAGTGGAAAATATTTGAATAGATAGTTTTCAGTGAAGACATAAAAATGTCCAATAGGTATATGAAAAGTTGCTCAACAGCACTAATCATTAGGGAAATGCAAAAAAAACCCTCAATGAGGTATCACCTCACACTTGTTAGAATGGCTATTATAAAAACAAGAAATAAAAAAGATGGTGAGGATGCACAGTGATGAGAACCATTACACACTGCTGGTGGGAACGTAAGAAAGTGTAGGCACCATGGAAAACAGTATGGAAGATCATCAAAAAATTAAAAATAAGAGAATCATATGATCCAGTAATTCTACTTCTGGTTTTCAACAAAAGAAATTAAAATACTATCTGTAAGAGATATCCATATTGTCATGTTCTTCGCAACATTATCCACAATAGACAATATGTAAAAACAACCTATTATCTAACAGCAGAAGAATGGATAAAGAAAGTGTAGTGCATATATGTATTCAGTGAAGTACTATTTAAACCTTTAAAATAAAACCCTATACATGTAACAATATGGATGAATCTTGAGGACATTATGCTAAATGAAATAAGTCAGTCAAAAAACAACAAATATTGCATGATAAAACTTACATGAGGTATTTGAAATACTCAAATGCATAAAAACAAAGAGGAGAATAGTGGTTGCCTGGGGCTGAGGAGAGGGAGAAATGGGAAGTTGCTATTCAACAGGAACAAAGTGTGTTATGCAAGATAATTAGCTTCTAAGGAAACTATAGTTTTCCCCACAGTTATCAATACTGTATTGTGCCTTAAAATTTTGTTAAGAGAATAGATCTCATAGATCAAATGTTTTTACAGAAATGAAAAAAAAATAAGTTTAATTTAAAAAATAAGAGAAATGGTGAAGGTATGTCAATAAAATCTATCTAAGTTTACCTCTCAGAGAGTGGTTCCACACAATCGCCTTAGAGTAGAGTAAGTAAGGCTGGGTATATCACATTAATAGAGGAGCTTTCTTCCAGAAGAAAACATCAGGTGTGTTCTCCCATAATGACCAGCCTGGCTAACAAAGGCCTTTATGAACTGACCTCTAGAGCTTCTCCTGTAGCCCCATCTTCTGACACTCCCTGTCACCCTGTCTGGGTCTTGTTGTCAATGTCAAAGTGTGTTTCATAGAATGTTAAGTTTTAAAGCAAAAAGGGGGCACATGTAGCCCAATGTTCATCGTGGCAACATGCACAATAGCCAAACTGTGGAAGGAGCTGAGATACACTGCAACAGATGAATGGATAAAGAAAATGAGGTCATATATACAATGGAATATTACTCAGCCATCAGAAAGGATGAATACCCATCATTTGCATTGACATGGATGGAACTGGAGGGGATTATGTTGAGTGAAAAAAGTAAAGCAGAGAAAGCCAATTATCATGTGGTTTCACTTGTTTGTGGAACATAAGGAATAGCATGGAGGACATTAGGAGAAGGAAGGAAAAAATGAAGAGGGGGAATAAGAGGGGGAGACAAACCATTAGAGACTATGGATTTTGGGAAACCGAAGGTTTTCCTTCGGGGGAATAGGTTAGCCTGGTGATGGGTATTGAGGGTAAGTATTGTAATGAACAATGAGTGTTACATGCAAATAATGAATCATGGAACGCTACAACAAAAACTAATGAAGTACTGTATGGTGACCAACATAACATAAATAAATAAATAAATAAATAATTCATGTGGAAAAATAAATAAATAAATGTTAATAGAGGACATCTATGATCAAACAATTTTGAGAAATTTTAGACCAAATAAAGAAAACAGCTTTCCTCACTGTAGAGTAGCTTCAGATCCCTTAATATGCTAATGGACATTATGACTTTCCAAGAAGGTGACAGGCATAGGCCATGCATTTGTTTCCAGATCATCTTGAGGGATATTTCCTAAGGCAAACTTTGGAAAATGCTGTAGTAAAAACATTTCACTTGCAGCTCTGAACAGATCTTAATCTCTCATGCTTCTAAACCACTGGACATGTTATCCCCACTGCTTAAATGTACTTCCCTCCTCTGCTTCACTAGCTTCCCATGACCCTTTAAGACTCTATTCAAGTTCACCTCTCAAGTCTTTCTCAGTCCCTAGACTTCCCTTTCCACTCTCCCACTGTTGTGTTTTTTTCTTTCTTTCTTTCTTTTTAAAGATTATTTATTTGAAGTGGCGGGGGGTGGGAGGTTGGGGTACCAGGTGGTGGGTATTATAGAGGGCACGGATTGCATGGAGCACTGGATGTGGTGAAAAAATAATGAATACTGTTTTTCTGAAAATAAATTAATTAATTTTAAAAAAAGATTATTTATTTGAGAGAGAGAGAGAGAAAGAATGAGCATGAGGGAGGAACAGAGGGAGCAGGAGAAGCAGACTCTTCACTGAGCAGGGAGTCAGATGTGGGGCTGGATTCCAGGACTCTGAGATCTGTGACCTGTGCCAAAGTCAGACGCTTAACTGATTGAGCCACCCAGGTGACCCTACTGTGTTTCTTTAGAACTTTTTTTTTTTAAGATTTTATTTATTTATTTGACAGAGAGAGATCACAAGTAGAGAGGAGGCAGAGAGAGAGGAGGAAGCAGGCTCCCTCCTGAGCAAAGAGCCAGATGCGGGGCTCGATTCCAGGACCCTGGGATCATGACCTGAACCAAAGGCAGAGGCTTTAACCCACTGAGCCACCCAGGTCCCCCTCTTTAGAACTTTTAAGCTCTTGAAATCATATTACTTTTCACCGTGTATTATTGTTGGTTTTATTTGACTATTTTATCAAATGGAAATAACTAGATGTTAAAAAATGTTTTATCTTTTATCTTAAAAAGCTTTAATATGTTAGGCATTTGATAAATAATTGTATAAAAAATTAACATAAAAATGTATAATGTAAATGTATAATGTAAAAAAAATGTATAAAAAATTAACATGATACTCTGTGCCTGCTGCCTACCCCAACCTACTCTTAACACCGACTTGTCCCATGCCGTATTTCAGCCATCCTGAATATCATTCACATCAGCCCTGTTTCTTCCCTCTTTGGTCTTCCGATATATTGTTCCCTCTTTCTGGAGTTTTCTAAACCTTCTGCCTACAAAACCCCTTTATTTATTTTTCATACCTTTCGTTTCTTCTAGGGCTTCCCAAAATGAGATGAGATGCCCTTGTGCAGATCTCTAAGTATAGCCTAGCTCTCTCCAACTTATGTTATAACTGCTTATTTAGTTGTATGTTCTATGTAAATGCAGCAACCACATCTGCCCTGCTCAGTAATGTGTCTTTATTGATGAACAAGAGTCTGACACATTATAGATGAGCAACCAGTAGTCATGAAATGAATGAACAATTAGTTATGCTTCTCACCAAGGCTCCACATATCAGTCTATTTAGAATTTTATGACATTCATTTCTTCAATGTCCCTTTATACTGTCTGCTTTAACATGAGGTGATAGGTGCATATTTTACTTTTACTTTTCTTTTTCCTATTCCCAGTGCTTCTGTCCATAATTTGTCATCTGCATACTGGGACCTGACTTACAAATCAGTCCCTACCTCCTCCGTATCATACTGCTGTCTCTCTCCACAAATTATAGTTTACAGGTCCCTCAGATTAACTAGAGCATACAAAAGGCTGAGAAACTCTACAAGGGCTTGTTTCCATTGACATTAAAATAGTGGGTCATACTATATCCAGAAAATTCATGTGGAAATGGCAGTATGATATATTTCTTCAGAGAACGAAACAATTATAGATAAGCAATTTTCTTTCCCAAGAGACTTGTAAAGTGCTTTCCTTGTGTCACTTTTCAATATTTTATGTTGTGGTGAGTAACTACATCTTTTCCTTCCAATTAGAAAAGCCATCAACAAGCCGTAGAGTAAATAGCTAGCCAGTCAAGTAAAAAATGTATGTGAGCATACAACCCCAAACCATCGTTTTTCAAAACTGACCAGATACAGAGATGCCACAGAACATCTTGTTCAACAAACGTTAATAAAATTATATTAATATAATTTTTTCCTTGCATCTAGTGTTTATTTTTTGGAAATTGTTTCCATATTATTTCAAATGAAGAACATGGCTAGATTAAAAGCCATAAAGGAGGCAAAATAGGACACACTATCCAGAAACTACAAAGTTGTCCCCAAAGCAAAAATATACTGTTTTTTTTTTAACTCTGAGATTTTATAATTTTCTTTTTTTAAAGAATTAGTGTATGTTTATTATAGAAAATCTGCAAAATAAATATAATCTGAAAACCCACCATAGAAATGCCAGAAAGTCAATGTGAGGGTAGGATTATATAAAAGCATTTGGAATTTTTAGAGGATAGATAGGTTTAATGTGCACAGATTGTTGGGCGTTATCAACCTGGAACCCCCTTGAAAAGAAATATAAGATTAGTTCTACAGAAAATTGTGAATTCAGTGAAATTTGGGCTATCACAATTTCCAAAAATGCCTCCTTAGCTTTCCTCTTTAGATAAGCCCTAATAGTTCCTTCCTTCTAGAATTACACTCATGTCTCCACCTTCTGTGCCACAGCTAACTCCAGGTTCTCCCCACATTGGTCCACCCTGCATGCAACTTACAGGTTTTCTTTAATAAAAATATTAAACACATTAAACACATTTAATTCCTCTTTCTATTGTAAATATATTGTACATACTAGGTCTTTGTTATTCTAATTTAGACTTCTCTAACCTTACTTTTGAGGGCTTAAATAAGAGAAAGAAAATAAACTCATTTAGTATCAAAAACAATTATTGTTGCAATAATCATTACTATGATGATGCTACATAAAATAGTTTTAATAAATTTTCCAATTATTAAAGTGAAAATAATATACCTTTGGATGAAAATTGGCCAAAACATGACCTATAGTCTCTCAACCAAAGTTAACCACTATTAATTTTTCATAATATGGCCTTCTAAAACACGCTTTTCATATACACTTACATAATCTAGATTAGCAAAGTTATTTAATTTAAATGAGGCAAAAATGCACTTATGATAATTCAAATAATGATAGTGTATGGTACAAAAATATGTATGAAAAAAAGAATGACTAAAACTAATATCTCCATCCCATAATTGTTCCCTCATACTTGGTAATTACTCAGAGAATGTATACGGGTAAACCTAGAGCAGCTAGGGCACTATACATTGGGCTTGCATGATGGTGGTAACTAGAGGTAGTATATTCTTTCCTTGTTTGAATTTTCTTCACGAAATGACACCATTGCTATGATCTCAGTGTTTGTGTCCCTCCCAAAATTCACATGTTAGAATTCTAATTCCCAAAGTGATAGCACATTATGGCCTTTGGGAGGTGCTTATGCAATGAAGGTGGAGACTTCCTGAATGGGATTAGTGTTTTATAAAAGAAACCTCACAGAGGTCCCTTGCCCTTTTCATCCAGAAGGATAAAATGAGAAGTATGTGACTCAGAAAAGAGCCCCTCAGATAACCATGCTGGCACCCAGAGCTCTGACTTCCAACACCAAAGCTGTGAGAACTAAATGTTTTTTGTTTATAAGCCACACAATACAATCTGTACTATTTTATTATCGCAACCTGAACAGCCTAAGACTACCATCTACATATACTTTTTTCGCCAGCTTAATTGAAGTTTGAGCAACAAATAAAAATTATATATATATAAGGTATACAATGTGATATTTGGATATACCCATATATTGTGAAATGATATCCACAATCAAGCTATTTAACATTACCTCTTACAGTTACCAGAAACGATGAATACCCAACTTTTGCATCAAAGATGTTCCCCACCTAATATAATCTCATTGCAATTCAACTATAAGTACATTACCACCACTTTCTTTTAAGTAGTAATGCAAAACCATACAAGCTTTCATCAGATAGAGAAAGTATCATAATGCCACTTCAAAAGTTTCTTTCTAATAGTCCAGTGTTCTTATTCAGAGGAGAGGCCCATTTCTTGGTTTTGTTTTGTTTTTTTCCATTTCTACTCTAGTACAATCAAAGTACCACTGAGATGTTATCTTTTTCTCCTTTCTGAATTCAATGAACTCAGGGTTAAATGTAATCACCAATAACACATACTATATATTGAGTAGCAATAACAAATAAATAACATTTCTTACCTACGTAGAGAAAGAAAAAAAGATCTACTCCTAGATCTAGAAGCACAAGTGTTCAGGCTATGGACAGGATGCATGACAAGAAGACTGTTAGTTCAAAGCATATAAAATAAACTGTAAAATAGCACCCCAGCCTAATAGGAATTCTCAGGACAGTAGTAGCTGGGAATGGTAAGGAAACAGATTGAAGTCTCACTCCTTTTGCAGGGAAATGAATTGTTTGGTCAGATAATCAGACTGCCTAAAGTTTTCCCATGGAAACTGATCTCCTATGATTAGCAGCTGTAAAAATCACAGCAGTCTACTTCAGGATGGTACCAACTACCTTGTAGAAATTTCTGAAAATATGGACTCAAGTTTGTTTGTTTTTATTTTTTATACTCAGGTATGAGTGACAGAGGCTACCTACCACATTATTTTGAATCAGATCCAGATCCCTTTCAGCACGGCTGGGGAATTTTGGCAGTACACAACTCACAAAAGCTTGGTGGCCTGCCTGTCAACATTCTTCACAGGGACTCTGTGGTCTATAAATTAAAGATCTCAGCATGCTTGTCTATTCACACTTCTAGATTAATATTCCTCCTTGGCTGTCACAGAACATTCTGAGTTCAAATCTAATTCTGCTTCTTCCTCGTTAAGTCTCAGAAAAGTCATTAACCTATCTGAATCTCTGTTCTGTAGAATAAACAACAATGCTGATAAGTCTATTTTATAGGTCTCCTGCAGGAAGTGACAAAATTTAAGTGCATAATTATGTCTGCATGCTTATTCACAAAGTCCAACATAGAGTAATTCCAAATCACTTTAATGACAAATCAAACCACCTCAAGGCAAGAAATTTTTTGAAAAATCTAAATTTTTTTTATAAAAGATTAAAACTTACCATGAAACCAGATGCAAGCAGAAAAAGATTAAATTTTGACAAGGTTGAAAGCAAGAAATATGAATAATTCACAGGTTCATAATAGTATTTTTATATAGTACTTACACAAAAGTTAACCTTATGGCTATATGAACAAAGGAAAGTTTCCTACCTGATGGTGTATTTCCTTCATGCAGTGTTAAAATTTTAAAGAAAACATTAATTGGGTGTGATAAAAAAAATAGTTGAGACATTTCAGACACCCTTTTCAGAAAAGTGTTCTGCATGAAATAGATAAAGAAAACTTGTACTAAAAATATGAAAACACAAAGAAGAATCACTCCATAAAGAATGAAGAAGTAAAACACACACACAAAAAAACCCTCAGAGTAATATAGCTTAACAAAACAGTTCAATCAATCCTTCAATGCAGAGGAATCCACTAATAAATGAATCTGCCCTGACACTTTCATTTTTTTGTCTAGGGTGCTCAAAATTAAAATTTATCATTCTGGAAGTTGTTCACAGTTCCACGTACTAAAAAGTAGGCCAGATTTTATCATATTCAAATCCTATTTGACTAGATAGAAATAAATTACTATTCATGCACAGTTTTTAGAATTTCTCAAAGTTAAATGAATTTAGTAGAAATTACCCTGAGCAGTTTTCAAGAAGTTTTAAGTTAACTCAAATGTTTAATAAGACATTAACAAATGTAATCATGAATGTACATTTAAATTCTTGGATGATAAAATCACTAGCTGTTACAAACAGGTGATCATACTAATAATATTGTCCATATAAGTAAAAATGTATTAATTAAAAATGGCAGAAAAATAACTTTCTTCATGAACGCAATAGATTTTTTTTTAAAGATTGTGTTTATTTATTTATTTATTTGACAAAGAGAGAGAGAGAGAGCTAGTGAGAGCAAGCACAATCAGGGGGAGCAGCAGAAGAAGAAGTAGAAAGAGAAGAAGGCTCCCCACCAGGCAGGAAGCCTGATGCTTGGCTGGATTCAAGGACACTGGGTTCATGATCTGAGCCGAAGGCAGACGCTTAACCAACTGTGCTACCTAGGCACCCCACAATAGAAATAAATTACTTTGACTCTACTGAAAGAAATAGAAATGTACATATTTAGTAATAAACAATAGAGGATATTTGTGAATATTAATTTTGATTGAGTTAAATGTATTGATATGGTTGCATTTAATAGACAATCTACAGGCTTAACTCACTACATGCATCATGGTATGCTGTGTTAATTAGCACAAACCTAGAACCAATACTCAAAATAACTTGAGATCAAGACACTCCCTCACATATTATGGAGAAATAAATAATGAAGACTTGAAGTTAGGAATTAAGAATTGGCTATCCATTATGGCTATAAAAGCAGGTGGAAAATGGTGCAACTGAAATGGGTTACCTAACCCTAATGGGGCTTGAATAACTCTAGAGAAAAGAACAAGCAAGCTACTAACTCAAGCTACTAAAATGGCTTGAACTATAACTAACTTAGGCTGTGGGTGATTAATTATAGAGTTCCTAAAACAGAATCAAAATCTAAGTTTGAGAAGAGATACGCCTCTTTTTTTAAGTACTATATCCTTAGTTCCTAGAGCTATGACTGGTAGCTAGGAGGAACTCAATAAATATTTGTTAACAAACGAAAACAAGATACACTAAAATAGTATAAAAACAAACACAACAAAATATTCCAGGCTTGTGAAAAAAAGCCTGAACAGTCAGATAGTGAAAACGCCTCACCAGATTCTCATATTTCAGTCTGTCTATGAACCTTATTTATTTTTAATCTAAATTTCTTCAAAATTATTGATGGATTAGAAGCAAAGAAAAAAAGTATCACTACCTGTGCACAAACTGATTAACTCTGTGTAATTAATGTGGAAAGAAGATAAAATGCACAGATTTGGAAATGTTAATAAATGCCACACTGTATTATGTATGATTTAGTATCAAAGTAATGCGACTTTTATGTTTGTTTTATATTTAATATCTGAGTTTTTTATAACATTGCAGAGCAACTGATATGTATTTAAGCTAATTCCATTACAGTTAATTATGAATATTTAAACAATTCTGGCTTCATAGGTTTCTGTATGCATCCTGAAGCTCATAATTAAACACTCTAACCAAACTGCCACCAGTCCTACCCTTGACAGGCTATCTTACTTCTCTGTGGCAATTACCAAGCCTCCAGAAACCTGTGGTTCTTTTAATCTGCTCTTGCTTGCAGCTCCAAGGAAGCTATCATTTTATGGTGCTGGAGGACTTCATTATCAATTATTACCAGCCTCACTGTTTTTCACAAAACCTTTACTCATCCCTACATAGCATTCTTTCTTAATTTGCTGTAATGGCTCTTCCAAATTTTGACCACTTTCCCAAAAGCAACCATATCACTTTCTGAAGATAACCCACTGGCTTTACTCCAGTGGTTGTTACCTTTTTTCTTCTCTTTGCTTTCTCCTGTCAAATAGTTTGACTTTGATAACTGTTTGATAAATATATTAAAAATAGAATCATTCAGGTGAAGGTAAAGAAAACTGCTGTGACTGTAGAATGTGAATGTTCCCATTCATTTATGCAATTAAATAGGTTTCATAGTTAAAGAAGTCTTTTAAAGCCTTTGTCAAACAGAGGAATATAACCAAGTGTAAAGAAATAATTACACTATAAATGTAATTTATGTACATAACTGGTATTAAAAACATATGAAAAATTTAGTGTGGGCCCTGAGTATTATAAAATTTAAAGAAATTGTTTCCATTTTTTCAGAATATAAAAAATAATTGGACAAAAGGTCAGATTAAAACTTTTATGAGTGTTCCTATAGGACCTTTACTAATTGATCTTCTCCTTCATTTTATACATTCAGTTAATAGTACATCTGTTGTTCATTTATCTAATGTCATTATGAATATTTAATATTTTCACCTTTTAGAATTAGTATAATTTTTAAATATTATACACAAAGAGCAATAAAAAATAAATTACTGAAATAAGCTACACTTATGATACTTAGGAAACATCTAAACCTAGAGGATATTAAAAATATTTGGAAAATCATCTGTCTAGAGTAGAATAGACCTTAATTTGACTATAATTAGGAGAATTGGCTGTGTGCTCTGATTTTCTGACGGTTTAGAAGATGGGTCCACACTATTATTGAACTAAGCTTTTATAATATGATTACCAGAAAGAAAAGAATAGGAACATATATGTTTACACAGTTCCCTCCCCTTCAAGGAAAAAAGAAATCAACACCAAACTTGACATTAAATTAGATACTACAACACTGATTTCTATATCTTTTATATCATTAGAAATATAGAAGTAATGCTGAAATAAGCCATGGGGAAATTTTATAATAGGAGAATCAATTTCCATGTGCTAGTTACATGCTTAAAAGGAAATTGGACAGTTTGCTTAAAAACCAAGATCATTTCCACTCAATATGTTGATACTGAAAAACCCAATAACAAATACCATATATGAACTGTAAAAGCTATAGATGCTTAAAAATAAAAATAACTGTTAACAACATTTTTTAAATATTCAGCAAATAAAGACTTTACATGTTCTTTTTATAGCCTTTTAAAGAGTTAATACTTGCTAAAAATAGCACAAGATTTAGCAGACCCAAAAAGTAACTTTGACTTATGACAGGAAGACAAGGTTCAGGAATCCAGGAGACGAAATATGAGAATAGCTACCACATATACTGTCATAAGTCACACCTCTGGGACTTCCCATTTCATCCTGTGATTTGTTTTTTTATTAAAGTTTCTGATTCTATGTACTATGCTATCTGGACCACCAAAAAGGCTGAATCTTTGAATTTTTAATAGTTCAAACATTAATCTTCATATATAATTGTAGTTTTAAAACTTGAATCTAGGGGCGCCTGGGTGGCTCAGTGGGTTAAAGCCTCTGCCTTCGGCTCAGGTCATGATCCCAGGGTCCTGGGATCGAGCCCCGCATTGGGCTCTCTGCTCAGCAGGGAGCCTGCTTCCTCCTCTCTCTCTCTGCCTGCTTCTCTGCCTACTTGTGATCTCTGACTGTCAAATAAATAAATAAAATCTTAAAAAAAAAAAACTTGAATCTAAACATTTCACAAGAAATGCCTTAATTCTCTAGATTTAAAATTGTTATTTCTCATTCCATATCATGACTTCAGTAAATATTTCAGAAAATCATTGTTTACTATTAACAGATTACCTAAACCATTAATGCTCTTTCACATTTAACATTCTATAAGAAAGCCCTAGAAGTTTCGTAATTATTTGCTGGCAGTTAGTGAGGAAAAATATAAAAAGAAATATCAATTACTTCAGCTCACAACAATAAATGAGAAGAGCAAAATCTCTGAAGGGAGTTAGCCCTGAATTTAATCCTATTTCTGTCATTTATCTAACATGTGAATTTAATCAACTTATATGACATCTTAAGTTTCTTCATCAGTTTAATAGAAATATCTATATTATATAGGGAGAGAGAGAAAAAGAGAGAATGGGTGTGTGTGTTTAAGAGAGAAAAAGAGAGATGTAATTCTAGTTTATGACATGCTGACATAAGGAGTACTTACCATCTACCCAGCAATAAATGGGGAAAATATGTTTGTCAGCAATAATGTACTGCTCTGTGTGTGAGTAATGGGGCCCTGACTTGGAATAATTAAAAATCCATTTTCCCCTCTTTTTTAGAGAGCTTGATCTTGGTACAAGAAAATACTTTCACACCAATAATTTAGGTGTAATTTTTTTTTTCAACTTTTGAACTCTTTAAAAATTATTCTCTAATTGAAGCCCCCATCCCAGCTAAGGGAGGATAACAAAGTCTTTTTGACAAACCACAGTCATTTCAGCTACAAACTAAAGCCAAACAGTTCCCTTGACCTTCTTTTCTCAGGAAAGGTTTTGATATTTGATATCTAGAGAGGAGGGGCTGAGATACTTATAGCATCATCAAATTGTAGAGGAAGCCTTTGACCTCTAGTCTTTGTTGGCATCAGCTTTTCTGTCCATCTGTTCTGGTCCCCAGGCTAGGTTGTATTGCCATCCGTGGCTGCTTTTTCCATCCCAACTATGAAAGACCTTCAAGCCTGCCAACTCAGCTAACTTCTCAGATCATTGGAAACTATAGTTTCTCTCCCACACCACTCCAGGCTGCAGGAATCTTGGCAGTTGTATTTAGTCACCTAATGCAAATATATGCCAACTGGTGAGTGCATTTGTAGACTGCCAAACATTGCTTACATGGTATGAGGGAACTTAAAATTCAAGCAATGTGCTGACTTCCTGGGTTTCCCTCCTACCTTCAAATTCCTATATAAATTGGAATTTGTTTGTGTGGTGGGACAGGGGCAGGTTTCGTCTTGAAACATGGTTTGTTTGCAACCCTTACCTTACTCTCGTCTCTTGAACAGGTCCTAGGAGAGATTTTTATCCTCTACTTTGTGATAATAATAATATTCATAGTAATAACAATAATTATAAAATCTATAACTTTTTCTGTTCCACTTCATATTGATGCTTTGACCTCCCTTCTCTGTGATAGGGAAAACTATGATCTAGTTGGGTAGAAGGATGAAGAAGTAAACAGTAATTGGAGGATAATAAAAACAAAGTTTTAGGGGAGCCTGGGTGGCTTAGTCATTTATGTGTCATGATCTCAGCATGCTGGTATCAAACCTCACATAGGGCTCCCCGCTCAGCGGGGAGTCTGTTTCTCCCTCTCCCTCTTCCTGCTCCTCCCCGTTTGTACTCTCTCTCTCTCTCTGTCAAATAAATAAAATCTTAAAAAAAAATTTTTAAAAAGCAAAGATTTTATACCTTATCCTATCACTCCTTCACACCAAGAATAGGGATTTAGAACAAATAATTATTTAAAAAGAAGATACTTCCTCCAACCCACAGATGTTAGATTCTTATCTTCTCTAGCCTGCTAATTTAAAAATTATTTTTCAAAATGATTTTTCATGTGAAATTTCAATCTCTCTTCCAATAAAGCCTCCTAAAATCCATCATAATCATTTGCCTTTTGTATCTCTAAGTAAATCATTTATTGGCCTTCATTTATTTATTCATCACCAAGGTTTTATTGAGAATCTGTTATTGACCAGGAACTCTCCTGATGATGGAAATCCAAAAACAAAGACGTGGTCCCTGATCTCATACAATTCATAGTTCAGTGGAGAGAACAATTCACAGGACAGGTAGTTATAATATGATGTTATATTTGTATTTCTATGCAAATGATAGAGAGGAGCACCTAGTAGGGAGTCAGAGAAGATGTCCTATAGGATGTGCTATCTAGCTAAATATTAAAGGATTAACAGCTGTTAACCAGGCAAAGATTGATGAAATGCTATTTTCATGAAAAAGTAAGAACCAATGAAGAGTACTGTGTATAAGGATGTAGAAGTTCAACCACACCACCGAGATGGTAAGAAATAATGTTAACAACCTACACAATCACCAGTTAATGAATTTGACTTGTTTCCTCTAGGTTGTCAATGAGAGGTCTTTGATAGGAATTCAGCAGGAAAGTAGAGTGCTCAAAATTTCCCATTGGATAAGCCATTTGGGGACATGCTTTGTTAACCTCTGCACTGATGACACCATGTGACGTCTTGTACCTCAAAGTTGCTCTCCATGTAAGTTTTACTTCAGTCATTTGCAATTTCCTTTATTAAATGTCAGACTCATAGTTGGAACTCGGGCTCTGAGTAAAAGTTCTCCCTCCGTGTCCTTAAAGTGGTGAGGTAAAGAAAAGCATAATGGGACATGGTGTGCCTCTTCCCACTCTGTATCAACTAACTTCTCTGGTGACAGTAGAGAAAAAGATGTGGGGTCTTCCAAGAAATAATCTTAGCTATTTTTGTTGTTTTTTAAAATAGGGTATATTTAAAACCTAACATAGATAATGTTTCTTTTCTTTTTTCCCAGGGACTTTAATAACCAAAAGAATAATCAGCTCATCGTCACACAATCATAATTATAGCAAAACTTTGGAAAGTTGTTCATTCTCCTACCTAATGGAAGAACTACACACTAAACATCCAAAATAACATTAACTATTATTTAATATTCTCCTTCTAAAGCAGAGATTCTTCTATATCCCATCATTATACCTAGTTGTTCTTTGTCAAACTCTTCCCATTCATATGCTTCCTCCATTCTTCCCATAAAATAAGGAAAAGAAAACATCAATAATAAAATTGTGTGTTTCTAACTCACATATTCTATAATGGATCACAGTTTTATATGCACTCAAATTCATGTAAGAGACTAGCAGCATCTTCCACATTAATTACAATGTTAACAGCAACTCCATGTATAATTCAAATAATATCTGTATCTAGCCAAATTAAATTATTTATAATGCCAAAGATATGCTATATCATATCACACTGCATATTAGTATTTTACCAATGGAATTTTATCGTTATTTCTAAAATTCTCATGTCACTGTGATCTAACTTAGCTATGAAAATAAATACTGTCCAGACAGACATATAAAGCCGGAATAAACAACACAGTAAAGAGTCAAGTATATCCCTATAAATACTTTTATTGCTTTTGAGCTGCTTCCTCAGATTTTATGTTTGGGTGATAATTGTTTCCTTCTATATCATTTTATCTTCTCCATGAAAATAACTAGATTATAAATAAGAGATAAAACCTAGATCATCAAGACCTTCAAAGCCAACAGCATACTTTCTCACAGATTTTGAACAACTATTAAGGCACTCCCAAACTTTATACATACTTTGCTAGCCATCTTCCCCATATAAATTTTCTGATATTAAAGCATTAAGGAAGTAAAAGAGATCCACTATGAAAACTCTTATATGGTCTTTTTTGTTTGTTTGTTTGTTTGTTTGGGGGATATGTGTGTGTGTGTTTTCCCTGCCTTAGTTCACTAACATACAGCTATAAAACATATTAGAACCACATAGAGGGTATAAAATTATATAACTTTTAACTGAAAATTTGGATCAGATCTAGGCATATATTATTTTAGGTTGCTGGTCATTTTTTAAAATGCACTTTTTAAAGAATATGTATCATACATGTCTTAGATCTAGGATAACAAACTTTTTTTTTCCTTAAATGCATAGCTCTATTAGGTAAAGATGAGCATCACCAAAAATGCAAAACAGCAATATAAGCTAAATACTTATGGAGTATGTCTACCATGAGATGTGTTAAAGGAAGCAAAAAAAAAATCTTCATTTTGAAATTTCTTTTCAAAGATTTTCAGTAAGTCATCAATTTACAGGATAGCAGCAGTACATTTGAATTGCCAAATATATTTTCTCTTCCAACATTTAGTATTAATATTTCCCAAAATATAAAATCAGTATATTATAAGCACTTATTACCATCTTCATCAAATGTTCTCAGAGATAGTAAAATATTAAATTATGATTGCCTTATTAAATATATACCTTTTTGCTGAATATAATTCTCATTTTACATGTGGTTTATAGAGTAGTGTTAACCATAATGACCTAATATCAGACTCAATTTTCTATTTCCTTTTTATAAATGCAGAATTTATACAGTAGACTAAACATCAGAATAAATTATTTAGGAAGAAATGAAGGGTTTTTAATGATCTAAGTGTGAACACTCATGGACATCACAGTCCTCAAAATTCCTGTTAACAACATCATAGAAAACAAAACAGAACAAAAAAAAAAATCATAGACTTTTTTAAAAGTCTATTTTCAAGATTAAAGGAAGAATCTGATTAACAAAGGTGATTCAAGTATAGACTTTAACAATAAAAGTAATTTGAAGAAATTAAGCAACTGAAAGTATACTATTTATTTCTTTTTATTGCTAAAAACATCTTTATGAAACTATAAGTTTTATTCCTAAATCATCTATACTGACCTTATTCCCTTCTCAATTCACAAGTCCCAGCTTTTGTTATTAATTTGATATCCACATAAACTATAGTGGCACTGATAAAGAATACTAATCAGTAACTGGTAGTTTTAACATAGTAGATAATTACATTCAAAATAATTTACATTTACATTTTAAACAAATTAGTCACACAAGTCACACTGACTTATACTGTTTGCAGCCCTTTTCCAATATATTTTATGAACATATTTAAAAGTAATTAACAGTTTTTTCCAATAATACAAGTTTATGCATAAAGTAAAGGAATTATCAACCCTTTCACTGTTTGGCAAATACTATAATATTTGGTAATTCCTACTTTATTTTAACATCAATGAAATGGAGGTATAAAGAAGAAAGTGAAGTACTTTATTAAACAGCAATTTTGAAATAGGAACTAAACAAAACACTTCTGCGTGCACTACCATTAGAATAGTCTGGGAAAATCTAGGTAAAGGTTAAATCATGTACAACAAATAGTATCCTCTTTCTTCCAATATATAAGTACAGACATTTTTTTAGTACCACAGTTAGAATTCAATAAATGTTGATTGCCTGAATCAAGAGGATAATAACTCACTCATATTTTTAAAATTTAACCCTTCTGTGGAATCTTAATTTTTCTTGTTTTTTAAAAAAGAGTTCTATAATGGGGTGCCTGGGTGTCTCAGTCAGATAAGTGTCTGATGTTGGTTTCTTTTCAAGTCATGATCTTATGGGTCTATGAGATCAAGCCCCATGCCCAGCACGGAGTCTGCTTGAAGATTCTCTCCCTCTGCCCCTCCCCTCTGTTCACACTTGCTTTCTCTCTCAAATAAATAAATGAATCTTTAAAAAGAAGTTCAATAATCAATAGAAAAAAATAATGTTCTAGGTCACTTGTCATTGCAAACACTGTGCCTAGTACAAAATGAGCAAGTGTGAGCTACACATCCTTGGACTTTTTTTTTTTTTTTAATTAAGGTAAGGCCATATTTAGGACCATATAGGGCTGATAAAACTCAGAAACCTGACACCTACAACCTTCTTGGCATGAATAATAGGATAAATTTCAGGGAAATACAGCACCTGGAAAAAAAGGGGAAATTAAAAAAAAAAAAAAAAAAAGAACCACTAATGAAGAGCCCCAAATTCTGCATATAAACCCTACCCCCATGTCTAGTTTAGCTCTGAACTACTCAGGCTAAATGCAGATTCTAGTAGCCCTGCTAAGGTTAAAAAACATAACAGAACTCTCAGCTTCTGATCACTGCATGAAAGACTGAGTTTGGAATTTGGGTCCAGCCTGATAAAGTAAAAATCAATATTTTTGAGAAGAATATAATTGAATCCAGAGCCTTCACAATATTGAGAATACGATTCAAAATTATTAAGTACATGAAGAACAGATAAGATGACGAGTATGCAAAGAAAAAAATCAATATAGATAGAGAGTAAAATGTCAAAAATGTTGCAATTAGCAGAAAAGAATTTTAAAGACGCAAACAATAGCTAATGTAATGAATGAGCAAAAAGAAAGAAATAAGAAATATTTTTAAAAATTAATGAAAATTACAGGGGACGCCTGGGTGGCTCAGTTGGTTGGACAACTGCCTTCGGCTCAGGGCGTGATCCTGGAGTCCCGGGATCGAGTCCCACATCAGGCTCCCAGCTCCATGGGGAGTCTGCTTCACTCTCTGACCTTCTCCTCGCTCATGCTCTCTCTCACTGTCTCTCTCTCTCAAATAAATAAGTAAAATCTTTAAAAAAAAAATTAATGAAAATTACAGATCTAAAAATTCTAAATTTTTAAAAAATGTATCATTAGAGAGTAACAGCCAATTGGATTTGAGAAAAAAACAGAGTCCTGGTATTTAAAGACAGATCAACAAAAATTATCCAACTTGAAAAAAGCAGGGGAAAATATTGAGAGCAATTAAACAGAACTTCAGTAGTTTGTACATTATAAAAGTACTAACAATCATGTACTGGAGTCCCCAAAATAAAGAAGAGGAAAAAAGAAAGAAAATATTTCAGTAGTGGCAAACATCTTCCAAGATATTGTGGAAAGACATAAATTTATAGTTTCAAGAATCTCAGCAAGTTCCAAACTGGATAAATATAAAGAATATTATTGCCAAGCACATCAAATTCAAACAGCTGAAACTTCAAAATGACAAGAAAATCTTAAAAATAATTTCCCAAAAAGACATATTACCTACAGATAAAAACAATAAAAATGACCATTTCTCATCATAAAAATATAGAGGGCAGAAGAAATTGGAACAAATGTTCAAGGTGCTAAAACTAAACCCAGAATTATAAACCAGTGAAAATATCTTGTAGGAATGAAGAGAAACTAATGAGTAAATGAGTAAAAACTAAGAATGTTCATCCTCAGCAGACCAACACTATAAGAAATGATGAAGGAAGTTCTGGTTGATGGGAAATGACGCCAAATGAAAATTCAGATCCTAGAAAAGAAATCAAGAGTATCAGGAATGGAGTTGAACTGGTTAAACACAAATACCTTTCTCAATAATATCACTTATGACTGATTAAAAGAAAATGCAACATTGTACTATGGAGTTTAAAATATGTGTGTTTATGTGTGTGTTTGGGTGTTCTAATACTTAAAAAAAAACAAAGAAAGAAAAAATTGTCTATAGATCTAAGAAAACCCAATAGAGAAATTTAAAATTATTTAAAATGAAGTATAGAAAACAATAAATTAGGAAAAGTTATTAGAGCAACACTTACAGATGTAAATGCTTACTGAGAAAAGTAAAGAAGTCTAAGTCCAACATGTAAAGTTATAACATATATAAATGTAGCATATATGACAATTGTAGCCAAATGGAGTGGGAGAAAATGGGAATATACAGATTTTAAGGTTTTTACAATTTGAATGAAATGATATATTTAACTCTGAGTGTGAAAAGTCAAAAATGTGTATTATATCCATTGGAGAAACTAATGTAAAATAAAGGAGAATTGTAAAGCCATCAGATAAGTTAAATTTAAACTATTTTTAAAAATCAATTAACCCAAAAGAAATTTGCAAAGAGAAGAGAAGAGAAATATCAATAATAAAAAAAATGGGGAAAATGGAAAACAAGTAGTGAAATGGCAAAAATCCAAACATACAAATAATTACATTAAATACAAATGAGCTAAGGATTCCAATGAAAATATAGACAGCTGTTCAGAATACATATAAAAAGGGAAGATATAAGTACAGATTTTCTGCAAGAGGCATACTTTAAATGTAAAAATACAAATAGATTGAAGGTAAAAGAATGAATAGGTATATACTATGTAAACCATGTAATAAGGCTAGAGTTGAATATTAATATTACATAACATATACTTCAAGGCAAGGAACCTTCTCAAAAGGAACATTTCATAATGACAAAATAGTGAATTCAGAAGAAAGGCATAAAAATCATAAATATGTATACATCTAGACACAGATTCTGAAATACATAAACAACCAACAAAATTGAAAGGAAAAATACACAAATTCACAATCATAGCTGTATAGTTTGACAAATCTTTCTCAGAAATGAAAAAAGAAAATTCGAAAAAATAAACAACATGGAAGAAATGAACACCACAATTATCCACTTTGATTTAGTTGACCATTATAAGGACTATACCCAAAAGCTGCAGAATACACATTATTTTCAAAATCAAATAGAAAACTCACCAAGATAAACCATATACTGAGCCATAAAACCAGGCTCAAGAAATTTCAAATTTTGAAATCCTGCAAAGCACATTCTTCTACTATAATGAAATCAATAGAAATCAATAACTATAATGTATCTAAATTAAAGTCCAAATATTTAGCAATAAAAAAAAAATCACACTTCTAAAAAAATATCCATGCAGGCACCTGAGGGGCTCAGTGGGTTAAAGCCTCTGCCTTCGACTCAGGTCATGATCTCAGGGTCCTGGGATGGAGCCCCACATCGGGCTCTCTGCTTGGCGGGGAGCCTGCTTCCTCCCTCTCTCTTTGCCTGCCTCTCTGCCTGCTTGTGATCTCTGTCTGTCAAATAAATAAAATAAAATATTTTTTAAAATAAAATAAAAATAAAATAATAAAAATAAAAATTAAAAAAATCCATGGATCAGAGGAAAACTCAAGAAAAATTTTTAAATATTTTTAATTGGGTGATAATAGAATAATGGAACAGATTATGACATATAGCTAAAGCAGACTAGAGAATTAATTTGTTTTTTAAAGTTATTAAAGTAGTTAACAAAATAAAATATTTTTTGACAATAAAGATAATAAATAGCTATTATCATCAGTGTAAAAACTAAGTGTACATTTTTGTGTTTAATGTCAATGTTTTCTTTTCTCTTTTTTGCCTGCTTTTAATTTTCATTAAGTTATGAAGATACAAATCTAATATGTTCAGCATAGCAATTCTAGTGGTCAGAGTAAAATTGTATTCAAGTCAAATAAGCTCTCCTTACATATTCACAAATATGGCTGTGTACATTTTAAAAATATTCCATGCAATAAATAGACATATATATATATATATATATAGTCTTCTTTCAGTGAAAAATAGAACTAAATTATAGAGATCAGATTAATGCTATTGATTTGAATAATGTTTTAAACCTCTAATATAAGCCATATTAACATTAAAAACCATTATATGCCATCAAAAGTCATTGGAGTTTCTCCATTATTGTGTGTGTGTGATGTGGGAAATAGTTTGACAGCATTAGAAAAATCTCATAACTTGTGAGCAGCAGAACAAATCAGAACCATGTGTGGATTAAATACAGACTTCTAAAGCAAGGAGTTTTGTTTCCTTTAAAAAAAACTTTGAAAGACTGTATGCATATATAAAAATTTTATATTTATATATATACAGATTTTATATCTATATATAGAGATATAGAGATTACACATATAAATGTTAGAGTAAGCACCTCTTTAGGTTTTAACAGGATGCCTGGAGGGCCCCAAAAGGAGAGTCAGGGTCAGCTATCAGGAAAAGTCAGGGTCAGCTATCAGGAAAAACCTGACCCTGTCCAAGTGAGGAACAAAAAGCATGAAACCCTGCTCCCCAAAAAGTCCCCTCTCCAAATAATAGATATTTCATGCTCTAGTTAACAACTGTTAAAAAAGTTAACAACTGTCAATAACAGCAACTGTCAATAAAAGATAGAGACCAAACCCCAGGGTCAGGCCCTCCCTTAAACTGGTCCAATTTTACATCTCAAAAGTGTACTCCCGGGGCGCCTGGGTGGCTCAGTGGGTTAAGCCGCTGCCTTCGGCTCAGGTCATGATCTCAGGGTCCTGGGATCGCGTCCCGCATCGGGCTCTCTACTCAGCAGGGAGCCTGCTTCCTCCTCTCTCTCTCTCTGCTTGCCTCTATGCCTACTTGTGATTTCTCTCTGTCAAATAAATAAAATCTTTAAAAAAAAAAAAAAAAAAGTGTACTCCCATTTAATAAAAACTTCACCTGCTCAACCACTGTCTGGTCTGTCCCTGAATTCTTTTTTTGTGATGAGACTAAAAGCCTCTAGTGATATGCCGGGGACAGACTGGGTGGAAGCCTCAGGGCCCAGGCTGTGAGGGCGTTGGGGTGGGGGGTGGCGCTGAGCAGTGGATTTGGGGGTGGAGTGCTCTCTCCAGCTCACCTGGCAACATAAATAAAAATATAAGCACTGTTTTTGTTTTTACTTTTTAAAATTGTTTCTGACTTTCCATTAACTTAAGTTGGTATGATGGAAATTACATAAATTCTATAAGTTGTGTAGTTTATTTCTATGAGAATTACTTAAACCCCAGAAACATTTTAGGATGCTTCCTATTGTGTAAAATATTTCTGCCAGCCTTTGGACTCATTATAACCAAGAGCATAGAGATTTATGCTTTGAATGTGTTCTGCATCCCTACATGGATACTTAATAGTATTTGGTGCACAAGAGACCATGAATACATGTTTGTTGAATGAAAAGTACATAAATGATAGAATTTATGGACAACTGTATGAATGTAGATGTGAAAGATAAGAAATGAAACTGGAAACCTGTACCTGAAACTTTACTTATTTCTCTGAATAAATTTTCAAAGATATTTCTGTGAAAAAGGCAAGTATGAAGAAACAAATACAGGTCCTTTTGCCAAACAGAAGTTGTAGTCAGGAAATTAGTTAAGCATACAATTATGCCCTTGTCAAGTGTGTTAAATTACAAAGTTGTAAAAAGTGGAGGCAAAATTGACAATGGGTATTTCTAAAGTTAAGAAGCCCAATACTGGAAAATAGAACCACTGAGAGTAGAACATACAATGGATGCTCATTAAATACAAAAATCATGTAATAGCTCTGCAATTTATTCAGAATAAAGCCAAAGTACTTAAACCTTACACCTACAATCTCATGCCCCACTTATTCTATTCCAGCAACAAATGGCCTCCTCGCACTTCCTAGAAATGCTTCCTGCCTTAGGACTTCGGTACTTTCTGCACCTAGACCACCTTCTGCTTGTTGAACTAATCAGATATTGGCAGAGCTCCTTTCAAAGCTATTCCCAAATGGTATTTTTTTTTTTATTGTGTTATGTTAGTCACCATAAAGCACATCATTAGTTTTTTATGTACTGGTCCATGATTCATTCTGTGCATATAACATCCAGTGCTCCATACAATCTCTGAACCATCACCAGGTTCACCCAACCCCCCTCTCCCTCCCTTTTAACACCCTCATTTTTTTTCCCCAGAGTCCGTGATCTCTCATGGTTGTCTCCTACTCCAATTTCTCTCCTTTCATTTTTCCCTTCTCCTAAAGTCCTCCATGGACTTCATCAAGATAAAAAGCTTCTACACAGCAAAGGAAATAGTCAACAGAACAGAGGCAACCCATGGAATGAGAGAAGTTATTTGCAAATGACACTACAGACAAAGGGCTGATATACAAATGGTATTTTCTCAGTAAGGCTCGCCCAGGCCATCCTATTAAAAACATACACCACACCCCTTTAAAATCAATGGTATTCCTAAATCCCCTTGTGCTAGTCTGATTTTTTTTTTTACTATAGAACTTAACACATTCTAACATATTTTATAATTTTTATACATATTATGATTATTATTTACTGTCTGGCTTCAACCACAGAATACAAATACTGTTATGGCAAGGAGTCTCATCTTGTTGATTGATATATACTTATTTCTTTCTATACGGTAAGCTCTTAATAAATTTTTAAAGAAAGAAAATGTACTTTACACATTGAATTATTCACTAATAATCTAAATGTATTTTTAGCATACAATTGTATTTAGCATACAATTAGTGAATTATTCACTAATAATCTAAATGTATTTTAAACATTTTTAGCCAAACATCTGGAATATTGTTTGCCTACAGTCCACCAGGGCATGTCCTCCCAAGTATCAGTTCAAGGACTAAGTTAATAGTTGGGGTCTTCGCAATTTTTCTTAGCTCACTTTCTAACTCTGCCAATTTTTTACGAAATTGCTCCTTTCTGTACCCAAGTGAAGTATGTGATAAAAGACTAACAGTAGCTATACACTACTATGTAAAACATTTTTTAAAAATTAAAAAGGAAACCGAATAATCATGCTTGGCTGTTGGAAATAAGGTGTTCCTAAACTGATGCAGCTTCCCAGTTTCCATTGGCTACCCTTTCATGATCAATATTCTAAAAAGTGTCTCACAGTAGGTCCGACTATTCTAGGTTCATTATTAACGTTTGGTGTATTCTCAATTCTTCAAATAGTTCTCACAAATTATGTCCAAATAGAACTAAGATAGTTCATTCTGCCATTTATTGAAAGGTGTTTACTTAGTGACTTCAATGTGTCACACACAGTGCTAACTGAAGCCTCAGGACCTAGTGAATAATTTTAAAATCTACACATTTGCTTTCACATTTATTGTCATTAAACATAATGGAAATAATTTCAAAGTAGTTGAAATTATTATTAAATATTGTGAGCACCATAATGTTCACAGCAGATACAAGTTTAGACATATGTATATATATATATTATATGACGTACATATAGTATGTAGGTAAATGCACATTACAACTCCAAATGTTTTTAGGTACTGATATAAATAATGGTGCATTAATAACGCTGTGATAAGTACTGCATATATCTCATAGTTTTTTAATATTGTTATTGTTTAAAGTATTTTTTTTAAGTGAAAAAAAAGGGAGGGCATTGTATTCCTGAGAGGGATGTGTTTTTGAAAACCAAATGTCTACATATATAGCTCTTCACCACATCTGCTGATGGGTTCAATATATTCTTATTACATCTCACTTCTGGTAGAACAGGTTAGATTAAGAATCACTATCTTCCAAAAATAATATAATGTTGCAGGTTAACTTATTGATTGCTTTGTTCAGTTGTATCATATTATACTATAACATTATATTAATCGTAACATATCCAAAAGCTGTTGGATAAATTGGTGTAATTAACTATTTGGAAACACTCTTATAATCAGATGAAAAAGTTCAAGGAGAGAGAACTTGCACAAGTCCATCTATCAAAAGAAACTAGGTAAATAAGAATTAATAGATAAAAATTAGTCATTGAAAGATGAAATGAAATTCAAATAAGGAAAAAGCTGACATAAAAGGTCAAGAAATAATCATTGGGTATATCCATTGTCTTGCAATTTAATGCATCACTTACATATAGCTTCAATATAGCAAGAGAAACCACCAGCAAAGAGCAACTGTAACCTATGGAATGGGAAAAGTATTCACGAACCATGATCTGAGAAGGAGTTAATATTAGAAATATTTAAAGAACTCCTTCAACTCAATAGCAAAAAAATTAAAAAGTGGGCAAAGAAACTGAATAGACATTTGTCCAAAGAAGATATACAAAAGGCCATGAAACAGGTACATGAAAAGGTGTTCAATATCACTCATCATTGGGAAAATGAATATTAAAACCACAATGAGATACCACCTTATTCACTAGAATGGCCATCATCAAAAAGATAAGAGATAAACACTTGCATGGATGTGGTAAAAAGGGAACCCTGCACACTGTTCATGGGATTGTAAATTGGTACCAACACTCTGGAAAATAGTATGGAGGACCCTCAAAAAATGAAAAGTATGATCTAGCAATTCCACTTCTGGGAATATATCTAATGGAAACTAAAACACTAACAAAGAATATATCTACACCCCCATATTCATAGCAGCATTATTCATAATAGCCAAGACATACATGGAAAACAATACATGTATATGTATGTGTATACATGTATATATATGTGTGTGTGTATATATAGTATATGTACATACACAAATATGTATTTATATAGTACAACGTCTTATACACACACACACACACGGAATATCCAAACACAAACACACACACACACACACACACACACACACACACACACACACTGGAATATTATTCAGCCATAATTAAAAAAAGAAAACCTTCTACTTGTAGTAATATGGATCAACCCTGAAGGCACTATGCTAAGTGAAGTAAGTCAAACAGGCAAAGACAAGCAACTATATTATCACACTTACAAGTGGAATATTTTTTAAAAAATCAGAAAAAGAGTTTAGAGGTGGAGAGTTGGGAGAGGGGAAATTGGAGGAAGATGGTCAAAAGGATCATACTTCCAATTATAAGATAAATAGTAGAGATGTAATATACATGATGACTATAGCTAACACTATATATAAGAAAGTTAAAAGAGTTAAGTCTTAAGAATTGTTATCACAAGAATTTTTTCCCTTTTCTTCTTTCCTTTCTTTTTATTGAATCTATATGAAAAGATGGATGTTAGCTGAACCTGCTGTGGTGATCATTTCACAATTATGTAACAGAACCCACCATGTTATAATGCTTCAAACATATACAGTGATATATGTCAACTGTTTCTCAGTAAAAACTGCCCAAAAAATTATATAGAAAAAATTACATCAGTTGACTAAAAACCTGATCTAAACCAAAACTCAAACTGAGGTACTCAAAGAGCAACTAATGAAAGAAAGTAACATCATGAATTTATTTGTGCATGAAGAATTTTACTGCAGGCACATTTTTTTTTTACCAATAACCTTTTCAAAATTTACTGAGTAGTATGTACAAAAGAAATTCTAACAGTAGCTCACTTTCTTTCTATATTAATCACATAGATTAATGTATATATAATATCTGCTCTTTATCTCGGTTAAATATTTCATTCTTTTATTCCCACACATGATGTTGGAATGTTGCATTTTTCTTGTGTTTTTTTTTCATTTATTTTACACTGAAATAAGAGGCATAGTGCCCCATTTTCTTTTTGGGGTGATTAAGAGATATAAATCAACTTCCTATGTTAAATAAAATTAAACATACTTTTTTTCCCTAAAATACCCAAGTTCTACTTTGAGTGAACATAGCATTAATTTAGCACTTATTATAAGCCAAGTTACTGCACTGGTCACTTTACAAATTCATCCTACCTTAATCCTTTCATGTTTAAGGTGAGTTATTATCCCTGTTTTACAGTAGAGGAAACAGAATCAGAAAGGTTAATTATCTTGTCCAAATGAATGCAGGTCTATAAAGCTCAAAAGACCAAGCTATTAACATTACATTACCTCTCAATATTCTATCATAGAATGTTGCAGATGCTGTACGTTTTTCCACTAAAACCCCAAATCAGGCTGCTACAACCATTCCTAACTACTGTTTATAGCTCACACTGGAACTCTTCCCTGAAGAATTGCCCTAAACACACATAAACGACCTTGCCCTATGCTCATCCCCTTAGCTCTGAGACAGAACAGTCTCATTAGTGCAAATTATGTTTTAAAACTCCCTGTGGGATCAGGCTGAGCTAAACTTGAAACCATATCATTGCTGAGCCTCTTCATCCATCCTGGCCTTCTTCTTTCATTCCTTGATAGGTTTCCTGAGAACCGTGTCACACACAGGAATCCCCTCCTCAAGCTTTGCTGCTAGGAAACCTGACCTAAGACAATTGGTGCCAGGAGTGTCTAGGGAGTAGACTCAATGGATAGAGTTTTAACACTGGATTTCATGTTGACCAAACAGTAATGAGGACCCAGTCACAGGTCATAGGTAGCATTTGGTAGTCCCTAGCAAGATAAGCAGGACAATTGCTAAGACTTTGACCTGTGGTGATCTAGGAAGAAAATATAGATTACAGATGCACTGGCTCATTTAATGTCTTTGACATTTGAGAGGTATGGAGGAAAAGTAACTCTAAAATTCGTGCACAACTGAGTGGGCATTACTGAAAGCTAACTAGTGCACTGGAGAGATATGGCAGGATTGAATCAGTTAAACAACAGTTTAAAGCAAAGTCTGGGAGTCAGAGGGCCTCCTTTGGCAGGGTTTAAAGACACTGTCATCTACTACAGTTGGAAAGCTAATTAGGCTGAAGACCAGGCCTATTGTAAAAATGAAAGAGCATCAACTCTTCTAGTCCCATCCATGTTGATACAAAAGTTGGGTATTCATCCTTTCTGATGGATGCATAATACTCCATGGTGTATATGGACCACATCTTCCTTATCCATTCGTCCATTGAAGGGTATCTTGGTTCTTTCCACAGTTTGGTGACTGTGGCCATTGCTGCTATGAACGTCGGGGTACAGATGGCCCTTCTTTTCACTACATCTGTATCTTTGGGGTAAATACCCAGTAGTGCAATTGCAGAGTCATAGGGAGAGATTATGCTGAGTGAAATAAGTCAAGCAGAGAGAGTCAATTATCATATGGTTTTGCTTACTTGTGGAGCACAAGAAATAACATGGAGGACCTGGGGAGATGGAGAAGAAAAGGGAGTTGAGGGAAACTGGAGGGGAAAAAGAACCATGAGAGACTATGGGATCTGAAAAACAATCTGAGGGTTTTGGAGGGTTGGGGGTGGGAGGCTGGGTGAACCTGGTGGTGGGTATTATGGAGGGTATTGCATGGAGCATTGGGTGTGGTATATAAACAATGAATTCTGGAACAATGAAAAGAAATTTAAAAAATAAATAAAAATTTAAATAAATAAATAAAAGAGCATCAGGGGAAGCTGAATTCTCAGCCTAGGCGATGTTCACAGGCTAACGTCGGGAAAGGACAGGGATCTTGAAATTTGAAATGTGGATTATCTGTGTACATACAGTGAAGAAACTTGTACCCTAGATTCCCCTGAATCTTTGAGCTAGCAAAAATACTCCTACATCCACTAAAGAACAGCTTCTCTTTGCTTAAAGACTATAAAGAGACCTAGGCAAGTGCCTTATAGGACAATACTTGCCATCTTTAGTGTTTCCCACCTCTCCTTCTGTCTATCAGACCAGTCATGAGGGTCACATCTCCTAAGGGTCAAATATAGCCTAAAAGGGGATATACCATTGAGCTGGCTATGGAAGAAAGTGATTTTATGACAGAGGAGTTATAGGATCTAAATGGTATTGCAGGAGGAAGCAGATGCATAACCTGGGAACAGATCCTGAGAGTGCTGAATAGAATGCAGACTGGATAAGGAAAATCCTGTCAAAAACAAGGCATTGTCACATGACTCAGAATTTAATTCCCTAGCAACGGCCCTTAAAGAACATCCTAACACAGTGTTCCACTAGAAGCTCAGAAAAGGCAATGGCCCACATTAAATACAGATTAGATTTCAGAACTAAGGAAGAAAGAATCAAAAGCCTCAGACGAGTAAGCATACTAGGTAGGGTGTATCCATTACATGAGACTAAAAGACCCTCCACCTGACAATGTTCTACAGGAGTATCCAGGAGACATTCTCCTTACCAAAGCAATAAGTAATTCCTCAGTGAATGAGGCATCCACATTTTTGAAAATTCTATAGGACAGAGAGAAAGTTGGAGAACTAGGCTCCCTGATATTCATGGAGATAATGGCTACCAGAATATCAGAGGAACATGGCAGAGACAAGTTGAGAGTAATTATTGTAATAGGCAAAAAAAAAGTCTTAATGACAGCCAAGGGGGGACCTGACTCACAGGGATCTATGAAGATGGCTCATTGAATATATCCTAGAGGAAGGATAGATGAACAGTATAATATGTAATCAGAAGCGATCACGAATGGATGACTATAAGGCTGATCAGCTTCCCCTGTACATAATCAGTCCCTTGGCCAGTTCTGAAATCTGAAGCAGTTCTCAGAGGCCTCATTGACTGAAAAAAGGATAGATCAGTTTGAGGAATGACTTGGCAATATGTTGGCAAATATGTTGAGTGATGTTCCCCAGTCCACCATCAAAGATACCATATAATCAGGTAAGTGTCCCCTGGGGGAAGGAGAATACCTATGTTTTGCAAGGGTTGTTGGATACAGTATTTAAGGTGATAGTGATATTATGGGATCAGATAATAAGTGGAGTCCTAGCCAAGGTTTATCTCACAGTTTTTCACTGGGTCCATGACTCACTTGGTGGTCATTTCCCCAGTCCCTGAATATATAGTTAAGATGTTTCATATTTAACAGCTATCAGAACCTTCGCATTGATTCCTTGGCGGATGGTACAAGGATTATTGTTGCAGGAAAAGCCAGGTGGATGTCCCTGAAACGAACCACGTTAATATTAAAAATATATATATGTCAAATCCTGGGCTTAACTGAAGGTAGTATTAATTTCTCTCTCTGAGAAGCAGGGTACTGGCTTTCATCATATCTCAATTTATTGGGGGTGGGAGGCTGGGCGGCTGGTGTTTCATGTAAAAATTAAAATTAAACAGATTTAATTTTAATTAAAATTAAAATTAAACAGATCATGGCAAATGAGAGTAATCCATTAAAAACTCAGTCATGTGGTAGCCCTAGTGTAGCTAGTATACCAGATGTGGTATCTTTACTAAAATGGCTTCACATTACCCTGGCATGAGCTGTGAAGCAATTGATCCAGTAAATGCATCCTTTTTCATAGCCATTAGGAAAATCAGAAACAGTCTCCATTCATATGTGATGGAAAACATACACATGTATTGTTTTGCATCAGGACTAAATTTAACCTTTGGTCACAGGATAATCCAAAAGACCATGAATCATCTGGATACTCCACAGAGTATCAGATAGGCCGTTGTATTGACAACATCATGTGAATCGTACTTGATGAAGAAGAAGGAGCATGTACTCTGGATGTCCTAGTCAGGATATATGCTCCAGGAGACAGAAGATACATGACATTATTAGTAAAAGTTTCAGGAGTTCACTGTCTGAGGCATACTGGGACAACTCTTCCAATTCAAAGGACAAGTTACTACATTTGTGTCACCCACCACAAACAAAGAAGCATTTGGTAGATCTCTTCAGATGTTGGAGGTAGCATATAATTGGGATAATCGTGTTGATCTATTTTTTAGGTGTTGCAGCAGGTCATTTTTGAGTGGGGCCTAAGGCAAGAAAGGGTATGGAAGGTCCAGGCTACCCACAGGCTTAGACTATATAACAACAGAGTCCATGTATAGAAGTAATAGATAAAAATTCTGTGTGGAAACTTCAGCAAGCCCCAACAAGACATTCATAGGACAGAATCTAACATAAAACAAGTGCACCCCTCAACAGGGAAATATACACCTTTTGAAAATGCTGTTACTGCACCATTGCCCCATTCACGGGTGGCCTTGAAGGAAGTGGTGAGGGGAAATTCTCCCAATGTGCAGAGAGCTTCAGTGTCAGGTCATCCAATCTTTGTGGAGAGAAAAGTAGTCCAAGAAATGAATACAAACAGATTAACAGTGACAAATGACTTGGCTGTTCAGTCAGATGGCTATTAGAAGCAAAATTAACATCACGGAGAAGGAGATCTAAGGAAGAGGCATATTGTAAACAAACCGCAGGGTAGTAATATTTTTGTTCCTTTCCATTACCCATTGTCTTTGCGCCTAGTAGCTCAAGATTCTATATAGAACACATTCTGGCTTTTATATTTCCTACACAACTCAGGAATAATAACACAACTGAGATTTATATGAGTTGAATTATGATAAATATTTTTATTACACAAGATATTAGTGAAAAAATATATAGTACTATTTCTTAATCATAGTGTGCCAAAGGTTCCCCACACAAAAATATTATGCCTAAATCTCTGCATAGATTCTAATGCCAAAAGTCAACAAAAGGAGCTCTCTGTTACTACATATTCAATTTGACTTGCCCTTCAGGGTCCCTAAGAAACAGTCTCCGGGATTGAAAGTACTCCCTATTGATAGAAACACTTGGAATTTAATTTCAGCCTTTATTTATTTTCCCCTCAAAAAGAAACAATACAAAATAATTTATAAGAGGTGAATTGTCATAAATTTCATCTTAACCTCTTTGCTATCTTCACATATTCCAAACTGTGCTATAATTAAATTTCGTTTTGATTTTGTACTTGGATAAGCTGAGTACATTAACTTTCTTATTTGAAAATAATAAAATGTAAGCATAATAAAGTGGAGGGTAAATTAGAATAACATTTTGCCAGTTATATAAAGAACTTTCATCAAATGCTTTTTTTTTTGTTTTAATTTATGAAGTCCTACATTTTGTCCTTATAGAGGCCATTAAGAGTGGTTTTGTGGGGCACCTGGGTGTCTCAATTATTGATTACAGCTCAGTTCATGATCTCAGGGTCTGGGACTGGGCCTGAGTTGGGTCTATCTTTCTCCTTCTCTTCAGATGTTGGAGGCAGCATATAATTGGGATAATTGTGTTGATCTATATTTTAGGTGTTGCAGCAGGTCATTTTTGAGTAGGGCCTAAGGCAAGAAAGAGTATGGAAGGTCCAGGCTACCCACAGGCTTAGACTATATAACAACAGAGTCCATGTATAGAAGTAATAGATAAAAATTCTGTGTGGAAACTTCAGTAAGCCCCAACAAGACATTCATAGGACAGAATCTAACATAAAACAAGTGCATGCCTCTGCCCCTACCCCCCTACTCACTCGCACTCTCTCTGTATCTCTAAATAAATCTTAAAGAATAAAAAAAGAGTGGCTTGGCTATAATATAGACCACGAGATTATGGAAACTGAAATCCAAGAATTATTTCATTATAAACCAGGACAAGATATATTATTTCCTCATAAAAATAAGAAAAGCCATCATATCATAAATACAGGAATAGATTAAAGATAAAGAAAAGGCAAGCATTTTTATATGGAGAGATTACCAAAATTCCTATCTATAAAGTGGGTTAAGAAAATAGAAATGAGGGCGCCTGGGTGGCTCAGTGGGTTAAGCCGCTGCCTTCGGCTCAGGTCATGATCTCAGGGTCCTGGGATCGAGTCCCGCATCGGGCTCTCTGCTCGGCAGGGAGCCTGCTTCCTCCTCTCTCTCTGCCTGCCTCTCTGCCTACTTGTGATTTCTCTCTGTCAAATAAATAAATAAAATCTTTAAAAAAATAAAAAAATAAAAAAAAAAGAAAATTGAAATGATCCTAGACACCAAATTAGGACTGCCCTAATACACATGCCATAAAAACTCAACTTTTTCCTTTTCTACATTCCCCCCAAATCCATTAACTCACAGATTTTAAAAATCTAGGTTGTAAGTTATGTAGAATGTTGGTTCTTGAGAGATGTGTATCGGAATCACCTGTGAAGCTTTCAAACAATGCACAAACAGCCATAATCCAGACCCACTAATTTATAATCTCCCAGATTAGACCCAGTCATTTATATAAATTAAAAGCCCCACAAGAATCCTTCTACAATGTATATGTATATTAAATCATCCTATTGTACACTTTAAATACATTACAATTTTTATTTGTGAGTTATACCACAATAAAGCTTAAAAAAATAGAAGCCCCGGGCGCCTGGGTGGCTCAGTGGGTTAAGCCTCTGCCTTCGGCTCAGGTCATGATCTCAGGGTCCTGGGATCGAGTCCCGCATCCGGTTCTCTGCTCGGCAGGGAGCCTGCTTCCCCCCCTTCTCTCTCTCTGCCTGCCTCTCTGCCTACTTGTGATCTTTCTCTGTCAAATAAATAAATAAAATCTTTTAAAAAAATGATTCTGTTATATATCTCCATCTGAAAATTACTGATGGCTAAAACAAATGTAGTGTTGCCTACCCCAATTTTATCTCAAAGCCTTATTTTTTATGGAATGAAAAACATTTAACTAAAATCTTGTTTGAAATCATAGTATTAAGATTTTACGCTAGACATATTCAATATGCTTAAAGAACTAGCTGACTAGTCAGAGAGCTTAACAACCACAAATATAACTTCAGTGGAAAAGTATGATTGTAATGTCAATTTAACCACAAACTGTTGGTGTACAGCTGTGGGGAACTACCTATACCTAAAGAGTTCCTCTGTCAATTGAAAATATAATTACTATATGGGGCACCTGGGTGGCTCAGTGAGTTAAAGCCTCTGCCTTTGGCTCAGGTCATGATCCCAGGGTCCTGGGATTGAGCCCAGAAAGCAGGCTTTCTGCTCAGCGGGGAGCCTGCTTCCTCCTCTCTCTGTGCCTGCCTCTCTGCCTACTTGCGATCTCTGTCTGTCAAATAAATAAATAAAATCTTAAAAAAAAGAAAGGAAATATAATTACTATATAGTTATATTAGTATTGTGACATGATTCAAAATGACATAAACAAATAGAGGGATAAGTCAGTATGCTATTTCAAGTGATATACATGTACACAAAAAATGAAATGAAAACAAGGATATTAAGGGCACTCAAATTGATCAGGTCCTGTGCGCATGTTGCAGAGCACAGCAAGAGAAGTCTGGGTCTTCCCAGAAGGTCTACTCCAAGTCTAGACTAGTTGCATCAGTAATATACTCCAGTAATGCCAACACCGTGGTGTTCAAAGACAACTAAAGGGAAGTTCCCCAACAAAATAAATTCTTAAGATACAGTCATTCATCAAATATTTATTGTATACTTGCCAAGGATTAAATTAAGTAATAGGGATAAAAACAATATGCAAGATCAATGTGACTTCTACCTTCCCAGAGCTTATAGTTTTACAGATGAAACAAAATCATTTCAAAATAGTCTAAATAGTGCCATGAACAAACAACCAGGATGTCAACATAGAAAATAATGGTGATGGGTATTAAGGAGGGCACCTGTTGTGATGAGCCCTGAGTGTTATACACAACTAATGAATCATTGAATACTATATCAAAAACTAATGATGTACTAAATAGTGGCTAACTGAACATAATAACAACAAAAAAATTTTTTTAAAAGAGGCCTATGGAGGCTGAGGGTCTAAAAACTTATTCCCCCCAAAGCCTACCCATCCAGGTTCAAAATCGTATGGTTCTGTCAGTCTGGGCCCCTGCATTACTACAGTGGGGCATGCAGCAGACCTGTACTAAGCATGTAGCACAAATGAGTCATGGATGTTTTTGTTGTAGTAAGCCACTGAGACTTTGGAGAGGTTTCTTAATACTGAATAGCCTAACTTATCCTAACATATTATAATAAAGCTACTGTTCAAATCGGGGGTGGGGGGTTGAGAAAAGAATGGATGTGGGAAATGATATCTTTAGAGGGGTATTTGTAAATGGGACTTGCTAAAGATGTAACAGTTAATTGAGATAAAAAGGAAGAGTATGATGGGCAAAGGGCCAGGCTGGACAGTATCCTGTATTGTGTATGTGCTCCTATGTTGAAGAAATGAGCAAAGGTTAATTGAAGAAATGAACAAAGATTAATGTTGTTAGGACCAGTGGAGCAAGGGAAAGGTTGGCAGGAAACATACTTTCTTGAAGGCCATGGTTAGGAGATTTACTCAAAGTACTGTCAGAAATCCAAACAAGGGGATACAACCAAAAGTTTAGTTTTGTACACATTACTTTTGAGATGTCAGTGAAAAGTAAAATAAATACATAGAAACAGAAGCATTCCAGGAGAAGACACTGAAGGACATCTACCTTTAGAAGATGGGTATGGGATAAGACATGATAATGAAAGCAAACAAAACCACTAGTCAGATTAGAGAAAAAACAGGTCGGCATGGTTTGCATTCTTATCATGGAGGCTGGAAGACAGGAAGGGAGAAACAGAAAGAAGGTAGGGAAACAAGTGTGGAATCTTAATAAAAATGTTGCAAAGTTCAAGATGGCTCTTCAATATAAAAAATATTAACAGTTGTTATTTTATTAAAACCTGAATATATTTTCTATAGAAACATCTGTTTGTCTCAAATGGTAACAGTGACAATCACTCACATTCAACTTTAATGTAGAATGTGATAAGGAAAGAACAAAGGAAGAATTACTGTCACTGTAACTGATTTTGGGGTGATGAGTTGTCAGGTGATTGTTCTGTCAAAGATATACTCTGCTTCTAGTCCAAACTGGTAGATCAAATTATGTAGCTATATGATAAAGTGAAGAAACTCCCCAAATGACAAAATAGCATGTGCACTGACAATGACTCTTCTGCTGTAATGATACAGGCACTTCATCTGAGGGTCAGGAAAGAAACGGAAACAAACTGGGCTGCAGCGTCATTAGACTTGGAGCTGGCACCCAAAATTTCAACCAGAAATTTCATCTGCAATGTTCAACCCAAAACAAAACATGGCTCAGCCTAAAGCAGAATGGATGAAGGCACAGCAGCCATACTCACTGCTGAATAGGTAGCAATGCTTTTTCGGGGGAAAGTCTCTCTAGCTTGAAATAAGCCCATGTCCTTTCAAGGACTGAACAAGATGTAAAAGGCCCTGGTGAAAAGTGTTTGTCACCCAGGATATGGAAAGTAGTAAACAGCAAAGTTCTGACAAAAGTATGAGGTAATGCCATGTCAACGGCATCCCTGGCTCCTAATATTATACAGCATATCCAAATCAATTTATGTGTTCTGTATTTTAAACCCAGTAAAATGCAAGTCTGAATTCATGATTTTTTTACTAATGTCCATATTAATTTTAAGAGAAATTTAACATGAATGCTTGGGATATTCATCTATTATTTTTAAAAAGTGTGCTTTAAAAAAAGAAATTTTTCAATTATTTTCACCATTTTTGAAGGCAATTATGTTATTCTAAGCTAATAAACATCTCATAAGTTCGATTTGGTCAAAAACCTGTGCATTTTCCTTTAAATTTAACACTGCCTTGTCATAATTTAAGTAAACTATTATCCCCTAAATATTCAATCTCATTAATATTTACCAAGCAATTTTTGTAGGGACTAAAACAAAAATAAATTGCTATATTTTGCTAAGTGCAAAATTATAACAGTTGATAGCTGATCTGACTTTTTAAAAAAGTATTTTAAAACTATTCTGAGACATTCTATTGTCTGATGAAAATTGTTTTGGTCTTTAAAATCTTAATTCACTGTTGTACCTCAAAGGACAAAATAAAGTCAAGTACTAAAACAAATTCCATAAAATGGAATAAAATTATGCATTGAGCCTTTAAATTTGTTATAACATAAAAAACAGAATTTTTTAGTGAAACATACATTCTGTAATAATTTATACTTTATAAATTAAACACATGGTATTTTTTTTATATTTCCTTTGGGGGAAAATTATGGTTCACTTCATGGCCAATAGTAGCATTTTATATCAATAACATAAATAAGCATGGAAGTATGTACAAAGAACATATTAGAATAGAAGAGTAATCCTCTTTTCTTGAATTCTGATTATAGACCAGATATCCAGGTTAGGAGGTAGGCTTGGTGTTTTCCTCAACCTACCTCAACACTTCTGTATTATCATTCCCTTACTTTCCTATGAAAGTATCTTTTTCCTTGGAAACCAGACACAGATCTTGATTATACCTCATTGCTCTCACCAACCAATTCATTATGCCTCTACCTCCATCTCTGCTTTCGATTCTGAATTCCCCGTTTTCTTCTCCACCCCAGTTCTTGCCAGCATTCTGAGTATTTCTAATCCATGGGAGAAAAATCATCCAACAGTCTATTTGTTCATCTCTTTGACGTCCTCATTTCCAGTTGCCTTAATCCCCACTAAATCTCATAATCATTCTTGAAACTTGCCATCATTAAGAAGTGCTTGAGTTATTAAATATTAAACACTTTTTCTTTTAATCACTAATGGCCAATAAAACTTGCCTTATGATCTTGCTGAGACCTTTGATCCTTGACAATATTTTTATATACTTCTTAGCTCTATTCTGTTTTTATTCTTCAACGTAGTTTATTACCTTGTTCAATTCTTTACCAAAGCCCCTATCTCCTTTGCATCTTTTTCATTTCGTTACATGCCTGAGAAAATGTCAACCATGGATCAAGTAAACCATCATGATCTCCAAATCAACTGGACCCATAATATGTTCCAACAACCTTTCTCATCTGCTCTCACCCAGAGCAATTAGAGTACATATTTTAAAATCTTCTCTAATTCCCTCTACTCTATTATCACAACAATTCCCTCTTACTCTCAGCAGATGACATCATCTCTTTCTTAAAACTCTTACTGACTTTGAGGTCACAATACTTTGTTGTTATTACTTTCACTTTCAGAGATACTCTGTCTAAATCTTCCAGGTCATTTTCCTCTGATTCAGTTTCCTCATCTGTAAAATGAAATAAGCATGTATATTTCATGGCATTGTTGTGAAGATTAAATATGTTAATACATGTTAAGTGCTTATCTAATAGTGCATAGCCCACAAGAATTACTCAATAAACTGAGGTTTTTCATTGGACCTTTGATTCTTTTCTCTTTTTCATTGCCCTCCATTCTCACCCTTCACACCTTATCCTGGAGATCTCAACAACCCTGTAGTCAGCTGCAATTAAAATCTGCATGCTATTTCTTGCCAAATCTCTACGTTCAACTCAGACCTCTCAGCAAAACTATGAATCTGTCTATCTAACCATTTCCAAACCTAACTCATCTTATTCCAGTTTTGTTCTTTCTCAAGCATTTTATCTCAGTAAATCCTATCACCATAAAGCCAACTGCCTAAATCAAACTCCTGGACATTTTCCTCAGTTCCTCTGAATCCCTCTCTCAATAGACTTTTCTAACATTTGTCAAGTCCTGTTATCTCTATATTCCAAGTACTTTCAAATGTATCAATTGTTTATATACTCACTAACTCTAGACCATTTTATGCCATTGTCATCTCTTATTTGAGTTACAGTCACCTCCTAATGGCTATGGCTACCAATAACCTTGCATACAACAATAATTTATCAATGTTATAATTAAAACAGCTTTTTAAAACACAAATATAGTCAGGTCACTTCTCTGTTAATGACATAAAATGTGAATTTCTACAAATTCCCACCATTCCATCCTCCTACATTCCAGCATCTTTACACACAAACTGTTTTCCTTCATGTTACTACAAGTAAACCATGTCTGCTCTTCTATAAGGTCAACTAGAACCCTTGCCCATTCATCTATGCAATGCCCTCAAAGAATCTTCTCGGACACCATCAAGTTTGTGTTCACTAATCAATTATAGCCATCAGCATTAAAAAAAAACAACCAATCTCTTGATCCCACTGCTCCTTCCAGTTACCTTGTAACAGCAAATTGCCTCCAAAAGTACTGTCTTAATGCCTGTCTTCTATTGTTATCTTGATACTTAATTCCATGAAGTGATTCTGTAAGATTTTAATAGATGATTTTTTAATGAGACTTCCTGATAGCCTAGCATATGCTCTACCTCCATGCAATTCTGTATATACTTTAAAATAATGTTACATCTGCAATTGTTGTGTCAGGTAAATGTAAAAAAATGAAGACAGAAGATAGAACCATTCAAATGACCAGTATTGTTATTGACATTTTGTCAAGTTCCGTAATTTCCTGAGCTGTGTGTAGAGCTACAATTATGATTATGGTTATGGTTTTGTCTATTTCTCCCTTCTGTCAGTTTTTTCTTCAAGTATTTGCAAGTTGTATAATTAGGTGCATTTATATTTATAATTGTGTCTTCCTACAATATTGCTCCTTTTATATGTATGAAGTGTTTTTTTCCCCCTAATAATACTACTTGTTTTTAATTCTAAAGTTTTCCTTCAGTTCTTTTTCATACTTTATCTGGTGAGATTCCCCATCTGTTAATTCATTATTATTCTGTTTTCTTCTAGTTCTTGAACATGTTAATCATAACTACTTGAGCGGTGCCTGGGTGGCTCAGTGGGTTAAAGCCTCTGCCTTTGGCTCAGGTCATGACCCCAGAGTCCTGGGATTGAGCCCCACATAGAACTCTCTGCTCAGCAGGGTGCCTGCTTCCCCCCTCTCTCTGTCTACTTCTGATCTCTGTCTGTCAAATAAATAAATAAAATCTTTTGAAAAAATCATAACTACTTGAAAGTCCTCATCTGTTATTTCTAATATCTGGGTCACCTTAGAGTTTATATTGACTGGTATTTTTATTGAGTAACTTTCTCCTGATACATTATGCCTAGTAATATTTTATTGTATGCTTGGAATTGTGTTTTATACATTATAGATGCACTGGATTTACTTTGCTTTGAAAGGTGCTGAGGTTTTGCTCTAGTAGGCAGTTGTATTGAAACCACAAAATCTGTTTTCTACAATAGGCAGAAGCTGAAGTGTCTGCTCACTTCTTTTTTCCAGCTGCTGATTTTACTAGAACTGGAGCTGGAATATTCTCTACATGGATAGCTCAGTGGGAAGACAAAAAATTTTGGTAGAAATAATGACATAGATTTCAGTTACTACATAGATTAGAGAAAGTCTGGCAACCCTCGGTAGTTTGCCTCTTAAATTTTCCAACTACTCAGCTGACTCAAACTCCGGCTTCTTACAACATAAGCCTTTAAGGCTTTACCTTCTACTGTCTTCATGCCCCAAACTGAGACTTTCCATCATGACACAAAAAAATTGCAAATTCACAAATCATATCTGATATCACTTTCTTTTTTCAAAGATCACATCCCCTAAAGTTTCTGTCTCTTTTGGGTTTCTCTCCAGTTTCTTCAAATACTTGTTTTCTTTTTAAAAATTTTAAAATAGTTTATCTAGCTATTATTAGTATTGTTATCTGCAGATTGATCAGTATGACAAAGAAGCTCTAGTATCACAAGTCATAGCCTAACTCTATAGAAACTTTAATGCATCACCAATAGCCCTACCTTGCTAGAGCTGATTATCAATTCTCAGTCTTCAACTTACCCAAACTTTCAACAGAATTTGACACTCCCTAATGGGATCACTTTCCACACTTGTCTTCCAGGCAAACATATTCCCCCGTTTTCTTCCTACTTAACAGACCTCTTCTTAAGTAACTTTCCTGGTTCTTCATCTTCTTCCAGACCTCTTAACATTAAAATTTTGCCATGAATCAATATGCAACTTCTATTTTAAGTCTACAAGCATTTCTTTAGTGATATCATCCATCAAGTGGCTTTAACAATGACCAAGTTTATGGCTGTTTTTCCTAAATTCTATAGGTATATATCTCTAACTCACTGTTTATCATCTCCCCCTGAAAATCTGTTAGGTATCTCTAATATGTTTATGTCAAAATTTAAACTCTTAATATTACATTACCCAAGCATATTTAAACTGCATTTTTCGATATGACATTATTGGTTATTTCAACCTTCCAGCTGCTTAGATAAAAATGCTGGGGTCTTCCTTGAATGTTTTATTTTCTCATACATTCAAACTGTTAGGAAACATCAAATGCTCAACCCCCCTCAAAAAATATCCAGGAATATGTCTACAATTTGCCTTTCAAGCTGGTCAAATCCACCTTCGTCATTATTTCTTATCTTGATATTTGCAACTGCCCCTAATGGATTTTTCAACTTCTACTATTGCCGTTCCACTATTTTTTCCTCAAACTAGTACCTAAATTATTCCTTTAAAATGTAAAATAGATAATGTTACTTCTTTGCCAAAAACTGTTCAATGACCTTTACAATGACCTAAAGAGTTTTGTTTTTTTGTTTTGTTTTTGTTTTGTTTTTTTTTAAATACATTTTTTAAAATATTTTATTTATTTATTTGACAGAGGGAGATCACAAGTAGGCAGAGAGGCAGGCAGAGAGAGAGAGGAGGAAGCAGGCTCCCTGCTGAGCAGAGAGCCCAATGCGGGACTCGATCCCAGGACCCTGAGATCATGTCTTATTTCCCCCCAATATTGTTGATTTTCTTGCTTTGAATATAACCTATTTATTATATTTAGGTTGTCTTCCCCCAATAGAATGTAAGCATGAGGGTAATAATTTTTGGTTTTATTGTTTGTTTGTTTGATTATCTAACACAAGTCTCGTAATGAATGGTTGTTGAACTAATTAATAAACAAATGAATTAAATCCTAAATGACTTCCCTTTGATCTTAGAATAGAATTCAAACTCCTAATATGTCTTATAATCTTCTGCATAATATTGCCTCTATTTATCTTCAAAGAGTTTCATGTCTTTAAGTCTTTCTCCCGTGAACATTATATAGTCATGTTATAAATTTTGTCTTTGAAAAAGTCTTTTCTTACTTTTTCAAAACCACCTTATCCCTAGTCTGGATTAGTTTTATCTTCTTCCCAGGATACCAATTACTCATTATAGAATTTATTTATTCAACTGAAACTCAAAACTGTAAGTCATTCATAGCAAGGCTACCTCTATTTCATGTACAATTTTATTTCAAGTATTTGGTCAAATGTTTGTCAAAAACTATAATTAATATTTATTAAGAAGAAAATCTGAAAGGTATTATTATTATGAATGAGAAGTTATTAGAAGTGAATAAACTAAGGCTTGCTTATGGTTATAGAACCAATATATGGAAAAACCAGTATTTCAATTCAAGTCTAACACCACTTTCCTTCCACACAAAATATTCATGAGTTATATAATTTTCTTATAGGAATGCTTAAATAACAATTTATTATAGCATGTTATACATTTTCCAATATAAGTTATTGATCATACCTAGGAATTTTTGACAAAAATTTTTTTTTGTACAGCAATATGCAAAGAGTGGCATATAATGTTATAAACATACATATTTATGTATCATCAATCTTCAAACCTCTTAAAATACTTTACAGGGGTTGCATGTCACAACACAGTCAGAATAACAATGACTCTAGTGGAATTTGATGGATTGTGAAGTTAATTTACCTGTTAGGGTGTCAAAAGTGCAAATCTCCTTAGTTGCTGATCACTGCAGGAAATCCTAAAAAGCTAGCACCTGAGGCAACAAGGAGGGAAGTCTGAAGAAAAGCACAATCAAATGCCAGTTAATCTAATCAAATTTGTGGTGACATGCATTGCACTAAAATTCTTCTGAGGAAATCAGTAAGACGAAAAGCTCAACATGATGTAAACTAATGAAGAACAAAGTCAAAATCATAGCTAGAATGTTATTCTTCCCTACAAGACATACATCAAAGCAAAAACTGCTTTCTGCCCCACTGTGAAGACTATAATTATTTCTAATGGTTTATGAAGACAGGGCTTGTGCTTGTCAAGTAGAGAAACATAAATGTTTTTCTTGGTACACACTGAAGTGTTTTATATGAAAAGACAACAGTCTTTGGAGTTAGTCACTCTTGAATATGAACCACAGATTTACCCATTCGAAGGTAGGTGATCTCATGTACTGCATACACTGTGAGCCTCAGTTTCTTCTTTCGCAAACTGCAGAAAAATTTTTACTCCTCAGACTTAATTTTTAGTCCAACTAATCATTCAATAATTAGTCTTAAACAATATAAATACAAAATTAAAAGAAAAAATGTACATGTGTTAACAAAACCAGAGTTGAAATGGAAAAAACAAAATGAACTTTATATACAAAATGTTCATTGCATAAGGAGATATTCAGAATATCTGACACTTTTCTTCACCCTAGAAAGTTCAACACATCCTATAAACTTTTTTACCTCATGGAAAGTTAACTCTTGATGCTCAGGGAATGTTCTGGAAAGGAAAATGTCAAATGGGAAGAAAGCCATGTGATTAAGGGAGCTATGTCTGCTTCCTGATGTACCTTGAACTTCCTTTACTTCTTGCATTAATTTCCACTTAATTGAGTGCTGCAAACCCCACTTTTTGGCATTTAAATTTGCCTTCTCTCGAATTTCCCTTTAATGTGCCATAGTTACTATACACAACTTTTAGTAAATTAAAGGTTAAAAGGGCCAGGGGGAGGAGGTTAAAGCAGAATCAGAAGAAACAAAACCCCCTCATCTTGGTCTGCTCTATGAACCCCATATCCTGGCTTGTTATCTGGAATTCAGAACCTAATTTAGGTTACCAGATGGAAGATGAATTGTTTCTCCTATCCTTTTCTTATCTGAAGGGCAGGAAATTTGTGGAAATCCACAAAGGACAATGGAAATTTGAGGAAATTCCTGAAGGAAAGTATTCTGGCACGTATTTGTAACTTTGCTGAGTTTTCTCTCAGATTCCTCATATTTAATCATGCTTTTTCAGCATTAAAAATAGGCCTTTAAATTAAAAATTCTCTGATGTCCCTGCTATGGATGGAATTGTGTCCTCCCAAAATTTATATGTTGAAGTCCTAACTCCAAATGTAAATGTATTTAGAGTTAGTTAATAAGGCTGTATGAGGTCATGGGGTAGGGACTAATCTGATAGGGTTAGTGTCCTTCCAGGAAGAAACACTAAAGTGTTCTCTCTTACATACTGACTCTTTCTCCACAAGAAAGTGGCCATCTTCCAGTCAGGAAGAGAGCTCAAACTAGAAACTCAACTGACCACCACCTCGATCTTGGACTTCCCAGCCTCCAGAATTGTCAGAAAATAAACTCCTTCTGTTTAAGACGCCCTGTCTCTATACTACTTGTTATGGCAGCCTGAGTGACTAATACAACCCTTGTTTGATTTCCCACAAAACAGTCCCTTACTGTGATATTTAAAAATACATTCAAGGACTGATTGCTTCTGAGTTTAAGTGATTTTAGATCATTAACGACTATTACTTAACATCCTCTGAGGTTATATTCTATATTACAAAGAAGCAAGGGATGTTTCAAAGACAAAAACAAATACATATTCATTCATTCACTCAGAAGGTAATAACTGAGTGTTTGCCATAGGCCCAGTTACAAGGACAATAAGACTGTTGCCTTGCCAACAGGCAATTTCGTAGAGGACATAGATACATAATCTAGTAATTATGATGCAAAATCACAAGTTAAAAATAAAAGCTATTTATTGATTGTTATAATAGCAGAGAGATATCTAATCCAGTTAGAGTGAAGGAAAATTTAAAAAAAAGACAATATTCAAATAAAAAGATATCCATAAAAGCATATGCTTATCTCCTAATCAATTTAGTATGTTCAATATAGGCTGTCAAGTGTATTATCTTAGGAAAGCACTAGGTTTTCCAGGACTCCAGATCCAAACTAAACAATTCTTTAGCCCCCAAAAGAGAGTAAAAGGTAATTCTAATGTGTAGCTTCTACGTGATTTTACTCCGCATTTTGTACTTTGTGAAAACAAAGCACAGTGGGAAACGTAATTAACCTTCATTTAATCTGAAGCTTTCACAGTTTAGGAGAAGAGGGTATGCTATTGTGAATGTGATGTTTTAGGATGTTATAGACATTGGTTCACAATGCATAAATTATTTTGTAGATTTAACAGAAATGCATTGGGCAAAGATCCCTGAAAATTTTACTTCTATATTAAAATCTTGAGGTCCTACAGCCTCTATGCACACAAGGTTTATAGAAACAAAGACTTAGTAGGCATAGCAATGGGACCAGGTTATCCAATGCTCCAGGAGAAAGAAAAATAATTTGAAAATTTTAAAAAAATTAGCAACCTCACTGCGAAATGAATAAATGTGTAAATATGACATTCCTTGTTTCTTGATTATTTTTATCCATTCTAAAAAAATGAACATGACCAGTTTTAAAAAAATCATAAATTTAAAAAGAACTAGAGAAGAAACATCAAGGAATTAACAGGAAAAGGAAACTTTTGCTTTAAGATTTAAGAAAAGTTTTACCTAAGAGTTTATGCTTAATATTTCCTAAATTGGGCCCTTCCCTTTGGTAGAATCTCTAGCTCTTCTAATTATAGCAGTTGCCTTGTGGGGAAGAGAGGAAAAAAGTTAAAAATTTAAAAAGTGAATCCCAAAGTCACCTACTCTGAGAAGCCTGGGCCTTTAGTATCTTTGCTTATCTGAATTCCTAGCACAATTATCAATCCACCTGGATGACCCACAAAGTATCCTCTTTCCTTGCAATTAAGGGAGGAGCAGTGGTAAAGGAGTTCTGTCACTCTCAGAAAAGCAGAAAGTTAATGGTAGAGACTATATAGGTCAAGTATGCTCTGACATGGATCCTGAAACGAATTCAAGAGTTATTGCAGGCCTAGTGTGTGCCAATATTCCTAGAGGGAATATCGATTTTAAACAAATGATTAGGGCATAATGGAAGCATTTAAAGAGGAATTAATCTAGTCCTTGGAATTAGTGTAGACTTCTGTGATAAAGTAACATTCAAAACTAAGGAAAACTAAAGAAATATAAGTCATTTCCTACTGTAACCACAGGAGAAGAAGAATATTTAGGGTTGAAGAGACAGTGAGAGATCTCTGAGACATAAGGAAAAAAAAAAAGGTAATTACTGGAACTGAAAAAGGCCAGAATGTAATAAACCTAGAACACTTAAAGCACAGATAATAGGAGAAAATGATAAAAGATGAAGTTGGAAATGCAGTCAAGAAGCTTAGAATCAATGCCAAGTATTAGGCTCTTCGGTCTCAAATCTGTGTCTTTGGGAGCCACATACAGTTCATAAACTGATACAAGAAGAGTAGATGAAGAAGGGGAAAAGAGTGACTATAGAGAGACCAGATGGGTAACTAGTACAATCTTTTTTACCAAATTCTGTACAACAAAAGAGTTGCCAAGAATTCACATGAAAAAATAAAGTAAAATAAAGATATATTTATCTTAGAAATCAGGAGATGAAAAGATTGTGTTTATTCATATGTTAATAGCACTCAGTCCCAGTCATAGATCTTTAGGAGGTAACAGCAAAAAGATGTGGTGATAAACTCAAAGTGGCAGACATGAATGAGAGAGGGAAGAGGAGTAGATATGACTCCCAGGTTTTTGTCTTATGTAACTACACTAATGAAAAAGGGTCTTTCATCTTACTGAGAGAGGGAATACTGAGGGAAGAACAAGTTTGAAGTTACAAGGTATAGAGAGATGGTAAGTTGACTTTTTAGAATGTTGAATATGGGTGACCGTGAGACATCCAATTTCAGAACTAAGAGATCTGAAGATCAGAAAAGAGGTAGCATCTGAGGATACAAATCTATGAAAGTATGACTTATGGACTCTTCTCCAAGTTATCAGTGGCCTAGGAAAAATAATAAAGTAAGAAAGAAACAATAAAGTTCTGAAAACTGCCAGAATTTAGCTGTCAGGTACAAAAAGTGGAGCAAGCACAGGAGATAAAAATGAACTGCAAAATAAGTAGGAGGGAGGAAATTTTTCTATTTGTATATATGAGCCAGATGAGACTTATAAATTATTCCGAGAAATACTAAATCTGATGTAGTTCCTCTAGACTGAAAATGTGAGACAAGTACAACTTTCCTAGTATGGTGAATGAATAGAATTATTCTTCAAGGTGGGAAGGCTGGCTAGAGTGAGAAGTAGAATCTGTAGATCTAAATCCCTAGCATGACTTTTTCTCTTGTTATCTCTACATATTTTAATTTCTCTGTGTCTTAGTTTTGCCTTTTGGAAAATTAAATTAATATATCTACCTATAATTGTCACGTGTAAGAATTAAATCAATATAATATGTAATAACAATATAATATATTGAAAAGTGGTAATCATTCCATAGTGTATATGTAAATCTAATCATTAAATTGTATACCTTAAATGTGTATCATTATATTTGCCAATTATTCCTCATTAAAGTTGAAAAAATAAAAAAATAAAAATAACTTTGAAGATAAGTAAACTATTCAGTTGCAGACAATTCACACCAACTGTATCCAGCTTTAAATGTGCTACCTGAAAAAATACTTCAGTTGTTAATTTAGTAAAATCTTGGAAACTGATATATTCTGATGAACTAATGTATTTCCAATGATTTATTCATTTTTGACAGATAATGGTGAACACTACATTGTCATCAGTAAACCATCCTTGGAAGGTTATTAACTTCCACCCAAGGCAGTAATCCAAGATAAATTAGCATTCTTGGGGACATATTAGAGAATGAGAAAAAGGAAATAATCTTAGATGAAGTTATCTTTATAAAATATGCTGTTTTGCACATTTTCAAATCATTGCTTGCTCATCTCTTGTGAATTACTTATTTCCCTCATGCACAAACTGTACACTAATTAAACAGTAATTAAATAAAATAGAAACATTACATTCTTTGTAAGAGTATGCTAGAACGACCACATGATTAAATGAAAATATTTTAAAGGTATATTCATTTTATTTGCATTTATTAAAAAATGGGAAAATGGGATAAATAAAATGAAAATAAAAAGAAACATATCTAACCTGAATTTCCTATTCAGATCTATAAATTAAGACTGTATCTGAATATCCATCTGAAGAACTAAGTGTATTTTTTTTCAAGATTTTATTATTTATTTGTTTTTGTGAGAGAGAGAGAGAAAGAATACAAGTCCGGAAGTGATGGGCAGAGGGAGAAGTAGACTCTCCACAGAGCAGGGAGCCTGATGTGGGACTCAATCCCAGAACCCTGGGATCATGAGCTGAGACTAAGGCAGACACTTAACCAACTGAGCGACCCAGGCAAGCACCCTGACTGGCTATATTATAAAATATCTACGTGTTACTGATGAAAGACAGTCTGTAAACACAAGTAACATTTTCAATAGTATCAAAGTCTAATAATATACAATTTTTAAATAGAAGAAAAGAAAAAAATCTTTGAGAAAAAACAAGACTAAATTATAATTCCAAACCCATTTTTTCACGTCTCACTTACCCCTTAAATCTTTGTAATATGATTGGACACTTATGACTTATAAAACTGATCTTTATAAAAAGGGTTTTCAATTAAAAACTCAATAGCTGCTTTCAATCTTCACTTTTCCAACTTTTCATAAAGTATCTCACACTTTTTATTTCTCTAAATTATATTTCTTAATTCCCAATAAATCCAGACATATCTTAATTTAGTCACCATGCTCACCAACTCAATTTCTAGAAAGTTAATTATATTTAATCTCTTGTTTCCATTTCCCACTTCCAGACTGAACTTATTTGGCTTGAAATATGCAATAACCTCATTAGATTTTTTTCATGCCCCCTGATTTCCCAACTCTTATACACATATATTTAAGTCCATCCTATACAACTGTAAAATAATTATTATTTTTTTGGTATACTTAGGTGCTTTGACAATGTAACTCTAAAAGCATACTTTTAATGACTACCATTGGCTGCAGAACTAAGTCTATAGTTAACCTATAACTACTCTCAGCACTATTAAACTCAGCTTCACTATGCTGGATCTAGTTTTTTTGTTTATTGGTTTTGTTTTTGTTTTTTGTTTTATCTTTAATTCCATCTATTTCACTAGATAAATCCATCTTTCTCACCAAAAAGACTTCCTGAGAATTCTAGGATTCTTCTTGCCTTCAAGGCTTGTTGTTTCATTTTTTTCCATCTTCTAAGCCTTTCTGAAGCCTAATTCAACTACTTTCTTCTCTATGAAGCTTTCCCTTAATCTCCCTTACTGAAGTCATCTCTTCTATATTCTCAAATCACTATGTATTAGGCATAATAGCCCATATAAAGTTAGTGCAAGGACCGGACTCAAGTCCCCTTACCCTTAATCACAAAAGTCAGCATTCCTTGGCCAGGTCTATTGAAGGAAGAGCTGAGACACACTTAGCTCCTGAGTAAGGTATCTCAGGAGAATACAAAAGTAGGCTATTCACCTAAAAAAGAAGCTCATCTGCCAGAAACTGAAGAAACCATTCTGTACCATGACGGACCCTAGCACTGACCTTTCATCAGATTTCTCCTTCATTATAATACTATACATAATGCCCCAAAGTAGAGATTTAACATGCTAATTGGACATGAAACACATGAAGAAGCATGACCTTTAAGTGCACAGGTGACAAAAAAAATTTACTCCTCCCTAATAATTTTAATAATAATATTATTATTACTTTAAACATATAAAATATTTTCTTCGGGTGTTATTTAAAATTACCTCAATTAAATATTGTTTAAAAAGTTAAATTATGGGACGCCTAGGTGGCTCAGTTGGTTGGACGACTGCCTTCGGCTCAGGGCGTGATCCTGGAGTCCCGGGATCGAGTCCCACATCGGGCTCCCAGCTCCATGGGAAGTCTGCTTCGCTCTCTGACCTTCTCCTCGCTCATGCTCTCTCTCACTGTCTCTCTCTCTCAAATAAATAAATAAAAAATCTTTAAAAAAAAAAAATAAAAAAATAAAAAGTTAAATTATTTAAGGACAGTATTTTAAAACAAATACTACTAAAAAGAATTATAACTATAAATGTCAAGGTATAGGAAAAGTGGTAAATTCATCAATAATTTATAAAATGCTTTATAAAAGTCACAAATTCTGTTTTAATATTATCCTGACAGACAGATATGCTACATAGATATACAAAAAATATCTTATTGTCCCCAATCAGGCACAATATAACTAAGACTACTTAGTTTTGCTATAGAAAGAGCATTTTATTGGGCATTTCATGCCAAAGGGGCCAATTGAGTTACAACAATCTATCATTAGTAGTCCATTAACCTATGACATTACTTAATATTCATAAGTATTAGTAGATGGCAATGTCAAAGGTGAAACATTTGAAAAATGTCTTTGAAACGGGAGAAAAAACTAGTATGCCTTTCAATCAGAAAGTTACCGTCATTAGCAGGCATACATACAACCTGGCCTTTGGAAAGGATGATAGAACTTTTGCAATCAATTTATCACTTCAAAAAGGCTATTACATAGTGACAAATGACTATGTGAACATAATGTGATCACAAAATTTTCCTTTTTCAGAATAAACATGGGGTAATGGAAAAAGCTTCAGACTCACAGTCAAAGAAACTGTGTTCTCTCCCAGGCTTCAACACCTGCCACCCACATGACCTTTGTCAAGTCATTTAGTATCTCTGGTCTCTGTTACCTCATCTGTAAAATAAGAACTCAATGATCTCTCAGGTAATCCCAAGCTCTAAAAGCCCAAGACTCTCAGGAATTTATTTCAGTGGAAGAGTTTCCAAGAATTTTCTCTTACAATATCCCTCAACAACATGCTTACTGCTGTTTTGCCATATGCCATATTTTTGTTCTATTTTTTGAATGTAGATAGTGAATCTTTTACAAGCACTTTAAATCCCCAAAGTATCTACTTTGGTATTTCATACCCACTAGGCACTCAAAAAATACGAATGGATGCTAAGAAGTGTTTCATTAACATCCATTTCTCTGCTTCCCAGGTACTCCTGATATTCATTGGCCTTTTATTTTATTCTAAGGTAGTTGAATTCACTGCCACTTCCAGGAAAGAATCCTTTCATTTAGGCCAATCCAGGAAACATGTCATATCCCCTTGGGGACAGTGACTGGTTCAGAAGTAGGCATGTGACCAAACCTGATTTAAACAGAGTGGATTTTGAGTTTTTGCTTTGAATACTGGGCCCTTTTCCTTCCTTTGACAGTATTATGTCAAAATGTAAGTTATGGAACAGCTCAGCTAGACAAAAGTTTAAACAGATAACCAAAAGAAGGCCAAAGAGAGAGATTAAAGAGAAATGTTACTGAAGCCCTATTAAGTGTTCTGAACCTCTCTTTCAACCTGTGCATGAAGTTCTTATTGCTCTTGGAGTTTTGGTTTTATGAGAAAGTGCATTTGCTTTTCAGTTTAAGGCAGTTTAAGTTGGATTTTTTTCTACACGCAACTGAAGTATTTAAATGAAGGCAATTATGGAACTTGCAAAGGATCTGATTAGCAACACCTCAGAGATCTCTCAACAACTACTGACTATAATAAATATGTTAGATTTCATAATTTAAAAAATTATTTCATTTTTCATAAAACTATTATTTTGAAAATAAACAATGGTTTGGCCTTTGAAAACAAGTTCATAATATTTGCATTACCCAATGGACAATATTTCAAAACAGTAACATCTGAAAATCTGAACATGAAAATCATTGTTTCAGAAACATCTCCATATACTTGTTACAAAATATTCTGCTCCCTGCCCATATACTTTCCCTTTCTACTTTAAAAAATCCTATTTGCATTCTGCTTAGCAAGTAGAAAGCTAGAAAGAATGTCTTTCCCATGCTCCAAAAACCAGAAAAAGCCAAATAATCGACAACAGCATAACTCTCTTTTTAAAAACTAATTCAGAGAGCTGAGGTTGCAAGGCAAAAAAAACTCAGCTGAAATCTAAGGAAAGTCAGATGCATCCAAGGTGACAGGAGCATAAGCTGAGGCAGAACTGGGTAAGAAGAATCCCAGGAAGAATCTATAGTAGTTGGTAAGAACCCAGCTAAAAATCACCTTAAAATTTCTTTAAAAATGTGAGTGAGGGGGAAAAAAATTGTTAGTGAGGGCTACAATGTGATTTGTAACACTTAGTAGCCTCAGATTCCATGAAAGTTCACAACCATTCACAGACTCTTCACTAATCTCACTAGGACCTTAGTAGAGATTCTAGTGGCAGCGCAGAATGAAGAAAAGGAGAGGAACAGCTACTGACGGAAAAACATGAAGCCCTGTTTGGATCCCTCTCCCCTATCTCTACCATGGAACAAAAACTTAAGGCATTCTGGGAAAGGCAGCAAACTCTATTATCCTCAGGATAGTAGTGGAGAACCACTGCAGTTGGGGACTACAGGAAGGAAGCAAATAAAACCTCCATTCCTGGGCATGGGCAGGAAAACACCTTGTATCCAGACAATAAGAGAGACCCCACCACTGTGGCCAAAGTCCAAGGCCAAAAGCACTGAGAAAGTCCGATTCCTGAGATCCAGGGACACAGGCGCTGTGTAAGACTGAGGCTGAATCAGGCCAACAGAGAACCACCCCAAAACGTCCAACTCCAGGGTAACAAGCACAAGGAAACAAGTAATAACAGTCTCCTGTTGAAGAAAGTTGCAAGAACATGGAAAAATAACCTCCTTGAGGCACAGACTCACAGGAAAAGATTAAAGCTAAGGGTGTAATAGGAATATTGAAGAGAAGGTACAACCTAGTCCTCACCCTAAGTACAAAATAATCCTAGGGGAATTTGTAGTCAATGATAGACTGAGGGTAACCACATCAAAAAGAAAAAAAAGAGAGAGAGAGAGAGAGAGAATGACAAAAAAAAAAAAGAGAGAGAGAGAGAGAGAGAGAGAGAGAGAGAAAGAAATAGAATAGAAAAGAAAAACAAATTCACCTCAATCCACCACTCCAAAAGCTGAACGGAGAAAGAATTGAGCCTTGTTTCCAGACATAGATACTGTTTACTCTATTGTCTTACCTACATCTTTTTTATTTTAAAGATTTATTTATTCATTAGAGAAAGAAAGAATGCATTCATGCAAGTGAGAGGAGAAGCAAAGAGAGAGGGAGAGAGAGAATTTCGGGCAGACTCCCCTCTAAACACAGAGTTCAGTGGAGGGGTTCAATCTCCCAACCCTGAGATCATGACCTGAGCCAAAATAAGAGTCAGATCCTTAATCAACTGAGCTACCCAGGTGCCCCGAAAGTGCAATATTTTTAAAACCTAGTTAACTCAAGATTGTATATCAATGGAAACATCTCTCAAAACAAATAAGAAACAAAGGTAAAATAAACATGTTCTGGGGAAAAGTCTGAGATAATTCATTGTCAGTGGGCCTGTGCTACAAGAATAATGAAATCAATTTCTTCTAGTAGAATAATTATAATACTAGACAGGAATTTGGATCCACATAAAGAAATTATAAGCTCTGAAAACGGCAGAAATAAAAATAAGTATTCAAAACTTTTTATTAATTGCTTTAAAAGACATTTCATTATCTAGAACAAAACAGCATCAATGTATTTTGAGTATTACAACATTCATAAAATATGTGAAAAGAGTAGCATAAAGAATTACAGAGAAGCGGATATATACTACTGTAATATTTTAACACTACATGTGAAGTGGTATATATATTATTTGAAGGTAGACTATGATACATTACACTTGTGCATTGTTAATTCTAGGTAACGCTAAAAATATAAAGAATCATAATTAAAAAGCCAGTAGGGAAGATAAAAAATGGAATCATAATAAAAAAATCCAAAAGAAAATACAAAATGTGAAAAAAAAGAACAAATGGAACATAATAAGAAACTAGAAAAGTGGAAGAATTAAATCCAACCACAGTAATATTAAAATTTAAGTGGTCTAAACACCAGAATTAAAATACAGAGATTGTGAGCTTGGATTGAATACACACACACAAACACACATACACACACATGACTGAGGTACATGCAATGTATAAGAAACCAAACTTAAACATAAAAATATAAATAATTTTTAAATAAAATGATGAACAAATATCTTCTCCCATTCTGTCAGTTGCTGGCGAGGATGCGGAGAAAGGGGAACCCTCCTACACTGTTGGTGGGAATGCAAGCTGGTGCAACCACTCTGGAAAACAGCATGGAGGTTCCTCAAAATGTTGAAAACAGAACTGCCCTATGACCCAGCAATTGCACTACTGGATATTTACCCTAAAGATACAAACGTAGTGATCCAAAGGGGCACGTGCACCCGAATGTTTATAGCAGCAATGTCCACAATAGCCAAACTATGGAAAGAACCTAGATGTCCATCAACAGATGAATGGATCAAGAAGATGTGGTATATATACACAATGGAATACTATGCAGCCATCAAAAGAAATGAAATCTTGCCATTTGCGACAACATGGATGGAACAAGAGCGTATCATGCTCAGCGAAATAAGTCAAGCGGAGAAAGACAACTGTCATATGATCTCCCTGATATGAGGAAGTGGTGATGCAACATGGGGGCTTAAGTGGGTAGGAGAATAATAAATGAAACAAGATGGGATTGGGAGGGAGACAAACCATAAATGACTCTTAATCTCACAAAACAAACTGTGGGTTGCTGGGGGGAGGGGGGTTGGGAGAAGGGGGGCGGGGTTATGGACATTGGGGAGGGTATGTGCTTTGGTGAGTGCTGTGAAGTGTGTAAACCTGGCGATTCACAGACCTGTATCCCTGGGGATAAAAATATATATTTATAAAAAATAAAAAAATTATAAAAATAAATAAATAAATAAAATGATGAACATATACCATTTAAGCATTACTCAAAAGTAAGCTCCAAAGGCTATGTACAAAGTAGGCAACAAAACAAAGAAAATTATCAGGATTAAGAGAGATATTACATAATTATAAAGGGATCAAGAAGACATTAATATGCTAAACATGTATTCCTCTAATAGCAAAGTTTTGAAACGTATGAAGCAAAAACTAACAAAGATAAAAGGAGGAATAAACATATCCACAATTATTATTAGAAATTTCAACAATCTACTATGAATAATCTAAGAAATGCATAGATAGAAAAATTGGAGAAATGATTGAACACCTGAACATTATCAACTTACAACTGTTATCTACCAATAATAGAAAAATGAACAAGTTATGGTCACTAAGATAAATTCTGTTACTCAGAATAGTAATAAAACAAGCTTATTTTTTTAAACACTGAAAACATACAAGGGACTAGAAAGAAAGATATTTGGAAAGTCCCAAATTTAATTTGGAAATTAAGCAATACACTTCTAAATAACCCATGGGTCAAGAATAATCAATAAGAAAAAATAGAAAATATTTTGAATTTAAAATACTGTAACATATCAAATTTTATAAGATTGCAGCTAAGTCAGTGATTTGAGAAAACTTTAAAACACTAAAAGCTTACTTTACAAAACGATAATAGTTTTCAATCAATGAACTTAAAACCTCCATCTTAAGAAACAAGATAATAAAAAGCAAAATAATCACAAACCAAGAGAAAAGAGCAAAATAATTTTTGTTGGGATACCAGGTGGTGGGTATTATAGAGGGCACGGCTTGCATGGAGCACTGGGTGTGGTGAAAAAATAATGAATAATGTTTTTCTGAAAATAAATAAATTGGAAAAAAAAAAACCATAAAAATAGATGGAGTGCCTGGGTGGCTGAGTGGGTTAAAGCCTCTGCCTTTGGCTCAGGTCATGATCCCAGGGTCCTGGAATCGAGTCCCACATCAGGCTCTCTACTCAGCAGGGAGCCTGCTTCTCTGTCTCTCTCTGCCTGCCTCTCTGCCTACTTGTGATCTCTGTCTGTCAAATAAGCAAATAAAATCTTTTTAAAAAAAACATAAAAATAGGGAAAATAAATGGAAGCAAATGATGGTTGTTTGAAAAATAAAGAAAATTGACAATCCTTTAACCACAGTGACAAAGAAAAAGAAAGAAGACACAAATTACTGATATCAAGAATGAGAAAAGAAACCTTAGTCATGGCAGACCCTACAGACATTAGAAGAATGTTAATATTATGAACAACATTGTGGGGGAAAAATGAATATTTATTGAAGTTGACAAATTCATTTAAATATTTGAACTACCAGAGCTCACTGAAGTAGAAATGGAAAACCTGGATAGTTAAGAAAAAATAACTTGTTATTCAAAACCATTCCACAAAGACTTCTGAGAAAGTTCACTGCCCTGGAAATTCCCTAAAATATTTAACTATGAAATGATACAAATCTTACACAATCACTTCCAGAAAATAGAAAATAAAGTTGACACTGTGTTTCTAACAATTATTTAAAAATTCAATGACCTAAAATATCCTAATTTATTTCTAAGAAGAACAAAACTGAAGGACATACACTACCTGATTATAAGACACATAAAAATAATATAATAATTAAGACAATGTGATATTCATGAAAACATGTAGACATCAATGAAGCCACTTACAGAGTTCAAAAACAGACCTACAAATATATGTTCAAGATTTTCAAACAAAGGTGCCAAAAGATGCCAGTAGGGAAAGGAAAGCTTTTTCAGTAAATATTGTCAGAACAATTCAATATCCATGTGGACAAAATGAGCACTGAATTTTATCTCACATCATACACAAATATTAACCAAAATGGATGAAAATTCTAAATATAAAAATTAAAACTGGAAAAAAAACACTGAAGAAAACTTTTGTATCCTTGAATTTGCCAAACATTTCTTAGATAGGATATAAATATCATGGAGCATAACATAAACACCTAATAAAGTACAGTATATTGAAACTAAAATATTCTGCTCTTTGCAATATATATATATATATCCACACAATATATACATATATATATAAGTATATATATAATATTTACAAGTCACAGAATGAAAGAAATATATGCAATATCTTCTCAGGCAGAAGATTCCTATCCATTTAAGGTATCCTTCTAACTCAATTAGAAGATAAACAACTCTATTAAAAAATGGGATAAAGATTTGGACAGATGTACAAAAGAAGACATATATATGGTCAATATGCCCATGAAAAAATGCTCAACATCAAGAGTCTCCAAGGAAATGCAAATTAATTCCTTAGTCAGATGCTACTATATATCTATTAGAATACCTAAAATTAAGAAGACTGACAATACCAACTGTTGACAAGGATACAAAAGCAACTGAAACACTTATATATTAATAATGGAAATAGGAAATATGAAATGGTACAGTCACATTAGAAAACTATTTAGTGATTTGCATAAATGTTAAAAACACCCCTCTCATTATCTAGCCATTCTAGTCATAAATATTTATGAAGACTTGTACACAAATTATCTTAGGACCTTTTTTTTTTTAATTTTTTTAATGATTTTATTTATTTATTTGAGAGAGAGAGCATGAGAGGAGAGAGATCAGTGGGAAAAGCAGACTCCCTGCAGAACAGGGAGTCTGATGTGGGACTCGATCCCGGGACTCCAGGATCATGACCCGAGCTGAAGGCAGTCGCTTAACCGGCTGAGCCACCCAGGCGCCCCTCTTAGGACCTTTATTCATAGTCCAAAACTGGAATGAACCCAATGAATGAATAAACAAAATGTATATATCCTGACTCTGTTTTAAAAAGGAACAGATTACTATAAGACATGGATGATCTAAAATCAGTATGCTGAGTGAAAGAAATAAGATGCTACTGAATCCATACTGTCATTCTATTCACATAAAAATCTTTAAAATGGAAACTAACCGTGACCAAGATAAATAAGTAAAAAAGCAATTGGTGGCTTCCTGTGCCAAGAGAAGAAAGAGGGATGGATTTCTTTTTTCTTTTTTTTTTTTTTTAAGATTTTATTTGTTTATTTGGCAGACAGAGATCACAAGTAGACAGAGAGGCAGGCAGAGAGAGAGAGAGGGAAGCAGGCTCCCTGCTGAGCAGAGAGCCCGATGCGGGACTCAAACCCAGGACCCTGAGATCATGACCTGAGCCGAAGGCAGCGGCTTAACCCACTGAGCCACCCAGGTGCGAGGGATGGATTTCTTAAGGGAACAATGAAACTTTTGGAAGTGACAGCATTCTTTTTTATCTTATTTTGATGGTTTCACAGTTACATGCCACAATTCATCCAATTATACACTTTAAATGCATGCAATTTATTCTAAATAAATTATGTCTACAGAAAGTTGATATTAAAGTAATTCTCAATAAATTTCTAAGAGCAGATACTATACAGATCTGTAGACTACATCATTAGAGACCATTTACCTTTATTCTGGAAAAACCTCAAATCATGTCTGAACAACTTTTGAAAATTTACAGCTATTTCACACTAGGCTATCTGATATTTGCAATTTTTTTTTCTGTATAAGGCTGTCTTAGATACAAACAGAAGTGTCAAAGCCATCAAGATCAAGCCTATATTAGTCCCTATTATGTTCCTAGTCCCAACTATTGTAGACTTCTCATAAATGGAGAAATCTAGGCATATATCTTTGATGGAGAAGTCATGGAGCCAATGCAATGATTCCTCTCAAACTAGTCATGTTTATTTTGCCAGAGAAGATACCAAAACCAGAATCTCATCTCTACATTGGCTTCTAGGTCTTTTAAGTCATGCCCATGGCATTTGTTCCTTGTTACATTGCTTGGAATGTATATTTTATCTACAAATGCACTTCTTTGAGAAATGAAACCAGCTACATTCATATAGCTTTCAGTCCACATTAGCAGTTCTATTCCAGCAACCTCTTCCTAAGAAACTGAAGTCATATATATATATATATATATATATATATATGCATATATATAAAGATTTTATTTATTTGTCAGAAAGAGAGAGGGAGAACACAAGCAGGGGTAGCAGGAGGCAGGAGAAGCAAGGTCCCCACTGAGCAAGGAGCCTGATGTAGAACTGGATCCCAGGACCTGAGTCAAAGGCAGACATTTAACTGAGCTAATCAGTTGTTTTAGCGACTTTCTGAGAGTACTCAGCTAAACACAATAGATAGCTCAACTAGTCTCACAGACCATCAGAGACTTAGAAAGTCTTGCCTCAATATGTCTCCCTGTGTCTATCATTCAAAATACATCCTGAAACTTGTCTAATTTCAATCAAGTCCCAGCACTGAAAAGAACATCTTTAAGCCATGGTTCTCAAAGCCTCATAAATATCTTGCTTCTGCCCTGCCCTTCTGAGACACTGCCAAACACTATCAAGATAAATACCTCCCTTTTTGCAGTAAGCAATAAGGTCATTTTTTCCAACAGGTTATTTTGTGTTTTCAAGGTGCAATCATTTAACTGCTTGTGGAATCAACAAAGCCTAGAGGCTTCTGACTACTCAATTCTTCATTCAAATCACATAAAATGATTCAAGACAGTCTCAAAGAAGTCAGCTCATATAACCTGTGTTTTCACCATGAATGTTTGTCCCTCAATTTCTTGACTAAATCTTTGTTATATTTTCCTGACATAAGATGCTTAGAGCTTTAGTATATTTAACTATATGAGTAGTTATAATCATTATAATCACAATTGTGATCAATATCTCCATAACACTCTAATATTTTATTACAATTAAGGTACCTCATAATTTAAGTTATAAAAAATACAAACCACCAATAATTCTATGTGGAGAGTAAGTATATCTTAGGGCCAAATTGTAGCAGGCCCTAATAACATACCATCCAGATGTAGGCTATAATTACTACTATGAAATCATCACTCTGTAGACTCTAGAAATCAGGGCATTTCTCAGAGGTTTAATAAAAACTACTCCCTGCCCTATCACTCAACCTTCTCTGCAGTTCCCACTCACTTCATGGTGAGAATGTTACAGCTTTTCCTACATAAGTGGTAAACCTCTGCCTTCCTCTCTTTCATCCCATCTGTACTGTCTTCCAGAAATGTCTTGAAGTTGCTGCATGTGTAATGTATCCTGATTTACACCACTGATATGTATATTTTTCTTTAGCATGTCAGTGGAAATTTGAAAGATAGAAGCTAGACTCAGGGGCTAAAGAAGTCTCTCTTAGAGAGCTATTAAAGCCAAAAATGACAAACAGAAAAATATTCTAAAACAACCACATACATGTAGTTTTTTAAAAAGGAAGAAATACAAATGGCATATGGGTATATTATATATTTTTACCTCACTAATAACTGATGAAGTACAAATAATGCAACTCTCTTTTTCTCATTGGAGGATATTTTAAATATCTTCATATTTAAATAACTTTATATATGCTTACTATGTGTCAGAGAGTGTTCCTAGAGTTTTACAAATGTTAAATTGTTTAATTCCCATAAAATCCCTAAGAAATAGATACTACTATTATTCCCACATACAGATAAACAAACTAAGGCATACGGAAAATTATGTACTTTTCCCAAATACATACAGTGATTGAAAGAGCCAAGATGTATGCTCTTAATCACTAATTATGTTGACAATCAATCCTTAGTGCTGAAAGAAAAGAAACCAAACTTCCCCAGATGATTCCAGAAAACTGCATAGTTCATTTTATGAGACCAGTATAACCTTAAGAACAAACCTTAACAAGGACATTACAAAGAAAAGAAAACTAGAAACCAAATTCACTCATGAAAATGTGTTAAAAAATTTTTTTAAAATGTTAGCAAATTTCCCCCAGCAATAATTAAAAGGACAATACTTAAGGCCAAGATGGATTTATAACAAGATCAACGATGCTTAACTTTAAAAAACCTAACAATGTAATTCATCATTAACAGAATAAAAAAGAAAAAAAAACCTATATGATTATTTTAATAGACATAGGAAAAGACTTCAATAAAATTCAATAGCCTTAACAAAAAATATCTAAAAATCAGGAATTGAAGAGAACATCTTTATTATGATAAGGGAAACATATCTATTTTAAAATAAACTTCTATCATACATAGACCTAAAAGCTTTCCCTCTGACAGTCTTATATCACAATGAAGTATGATAGTTATCATCACTCCTAGTGATGGTGGGCCACAGGTCCAGTGTAATAAGACAAGGAAATAAAAGCCATTTGAATAGGAAATAGAGAAAAATGTTGTCATTTGCAACTATGATTATGTATGTAAAAAATCTTATATAATCCAGAGAAAATTTAATAGAAATAATAAGTGGTTAATATTGTTATATACAGATCAATAATTAATGTATTTCTATATCTCAAATAAAAATATTTAAAGATACTATGTACAATAGTATCTAAATCAAATAAACCTAACAAATCCAATTTAGAAAAAATAAAACATTATTGAGAGAAACTAGAAGAAGCCTAATTAATGAAAAAACAAATCATGTTCATTAATAGAAAGATTAACTATAATGAAGCTGCAATTTCAAATACTTTCTAGATTGGATGAAATCCCAAACATTTTTAGGTGGATTATAGATCTAAATGTGAAAGACAAACCACAAACCTTAAAAGGTAACAACAAATGTCTTCTTAAGCCTCTGGTAGCGGAAGGTTTCTTAAATACGTCAGAAAAATTTCTAACCAGTAAAGATTGACAGATTAGATTATATTAAAACTAAAAATTATGCTCATTAAGTGATAACATAAGAGACTGAAAAATAGAGTCACACAGTGGGAGAAGATATTTGCAACATATAAAACCAACAATTGGGTTATATCCTCGATAATAAAAGGACAATTTAATTTTTTAGGTGGACAAAATATTTGAACAGATATCATAATTGATTTGTCAGTTAACAAATGAAAAGGTGCTCAAATTCACTGATCATCAGGGAAAGCCATACTAAATAAACAATGAGATACCTCCATACCCACCAAGATGGTTAAAACTAAAAATTAATCAATATCAAGTTTCAGTGAAGATGTGGTATACTGGAAATATACAGCAGTTACAATCAAAATAGTTATTATTTGGCAGTATTTACCAAAGTTAAAATCTCACCTATACTAATGATGTACTATATGGTGACTAACATAACATAATTAAAAAATAAATTAATTTTGAAAATCTTATCTACATTATGATCTAAGAATTTGGCTCTTAGACATATATCCAAAAGAACTACATGCCCTAAGATACAACTCAAGAATCTTCATAGCTATAATATTCCTAATAGCCCTAGACTACACACACAAGACACAGACACGAAAAAAAGTTCCTTGCATCACACAGAAGCTTCCTTTGCCCTATTTTTCCCATTGTGTTTTTTGTTTGTTTTTTTAAATTTCTCTTCCAAAGAGTAATTCACCAATGACTATAAATAAACAGTAAAACAACAACAGCAAAATTTCTCATCTCCCATTTCATATTTTTAAATCTATTATTTTATGGTGCCTTGGAATTACAATTTTTAAAAAGGTATTGTTGCACTCTTTATTATCAATTTGGTGGAAACATCAAGGCTGTGGATAAATGGCATCACTACAAATATATTTATTTACCCTGCTGCCTATTACTGTGCCTCATACATAATAGATGCTTAATAAATATTTACTGCTTGAATTAATTAATAAAAAGTTCAAGTAATCATCTTCGATTCTATTTCACTTACTCCCTCTCCTAATTTAATGCAGTTATCTGCTCCTCATAGGATAAACTAATCTTCCAAAAACAGGCTACAAATTATATAATTCCACTAGTTAAAACCATCCAGTGGGGTGCCTGGGTGCTCAGTGTGTTAAACCTCTGCCTTCAGCTCAGGTCATGATCTCAGAGTCCTGGGATCCAGGCCTACACTGGCTCTCTGCTCATCAGGGAGCCTGCTTCCCCCTCTCTCTCTGCCTGCCTCTCTGCCTACTTGTGATCTCTCTCTCTGTGTCAAATAACTAAATAAAATCTTTGAAAAAACAAAAACAAAACAAAACAAAACCATCCAATGGCCTCCCATTACAATTCAAATAAAGGGAGTGGGGACATTAACAGCTCTAGCTCTATTTCCTTCAAAGCCCATACACAGTATCTTCAAGGGAGCAGAGACCTTTTCTATTTTTTTAAGTGTGATACTCTCATCACTTAAAATGATCTGATAAGTAACAAGCACTTGATAAATATTTGATAAACAAATATGTGATAGAGGTTTATCTGCAATTATTAACCAGTATATTTTAGGTTTATGTCCTTCCCTCTCATATCTTTCTCTGACAATATCAAAGGTATTTTTCTCTCCTCCATTCCATATAGAAACAAGTCTTTAAAAAGCTCTAACACCGTCCAAGAAAGAATATTTTGACATATGCTGGTTAGGACTAAAACTTTAGAAAGAGAAGGAAGGCACCAGAATGATAACAAAGCCAACGAGGAAGGAGTGGGCAGAGAAGGATACTCAGAGTGGAAGCAGCAGAATGAACTTTCCTCATAAGGACTAGCCAGGTAAAGGAGACACTGTGCCCAAATGTCCCGAAGCGTGGACATACTACTTGTCAATTGCCTGTGAGCATTCAGCTATCTGACACCCTCTGAACAGAGAGGAAGGATTTATTTATCTGTTTGGAGACTGAGACGTCAAATAAAACATCACTCTCCTACCAAAATGAAACTAACAGAACCAAGTAAGAGTTCTCCTAGGAATTGGGCAGCTGTGTACACATCACCACTATTATGAATGGGTGAGTTAATGAGCAAAGGAAGTTGGGACATTTGAGATAGAGTACAAACTCAAATACATGCTCAAATGAGATTTACCTACACCTAAAAAGCTAAATTACAAAAGTACTAAAGATTTATAAAACAAAAACAAGGCAGCATAAGAATGGCAACTATAGTGAATCCCTACAGTTTTTCATTCCAAGTTTTCACTGTTTACTGTATTTGTTCCTGCTTGACATAGTCATCAACAAAATTTCCTCCCCTATGACGGGTTTAACTATTCAAGAAAATTTTTCAAAACAATAACAACAGAAGAGTCATAGTGGCAACAACAGGTAAATAATGAAATAACACCAAAAAACAAGTAAGATTACAAAAGCAGAGATTTGTTTATTTTTTTCTAAAAATGGCTTTACTGTAGGGCCAAATTAGCGGGTGTAGTTTATAGCAACAAAGGCCTGTCCCTTTTTTTTCATTTTAAGCTTATTTTTTGTTAGTTCATATCTCATGTAATATGAAGGTTTGTTGAAGATAGTTTCTGAAATCTCAATATTCATGGGTAATCCCAAAAGGTGCTTATTGTTTTTCTTTATGTGTGAGAAAGTCTTGTCTGAGAAAAAGAAAATAACTTCATTTGCAGATTCTTTAAGTACATTTTAATAATGCTTTACATATGTTGAATATCAGACCTCACACAGGTTCTGATGAATTATATTTTCTTTGATGTGTTAATTTTATAAATGTATTTATTGACTGATACACCCTTGGTTCTAGGAAGGATCTGACATTAGTTTATCAAAACACAAAATGAACTAGACAAGCTCAGTCTCAAATCTTGGCCTAAACACATATAAGCTGAGCACATATAGACATTGGCATACTGGTAGATTATTTAATCACCTGGAACCTAGTTTTTTTAGTGTTTCCTACCATAAAACCCACCTCCAGTGTTCATGATAAAGAATAAGTTATGTTAAAATCGAAAAGCAATTAATCTTTCCTTGTCAGATCCTTTAATCCGCTCAAAATAAAAAAAAAAAAAAATAGGATTTTTCTTACCATTTTAAAAACATGTTACTTAAAACATTATTATACCCAGTTATTGAAAACACATTTTAAGCCCCCATCCATGGGCAAGTCATCTGTAAACTAACTAAAAACTTTGTCAGAATGTGATGAGTAAGATAACATCTACAAGTGCTTCTGCTGCTTTATTGAGTAACCCAATAAATCATGCCTGCTTTATGTTGGAGGTCAAAATCACAGATGCAATTTAAAAAGCAATTAAATATTGGAAGAACAGATGATTACTTATCCACATCTCAGAATGCTTAACATATTTTCAAAGTCTAATTTGCTAAAGCTATAGAGGAGATTATTTGTACATCTTTTTAAGAATATAACAGTTACTCAGTAGATTTTTGAATAATTATTTCAAAAAAAGGCTCAGTTGATAACTATTCTTGGGTCACAATATCCTCTCCTTTTTGTGAGTTATTATTTAAATTCCTTACTAGAGAGGAACACAAAAATGAAAGAACATTCTTCGGTCTCTTCGGGTGAAAACACTAAGTATATTATAAGGCATGGAGAAATTACACAGAGAAATAATATGTTAGTGGAAATCAATCACATTTTAAAGAGGCAAATTAAAAAAATACAATGTTATGAATTAAATACTGAGTGAAACAAATGGCCTTTGCTCAAAAATTTTAATTTGTGAAGACTGAAAAGTGAAAAGAATGCTCTGAAATGTCTAAAGGAAATGCCTACATTTAACCTGGAGAAAGGGGAAAGGGAGATGTAACTGTTTAAAACCAACTTGCTTTTACTTTAAAAGCTTCCTGATTGCTCTTATTATTTCATTCATTTGTGGAATTTAAAGAAACAAAACAAATGAACAAAGGGTAAGGGAAAACAAAACAAAATAAAATAAAAACAGAGAGGGAGGGAAACCATAAGAGACTCTTAACTATAGAGAACAATCTGGGGGTTTCTGGAGGAGAGGAGGGTGGGGGCATGTGCTAAATAGGTGATGGGCCTTAAGGAGGGCACTTACTGAGATGAGCACTGGGTGTTATATATAAGTGATGAATCACTAAATTCTATTCAAAAACTAAATCTAATTCATTAATTTGAATTTAAATTTAAAAAATAAAAACCAAAAAAATTAAAAATAGGGAAAGAGAAAAAATTTTTTTCACATATTAAAATGTGTCCAGATATAATGCATGTAATAAAACTTCTATAAATAACATCTCCAAAAGTCAAAAAAAAAATGTGATGCCTCTGGTGTCATCAGGATGTTTAAGATCTCAAGAGCAAAGTCAAAAGACCACCATGAGAATCAGTAATGCCATAATAACTGCACAATTATTAGAGTAGACTTTATTTTTAAGGCATGCCATACATATATACTGAGAAAAGCTTATGTTTCCTTCTTGTTCTCTTTACTCATTTTCTCCCAAGCTTATTCATCCAGATTAGTACCGTCAAATTATTAATGTTTAAAGTGTTTGTTCATATATGAGCACTGAATATATACACAATTAATATTTCATCTCTAAACAAATGAGTTCAATGCTCAAGTACGTCAACTTGTAGATGAAATAATGCTTCTATAGGTACCCTGACAATGAGGGCAGCACACAAGTGAATTACCTAAGTTAAAAACTTAGCCAGTAGAATGGTATTTTTTTTCCAAATCTACATGAAGTCATGAAATCTTAAATCAGTAAGAAACCTTCAACATCATCTAATCCAAAATCTTCTTTTTACAAATAAAACCCAGAGGCAAATTTTCTAGCTTGATGACATGAACAAGAAGTTGTATTTTTGACTGTACCATAAATACCAGATTATAAGTAAAAATAAAATATATTTAATGATAATGTGAACATACACAAACATAAAATGTTTTTATCACATTTTTGAAATGATTATTAGTTTTCAAAAAATTACAATCTAACAGAGGTAGTTTCTAGAATTTATGAAATTCTAAATACACAGAATATAGTTTATCATTATATTAGGCAATAATAATGTGAATAATATATCACTAGAGTTATGATACATAGTTACACACTGAATTAAATTTATAATAAAAATTCACATAATCAGTGCAATTGACCACTGTAAAAATAAAACAAGAGTATCTGTAATTATTCACCTGAAATGTTTTGAAATATCTAAAGCTCCAAAGTGTTTTGGATGTTTCTTTAGGAAGACAGGACTGGAATGAGATGGGGTTAACCATCCTTGTGCATAGAAAATGGAAACCTCAAAACTTGTAAGGCAGCAGCACTCATTCATCCAGGGAAGAGTGTGTTCTGGCTGATTGGATTTAAGGACTCTCAGCCCTGGGAATGGAGTAGCCTATGTAATATCCAAATAATTCTTGTTATGATTACATGTAACGTTCTCATTATAATTTGCCTTTTTTCCTAGTCACTAACAAACAAATCGAGACTACTAATTGGCTGACATAGTCTTCATGATGGTTTATTTTTTAATTACAGCTGAATAAATTGTTTTGATTTATTCATTGCCTTCTCTGATGTTGGTATTGTGACTCTGTTTCTGAGGATTTAAATCACCATCGTGCTGATGACACTGAGGCATTAAACCTAAAAAGATATAATCTAACCCGGACTATGGTGAATTCCCAAAGGTTGCGGTAGGTCTCTACTGAAGTTCATAGAATCCAATAATGTGTACTTCTTTGGTGACTTCTAGGAATCATTGTGCATTGTTCTTTGAAATTTAAACATCAGTATTAATAACAAAGAGCAACATATTGATTAAGAATAATGTGCTTTAGAGCTACAGAGAACTGAGTTTAAGTTCCAACACCCACATTTATAGATAGTGTTTTTGGGCAAGCCCCAGTTTACTCAAGTTGGTGGCAAATTTGGAAGACTTTAGTGCCTGGATAAAATATAAAAATATTGATATGAAGGCATCAGAAGGCTAATAATGCCATGAGGAAAAGTGAACCCAGTATTTGAAGTTGGCTTGCCTTTAGAAATCTTCCCATTTCTAAAGTTTAAAGATAAAAATGGGAAGCAGAAATTGGAATCCAGGACTGCTAAAGCTGTGCCTAATAAACACCCCCAACAAAATGGTTAGTAGCCCCAAAAAACTCTATCTTCAGAGTAAGGATGAATTAGAAACAGGACCAGAGAGGACCACAGCTCAATATTAAATCATTTCAATTCAACTCCTTAAAATAAATTAGAAAGTCCATATTGCTTGTGTCCTCAAAGTCCATCGGGAGCAATGTAAATCTTCCTGGAGAAAGATAATATCACTAGGATTTATAGTGTTTCTTTAGTTTTTCAAATACAGTGGCTAGCACATAAAAAATTAATTAGGCACAGGAAGAAAAAGACATAAACAAAACAAAACAGGAGAAAAACAGACAGTAGAAATAAACCCACAACAACTTCAGATATTAGAGTTATCAGGCATAGGCTGTAAAATTTACTTATTATGCTTCAAAGAGATAAAAGACAAAATTAGAACTTTTGCAGAGAACTGGTAAATCTATAAAAAGCATATGGAATATCTGAAATTACAAAAATGAAAAACCCAGAAATCAAATTAAGAACTGAATTGATCAGAGTAACAGAAGGATAAACATAGATACAGAATTTATGAACCAAAACTGATCAAAAGAAAATAGCCAGACTGAAGCACACAGAGCAAAAGCATGGAAAATGTAGAGGGTAAACATATAGAGGATAAGTTGAGAAGGCCTAACATACATGTAATTGTTGCAGAATAAGAACAATGAGTGAATAAAACAGAAGCAAATTCAAAAAAGAAAATATCTATTTTCCTGAAGCAATAGAAGACAACAAGCCACAGTTTAAAAACCTCAAAACAGGATAAGCAATAAGAAAACTCCTATATCATACCATATTAAAAATCTAGAAACGTATTCCCAGAGAAAATGTCCTTTGAAAGTGAAAGAAAGAGATGAGTAATAACATTTTCACACAAGGAAAGAAACAAACAAAAAAACACTAAATAATGCTCTTTAGACAAACAAAATTGGATATATGAATAGAAATAAAGGGCAACAAATATATTATTGATTTTGTAAAATAATAACATCTTTTGAAGTTTAAAATATAGAAAAATGAAGAGACATGAAAAAATAATATAATGCAGGATGGAGGACAGTGGATTTACAAGGTCCTAAGGCCCCTTCCTTACTTAGGAAGAAAGAAAAAGTGTCAATTAACATCACACTTTGATGAAGATACATGTGGTAATTTCTAGAGAAACAAAAAAGATAATATAATTTTAAGATACTGTGTTGGAAAATTGCATAATAAGACATATGCAATACAAGACAAGATAGGAGAAAAAAAGAATACAGAAAATTCAAAACAGAGGGTCCTTGAGTGGCTCGGTCAGTTAAGAGTCTGACTTAGACTCAGATCATGATTTCAGGGTCCTGGCATGGAGCCCAGCAGGGAGTCTGCCGGCCCTCTGCCCCTCTTCCCATTTGCTCTCTCTGACACATGCGCTCTCTTTCTCTTTCTCTCTCTCTCTCTAATAAATAAAATCTTTCAAAAAGAAAGAAAGGAAGGAAGGAAGGAAGGAAGGAAGGAAGGAAGGAAGGAAGAAAGAGAGAAAATTTAAAACAGAAAGCAAGTAAGAAAGTTCATTTAAAATCAGATATGCTAGGGGTGCCTGGGTGGTTCAGTTGGTTAAACGTTAAGTGTCTGCCTTCAGCTTAGGTCATGATCTCAGGGTCTTGGGATGGAGCCCTAAGAAGGGCTCCCTGAGCCAGAAGTCTGTCTCTCTCTCTTCCTCTGCCCCTTCCCACTGCTCTTTCTTTCTCTCTTTTAAATAAATAAAATCTATTAAAAAAAAAACTAAAATTAGATATGTTAATAATTTTAGTAAAGATCAGTTGAGGAATACCTGTAATAAAGGTTGCATGGGGAATCCTCAACCCTGTTTCCAAGAGCAACATTTACTGAATATAAAAGCCAGTGTTGCAATACTATTATGAGGAAAATGGTATAAAGAACGAAAGGAGGAAAAAAAATTCTCAACATTCACAGATGATAAGATTGTGTATAGGAAAACATAGAGAGTTCCAGATGAATTGTTTGAGTTAATAAATGAGTTTAACAAAGTGCTATATACATTGCTATTTGGTAAATATACGAAACTCAATCACATTTCCAGGTAGTAGCATTAAGCAAATCAAATATGAATTTTTTTAAAAGATACCATTTAAAATACTAATAATTCAAAATATGAAACTCCTACAAATAACTCTAACATAAGATATCAAGTCCTATTTTAAGAAAACTATAAACATTATTGAGGGAAATTTTGAAAGATTAAAGTAAGTGAATAGGAGAATTTTAGTATTAAAAAGATGTCAATTTTCCCTAAATTAATATATTAATAATGGAATCTTACTCAAAATTCCAAATCTTCTTTTCTGAAATTGATTATCTGGGAGTGCCTACGAGGCTCAGTCGGTTAAGTGTCTACCTTTGGCTCAGGTGATGATTCCAGGGTCCTGGGATCACGCCTATATCACATCAGGCTCCCTGATCAGTGGGAAGTCTGCTTCTCCCTCTCCTGCTCCCCCTCCTGTGGTTTCTCTTTCTCTGTCAAATACATAAATAAAATCTTTAAAAAAAATGATGATCTGATTCTAAACTTTACATGGAGATTCAAAGAATAAGAATAGCTATTACTCTCAAAGTCAAAGAAAAAGATTTAAGAACTTTATCAGATACCAAGTTTAATTGTAAATTTAAGTAATGAAGGAGATACAATCTAAGCATAAAGCTACACCAATAGAAAATAGAAATAGAAGATAGAGGCCAGAACCAATGACTTGAATACAGGGCACTTCATCCAAAGCAAAGACAGCACTGCAGAGCAATGGATAATTCATGGTCTTTTCAGTAAGTGGCACTGAGAAAACTGGATATCCATATGGTGTATGGTAAGTGGTGCTGAGAAAACTATATATCCAGAAGGACCATCATATCACAATCTTTATAAGACTGACTCGGTCAATACTTTTCTTATCAAGAACACAGTCCCTGTGTTAAGGAAGTCCTGGTGAACTTAAGGCAGCTATCAACTATTGTACCACTCCTATGTATTCTTGTCTCTAGCTAAGTTCCAAAGTTCCATGAACTGTCCATCATATGGTATGGCTTCTAAGCCACTCACTATTATGGTTATCTTCATTTTGCTGGGCTACAATTTGCCAGTCTCTTTTCAGAACACATAACCAAAACTGAGACACATGCTTCAAATTCTGATCTGCACTATATTTTCTTGTGTTCAGTTGTTATACTATTAATACAGCTATATGCTAATTTTCTTGGCAACCACATCAGTAGATGGCTTATACTAAGACTGCAATCAGCTAACATCCTTTTTATTCTCCACGTATATGAGGACCTCTCTTCTCCATTTTGAATTGCAGAGTTATGCAATGCTTTTAATGTAAGCCTCAGGGTTACATTAAATTCTACTAAATTTAAGGGAAAATGAGATATAATGTATAAACCACCTTAACATGACACATGGTTTATAGTAAACAATCAAAGTATTAGCTGTTTAAAAATGTCATATTTTCCTTAACAATTTAGTCACCTTTTAGGAAAATGACTTGGGTCACTTACATGCAAACACACAACACAAATACACAGACAGGCACTGATATGTCCATTTATCTCCAGTCTACAATTACCGTATTGAAAGAAGCAATAAGTAATAAGAAAATACAATAAGAAAATATAAGAAAATATAAACCTACATAGGTTTATATAATAAGAAAATATAAACCTACATAGGTTTATATAATAATAAGAAAATATAAATAAGAATAAGAAATAAGAAGTAATAAGAAAAGAAATAAATATATAAGAAAATAAGTAATAAGTAATAAGAAAATATAAACCTACATAGGTTTATATAATAAGAATAAGAAAATATAAATAAGAATAAGAAATAATAAGAAAGTAATGAGAAAAGAAATAAATATATAAGAAAATAAGTAATAAGAAAATATAAACCTACATAGGTTTATATAATAAGAATAAGAATAAGAAAATATAAACCTACATAGAAATTATGAGCACTTCTAGTTGTCCTTTCAGATTTCTGTTGTTTGCTCATAATTTTTTAATGAATATTACCACTTACTTGGGAGTTGACTTGCTGGCTAGCCACAATCCCAGTTCACTTTTCATTTGGCTGGTGTCATAGCCTTGATGTCACTAATGGCCTACTCTTAACAACAAAAGGACAACTGACTATCTGTGCTCAACTAAAAATAGATCCTGAATAGAACTTGACTATTTCGTTTTCTCTATCAAACAGAGTTGTGCTGACAAGACATACCACAGGATAGAATAATCATGGGGTTGTCTGCAGAAAAGCCATTAAGAGAGTTGTGTGGTCTTATCAGAGCTGCTGCTTCTTTTTTTAAAATAAATATTTGAAGAAAACGTGTTTGTACATTTTCCTTTAAAAATGTATTTCCTACACAATTTTCATATTCTCTGAAATACACTTGCATGGAACACACAAAACAATGATGAATTAAGCCATTAGAAATGTCGTTAGCTTAGCCCACATTCCTAAACAAATCTCAGAATGAGGCATACATAACACATTCAGGCCTCGTGAATTCTCACTAAATAGTTATTTCAAATTGTGACAGAAGCTCCATAGGAAAAAATATAGTAAATTCAACATGACTATAAGTAATTTAAAAGGCCATTCTGGGAGCATGGAGAGAGATTAAGAGGATTGCATTTTCGTGATTAGAAAGGAAAAGTTCAGAAGGAAAAAAATAAATTAGCCGTTTGTGGAGATCATAGAGCAAATGAACATTTCTCCACTAGTACAAGAGAAGTGAGTACACCACTGACTCATTACAAGCAGCCATAGACAGTTTTATCCCCAATTTGACAATTGTGAACTTGGCTTTTTAGGAAGGAGTTTTGCATTAAAAGTGGAATTTAGGTTTTACAACTATTCAGATCTGGTCTCTGCAAATAACTCTTGTGTTGAGCCAAACCAAAAGGGGCAGAAAGTAAAATTTTCTCAGAGTCAGTAACATCTTTACTCACTGCTCACACTATTCAGTCTTTAAACAAAGGAAGGAGTATTTATTGCTGACCTGCTTCTTCCTTTTGGAAGGGTAAAACTTTTTTGATATAAGGTTTATGAAGTGTGCTTATCTTTTGTGAATTATATTACCGATGACTCATTTTGTATTTCAGATTATATCAGCTCACCCTATAATAGATATACTATACTTTTTAAGAGTTGATGGAAACTTTTTAATTAAAAAGTTTTTATTTTAAATTATTATGATCAGTTTTAAAATATCCATACAGACTTTTTTTCTGTGATGTATTTTATTACATCAGGCTTAAAATAAACTAAGATTTGAAAAATACTTTTAGTTTTATTGTGATTTGATCTTTCAATACAATAGATCTAATCTATCTACTATTTACTTCAGTGATATGGCAGTGATTATCAAATGGAGACAAGGGGTAAGTATCAGTAAATGCAAGTGTGACTAGGTATTTAAATGTAATGTGCCATGTTCCTTTATAATATATTACGTTCTGACATTTAATAAGACCAAAGTCAAAATCATCTCTTTTCCATTGATCTGTCTGTTCACGCACAATACTCCGTTTTTAGTAAGAGATGTTGTTATATGGGTTTTAATATTTTCCTCTATATTTTGTATTAATTTTATATTGCTGTATAAGGAATTAGCACAGACTCAGAGGCTTAAAAAAAAAAACCCCACACCTTTATTATGTCATCATTTCTATGGATCAAAATTCTGTGCATGGCCTAACTGGCTCCTCAGCTCAGGGTCTCACAAGTTTACGATGAAAGTGACAGCTGGACTGCATTTTCATGTGAAAATCCAACTAAAGAACAATTCCACTCATTCAAGAGGTTTCCAGAATTTTTTTTTTCTTGAATTTGTGGGATTGAGGGCTCCAATTTTTTATTGACCATCAGATGGAGGCTATCCTCAGGTACTAATGGACACCTACAATTCCCAGCCATGTGGCCCTCTTCATAAGCAGTCACAATATGGCAGGTTGCTGCTTGAAAATGGAGAGTCTTTCCAATTTCCCAAGACAAAGTCTTATAATACATAACAAAGATATGAAAGTCACAGCCCATCACCTTTGCCATATTCTCTTGGTTAGCGATAAGTCACAGGGTCCATTTACACACAAATGCAGATACAGGTGTAACAGCAGGGACAGAAATCATGAGGGATCTTTTAGAATTCTGCCTATCACAAATTTAAACTAACTTTTTAAGTATTTCTTCAAAGATGTATTCACTATTTTTATGAATTTAGTTTTCTCATTGTAATGTGTATCTGTGTACATCTGTTTGAATGCATCATATATTTTAATTTAGGAGAGAATACTTCTAAAATGTAATCCTCCCAACCACAAGCATTAAATAGTCATGAATGTATTCAAATGCTCATGTTATCTCTTTAAAGTATTATCATTATCTCCATGTAGTTTATATATATTCTGGTTGAGGGACTTTTTCAGTTAAGAATATTTCTGGATGTTAATAACTAATGAGAATAAGACTTTTACTTCTTCAATTTTATATTTATTCATGTAGTAAATCACTATTATCTGATAATCGGTATTTATGCTGTTTGTAAACACCTTCGTGAGATTTCGTTCTACCTAATATATATTTTTAGTAAACTTGTAGATTTCTAGAGGAATTTTTTATTTAAATTCAATTAATTAACATATAATGTATGATTAGTTTCAGAGGTAGATGTCAGTGATTCATCAGTCTTACATAATACCCAGTGCTCATTATGTCACGGGCCCTCCTTAACGTCTATCACCCAGTTACCCCATCCTCCAACCTCTCTCCCCTCCAGGGACCCTCAGTTTCCTTCCCACAATTAAGAGTCTCCTATTGTTTGCCCCCCTCTCTGATTTCATCTTATTTTTTCCTCTCTTTCCCCATGATCCTGTTGTTTCTTAAATTCCATTATAAGTGAGATCATATGATAATTGCTTTCCCTGATTGACTTATTTTGCATAGTATCATACCCTCTAGTTCCATCTGTGTCATTACAAAGGGCAATATATATATATTTGACTATATACATACATGTGTATATATATATATATATATATACACATATTTATACACATATATATACATATATATAAATCACATCTTATTTATCCATTCACCTAATGGACATCTGGGTTCTTTTCATAGTTTGGCTATTGTGGACATTGCTGCTATAAACACTGGAGTGCAGTTGCCCCTTTGGGTCCCTACATTTGCGTCTTTAGGGTAAATATCCATTAGTGCAATTAGCAGATCATAGGTTAGCTCTATTTTCAACTTCTTGAGGAACCTAGATATAGTTTTCCAGAGTAGCTACACTAGTTTGCATTCCCATCATCAGTGTGGGAGGGTTCCCCTTTCTCTGCATCCTTGCTAACATCTGTCATTTCCTTACCTGTTAATTTTAGCCATTCTGACTAGTGAGTGGAAGGTGGTACCTCACTGAAGTTTTTTGTTTTTTGTTTTTGTTTTTGAAAGATTTATTTATTTATTTATTTGACAGAGAGATCACAAGTAGGCAGGGAAGCAGGCAGAGAGAGAGAGAAGAAGTAGGCGCCCCGCTAAGCAGAGAGCCCGATGTAGGGCTCGATCCCAGGACCCTGGGATCATGACCTGAGCCAAAGGCAGAGGCTTAACCCACTGATCCACCCAGGCACCCCTCTCACTGAAGTTTTGTTTTGTATTTCCCTGATGCCAAGTGATGTGCAGCATTTTCTCATGTGTCTGTCGGCTATTTGGATATCTTCTTTGCAGAAACATCTGTTCATGTCTTCTGCTCATTTCTTGATTGGATTATTTGTTCTTTGGGTGTAGAGTTTGATAAGTTCTTTAGAGATTTTGGATACTAAACCTTTATCTGATTAAGACATTTACAACTATCTTCTCCCATTCTGTCTGTTGTGTTCTGGTTTTGTCAACTATTTCCTTTGCTGTGCAAAAGCTTTTTATCTTCATGAAGTCTCCAAAGTTCATTTTTGCCGTTGTTTCCCTTGCCTTTAGAAATGTTTCTAGTAAGAAGTTGCTGCCTGTGTTCTCCTCGAGGATTTTGATGGATTCCTGTCTCACATTTAGGTCTTTCATCCATTTTGAGTCTATTTTTATGTATGGTGTAAGGAAATGGTTCAGTTTCATTCTTCTACATATGGCTATCCAATTTCCCCAACACCATTTGTTGAAGACACTGTCTTTTCTCCATTAGATATTCTTTCCTGTTTTGTCGAAGATTAGTTGGCCATAGACTTGAGGGTCTATTTCTGGGCTCTCTATTCTGAGTCCATTGATCTATGTGTCTGTTTCTGTGCCAGTACCATACTGTCTTGATGATGACAGCTTTGTAATAGAGCTTGAAGTCTGGAATTATGATGCTACCAGCTTTGGTTTTCTTTTTCAACATTCCTTTGGCTATTTGGGTCTATTTCTTTGGGCTATTTGGGTTCCATACAAATTTTAGGATTATTTGTTCCAGCTCTGTGAAAAAAGTTGATGGTATTTTGGTAGGGATTGCACCGAATATATAGATTGCTCTAGGAAGCACAGACATTTTAACACTACCTGTTCTTCCAGTCCATCAGCATGGAACATTTTTCCATTTCCTTGTGTCTTCCTCAATTTATTTCATGAGTGTTCTGTATATCTTTTGTCCTTTTGATTAGGTTTATTGCTAGGTATCTTATGGTTTTGGGTACAATTGTAGATGGGATCAACTCCAAAATTTCTCCTTCTTCTGGCTCATTGTTAGTGTATAGAAATACAACTGATTTGTGTGCATTGATTTTATATGCTGCTATTTTTCTGTATTCCCATATGAGCTTAGCAATTTTGAAGTGAAGTCTTTTGGGTTTTCCACATAGTGTATCATGTCCTCTGTGATGAGTGAGAGTTTGACTTCTTCTTTGCTGATTCAGATGCCTTTTGTTTCTTTTTGTTGTCTGATTGCTGAGGCTAGGCTATGTTGAACAAGAGTGGACATGCCTGCTGTGTTCCTAATCTTAGGGAAAAATCTCTCAGTTTTTCTTCATTGAGAATGATATTTGCCGTGGGCTTTTCGTATATGGCTTTATGGTATTCAGGTATGTACCCTCTATCCCTATACTATGAAGAGTTTTAATCTAGAAAGAATGCTGTACTGTGTTGAATGCTTTCTCTGCATCTATTGAGAGGATCAAATGTTTCTTATCCTTTCTTTTATTAATATAGTGTATCACATTGATTGATATGCAGATGTTGAATCACCCTTGCAGTCCAGGAATAAATCCCACTTTGTCATGGTGAATAATCCTTGTAAAATACTGCTGGATCCTACTGGCTAGTATCTTGGTGGGAATTTTTGCATCCATCTTTATCAGGGATATTTGTCTGTAATTCTCCTTTATAGTGGGGTCTTTGTCTGGATTTGGGATCAAGGTAATGCTGGCCTCATAAAAAGAGTTTGGAAGTTTTATTTCCATCTCTCTCTCTCTTTTTTTTAAACAGCTTCAGAAGAATAGTATTAATTCTTCTTTAAATGTTTGGTAGAATCCCCCTGGGTAGCCATCCAGCCTTGGACTCTTTGGGGGAGATTTTTTTAAATCATTTTTTAAATTTATTTTCAGCATAACAGTATTCATTGTTTTTGTACCTCACCCAGAGCTCCATGCAATGCGTGCCCTCTCTAATACCCACCACCTGGTTCCCCCAACCTCCCACCCCCCCACCACTTCAAACCCCTCAGAATGTTTTTCAGAGTCCATAGTCTTTCGTGGTTCACCTCTCCTTCCAATTTCCCCCAACTCCCTTCTCCTCTCTATCTCCCCATGTCCTCCATGATATTTTTTATGCTCCACAAATAAGTGAAACCATATGATAATTGACTCTCTCTGCTTGACTTATTTCACTCAGCATAATCTCTTCCAGTCCTGTCCATGTTGCTCCAAAAGCTGGGTATTCATCCTTTCTGATGGAGGCATAATACTCCATAGTGTATATGGACCACATCTTCCTTATCCATTCATCTGCTGAAGGTTATTTTGGTTATTTCCACAGTTTGGCGACTGTGGCCATTGCTGCTATAAACATTGGGGTACAGATGGCCCTTCTTTTCACTACATCTGTATCTTTGGGGTAAATACCCAGTAGTGCAATTGCAGATCATAGGGAAGCTCTATTTTTAATTTCTTGAGGAATCTCCACACTGTTCTCCAAAGTGGCTGCACCAACTTGCATTCCCACCAACAGTTTAAGAGGGTTCCCTTTTCTCCACATCCCCTCCAACACATGTTGTTTCCTGTCTTGCTAATTTTGGCCATTCTAACTGGTGTAAGGTGATATCTCAACGTGGTTTTAATTTTAATCTCCCTGATGGCTAGTGATGATGAACATTTTTTAAAAAATTTTTATTTTTTTAAACATATATTTTTATCCCCAGGGGTACAGGTCTGTGAATCGCCAGGTTTACACACTTCACAGCACTCACCATAGCACATACCCTCCCCAATGTCCTTAACCCCACCCCCCTACTCCCAAGCCCCTCCCCCCAGAAACCCTCAGTTTGTTTTGTGAGATTAAGAGTCACTCATGGGGGGGCACCTGGGTGGCTCAGTGGGTTAAAGCCTCTGCCTTCAGTTCAGGTCATGTTCCTAGTGTCCCAGGATAGAGCCCCACATCGGGCTCTCTGCTCAGTGGGGAGCCTGCTTCCTCCTCTCTCACTGCCTGCCTCTGTGCCTACCTGTGATCTGTCAAATAAATAAATAAAATCTTTAAAAAAAAAAAAAGAGTCACTTATGGTTTGTCTCCCTCCCAATCCCATCTTGTTTCATTTATTCTTCTCCTACCCCCTTAACCACCCATGTTGCATCACCACTTCCTCATATCAGGGGATGATGAACATTTTTTCATGTGTCTGATAGCCATTTGTATGTCTTCATTGGAGAAATGTCTGTTCATATCTTCTGCCCATTTTTTGATATGATTATCTGTTTTGTGTTTGTTGAGTTTGAGGAGTTCTTTATAGATCCTGGATATCAACCTTTAGTCTGTACTGTCATTTGCAAATATCTTCTCCCATTCCGTGGGTTGCCTCTTTGTTTTCTTTGCTGTGCAGAAGTTTTTGATTTTGATGAAGTTCGATGGGGGAGATTTTTGATTACTGCTTCAATCTACTTCGTGGTTTATGGGTCTGTTCAGGTTTTCTATTTCTTCCTGTTTTAGTTTTGGTAGTTTATATATCTCTAGGAATACATCCATTTCTTCCAGATTGCCTAATTTATTGGCTTATAATTGCTCATAATATATTCTTATAATTGTTTGTATTTTAGTGTTAGTTGTGATCTCTTTCATTCATGATTTTATTTATTTGAGTCCTTTCTCTTTTCTTTTAGATATGTCTAGCCAAGGGTCTATCAATCCTATTTTTTCAAAGAACCAGCTCCTAGTTTTCTTGATCTATTCTACTGTTCTTTGGTTTCAATTTCATTCATTTCTTTTCTAATCTTCATTATTTCTCTTCTCCTGCTTGATTTAGGCTTTATTTGCTACTTTTTCTTCATCTCCTTTGGTGTAAGATTAGGCTGTGTATTTGAGACCTTATTTCTTGAGAAAGTCTCATATTTTTATATACTTCCCACTTAGGACCACCTTTGCTGCTTCTCAAAGGTGTTTTCATTTTCACTTGTTTCCATGAATTTTTTAAAATTCTTCTTTAATTTCCTGGTGGATCTATTCATTTTTTAGTAGGATATTCTTTAGCCTCCATGTATTTGAGTTCTTGTCAAATTTCTGCTTGTGACTGAGTTCCAGTTTCAAAGCATTGTGATCCAAAAACATGCAGGGAATGATCACAATTTTTTGGTATTGGTTGAGACCTGATTTGTGATCCAGTATGTGATCTATTCTGGAGAATGTTCCATGTGCACTTGAGAAGAATGTGTATTCTGCTGCTTTAGGGTAGAACACTCTGAATATACCGGTGAAGATCATCTGATCCACTGTGTCATTTAAAGCCCTTGTTTCCTTGTTGATTTTCTGCTTAGATGATCTGTCCATTGCAGTGAGTGGGGTATTAAAGTCCTCTATTATTAATGAGGCTTAAATTCCATATTGCAGTGAGTAGGGTATTAAAGTCCTCTATGATTACTGTATTACTATCAATATGTTTCTTCTATTTTTTTATTAACTGGTTTATGTAAATGAATGCTCCCATGATAGGGGCATGGATATTTATGATTGTTAAATCTTGTTGAATAGACCCTTTAATTATGATATAGTGTTCTTATCTTTTATTATAGTTTTGGTTTAAAATCTAATTTGTCTGATATAAGGATTGTTACCCCACCTTTCTTTTGATGTCCATTGGCATGATAAATGGTTTTCCACCCCTTCATTTTAAACCTGGAGGTATCTTTGGGCCTAAAATGAGTATCTTGCAGACAGCACATTGATGGGTCTTGCTTTTTATCTAGTCTGATACCCTGTGTCTTTTGGCTGGGGTATTTAGTCCTTTTACATTCAGAGAAACTAATGAAAAATATGAATTTAGTGTCATTGTATTATCTGTAAAGTCACTGTTTCTGCATATTGTCTCTGCTCCTTTCTGGTCTTTGTTACTTTTGGGCTCCCTCTTTGCTTAAATGATATCTTTCAATATTTCTTGCAAGGCTGGTTTGGTAATCATGAATTCTTCTCGGTTCTGTTTGTCCTAGATTTTTACCTCTCCTTCTATTATGTATGACTTCCTAGGTGGATAAAGTATTTTTGGCTGCATATTTTTTTTTCATTTAACACCCTCAATATATCATGCCAGTTCTTTCTGGCCTGCCATGTCTCTGTGGATAGGTCTGTTGCCAGTCTACAGTTTCTACCCTTGTAGGTTACAGATGTCTTGTTCTAAGCTGCTTCCAGGATTTTTTCTCTGGCTCTAAGATTTACAAGTTTCACTATTATATGTTGGGGTGTTGACCTATTTTTACTGATATCAAGAAGGTTCTCTGTGCCTCTAGGACTTGAATGTCTGTTTTTCCTTCCTCAGATTAGGGAAGTTCTCCACTATAATTTGCTCCAATATACCTTCTGCCCCTCTCTCTTTCCAAATATTCTAATATAATTTCACTTTATGGTATCATTTATCTCTCAAACTCTCTTCTTGTGATCTAATAGTTGTTTATCTCTCTTTTTCTCAGCTTCTTTATTCTCCATCATTTTGTCTTCTATATGACTAATTCTCTCCTGCCTCATTTATCCTAGCCATTAAAACCTCCATTTTTAAAAATAATTTACTTACTTATTTGCCAAATAGAGAGAGACAGAGACAGAGAGACGAAGACAGGCTGAGCAAGGACCCCAATGCAGTACTCCACCTCAGGATCCTGGTATCATGACCTGAGCCAAAGGCAGACGTTTAACTGACTGAGCCACCCAGGCATCCTGGAGCCTCCATCTTTTATTGCATCTCATTAACAGCCTTTTTTATTTTGACTTTATTAGATTTTAGTTCTCTTATTTCTCCAGAAAGGGATCTCCAGTGTCTTCTATGCTTTTTTCAAACCCAGCTAGTATCTTTATAATCATTATTCTGAACTCTGGTTCCAACTTTTTACTTATATCCATACTGATTAGGTTCCTGGCAGTCAGTACTGCCTCTTGTTCTCTTTTTTAGGTGAGTTTTTCTGTCTTATCATTCTGTCCAGAGAAGAACAGATGAACAAGAGAAAAAGATACTAAAATGGCAACAAGGACTCCAGAGAAATATACACTAAACAAATCAGAATAGACCCAAAACAGAAAAAAGATTAAAATTTAAAAAAGAGAGAAAATATTATTAGACATGTGAACAGAACAGCACAATACACTGGAGCCTGTGTGTTTTTTGGTCTGTTAGACTAGATTCCAAAATTTTAAAGAAAGAAAAACTTATATATGTGCAAAAATAAAATAAAATACAATGAACGGATAGAATGTAACTGTAAAATTGAAAAATAAAAGACCAAAAAGAAAAAAAAAAAAGAAGGAATATAAACAGACAGGTGAACAGAAGAGAAAAATACACTATAACCTGAGTGTATTTTGGTCAGTTAGAAAAAAACTACATCTCAAAATTGTAAAGAAAGAAAAACTTACATATATACAAAAATAAAATTAAATACACTGAAAGAATAGATAGGATATAAAGATCAGAATTTTAAAAGCCTATAAAAGAGAAAGAGAGATGGAGAATATGATCAGACAGGTGAAAAGAACAGAGTCATACACTAGATTCTGGGTATATTTTGGTCTGTTAGAAGAAACTGCATTCCAAAATTGCAAAGAAGAAAAACATATGTATGTGCGTGTGTGTGTGTGTGTGTGTGTGTGTGTATATCCAAAAATAAAATTAAATAAATGAAAGGATAGATTGTAACTGTAAAAATGAAAATTAAGAGAGTTTTAAACCAGAGTTAATAAAATAAGAAATTGGTTGGAAAAGGAGGAAGAAAAAAATGAGAATAAAAATATTAAAGAATTGTGGGGGGAAAAAAACATGAATTCTATATACTATTTTCCTCTAGTGCTGGAGTTTTACAGTTCTCTATGATTGGTAAACTTGGTCTTAGCTGAATGTTCTTGCCGATTTTCTGGGAGAGAGGCCTGTTGCATTGATTCTCAAGTGCTTTTGTCCAAAGCACAATTGCACCACCCTTACCAGGGGGTCAGGCTAAGTAAGTCACTCCAGATTAATCTATGTGGTTATTGTTCCCTGAACGCTCTCCATGACGCTTTAGAGAATGAGAATGAAAAAGGCAGCCTCATAATCTCCAGCCCTGGAGATGAGAGTTCCAGGTTCCACTCTTAAGTGTGCCCTCAGGGACAAGCAGTCAATCACTTCTGTCTCAGTTCACACTCCATCTTCACCCAGCCTGTGACCAAGTGTTTCTATCTCAGGCAAAAGACCCTGTTTCAAGTCTCCAAACCTTGCAGACTCCTGCAGTATGCACCTGCTCCACTCCTCCTGGGTAGGAAGGGGGTGCTCTCACTGTGATTCTGCCATTCACTGGGCCCCTCCTAGGAAAGCAGTTGCTGGACCATGCTGCAGTTTGTGGTGTATGGCAACCCTGAGCTGAGAGCCCAGTCCTGGGCTCATTGATTGCAGCCTCCTTCCATGGTCTGATGCCTGGGAATTCTGCTGCACTCAGGCACTTCCAGTCTTCCTCTGACCCTAGGGCTCCTGAGACCACACTGTCCCACCTAGGATTCTGCCCTGCTTCACCATCTGAGCACCTTTCAGGTAGGAATGTCTTTCATCGGAGCAGAATTCCAAAAATTCTAATTTTGCACTCCTCTGCTATCTCACAGTCTGGTGTTGGCTTATGGAAGCTCCCTTCCCTTATGGTTTGCCTTCTTATATATAGCCTCAGATTCACTTCTCCACACCTCTACTTTGCAGGAAGTGGTCACTTTTCTATCTGTAAGATGCAACTATTATTTCCTTAGATCTCTGGTTGAGTTCACAGGTTTTCAGAGTGGTTTGATTAGAGTGATTCTAGCTGAATTCCTGGGACCAGATGAAACTAAGGTCTCCTACTCCTCCATCACTGGACTATCTCCTCTCTACAGTAATTTTTTTTTAAAGTTTATTTATTTATTTACTTACATACTTACTTACTTATTTGAGACAGAGAAAGACCATGAGCAGGGTGTGGGGCAGAGAGGGAGCAGGACAAGCAGACTCTCCACTGAGTGAGGAGTCTGACACAGGGTTCAATCTCAGGATTTTGAGATTAAGACATAAACTGAAGTTAGCCAATTAACTAAAGTGCCACCCAGGTACCCCTCTAGGGTAATATTCTTAATAAGAGTATTAAAGTGCATTTTTCTTTACATTTTCTTGTAATCAAGGCTAAGTTTACTGTGCCTGGTTGTACAGTGAGTTTACTTCCCAGAGTAACCAGGGCAAAGATGTAGGAGGAGTCTAATATCCATTTCTGAATGCTCAATATAAAAACACACGTGTCTATGGAAAGAGGTGACTCTTATTAAAATAAATTGTTCCATTCCCCCCACAGAGGTGTTTTTGTAATCTCTGTGCTTAGAGGTAGAGGCATGTTTTTATAAACTGCCTAAGGACTCTATATATGCTAGCAACTCTTGTATTATCTCTACCTGTCCTATGAGCTAGTAGAAGTTGTTTAACCTCTCTGTGTCTAGATTTCTTTAACTGTAAAGTGGGTATAATAGTAACTACTACATAGATTATTAAAAGAGGTAGGGGAAAAGGAGAAGGAACAAAATATTGAGAGAAAGGAGGAGAGAAAGAAAAAAGGAAAGAAGGGAAAGAACAAAAAAGGTTTGATTTTAAATATCCAAGAATATATCCAGATTTTGTGGAGCATAAATAGTGCAATATTGGTTCCCTCTTTGATAAAAATAATAAAAAATAATGTACTTTGCAAAATTATAAAAACATATAACTATGTGAGCACACTGGTAGGGTTCCTCCCAGAACCTGAGAAAGACCATTCAAATGAGTAGTCTTGAAACTCAATTTTCATTAGTTTCAAGTTATATTTGCTTCCAGAGACAACCAAAACAATATTTCAAAGAAAGATAATAGTCTTGAAAGTAACATTAACATCCTTTCTAAAATTATTTACCTTGCATATAAACAGCAAGAATGATATCTCCCACATTGTGTGGCTCCCTCTACAGAGACATCAAAAGACAGTTTGTTGCCCAACAGTAAGGGGAAGACCTGAAACCAACTTCTTTCTCACAGAGGGATGACAGGTGGCATATCAATGAGCTCAAACACCATTAAGCCAAGAAAGGAGAAGGAGCTTTTAGAAACACTGGAAAAGGTAAAAAGGAGTCTGAGAACATTAGGGATAGAGTTGCACTTCCCAGTCAGCCAGGGAGGAAGGAAAGGATATCCAGGTGACTCCAGAAGAGTTGTACAGAGGTGGTAGTTAAGTTTTCTAAGGCAATACCCCCCGTTAGTGATAGCCCATATGTGATAAACACAATCCAAAGGTTCTTTCCTGCTCTGCTGAAAAAGCCAAAGGAGTCAGAGTTCTAGAGGACCAAACTGGGAACCTAATATCAGAGCCAAAAGACTACTGTGTATAGGGAGTGAAAAGGACATTAGAAATCAAAACTAAAATGTCAAAAATCAGAAGACATTAGAATAAAGTTTACAGGTAAAATATCTTAAATCAGAAATTCTGTAAGTAAAAAAATGTAAGGAGAAATTAATAAAACCAAAATTATTGTAAATAATTTTAGTAAATCTCAGATTATATATATGTTGTGTATGTTTATATATAAGTATAACACACATGTATAAACATATATGAATTCTAAGACTATGGAACTATAGTAATATAATAATTATATTTATAATTCTCTTCTGTTATATTTTATATAGTATATTTAAATTTGAGTATTTATTGCATAATTGGTATTATTTATAACACATGTTAGTGACTATTATACATCTACTTATCTATGTATTTCAAATTTTTCTCTGAAAACAGATTAAAACACTACTCTCTGTTGAAAACAGTGTTTATGATCATTCACATAAAACTTCCCAAAAGGAGTCTTACTGGTTCCTCATTATCCAATCTCTCTCTCTCTAGTCCACTCCATCAAGATTTCTTCTCCATCATTTAACTTTTGTTGAAATCACCAACTCCCTCATATTTCCAAATATAATTATCAATCCCCAGAGCTTGATCCATTCACAGTCACAGTATCACTTGATGTAGTTTACTACTGAGCTCTTTTCTTTTCGCTAAATATACACCCTTACAGAATCAATCCAGGGGATTCTCTTCAGATCCATGTTTTAAATACAATCCATGAACTAATGACTCACTTTTATCTCTTGCCCTGGACCTTCATCTGAGCTCCAGATATTTATATACCACTTCCAACTCAATTTCTTTACTAATATATATTTATATTATATATTGTCAAAATTAACATATTGGAAACCAATCCTTTGATTCATTAGTTCCTCAAAACTGCTCCTCTCTAAGCCTTCTCTTTCTTAGTAAGAGAAACCATAACAGCTCAGGTCTAAAGTTAAGGAGTAGAAATAATATTCTATACTAAGAATAAAGACAAAAAACAAAGTTTATATATTTATAAATACTTTTAAAAAATAGCAGAAGTGATAAAACCAAGAATAGTTTCTTTAAAAAAGATAATAAAATAGAAAACCTCTGCTAAACCTGATCTAGAAAAATGGAGGGACTCACAAATATTCAGAAATAATATCCTATATTATTTCTATAACTATAGAAAGGCTATAACTGTAGATAAAGAAAAGATTGTAACCTGTAAGTATAAACATAGTCAAAAAAATTTGTGATCCACTAACTAAAGCAGTGAAGCAAATTCAGGAAGAGGTAGGAAACTTGAAAAGAAAAATAACTTTTCAATTCCTAAAGTCTATACCTATAAAAATCACCAGAGATGATTAAAATATGTATTTTCAATAGATAATGAACTCCCAGTTGAACACAGCAAGTTTAATATATGTGTTATCTTCTTTCTTCTGAAATATCATCAAAATTTAAGAACTTAAATGTAAAAGTGTAAATGCAGGAACTTAAAAAAAGGTGTTTAAATGCAAACGTACACAAATTATGTAAGAAAAATTAATAGCAGAAAAAAGAGGTTAACAAAATTTTAGAAAAAGAAAAAAGGGGGACAACAGTAACTGAGTTAAGTTTCAACTTTCTCTGCTCTGCTGAAAGTGTGTATTTGGAAAGAAGCACACAAAGTAAAAGATTTACTACCCAAAACCCCAGGAAAATCTCAGGAATCAGTCAACTGGTCTTACTAAAGGCATTGTTGGGAAAAAGGCACTTCTTTAAAAAGGGATATTGACTGAACATGAACATAGATATTTAGATAACTAGATTCCCCACCCCTCATCCTATGTTGGCAGGTGGCTATCACTTCTCAATCCCAGATAACACCAGAACATTTATGATCTGTGCAGGCTCTGGGGAGCAGAAGACAAAGAGAGACAAGTTACTGAAAACAAAGATGTAAGTGCAAGTTTCATACTATATGGTATGATGCCTCAGTTCTAGTTCCCGTCATTAGATACCAAGAGCACCGGGTGTGAGACCCTAACCTATACTACCAACAGCTAAGAGACTGAAAGAATATATTTAGGAGAAACTAACTATCCTGTTGGAGGCTGCCATCAAGATGACAAGACTCTCTTTTAAACTCAAGTACACCCAGGCAATCGAAGGCTCCTTACTACTTCCTCATCTTTAGACTGTATGCTCTGTCAACCATTCCCACAGAGGAGCCATTTTCAAAGACACAGCCTTGAATGTGTTGGCTGATACACCTGAAGAGTATACATGACTGAATCCTGTTAAGATCCCATTAAAAACTTTTAAGAATCTGGAGGGCCTGTGCACAGATCTTCTTGTCTTGTGGCCACCCAAGCCTCATTTATAGATTCTTGCTTATTAAACCTGCTACCTACCAATCTGGAGTGGTCTGCCTCAGTCTTCAGTCCCGACTCCTTGCCTTCTGTGTACAGGGGGTAGTGTGAGAACCAACACAGCCCTAGAAAATGATGTCTGAGACTGAAATCTCTCAGTAACAAACTGTCATCCTATGTGAGCCCTACAAACACAATTTTGAACCAGCAATTTAGTGCCTCACTCTTAAATATGAATGGGCAACAGATGATTATCGACAGTTGAGAAATTTTCCATCATGAAAGACAGAGGCAAAAACAAAAAACACAAAAACAAATCTTTGAAAATACTAAATCCTTAAAATATTAAAGGGTGCTATGAAAAAGAAATATTTGAAAAACAAAATAAAGGGGTATTGGAAGTTTAAATTGTGGTAGCAGGGATGCAAATTCAACAGAAGTGTTGGAAGATAGAGTGGAAAGATTTTATCTTCCATTAAAGATAAAAGGGAAAAAGCTTTAAAAAAAATCAGATAATCAATTTAGAACAGCTACAATCAATTACAGAAAGAGAGTGCTAATATTTAACTAACGATTGCCAAAAAATGGAGAGTGAGGCAATTATCATAGAAATAATATAAGAAATCTAAAATACACAAGGATAAGACTTGGAGCCTGACACTGCCAATCAAATGGCCAACAAAATGAATGACGAAATGCCCACAAGAGTATATCATTGTGAAGTTTCAGAATTTTAGAAATATAGGTCCTAAAAGCTTCTAGCAAGAACATTTTGGGGGGTAAAAAGGGGGGCACATTTAAATAATTGTCAATCACAACAGCATCAAGCTCCTCACAAAAGTAACTTGAAGCTGGAGGACAAGGAAACAAAATTCTGAGGTAAAATTATTTTGAACTCTAAATTCTATGTCCAGCCAAGCTAGCAATTAAATGTGAGAATAGAATAAAGACATACTTTTGCATTCAAGGTCTTAAAGAATTCTACATTCTCTAAAGTTCACAGAGAAACTATTGCCCTCGAGAGACAGTAAATAGAGAGAGAAGACTCAGCATTTGCTAGGTTGATCCTTTGCAAGTGAAAGTTGAGGAGAATTCCCAGGATGAAGGGGAAGAAATCCCAGAATGACCATTAAAAACAAAAACAAAAACAAAAAGAAGTCCGGCCTGGACAGCATCTTTTATAGAACGAGGCAGGACAGAGGCCTCCAAGAAGCTCAACTCAAGAAAAAAAGAAATATAAATAAACTAATATATTTGATCTTATTAAAAGAATACTATTTTTGAATACTGGAATAAATTAATGATAGCTACAGAAACAAGTGAGTAAATGAAAAATTAAAAAAAACACCTATCATTTCCAGGAGAAACAAAATGTTGTATGAGAAAAAAATTATAATACCATATGGGACAGCTATGACTAATAAGTGCCTCCATAGCCTTGTATTGCTAGGGAGAAGGGGGGCTGGTGGATGAACTGGTACTGGCACACTTATTTCTTGATTTTGCAATTCCAGACATCCTCTATTGACTTATTATGGAAATTAAGGATTAAGATCTTTTCAACCCTTTAAATCTCATGTCTTCCTCCCTCTCCTCATATTCATGTTTCTTCTGCATAATTTTTTGTTAAATCTATATATTTGATGCTTTCCATCATTGTGTTAGATAAAATAAAAACAGGGACATCATCATCCCTTCCCCTTCTTGCTTTGAACACAGATGTTATGGCTGGAGCTGTGTTTCCCCCTCATCATATTCTGAGTTCTAGATAAATTACTGCACATCCCACTTAAGATAATGTGGCAAACATGTGTATATTTACTAAGAATACTAATGATATACTACAGGTCTGAATAATTCTGGAACATCAAAGTACACTGACAAATTCTACTTCAAAAAATGTAAATTTTTAAAATGTATTTAGTCAGATAGATTAGAAAGAGAGGAAAAGGGAAAAATGAGCAAAAGGAATGGGTATGTAGAGATAAGAGAAGAAAAAGGAAATGATTTTCATGTCCCCGGGCACAATGTATGGAATTTCATAATTTTCCTAGTCCTTCTTTATCTCCCAAAAAGTCGACTTATCTCTAAAGATAAATCTAAGTGCTGGAGTACTTTATAAGAATTCCAAGGATATCTAAAGCCGCTTCTGCTTTAGTGCTTATTTCTCCCATTTTCCAAGCAGTGCCATCAAATTACAATTTGAGGAAATGTAAATATTCTTACAGCTGTCAAAGTGTTTATGTTTTAAAATGGATATTTTAAATCCCATTCAGCCACAAAGCATTGTGAGACAGTTTCCATGGTTACTTCTATTAACTCCAACAGCCATAAGACATTTAGCAAGCTGCTTAAAAAAATTAGTGTCATCAAGCATTTTTTTAAAATTTTTAGAAATGTTTATCTTGACAACTAATCATCTCTGTTCTATGATGATAATACTGCTGAAAACTCAGCAGATGTGTTAAATTCAATGAGCAATGTACATTTTCACTAAGAAAAGCATATCTAAATTTATTTTATTTTTATTCTCCATTGATTATACTTGTGACTTCAATTTCTATGTGGAATGCTGAATACATATATGTACCTGTGAGAGTATATTAAAAATTAGATCAATGTGAATTAGTCAACATCTTCACTTTTTATGGTAGCTTTTAATTATTTCATTCATTAAATAAATCCAGATTTTGCATTTCAGGAAATTAATCCCTCAAAATGAAAATATATCCCAAAAACAAAGCTTCATAATCTTATAATTTAAATACAATAATCACACCAATAAAATGAAAATACACCTTAAAAACAAAACTGCATAATTTTACAGTGCATGGATCATAATTATACTAATAATTAACAAATAAATTAAGACATAAAGTAATGGCATATGAATTATTTTCCCTAAATCTTTTTTTCCCATACTTTTTTCTTTTTTTTGCAAATAGTATTAAAAGACTTATAATAAAAAATGTGGCAACCTTTCTCACTGTTCCCCTGATCTCTCTCATACAGGTAACTGCTTTGACTGTAGTAATTGTTTGTTTTCTGTCATGACACATCACCAGATTTCTAAATAATATGCATATTCTGTTATCATTTTATTCATCAATTTTAGATTTTAATTATTGCCCTCCTATAAGGGCACATGAAGTTTGTTTGTTTTTTTTTAATCTTCCTTAAACTGTTTTGCTTCTACTTTCCAATGGAGTTATGTAACTATACAAACACTGACTGTAATAATTTTGGTTAACTTTATAACTTAGTGTTTAATATGCCTTTGAAGAATACCATGAGTATGACTCCTTTGTTGTTTACTTGTTTGTTTGTATGTTTGGCTTCTCCTGTATAACACTGCATTATTATTCACTCTTCATGTAAATAAATCTGAAAAAACATTTTTAATTAAAACATACTCAGGTTTCAAAATGGAGAAGAAAAAAAAGGATAGAGATAAGAACATATTATCAAGAAAAATTGTTCAGGACAAATACTTTTTTCCCCACAAACCACCTACATTCAAAACCAAGTATTTTGTTTGTAGCTTATATGAGAATAAATAGATATTACAAGAGTTTTTTGTCATAATGTCTTCTTATTCATACATAAAGAATCACCAATATGAGCCCTACGGTATTCTATTACTCTTTTGCTTCCTGACATTATTTCTAAGTCTTGAATAGAATGACTTCTGGGTCACAAAACCTCTCAAATTATAAAACAATCTCATAGATTCCATATTTCATTGTGAACTATAAATCCATAATCTGAAGACAAGGCAGATTTTAGAATAGACTTTTATAAGTACAGATATGTTTAAAGACTAGAAAATCACATTTTCCCCTCAAATTAGAGTAACCATATAACAAGTAGAGGTACTCTTTACTTTTAGCAATAAGAAAGAGGGGGGAAAGAAGGGAAAAGAAAAGAAAAGGAAAAGAAAAAAAAAGGAACGAAAGATAAGAAAACTCTCTTTAGTCATCACTACTCTACCTCTATTAATTCCACAGAACTCACCATTATAAAGACAGGATTTCCTCCTTCCAGCATTATGAGTCCCTTATCAGCAATGTTTGGGTACTTTTCATTTTTTGTATTTTTTTTTTATCCTCAGCAAAATTACTCACACAAAATAGACTCAGTGAAGTAAAAAGTATAAAAATAAAAATTTAAAAAATATAAAAAAATAAAAATAAAAATAAAGAAATACCACAGTCTGTCAGATAGAAGCATCTATCTGCTTAGTGTTATAGGAAGAAAGACCACTCTTCTAGTTAGCTCAGTCTACTAATAAAATACCACAAACTGGGTGACTTAAAAACAAGAGAAATTTATTTCTCATAGTCTGAAGATTGGAGAGTACAAGATCAAGTCACCAGCAGAATCCTTGTCTGGTCAAAGCCTGCTTTCCTGTTCATAAACATCTGTCTTATATGTCTTACTATGTTCAACATAATAGAAGAGATAAGGGAGCTCTCTGGGGTCTCTTATAAGAACACTAATCTCATTCCTGAGGGCTCCACTCTCATGATCTAATTATTTCCGAAAGGCACCACCTCCAAATAACACCACTTTGGTCATTAAGCTTCAATATATGAATTTTGCGGGGACACAAACATTCAGTTCATAACAACCACTAACATTTGCTTCAAAGGACCTGAATTCAAGTTTCATCTCTCTAATTGGGAGCTGAGTGACACTACCCACACTAATTTCAGTTTCCTTTGATGTAACAGTGATAATACCTGCTTAGAAGGGTTACTGTAAATACTATAATATTTGAAGATGCCTGGCCTCACAGAATTATTCTCCTCTAAAATTATCTTCTTTCAGGGCACCTGGGTGGCTCAGTGAGTTAAAGCCTCTGCCTTCTGCTCAGGTCATGATCCCAGGGTCCTGGGATGGAGCCCCACATTGGGCTCTCTGCTCCACGGGGAGCCTGCTTCCCTTCCTCTCTCTCTGCCTCCCTCTCTGCCTATTTGTGATCTCTGTCAAATAAATAAATAAAATCTTTTTAAAAAAATTGTCTTCTTTCTTTCCCTCCTTTCTCTCAAATTTGTAATCCAAATTTTGTGGCTTCAAGCAAGCAAATTCAAGTTGTTTTTAAATTTCAGATTGTCTCCATCTAACAAAGTATTAAAATGTTTCCAGCAGTTATTATCAGTTGATACTGACTGAGAATCAACTTGGTATTGTACTCACTTTTCTGAAGGTTGGGCAGTAGATTTGAATAAAAACAGGCAAGATGATAACTCTCATCTTGGCAAGAGCGGCTACAAAAGGCTAGCATATAAATATATGATCACCTAGAAATTTGTAGATTTAATAAATTCAAGGACCACAGTAAACAAAGTATAACCAAAGTCATCTGAAACTTCATGCACAAACTTTAAAGCCCGAAGTTCCAGTACTCTTTGTTTCCTTATAGAAGGGTATCACACTTGGAATCATCAGAGATAAACTTGTGTTTCTCATTGTATTTCTTTCATTGGGCCTCATTTGATGTATTTTCTTCTCTTTTCACCAAGAAAAAGATATAACTTTCCCATTTCCTTGGCCTCTACAATAATTCATATTACTGAATACAATAATTTTATTGCTGAATATCTCATAAGATGCATTTTATAATCAACCTGGTAAGTTAAAATACAAGCATGCCTTGACATGCACATACTCTATTATCTCATTGTCATTTCTTTTTTTTAAGGATTTTATTTATTTCTTTGACAGAGAGAGAGATCACAAGTAGGCAGAGAGAGTCAGGCAGAGAGAGAGAGAAGCAGCCTCGCCGCGGAGCAAAGAGCCCCATGTGGGGCTCAATCCCAGGACACTGAATCATGATCTGAGCCGAAGGCAGCAGCTTAATCCACTGAGCCACCCAGGCGCCCCTCATTGTCATTTCTAATGCAAACATTATTTCTCATGAAAAACTACTAATTTTCACTTAATAATATGAATAATATGTATAATTTTTCTCACATAGTATCCATATCCACTTGCTTTTGAAAATACTTATCTGATAATTATTACACGCTCAGAATGCTTATTGATTTGGATAACAATTCAATTATGCATGTTTTCTCTACAATTTTATTTATATTAATTTCATCTTTAGATCAGTTTCTTAAACTTGACACTACTGACATGTGAGCCAGATAATGCTAAAGTGTCCACTTATGTGCTTTAGGATATTAAGGAGATTTCCTAGCTTCTACCCTCCAGATACTAGTGGAATTTCACCCCAGTTATGACAACCAAAAATATTTCTAGGTAGTGCCAAATGTCACCTCGGAGACAAACTGTCCTCTTTAAGAACAATTGGTTTAAATAAATAAATCTGGGGTACGTGGGTGGCTCAGTAGGTTAAAGACTGTGCCTTTGGCTCAGGTCATGATCCCCGGGGTCCTAAGATGGAGCCCCACATCGAACTCTCTGCTCAGCAGGGACCTGGCTCCCCACCACCACCTGCCCCATGCCTGCCTCTCTGCCTACTTGTGATCTCTGCCTGTCAAATAAATAAAAATAAAATCTTTTTAAAAAATAAATAAATAGGAGTGCCTGGATGGCTCAGTGGTTAAGCATCTCAGGTCAAGATCCCAGGGTCTTGGGATCAAGCCCCACATTAGCGAGCTCCCTGCTGGTGGAAAGCCTGCTTCTCCCTCTCCCACTCCCACTGCTTGTGTTCCCTCTCTCACTGTGTCTCTCTCTGTCAAATAAATAAATAAATAAATAAATAATTTTGATAAATAAGTAAATAAATCTAAGTTGCCACCTTTAATAAGAAAACATGACCATCAGAACACTAAAAATTATTATGCCTACAATTCAAAGGAGCCTAAACATGTGAGAAATATAGCTACCACATCACATTTAATTATCCACACACAATGTTGTGACTGTACAGTATTAATAATGCAGTGAAATATAATAGTATACTCACTACAAAAGTATTTCCAAACTGTAAGAAAACATCAAATTAACATTTTTAAAATTATTTTGAAAGAATAGAATGTCAAACAAGCTATACATACTCCAACCATAATTGCAACATGGTGATCTACTCTCCCACAGAAAAGAATTTAATCCTCCAGCCCAAAAGATATTATCATCCAGAATTTCTACAATATTTCACACTTAATGTCTGGCTTACAAACAAACATTATGAGGCAGGCCTGAAGAACAAACCAAATGATTAAAAATCAAAGGAAAGAAAGGGGATAAATGTAGAAACATACCTACAAGAACTCCAGATATTGTAAGTTTCAGACATGGATTTTAAATAAATGTTTTCAATATATTCATGAAAACATATAGACTTTCACTATATACAAAGGCCAGGAAGCCAACTGTGTACAACATTGTCCCCACAAGACTCAGCAACAAGAATGGCCAACGAGGGGCGCCTGGGTGGCTTAGTGGGTTAAGCCTCTGCCTTCGGCTCAGGTGGTCATCCCAGGGTCCTGGGATTGAGCCCTGCATCGGGCTCTCTGCTCAGGAGGGAACCTGATTCCCTCCCTCTCTCTGCCTGCCTCTCTGCCTACTTGTGATCTCTGTCTGTCAAATAAATAAATAAAATCTTTAAAAAAAAAAAAAAAAAAGAATTACCAACAAATCACCAACATTTCTGCAATCAATGAATTCTGCTGTAAGGTTGGACAACAAACTTCTTGCTAATCCATCTGCTGTTAAAGACAGACTTTTTCAGTCTCACTTAATAACTTTCTAATTCTTTTTTAGCTTGTAAATTCAAACCACAATGAAATTGTCCTGCAATAGATCTAGATGTCCTCCACAGAATTTCATATACATGGTTTTATTTATACTAGAATTTCCTTTGCTTCATAGAAAAAAAAGTACAAAAACAAAGTTCCCAGATGTTCCTTAGCTCTTATACTCCAATTAATCTATTCTCCTCCTTCAACCATAAATTATTCCATGTACAATTATTCTTAGCATCAATTATCTGAGCTATTCTCCTAATATTGTTTATCTTCTCCAGAGTTTCAATTAGTCTTCTGAGAAAACAGTATGAGCCTCATGTTTATTGTTTAAATTATTGTCCTGGAACAAACTGACAATATCTAGTATTACAACTCTAAAAACAGAAAATTAGAAAACATATCCCTTCACCAAAATGTTTTTCTTAAATCAAATTCTTACTTTGTTATTATTCAGATGACAAAATAAAGATTTAACTCATTCAATAAAGTTTTTTGTTTTTAATCTGGAAGATGAATATTTAAACAAGTTCTCCCACTCTACCTATAATAAAATAGCTCTTCTCAGATAACTACCCCCAATACACAAAAAAAGAAAAATCATAAATATTGGATAAACTGAACAAAAGCAAACAAATAAACGACAGAATTTTTAATATATCAAAGAAAACCAAAGTACACAGGAGTCCAAATGCTTCATAGAAAGGAAATTCACAGAGGTGGCCCAATAGATTTTACTGTTTACCTCTTAAGGCATTTGATGATTCATAAGCTGCATGGGGCAAAAGGCCAGGAAGCCAAACAGAATATAAAACTTAACAGGATAAAATCTAAGCAGAGATTTCTACAGTCTTGCTGTGCTGCAGAGATTAAGTATTAGAAACCAGGACTGCCAAGAAGAAAAAAGCCCCAGTAAACATCCCCTGAAAACCCTGAAAAGCTATACTTCAGGAAAAGAGACAAAACAAACACAACCAGGCCTAGGAAAAACTGAATCCAGTTCTAAATCCTCCAACCATAATTGCAACATGGTGATCTACTCTCCCACAGAAAAGAATTTAATCCTCCAGCCCAAAAGATATTATCATCCAGAATTTCTACAATATTTCACACTTAATGTCTGGCTTACAAACAAACATTATGAGGCAGGCCTGAAGAACAAACCAAATGATTAAAAATCAAAAGAAAGAAAGGGGATAAATGTAGAAACATACCTACAAGAACTCCAGATATTGTAAGTTTCAGACATGGATTTTAAATAAATGTTTTCAATATATTCATGAAAACATATAGACTTTCACTATAGAACCGGCATTTATAAAGAAGAATAAAATGTAAATTTTAGAAATGAAGATACAACAATAGAAAAACAACCTAGTAGGTACATTTAACAACAAACTGAACAACAAAACAGAGCATTAGTGAATTGGAAGATAGATCAATAGAAAATATCAAGACTGAAACTGATAGAAATGAAAAGCTAAAAACCAGAAAAGTTTCAGAAACATACAGGCCATTCACTGGATCTAACACAAGCATTTATAGTGCCACAAAGAAGTTAAAAAGAGAGAGAGAGAGAGAGAGAGAAAGGGCATATTTGAGATATTATGAAATTTTTCCAAAACTAATGTAGGACAACAAGCCACAGATTCATTGTATTTTGCCAAGGAAAAACAAATTAGGCATATCACAAAAGGAATCCAAAAATCCAATATAAGGAATAAAACTTAAAGGTAGTCAGACCTTCAGTTAACTAACTAACTAACTAACTTTTTCTAAGAAAAAGAACAGGAGGAGAAAAACAAGGAGGGGTGGGGAGAAGGAAAGGGAGATGACAGTTTGGGAAGGAAAAGGAACAAAGAAGAAGCAGCAGCAATCACTGCTTCTGCCACCTGAAAACACTACAATGGCATCTTTACTGTACTTAAAGAAAATAACTGCAACTTAAAATTATTTAACCAGTAAAAATATCCTGTAAGGGGATCCTGGGTGGCTCAGTTGAGTAAGCATCTGCATCTGGCTCAGGTCATGATCCTAGGGTCCTCTGATTGAGTCTCACATCAGGCTCCCTGCTCAGTGGGAAGCCTGCTTCTCCCTCTGCCTCTGCTGTTCCTCCTGCCTGTGTGCTTGCTCTCTGTCTCTCTCTCTGTCAAATAAATAAAATCTTTTTAAAATATCCTTTAATTATTCCCTGCATATTTTCTAAGCACAATGCTTTGAAATTGGAACTCAACCACAAGAAAAAGTATGGAAGGAATTCAAACACTTGGAAGCTAAGGACCACCTTGCTTAAGAATGTCTTAAGAACGATCAACCGGGAAATCAAAGAAGAACTTAAACAATTCATAGAAACCAATGAGAATGAAGACACATCAGTACAAAACGTATGAGATATGGCAAAGGCAGTCCTAAGGGGGAAATACATAACCATCCAAGCATCACTCAAAAAAACTGAAAAATCCAGAATACACCAGCTCTCTTAACATCTTAAAGAATGGGAGAATCAACAACCAATTAAGCCTACCCCACACACAAGAAGGGAAATAATCAAGATTAGAGCAGAGATCAATGAGATATAAACTAGAGATACAGGAGAACACATCAAGGAAACTAGAAGCTGTTTTTTTTTTTTTCAAGATTTTACTTATTTATTTGACAGACAGAAATCACAAGTAGGCAGGCAGAGAGAGAGAGGAGGAAGCAGGCTCCCTGCCGAGCAGAGAGCCCGATGCGGGGCTCGATCCCAGAACCCTGGGATCATGACCCAAGCCGAAGGCAGAGGCTTTAACCCCTTAGCCACCCAGGCGCCCCAGAAGCTGTTTTTTTTTAAAGAATCAATAAGATCAATAAACCACTGGCCAAACTAATCCAAAAGAAAAGAGAGAGGACCCAAATAAATAAAATTATGAATGAAAAGGGAGAGATCATGACTAACACCAAGGAAATAGAAACAATCATCAGAAATTATTATCAACAGTTAAATGCCAATAAGTTAAACAACCTAGATGAAATGGATGCATTCCTGGAAATCTACAAACGTCCAAAACTGAATCAGGAAGAAATTGACCACCTGAATAGACCAATATCTAGTAACAAGATTGAAGCAGTGATCAAAAACCTCCCCAAAAACAAGAGCCCAGAACCTGATGGATTCCCTGGAGAATTCTATCAAACATTCAAAGAAGAAATAATCCCTATTCTCCTGAAGCTGTTTCAAAAAATAGAAACAGAAGGAAAACTTCCAGACTCTTTTTATGAAGCCAGCATCACCCTGATCCCCAAACCAGGCAAAGACTCTACCAAAAAAGGAGAATTTCAGACCAATATCCCTGATGAACATGGATGCCAAGATTCTCAACAAGATCCTAGCTAATAGGATCCAATAGTACATTAAAAAGTTTATCCACATGACCAGGTGGGATTTATCCATGGGACACAAAGGTGGTACAACATTTGCAAATCAATCAAGGTGACAGAACAAATCAAGAAGAGAAGACAGAAGAACCACATGGTCCTCTCAATTGATGCAGAAAAAACTTTTGACAAGATACAGCAGCGATTTCTGATTAAAACCCTTCAAAGTATAGGGATAAAGGGAACATTCCTCAACTTCATAAAATCTATCTATGAAAAACCCTCAGCGAATATCACCCTCAATGGGGAAAAGCTGACAACTTTCTCTTTGATATCAGGAACATGACAAGGATGTCCACTCTTGCCACTGTTGTTCAACATAGTACTAAAAGTCTTAACAACCCCAATCAGACAACAAAAAGAAATAAAATGTATTCAAATTGGCAAAGAAGTCAAACTCTCTATCTTCACGATGATATGACACTTTACATGGAAAACCCAAAAGACTCCACTCCAATACATAGCTGTCCAATTTTCTCAGCACCATTTATTGAAGAGACTGCCTTTTTTCCTCTGTATATTTTTTCCAGCAACTTCTTTCAAGATATGTCTCCAAAGGCAAAGGAAACAAAAGTGAAGATGAACTTTTGGAACTTCATCAAGATCAAAACTTCTGCACAGCAAAGGAAACACTCAACAAAAAAAAAAGGCAACCCACAAAATGGGAGAAGATATTCACAAATGACACTACAGACAAAGGCCTGATATCCAAGATCTATAAAGAACCCCTCAAACTCAACACACACAAAACAGATAATCATGTCAAAAAATGGGCAGAAGACATGAACAGATACCTCCAAAGAAGACATACAAATGGCTAACAGGCACATGAAAAAATCTTCATCATCTTTAGCAATCAGGGAGATTCAAATCGAAACCACATTGAGACACCACCTTACACCAGTTAGAATGGCCAAAATTAACAAGACAGTAAACAACAAGTGTTGGAGGAGATGTGGAGAAGGGAATCCTCTTACACTGTTGGTGGGAAAGCACGTTGGTGCAGCCACTTTGGAAAACAGTGTGGAGATTCCTTAAGAAATTAAAAATAGAGCTTCCCTGTGACCCTGCAATTGCACTACTGGGTATTTACCCCAAAGATACAGATGTAGTGAAAAGGAGGGCCATCTGTACCCCAATGTTCATAGCAGCAATGGCAGCAGTTGCCAAACTGTGGAAAGAACCAAGATGCCCTTCAACAGATGAATGGATAAAGAAGATATGGTCCATATATGATCCATATATACAGTGGAGTATTATGCCTCCATCAGAAAGGATGAATACTCAACTTTTGTAGCAACATGGATGGGACTGGACAAGATTATGCTGAGTGAAATAAGTCAAGCAGAGAGTCAGTTATCATATGGTTGCATTTACTTGTGGAGCATAAGGAACAACACAGAGGACATTGGGAGATGGAGAGGAGAAGTGAGTTAGGGGAAATCAAGAGTGGGAGACAAACTATGAGAGACTGTGGACTCTGAGAAACAAACTGAGGGTTTTGGAGGGAGGTGGTGGGGGGTTGGGTGAGCCTGGTGGTGGGTATTAAGGAGGACAACACACCCAGTGCTCCATAGATGGAGCACTGGGTGTGGTGCATAAGCAATGAATTTTAGAACACACACACACACTCACACAATTAAATTAAATTTAATTTAATTTAAAAAAATAAACTCTAAAAATGAAGAGAAAATAAGGATATTTCAAATAATAAAAACCAAGGGAATTTGACATCCATCATACTTCAGTTAGAAATACTGGAAGGAGTTCTTCCTGAAGAAGAAAAGTGATCTCAGATTAAGGCATGGAAATGAGGAAGGAATGAAAAGTAAAGAAAAAGGATAAAAAAATACATAAGTAAATTGAAATGAATATTGACTATATAAAATAATAGTACTGATGTTTGATGGGTGAGGAAATATATGTAGAATTAAGTTAAACAACAGAAAAAGACAAATGGCAAATAAATAGTGTTAAACTGTTCTAAGATCATTTCAATTTTCTCAAGGTGGAAAAACACTAATTTATCATAGATTCCAGTAAATCAAGGGCATATGCAGTAATTACAATGGAAGTAAATGAAAGAATATATAGTTAATCAGATAATGTGCAGGAAGGAAAGCATAAAAGAGGGAAAAAAATCCCCCAAATAATAGATAATACAAATAGAAAACCAAGAGTTATTTCACAAATTTCAACCCAAACATAATTCCATTAAATAATAAATAGAATAGATGTCATAATTAAAACAAAGATTGCCAAACTGAGTTAAAAAATATCTATATGAATTTATTGAGAACATGAAAAAAATGTTGCATTGAAAGAAAACATTTTTGCAATGGAAATGGGACATTCCTTTTATGAAAAGATGAATAAAGGTTATTTGGTAGAGCAAAGAAATACAGGCTCCCCAAATAAACTTATAGGAACAATTTGGCACAAGCCCATTCTTTCTTAATTGCTACTATTGGCCCACATCAATTCAATTTTATTTTCTATGGATCTTTCATACATCAAGCTAACTCCCTGATGATTTCTGCTTTTCTCTTAGACTTTTAGCTGTGACAAAATATTTCACTCAGCAGGGACTTAGATGCTGGGATACATTTGACTTGTCAACACTGAGCATTCAGATATACATTAAAAATAAACTTGGGCATACCAAAAAAACTAACTTTTAATGGATAAATTCTGCAGGAAGTACTTTTAAGACTAAAAAAATGCAAAGGCTATAGTTAAGGAAAATGATTACTATGTAAAACATCTAAGAAACACCAGTACATATTCACCTCCAGATTTCTATATTCAGTTTCTAAAACAAATTAAGAATGTAATAAATAAAAACCCATGAAACTAAGAAACATCAAGCAATATGCTTAGAAATAAATGTAAACAGATTTAAATAAAGATGACATTTAAAACAAACACATAAACACAACACCTGGGAGAATCTGAGACCTCACGTAAGACTTTACACCAGCCCATTATATTAGCCCTGAATTAACATTTAAAAAAAAAATTAGTGATATGCATTTCAAACTAGTAGGATGTATGAGAAGTTTCTCCATCTCATAGAAATAGTCTATATACATAAAGTTCCAAAAGCTTAAAAAGTAATATTTCAAACTCGAATGCTTCTTACATTCATATGAAAATAAGCATAAATATGCAGATCAAAATATTAGTTTTATTAGTATTAGTTCTTTCCTTCTATCTCTCCCTTCAAATCTCATTTAAGAATATTAACACACAAATTTTGTTTTTACAGTCATTTAATGACTATATGAGTACCATCCCATAAAGGACAAAGATTAGAAAAAATATAAAAGCACTATGTGAAAATGTGTGAAAAGTTGAAAATATAAAAACAGGAGCTTATTGAATTTTTAGGTATTTTCCAGTTTGATTAGAATCAAGTCCCAGTGAGGTTAATACTTCTGCATCCTCTGTAGTATAAAAAGATGGAATGGGGAAATATATTGAGAAAATATATTTAGGAAAATCAGCAATGATATTATTTTTTTATTACACAATGTTTAATTAGGTACTAAGATAAAATCATAATTTATATAATTTATAACATATATAATATATAATATAACATATAACTTATTTATATAATAAATTATATGCTATATAACATAATTTATAATTTAACGTAAAGTTTATTATATTTATAATAAAATACAATATATAATATCAGGAAGTAAAACATTTAAGCCAAGAAGAGAAGGAAGTTAAAATTGTCTTTTGCTTGGTTCGCTCATTTCAGACTTGCTATAATTATAGATAATGGGACTAGTAGTGTTTCCTGTTTGGGAGTACTCTAAAAGCCACTTAGAACTAAGGTAGGGGCTGAGGAAATGAACAGGAGACTCCCAGGATGACATTCTTTTTCCAGATTCAGAGTGATGGAAAGAAAATGGTCCCTCAGAATCCAGAAAGAATTAAGGGAAAAGAGTTGCCTAAAGCTGGTTGCTCAGTGTTGCCTTTAACTGAAATCTCTCCGCTCCGAAGGATACCTATAGGATCTCTTGACCAGAGGGCCTCGTCTTTACCCTCAGCTTGACTAAACTTTAGACAGGAATTTTGTTGACTACAGATCTCTAGTCTCCCAGTTCTTAAGACTGTTTACTTGCCGTTGTAAATTCTTCCTCAGTCTACCTGTGGTTTAAATCTTCTACAACCCAGGAAAGTCTTTCTTAAGCACCTAGAAGCCAGCCCTTTGAAATATAATCATCAAAAAAGATAAGACCCCTACCTCCTGTACTCTATGGGAGTGTAGGAGCCTTACTTACATTAAGACCAATTGACAAACATAGATGGCCTAATCACATTGATCCACCTTTCCACTGTGAATTATCTGATACTTTTCCACTAGCTTACCCCAGTGCTCAAAACCTCTCCCACCTTCTATTTCAAAAGATTAAGTTACATTCTCTCCCTGCTATTGCAATAGTCGTAAATAAAGTTTTCCTTTACTTGTTTAACATATCTGGTGTGATAGTTCCTTCCCACCATGGTCCTACTCAATTATGAGGGTAAGAGAAATACACGTGTGTTCCTCAATAAATAAGCAAGTCGAAGTGCCAAACATGTGGATAGAAATTATGGAATTGACATTTTGTTCTGACATGAATAACAGCAGTCAATACACTGTCACCTAAGGGTCCTACTATGTTTTAACTAGAAACCACATTAAGTTAAATAAATTGTTTCAAATCTTCCTTCTTATTATCACAAGGTATCACTTTGGTGGCCCAAGCCTTTCTTTTTCAATATTTGAGAGCTGTAGGGTTTTTTGAATTATAATTGACATATTAAAAGATGTACACATTTAATGTATATATCCTAATGAGTTTGAAGTATACACCCATGAAATCATCACCATGTACCATACAGTAAATTTAACATCACCTTGAAGATTTCCTCCTTCCCTCCTTTATTTTTTTTGATAAGAACATTTAATATAAGATCTACTTTCAACAAATACAGTATTATTAACTATGTTCCCCATGCTGTACTGTAGATTTCTAGAACTTATTTAGCTTGCAGAAGTGAATATTGATGAAGATTTGAGTTGTTTCTATATCTTGACTATTGTGAATAATACTGCAGCAAAGATGGGAATGAAGATACCCTTTGAAATACTGATTTTGTTTCCTATAGATATATACCCAGAAGTGACAGATTGCTGGATCATGTTAATTTTTTAATTTTTTGAGGAGCCTCCATACATTTTTCCATAGCAGGTACACCAACTTACATTGCTACCAACAGTATACAAAAGTTCCCCTTTCTCCATAACCTCAACACTTGTTATCTTTAGTTCCATTATAATAGCCATCCTAACAGGTGTGCAGTGATATATCTCATTGCTTCATTGTGCTTTTGATTTGCATTTCCCTCATGATTACTGATGCTAAGCATCTTTTCATGTTCTAGTTGACCATTTTTATGTCTTTAGAAAAAATGTCTATTCAGTTTCTTTGCCCATTTTTAACTGTTTTTTGCTATTGACAAAAATGTGTAAGTTCCCTATACATTTCGGTTACTAACCCCTCAACAGATATAGGCTTGCAAATATTTTCTCTTGTTCTGCGGATAGCCTTTTCATTTTGTTAATGGTTTCCTTTTATGCACAGAAGCTTTTTTAGTTTGATGTGCCCCCCACTTGTTTGAGTTGCTTATGTTGCCTGTTCTTTGGTATCACATCCAAGAAATTATTGCCAAAACCAATGGCAAGAAGATTTTCCCTATTCTTTCTCCTAGGATTTTACAGTTTTGGGTCCGTTTTTTTAATATCTTGTAAAATATTTCTATAAACATTGTAATATGATGATATAAATGAATTATATCAAAGAGCAAACTATTATATTTCAAATCTGTCTTAGGTTGGGTCTTTCCAAGACAATTTTTGTGACACCTGTGCAAATGAAACATGTTATTTTATAACCACCCACTAAAAAACAAACAAACAAAAAAAAAAACTTTAGTTTTATTTCAATATACTGAAATTCAACAAATGAGTAGTTTGAATTTCAAAAGTCTGTCTTGGAGGTAGAATATATTACAAAGAGAAGATTTGTTTAAATATCGTGTAACACAATTCATCATGTTGTTTGAATTAATACTGGTATGTTCTTAGTTTTAGGTTCCTTCTCACCCTTCATTGTAACATCTGGTATTTTTATGCCATAAATGTCTACTAGATAGCATCTTTATCCTGCACATATGTTGCTGTAATGCATAGATGAATTCTCAACACTGAGTCTTCAAATATATTTGATACACTATTAGGGCTCATATAGAACCCTTTCTAGACTAATGCTTGGTAAGCCTACTCTGAATTACCTTCACTCAAGAAAAGCTTTGCACCACAAGGTGGCATCCTTGCTTCTATTTGGAAAATTTTAAGAGTCTCTAAGACTTCAGAACAATTATTCTATTTTGGTTCCTGACCAATCATGAAACCCTCTCTCAGACATCATTTCTTCATTTACCTAATACTTCACCCATTCAACAAACATCTTCCTTATTTCTGACCATCTCTTGAAGCCAAGCCAATGGAGTTTTTTCTTCATTACACCATTGAAAACACAACCACAAAGACTGCTATGACCTCTATCTTGTTAAATCCAATGATCAACTATCTATCTTCATCTCGCTACCCTCCCAGCAGATCTTTGGCACCAATGATTACTGCCTTCTCATTGAAACATTTTCTTCACTTGTCTTCCATCATACCACACTGCTTTCCTCCAATTTCACTGTTTATTCCTTCTTAGTCTCTTGCTGAGTCCTGCCTACTTTCTAAAGGCTGGGAGTCCCCCCTGGTCTTGGAGCTCTACAATTGCCTGTCCAGTCTATTGCTTTAAACAAAATATCTCCTCCGTGGCATCTGATATGGAAGCTGAAGAGGCATTCTTTTGATAGAATCACTGAAGTCTGGGTTGGTAAAGGAGAAGGAGATGAACTGGCCAAGGCTGTGATCAGAGAAAAGTGAGAAGTCTGTTGTAGGCTGAAAATCACTGGTAAGATAGGTGTAGCTATATTAAGAAGAATTTTGGTTTCCAGCCAAAGAAACTGAACATTATGCTCAAGACAATAAGTAATTATCAGAGGTTCCTAAATAGGGTAAAGATGTGATCAACAATATAAATGTATGTATAACAAAATGAGCATTTAGATCCTTGTGTTTTTTGAGTTAAGAATTCCATTTTTTGAGGGGCACCTGGGTGGCTCAGTGGGCTAAAGCCTCTGCCTTCAGTCAGGTCATGATCTCTGGGTCCTGGGATGGACCCCCACATTGGGCTCTCTGCTCAGCAGGGATCCTTCTTCCCCCTCTCTCTCTGCCTGCCTCTCTGCCTACTTGTGATCTCTGTCTGTCAAATAAAAAAATAAAATCTTTAAAAAAAAAGAATTCCATTTTTTGAGAAAAATAATTTGCAAAAATAGAATTAACCAGGAAAAAATAAGTCCAAGAGTAGCAATAATGAATAATACAAAAGGTTTATAATGAGAAATTTTATAAATAAGTTATATTTTTGTTATCCCCTGTTTAAAGTTGACCCAGCCAAACACAAAGGAAAGGAAAATGCATTAATTTATGCCTCATTACACGAATAGTTACAATTTATTGAAAATTTACTATGTGCAAAGCACAATAGATTCTTTATATATATACTGTATCACATTGAATTTTCAAGTATTTTTTGCCAATTCTTGGTATATCTGTTCGTGGATTCATTCCTTGCTCTTCTAATCTTTTGTCTGATGGCTTACAGCTAAATTTGGCCTTTGAAAGACACTGGCCGGAGATTAGAAGATGCATGGAATAGAGAAACCAGAGTATTTTTCCCCAACTTCTAATTTACATACCATCTCCTACAGCTGTTAGGTCTCCTACTAGACTTCAGGCCCTCTGATCCAGCCCACTAGTATCACTGAAACTGGATGACCCTAGTTTATAGGCCACTCTATTTCCTCTTTTTCCTTTTGTCCTTCCTGTTGGCATAACTTCTGGGTTGCTTCCTTGTTTAACATTTAATTTCATCTAGGACCTATGTTACCGATGCCCTAAATTAAACTCCTTCTATTTTTTTTTAAATAAAGGGATTTCTCTTTTCCAGATAAAATGATTTCTGTTTTTCTTTTAACTCATGTTTTAGGGTGCCTGGGTGGCTCAGTGAGTTAAGCCGCTGCCTTCGGCTCAGGTCATGATCTCAGGGTCATGGGATCGAGTCCTGCATCGGGCTCTCTGCTCAGTGGGGAGCCTGCTTCCCTCTCTCTCTCTGCCTGCCTCTCCATCTACTTGTGATTTCTCTCTGTCAAATAAAAAAAAAATAAAATCTTTAACTCATGTTTTATTAGATGCTACAAGGCAAATAAAGACCACAAAAATTCAATGTTTAAGTAATTTGCCAAAGGTCACACATAATAAGTGGCAGCAGAATGACAATTTCTACTAGGATCTACCCAACACCTAAATTGCACTTAACCATACTACACAGACTCTTCTTTAATCAGTACTATGATAAAATAATAAAGTAATGTCATATTGTGATAATTTAGGTATTTTAAGATATTGCAAAATAAGTAATCACTTCCTCCCTCCTCTTTTTTTTTTTTTTTTTTTTTAAGAAAACTCTATGCCTAATGTAGGGCTCGAACTCATGACCTCAAGAGCAAGAGCTGCATGCTTTACTGACTGAGCCACCCAGGTGTTCCACACACCTTTTTAATCAATTAATTATTTATTTTTGAGAGTTGTGAGACAAGTATTTTAAAACAGCAAGAGTCACAGAACATGGAACAATCATGCAGTGTTTTTCAACATATCTCTGTCTTTTTGCACAAGACAATATGAAGTAATGAGATTCTTTTTACATTGTCTTTCCAATCTCTGATGTTAAATATTCTTTTTCTTTTCAAACATTTAAACAAATCAGGACTCCATCCAGAATGAAGTTCAGAAAAGTAGAGAGTTTTGCCCTTAGCCAAGTTGCATGAGTGTGAACTAGTAATTGCTTCAAAGGAAAAAGGTGTTTGAATCTCCCTTCTTATCATCTGTCTAAGAAAGAGATGATTAAAACCTTAAAATAGTCAATAAATATTTTCCTGCACACATAATACCTGGTGGGCACATTTCCAGGCACTTGGAATACAATAGCAAACGAGATAGTCACAGATGTTTGTCTTATGGAACTTCCATTTTAGAGAGAGGAGACAGACAGACAATAAACATAATGAAACAAATTGCATACTATGTTAGATGGTAAAAAATGATATGGAAAAAGAAAAAATACATCAACATAAGAAAGATGAGGAAAGAAGAGTGAGAATAGGTTGTAGGTTTAAATTAGATAACTAGGACAGGCTTTACTGAAAAGGTGACTCAATTTGAGCAAAGGTTTGAATGAGGAGTTAGCAGAAGGACATCGGACAGAAGTGGTTGCAGGAGAGGTAAAAATCAATGCAAAGAAGAGAATATATTTGGCATTTTGAGAAACAGCAAGGGGACCAGGTGACTGGGATAGAATGAATAGTATTAGTATTACTAAGGGATAGCATTTGAAGTGATGCAGGGGGAGGAAAAATCACATACCACTTTGTGGGATATTGAAAAGACTCTGGCTTTTACCACACAGGATTTGCAGCAGAAAAAAACAAAAACAAAAACAAAACATGATACTTAAAGAACAATTTTTGCTACAGTAGTTAAGACCAGACTATAAAAAATGAAGTCTAGAAGCCAAGATCAGTTAGGAGGCTATGACAATGAACCAGGAGAGAGATGACCATGGCTCTGACCAGTTCAGTGTGGGCAGAATTAAAGGAAAGTGGTTGGATTGAATTCTAGACATACTTTATTTTGAAGCTCATTTCAGCAGGATTTCCTATTGGATTAGATGTAAAGTATGAGAAATAAAAAGAGTACTAGATAATTTATATGTGAATTCCATCAAATTAAATGAAATCTCTAGCAGCAGAATGAAGTGCATTCACACATACTGGAAGTTCTTACTTCTGACTCTACTTTTCATAACCCATTTATCAACAAATGACAAAGTTTGGAGAATTCTACTATTACTCCAAATATTGGGATAAACAAACTGAGAGGATATCTTCTTTTACTTCTTACAAAGGACATTTATAAATGATCACTTAGACCAATAGAACATGGGGCACCTGGGTGGCTCAGTCAGTTGAGCATCCAGCTCTTGGTTTCAGCTCAGGTGGTGCTCTCAGGGTTGTGGGACAGAGCTCCTTGTGGTGTTCTAAATCAGCACAGAGTTCTGCTGGAGATTCTCTCCATCTCCCTCTCTCTCCCTGCCGCCTCCCTCTCTCATAAATAAATAAATAAAAACTTAAAAAAAAAGTTAAAACAGAATGAAAAGTGGAGGTGGCTTCTTAAGGAACCGAAATTTCATCAAGTCATTAAAGTAAAACCTGGAGGGGCAAGTCAGAGGGGGAACCTTGATATACTCTATAGTGGGAATTGGAAATGTCTCCCCAAGCAAATAAACTGAACTACAGTTAAAAGACATTCAAAAAAATCCCAGAATGTAAAACAGATTCTAAGTTTAAAGAAAAAAGTATTCTATCAAAGACACTAAACATTTCCTCAGCTGAGCTTATCCCTACTTGTATATGTTCCCAGTCTATAGAAAAAGTGTATATCAATAAAATAAAATGAAATAAAATAAAATAACCAATTTTAAACTTTAGTTCATTGGAAAGAACAACTGGCTTTAGGTACTGTATGAAAAGAACAACAACAAAAATAAATCATACAGACTGCAGCAGAACACAAATATACCACTTTATCTGATCTGCTCACACAAGATCAAGATGAAAAGAAACAGCATGGCACTTACACAGGCAGTGTAGAGCTACAAATTCTCCTCCCCCAAAAAAGAAAAGGTGAAAACTAAAGAACTATGAATAAGCCAACCAGAAAAATGACATAACACAAGAAACAGATAAAATGCAAAAAAATTTTCTTAAAATGTATTAATTATGAAGATTGAAAGAACAGCAGTGTGATAGTTCATTCTATATGTCACCTGGACTAACCACAGGGTACCCAGATTAACTATTCTTTCTGGGTATGTCTGTGAGTGTCTCTAGATGAAATTAACACTTGAATCTATGGAATTCAATTCATTGCCTTCCCCAGTTTGGGTGGGCATCATTCAATCTGTTCAAGGTCTGAATAAAACAAAAAGCAGAGGGATGAGGAATCCCTCCTTCTCAAGTGACTGTTTGAGCTGGGACACTGATCTTCTCTGGATGCTCCTGTTTCTCTGGCCATCAGACCGACACTGAATTACACCACTGGCCTTCTTTGTTCTTCAGCTTGCAGACACAGATCATGGGACTGCTCAGTCTCCATAATTGCCTAAAACAATTCCTTGTAGCAAATCTCTTTCTATAGATCCAGTTGATGGTCTTCCTCTAGAGAACCCTAATACATACAGATTATAAGAAAATTTGATTTTGAAATGTCCAATATTGTGGCTGGGTGGCTCAGTAGGTTAAGCATCTGCCTTCAGCTTGGGTTATGATCTCAGGGTCCTGGGAGTGAGACCCACATTGAGCTCCCTGCACAAAGGGGAACCTGTTTCTCCTTCTCCCTCTGCCACTCCCCCTCCTTGCACTCTCTCGCTGTCAAATAAATAAATAAAATATAATTAAATAAATAAACGTCCAATGTTGAGAAATAACCTAATTATATTAAAGAACTTCAAAGATAAAGAATTATTCTAGAATATAAGCAGGAAGAACAAATTACGCCAAGAGAAAAATAAACACGACAACATTGAATTTCTACAGAGAAATATTAATGACATAAGATGATGGAACAATGTTAAAAAGTTCTAAAAAATGAAAGTGAGATCCAAGATTATTATACCAGCCAAGATGTTATTCAAATATAAAAGCAATTGGAGACATACCTTGAAAGAAGTTGCTGTGGCTGATGTTAAAGAGGTACTGCCTGTGTTCTCCTTTAGGATTTTGATAGATTCCTGCCTCACATTGAGGTCATTTATACATTTCGAGTTTATCTTTGTGTATGGTGTAAGAGAATGGTTGAGTTTTATTCAATACATAGCTGTCCAATTTTCTCAGCACCATTTATTGAAGAGACTGCCTTTTTCCCTCTGTGTATTTTTTCCAGCAACTTCTTTCAAGATATGTCTCCAAAGGCAAAGGAAACAAAAGTGAAGATGAGCTTTTGGAACTTCATCAAGATCAAAACTTCTGCACAGCAAAGGAAACACTCAACAAAAAAAAAAAGGCAACCCACAAAATGGGAGAAGATATTCACAAATGACACTACAGACAAAGGCCTGATATCCAAGATCTATAAAGAACCCCTCAAACTCAACACACACAAAACAGATAATCATGTCAAAAAATGGGCAGAAGACATGAACAGATACCTCCAAAGAAGACATACAAATGGCTAACAGGCACATGAAAAAATGTTCATCATCTTTAGCAATCAGGGAGATTCAAATCGAAACCACATTGAGACACCACCTTACACCAGTTAGAACGGCCAAAATTAACAAGACAGTAAACAACAAGTGTTGGAGGGGATGTGGAGAAAGGGGAATCCTCTTACACTGTTGGTGGGAAAGCATGTTGGTGCAGCCACTTTGGAAAACAGTGTGGAGATTCCTTAAGAAATTAAAAATAGAGCTTCCCTGTGACCCTGCAATTGCACTACTGGGTATTTACCCCAAAGATACAGATGTAGTGAAAAGGAGGGCCATCTGTACCCCAATGTTCATAGCAGCAATGGCAGCAGTTGCCAAACTGTGGAAAGAACCAAGATGCCCTTCAACAGATGAATGGATAAAGAAGATATGGTCCATATATGATCCATATATACAGTGGAGTATTATGCCTCCATCAGAAAGGATGAATACCCAACTTTTGCAGCAACATGGGTGGGACTGGACGAGATTATGCTGAGTGAAATAAGTCAAGCAGAGAGTCAGTTATCATATGGTTGCACTTACTTGTGGAGCATAAGGAACAACACAGAGGACATTGGGAGATGGAGAGGAGAAGTGAGTTAGGGGAAATTGGAGGGAGAGACAAACTATGAGAGACTGTGGACTCTGAGAAACAAACTGAGGGTTTTGGAGGGAGGTGGTGGGGGGTTGGCTGAGCCTGGTGGTGGGTATTATGAAGTGCATGTATTGCATGGAGCACTGGGTATGGTGCATAAAAAATGACTTTTGGAACCCTGAAAAAAAATAAAATTTTTTTAAAAAGCAATTGGAAAATATACTTGAGCATAACTACTATTTCTTGGGTGTCTACTATGTGACAAGCCTGTTCTAAATGTTTTCAAGTGTCAATTTATCTTCACAACATCATCATAAGGAAGTTCCTATCATTCACCCAACTTTGCACATGAGAAAACTAATGTATCATGAGATTATAAAATTGCTCAAGGTCTCACTTGAATCTAGACCTACTTGAATCTAGACTGTCTTGCTACAAAGACCACACATTAACTATACTATCACCCTTATAAAATAAATAAAGAACTTAAAGAAATATTTGATGGCTACAGCACCCATGAGCTTTTCCTAGTAAATAAAAATGAAAACCAAAAAGATAAAATTCAGCCTAAAGCTAACAAAATAATAGGTGCCGCCTTGCAAAGCAATGTAGTACAACTGACAGAACATGTTAAGTAATTGTGCTGTGATTCTCATACTGTGGGCTAATGTCCATGTATAATCAGTAACAAAATGAAACCGATGCTTTGAAGAACATCACTGGAGTATTTGCACCTTTTTCCTCACCATGGGTAAGGGGAGAAAATATTCACTTTCAGCTCAAGCCAATTGAAAAGGACTTCAATAAATAAATTGGAAAAAAAAATAAAAAATAAATGAGATCTTAAACCTTTGAAAAAAAAAAAGAAAAAAGAAAAGGACTTCAAAAGATCCAATGAGAGTTTTATATTTGTCTTTTGAAGTTTGGGGAAATAAGGGATTGGTCTCTGATATGTGCTTAAGAAAACTAAAAGCAAGAGGCTAGGATCTCAATCTGGGGCCAGGGCAAAGGCAAAGAGACCAAATTATTTTGCAGAGTAAGCCATGTTTTGAAATAAAGAACACGTGATTTTTCTGGTGCAATGACTCAAAAAACAGTATGGAGGTTCCTCAAAAGTTAAAAATATAACTACCCTATAATCCAGCAATCACGTTACTGGGTGATTACCCAAAGAATACAAAAACACTAATTCAAAGGGATACATGCACCCCTATGTTTATAGTAGCATTATTTACAATAACTAAGATATGGAAGCAGCCCAAGTGTCCATCAATTGATGAATAGATAAAGAAAATGTGGTATATATCTATAATAGAATGTTATTCAGCCATAGAAAAGAATGAAATCTTGCCATTTTCAGCAACATGGATGGAGCTAGAGAATATTGTGCTAAGTGAAATAAGTCAGTCAGAGAAAAGACAAACACTATATGATCTCACTCATGTAGAATTTAAGAAACAAAACAAATGAATAAAGAAGGGGAGAGAAAGAGAACAAAACAAGAGACAGACTTAACTATGGAAAACAAACTGATGGTTACCAGAGGGGAGGTGGGTGGGGGGATGGGTTAAATAGATTAAAAAAACACATTGTTATCATGAGCACCAGTGATATATGGAAGTGTTGAATCACTATATTGTATACCTCAAAGTACTACGACACCATATGTTAACTCTACTGGAATTAAAATTAAGACCTTAAAAAAGAAAGAATATGATTTTTTTTCCCCATACAGTGAGAAGACCCTTAGAAGGGAATCAGACAGGAGTTAAGATTGGGAATGAAGCTCAGAGAGCTGATTATTTCAATGACAGGGACATTTTGTTATTGAAAGAAGATAGCTCTCGTGATTAAAAATGACTGCAATCTCCATATAGTGGGCATAAATGCCAGGAATGGGATGGGGAAGCTGCTTTCCATTTTACAGATTCATCAAATTGTACTCCAATCCAAAACAGTTACACAGGGGTGGACTGTGGGAAGCTTTGAGGATCCAGGACAAAGCAAGACTCATGTGCAAACAGAAATTTGCCTAGGAATAGGTGAAAGGGTATAAAAATTGGTTGGAAAATCACACTGGTTGATATATTTCAGTATTGAGCAGTTCCAAAAACGTACACTTGCAATTCATTCAGAGGGTTTAAAATACAGTAATTACAAAATTAAGCATGGTGTCAGTAATAGTTGACTCTCTTCATTCACGGTTCTGTATTTTTTAATTCACCTACTCACTAAAATTTATTTGTAACCCCAAAAACAATACTTGTTGTGCTTTCACAACAAGATTCATAGACACATAAAAAGGCAAAAACCTGAGTCTCCCAATACACATGACCCCAGGTGAAATCGAACAAGGCAACATTCTGCTTTCTTCAGCTTTCACATTTATAAGAAAGTGTCCTTCTCAGGGTTTATTTAGTGTCATGTTCTCCAAACTTTTTGTGCTTTTTGTTGGTGATTTCATGGTGTGAAATGGCCCCAGACACAATGCCAAAGTGCTGTCTGGTGTTCCTAAGTGTAAGGGCTGTGATATGCCTGACAGAGAAAATACATGTGTTCGATAAAGCTTCATTCAGGCATAAGTTAGAGTGCTGATGGCCACAAGTTCAGTGTTAATGAATCAACAATATATATTAAATAAAATGTCTCTTAAAGTATCCCATGTAAGACAAGGCTATGTACTGATCAGCTGAGGAAAATGTGATTGCATGCGTGTAAGTATAAGGACCCTATATTCCTTTATGAGCAATGGTCAGTATTGGCAGCGACTGCAGATCATAATTATCATAGGTAACAATGATCAACTGAATTTTCTCACTATTTATGAAATATATTTGCCTTTGTGCATAATGTGAATGTGTAGGAAAGGAATCTTGAATCTGGGCTCACTCTCAGCACTTGAGGAAAAGCAATGTGCTTAACAAGGAACATTAAACTCTATCATCCGCTTTTTTTTTCTTAAGATTTTATTTATTTATTGACAGATCACAAGTAGGCAGAGAGGCAGGCAGAGAGAGAGAGGAGGAGCAGAGAGCCCGATGCGGGGCTTGATCCCAGGACCCCAAGAGATCATGACACGAGCAAAAGGCAGAGGCCCCAACCCATTGAGCCACCCAGGTGCCCCTATTATCCGCTTTTGCTCCTGAGCTGCTCTTAATCATAGGAGCTGCTTGTGGTGGAGGTGCCATATTGGAATGCAATCACAACTTCCCCACCAAGAAAAATTAGGACCTATTTAGAGAATAGCCACCCCTGGGTCTGAGGGGAAACTTCTCTAAATAAGCTGGGAGATTAACTATAAACCCTCCTAGCTGTGACCCCTTGGGGACCCTTGGGGACCTTGTAATATAGTTTATTACAGTAAAGGGCATATTAAAACACACCTGCTGTCCCCATTTGCTCACACAAGCCCCATCACACTGGCCTGAGGAGAGGCAATCAGGAATCAGTGACTTACCCCTACTTCTACAGGAGAAAACAGTTTTTATATATAAAAGATCTGCAATCGCTAATATTCAAGCATATGTACTGCAGTGAAGACAGTCTTTACTGTCAGACTACTCTGAATGTGAGTTCCAAATCTAAGTCCCCATACCAAGTCCCAGATCCAAACCCCACTTTCCTCATCTGTTAAAATGGGGGAAATAAAAATTCTCACCTAATTCGATTGTTGTGAATATCAAAAGCAATAGCAAATGTAAAGCTCAGTAAATGTCAAATTTTATTATTAGCCTCTATCCCAAGATCTTTTCAAATCCCATAATAACACTACAGCAAACAATTTGCTCCATGAAACAGTAAAGTGTAACCAAAAAATCTAAGAAATCCCTTCAGGCTCTTAAAGATTCCATCATATGTATGACAGAAGTCATTTAAAAAGCTATTAAAATAAATTTTATCTCTAAAATAAACTCCACCATATATTAATTTTAATTTACTATAACATGTTAACTGTGTATTCATCTGGTTAATTTTTTAGAGACTTTTTTTTAGAGCAGTTTTAGGTTCACAGCAAAATTAACAGCAAAGTGCAGAGATTTTCCATATTATCCTTGTCTCTATACATTATCAACATCCCCCACCACAGTAGTATATCATTAAAATTACTGAACCTACACTGACACATCATAATCACCCAAAATCCATGCTGTATATTAGAGTCCACTCGGTATACATTATGAGTTTGGACAAATCTATCATGATATTTATTCATTACTATAGTACCATACAGAGCATTTTCACAGCCCTAAAAATCCCCTGTGCTCCATCTGTTAACCCCTCCCCATCACCCAACCCTTGGCAATGACTGATTGTTTTACTCTCTCCCTGGTTCTATATTCCAGAATCCTATATAGTTGGAATCACACAGTGTGCAGGATTTCAGGTTTGATTTTTTACTTAGTAATCTACATTTAAGCTTTCTCCATGTCTTTTCATGGCTTGATACCTCATTTCATTTTAGGACTGAATAATTTTCCATTGGCTGGATGTACCATAATTTATTCATACTATTTCAACAGTGACTGCACCAATTAACGTTCCAATTAACAGTGCACAAGGATTCCTTTTTCTCCACATTCTCCCCAACACTTGTTATTTCTTGTCTTTTTGATTCTAGCCATTCTGACAGATAAAGTGATATTTCATTATGGTTTTGATTTGCATTTCCCTGATTATTAGTGATGTTGATCACCTTTTCATGTGTCTATTGGTTAATTGTATATCTTCTTTGGAAAAACATATATTCAAATCCTTTGCCCATTTTTTAATCAAACTGCTTTTTGGTGCTAAATTGTCTAAATTCTTTGTATAAAATACATATTAAACCCTTTCCAGATGTATCATTTGCAAATATCTTCTCTCAATCAGCACATTGCCTTTTCATTTTGTTGATCATTTTCTTTGCTGTGCAAAAGCTTTTTATTTTGGTGTAGCCCTAATATTTTTTAAAGATTTTATTTATTTGAGAGTGAAAGAGAACATGAGAGGGGAGAAGGTCAGAGGGAGAGGCAGACTCCCCACAGAGCTGGGGGCCTGATGTGGGACTCAATCCGTGACTTCGGGATTATGACCTGAGCCGAAGGCAGTCACTCAACCAACTGAGCCACCCAGACTCCCTAGTCCTAGTAATTTATTTTTTCTTTTGTTTCCCTTGCCTCAGAAGACCTATCTAGAAAAATGTTGCTAAGGCCAATATTTTCTTCCAGGAGTTTTATGGTTTCAGGTCTCACATTTAGGTGTTTAATCCACTTTATTTTTGTGTATGGTGTAAGAAAGTGGTCCAGTTTCATTCTTTTGCATGCAGCTGTCCAGTTTCATTGTCTTTTTCAAAGCAGAAGTTTCTTTCTTGGATCATGTCTTTGGTATTGTATCTAAATTAATGAACTTTTTATAGTTCTTCAAAATGTATTTAAAATCTGAAAATAAGCCCACAGTGAGATACAAATGTTGGGCAGTTGAGTTAGACATTCACTAAGGAAGTAGAGAAATTTAGGACACGGACGCCTGGGGGCTCAGTTGGTTAAGCAGTTGCCTTCAGCTCAGGTCATGATCCCAGGGTCCTGGGATCGAGTCACACTTTGGGCTCCCTGCTCAGCAGAGAGCCTGCTTCTCTCTCTCCCTCTGCTCTGCCTACTTGTACTCTCTATCTCTGTGTCAAATAAATAAAAAGCCTTAAAAAAAATACAGCAAATAGGACAAAAAATACTCTCCATCACTGTCCCATCATTGCATGCCAGAGACAGGGCATAGCTTGGGCTGGGTAGCTCGCTTGCTCAGAGGGGGCAGCTGAGAGCTAGCAGCAAGCAACACTGCTTACAGTCAGGGGAATAATCAACTTGAGGGTCAGGGAACTACTCACCATACTATCCCAGAAGTAATTCTTCTTGATACATTGTTTGATTTGTCCCATTCTTTAAAGTGATAAATTTCCAGCTGTTACAAATTCTAGTCTCAAGTGTGAAGACAACTCGAAAAAGGTAATCATAGGAGAAAATAATGGCAAATACTTGAAAGCTGTTGATAAATCTACCTTTTAGAGCTTATATGTATCGAAATCACTTAAAATAGAAAAAATTGAACAATTTGTGTTTATGGAACCACGATTGTTTATTATAAGTAGAGTAATTTAATCAAAAAGATTTTTCTGTCAGGCACCATAAATTATTACATTTTTCAACAACACTGGAAGAATCTAGCATGTCACCACATTGCTATTACCCTGTAAAAAATGGCAGTTAACCTGAGAAGCAGATAGTAGGTGGTCCAAGCCGAGGCTTTAAGAACATAGACATAGACGATGGCCTTAAAAACACACACCCCATGAGACCTCCTATACAGAGACAGATTATTTCCAATTAAAAAAAATGTCTTTTCTACACTGACGAGCTAATTTATCTGAAATATAAATTTATTAATAAATATTTCTAGAAGAGTAATCATTTAAAATTAGTTTCTCAGTGTTGTTTATTATAGTTTCCGTTCTGACATTTTCTTATTTAAACTAAGGAAAAATATATTTCCTGTATTACAAATACACAAGAAAATAAATACTCTTGTTCTTCAGTGATTAATGATAAAAAGAATGGAGACTACAAAGGGGAAAATGTGACCTGATTTTGAATTTGATTTTGTGAATTAATAACTTGTTGATAGTCTAAATTTGAATTGATTTGAAGACACAATTTTAACATTTCTGTAAATCAAAAAAAGATGAAAATTACATTATGTGATTCATTACTTGGAATGTTCACTGTATATACTCAACTTTTAAATACACCTAGGCTGTGGTAGAGATTGAACTTTTTTTTCTACAGAAGAATATTTATTTTCTACATAGAGGGCTAAAATCAGTATACACACTGCTAAAATAAAAAGCATGTCACAAATATAAAAACTAGGGTGGGTTACAGGGATTGTTGTCTCTATTCTGTGAAATGTAAACAAAGAGATATGTTTACTTATTAGGAATACTAAATCCATAGTTTATAAAACAGATTTCAAAATATAAACCACTGGCTAACTTTAACTTTGAATTAGAGACAACATTGTTTCAAACACACTGACTAGATTATCTCATGTCTTATTTATGTTTTTAGAAAATAAAAGACTTTTTTTGTTTTTATTATTGTTATTTCCTCAGGAGGAAATTCAGCCACCCACACTGACACATAAATGTAACTGACACATGAAGGTCAATATGGAGATTGGCTTCCTGTAAATTAGATTAATCATAATGAATGTCCATCCGTTCACTGTAATATAGTGTTCCATTAAATGGACAGAACACCATTTATATCCATTCTATTGTTACTGCACAATTATAACATTTCAATTAAAAATGCTATCATGAATAATCTTAGATATGCTTCTTGGTACATACATGTGCAATAGTTGCTCTGTAGTCTATGCATAGGAGTAGATTATAATTGTGTGAATATTTAACTATACTAGGTAACACTAAATGTATTACAAGGTGACTGTATTGATTTATACTCTCAAAATTGGTATATAAGAAGTCCACATCCTTCCCAAAATTTTGTATTGTCTCCCTTTTAAATTTTTCAGTCTGGTGGGTATTTCATTATAATTTTAATTTATATTTCCCTAATGACTACTGAGATTGAATATTGTTCCATATGTATTTTGATCACTACTATTTTCTCTTCTATAAAATAAGACAGTCCAATTATACCTTTGAATGTTTAAAATTAAAGTTACAAGACAAAACATTTCCTTTCCTCCTAATAATTATTTGGAGTACACTTCCCACTATAAAAATAAAACAAAAGAAAAACAGAATATTGAATCCTTATTTGTGCACAATCAATACATATTTATTAATGTCCTACTGTGTTCTAGGTGGCCTCTGGAAAAAAAAAAATTCCAGGGTATCAAGTACTACCAGAAATTAACAGATTACTGCTTTTTAAAAAAGTGAACAACTAAAGTTTCCTCAAACCTCCCACCATCTGCCTCAATTCTATCAGGAGAAGAGTTAATCCCTATCTATTTAAACTCCATGGAATTTCACCTAGTATTATAAAACAATGCGTCAACTCAGAAAGAAAAATATGTTAGGGCAGTGAAAACATATGAGATCTATCTTCATTCCACTACTAAGGAAATGAAGAAATGTGTAGAGTGAGTATGGCATAAAACACTCTCCAACCCCACCCCATTCACTGCATCCCCGAAAGGTTTCAACTTGGACTGGACAGCTCACTCATTCAGTGAGTAAACATAACTTCTGAATCACTGTGGCTTACAATCTTCTCCGCAACATTACAAGTCTAACATAGATTATATGAATTAACTCCTAATAATAATAACTGGGTTCATTTATCCTGGAAAAATTTCTTCAGTACCTATCATATGCTAGAAACTATATGCTACACATGGAATAAAAAATGATTAGGAGACAAATTCCCACCTTTAGGGAGATTATAGTTTAATAACAAAAGTTTAACATTTGGCCATGCAAATGAACTATTCTGGTACTAAGACAAGAGTTTATATAGATCTCTGCCCATAGAGGCTCAAACAAATAATTGTAGACTTTTACCTGGTATAAAAAGGCTTCACAGAGAAAGTTGAAAAGTGAATGGGAAGAGATAGGTTCAAGGTAGAGAGAAGAGCATTAGCATAAGCACATGAAACAGTAGCCCAGTCAGAAAAGTACGGATCAGGGATAAATTGGGGCTTATAGCACAATATAGGGTAGAAAGGGGCCAAATAGTAAGAATCTGGGTACAGCATTCTGGAGAATTTGGAAATGTTACATGTATTTACATAGAACAATGCAACAAAGCAACAAAGAGGAAGGAGATTACAGACTCAAAGAGATCATTAAGGGAATTTTTATGAAGGGATTATTTACAGAAATATAGATAGAGTTGAGGGAAGTCTACAGGGGATGAAAGACCAGTAGCTAGAACTGGGGACACGTACAGCAGGAAGTTGTTAATCATGATAGGCCTGATGGTACTTGGGAAAGGAGGGATCCTTAATATCCTGAAAGGGCTGTAGTTGTTGAAAGGGGGTACTACAGCATTTGGTAGAAGGACACAGCCAGCCTGTCTATTTGAGAAGAAAGGATCCAAAGGAATAACAGTCCACAGTCTGCTTCCACCTATTTTTACCTTCTAGCATCTCCCATTGTACTAGATACAACCAGAAAAGATGTCGAGGAAGAGCAGCTGAGAGTTTATAAAGATCATCCTGCTGGCATATAGAGCAGTGTGGAAAAGAATGAAGGACAGTGTGTGCATAAGCATATGTGTGTATCTCACCTACTATGTGCAAAACACTATAATTTATGCACTTTGTGTGCACTACCTCTTTGAGCTTCATAAAAACCTGGGAACTAGATATTTTACCACCTTTTTTTTTTTTAAAGAAACTCAGGTTAGACAAATTATTTATGATCACTTATCCAGCAAGTTGTAAGCCAAGTTTTCAACTCAATACGTTTTGACAAGAATGCTTCTACTCTAAAATATGTTTTCTCCCTTCAACCAAGAGCCAATATCACATGAAATGGTAAATCACTAGAGGCATACTATTAAAACAAAATACATGAAAAAGCTGCTCACTATTCCCACAACTATGTATTCAATACTACTACAATGTATTTTAATGCATTAAGATGATAAAGGAAAAAAATATATATTTCTTTGAAAGCAGATAAATGATCATTATTCCTGGATAGTATCGTGGCACTTAAAAATAATTGAAAGTTAATTTGAAATATGTTGGAAAGAAGATGAGTTCAATAAGGCAGCCAGTCCAAATATATATAAACCTAATTAAATAGTTTTCACATATACTTAATAGTAGTTGGTTAGAAAATACAATGATTTGAAAGTTGCTAAACCAGTAGATCCTAAAAGTTCCCGAAACAAAGAAAAACTCATTTTTTATATCTACTTGAGATGAAAGATATTAGCTAAACTTATTGTGGTTATCACTGCACAATACATGTAAGCCAAGTCATTATGCTATACATCTTAAACCTACACAGAGGCCACTCTTTAACATTTTAGCCATTCTACTAGGTATGTGGTGATATATCATGGTTTTAATTTGCACTTCTCTAATAACTCTGATGTTGATATTTTCATGTACTTACTTGTCATTCATATATATTCTTTGGTGAAATATTTATGCAAATATTTTGCACATTTTAAGAGAAAAATGGGAAAACAGTTGCACAGATATTGAGGTTTCTTCATATTCTGTGAAAAGGCTTTTATTAGATGCATGTTTTGGAAATATTTTCTCAGTTTTGGGCTTATATTTTCATTCTCGTACCAGAGTGTTTCTAAAAGCAGAAATACTTCATTTTTATGAACTCTATTAAATTTTCTTTTATGAATCATGCTTTTGATGCTGTACCAAGGAAGTGTTTAGCAAGAATGTAGAGAAACTGGAATTCTCACAAGCTGATGGTGAGAATGTCTAGTGGCCCAAGAAATTTGGAAAACAATTTGGCAAATTCTTAAAAAGTTTAACACACACTAACCACATGATCAAGATGCTCTACTTCTAGGTGTTTATTTAAGTGAAGGCAAACACCCATACTAAGACTTGTAGATGAATGTTTACGGCAGCTTTGTGTAATAGCTTAAAACAATACAAATGTCCATAAATAGATGAATAGATAAACTGTGGTGTATTCATATAACACATTACGACTCAGGACGAGGGAAAAAAAAAAAGAATGAACTACTGATAAACAAAACAACATGGATAAATCTCCAAATATCTGTGCTAGGTGAAAGAGCCAAACTAAAAAATAGTATGTACTGTGTGATTCCACTTATACAAAATTCCAGGAAATTAACTAATCTATAGTGAAAGAAAGCAGTTAGGTGGTTGCTTGAGGACAGGTTGGGGAAGAAAAAAGGAATACAAAGGTGCACAAGAAAACCCTTGGGAATGATGGATATGTTCATTATTTAATTGTGGTGATGGGCCCCTGTCCCAGCGCCAGCCCATTGCTGCACGCTATACGGTGGGCTCTGAGCGTTGGGAAGCTGGCAGCCTTACGGGCCCAGGACGAAGAGGCACGAGTTTGGGGGATCATGAGCGCGTGGGCGCCAGCGGTGTGCCTAGAGATGCCCTGCAGCGGTATCTGTAGTGGATGGAAGGAAAGTTGAGTCCTTTAACAAAGATATCAAGATACATCCAGGAAGAATCAAAACAACCTTCCTCGCACACACTGAGCATTTATAAGAACTCTCCCATCTTCTTCCACCAGTGTTTCTGTGTTTTTTGTGTTTGTCCTGACAGCATATAAATTTTACACTTGTGGTTCTTTTTGACGAGGTTCTTTCTTTATTTGCATATATTTTTTTTTCTCTTGTCATATACTTGTATCAGTCTTTTTATCTCTTTTTGTTTGTCTACTTCATAAATCTTGCCTTGGGGCCCATCTGGGCAGAACCTTCTTTTTTTCATCTTCCCTTTCTTTCCTGTCTCTCTCTCTCTCTCTTTTTTTCTTTTTCTTCTTTTCTTCTTTTTTTTTTTTTCTTTTTCTTTTTCTTTTCTTTTGTCTCTTGTTTGGGTGGGGAATCCTGATTGCTCAGAAGTGTTCCAGGGTGCACCATGACTGCACCAGAGTTGATAAATCCAGCTACATCTGTTCAGTCTTCTCCCACCAAAATGACTAGAAGGAGGAATGCCCAACAGAAGAAAAATACAGAGGATGGACCTTCTGCAACAGAGCTAACAGCTATCAACATAGACAATATGTCGGAAAGAAAATTCAGGCTAACAATTATCCAGGCAATAGCTAGGTTGGAGAAGGCATGGATGACCAAACAGAATTGATTAGGGCCGAACAGAAAGCGACCAGACAGGATGTTCACAATGTTAGGGCGGAGCTTAAAGCTACCGGGAGGAGGTTCACAATGCTCTCAATGAGTTCCAATCTAATCTAAACTCTCTCAAAGCTAGGGTAACTGAGACAGAAGATAGAATTAGTGATCTGGAAGACAAACAGATAGAGAGAAAGGATCAGGAGGAAGCCTGGAACAAACAGCTTAGAAACCACGAAAACAGAATCAGGGAAATAAATGATGCCATGAAGCGTTCCAACGTCAGAATTATTGGAATCCCTGAAGGGGAGGAGAAAGAAAGAATTCTAGAAGATATAGTGGAACAAGTCCTTCATGAGAATTTTCCCAATCTCGCGAATGAAACCAGCGTTCATGTACTAGAGGCTGAAAGATCTCCACCCAAGATTATACATTCCAAAAAAACATCACGACACCTGATAGTCAAATTGAGGAATTATAATTGTAGGTATAATCTCTTGAAAGCCGCCAGGGCAAAGAGGCTCCTTACTTACAGAGGGAAGCCCATCAGATTAACGTCAGACCTATCCACAGAGACATGGCAAGCCAGAAGAGGCTGGCAAGATATATTCAGGGCACTAAATGAGAAGAACATGCAGCCAAGAATACATTATCCAGCAAGACTGACATTCAAAATGGATGGAGAGATAAAGAGTTTTCAAGACCGGCAAGGCTTAAAAGACTATGCAACCACCAAGCCGACACTGCAGGAAATATTAAGGGGGGGTTCTATAAAAGAGGAAAAATCCCAAGAATAGCATTGAACAGAAATATAGAGACAGTCTACAGAAAGAAAGACTTCAAAGGTAACTCGATGGCAATAAAAACGTATCTATCAATAATCACTCTCAATGTAAATAACCTAAATGCACCCACAAAATGGCACAGGGTTGCAGATTGGATAAAACGACAGGACCCATCCATATGTTGTCTACAAGAGACCCATTTTGAACCTAAAGATACACGTAGACTGAAAGTGAAGGGATGGAGAAGCATCTTTCATGCCAATGGGCCTCAAAAGAAGGCTGAGGTAGCGATCCTCATATCAGATAAATTAGACTTCAAACTAAAGACTGTAGTCAGAGATACAGAAGGACACTACATAATCCTTAAAGAGACCTAACAATTGTAAATATCTATGCTCCTAATATGGGAGAAGCCAATTACTTAAGAAAACTGTTAATCAAGAAAAAGAGTCATATTGATATGAATACACTAATTGTAGGAGATTTTAACACGCCTCTTTCAGAATTAGACAGATCATCGAAGCAGAAAATCAATGAAGAAACAAGAGCATTGAATGACACATTGGACCAGATGGACCTCATAGATATATACAGAACATTCCACCCTAAAACAACAGAATACTCATTCTTCTCAGGTGCACATGGAACCTTCTCCAGAATAGACCACATACTGGGTCACAAATCAGGACTCAACTGATACCAAAAGACTGAGATTATTCCCTGTATATTCTCAGATCACAATGCTTTGAAACTGGAGCTCAATCACAAGGAAAAGTTCAGAAGGAACTCAAACACCTGGAAGCTAAAGACTACCGTGCTTAAGAATGCTTGGATCAACCAGGAGATCAAAGAAGAACTGAAACAATTCATGGAAACTAATGAGAATGAAGACACTTCGGTCCAAAACCTATGGGATATGGCAAAGGCGGTCCTCAGGGGAAAATACATAGCCATCCAAGCCTCCCTCAAAAAAACTGGAAAATCTAGAACACACCAGCTGTCTCTACACCTTAAAGAACTGGAGAATCAACAACAAATCAAACCAACTCCACACATAAGAAGGGAAATCATCAAGATTAGAGCTGAGATCAATGAGGTAGAAACCAGAGATACAGTAGAACGTATCAATGAAACTAGAAGCTGGTTTTTTGAAAGAATCAATAAGATCGATAAACCATTGGCCACACTAATCCAAAAGAAAAGAGAGAAAGCCCAAATTCATAAAATTATGAATGAAAAGGGAGAGATCACAACTAACACCAAGGTAGTAGAAACAATCATCAGAAGTTATTATCAACAGTTATATGCCAAAAAGCTTAGCAACCTAGATGAAATGGATGCATTCCTGGAAAAATATAAACTACCAACATTGAACCAGGAAGAAATCGACAACCTGAATAGACCGATATCTAATAACGAGATTGAATCAGTGATCAAAAACCTTCCAAAAAACAAGAGCCCAGGACCTGATGGATTCCCTGGGGAATTCTACCAAACTTTCAAAGAAGAAATAACACCTATTCTCCTGAAGCTGTTTCAAAAAATTGAAGCAGAAGGAAAACTTCCGGACTCTTTCTATGAAGCCAGCATTACCCTGATCCCCAAACCAGACAAAGACCCTACCAAAAAGGAGAATTTCAGACCAATATCACTGATGAATATGGATGCTAAGATTCTCAACAAGATCCTAGCCAACAGGATCCAACAGCACATTAAAAAGATTATCCACCATGATCAGGTGGGATTCATCCCTGGGCTACAAGGATGGTTCAACATTCGCAAATCAATCAATGTGATACAACAAATATGAGAAGAGAGAAGAACCACATGGTCCTCTCAATTGATGCAGAAAAAGCATTTGACAAAATCCAACATCCGTTCCTGATTAAAACGCTTCAAAGTATAGGGATAGAGGGAACATTCCTGAACCTCATCAAATCTATCTATGAAAGACCCACAGCAAATATCATCCTCAATGGGAAAAAGCTTGCAGCCTTCCCATTGAGATCAGGAACAAGACAAGGATGCCCACTTTCACCACTCTTGTTCAACATAGTATTAGAACTCCTAGCAACAGCAATCAGACAACAGAGAGAAATAAAAGGTATCCAAATTGGTAATGAAGAAGTCAAACTCTCTCTCTTCGCAGATGACATGATTCTTTATATGGAAAACCCAAAAGACTCCACCCCCAAACTACTAGAACTCATACAGCAATTCAGCAACGTGGCAGGATACAAAGTCAATGTGCAGAAATCAGTGGCTTTCTTATACACTAACAATGAAAATACAGAAAGGGAAATTAGAGAATCGATTCCATTTACTATAGCACCAAGAACCATAAGATACCTGGGTATAAACCTAACCAAAGAGGTAAAGGATCTGTACTGGAGGAACTACAGAACACTCATGAAAGAAATTGAAGAAGGCACAAATGGATGGAAGACCATTCCATGCTCTTGGATCGGAAGAATAAACATTGTTAAAATGTCTATACTGCCTAGAGCAATCTATACTTTTAATGCCATTCTGATCAAAATTCCACCGGCATTCTTCAAAGAGCTGGAGCAAATAATCCTAAAATTTGTATGGAATCAGAAGAGACACCGAATCACTAAGGAAATGTTGAAAAACAAAAATAAAGCTGGCGGCATCACCTTACCTGATTTCAAGCTTTATTACAAAGCTGTGATCACCAAGACAGCATGGTACTGGCATAAAAACAGACACATAGACCAGTGGAACAGAGTAGAGAGCCCAGATATGGACCCTCAACTCTATGGTCAATTAATCTTCGACAAAACAGGAAAAAATATACAGTGGAAAAATGACAGTCTCTTCAATAACTGGTGCTGGGAAAACTGGACAGCTATATGTAGAAGAATGAAACTCGACCATTCTCTTACGCCGTACACAAAGGTCAACTCAAAATGGATAAAATACCTCAACGTGAGACAGGAATCCATCAGAATCCTAGAGGAGAACATAGGCGGTAATCTCTTCGATATCAGCCACAGCAACTTCTTTCAAGATACGTCTCCAGAGGCAAAGGAAACAAAAGCAAAAATAAACTTTTGGGACTTCATCAAAATCAAAAGCTTCTGCACAGCAAAGGAAACAGTCAAAAAAACAAAGAGGCAACCCACGGAACGGGAGAAGATATTGCAAATGACAGTACAGATAAAAGGTTGATATCCAGGATCTATAATGAACTCCTCAAACTCAACACACACGAAACAGGCAAACATATCAAAAAATGGGCAGAAGATATGAACAGAAACTTCTCCCATCAAGACATACAAATGGCTATCAGACACATGAAAAAATGTTCATCATCGCTAGCCCTCAGGGAGATTCAAATTAAAACCACATTGAGATATCACCTTACACCAGTTAGAATGGCCAAAATTAACAAAACAGGAAACAACATGTGTTGGAGAGGATGTGGAGAAAGGGGAACCCTCTTCCACTGTTGGTGGGAATGCAAGTTGGTGCAGGCTCTTTGGAGAACTGTGTGGAGATTCCTCAAGAAATTAAAAATAGAGCTTCCCTATGACCCTGCAATTGCACTCCTGGGTATTTACCCCAAAGATACAGATGTCATATAAAGAAGGGCCATCTGTACCCCAATGTTTATAGCAGCAATGGCCACGGTCGCCAAACTATGGAAAGAACCAAGGTGCCCTTCAACGGATGAATGGATAAGGAAGATGTGGTCCATATACACTATGGAGTATTATGCCTCCATCAGAAAGGATGAATACCCAACTTTTGTATCAACATAGATGGAACTGGAAGAGATTATGCTGAGTGAAATAAGTCAAGCAGAGAGAGTCAATTATCATATGGTTTCACTTATTTGTGGAGCATAACAAATATCATGAAGGACAAGGGGTGTTAGAGAGGAGAAGGGAGTTGGGGTAAAGTGGAAGGGGAGGTGAACCACAAGAGACTATGGACTCTGAAAAAGAATCTGAGGGGTTTGAAGTGGTGGGGGGGTGGGAGGTTGGGGTACTAGGTGGTGGGTATTATAGAGGGCACGGATTGCATGGAGCACTGGGTGTGGTGAAAAAATAATGAATACTGTTTTTCTAAAAATAAATAAATTGAAAAAAAATTGTGGTGATGGTTTCATAGATGTATACATGTGTCAAGACATATCAAATAGTGTAATTTAAAATGTGCATTTTATTTATTGTATGTAAATAATGCTTCAATAAAGCTATTAATAAGATATGCTGTATATCTTCATTTGACAGTTGTCAAAATCTAGCATGACCTGCAAATATATATTGGAGAAATATATATGTTGGACAAAATCCTTTTTCTATTTAAAGATTTTATTCTTCATTTGACAGAGACAGCAAGAGAGGGAACACAAGCAGAGTGAGTGGGAGAGGGAGAGGAGGCTCCCCTTTGAGCAAGGAGCCTGATGCAGGGCTCGATCCCAGGACCCTGGGATCATAACCTGAGTCGAAGGCAGACGCTTAATGACTGAGCCACCCAGGCGCCCCACAAAATCCTTTTTTGAAGCATTTATTCTCCATTCTATAAATGGTACTATGTCTATATTATATCTATAATACATAGAAACCTCTTTATATCAACAATATATCATTAAAGCACAATAGAAAACATGGGTAAAGACTATGATCAGTTAGCTCACACCAACACAAATAAATACAAATAGCCAATAAATGGATGAAGAAAAATTCAGCTCAAAAAGGAAGCAAAGAGGGGAGGAGTCAAGATGGCGGAGAAGTAGCAGGCTGAGACTACCTCAGCTAGCAGGAGATCAGCTAGAGAGCTTATCTAAAGATTGCAAACACCTGCAAATCCATCAGCAGATCGAAGAGAAGAAGAACAGCAGTTCTAGAAACAGAAAAACAACCACTTTCTGAAAGGTAGGACTGGTGGAGAAGTGAATCCAAAGCGACGGGAAGATAGACCCCGGGGGGAGGGGCCGGCTCCCGGCAAGTGGCGGAGCAGCGGAGCACAAAATCAGGACTTTTAAAAGTCTGTTCCACTGAGGGACATCGCTCCGGAGGCTAAACCGGGGCGAAGCCCACTCGGGGTCGGCGTGACCTCAGGTCCTGCAGGGTCACAGAAGGATCGGGGGTGTCTGAGTGTTGCAGAGCTTGCGGATATTGGAGCGGGAAAGCCAGCTACAGAGACAGAGCCGACAGTAAGCTCGCAGCTCGGAGTTGCCTTGAACCGGTCGCAAGCTCGGTGAGCTCGGAGCGCGGCCAGAGGTTAGGCAGACAGGAGTTACTAGGAGCTGTTCGCTGAGGGTGCACTGGGGAGCGGGGCCCCGGGCTCTCGGCTCCTCCGGGCCGGAGACCAGGAGGCCGCCGTTTGTATTCCCGTCCTCCAGAACTCTACAGAAAGCGCTCAGGGAACAAAAGCTCCTGAAAGCAAAGCCGAGCGGATCACTCAGCCCGGCCCCTGGTAAGGACGGTGCAATTCCGCCTGGGGCAAAGACACTTGAGAATCACTACAACAGGCCCCTCCCCCAGAAGATCAACAAGAAATCCAGGCAAGACCAAGTTCACCTACCAAGGAGTGCAGTTTCAATACCAAGGAGAGCAGCAGAATTCCAGAAGAGGAGAAAACAAACCACGGAACTCATGGCTTTCTCCCTGTGATTTTTTAGTCTTGCAGTTAATTTAATTTTTTTCTTTTTCATTTTTTTTCTCTTCTTCTGCCAGAATTTTTTTTAACTTTTACCCTTTTCTTTTTTAACGTTTTTTAACTAGTTTATCTAATATATATATATTTTTTTCTTTTTTATACTTTTCTTTATTCATTTTCTTTTTTTAATTCTTTTTTTCTTTCTTTATTTTTGAACCTCTTTTTATCCCCAAATCAGAAGAGATCCCAATCTCTTCAATCTTTTTTTTAATTGTTTTTTAAATTCTTGATTGAATTTTTAATTCAATCTCTTTTTTTTAATTCTTTTTTTTTCTTTTTTTCCTTTCTTTCTTTTTGAACCTCTTTTTATCCCAAATCAGAAGAGATCCCAACCAGAAGAGATTGGGAGATCCCAATCTGAGGAGATCCCTCACCCAATCGTGAGGGGGGATTTTTCCCCCCTCACGATTTGGGATCTCTTCTGATTTGGTTAAAGCATATTTTCCTGGGATTGTTGCCACCCTTTTAGTATTTTACTTGCTCCTTCATATACTCTTAGCTGGACAAAATGACAAGGCGGAAAAATTCACAACAAAAAAAAAGAACAAGAGGCAGTACTGAAGGCTAGGGACCTAATCAATACAGACATTGGTAATATGTCAGATCTAGAGTTCAAAATGACAATTCTCAAGGTTCTAGCCGGGCTTGAAAAAGGCATGGAAGATATTAGAGAAACCCTCTCCAGAGATATAAAAGCCCTTTCTGGAGAAATAAAAGAACTAAAATCTAACCAAGTTGAAATCAAAAAAGCTATTAATGAGGTTCAATCAAAAATGGAGGCTCTCACTGCTAGTATAAATGAGGCAGAAGAAAGAATTAGCGATATAGAAGACCAAATGACAGAGAATAAAGCAGCTGAGCAAAAGAGGGACAAACAGCTACTGGACCATGAGGGGAGAATTCGAGAGATAAGTGACACCATAAGATGAAACAACATTAGAATAATTGGGATTCCAGAAGAAGAAGAAAGAGAGAGGGGAGCAGAAGGTATACTGGAGAGAATTATTGGGGAGAATTTCCCCAATATGGCAAAGGGAACGAGCATCAAAATTCAGGAGGTTCAGAGAACACCCCTCAAAATCAATAAGAATAGGCCCACACCCCGTCACCTAATAGTAAAATTTACAAGCCTAGTGACAAAGAGAAAATCCTGAAAGCAGCCCGGGAAAAGAAGTCTGTAACATACAATGGTAAAAGTATTAGATTGGCAGCTGACTTATCCACAGAGACCTGGCAGGCCAGAAAGAGCTGGCATGATATTTTCAGAGCACTAAACGAGAAAAACATGCAGCCAAGAATACTATATCCAGCTAGGCTATCATTGAAAATAGAAGGAGAGATTAAAAGCTTCCAGGACAAACAAAAACTGAAAGAATTTGCAAACACCAAACCAGCTCTACAGGAAATACTGAAAGGGGTCCTCTAAGCAAAGAGAGAGCCTACAAGTGGTAGATCAGAAAGAAACAGAGACAATATACAGTAACAATCACCTTACAGGCAATACAATGGCACTAAAATCATATCTCTCAATAGTTACTCTGAATGTTAATGGGCTAAATGCCCCAGTCAAAAGACACAGGGTATCAGAATGGATAAAAAAACAAAACCCATCTATATGTTGCCTCCAAGAAACTCATTTTAAACCCGAAGACACCTCCAGACTTAAAGTGAGGGAGTGGAAAAGAATTTACCATGCTAATGGACATCAGAAAAAAGCAGGAGTGGCATTCCTTATATCAGATCAATTAGATTTTAAGCCAAAGACTATAATAAGAAATGAGGAAGGACACTATATCATACTCAAAGGGTCTGTCCAACAAGAAAATCTAACAATTTTAAATATCTATGCCCCCAATGTGGGAGCAGCCAACTATATAAACCAATTAATAACAAAATCAAAGAAACACATCAACAATAATACCATAATAGTAGGGGACTTTAACACTCCCCTCACTGAAATGGACAGATCATGCAAGCAAAAAATCAACAGGGAAATAAAGGCCTTAAATGATACACTGGATGAGATGGACATCACAGATATATTCAGAACATTTCATCCCAAAGCAACAGAATACACATTCTTCTCTAGTGCACATGGAACATTCTCCAGAATAGATCACATCCTCGGTCCTAAATCAGGACTCAACCGGTATCAGAAGATTGGGATCATTCCCTGCATATTTTCAGACCACAATGCTCTGAAGCTAGAACTCAACCACAAGAGGAAGTTTGGAAAGAACCCAAATACATGGAGACTAAACAGCATTCTTCTAAAGAATGAATGGGTCAACCGGGAAATTAAAGAAGAATTGAAAAAAAATCATGGAAACAAATGATAATGAAAATACAACGGTTCAAAATCTGTGGGACACAACAAAGGCAGTCCTGAGAGGAAAATATATAGCGGTACAAGCTTTTCTCAAGAAACAAGAAAGGTCTCAGGTACACAACCTAACCCTACACCTAAAGGAGCTGGAGAAAGAACAAGAAAGAAACCCTAAGCCCAGCAGGAGAAGAGAAATCATAAAGATCAGAGCAGAAATCAATGAAATAGAAACCAAAAAAACTGGTTCTTTGAAAGAATTAATAAAATTGATAAACCCCTGGCCATACTTATCAAAAAGAAAAGAGAAAGAACCCAAATAAATAAAATCATGAATGAAAGAGGAGAGATCACAACTAACACCAAAGAAATACAAACTATTATAAGAACATACTATGAGCAACTCTATGCCAACAAATTTGACAATCTGGAAGAAATGGATGCATTCCTAGAAACATATAAACTACCAAAATTGAACCAGGAAGAAATAGAAAGCCTGAACAGACCCATAACCAGTAAGGAGATTGAAACAGTCATTAAAAATCTCCAAACAAACAAAAGCCCAGGGCCAGACGGCTTCCCAGGGGAATTCTACCAAACATTTAAAGAAGAACTAATTCCTATTCTCCTGAAACTGTTCCAAAAAATAGAAATGGAAGGAAAACTCGCAAACTCATTTTATGAGGCCAGCATCACCTTGATCCCAAAACCAGACAAGGTTCCCATCAAAAAAGAGAGCTATAGGGGCGCCTGGGTTGCTCAGTGGGTTAAGCCACTCCCTTCGGCTCAGGTCATGATCTCAGGGTCCTGGGATCGAGTCCCGCATTGCACTCTCTGCTCAGCAGGGAGCCTGCTTCCCTCTCTCTCTGCCTGCCTCTCCATCTACTTGTGATTTCTCTCTGTCAAATAAATAAATAAAATCTTAAAAAAAAAAAGAGAGAGAGAGAGAGCTATAGACCAATATCCTTGATGAACACAGACACAAAAATTCTCACCAAAATACTAGCCAATAGGATTCAACAGTACATTAAAAGGATTATTCACCACGACCAAGTGGGATTTATCCCAGGGCTGCAAGGTTGGTTCAACATCCGCAAATCAATCAATGTGATACAACACATCAATAAAAGAAAGAACAAGAACCATATGATACTCTCAATAGATGCTGAAAAAGCATTTGACAAAGTACAGCATCCCTTCCTGATCAAAACCCTTCAAAGTGTAGGGATAGAGGGCACATACCTCAATATCATCAAAGCCATCTATGAAAAACCTACTGCAAATATCATTCTCAATGGAGAAAAACTGAAAGCTTTTCCACTAAGGTCAGGAACACGGCAGGGATGTCCATTATCACCACTGCTATTCAACATAGTACTAGAAGTCCTAGCCTCAGCAATCAGACAACAAAAGGAAATTAAAGGCATCCAAATCAGCAAAGAAGTCAAATTATCACTCTTTGCAGATGATATGATACTCTATGTGGAAAACCCAAAAGACTCCACTCCAAAACTGCTAGAACTTGTACAGGAATTCAGTAAAGTGTCAGGATATAACATCAATGCACAGAAATCAGTTGCATTTCTCTACACCAACAACAAGACAGAAGAAAGAGAAATTAAGGAGTCAATCCCATTTACAATTGCACCCCAAACCATAAGATGCCTAGGAATAAACCTAACCAAAGAGGCTAAGAATCTATACTCAGAAAACTATAAAGTACTCATGAAAGAAATTGAGGAAGACACAAAGAAATGGAAAAATGTTCCATGCTCCTGGATTGGAAGAATAAATATTGTGAAAATGTCTATGCTACCTAAAGCAATCTACACATTTAATGCAATTCCTATCAAAGTACCATCCATCTTTTTCAAAGAAATGGAACAAATAATTTTAAAATTTATATGGAACCAGAAAAGACCTCAAATAGCCAAAGGGATATTGAAAAAGAAAGCCCAAGTTGGTGGCATCACAATTCCGGACTCCAAGCTTTATTACAAAGCTGTCATCATCAAGACAGCATGGTACTGGCACAAAAACAGACACATAGACCAATGGAACAGAATAGAGAGCCCAGAAATAGACCCTCAACTCTATGGTCAACTAATCTTTGACAAGGCAGGAAAGAATGTCCAATGGAAAAAAGACAGCCTCTTTAATAAATGGTGTTGGGAAAATTGGACAGCCACGTGCAGAAAAATGAAATTGGACCATTTCCTTACACCACACACAAAAATAAACTCAAAATGGATTAAGGACCTCAATGTGAGAAAGGAATCCATCCAAATCCTTGAGGAGAACACAGGCAGCAACCTCTTCGACCTCAGCCGCAGCAACATCTTCCTAGGAACATCGCCAAAAGCAAGGGAAGCAAAAGCAAAAATGAACTTTTGGGATTTCATCAAGATCAAAAGCTTTTGCACAGCAAAGGAAACAGTGAACAAAATCAAAAGACAACTGACAGAATGGGAGAAGATATTTGCAAACGACATATCAGATAAAGGACTAGTGTCCAAAATCTATAAAGAACTTAGCAAACTCAACACCCAAAGAACAAATAATCCAATCAAGAAATGGGCAGAGGACATGAACAGACGTTTCTGCAAAGAAGACATCCAGATGGCCAACAGACATATGAAAAAGTGCTCCATATCACTCGGCATCAGGGAAATACAAATCAAAACCACAATGAGATATCACCTCACACCAGTCAGAATGGCTAAAATCAACAGGTCAGGATATGACAGATGCTGGCGAGGATGCGGAGAAAGGGGAACCCTCCTACACTGTTGGTGGGAATGCAAGCTGGTGCAACCACTCTGGGGAAACAGCATGGAGGTTCCTCAAAATGTTGAAAATAGAACTGCCCTATGACCCAACAATTTCACTACTGGGTATTTACCCTAAAGATACAAACGTAGTGATCCAAAGGGGCATGTGCAGCCGAATGTTTATAGCAGCAATGTCTACAATAGCCAAACTATGGAAAGAACCTAGATGTCCATCAACAGATGAATGGATCAAGAAGACGTGGTATATATACACAATGGAATACTATGCAGCTATCAAAAGAAACGAAATCTTGCCATTTGCGACAACATGGATGGAACTAGAGCGTATCATGCTTAGCGAAATAAGTCAAGCGGAGAAAGACAACTATCATATGATCTCCCTGATATGAGGAAGTGGTGATGCAACATGGGGGCTTAAGTGGGTAGGAGAAGAATCCATGAAACAAGATGGGATAGGGAGGGAGACAAACCATAAGTGACTCTTAATCTCACGAAACAAACTGTGGGTTGCTGGGGGGAGGGCGGTTGGGAGAAGGGGGGTAGGGTTATGGACATTGGGGAGGGTGTGCTTTTGGGTAAATTGGAAGGGGAGGTGAACCATGAGAGACTATGGACTCTGAAAAACAATCTGAGGGGTTTGAAGTGGCGGGGGGGTGGGAGGTTGGGGTACCAGGTGGTGGGTATTATAGAGGGCACAGCTTGCATGGAGCACTGGGTGTGGTGAAAAAATAATGAATACTGTTTTTCTGAAAATAAATAAATTGGAAAAAAAATACAAAAAAAAAGGAAGCAAAGATATTCAAATTAAAATAATTATGTTACATCTTTTGTCATTGTTTTATGAAACTGAATTTTTTTAAAGTGAATGTTCCTTGCTAGGGGCAATATAAGTTAGTTCATTCTTTCCAAAAATAAATGTGGCTAAAAATATCAAGAGTACTTATATTATCTGGACTCTTTTATATACATATCCTATTTGAAGGAAAACATAAATAACCAGAAATTTAATAATTTTTCTTAACTCAAAAACCAGGTTCTATTACTTTCAAATAAGAATTCTAAATGCGAAAAAATTGAAAACCAATAGGAGTTAAGTCTAAAATTATTAGATTTGTAATATCGAGTAGCAAATAGTAGAGAAGTAATGTGTGAAAATTTTAGCCACAATAATTACCTTTAAACATACAGAAAATAAATGTTTCAAAGAAAACTTTTTGCCAAGCCAGGCCTGTTGAAAGAGCATTGAACCATATGCTGATGGAATAACTTGCTGTACAGCAAACCCAGTGTAATGGCTCATTTTGAAACTAAACTCCATGCAGACCATGAGATAGGAGGTAGAGTCTCAAATCCACTGAGAACCATAAGTGAAAGTTGCAAGCACATTACAGAATACTTAACCACACTCTCTTTAGCCAAATCAAGGTATGTGAAAGCCACAGACTTACCAGGTCAACCCTGAATATTAAGGAAACCAATTAAACCACTGTTTTGCAAGAATAAGTGTTTAATGGATGAGACAGGAGAAATAAGGAATCATGTTTCAAGCTTTTAAAGACCACCAAATAGTTTATTACCTCTCTGCGATTAAACCCAAAATTTGACATTTAGACAACAGTGATCATGCAGACCTACAATCTACTAGAAACAATCAAATCTTTCAAAGAGTTTCTAGATATAGTACTACTTGCGCCTAGACTTGATTTCCTAAGTCTCTCCAAATAGATAACAAATCCCAGAGTACAAAAGCATTCTGCACATACATATAATGCACAATTTTATACATAGAAAACTAAGACATCTCGCTTGGTAAAGTTAGAACTAACTTTCAAGATGACTTTGTGAGTAAGTAATTACATTAAGAAAGCAAGTAATGTCCCTTGTAAAGCCATATATAAAATTTTTAAGAAAAACTTGCATTTTTGCAGTAATTTAAGAGAACAATTGTTACAAGAAATATTTTTAAAGTCCTTATATCCTATTGTCTTATTATATCTATAATATAACACATAATTAAAAAAGCCATTAGTCATTCCATTCTGATCTCTCTGTATACAATCTCTGCTTTCTATTACACTTACAAATCTAATATAATATAAAGTACTTACACCAAATACTTAGTAAAATATTTCCATAAAAAAAAATTCTAACTTGAAGTACAAAATGAAATAATCACCCAAGGCAAGAAGTCACAGCTTTGACATTCATATCTATGTTAAATAATATACATTTTATTATGGATATAGTGTTTGTGTCATCCACAAATTCATATGCTAAAATCCTAAACCTCAAAGTTATAGTGTTAGGATGTGGGCCCTTTAGGAGATGAGTAGGTGATGAGAGTGGACGAGAGGTGACGAGAGTGTCTGTGATACTGTCATTTCTAAGAAATATAAATTTGGCCATCTGAGTATATATAAATCTGGTCTGAGTATATATCCATAGTTCCTGGCTCACAGCTCCCAAAACCCTTGGAATTTTCTTAGTGTTAATATTGACAAAGGTGCCTCTAGTTATTAAGGAGGTGACTTTTGGACCCACCTGAGAATGAGGGCTGGTTAACAAACCAACTACATGATTAAAAAGTTGGAACTTTCATTCCACACACACGCCCCGTACTCCCATCCCTTCCATCCAGGGAGGGAGAGGGCATGGAGATAGACTCAATCACCAGCGGCCAATGATTTTAACAGTCATTACTTTGTAATGAAACCTCCAGAAAATCAAAAAGAACAGGGTCTGGAGAACTTCCAAGTTGGCGAACAAGAGGAGATTTGGGGAGAATGGTGGCACACCCTGAGAGGGCATAGAAACTTCACACCCTTCCCATACACCTTGTCCTATGCACCTCTTTTGTCTGGTGTTTCCTGTTCTATCTTTTTATAATAACTGATCAGGTAAGTAGCATGCTTCTCTGAGTTCTGTGAACCATTCTACCAAATTAATCAAACCCAAAAATGGAGTCATAGAAATCTGTGATTTCTAGTCAGTTGGTTAGAAGGGCAGGTAATTGTGGGGCTTATTAGGGATGGGGAGATGCAGTTTTGTAGGAGTGAACACTAAACCTAATGCTTTGTCTGGAGAGTGTCAGAATTGAGTTGAATTCTTGAACACCTTGCTGGTTGGTGTGGGAACCCCCATAGCTCTACACATTGGAAACTGAGTCTCAGAATACCTAACTTAGTACTCTTAAAAAGAGACCCCAAAGAACTCGAACTCCTTCCTTCATGTGAGGACACCGCAAAACAGCCATCTATGAACCAAGAAGAGGGACCTCATCAGACACAGAATCTGCCTTGATCTTAGATTTTCCAGTCTCCAGAATTGTAAGAAATAGATTTCTATTGTTTAAGCCATAGTCTATTGTATTTTTGTTATAGCAACCCAAATGAACTAAGACATCTGCATAGTGGAAAAAACATTTTGCAAGAAACATTGCAATAGAAGATATTTGCTTATTTCCAAATAATAGGATAGCATAAAAATACAACTTTTTTTAAAGTACTAGTTAATTTGTGACCAAATACTAGTTTCTGAAACTTCAGTATGAAAATATTACTGGCAAATTTGTAAACTAATATAAATATATGATAGTTAATAGGCATTATTTATTAAAAAACTAAGAAATTTGCATATTCTTTCTTGAAGAAATAAAAAATGGAATGCATTGTTATTCTGACATATTAGGAATCCTTTTATATTCAAATGTAGCAAGCACATAGTAAAATCTTTTGTATGAGAGCCTATCAAGATACGTAAAATCTAAGATCGTTTGGCAAAGGGAAGATTGACTTCTACAATGTACCACATAGGACAGATTAAGTAATATGGATGGAATTTACATTTTTAACTCTATTTAGGCTTCACAACAATGATCCTATGAGGTTAATCATTGTGCCCATTTTATTTTATTCTTTAAATTTAATTTTAATTCCAGTATATTAGTTTAACATAAGTGTACATTAGTTTCAAGTGTGCAATATAGTGATTGAACAGTTCCATACATTACCCACTGCTCATCGCAACAAGTGCACTTCTTAATCTAATTGTATCCATGTTATAGATGAGTAAAAGTTTTCCCAAGATCATACAACCAGTAATTAGAGGAGTCCAGTTTGTAGTTTCAGACTACAAACTTCAGGGGTTTCACAATATGTGTATTCCAATGTGACCTTGACTTTTACCCTGATAGACTAAGATTCAGTGCCTTACTCTTCTATTATATCAATCTACTGTCAAGGAGTCTTTAATTTCTGTCTTTTGCTAATCATCTCTTAAACACAAATAACTTTCTTTAGTTAATTCCAATCTTATATCCTAAATGACTGTTTTCTGTCAAAAATTTAAATTACTTGTAATATTCACATCATTCTTTATTAACCTATATTCCATGTCAGTTTTTATCCAAATTCTGTATTTTTAACAGAATTAACCCCCACAAAGTATTTTTCTCTCATCAGCATACAGCCTTAAAATATAGTTTAAGATTATAATTTCTCATCTTATATGCCATTTCACTGGAAAACAACAGTTTAGGAACCATATTGTATTTGGATTTTAAGCAGCCTGAATCTAAAAAAGCAAAAACCCTCATGTCCTTCCAGGGAGCAATTGCTCTGAGTCATTCCTGAGAAGGGCTTTGCATCACTGCTCCACTGAAACATAATGATCTTCTGATGCCTCATTCCCTCAAAGGAAGCATCTTTAATTGGAGAAAGTAGGAGAAAACACAATTGGGCCAAGTTTCCTCAGAGGATCTTAAACTGCTTTTCACAGCTCATTTATAAGTTTGTCTCTTCTCCTACCCTTTCCATGACCCTCACAAATATACATGCATGTCACTTTTCTTTTCAGAAATTAGTCATTTATAAAGAAACCCATTACTCTTACCAAAGCAATCCATAATTGAATTTTATTTTTTTTTCCAATTTATTTATTTTCAGAAAAACAGTATTCATTATTTTTTCACCACACCCAGTGCTCCATGCAAGCCGTGCCCTCTATAATACCCACCACCTGGTACCCCAACCTCCCACCCCCCCGCCACTTCAAACCCCTCAGATTGTTTTTCAGAGTCCATAGTCTCTCATGGTTCATCTCCCCTTCCAATTTACCCAAAAGCACATACCCTCCCCAATGTCCATAACCCTACCCTCCTTCTCCCAACCCCCCTCCCCCCAGCAACCCACAGTTTGTTTCGTGAGATTAAGAGTCACTTATGGTTTGTCTCCCTCCCTATCCATAACTGAATTTTAAAAGCTGGTCACTGTTACAGGCAGTGTAATCAAATACAAACATGTGAGAGTATTAGATCATTTGTCCAGGATACTGACTGTTAGTGGTCAAATTGAGCAAAGAAACTGATGTGCTTCCAGGACTATCAACTGAAAACTGCTCATATCTTGGGGCACCTGGGTGGCTCAGTAGGTTAAGCTTCTGCCTTTGGCTCAGGTCATGATCTCAGGGTCCTGGGATGGAGACCTGCTTCGGGCTCTTGGCTCAGCAGGGAGCCCGCTTCACCCTCTCCCTCTGCCTGCCTTTCTGCCTACTTGTGATCTCTGTCTGTCAAATAAATAAATAAAATCTTTAAAAAAAAAAAAAAGAAAAGAAAACTTGTGTCTTAAAAAAAATAAATAAAATCAAGTTCTATATGTCAAACCAAACTCCCTAACACAGAATTCAGGCTACAGTCATCTCTCACCAAGACCAATTCTATACAGCCTCCTAAGGTCACCCTAAATCTCCTACACTCACAGTCAGCTCTCCACACGCGACATATTACTATTCACAATGCGTCACTCCCATTTTGTCAGTTACATCAAGATTAAAAACCTACAATGGCCTACAGGACTCTAGGTAATGATCTGATTCCCAGCTACCTCCAAAGTCTCATTTCTACCTTTTCCCTTCACTCATGCATTTTCATAGTACTGGCCTCCTTGTTAAAATTTTCTTTTTCAATTTACAAAACATGTTGCCATCCTGGGCTCTTGCATTGCCTGGAATGCACTTCTCCAAGATACTTGATTGTCTAGCTCTTATTTCATGAAATTATCTAATCAATGTCACCTTTCAAAAAAGATTTTCTGATCATTTTCATCATACCCTATCCCCCAATTCTGCATTAGTTTTCTTCCTAGCATTTATCACTCACAGACATACTAATACGTTTATTATCTCTCTGTCTCTCACATTAGAATATAAGCTCCCATGAGGGCAAAGATATTGTGTGTTCACCCGTCAAGTCCCAATACCAAGAACATTGCCAGAAACAAAATATTAAATCAGTAAATTTACTTATAAATTAAAATTCTAAGTCATGTTTTAGTTCATAACTTTTGATGTTTATTCATAATCCATCTCCCCCTCCTTCTAAAGTAGTTTCTCTTTTGAAATGCTATCCCTTTAGAAAGGCTATCCCTTACCAATTGAATATAAACTCAGTAAAACTATCAATAAAAGTGCACTGCCCCTTCAGTATTTATCCAAGGGGTGGGTACAAAAACAAATTACAACAATCGGACTTCTTATCCCTGAACTACAGTGTGAACCTAAAAACTCCCAATCAAAAATACTTGTAGCTGAATGAGTCCAGTGTTGTATATTTTTTTTAAGATTTTCTTTATTTATTTGTGTGTGAGAGAAAGAGAGCACAAGCTGGGGGAGGGATAGAGGGAAAGGAACAAGAAGACTCCCCACTGAGTAAAGGAGCCCACTAGGAGGCTCAATCCCAGGACTTCAAGGTCATGACCTGAGCCAAAGACAGACACTTAATTGACTGAGCCACCAGGTGCCCCACGTCCGGTGTTGCATCTTGAGGAGACATTCAGAGGTGCTCTAGCTCATATCATCTCCAGTATCTCGTAGTTCTTCTATTTGGGGAGCTACCCAATATTCTTCTATAGGTTTCCTGTCTTTCCCCCATCTTTTGTTTGTTTGTTTGTTTGTTTTAACCAGAATCGATTTCTGTTGGTTAAAATCCAAAACCTTAACTAATAAACATTAAAGGCTTATATTCAATCCAATACACCTTAAAACAAAAAATTTAACAGAAAGTCTCCCAACTCTTTTTTCTATCTCTCATCTTTCCCTCTCAGTCTGTTCTTCACACACACTTCCTAATTACACAGCATCTTTTAGTTACTCAAACCCCCACCTTGCTGAAGACATCTCCCAGACTTGCCATTTCTAATGATTTTAATGTTTCAAAATCATTTATCCTTCCTCTCACACAGCACTGTTTACTCAAAGCTGCTGAATTAAAATGGAAGGTAAGTAACCAATATGATTAAACCAAATCTCACCAAGTTACCAATAAGCAACAGCTGCTTCCTTTTGAGAGAGAGAGAGAGTGTGTGTGTGAGCATGTGTATGGGGGATGGTGTTTAAGAGGAGCAGAGAGAGAGAGAGAGGGAGAGAAAGAATCCTCAAGCAGCCTCCACACTCAGAATAAAAAGCCCAATAAGAGGCTTGATTCCAACCCCCCAAGATCATGATCCCAGCCAAAATCACAAGTCAGATGCTCAGCCAATAGAGCCACCCAGGTACCCCTAAGCAACAGCTTTTTAATCTTCCCATGCATATTTGCATTTCTTTAAAAAGAGGCTACTATTACTCAAAATTTATTTGTTAAAATTTTAGTCAGGATAACAAACTGAAGAATTTTAGAAAGTAGATAGCGACTTTTAAAAATGTGTTAAATCACATCAGGAAGGAAGCCCATCAATCTAATCATGGTGCAGTTAGAGATAAAGTGGGCTACAGAGGTGACAACTTATCCATCAATAAACAGAATTTTAGTTAAAATACTTTATCTGAGTACATAAAGCACACAGCCCCACTGCATATGTGATTGAGTCACAGAGACTTATGATGTTACTAAATATGGCTAACATAATCCTAAGACCCTCCACTCATCCCCCCTACCTGAGTTTTTAGGGATGGGGGCAAAACCAACATTAATTTCTAACCAATATAATATGACAAAGGTGATGGGATATACATGTCCTTGATTAGGTTATATAAAAATTCATCTTAGCAGAGTAGGAGAAAGAGAGAATCTCCCTTGCTGGCTTTTGAATATGTAAGCTTCCATGTTGTGGGAAGGTCTGAGGGATGGTAATGAATTACCATCAAGGATCTGCAGGTCTTTAGGAAATGAAATGGGTGCCTATCTGAGAGGCAGGAAGGAAGTAGAGACCTCAGCCCTACAACTACAAGGAGCAAATTCTGCCAACACTTATGAGCTTGGAAGAGGACCTCATGCTCCAGAAAGGAATGTAGCTCCACAAACACCTTAATTGAAACCTTGTGAGAGTTGCTGGAGTTGGGGGGTGGGGGTGGTAGAATGGACGGGGTGGCTGGGTGATGGACATTGGGGAGGATATGTGTTGTATGTGTTGTGGAGAGTGCTATGTATTGTGTAAGGCTGATGAATCACAGACCTGTACCACTGAAACAAGTATGCCATTATATGTTAATAAAAAAAAGAAACCTTTTGAGATATGAGCAGAGGCCCCAACTAAGCCTTGCCCATAAAGATGATAAATGGATGTTGTTTTAAGTCACTATGTTTATGATAATCTGTTATACAGTAATGGAAAACGAATACACTAGTGCACCAAGAAGACAAGAGGATAAAAACATATCTGCAGAAGAATAAATATAGATTATGGACTAAGCACATGCACTGCTCTTTTACTGACTAGTTTATTATATCGACTTCAAAGCACTAATATGAGGATGAATCAGAATTTTTATGTATAAAAATTAAAGCCTTTGTGAACATTAAACATAAAAGTGAGTTCCCCTCTCATATACTCTGCCCTTGTAACTCAGTGAGTGACACAGTCCCACCCATTGGCAACTGTCAAGACCTGCTACCTTAATTTGAAAAGTCATACGTTGCCAATTCTGAGCCACTGCAAGTAGGAGCTTGGAGTACTTCAAGATCTCCTCTACCTACCCACACATTCTCTCACATGTGAGTGAGGGAGTGGGTTCTGGAAATTGCCACTCTCCCAACATCTACTGTGTAGGGTATTTGTAGTTTTATTAAGTGGACTTCATGGAGGTCCACTTAAGGATGCGGCGGTAGATTCTTTGTCTATTCCATCTTGTGTTTGGATAGCCTTCTACCATAGCTCCTGCTCAGTCTTGCTAACATAGTACTGGGTTTTTATCTATTTCTAATTTCTATCCTACCTTCAGCCTACATTTACTTCTTAGGATTTTAACACCTTGCCAGAGAACCGTGTCACTTGAGCTCCTCCTGCATTTTAGACAGAACCTATGTCATCTGGGAAGTGCCACTTTGTTATTTTCAGAAAGACAGAGATTACCCCCCTGAAAATCCTACAGCCCAGCACAATCTGATATCAGCAGTGAGTGATTCACAGGTTTCCAGACACTTAAAATATTTAATCAATGCAATTTTTGTCAACGTTATGTTTTTTTTTTAATTTTTTATTTTTTATAAACATATATTTTTATCCCCAGGGGTACAGGTCTGTGAATTGCCAGGTTTACACACTTCACAGCACTCACCAAAGCACATACCCTCCCCAACGTCCATAACCCGACCCCCTTCTCCCAACCCCCCTCCCCCCAGCAACCCTCAGTTTGTTTTGTGAGATTAAGAGTCACTTATGGTTTGTCTTTCTCCCAGTCCCATCTTGTTTCATTTATTCTTCTCCTACCCACTTAAGCCCCCATGTTGCATCACCACTTCCTCAACATTATGTTTTAATGGAATGCAAATGGCTATAGCTCCAGTAACTTTCAGTGCTTTAGTAATTTTCCACCAAAGTATATTTTTAGCATAATCACTGAACTCATTCTCATTAAATTTTCTATTTCTGCAGCTTACCAGTTTAATTATACCCCTGTATGACAGGTGGTTATGATTTCCTTCTCTATAATTCCCTCACAACTCCCTTCTTATAAGGGGTCTAGTATTTGCTGTGTTTATTTCATTGATGTTCTAAGTAAAAGTATCAGAAATCTGACTATTCTCGAAAAACCTGGAAGTTCTGACCATATTTTCTCAAATTTGCAGTGTTAATTTTTTTTTTTCAGGTGGGCTCCACGCTGGGCATGAATTCAGGACCATGAGATCAAAACCTGAGCTGAAATCAAGAGTCAGCCATTTAACTGACTGAGCCACCCAGGTGCCCCTGCAATGACAATTTTGAAGAAGAGTGCTTCTAGTATAGAATTCTTAGTGTATTCCACCAAACATAAATGCCAGATTTTTGGTTTCTCATTCCATGCTACTGGTTTTTATTTTGGGCACAATTCTAGTCTTGACACTTTCTCTTCATTTTATTCTATTATCACAGTTTCTTCTCGTCTCATTTCAACTTTAATTTTACTTACAAATGCAATACCAACCCTGGAAACCAGCCTCCACCTAAATTTAAGCCCTCCTTTCTCCTTCTCCTCCTCTTCCTTCAGGAAGGTGTCCCAATCATAGTACAATGTCTTCCAAGAAATTAAAAAGAATATGAGGTTAGTTTATCTTAAAGCCTCTGTGATGGGGAAGATAGTTTAAATGCTGTGAAGAGATGACAAGTAACCATAAGCTGATGAAATCTTAAACATAATTTTGATTTAACACAATCAGTAAAAACACCTATTTTGCTTGCAACATAAAATTAAAATGTGCCACAGTTGGATATATTACCAATGTATCCATGATATGCCATGAAGATGGAATTGATGAAGACTCCATTCATCTAGAAACAGTCTTCAGTATTTCTACCTCTCCTGAATCAATCACTAATGGTAGAATACAATTAAAGCACACTTACCCAAAAGCAGCTAACTTAAAAAAAAAAAAGTAGAACTATTCAAAACTATTATTCAACTACAAGAAGTAATATATTAAAAATACTTACAATTTCTTTAAAATATCCAGGAATTCTACAATCTCTTCTTCAAATTTTTTGGGCTCATATAAAGTAAGACCACCACGTGCTATTTTAACATGAATAGCTATATTGTGAGAATCATCACGTTTTGGGGGTTCATATTCTACTGTCTCTTCGATAGATTTTCTGGACAAAGGAACATAACAGATTATGGTGTTGCATATTGTACAAAATGGTTGACATGAACTCTTTTACTGTCAAGACTACAAAGGCACTGTTGTAAGATAATTTGGCATTTTAATAGTGTATGCTTTTTCAATGCCTTACTTTTTTCCCCCAATCATCAGCAGTACAGTTAAATACATCATTGTTAAGCCTCAACACTGACATACATAAAATATTTGCTACATACAGAACTTGGTTATATATATTATAACTGTCTTAAGTGATTGTAATATGTTTTGTAACTAAGTGTACATACTTTAAGGAAATATTTGAAGTCAATGGTTAACATCCTTGTCTTTATAGCTATATACTTGTTTTTTGGTGTAAACTTAATACCAACAATAAAAGTGCTTTTTAAAAACTTTTGTTTCCAACTGGTAAATTATGAACATCTTGGAAAGCAGCCATTTTTCTTTATTCTTATGCTACAGTATTTCATACATCCAAGTCCCCAGGAGATGTATAATTGAATGACCATTCTCCATTCATTTTTTTAGCTCCACGCATTCCTATCAAAAAGTCACTAAAAACCCTAAGAGCAAAAACTAACAAATGCTGTCTAACCTTAAGAAAAAAACAATGTGTAGGAGATGATAAAAGCCAAAATTATCATAGATTACTGACCTGTATTATATACAAGAGAATATAAAAATCATACTTAAATATAAGATAAACATTAATTGGAATAATAATAACAGTAAATAATCACATTAACGTCTAATGCATACTTGAGTTTTTATGTTAGCTGTTTTGCTAAACATTATATATACATATCAATATTAACTATGTGAAATAAGCAATATTACCCCTTATTGATATGATAAGGAAATTTCAGTTTCAAGGGTTTATATAATTTCTCTTACCACTCATAACTAGTAGAGCTAGAGTTTCTTTAATATCTCTAAAGTTTGCAGATATTAAAATATCAGTAGTAAAACTTACTTACTTGATGTATACAGAAATGAGATAGCCTAGCATAACTTACAAAGATAAAATTAAAAGCCAAAATCCGTTTCTCTTCCATTCCTTGTACAGAAACTCAACTATTCCTCCAGACCTGGAACACCACTTAAAACTCTATCCCTAGTTACTCCTATAAATAGTATGCACAGTAAAACTCAACAATGATAAGAATTCAGGTACAAAGCAATTGGCATTCCTCCACCCAGCCTGGATGCTAAAATGCAAATAGAATGAAGTTTTTATATTCTGGAGAAGAGAGGTCCCTGGACTGGAGGAAAAGTAGGAGGTAGATATGGCCGACTTTGTGGCAGGAATGTGGGAAGTGAGTCTCCATTGGACTTAGTATTCTTCCAGTCCAAGTTCATCTTATTTGTCCAAGTCACATGACTCCTAATTTCCTACTTTGTGTTGGAAATCTCAAGGCAGCCACAGGATTCACAATAGTCCCCAGTGACATTTAAGCTTCTTAAAATTAACCAGGAGCTACTAAACCGACAAAAGCAATAGGAACAAATCGGTGGCCATACACATTAATTGATTAATTGATTAAATTGTGCTCTATGCTCTTCAGGAAATAGTAGAAAATTATCCTCACCATTATATAGTACAACTAGTAATAATGCAATATATATGATCTAAAAAAATCAGTCATACAATGCAAAAATCATTTCATGAGAAGTTAATAAATTGTACAAGAAGACAAGACTAATGAGAGTATGGAAGGTCACAGGCGTTATTCAGCTCTTCTTCTGGAGAGCTATATTGGTGATCTCAGACTTCTGCATCTCTCTATATTCCATGATAACCTGTACCTTTAACTTTTTTAAGCAAAGTTTAATATGGAATAAAATCTCTGATACTCATGGGTTTAACTTGAAAACTGAATCCTTTGTGTTATTCTCAGGCCTCTAAAGATTTTTTTCATAAAGTCTTAGTCATTATATGCTAAGATTGTGCCAAGATACGCAATATTTGTATAACTATGTTGTGTGTGTGTGTGTATGTGTGTGTGTGTAAAATACAACGCTTCTGTATCTAATGTGTTTAGGATTTTTTTACCCTCTAATCTAATTTGACAATTCATTGGGATTGTACACAAAGATTTGTCCCTTTTTCCTCAATGATTAGCTGCTTTACTGGTCTTTTTTCAATTGATCATCTTAAGGATTCTTCAGGCATTAGACTAAAAAGGTATATATAAAACTAATTAGAAAGAAACATACTACTTTAAGTGGATGTATTTTTTTTAATTGATAATCAATGAGCTAAGGATCCACCTCAAGAAGTGAGAAAAAAAGAGCAAGGTATATCCAAAATAAGTAGAAGTATACAATAAAGAAAGAAAAATATCTCTTAAAGCAGAGTAATAAACAATACCAAAACTTGGTTATTTAAAAATCTAATAAACTTGGAAAAATCAGATCTACTGCACTTAGCAAAAAATTGTTCAAGAACAAAAAGAGAGAAAGTAGAAATAAATATCAGGAATGAAAAAGGAGATTTCATCACAGATCTCAGATATAAAATTATCATATTATGGATAATTTCACACCAATAAATCTGAAAGTTTAGAATGAGATAAATCACTGTAAAAGTGCAAATTACCAAACTGATACAAGAAATATAAATTTTTAATTTTTCTAAATATTTTAAAGAATATAACTAATAAGGGGCACCTGGGTGACTCAGTCGTTAAGTGTCTGCCCTTGGCTTAGGTCATGATCCCCAGGTCCTGGGATTGAGCCCCATACCCTGCTCAGTGGAAAACCTACTTCTCCCTCTCCAACCCCCACTGCTTGTGTTCCCCTCTCTCACTGTGTGTCTCTCTCTGTCAAATAAATAAACAAACCCTTAAAAAAAAAAGAATATAACTAATAAGTAAAACTCTTTCTGCAAAGAAACTCCTGGTCAAAATGGTCTTAATGATGAATTCAAACATTTTTTTTTTAAGATTTTATTTATTTATTTATTTGACAGAGAGAGACATAGCGAGAGAGAGAACACAAGGAGGGAGAGTGGAAGAGGGAGAAAGCAGGCTTCTACTGAGCAGGGAGCCTGATGTGGAGCTCGATCTCAGGACTCTGGGATCATGACCCAAGCCAAAGGCAGATGCTTAACAACTGAGCCACCTGGTGCTCCAGAACTCTTAATAAATAAATAAAGCCAAACAATTTTAGAAAATACAAAAGACAGTTATACTTTCCAGCTAGTTTTAGGAAGCCAACATAGCCTTAATATCAACACCTGGCAAGGATATTACAAGAAAAGAAAATTATAAGCCAATATCACAATATAGATGCAAAAATTCTAAGCAAAATACTAATAAACAGAATCCAGTAATAATTTTAAAAAAAAGTAAAGCATAGCCTACTTGACACTATTCCAGGAATATTATTTCAGGTATATAATCCAATACATTAATGGAATAAGAAAAATTATTATCTAAACACTTCATATGATATAATATTTATGTGTAATATAAAATCCTACAAAACTAGAAGTAATGAACTTTCTTAATATGACAAAATTATTTTAAAAATACAACAAATATTATACTTAAACTAAAACTTAAAAAGCTTTGCCTCTGGAATTAGAAATAAGGCATTTATCCTGCTCTAACCTATTCAATACAATAATGGAGGTCTTGGGCATTAAAATACAAGTAAAAAGTGTAAGAACCAGAATGTATCAGTAAAACTGTTATTTTTTTGTCAGATGACATTATAATTATTAATGACATTATTATTGATGACATGGCATTATCACTATTCTAGAATCTACAAATTTAATAAGAGAACTTAGTGAGGTTGCTAGGAAAAAGTTCATTAGACAAACAATTGTATTTCTGCCTTTATGTTTCTTACTACCTTTTTTTCCCTTAATGTCACTTACTCCATTTTATTGCAATAAAGTCAATGTATACATATTTCAGCAGGGAACACATGATATCATCAGTCATCAGTGAGCATGGTTTCAAAAGTTTCCCCCATTTCCTCACAGGACACATACTTGGCTTATAATGATGGTCATACACCTACTTAAGATAAGGTCCTATCATGTCTTGGAAAGTCCTACCATGATTAGGACTTCACCCATGCAACTTCTGATGCAACATGTAATATTGGCCATCATTGGACAGGGCCAGCCAGGTATCTCCTGGGCAACAAGGTCTCAGGACAGTCTGGCTTAGCCAATATGTTCCTTACTACCCAATGCCAGAAGGCACTAATAGTATAATCAGTGTCTAAATATGTTATTGAAAGCTAATAAAAGTGATATAAAGAATTTATATATGTTGTGAAAAACAATCATAGGGTTCTTATAAGAATGTAAAAATGTAGGAAAAGGTAATGTCTCTCACAGAGAGATTTAAACTGAGACATTCAAGATGAAAAGAGTTAAAAAAAGAATATTCCTTTTTTAAACAAGTACGTACATGGAATTTTCCTGCCGAAGAAATTTCTAAAGATGCTAAATTCGACTCAAAAATCTATTGACCATGTCAAAGAGACATAGACACTATGAGACAGATTAATATCTTCTAGTAATCTTTCCATATTTTTGTAATCATTACACCTAATTATTTCTGAATTAATTTTTACTCAAGGTAAATGATAGGGATGCATGAAATTATCTATAGAATTGGATAGTTACCATAATAAGCCAATAATTAGGCAATTCTATTCATTTCTCTGCTATTAACTTTTTAAAGTTTTGGCATTTTCTCTATTGATTATTAAGTTAAAAAATACATAATACATTGTACTTTTACAAATAACAATAAAACAGTGTTAGTGTACCCACTCAGATCTTTATAAAGTACCTGTGGCACTATACAACTACTTCTCCATGGACAGATGTAGCACTCACTCCAGAGATAACCACTACCCTGAATTTTGTTCCTTGGTCTTCATTATACAGATAAATCAAAAATGTATGCATCCCTTTAAAAACTTAATTTTAATTTTGCATATTTATTTTTGCACTTGATAAAGAAATGAATTCTTAAGCATTATGTAACTCTCTTTTTTGTTGTTATTGTTCAGCACTGTGTTTGTGAGACTTAATGACTATCTTTCACTCATTTTACTGCTATCTAAGATTTCGTTATGTTTATATATCACAAAGGGGATTTTCTATTCCCATTTTCTCATCTGTGGGCAACTGAGATTTTGTTTCCAGGTTTGTTTTGCTTTCTGTTGGTTTGCTTGCTTTATACAAACTTGCCTACCATGACTAGTCTTGTATATACACAACTTTTCCAGGGAATAGACCCAGGATTAGAATGTTTAAGTCATAATGTATGTTCATCCTCAATTATATTAATAATTAGCCAAATTATTTTCTAAAATGGCTAAAACAGTAGTCCAGGTGTAAGTTTCAGTTGCTCTACATTCTCACTGCCACCATATTATTAAATTTTTGATTTTTGTGAATCTAATTGTAAAATATTAATCATGTTTCATGCATTTATTAAGTTATATAGACTATAGGAAATCACTGTTATTTAATTCCTCAGTAACTGTAAAGAGAAAAAATATTATTTTAAAAGATCAAAATATCAAAAAGATCAAAAATCACTAAGATGTGATTTCCCTCTTTTTGCTGTGTTGAAGTTTAATCATGCAAAAATAATGATGGGTAAAACTATTTGCAACTAAGCATGATTCAGAGTAATGAGAGCAAACTATATTAGAAGTCACTGAATTCTTCACCGCCACACACTTGCAATCTTTAAAAAGCCAGAAAAAATATTAATTTTATTAAATCTCAATCCTCTAACCCTGAGTACACTTTTTTGTGATATTCTGTGTGACGAAATGAAAAGAATAAAGAATTTTTGCAGCATTTCAAATGGATTTCTTTTCTCAAAAGTGAGTTATTACCTGATTTGTAAGCTAAACTATCCACTTTTTTCACTGCACTTCATATTTACTTGAAAGAATAGCCAAAAAAAATGATAATAAATGACTTTGATGTTTGGAATATATTTTCTCAAAAATGAGTGAAGTGCAGTTGTCACTTCAAATATACAGTATCTGTCACTTATGATAAAATTCAAGCTTTCAAGTAAAATTTGATTTTTAGAAAACTTGTATCCACGTCTGTAAACTTGACAAATTCCTAACACTTCAGCCTTTTCTGATGATTAGTTATGATATTAAAAACTGTGATCTTCATATATTGCATAAAAATGTCAACATTTTTAAGATCTGTATAACGCAGTGGACCAATGTTTTCTAAATGGCCAGTGCATATTCCACAATCATGCACTAGTAAAATAATAGTTTTGTGCAACATCATAGTTTTTGTAGCTATCAATGTTTTTAAATTGGCCATATTAAAGACCAAAAAAAAAAGGCCTCAATAAATTCAGGTGACTGGGATTTAGCACCACCACCAAGCAAAATAAAATAACATTTAGTATACATTATCTCAGTCAGTCCTCCAACATGACTATAGAGTACATATTATTGTCTCCATTTTAGATGAAGAGACTAAGAGTCAAAGTTTTAGGTAATCTTGTTAAGGCAACACACTTGCCAAATTGCAGAACAACAAACCCAGATGTGAGTAGTCCAAAGGCCATCAGAACAACACATTGCAATCTGTGTATTCTTGTATTATAGGTCTTACAAACTTTTTTAAAAAACCATTTCCCGGGGCACCTGGGTGGCTCAGTGGGTTAGGCATCTGCCTTCAGCTCAGGTCATGATCTCAGGGTCCTGGGATAGAGCCCCGCATCAGGCTTTCTGCTCGGCAGGAGCCTGCTTCCTCCCCTCTCTCTCTGCTTGCCTCTCTGCCTACTTGTGATCTCTCTCTGTGAAATAAATAAATAAAATCTAAAAAAAAAAAAATCATTTCCCCAAATCTGTAACTCCATCCCCCACTTTTCTGTAAATCTTATAAATTTTACTAGGCAGTAGTTAGAGCCAGAGTAAAATATGAGGATTCTCAGATCCTTTTTTTTTTTTAAATAAAGTCAGCCTGACTCATAAAAATACAAATAAATACAGTCACTTTAAGTGTACTATGTATAATCCATTTATTAAGCTTAGCTTAATTATCACTAATTAAGTGATAAAGTGACAAACCAGGGAAATAATTATGGGTAAATGCCATCCCCAAGATACAAGTTCATAAATTGCAAGCTTTGTCTTATGCTGTACAATAGTGCTGACTTTGTCCTACACGTTGCCAAGATATCCAAAGTTACAACTGAGGATTCAAAGGCAAGTTCCATTATGTACTCTTGACAGCAAACATTGGAATCCTGTCATCTCTTATAATATAAGAAAGAATATTTTAAGATTAGACAGAGGTAAGCAATATTTCCCTAGTTTCTACTAAAAAAATGTCTATGCCAAACTCAAAGTCTCCTCTTTTCGTTTCCAAAGAGCAATAGAAAATCCACAGTTAAATGTGAACAGCTGGACTTAACATGTACTCTATGTAATAAAACAGCAATACATTTTCCATAATATATGACAAGCCATATGAAAATGCAAGAAAGTGAGATTATTTCAAAAAGCTTATTTACTTACTAAGGATTGGTTGAAATTAATAAGCTCAGATTCTTAAAGGTGGGATGTCTAAAGACAACCTTTAATCTAACAATATATTAATATATATTTATAAGTGTAATCAAATACCATGCTCTGTCTTCACTTATAACCTAAACTCCCTGTATTCACAATCCAATTCAACAAACATTTGCTAACCTCCAAACCCAAACAAAGAAGCTTTTATTTTGCTCACTCTCTCAGTTCCCAGGTATATATCATTTTAATTTTTCCTTTTTAATCACCCTACTTTTTCCACCCACAGAACATTGCTGAACTGGTAACACACTTGGTGATTACAAATCTATATTATCTAATTTTTACTGATCCTTAATTATTCTCAGCATTCTTAAATTAGCTTTGTTAAGCTCTTACACAGTCCCTTCAGTGGCTTTTATCAAGTTTCTTTTCTAACCCCATTTCCACATTCTATAGAAAATATTGTTTCAGTCCCAAGACTCTCTACCTGACTTCTGTATAGGAATTAATTATTACTGACTGTTGAGAAACAATGATAAAACACAGTGTAACCATTCAGCAATACTGTCACTCACACTAGACTTAATTTATTGAAGAGAAAACTAAAATGCAGAGAAAACGTGTCCAGTAAATTTCTAGAATTTCTATTCCTCTTTTCAAAGTAATCTCTTTGAAGAGATCTCAGCCCCATATGGCTACTTTAAGTAATGAATGAAGCATCTAGTTTTGAAAAATGGAAAGGCCAATTTGGAAGCACAGGGAGGCAAATTTCCTGTCACCAATAGTGCATAATGTGAAAGAAGATCCAAACATTCAACTATAGCCTTTCAAAGCATAGAAAGGACTCCATTTTAATCAAAGATGGCTTTTCCCTGTTAGTTGCATATAACTTTGACGAATGGGATTTATAAGAAAATACATCAACATTTACAATACTCTTCCAGTTGAACTCATAATTACACCATGTCTATTACCTGTCTCTTAACTGATGATATCACATTTTTCCATTATCAGGATATTGGTCAGGAATTTCACGCAATACAAATTATGAAAGCTGGGTTCTACTGGCCTCTTAAAATCTAGATAAAGTCCCATGCAAATCCTCAGAAGTACAAATCTCTCCTTAAGATTTCAACATTTCCCCAGATTGTACTATTTCTTCCTTAAATACTCTTTACTCCATGTCTTATTTATCCAGAAATAAAACCAGCTCTGACTATATTTCCTCAACAAAACTAAACTAAACCAAATATTTAGAGCATTTGTAAGTTTAATAGATTTCATCAAACACCGGGGTTATCCTAGAGAGATGATGTATCACATATAGTACAGCACACTTGAAATTCATAAATCGCGCTTTCTTAAATGTCCTCAATCCAATGCCTAGGATCAATGGTTTCTCTTTACTCTGTACACACTTCTCCATTTCCTCTCTCCTGGATAGCTCCACAGCTCCAAGTTAAAATGTCTCTACCCCATCAGAGTCATTCAACCTTCCTCAGCAGATATTCCCATGTATAATTCTAACCAAAATAATCTAAATCTAACCAAATTGTCTAATGTAGTTAGACAATTCTAACCAAAATGATCAGGAAGGAAGTGTGACAAAAGGGCCTTCCTTTTAGCATAATCAGCCATTCCTCAGTGGCAGTTGTAAACATGGATGGTAGGTTTCTTTAGATTCAGACTTGAAGCTTCCTTCTAACAGTCCACTCTAATGCAGGGAAATCCTACCCCACTTCGCTACGATACTGCCACAGTAAAGGCTTTGATTTGGGCCACAAAAGACATCAGAGCATGGGTGAGGCAACTAGTTAGATTTCTATAAACTTCTCTCCCCTTTCCTTCATAGAATTCTCCAAAAGGTCCAACTATTGCTCTCATGAGCTAGCATGACTGTCCTTTATTTCTCCCTTGCCTTTCCCCCTTTCTTCCTTTCCTTTTTCCCCTTCCTTTTCTCTTTCCTTCTTTCTTTCTTTCTCGTTTCCTTTCCTTTTTCTTCCTTTCTTCTTTCTTCATTCCTTCCTTCCTTCTGTTTTCTTTTTTTCTTTCCTCCTATCTTCTCTACCTGCACCCTCAGCCACCAGCACCCCCATCTTGATATATATGGAAGAAATTGACTAAAGATTTAAAAAATTTTTTTCAACAACTTTCTGGTGGCAACTACTAAACTAGGCAATTAGTATACCAGAAAAATAGCTTCACCAGCATTTATATAATAAACAGTGTGAAGACCACCGCATGCACTTGGGTGTTTTGGTTTTGCTTTGTTTTCTTTTGTTTTTGTCTCAGGAACCATTTATCTTCTCCTAGCCAACTCTTACTTAACCCTGAACTTCAACATCACTTCCTCAAGGATGCTTGCGCTGATCTTCCAGTACATTGTCTGCAATTAACATAAGTACTCTGAGTGGAAACCACCTCCCAATCACCTCTGTCACCTCTGATACTTATATATATATATAAGTATACAAAGAGGTAACTATATATAGTTACCTCTTTGTGCCTGCCAGTGCTACGAAGCCATATCTTCTGAGTACAGACCTCGTGTGACTTGTACTTAAGATACGGTCAGTACTCAGTAGATGTTATTTAAATGAATAAACAAATGATAAAATATTATCGTAAGGTTTCTTCCAGATAATGTAAATTTTTGCTTTTCTTTTTAGAGAAAAATAATACAACAGAATTATGATAGTTTTGACTTTAAAAAGACACAGGAAGCATCTCATTCGATAGACTTCAGAACTTCAGAGAAAATAGGGGGTTTATAATCATAAAAAGGAGAGTTCCATTTGTTCTAATGTTAAATACACATTTTTCAAATACCCTATGTTTAATTACCCTGAGGCCAGATTCAAGCTAGCATGAAATAAGCACTACTTAGATGTAGCTGTAGCACATGGATAATTTTCACAATGTGAGGGAATAAAATAAAGTCCAAATCTCAAAAGAAAACCACAAGCTAAGGAAGTAATTTTGCAGAGATTTTTTTTTTGAGTCAGTCTACCAGAATCCATTTGCTATAGGTTTTCAGTTGCTTCATCTCCAGATACTCACCTTTGCTTTCCAGCATTTTCTGCACTTACAGTTTTAGAGAGAATTTATAATCCATCAAGGTAGTATGTGTACTATACCAAATGGCTGTTTTAAAATGTGTTTGGAAAAAATGTATTTATTACAGAAAAGTTCCACATCATTTTGACCCAGATCAAAGGTACATGTTACTGCTGCTTTTAGATCTAGAAGTAAAATTTTGAGTTTCAATTCAAGCAGCTGAGATATCATAGTCTCTTTAGAATCTGAAGTCCAAACTGAAGCATCAATTCCTTATACAAAACATGCTTTTGACAGCTTTTGGACTAATTAGTAATTTGTCCAACTGAGCATGGCCAGACTTCTGGGCCCATGAGAAGCATCCCGGCAGACCTCTTCTAGTCAGGATGCCTCTAGCATGTTGAAAAAATACTCTTAGTAAAATCCTGGGATTGATAGGCAGGAACCACAATATGGCATGCTACTAAAATCCTTTTACTCTTCCCAAGTCAAATTATTCAGTTGTAAGTTATATAACACAAGCTAAGTTAAAATGGTTTTACTGAATTTTACCATTTTCTGGTTATAAGCCTATCATAATCTGTTATTAGTTATAAACCTGAAACTCCTTCTAAACATAGCAAGTTACTCCTTTTTCTTTGTCCTTATTTGATCCTATGTCTAATGAGAATTAAATTTTTTTAAATAATAGATACTGATTGGACTTCATTAAAATGTCGAGTAAAAATGTATCAAAAAACTCTAAAATGCCACACTCTGCATATTAAGTGCAATGTCTGATTTGATGCTAAATTTGATGAGATGAGTACATTATAACCAAAGCCCATACACAACTTTGTTGTTTAACATTAAAATAAGCCCACAGACAAATGAAAAATGGTTAAAAATGTGGACTAAATTTTCCCAGTATAAAAGTTGCAGCTTATACACTTTTTTTTCATTCTCTAAAAGAAAAAAAAAAAGTATATTGTCTCTAACCTTACTATCCAAAACGGTAAGTCAAAAGATTTATAAAACTCAAATAAGAATACAAGCTTCCTTGTAAATACATGAATTCTTAACCTCCGTTAAAACATTACTTATTTGATAAATATATCTTCAACAAAGATAAACACATTCTGTGATGCTTATTGTTTTCTCAGTTGCTATCACTTCCTTAAACCTCTTTTACTCCAGAAATGAGCTGATATGCAGGTGTACTGATTAAAGTCTATGTCTTTTTGGGGCACCTGGGTGGCTCAGTGGGTTAATAAAAGCCTCTGCCTTCGGCTCAGGTCAGAATCCCAGGGTCCTGGGATCGAGCCCCACATCGGGCTCTCTGCTTAGTGGGGACCCTGCTTCCTCCTCTCTCTCTCTCTCTCTCTGTCTGCCTGCCTTTCTGCCTACTTGTAATCTCTGTCTGTCAAGTAGATGGATAAAATCTTTAAAAAAATAATAAAGTCTATGTCTTTTCTAAGAAATAACAAGTGTTGGTGATGATGTGAAGAAAAAAGAACCCTCATGCACTGTCTATGGGAATAAAAATTGGTACAGCTACTGTGGATAGCAGTATAGTTTCCTCCAAAAATTGAAAATAGAAATACAAGTTAATAATTTCACTAATGGACAGTTACCCAAAAGAAATGAAAACACTAACTAAAAAAGATATTTGCACTCCTGTTTATTGAAGCATTACTTATAACAGACAAGATATAGAAGCAACCCAAAATGTCCATTGATGAATGGATAAAGAAGATGTGGTATATATACAATGGAATATTACTTAGCGATAAGAAAAAGAATGAGATCTTGCCATATGTAACAACATGGATGGCCCCAGAGGGTGTTATGTTAAATGAAATAACTCAGACAGAGAAAGGCAAATACCGTATAAGGAATCTAAAAAATAAAACAAATACATAAACAAATAAAAGCAGAAAGAGACCCATAAATCAAAGAGCAAATTAGTGGTTTCCCGATTGGGAGGGAGGGCAAAATGGGTGAAGGAGAGTGGGGGATACAGGCTTCCAGTTATGGAATGACTAAGGGACAGGGATGATAGGCACAGCCTAGAGCATATAGTCAGTGGTACTATAATACCATTGTATGGTGACAGATGGTAGATACACTTGTGGGCATAGCAAAATGTACAGTTTTGCTGAATCACTGTTTTATACCTGAAACTAATATAATATTGTGTGTCAAGTATATTTTAATTAGGAAGATTTTTTAAGTCTGTCTTTTTTTGTTTAAAAAAGGGTAAGTATTAAACCTATTGAAGTGAAGAATGCAGTGATTTGTTATGTATTATATGTATTAATTCATTATTGTCTTTGTTGGTTAACTCATTTGAAAAGAGGCAGAATTTCTTGACAGTTGGTATAATTCTACATAAAACATCACTGCCTATATCTATAAGTCCATGATAATAATAAGAGTTAGTACAATTAAGAAGTTTGTTCCATGCATAACTCTGAAGGAGGATATTATCTTCTCTTCCTGACTTAAAACAGAGTAGTCGATATTCAGAGACTATCCCAAACTCATGCTGCCACAATTGGGCAAAACAGAAACTCAAATCCAAGTCATTTGGGTGAAAATTCAGTGCTTTTTTAAAATAAATGTTGTCTATTTGATATTCTGTATCTGTGAATCTACCAAAAATTTACCTTCTCTCTACTTAATTCATAAATAAAATAAATTTTAGATAATCATTATAGTTCTGACCAGTCCTTGATCTCATTTTTTCTCTGTATTCACATTTTTTGCTCAGGTAAAACTGTTTCCCTATGTCTCAGCCAGGTCTTCCATTTATTTTCATTAATGTGGCATTGCTCCAAGTGAATTTAATGGTTGTATGAAGCATTTCTTCTACTCTCCTGCTCTTCGATATTTAGCAAATGCCTGCCATCAGGCATTCTCACCAGAGGTTCACAACCAGGCACATGCCATACTTCAAAGTCTTACTATTGTATCTGTCACATGACATTTGTGTTCACATGACATTTATGTTAAATGAATTATAGAGTGTTGAATACAGCAATAATGATAATAGGTAAAAGCTATTGATGAATAGTTTTAGTAGCGTAGGTATTTAGTGTCTGCTAAGATTCATGTTTCCTCATCAATTATATTCTGCCGAAAGGTTCTCTGAATCACCCAAGCTCTAGTCCCACCGTCCAGGCATATATGGGTTTATCACATTACATGAAGGACCAGTGTAAGCTAAGCTTAGAGATTTATAATTTCTTAATATATTTTATGAAATTTTATTTTAATTCAGCTTAAGGTGTTTTTATTGCTACTTTAGAGTAGTTTCTTGCTGGATGAAAAAATAAATGTTTTGTACTATTTAATAGCCACCTACTATACACATTACACATAAAAGCATGATTTTATTTTGAGACATAGATACTGAATTACATCAAATACCTTTATGCACTGATAGATCACACAGTTTCTCCTTGAGCTAATCATATTATAAAGTTATAATAATAGCTTTTCTAATAATGAACCTTCTTTACGCTCATGAGATGAAGCCAATTTAAACATGATGTATAAATCTAATACACTATTGTGCTAAATTTTGTGTATGTTTGCCTATATACTCATAATAAAAATTGGTATTTCTTGTTTATTACTGTAACCACTCCTGTTAAATTTTGATATCAGAGTTATACATACATGGCAAATTCAAAAACTATTTTTTATTTTCAACACTCTAGGAAAATTAAATTGCACAGAAATCACCTTTCCTTGGACATTTGAAAAGAACTTCTAGTGATATCACTTGGGTTATGGGTTTTTAACTTTTGCTTTTGTTCTTTTTTGCTTCAAAAAATACTTTTGAAAAATGCTTTGCACAATTTCTATTTATACCTTAATAATTTTTCAATTTTAATCTTCTTGAATAAATTCAGTAACACAGTTTTTTAGAAAATTAACCAATAAGATCTAGATTATCAAATTAGCCTCAAGCTATATAAGGTATTCTATCATAATTTATAATTTTCTTAGTTTTTCTGTATCATTTCCTGTATTATCTTTCACATTCTTAATAGTATTTTCTTTTATTATGTTTATTATATAGGGCTAGTTGCTTACTTATTTTAATGAAAAAACTAAAGGAGCAACATACATTTATTAGTACTAATTATCATACCATATAATTAAAATTCCTTCAAAACAACTGTGTGAATTTATTCTTTCTTATCAAACTCCATTTGCTTGGGAGTTCCCTAGCACAGAATGCTGGAACCAGATCAAATACTTTCATTATTTGAGTTCCATTTGTTCTTTAATGTGCACACACACCAAGCTTGCTTCCAAAAGAAGATATCATTACCTTTTTCCCTCCAGTTTGAAGAGATTAGGCAGTCTGGGTTTTTTCTGCAGGAATATTTTAGGATATTGCTTTATAAACATAGTGTGAGCTGAGAACACACTGCTAGAACTCCTGTTTTAAAAATATAAAGAGAAAAATAAAAATTTAGATATCATCAGATAATAGTTTCCAAGAGAAAGATTTTTAACTTCAGACATACAACTATTTACCCTAAAAAGCAAATGAAAACCAAACATTCTATGCTTTAAAATTATCCACTATAAAAATTGTCCATAGTGTGCCTCAGTAAGAAATATTTTATGAATATCAGATTTATGGGAATGTCAATGCCAAAAATTTAATTTTAAGTTGAGTCTTCTTAAAATTTTTTTTCTGTAATTGATGAAAGCCTTTACATAAAATATGCCACATAATTAAATTCCTCCAAAATGATTCAAATAGAGTTCACATATACATTACCAAAAAGTATATTTATCTGAATCTTTGCGATGATTTATGAAAATCTCATGCACTGTATTTTTAGGACGGGAATAATGATGTGTTAGAGCAAAAGATCAGCACTTCCCAATCCAGAAGATCACTGGAATCATTGGGATGCTTCTTTTAAGTACAGACTTCTGATCCTTTTCCTGAGGAAACAAGATCTCCAAAGATGGAAGTCAGTGTGGACTTCTCTATTTTAGATATCCTACTCCACAGTGGACCTAAATGGCTCACTTGGTTAAGTGTCTGCCTTCCTCTTAGGTCATGATCCCAGCATCCTGGAATCAAGCCCAGCATCATCTGTCTCTCTGCTCAGTGGGGAGTCTGCTTCTAACTCTTCCTCTGCCTGCCGCTCCCTCTGTTTATGCTTTCTCTTTACCTCTCTTTCTGTCAAATAAATAAATAAATAAATTTCCTTCTCCAGGTGATTCTTAATTGTAGCCAGTTTTGCAATCCATGGCAAATACTAAAAATGCCAATAGCAAGATCCACTGGATATAGTAAATTATCACTCAGTGTCACATAATGACTTATATTTCTGGAAAATGTGCTTCATTCCATTTTTAATTGACAACCACCATGAAAAGTTGGTCAATTGTTTTTAAATGTTAAGCATTCATCTTAACAGCTTTTTTCGATAATTATCAAAAATGATCATACTTAATATGCCAATGAGTTAAGCAAGCTGAAATGGATGCATTCCTAGAAACCTATAAACTTCTAAAACTGAATCAGGAAGAAATTAACAACCTGAATAGACCAATATCTAGTAACCAGATTGAAGCAGTGATCAAAAACCTCCCAAGAAATAAGAGCCCAGGACCTGATGGATTCCCTGGAGAATTCTATCAAACATTCAAAGAAGAAATAATCCCTATTCTTCTGAAGCTATTTCAAAAAAGAGAAACAGAAGGAAAACTTCCCGACTCTTTTTATGAAGCCAGCATTACCCTGATCCCCAACCCAGGCAAAGATTCCACCAAAAAGGAGAATCTCAGACCAATATCCCTGATGAACATGGATGCCAAGATTCTCAACAAGACTAGCTAATAGGATCCAATAGTACATTTAAAAAATTACCACGGGGCACCTGGGTGGCTCAGTGGGTTAAACCTCTGCCTTCAGCTCAGGTCATGATCTCAGGGTCCTGGGATTGAGCTTTGCATTGGGCTCTCTGCTCAGCAGGGAGCCTGCTTCCTCCTCTCTCTCTGCCTGCCTCTCTGCCTACTTGTGATCTCTGTCTCTCAAATAAATAAATAAAATCTTTAAAAAAAATTACCTACACGATCAGGTGGGATTTATCCATGGGACACAAAGGTGGTTCAACATTCTCAAATCAATCAATGTGACAGAACAAATCAATAAGAGAAGACAGAAGAACCACATGGTCCTCTCAATTGATGCAGAAAAAGCTTTTGACAAGATACAGCACCCATTCCTGATTAAAATCCTTCAAAGTATAGGGATAGAGGGAACATTCCTCAACTTCATAAAATCTATCTATGAAAAACCCACAGCAAATATCATCCTCAATGGGGAAAAGCTGACAGCCTTCCCTTTGATACCAGGAACACGACAAGGATGTCCACTCTTGCCACTGTTGTTCAACACAGTACTAGAAGTCCTAGCAACAGCAATCAGACAAAAAAGAAATAAAAGGTATTCAAATTGGCAAAAAAGAAGTCAAACTCTCAGTCTTGGCAGATGACATGATACTTTATATGGAAAACCCAAAAGACTCCACCCCCAAACTACTTGAACCATATAGCAATTCAGTAATGTGGCAGGATACAAAATCAATGTACAGAAATTTGTTGCTTTCTTATACACTAACAATGAAAATATAGAAAGGGAAATTAGAGAATCAATTCCATTTACTATAGCACCAAGAACCATAAGATACCTGGGAATAAACCTCACCAAAGAGTAAAGGATCTATACTCGAGAAACTCCAGAACACTCATGAAGGAAATTGAAAAAGACAGAAAAAGATGGAAGAGTATTCTATGCTCATGGATCAGAAAATAAACATTGTTATAATGTCTATACTGCCTAGAGAAATTGATACTTTCAATGCCATCCCAATCAAAATCCCACAGGTATTTTTCAAAGAGCTGGAACAAACAATCCTAAAATTTGTATGGAACCAGAAGGTTCCCGAGTTGCTAAGGAAATGTTGAGAAAGAAGAACAAAATTGGGGGCATCATGTTGCCTGATTTTAAGCTTTACTACAAAGCAGTGATCACCAAGACAGTGTAGTACTGGCACAAAAACAGACACATAGACCAGTGGAACAGAGCAGAGAGCCCAGATATGGACCCTCAACTTTATGGTCCATAATCTTTGACAAAGCAGGAAAAAAATATACAGTGGAAAAAAGACAGTCTCTTCAATAAATGGTGCTTAGAAAATGGGATAGCAATATGTATAAGAATGAAACTCAACCATTCTCTGACACCATACATAAAGATAAACATGAAATGGATAAAAAACCTCAACATGAGGCTGGGATCTATCAAAATCAGAGAGGAGAACATAGGCAGCAATCTCTTTGACATCGGCCACAGCAACTTGTTTCAAGGTATGTCTTCAAAGGCAAAGGAAACAAAAGTGAAAATGAACTTTTGGGACTTCATCGAGACCAAATGTTTCTACACAGCAAAGGAAACAGTCAACAAAACAAAAAGGCAACCCACAGAATGGGAAAAGACATTCGCAAATGACACTATAGACAAAGGGCTGATATCCAAGATCTATAAAGAACCCCTCACACTCAACACACACAAAACAGATAATCATGTCAAAAAATGGGCAGAAGACATGAACAGACACTCATCCAAAGAAGACATAGAAATGGCTAACAGGCACATAAAAAAATGTTCAGCATCATTAGCCATCAGGGAGATTCAAATCAAAACCACATTGAGATACCACCTTTCACCAGTTACAATGGCCAAAATTAGTAAGACAGTAAATAACAAATGTTGGATAGGAGGTGGAGAAAGGGAATCCTCTTACACTGTTGGTGGGAATACAAGTTGGTGCAGCCACTTTGGAGAACAGTGTGGAGATTCCTTAAGAAATTAAAAATAGAGCTTCCCTATGACCCTGCAATTGCACTACTGGGTATTTACTCCAAAGATACAGATGTAGTGAAAAGAAGGGCCATCTGTACCCCAATGTTCATAGCAGCAATGGCCACGGTCGCCAAACTGTGGAAAGAACCAAGATGCCCTTCGACAGACAAGTGGATAAAGAAGATATGGTCCATATATACAATGGAGTATTATGCCTCCATCAGAAAGGATGAATACCCATCTTTTATATAAACATGGACAGAACTAGAAGAGATTATAAGTCAAGCAGAGGAGTCAATTATCATATGGTTTCTATGGACTCTGAAAAACAATCTGAGGGGTTTGAAGTGGCGAGGGGGTGGGAGGTTGAGGTACCAGGTGGTGGGTATTATAGAGGGCACAGATTGCATGTAATACTGGGTGTGGTGAAAAAATAATGAATACTGTTATGCTGAAAATAAATTAATTAATTAAAAAATTATCATGTGGTTTCACTTACTTGTGGAGCATAAGGAATAACACAGAGGACATTGGGAGATGGAGACGAGAAGTAAGTTGGGGGAGACAAACTATGAGAGACTGTGGACTCTGAAACAAACAGGGTTTTGGAGGGGAGGAGGGTGGTGGGATGGGTGAGCCTGGTGGTGGGTATTATGGAGGGCACGTATTTTATGGAGCACTGAGTGTGGTGCATAAACAATGAATTTTGGAACACTGAAAAATAAAATAAAATAAAATGGGGAAAAATGATAATACTTAAAAATGAACACTGACAAACAACTTAGTCAATATTTGCCACATGGCAATGAATATAAAAATCCTCAAGAAGGATTTTCTTGTTTCACTGTCAATATAAATAATAACAACACACTATAAAATATTTATAATAGTTTATTTTCTCCTGGCCAAAGTTTCCTAAAACATAATATTAATTCTTTACATAAAACAAATACTCCATACTTTAAGAATGTTATGTAAGTTAGTTGATTCACAAAATGCAATGTGGATTTGATTTAATATGACATTAGGCATTTTCATGCCTAATCTCACACTACAGAGATACACAGAACAAGAATCCACTCTTTTAAAAAAAGAAGTTTTATCTATTTATTTAAGAGAGAGAGGGACAAGATAGCAAGAGAGAGCAGGAGCAGGGAGGAGGGAGAAGCAGGTTTCGGTTGCACAGGGAGCCTGACGTGGGGCTCCATCCCAGGACTCTGGGATCATGACCCAAGCCGAAGGCAGACGCTTAACTAACTGAGCCACCCAGGCACCCCTAGAATCCACTCTTTTTAAAATCTAGTCACTGATATCATTAGAAGCTTTTCCAAGATCTTTTTTTTCTCCCCATTTGGAACTAGCATTTTACAATCATCTATTTTACACATCTACTTGTAATATGTCAAGTACTTATTATATGCAAAACATTAGACTAAGATCTTTACATGATTTCTGTCTCATTATATATTTATATAACCTGACAAGGTTGCTATTCTTTACTGCCCATTTTACACATAAAGAAACTGCAAACTTGATCAATATAACTAGGAAGTAGAGGACACAGAATACAAAGGAAAACTAAATTGACTTGAAAATCCATTCTCAGGGTGCCTCCTGGTTTTGGTTCAGGTCATGATCACCAGATTCTGCGATGGAGCCCTGGGTCAGACTCCATGCTCAGCAGGGAGTCTGCTTGAGAATTCTCTCTCTCCCTTTCTCTTTGCCCCTCCCCTCATGTGCCCTCTCTCACATTCTTTCTCTAAATAAGATAGATAGGTAAGTAGGTAGATAAAACAGTCTTTAAAAAAAATTGTCTTATCCTTTTGGATATACTGCACCCCCAAAATAATAAAACATGTTAGTTCTTACTGAGTGCCAGCCATTATTCTAGGCAGTTTACATGCTTCAGATAATTTATCCTTATACAACTATATTAGCTGATATTCCTATCATCCCCATTTTGTAGAAAAAGAAATTGAGAGCCAAGAGATACTAAAGTCGGACCTCTTTCCTTTGTCTACATGGAGTCTATTCTACAAGACTTGGAAACTTACCCCAGTCTGTGCTCTGGATATATCATCTTTGGAGTAACTGAGAAGTTTACACCAAAATGCTAAGACCTTCACTGTTGTCATTTTCTATATGTATGACTGAGTTGCTTGCTTCACTAATGCTGAGAATTTTCAAGATTTGGTGGCTGGTGTACATGGACCAGTGCTTCTGATCTGTCTCCAAAGTAGTATCATCAAGAAGCAAAAGATGTGAGGGGGACGCCTGGGTGGCTCAGTTGGTTGAGCAGCTGCCTTTGGCTCAGGTCATGATCCCAGCGTCCTGGGATTGAGTCCCGAATCGGGCTCCTTGCTCCGCGGGGAGCCTGCCTCTCCCTCTCCCTCTGCCTCTCCCTCTGCCTCTGCCTCTGACTCTGCCTGCCACTCTGCCTGTGCTCGCTCTCTCTATCTCTCTGACAAATAAATAAATAAAATCTTTAAAAAAAGATGTGAAAGGTTAAAGTGGAAGAATCAAATGTTAGAACTAGGAATGATACAATTTTCAGAATAAGGCCCTAAGTGCCCTATGATGCTATGATATATATTCTACATCACAAAAAGTAACTTGACAGCATATTCCTATTTCTGTGTCTCTTTTGAAATAAAAATATATAGTTCTCTGCATTCAGTAGGTATGTATTATTGTCTAAAACTATGTGACATCTGCAAATAATTGCTTCTAAATATGGATAGGAGAATAGATTAAGAGAAATGATATAAATATAATTAGACAGCCAGGGACACAGAAAGATTAAGAATTATGGCAAGGATGACTATGGATCCAAATAGCTATTTGACACTTGAATACTGTCCACAAAATAACTTTCATAATTTCCTAGGCTCTGAGTAAACACTGTCTATTGACAAAATTCATTACTTTATTGATGCTCACCTGCAAGAAAACTCACCTACAAAGAAAGAACTTCAATTTCCTCAAGCAGATGAAGGGGAGATACATCCAAAACCTATAGATTTACTAACAAGAGCTCTAGAACACTTTCAGGGTTCTCTATATCCAAAGGTCACAAAATTAAATGCTTATAATAGCCAAGCACGTATTAAAAGGTGGGGACTTACGCTAAACTGGAAAGAATGCCCATAAAGCCACAACCCTCCTCTCTCTCTGCTGTTGGTGTTTTCTCATTTTTATCACGTATTAAGAAAAGTCCAAAGTGGTCAGACTCTGCAGGCTTTTGTTTTGTTTTTGTTTTGTTTAGTTTGCTTTTACAGAAGCCAGAAGTCTGAAGTTTCATGTGAAATTTTTATTTTTAAATATTAGTAACTGCTGTAGGTTGAATTTGTCCCCCCAAAATTCATATGTTGAAGTCCCAGCCCCTAATGCAATTGTATTTGGAGATGAAGCTTTTAGAATATGGTGCTGGGAAAACTGGGCAGCTATATGTAGAAGAATGAAACTCGACCATTCTCTTACACTGTACACAAAGATAAACTCAAAATGGATAAAAGACCTCAACGTGAGACAGGAATCCATCAGAATCCTAGAGGAGAACATAGGCAGCAATCTCTTCGATATCAGCCACAGCAACTTCTTTCAAGATATGTCTCCAAAGGCAAAGGAAACAAAAGTGAAGATGAACTATTGGGACTTCATCAAAATCAAAAGCTTCTGCACAGCAAAGGAAACAGTCGAGAAAACAAAGAGGCAACCCACAGAATGGGAGAAGATATTTGCAAATGACAGTACAGACAAAAGGTTGATATCCAGGATCTATAATGAACTCCTCAAACTCAACACACACAAAACAGACAATCATATCAAAAAATGGGCAGAAGATATGGACAGACACTTCTCCAATAAAGACATACAAATGGCTATCAGACACATGAAAAAATGTTCATCATCGCTAGCCCTCAGGGAGATTCAAATTAAAACCACATTGAGATATCACTTTACACCAGTTAGAATGGCCAAAATTAGCAAGACAAGAAACAACATGTGTTGGAGGGGATGTGGAGAAAGGGGAACCCTCTTACACTGTTGGTGGGAATGCAAGTTGGTGTAGCCTCTTTGGAGAACAGTGTGGAGATTCCTCAAGAAATTAAAAATAGAGCTTCCCTATGACCCTGCAATTGCACTCCTGGGTATTTACCCCAAAGATACAGATGTCGTGAAAAGAAGGGCCATCTGTACCCCAATGTTTATAGCAGCAATGGCCACGGTCGCCAAACTATGGGAAGAACCAAAATGTCCTTCAACGGACGAATGGATAAGGAAGATGTGGTCCATATACACTATGGAGTATTATGCCTCCATCAGAAAGGATGAATACCCAACTTTTGTAGCAACATGGACGGGACTGGAAGAGATTATGCTGAGTGAAATAAGTCAAGCAGAGAGAGTCAATTATCATATGGTTTCACTTATTTGTGGAGCATAACAAATAGCATGGAGGACAAGGGGTGTTAGAGAGGAGAAGGGAGTTGGGGTAAATTGGAAGGGGAGGTGAACCATGAGAGACTATGGACTCTGAAAAAGAATCTGAGGGGTTTGAAGTGGCGGGGGGGGTGGGAGGTTGGGGTACCAGGTGGTGGGTATTATAGAGGGCACAGATTGCATGGAGCACTGGGTGTGGTGAAAAAATAATGAATACAGTTATGCTGAAAATAAATAAATTTAAAAAAAAAGAATACAAAGTTAAATGATATCATGAGGGTAGGGACCTAATCCAATAGGACTGGTAGTCTTCTAAGAAGAAGAAGAGAAAGACCTCTCTCTCTCCACATGTACACATGAAGGCCTGGTATATTCCGGTATTTAAGACAATCTATGGTTTTATGTTATGGCAGCCTAAGCAGACTAAGACAGTAACTTACTTTTTAAAAGTTTTAAATTACTGTGTGAATCAATCAAAATAATCTTCAGGCTGTACACCAATTACACTATCTCAGGCCAAAGAAGGAGCCCCAGGCTATTAACTGGGGTTAATAGCCTTGATGGTGTTCCCTAACTACATGACACGCAGTTACTTCTTGCGTTCTCTACTAGGTTGTGCCTATGATAAGAAATAAAAGAATCTTAGTCTTGGGCTCAAAATGATCTGAATTTGAACATTATTTTTTCTACTTTATATAAACTTAAGCAGGTCATTTATCCTTTATATAACTCAGTTCCTTATATATCAATTAATAGATACATGTCTAAATAATAACAATTCAATTTTTAATATACAATGATTTTATATCAATCTCAAAAACTTCTCTATGTTGCAAAAAAACATGTCTTTTTCTTCCTGGGCATAGAGCTAAAAAGTACATTTCCCAACCTTTCTTGCACTTAGATGTAGTCTCATGGCTGAGTTCTAGACAATGGAACATGGAAGAGAGGGTGAGAGTAATGTGCACCATTCCAGACCAAGCCCATCAAAATCTGCTCCCAACCTCACCAAAAAACCTTCCTACCTAAGATTCTCCATGTCTTTTTTTTTTCCAAATTATTTATTTTCAGAAAAACATTATTCATTATTTTTTCACCACACCCAGTGCTCCATGCAAGCCGTGCCCTCTATAATACCCACCACCTGGTACCCCAACCTCCCATCCCCCCGCCACTTCAAACCCCTCAGACTGTTTTTCAGAGTCCATAGTCTCTCATGATTCACCTCCCCTTCCAATTTACCCAAATTCCCTACTCCTTTCTAACGCCCCTTGTCCTCCATGCTATTTGTTATGCTCCACAAATAAGTGAAACCATATGATAATTGACTCTCTCTGCTTGACTTATTTCACTCAGCATAATCTCTTCCAGTCCCGTCCATGTTGCTACAAAAGTTGGGTATTTATCCTTTCTGATGGAGGCATAATACTCCATAGTGTATATGGACCACATCTTCCTTATCCATGTCTTTTTCTCTTCCAACTTGAAGCAAATGAGTAGGGTAGATGTGAAAACCACACACAAAGATGGGAGAACAAAATAGGAACAGCCTACCAATAAAAAATAACTCTATAAGGCTTGAGCTGAGAAACAAAAAAACTTCTATTATGTTAAACCACTGAGATTTAGGATTTGTCTATAACTGCTAACAACTTAAAAGTTGTTAACAACTTATATACCCTAACAACTTCTATCTTCTGCATGTATCTTCTGCATCATGTTTAGTTCTGCTTACAAATTTGGGAATAATAAATACACTTTTAATAAAATACTTATTGATGAATTATATTTATGTGATTTCCCTAAGGCAATTTACATTTTTTCATTTTAAATTAATTAAAACAAGTCATAAAAGTTGAATCTTTTCAACCTCTTATAGATTTTTTCCTCCTGAATTTTTCTTTTACATATTATAGCATCTATACATTTATTTGATGAAAACTAAAAAGAATATAAATGTTATTCTTCTGCATTAGAAGAAGGTGCAGGTGTAATTTAATACAAATTAAGTTCACTTTATATATATATATATAGATAGATAGATAGATATATATATACACACACACAGAGAGAGAAAGAGATAATATATTATACATTATATAAAATGGATTTATGTTTTCTTTTATTTATTATATATTACATTGTATATAATGGATTTCATTATTTTATTACACTAGTAATTTAAAGAAAAAAATGTTCTGTTATAAGGTCAATGTATTTAACATACCCTAGCTACTAAATGGAAAGATCAATCAATCAGCAATCTTCAGATAATACCACTATAAAGTGTCATTCTATTCAGTTTCTTCTGACTTACTTCTGAAATTTTTTGAAATGTTAGTATCTAGTTATGAGTACATTTGATCCGCTTCCTTATCTATGGATTCAGCTCACCTCCAATGACTTCATGGCTTCAAAATTATTTGATTATTTTTTCAAAGGAGCTCTACTCCTATGCCACTAGAGTTGATTAGTAGATAAATTAATCATAAAGATTAATCCCTACATTTTTTATTTTCATAAAGTTCCTGGAAAAAAAATTAAAAGATATGTTTTGACAAAGCCAGCTGTAAAGATATGACTTGAAGACCCAATCTAAACCTTTTATAGGGATATTGACCTGTCATAAAATTTTACTTCCCCTATTTTAGAACAAATACTCAATTAGCATATAAACTGAAGTTGTGCTTTGTCTCTTATAAACAATTCCAACTTCTCATTTATTTATCTTTAGAAAAGGAATATCTACCTTTGGGATTGTTGTACTAGTTAGAAGTAATAAAAGCAAAGCTTTGACCCACCATTTATAATATATTAGGCATGTAAAAATAATAACTATTGCTACAAACCAAGATACAGAATATATGCATAGAGTAACAAATTCTTCATTTTTTAAAAATGTAGAGATACGGGGGTGGCTCAGTGGCTCAGTCAGTTGAGCATCTAACTGTTGGTTTCAGCTCAGTTTATGGCCTCAGGGTCCTGAGATCCAGCCCCACATCAGGCTCCATGCTCAGTATAGAGTCTGCTTGAGATTTTCTCCCCCTCTCCTTCTGCCCCTGCTGCTTGTGCTCTCTCTCTTTAAAACAGATAAGTATTTTTTTTAAGTGTAGAGATATAAACTCTATTTCTTTATTTAAAGGACCTACACAATGAGTCTAAGGGAAATTTTCATTGTTGTAACAGAACTATTAAAAAGAAAATATCTGGCACCCATTGTCTTGTAGTGTAGAACATCACACCTTAGAAAAAAGATCTTCACAGTTTCTAAATCGTGGAAGTCTTGATTCTCTAAAGAACTCTGTTCTTGCACATATCATGCAAAAGAACTTTCTGTTACATTATTGATCTGACAAGGAGTAAGTGATGTCTCTGAGGAGCACCATATTGCAACAAAAAGGAAATGAAAGTGAGTGGATACCTGAGATGTGAACAAGAAGTAGACAGGAGGGGTAGGATTTTGAGGAGGGCACTGGGAGGAAAATGCAACTTGACCCAGGAAAAAGGAGGGGAGCCAGCCTGAGGACCTTGATTTAGAGACAGATTCTTGAAGGAGAATGAAGGAATGTCAGCTTCTTCATATACCCTGGTTCTGGGAAGAGAAAGTTATAAATTCTCCCTGGGGGAAAGTATCCACAATTTAGGTCACGTGTTATTCTATGTTGAGAATAAGCAAATCTTTCACAGAAAGATTATCTGCAAAGACAAGTTACCATGAGTGAAGCATTAGACTTATACTCCTAAAGACTATAAATCCTGGTATGTTAGATATAGGGTATAAAATGGTATAAGATATTTGTAGAAATAAAAGATAGAATAACAGTGATGATCAATAACAAAAGACTATCAGGAATGACCAGGCAAATCTGAAAAAAGAACTTGGTGGAACATCTCAAAATGAAAATTATAATTATTAAAATTAAAAACACAATGAAAAGGACAAAGATCAAATTAGAGAGAGTTGAATAAGAAATTAAATTTGAAGATATATCTGTAGAAATTCACAAACACGTCAGAGAAATAATATGGGCAAAAAAGTGTAGACAAAAAGATCAATGAAACAGAACGGTAAGCCCAGAAATAGATCCACATGTATACAATCACATGATCAAATCAAAAGAGCAAAGGCAGCTCAATACAGAAAGGATATTTTTTTCCAAAAATGGTATTATAACTTGACATCTCTCTGGGAAAAAAAAAATGCATGGGTACACAGACTTTACACCCTGCACAAAATTATCTCTAAATAGATGACAGACCTAAATGTAAAAGCCATAATTTATAACTTGCAGAAAAAAAAATTGGAAAATAATCTAAGTGACCTTCGGTGTGGTGATGACTTCTTAGATTAAACACCAAAAACATCATTCATGAAAGGAAAAATTAATAAGTTAAACTTTATTAGCATTTAAAACTTCTGCTTGCAAGACACTACTGTGAGAATGAACATACAATACACATACTGGGAAAAAATATTTGCAAAACACCTATTTGATAAAGGACTGATATCCAAAATATAAAAATAACTTTTAAAACTCAACAATAAGAAAACAAACAACCTAATTTAAAAAATCAGCAAAAGATATGAACAAACACCTCACAAGGAAGAAATACAGATGGAAAATTAATATATAAAAAGATGCTCCACATTATATATCATCAGGGACATGCAAATTAAAATAACAAGGTATCAGGGGCGTGGGTAGCTCAGGTAAGTGTCTGACTCCTGATTTCAGCTCAGGTCAAGATCTCAGGGTCCTAAGATTGAGCCCCAGGTAGAGCTCTGCTTTGAGCGTAGAGCCTCCTTAAGATTATTTTCCTCTCCCTCTGTGCCTACCCCCACTTGTGTATGTCTCTCTCTCTAAAAAACAAAACAAAACAAAAAAGAAAAACACGAGATACCACAACACACCTATTAGAATGGCTGAAATTCAGAACACTGACAACACAAATTGCTGTCAAGGAATGGAGCAAGAAAAACTCTCAGTCATTGCTGGTGGAAAGGTGGTGGTACACACACTTTGGAGGCCAGTTTGGTGGTTTCTTACAAAACTAAACATACTCTTACCACGCAATACAGCAATTGCACTCTTTGGTATTTCCCAAGTTGGTAACTTAACATTCACACAAAAACCTGTACATGAATATTTATAGCAGGTTTATTCATAATTGTGAAAACTTGGAAGCAACTATTCTTCAATTGAATAGATAAACTGAAGTACATCCATACAATGAATATTATTCAGTGACAAAAGGAAATGAGCTATCATGTCATGAAAAAAGATGAAGGAATATTAAATGTACCATTGCTAAGAGAAAGAAATCAATTTTAAATAGTTAATAACTGTATTTTTTCAAGTATGTAACATTTTGGAAAGAGTAAAACTATAGAAATAATAAGATTGGTGGTTACCAGAGATTAAGGAAGGAGGGAAGAGTAGGTGAAACACAAGGAATGTTTAGAGCAGTAAATATTCTATATGATACTGTGATGGTGAATACATGTCCTTATACATTTGTCAAAAACCCTAGCATGTGCAACACAGTGAACCCTGTTATAAACATAGACTTTAGTCAATAGTAATATACCGATATTGATTAATTAGTTGCAACAAATATACCACACTTACGCAAGATGTTAATAATATGGGAAACTAAGAGAGTAAAGGGTATTTGGAAACTCTACTTTCTGCTCAATTTTTCTGCAAACATAAAACTGCTCAAAAAATAAAGTCTATTACAAATATATGAATAATGGGGCACCTGGGTGGCTCAGTGGTTTAAAGCCTCTGTCTTCAGCTCAGGTTACGATCCCAGGGTTCTGGGATCGAGCCCCGCTCGGGCTCTCTGCTTAGCAAGGGAACCTGCTTTCCCCCCTCTCTCTGCCTGCCTCTCTGTCTACTTGTGATCTCTATCAAATAAAAAATAAAACCTTTAAAAAATATTTTTAAATATGAATGAAATAAAAATATTTACTTTGTTGTAGTACACAATGAGGAATTAAGATAAGAAGAGACTTGAGAATGGAACTTTAATTGTAAATGTAGTAGTCCTGGAGACAGGTAACTAGACAGGTAACTAGAATTGAGTACTGGATAAAAAATAAGTAGCAAGTATTAGAAATACAAAGGAACAGTAGAATCTAAGTATAACATATGGAAAAATAAAGAAACAAGTGCATAAAACATGCCTACAAGATTTTCATGCTTCAATTACTAGGTAAATGGCAGACACTCAGCAATATCTTTTGAATACCAGCTATGTTCCTTGAACTGAAATAGGCAATGAAAATACAGTGGTGGGGTGCCTGGGTGGCTCAGTGGGTTAAGTCGCTGCCTTCGGCTCAGGTCATGATCTCAGGGGCCTGGAATTGAGCCCCGCATCGGGCTCTCTGCTCAGCAGGGAGCCTGCTTCCCTCTCTCTCTCTCTCTCTCTGCCTGCCTCTCCATCTACTTGTGATCTCTGTCAAATAAATAAATAAAATCTTAAAAAAAAAAAAAAAAAGGAAGAAAGAAAATACAGTGGTGAACCAAACTCATATGATTGTTTCCCTCTGGGAATTCAGAATCTAATTGTGATAATATTATAAGGAATGGAGATGAGAAGCAAGTTTTCATAAGAATATGAGTTTGTTTCTTAAATCAAGATACAGAGATATTTGAGGGTTAATCACATCTTAGAGATCATTTATAGCTTCTCTAACTTGAGCAGGCCTAAGAAAACATCCTCTAGAACAAAGTTCCTTAAGAGGACAAGAAATTAGAGAAGAAGGGGATTAAGGGTTCCTGGAGCAAATTCCGATGTGTATGGGGGGGTCCCTCCACAAAATACCAAGCAATTCTGGGGATACCACTAAGGTGTCTGAGAATTTAACTCAGTTCTTACACTGCCTGGAGGTAGTGCTAGATCTCACAGATTAAGGGTTCAGTTCCACAAGACTGTTCCCATCTCACTTCAGATGCCAATCACATGTAGCAGAACCCCAGATTACGCACAACTCTGTTCAATTTGGTCACAGGGGCAGATTTTCATGACTCTTTCCAAGTTAAGGCTTGATTAATTTGCTACAGAGGCTCATAGCAAAGTTAGGGGCACTCCCCACCCTCCAAACAACCCCCTTTGCAGTTGAAAATCCATGTAGAACGTTTGATGTCCCCAAACTTAACAGCCTACTGTTTGCCAGAAGCCTTACTGATAACAAAAGCCAATTAATACATAACTTTATGTCAGACGTGTATATGCTGTATATTTACAATAAAGTAAACTAAAGGGGAAAAAATGTAGGAAAATACATTTATAGTACTGTACTATAGTGGGGGAAGCTAAGATGGCAACATAGTAGGAGGACCCTAGGCTTGCTTCTTCTCTGGAACACAGCTAGATAACTATCAAATCATTCTGAATAGCCAGGAAAGAGACCTGAGGATTGACAGAATAAACCGCACAACTAGAGGGAGAGAGAAGACCCCATTGAGGAAGGTAGGAAGTGCAGAGATGTGGTTTGGGGGAGAAGTGAATCACGATGCTGTAGAGAGAAGTAAGGCCTAGTCAAGAAGCAAGGTGAGACAGAGCAGAGGACACAGGGATATCCACAAGAACACTTCCCCAGAGTATTGTCTGGGAAAATGAGAGAGGCTGATTTTTGTGTTTTTCCAATATGCAGGCTCAAAGAAACAGGAGTTTTAGAGGTTCGTGGGGTTGGCTGGGATAGATACCTGAGGGTGCTGTCCTATTTCTAGAGAGAAGGCACACAAGCACCTGGGGATGGGGGGAAGGATGGGACCAGGGCACCATCAGAGGATTGCCTAAGGCACTGGGGAAGACTATTCACTCTTCTTGGAGTGCATCTGTAAGAGTTGGTGTTCTCAGGGTCACTTCCCCAGGGACCAAAGAGCCAGTGGGCACCATTTCCCTTTCTGACCCTCAGCACAGCCACAGACACACCTCCTGAGGGTGGCTAAACCACATACTTGCTGTTTAGCCTGCTCTGTTCCAAATCCCATGCCCCTGTACTATGATGCAACCGCCCTTCTTCATCAAACCTGTATCAGTCCCAGTGTGGCAAAACCCTCCCCCAGAAAACCAGCACCAGTCCCCACCACACTAGGTCCTTAAAGACTGAAGTTTTAAGTCAGCAGGCTTGGCCAGGATAGAGCCAAAAGTGCACTGAGCTGCTCCACGCAGGCAAGCAACCTAGTAACAGAGAGTGTGAAAATAGTAATCTGAAAAACACCTGGGAAGATCAGTCACTCTTCAGAAAGTGTTTCCCTAAGAACAGGAAGCACAGAGTCCCATCTCCGGGGACAAAGGAGCTAGCTGGCACCATTTCCCTCCCTATAAACCTCAGCATAAACCAACTTAAGTAAAATAGCACAGCACCAACACTGGCTGCCTAACCTGCTTACACCAAATCTTTACCCCTAGGCTCCACTAGTACTGCTTTTCTCAGACTAAGTGTTCCTAAGGACCATTTCAGCAAGTCCCTTCCCCCCAAAAAAACAGCAAAACCCCCCACATGCACCATGTCTACTGACCAACCACAGAGTTCTGCAAAGCTTCAGAAAGTGAAGTTCTGCAAAGCTTCAGAAAGCAAAGCTAGTGAAAGTGGCATTAGGTCTCATTTAACAAGTAGATCAGAACACAATTAGTTAAAACTCACCATACTCTGGCCAAGGTTCAAACACTGTCCATTGCAGGCAAGGAGAACCTCTTCCAATGACTAACCTGAGTGACAGAACAGCAAAACACAGCAGCAGAGTGCACACAGCACACACTACAGACCCTCCCTGAAGCACCAGACTCTAGACACCATATAATCTCTTCTTCATAAAACCATTACTCTCAGAAGCAGGAAACATAACAGGATTTCTAACAGAAGATGAGACCTAGACAAAATGCCAAGACAGAGGAATTCATCCCAAAAGAAAGAACAAGAAAAAATAATGGCCGGAGATCTAATTGAAACAGATATAAGAAATAGGCCTGATCCAGAATTTAAAGCAATAGTGATAAGAATATTAGCTGGGCTTGAGAGGAGCGTGGAAGACATCAGGGAGAACCTTACTGCAGATATAAAAGAGCTAAAAAACAATCAGCCCAAAATGAAGAATGCAGTAACTGTGATTCAAAACCAGACAGACCACAAGGTTAGAAGAAGCAGAGGAATGAATAAGTGATACAGAAGATAGTATTATGGAAAATGATGAATCTGTACAAAAGAGAAAAAGAAGAATGATGAATCAAGAAAGTAGACAGGGAACTCAGTGACTCCATCAGACATAATATTCATATCAAAGAAGTCTCAGAGAAAGAGAGAAAAAGGAATAGAAGGTTTATTTGAGGAAATAATATGTGTAAACTTCCCTAATCTGGGGAAGGAAATAGACATCCAAATCCAGGAGACACAGAAAACTCCTATCAAAATCAACAAAGCAGGCCAACACCAAGACATACTATCTTTAAATTTGCAAAATATAGTGGTGAAGAAAAAATCCAAAAAGCAAACATTAAAAGAAGTCCCTAACTTACAAATCTCTGCAGCTGCAAATCTCTCCACAGAAAGTTAGCAAGCCAGAAGAGAGTGGCAATGATATATTCAACATGCTGAAGGGGAAAAATATGCAGTCAAGTATACTCTACCTAGCAAGGCTATAACTCAGAACAGGAGAGAAGAAGGGTTTCCCAGACAGGAAAAGAAAACTAAAAGAGTTCGAGACCACTAAACCAGCCATGCAAGAAATATTAAAGTAGATTCTTTGAGTGAGAAGAAAAGACCAAAAGTGACAAAGACTAAAAAGGACTAGAGAACCTCACCAGAAACAGCAACTCTACAGACAGCATGATATCATTAAATTCATATCTTTCGGGATTCCCACTGAATGTAAATGGACTAAATGCTCCAATCATAAGACCTATTTTCAAAGATCTTCTTGTCTCCTTTCTCTTCCACACTTTATTTCCTTAAAAATAAAAATCACCTATCACTTTTTATCTTAGTTTTTATATGAAAAAGTTTGCTTTTGCCTGATACACCAATAGAATTAGCAAAACACCCTCACTAAGAAAAAGATAATATATTTTGCAATAAACATAGTTATCATGAAGAGCCAACCATTATCAATAGACCCTAAGAGCCTTAAAATGATCCAGGAGCCTCCTTAAAATAATTTCTATTGTCTCCATCAACCTCTAAAATAGTCTAGTAACTTACTGTACTTTACCTTAACCTAAAGCAATGAGAAACAATTACTGAATGCCATTTTTAATATTTTAATGAATTACTATAATTTTAATGATATCATTTTCATTTTTTCTAATGTAAAAGTACAAAATAAAAGATACAGTTTGGGAAAATTAGGCAAAATTAATCATCTTTAAATTGAGGACTTTCCACTAGATGTTTTCTGAGTTAACTTCTTGTTCTACAATCTTGTTCTACTCTATAATATTGTGAGTATGGGGAAATGATGCTAGATAGTCAACTTAAAAATGGACTTTGGGGGGCGCCTGGGTGGCTCAGTGGGTTAAGCCGCTGCCTTCAGCTCAGGTCATGATCCCAGAGTCCTGGGATCGAGTCCCGCATCGGGCTCTCTGCTCAGCAGGGAGCCTGCTTCCCTCTCTCTCTCTGCCTGCCTCTCCATCTACTTGTGATTTCTCTCTGTCAAATAAATAAATAAAATCTTTAAAAAAAAAATGGACTTTGGGGGGCACCTGGGTGGCTCAGTGGGTTAAAGCCTCTGCCTTCATCTCAGGTCATGATCTCAGGGTCCTGGGATCAAGCCCCGCATCGGGCTCTCTGCTCAGTGGGGAGCCTGCTTCCTCCTCTCTCTCTGTCTCTGCCTGCCTCTCTGCTACTTGCAATCTCTGTCTGTCAAATAAATAAATAAAAATCTTTAAAAAAAAATGGACTTTGGACTAAAACCCATTTATGAGTTATAATCTCTGTAAATATAAAAAATATATAATCAGCACAATATATATATATAGTCTTCTGTATTTGAGGATAAGTGGCTATGTATTAGTAATATTAATCACTAATAAGTACTGAACTCTATATCCCAGTCACAAAGCTAACTGACAAGCACCACTCTTACACAAATGTACAAATGTATATGATTCATCACTGTGTTTATCTTTTATATTTCCAAATTTATACATGTTTAAATGTTTTTGCATGAAATTACAAGAATAATAGGCCACATAAGAAAATGCATTTGCAAACATGTAGCCTCATGTTTGTTTGTTTGTTTATTTGAAACTTAGGAGAACATACATTTCCTTTTAAACCATATTACTCTGTTTATTACTATGTAAAGTGAACTTTAAACGTAAGAGCTGACTGATCATCAAGTACTTTGACTAAAAGGAAAAAAATCTCCAAAGCATGAAATGTCAAACCAACAGAAGGTGCTTTTAAAAAAATGTTTAAAAATGATTAGCTCTCTAGACAACAGTACCAAAATAAATAAAAGAGCACCTGGGTGGCTCAGTCAGTTAGGCATGTACCACCGGCTCAGATCATGATCCCAGGTCCTGGCATCCAGCTCCACATCTGACTCCCTGCTTCTTTCTCTCCCTCTGCAGCTTCCCCATGCACTCACTCGCTCTCTCTCTCTCTCAAATAAATAAAATCTTTTAAGTAAATAAATAAATAAATAATCACACTATAAATACACAGCTTTCCTCCTAATCGACATGTAGAAAACCCTTACACATTTTTAAAGCACCAAGAAGATAATTAGTTCCACTCAACATCAGAATGTAACTCAATTCAAAACATTGAACTCTATGCCAAATGTTTGGGGGTAGGAAGCAATAAGATGAACAAATCTTCTGCCCTCGTGGAATATATAGTCTGCTAGAGATGAGAAGTCTTACATCCAAGAATTTAGAAATCCAAAGTGACATCATTCCTCTTTGTTACACACTTTTTCTTTTACTTGCAATAAAAAATTCCAGAATAACATACTAATATATTGTCTTTATTCTCAGAGGAGAAGAAACATCAGACAGACACCAACTGGCTGACTACATGCATTTGGGCGCAGCCACCACACACGGGGACTTGCTTTTTGTACAAAGTTTATGTATATGCAAACACACAGGCACAAGGGTATAAAATCCAGTGAGAAGAGTTCTCATACACCTAGGTAGGGGACAGGAGTAGTTTCAACAGCTGGGACCGAGTACAGGGTGGAGGCACACAGAAAGTGGTAGAGAGTAGCAGCCTCCCCTTTATCCTTCCACCATGGGCCAAAGGAAGGACAACAACAAAGAAGATTTTATATATATATAGTTTAAATATATATATATATTTTTAAAATATGTAAATATTATATATATTACAAATATATAATATATCATCAAATCCTTGGTAGGGTTTATATACAAACACATATATATAATATAATCAAACCCTCGGTAGTTTTCATGTTCAAAAATGTCAATCCTTGAGTCATTTAATTCTTAGCTTTTCTTTTTTTTTATTATAGAAGAACATTTCATTGGTCATTTTTAACATATAATAGATAAAGAATAAATAAATATGGAAAATCAACTGAAAGCTTTGTAATTCTGGAGAACTCAATGTATATATTTCTGATAATCTGCAGAAAGAAATCTTAGTGGGAAAAGGACCTGTATTGCCAAACCATCATTTTGTTGTAATTTATTATCTTATTCTAAAAAGATATTCATTTTCAAATCTATATTTGCATTTGTAATCTTATATTCTTTTTCTAAAACCTAAGCCCTAAAACCTAAACCTAAACCCTAAATCCCCCCAAAATATATATATACAGGCACCCAAAACATGCCCTCTCCCAGATCCCTGGTGTATACCAAAGTGTCAAAAGAAAACACCCAAGAAATTCACAGGATTTGGTGTCTAAGGAAAGGCACAGTAAATATAAGACTTTAATAGAAGGAAGTCAAGCAGGACAACCAGACTGGGCTTGGAGCAGCTGATTGTGACAAAACTCTACTTAGAAGAGATAATCGAACCAGGAAGACGAAAAGGTATAAGATTTATGTAGAATGGATACTTCGGCAGTTCCACATCTAGATGATTCAATCTCTCTTACTATGATCACCCAAGGTGAGTAGAGGGAGAGGTCTAGAAACATGCTTTATTTGTTTGTCTGCTTTTTAAAGATTCTATTTATTTATTTGACTGACAGCCAGCCAGAGAGGGAACACAAGCAAGGGAAGTGGGAGAGGGAGAAGCAGGCTTCCCACTGAGCAGAGAGACAGATGCGGAACTCAATCCCAGGACCCCAAGATCATGACCTGAGCAGAAGGCAGACGCTTAAAGACTGAGCCACCCAGGTGCCCCATTTTTGGTTTTCTTGGTTTTTGTTTTTTGTTTTTTATGTCTGGGCAAAAAAGCAAAAGGAAATGACAGGACAAAAGGCATTCAACTCCAAAACCTGAACTAGCGTCTTATGTGTTAGAAAAGGGTCCAACATATAAGATATATTCAACACCTAAAAACTTGGATGAGCCTTTTTGAATGGCAATAATCATTTTAAAATAACACTTACATAACTCTCCCTATGTGCCAGACCCTGTTTACTCTACATATGTTAGCTCATTTAGTCATCCCAATAACTCTGTAAAATAGTACTATTATTATCTCCATTTTAAAAATAAGAAAACTGAAGTAAAGAGAAATTAAGTAACCAATCCAAGGTCACACACTCTGCAAGTGCCTGAGCCAAGTTTGAAGCCAAGTGGCATAACTTGGGAGTGCATGTTGATTCTTCCTCTGTGCAGAAAGGCAGTGAGAGTGAGAAGAAGGCGTAAGTGCCTAAGAAAAAGAATCTTTCTTAGGAGAAATCTGAAAAAGAAGGACATCCTCCTCCCTTTCTCTGAAAAAAAGAAGAAATGACGGGATTGGTGAAGATATAGAAATAATTTGAAATCAGAACAAGAATAGGGGCGCCTGGGTGGCTCAGTGGGTTAAGCCGTTGCCTTCGGCTCGGGTCATGATCTCAGGGTCCTGGGATCGAGTCCCACATCGGGCTCTCTGCTCAGCAGGGAGCCTGCTTCCCTCTCTCTCTCTCTGCCTGCCTCTCCATCTACTTGTGATTTCTCTCTCACAAATAAATAAATAAAATCTTTAAAAAAAAAAAAAAGAAAGAAATACAAGAATATCAAAAATACCAGAAACAAGTGTTGGTAAGGATGTAGAGAAAAAGGAACACTGCTACACTATTTGTGGGAACGCAAACTGTGGAAAACAGTATGGAGGTTCCTCAAAAAGTGAAAATAGTACTACCTATGATCTATAGGTATTTACCCCCAAAATACAAAAACATAAATTCAAAGGGATACATGCACACCTATGCTTATTGCAGCATTGTTTACAATAGCCAAACTATGGAAGCCCCCCAAATGTCCATCATGGATAAATGGAAGAAGAAGATATGGTACACACACACACACACACACACACACAAGGAGAAGTATCATTCAGCCATAAAAAGAATGAAATCTTGCCATTTGCCATATCGTGGATAGAGCTAGAGAGTATAATGCTAAGTGAAATAAATCAGTCAGAGAAAGACAAATACCATCTAATCTTACAGATGCGTGGAATTTAAGAAACAAAACAAATGAGCAAAGGGGAAAACGAGAGAGAGAGAAAGAATCCAAAAAACAGTCTTAACTATAGAGAATAAACTGATGGTTACCAGAGGAGAAGTGGATGGGGGCCTGGGGGAAATAGGTGATGGGGATTAAGAAGGACACTTATCATAAACCATAGAATAGAACAGAATACAATACAATACAATACAATACAATACAACAGAATATATAGAAGCATTTTCTCAGTAGTCCCATTAAAGATGAAGCAAGGTCCTCTCTTAATAAGGGAAAGTGGAAGAGTGGATAGATACTGACTGATACGTAAGAAACTAACCAGCTTTATAATTTCAAAAACACAACCTGGGAAACAGAGTTGGCAAGACAATAATTTTTTTTTCAAATTATATCTTCAAGTATCACATACCTTAGGATTCCTGAGCTTTAAGCCCTAGTATTTCCTAATTCTTCGGCTCCATCTTTCAACCAGGTATCTCCCATGCACAGCTAAAGTACTTATTTCATTCCGGATTTGTGTTTTCAACCATTTAAAGCCTTTCACCCTTTATGACTAAAATTTTAAGTCTTAGAAAGGACCAACCTAGGCATGAATTGCTTCACACTCAATTGTTTCCTCAAAATATAACACATATTCTTCCCCTTTAACCTGGAGAAATAACCTCCAGTTTTTCAAATTTTTTTTAACTATGTGGTAAATGAAGTACATATGGAGTCAACAATAGTTTACTATACTTTATACTTTAAATCCATAAAACTATACTTTAATACGTAAAACAGACATGTTCATATTCATTTGAATGAAAGAAAAAGAAACACATGAATAACTTACCTGGATTGCAGTCCCCTTATGTGGCACAATGCATTCAACTGGCCATAATCAATGTACTTAGACATTTTCAACCCTGAAAAAAATCAATTATAAATCGGAGTAATTTTCTATAATCTTATTAACCAAGATTATAAATAGAATTTAATTCCAAACATTCATTATAGTAAAAGAATTCAGTGATCATGGAAGTGAAGTATTATCAGTCCTTAATATAGAAGCAGAATTGAATAAGGTGATTAAATAACACAAAGAATGTAATGTTTTTCATTGATGTCAAATCTGGTCTGACATTTGTTTGTTGGGAGTTTATAGGTGTCATATAATGTCCCTCCTCTGGGAGAAAGTCTTTCAGAATCCCCATCCTGTACCTTTAGAATGTGAATTGACAATACCATGACAATTCAAAAAAGAGTGTTCTTGAGTTCCTGTCTTCCGTCTTTGTCTCTCTCTCTCTCTCTGGAATACTACAAAGTTTTATTTCATCCATTCAGGCCCCCATTTTTCACTAGTCCCTCTTCAAAGCACCTTCCAATTTCTGGATTCAGTTTGCAATTCCATCTGAAGTTAATGTGTAAGCAAATCACACAATATCCCTAAAGAGCAGGAAGATAGCCAAGGTCATAGCCAAGAAGCAAAATAATTGCAATTCTCCTTCAGTGCCAGAAAGAACTGACATCCTTCAAAGGAGATGAAAAGGAAGATGGAGTACTGAATGCAATAAGCATCATTACAATGACGATCACTCACATCACAGGTCCTCCTCTTTCTCCAGGAGAATGCATGCTGTTAGAAATGTTGTAAAACAGAAAACAGTAATACCAACATGCACATTATTCCTTCCCTTAGTGAAAAGGTATTGAGAAAATCAGCAGCTTAACACACTTCTAAACTTTTTTAAATGTACTGACTGACCACATCCCAGTAGAATTTGACATGTCCAACTTATCAATTTTTAATTTCAAATTATTGAATTACAAAGTTTGGCATTTTGTTTAAGCCTTCTGTGATCTAAAATTAATAACCAATAACATATAATTTTTAAAAATGAAATTGGAATAAAATAAATTTAAACAGAAAACTAGTTGCTACCCACATAAACCATAACCATTTAATAAACTTGAAAATACTAATTACATGATTTAGGTATTTTCTTACTATATTACTTAGTTAAGGCTTAAGAATCAGAAACTTACCTAATAGCATTTTAGCAACATATGGAATAATTATTTTAATTAAGCCAAGTTATAGCTACATTTTATCAAAAATACTTTTAAGTATACTTATATTTCTAATACAGGATACTGTATAAAATCCTAATTATAGTAGATTTTTAGATTATGGGTTAAGAAAAGACTTCTATGAAATATTAGTTTAGTCCAATTTCCCAACCCAGTTTAAAAATAGGATCAGAAATAGCCCTGATGTCTGGTATGGACAGGAAAAGGGGATGGTTGCCATAGATATTTCCAAAAAAAAAAGTTCAAGGTTTGAGAAATTCTGGCTTCAAGAGGGGATTTTAAAAAGTAAATATCTTCATCCTTCAGTCAAAATAGCTTACAAAAAAGAAATCACAGGATGGATATTATAAGACCAAGAATTGCTAGCAAAGAATAGAAAAATTGAGACATCAACTTGCCTGTAAAAAGCTATAGCACTTGATGGTAAAGCTTTGCCCTAAAATTGGCACAGCCAAGTAAACTCAAAACCAGAATAGCCTGTATACTAAGTATGCACAGCCTAGAAGGACATCTTACAATTCACCAAAAAATTTCTTTGCTGATTCTCATTTCTAGGAGGTATTTGTGACAAGGGACTTTACATAAAGGGTGTTGAATACCATAATGAATCTTGTCTTTGAAGTAGTTTCATTAAAAATAAAAACTCAATAGATTTCAACATGAAATTGTAACTTTGTAGAGACTGGAAGTTGAGCTTTTCTGGTGATCAAATTTAATACCAGGATAAAGCTTAAGGAGTTTCAGAGGGACTAAGTTTACATTTGTTTTCCAATCTTGTTTTCCCTCATGAATATATTTTAGCTGGGCTTTTGACCGAAGCAGAGGGGGCTTAACCCTATGATGGGAAGTCACAGATTTTTGACCACAGTTTGTTTGAAAGAAGATTAGAAGCTGATACAAAAGGATGGTTAAAAACTAAATCCTAAACTAGAAACAAAGAACAAGAAATTCATGGCACAATTAAAAAAACAATTTTCTTTACAGATACAGTGCTCACTGTATATTACTGAAATAAAGAAACTAAAATCCCATGTTTTACCTGAGTGATACATTGGTGATCTTTTGTTTATATGCATTAATGTCTGTCCAGAGGTAGATATGTATTTTTATATTTGTGCAGTAGAATCAATTATGTATGTTTTTTGTGGGGGTTATAAAAATTTTTTTAAATGGGTCTTGTGAGTGTTAAAATAAAATTAAACTATTTTTCTCCAATAAACTTTCCTTTAAAAGGGGTTAAAAGCTAAGAATAAGTATAAATGCAAAACTACTATTTACTGGGAAATTGGGATTATTGGAGTGGCTACTGGGTAACATAAAAGAGATGGACAGCACAGCCAAAGAGAAAATGTGACAGTGACCACGTGGAATTGCCAGGGTATGGTTATCTGGAAAACAGAAAGCTGAGACCTCTTCAAAAGTACTTGGAAGATACACTCTAGTAACTAATAACACTGATAACTTTGTTTAATGCAAAATTCAGAGCACAAAGAAACAGTTCATCAGCAATAGCAACAGAAATATTATCAATAATTTTTTTATGGTAAGAATAGAAGTACTTCTACAAATAAGCAGGTGGTGAAATCTAACATAGGACTGAAGTATAGAACACAGAAAAAATAAATGATCCATTAGACACTATAAGCATGACTAATTCTTTCTATATACTTGGATAAGTGATCCAGTTCAATGCTTTTAAGTAAGTCTAGATTTGTATAATAGTAGAGAATTAAACATTCCTACTTTGATGATTAATATTGCATTTGTTTTAGGGCATGTAGGTGGCACAGTTGGTTAAGCATCTAACTCTTGTTTCAGATCCGGTCTTGATCTCAGGATCCTGAGATTGAGCTCTACACCAGGATCCATCTTCAGCATGGAGTCTGCTTAACTTCCTTGCTCTCCCTTTGCCCCTCTCCCTGAGTTCTCTCTTTCTCTCGAACAAATAATCTTAAAAAAAAAAAAAATAGTGTCTTTGTTTCCCTTCAACTAATTTTGTTTTCTAAAATACCCAAGTTAATTCTCCTTCAAAATAACACTGAATAAACATAAGAGACCTGAAAAATGTCAATGAAATAAACCTTCAAGAGGCAAAGGAATACAGCCTAATCAAGGACTTCTAAAACTAAAAGCTGATGTACAACATAGACAATTACACAAGTAGGTTTATGTTGTTCCTGTCCCTTGTATAAGTGGGTTATGATGTTAAAATATACATATATTAACTGAGAAAGGAAGAGAAGAGGGGACTATTATGCAACAAATTATCAAAATAACTTCCCTTTATATCCAACAACTTTGGAAAAGTAATCTACATTCATCTTTACTTCTTCAACTCAAATTCACTTCTCCACTCACTATAATTTATCTTCCAGTTTCATTATTCATTAAAATTTGTTTCATTAAGAATATAGGAAATCCTAGAGTTTCAAGTCCAATAACCTTTTCAGTCTTCCTTACACTAAATTCTGTGTGACATCTGGCCCGGGTGAAGCCTCCTACTAGGCTTCTGTGACACTATTCTCTCCCTGCTTGCTTCTTCCTCACTAGACTGCTTTCCTGGCTCATTTCCCTTGTCCATGAATCCATTCTCGATCCCTCTGTCTTTTCAGCTTAGATCCTCTTCCTCCATGATCTTACCTGCACTTATTTTACATACACTTACGGTCCTTGAATCAATCTCTCCAGCACAAAACTCTAACCTGTACTCCACTAATACTCACATGAACATCATCCTTGAAAATCAATTTCAAGATAACAGAAACTTTACTTAAAATTTCTCTCTCTCTCTCTCTGTCTCTCTCACACACACAACACACTTCCTGCCCCTTGCATGTTATCAAATTTTAATCATTTTACCTCTCTCCTACAGAAGATTGAAGATCACATCGATGTCGTTTGGGGCATTAAAAATATCACCATGGCAAAGTGCCCACTAAATAACAAAGTGTGAAAAGAGGAAGAAATTTTGGTCTTCATTAAAACTGAGTATTTATGAGACTCTTAACTATAGAGAACAAACTGTGGGTTGCTGGAAAGGAGGTGAGTGGGGGAATGGGGTATATGGGTGATGGGTGTTAAGAAAGGCACTGATGGGGGTGCCTGGGTGGCTCAGTGGGTTAAAGCCTCTGCCTTCAGCTCAGGTCATGATCCCAGGGTCCTGGGATGGAGCCCCACATTGGGCTCTCTGCTCAGCAGGGGCCCTGCTTCCTCTTCTCTCTCTCTCTCTGCCTGCTTGTATCTCTGTCAAATAAATAAATAAAATCTTAAAAAAAAAAAAAAAAAAGAAGGGCACTGATGATGAACACTGGGTATTAGATATAAGTGACGAATCACTCAATTATACAGCTGAAACCAGTGTTACATTGTATATTAACTAACTGGAATTTAAATAAAAACTTGAAAAAGGAAAAAATACTAAGTATTTACCGTATTTCCAAACTACAAACTGAAAAATACCAGCTAAATAGTGTAGTTTCAATAAATTTTAAGAGGTACAAAAGTTTATCTCGTTTGAGAAAATAAGCAGAGTTTTTTAGGGGAAGGTTGTATAAACCTAAAGAATATAACTAATGAAATCTTACTTGAAATGGGAAGTTCTTGAGACTTAGACAGACTAATGGGAATCTGAAGCCTATGACATATATGGAATGTAGAGCTGAGCAAGGATTCCACAAATAAACATATTTTTTAAGAATCAGGTTGTTGTAGTGGTAGGATGACAAATGTTAAGTGCCAAATAACAAAGAAGCAGCTTGTCTCAGTCAGTGAAGAGAAAGAGAGGCCAAATAAACAGCGTAAGAAATACAGTCAATGGTATTGTAATAGCGATGTAACGGGACAGATGGTAGCTATACTTGTATAAACTTGTCAAATCACTAAGTCGTACACCCAAAACTAATGTAATATTATGTGTCAACTATGCTCAAAAATAGATGTCAAGTCACCATCAAGAAACCTTTGGACTGGAAGAGATTATGCTGAGTGAAATAAGTCAAGTAGAGAGAGTCAATTATCATATGGTTTCACTTACTTGTGGAGCATAACAAATATCATGGAGGACAAGGGGAGTTAGAGAGGAGAAGGGAGTTGGGGTAAATTGGAAGGGGAGGTGAATCACGAGAGACTATGGACTCTGAAAAACAATCTGAGGGGTTTGAAGTGGCAGGGGGGTGGGAGGTTGGGGTACCAGGTGGTGGGTATTATAGAGGGCATGGATTGCATGGAGCACTGGGTGTGGTGAAAAAATAATGAATACTGTTTTTCTGTATAAATTTAAATAAATAATTTTTTTAAAAAAGAAACCTTTGGAATATAAATTATGACAGTACTAATTAGCAATATATCATTTAAGGAATAGTACAGAACAGAGTTGATAAGAAAGTATTCTAAGTTAAAGAGAAAGTATTCAAAGTTAACACACAAGAAAACTCATTCTGTCTGCTGTACTACTGCTATTTTTTTTCAAGCAAGTTACCTATCTTCAAACAATAACCACCATTCAATAATCTGGGTACAAAGGCAAAACAAACCCTAAGGGAAGGTGTGAAGAATAATGAGAAACAATTAATTTTCCAAATAAAAGTCAAATAATACGCATCAGAAGAAACAGTGGAAGTGGGAAGAAAGCTCTCACCATTACACACACACACACACACACACACTTCTTATAAAAGAAAAACAAAGAGCTACATGACATTAAATATAGGTAAGACAATAGATATTACAAACAGGCTAAATTCAGGAAAAAGAGAAAGATAACATTATGACAAAATTTATGTTAGAAATAGCAAAAATGACAATATTTAATATAATCAGAACATAAAGGCTAACACATTCAAATAGAGAAAAGAAAAAGAGAAAATAATAAATGAAACTGATATTACATATGAAAACTTTTCCTGAATAAGAAACAGAAATAACGGTATAGGGGAAAAGTGCTCAAACACATGAGAACACTTTTCTCATACAAAGATTTGAATATGAAGAATTTAATACCATGATCCAGAAAGGGAAAGAGAAGGCATAATACATAATTTACAAAGAGACCAGATATTCTGGAGTGGGTGAATAAGTAAATGTTACTATGTTTTGAAGAAAAACAATTATTTTATTAGCACCCAGCCAAAACTCAGTGTGGTCTTAGTCTTCTCTATAGAAAAGTCTTGGCAAATAGTAAGACAAATGGGGGTGGAGGGATATATCATGAGTTTTATTCTCCAATAACTATAAAGGTAATAAACAAATATAAGACCTCAGAGAATATAAAGTACCATAAAATCTCTTTGAAAAATACAATTTGATAAACATACAATTGAAGGTTAAATAGTACGGACACCATATAGTAAAGGGTAGGTAAATTCTGTAAGCCTTAACACAAATAATAAATTCTTCATAGATGCTAATAAAAAGGGTATAAATAGTAATGAGTAACAACTTGGAAGTTTCAGCAGAGAAGTGAAAGCATAAAATATATGTTTATATTCACATAGTAAATAATTCACATAGTAAATAATTAATATTTAAAGTTTAAAGAATATTTTAAAAAAATGGGACCTTAATAATAATATTTGAAGGTATGAATGCAACTAGTCAAAGACTTAGACAATAATATTCTTACTAGTCAAAGCATGCTGTGAAGAGGGAAATTTTTCTCATTTTATATGAGGTTGTGAATGTTCATTGTCTAAAGTTGATAACTCAAGAAGTACACGTTTAGGTATGGAATCTATTAAATATTTTTGTGTCCCAAATTGTATGGCCTTAAAATTCATAAAGCAAAAATTTCAGGAATAAATGGAGACAGGATAACCTCCACAGTAACCTTCTTTCCTTCTTACCTACAAAACAAGTTATTAAATCACTGGGGATAGAAATATAAATTATATAATTAACAAGCTATATTAAACATATATCAAATTTATTCTTAAAGAGTATATCACACCTGAAACTATAAAATATCAAGCAGGTAAAAATAGTGAATATTTTCATGAACCTAAGGAATATAATTAGTTTTTCTCTATAGAAAATTTATTCCCCAAAATATTTATATTACTAGAAAAGAGAGAAAAATAAAACAAAAAGAATTAAGCATTTTGAATCAAAAACTTAGGAAAAGAAAGTTAAAACAAGAGAAATTCAAGGGAGAAAAGAGAAAATCAAAAATTAATGGGCTTATAAAGCAGGAAAAACTGTAGAAAAGTAAACTCAAGAGAGCTGGTTCTAGGGCTCAGAGGGGGAAAGCACAAGATGAGCCTAAAAAATCTTACTGTGCTAGAAAGCAAGGAAATGGCTACACCAATATAAAGGTATTTCCAGTGTTCAGACTGAACAATCTGGGCATCAAAATATATAATGATAACTCATTAAAATGCTTGGAATATGGTGGGTGGGTTAGTTAAGTGTATGCCTTCAGCTCAGGTCATGATCCTGGAGTCCTGGGATCAAGCCCCATGTCAGGCTCCCTGCTCAGCAGGGAGTCTGCTTCACCTCTATCTCTTCCCTGCTTGTGCTCTCTCTCTCAAATAAATAAATAAAATCTTTAAAACCCTATGAACAAATTAGGAAATCATAATTTTACATTTATTTATTTAATATTTTATGAAAATTTAATATTTCTATACTTTCAAAATACCTCTTCACAAAATACTTAATTACAAAAGGGAAAGGTAAATTCACTGCAGAGAGTTCTCCACATAATCACCTTAATCAACTGATTAATGAGATCACATATCACCTGATAAGATGGAAAAAGAACCTAGAATCACTTCTATGACAGTTCTGCCAAAGATATGCTAATCATGAGGAAAGATCAGAGAAACCAAGTTGAAGTATATTTTCCTAAATACCTTGTTTATAATCTCCCAGCATTAAGGTCATGACAGGCAAGGAAAATGGAGAAACTTACTTCAGTCTAGATAAGAAAATGAAATGCAACACGAGATTTTGAATTGGATTTTTTTACTATAAAAATCATTATCAGAACAATTGGCTAAATTCAGATAGGAGGAGTCTAGGAATTAGATTACAGTAACTGTATCTATGTTAATTTTTTTATTTTGATGGATGTGTTCTCATTATGTGATAAGAGTATTTCCTTGTTTTTAAGAAATACATACTAAAATATTTAAGGAAAATGGAGTATCAAATGGCTCTGAAAAAATAAGTTTCTTTACATTAAACTTACAAGATTTCTGTAAGATTGTAGTTTCAAGCTTTTTAAAATTTATTTTTAAAAATTTAGTATCTATGACTTCTATAGTTAGAAAATATGAGAAAAAGTTATCATTCATAATAATAAGAAAAAAGATAATATGCCCAAAAATAAATTTTACTGTGGCATAAAAGGACATGTGCAAAAATTGGAAATAGGAAGGCTGAATATTACAAAAGTACAAGTTCTTGAGTGGGAATATTCAGTATCATAAAGACATCAATTTTCCATAAATGAATCTTTTAAGTTTAACACATTTCCAACTAACACACCCACATTTATTTATTTTAAAAAGCCTAGTTATTTCTAAAGGTCATACGGAAACATAAACTTAGAAAAAAGGCCTGAAAAAGTCTTTTAAAAAAGAGTAATCAGTAAAGGTTAATCTTACCAGATACTGAAATACAACATAATGCTTCAAAAATTATAACAATTCAACACAAATGCATAAACAGAAAAGAGATAAGTGAAAAAGTAAATCATAGTTTCCAAAAATAGATCCAGAATGCATATGAAAATTTAGCATTCAATAAAAACTGGCATTTCGAATTAGTAGGAAAAAGATAGATTACTCAACAAATAGTGTTAGAACAGTTGACTGGTCATTTGGAAAAAATATTAAGTTGCAGCCATACATCACTATTCTAAAGTAAATTATTCAAAAATAAATTCCAGATGCACCAAATATTTAATAAGCTTAATATTAAAAATAAAACTATATAATAAAAGAAAACATGGAAGAATTATTTTTAAATCTTCGTATGTAGAATGGCATTCTAAGCAAGAATTAATAACATAGGACAAAAACTACACAATCTAAAATATATGACATAAAAATCATAAACATGAAAAAAATGCAAACTGAGAAAAATTCCTATAAAGTATATGCCGAAGGGCTAATTTCTTTTATACATGAAGATTTCTTTCAAATAAAGGGAAAAATAAAATTCAATGGGTGGGCAAGTGTCATATAAATAGGCTGTTCTCATAAATACACATGACCACAAATATATGAGAAGATTCTAATCCTCCTTCTTAAAGAAATACAAACTTACAGAGCAATTAAAACTATTTCCAACCAATTTAGTAGCAAAATGTTTGTTTTATAATGCATGATATTAGTATAAATATTGTAAAATAGAAACCTGCATATACTGATGGTGAGAGTAGAAATCAGCGCAACCCCTTTGGAAGACAATTTGTAAATAGTTATCAAAATTTAAAATGCACATATCCTTTGGCCTAGCAGTTCTGTTAATACACTTGCTTAGCAAAAAAAAGAACATAGTTCAAAATGTTTATTTGATTTTAACATCAAAACTGACTAGAAACAAATTCCCACTAAATTAGTAAGGATCCAGCTATCAGGATACTGAAACCACACCAGTAATTTCAATGGAAAAAAAAAGGATACAAAGAAGTGTTAGTCAGGTATTAGAGAACTGGAGACACAAAAAGGGAGCAGCAAATATGCAGAAGGCGTCTACCACCACTATTTATGCTGATGAAGCCGAGGAAAGAGGTTGAATTACTAAAACTTAGAAGTGGAGAGCAGTGGTCCTAAAGAAGCTGAGATTCGGACCTCTGAGGACAGAGCACCAGCAGCTGGAGTTGAATTGTTGAGGGGGTACAATGAAGCTATTTCTGGGAACACTGGGAAAACTGCAAATGAAATTAACTGCTGCTGCTGGAACGAACAGCCACTGCTTGGATGAAAAAGACACTGCTGAAGGAAGCAAACTACACAAGGAAGCAAACCAGAAATAGAAAACAAAAGTATAAACACTTTTTTTTATCTTTGCTCCTGCCTTCCAATCTCCCTCTAACACCTGTTATCGACAGATCCTAATGGGAAGCCAGCTGGATTTCTGGGAAAAACTGGTTTGCTGAGCCCCAGCCTCAGCATCTTAAAGCAGAATATATAGTGAGATGCCTAAATTATAACCATTACTGCTATTTCTGCTTCTGTACCTTCGCTTGCTAACCCATGAGGAGATGGAAAAATACCGGCAGACTTTCTATGGACACTCTGTAACCACACATCCCCCACCCAGAACTGAACCTGACAGAAGGCTTCTCCCGGACCCTCCCCCCGCACCCCGACCCAGCTCTGGGCCGAGAGATAACAGCCATCTGACGCCAGAGTAACCCCACCCGGAGACTGCTCCTGGACCCCCCCATCCGGCCCTGGGCTGAGAGATAACAACCATCTGGCGCCCCGCGGCATGACAGGAAGACCCGGGTCAATCCTGAGGTGACACATACCCTAGCGGTGCCAACTCAGCAGTTTGAAGAATGACAGCACTTGGACCTAACCAATAATCTGTTCCCAGCCTTTTCCCGCTCTGTAGCGCGCCAGTCATATTATAGAGTTCCTTTTTGATTTTCCCGCGGTATGTGGCGATTTGTTACAAGATACTATGATGTATGCTAAGTCCCTGCCTCCCCAAAAATAGTGTATAAAAAGTGTTGTGATCCTGAGCTCGGGACCTCTTAGCGTCTTTGGCAATGAGTGTGCGGAGGTCCGGGTTCGAACTCGTAATAAACGACCCTTGCTGTTTGGCTCTAACTCTGGACTCTGGTGGTCGTCTTTGGGGGGTCTCAAAATTTGGGCACAACAATAGAAGGGTGGGTTTTAACGTGAGTCACCATAGATTAAATAGCACATCCATTAGTATATGTTCAAACAATGAAATATAATATAATATAATATTCATCAAAAATGAATAAGGTACATATCTACATATGGGTATGAAAAGGCCTTCATAAAACATATTATTAAGTGAAAAATAAAGGTACAATATAGAGTAATAAAAATGCCCTACCATATGTATTGAAAATATAAAATATATTTTCATATCAAAAATATACACACATTTGTGCATATATATTTACATACCTGAATATGCATGAAAAAGTTCAAGAAAAAATGTTTTTTCATGATAGTTATTTCTGAGGGTAAGTGGTCATCTGAATGTTGCTTTGAACTTAGAAAGCCCTCCTGTCCCCCTGAGCAGCACTGCAGATGGGTTTAAAGAACATCAAAGAGTTTTAGCTATAGTGGAGAGTTCTACCAACGGAACTGTAAAGTCTAGAACATGAGAGACAGATTTTAGCCAAAGCATGCAAATTTTAAACGCCAGATTGAAGAAAATGGATTGTAATCTAAGTTTTGGAAGACAGTAAAACCTTGACAGCTTTCGAGTGGACAGTCAACATGATCAAATTCCCTTGTAAATCGTCATATTTAAAAAAAAAAAAAAAAAAGGAATCTGGTCCATAATATACGTTGTAAAGGAAGTCCAGAGATCAGTTCAGTCAAAGGTAACGGATATCCAGTCCAGGTGGCTGAAGGAACAGAGGACTAATGCAAAAGGTTTTCTGAGATAGACTGCTTAGAACAGAGCAATAGCCTGAAATAAGAGGTGTGACCTAGTGTGACTCCTAGTGGAGAGATCTTATTTGCAATGCATGCAGCTTACTGCAGGGTTTTTCCTATCTGAACACCCAGAAATGATTTGAGCTCAAGTTTAAGTAGCCATTACTTAACTTCTAAAGGTCACTCGAGATTTTCTGACAAAAAAGTGCAAGTACATTGAAATAGTTATGAGTAGTAAAGAAAAAAATAATAAATGCTTGTTTTTTTTTTTCAATAAAACATTCCTCTTTTCTACTTTCGGATTTTTAAAAAAGTGACCTTTACAATGAAAAATAAAGTTGAGAAAATAATTTTCTGATACTTCTTTCCCAAAATAATCAAGTGGCATTTTCCACAGGGACTATTATTGATTATATAAACACAGAGACAAACCCCTTTTCCATCTTTTATTCCTTCTTGGAACATCCATTCTCATCTTTTACCTCTGTTTTTCAACCTTGTTTTCTTGTATGGTACACAAGTCTGTCTCTCTCCTCCACTGACAGGCTACCCTTTTTCTTACTTGCACTCCTAGGAATTGAATGGTTTAAAACTGTAAAATGGAGCAATGGTTACTTTTCTAAATAAATATAGATCTTGAAAATCCTTTCATCTTTAGCTACTAAAAAAATGAAAGTCTCTCAAATTACAGGAAATGTCCTTGAAGTGTTAGGAATGATGACACAGTTTTTTCAGGTTTTCTGTTAATGTACATCATTAAAAAAAAAAAAAAGGCAAGGAAAACATTCCTTTAGGAGTACTATCTTGCTTCTAAATTCCTTGAACTTATCTTTGGTCTTCTCTTGAATGCCATTTTTTTCCTTCTATGTTTTCCTATGTTGGAAAAAGCAAGATGTACTTACAAATATCTTGGGAACCTGAAACACTTTTTTGTTATTGGAACAAACACAAATAAACAAACAAACAAAAAAACCCCTTTTGTTAAAGTCAGAAATTCTTTCTCCCAGATAAACCAGTAGTTAAAATGTAAAGTGTATATTTCAACTTATCCTTTTCAGAAGGATAAGCCTATTAAGCATGAAAAAAATAGCATAGCTTATCAACCCAAACAAAGGTAGCCAACTAGAACAAACTCCTAATGATAAGTGTGGGAGGCGTTTTCTCCAGTTATAAGCTAAAGGATAGCTCCCAGCCTTCTATTTAAAAAAAAAAAAAAAATTAGATATTTTTCTTCCCTTTGTCTCTTCAGAATATCAGCTTCTAATAATAACAGGTCATGTGAGTATCTAGACCCAGATGCTATTTCACCCAGGTGGTAAAACTACTGTAGATTTTGCTAACTGTAAGGTTTTATAACAATTCTCATTCAGAATAAAAAGTGGCATGACTTTTTGCTTTTGAGAACAACCAACTCCTTCTGGGTTAGCAAGCTCTGAACAATCCTGAGACACAATCAAAAAGACTATAGAAGAAGACTGGAGAGTTTTAAGGAAAAAAACTGTATAAGGGATTCAAGCTTCACTACTGGGAGTGCCAGTGAATCTGGATTTCAAAGTTAATGAGAGAATATTAGAGGGGTGTTTAAAGATGCATTTTATGTTCTCTTCCTTAAATTAAGAGTGTCTCAATGGTCAAAATGGCAAAATGCAACAAATGCATTTATATCATTCAACTTGTAAAATGTGGAGGGGATTTCAGGGTGCTGGGTAGGAGAAAACTATACTGCTACTGACTGGTGTTTTTTGAGAAAATTCTTATGAATGATACTTTGAAAATTCTCTACCACTTGACAACTGCGTAAACCTTGGTATGAAACCCAAGCCTCACTACCCTTAACTGTAAAATGGACCATATGTTAATTTTGTATCACTGGGGAAACAAATTACTATAAATGTATCAGCTTAAAACACAAATGTATGATCTTACAGCTCTGAAAGTCCGAAGTCTGAAACAAATCTCACTATGCTGAAACCAAGTTGTCAGCAGGGCTGCATTTCTGCTGGAAGCTCCAGGAGAGACTATTTCTTTGCCTTGTCCTGCCTGTAGAGGCTGCCCTAATTCTGTGGCCCATGTCTCCCTTCCATCTTCAAAGTCAAAATGGCCAGTTGAGCCTTTTTCACTCTGAATCTCACTGACTGTAAGTCATGTGCCTCTCTCTCCCCTTTATAAAGGACCCTTTGATTACAGTGGGCCCACTACAAAATCCAGAATCTTCTCCTGTTTCAAGGTCAGTTGATGAGCAGCCTTAATTCCATCCACAACCTTAGTTTCTCTAGCCATTTAGCATAGTTTATTCATAGGTTCTGAGGATTAGGATATGCATATCATTGGAGACCATTATTTTGCTTACTACAGACCTCATAAGTATCTTGTGAGAAATAAATTTAACAATAAAACATGAATAATGCTTACACACCGCCTATAAAAAGCCCTCAAATATTCACATACAAAATTTATAGATAGGGAAGACACTAAAGATAACCTAACTAACCTCACCCAAAACAAGCAACGATATATATAATTGCTGGATTTTTTTCCAGGTTAATGAGAAATAATTGACATATATCACTGTATAAGTTTAAGGTGTATAGCATATTGTTTGATTTACATATACTGTGAAATGATTATAATAGGTATGGCTAACATCCATTATCTCATGTAGATATAAAAAGAAAATTTAAAAAATCATCCTTGTGATGAGAACTCTTATGATCTACTCTCTTAACAACTTCTCTATCATATAGCAGTGTTAACTATAGCCATCATATAATACATTGTATCCTTAGTGTGTATTTATCTTACAACTGGAAGTTTGTACCTTTTGATGACGTATCTCCAATTTCTCTTACTCCCACTCCACCCCCCACCTCTGGTAACCACAAATCTAATCTCTTTTTTTAAGATTCTACATGTAAGTGAGATCATAAAATAATTGTCTTTGTCTCACTTATTTCATTCAGCATAATGCCTTCAGGGTTCATCCATTTGTTGCAAATGGATTTTTTTTTTTAATGGCTGAATGATACTCAGTTGTGTATACATACCACAACTTCTTTATCCATTCATGCATCAATGAACACTTAGGTGTTTCCATGCACTGCCTATTATAAATAATGTTTCTATGAACATAAGGATGCAACTTTTTGAGCTAATGTTTTCATTACCTTTGGAAAATCCAAAAGTGAAATTGCTGGATCATATGATAGTTCTATACTCCATACTGTTTTCCATAGTAGCTATACCAATTTACAATCCTACCAAGAGTGCACATGGGTTCCCTTTTCTCCACATCCATACCAGCATTTGTTATCTCTTGTCTTTTTGATAATGACCATTCTAAAATGTTATATTGTAGTTTCACTTTGCCTTTCCCTTATGACTAGGGATTATGAGCATCTTTCCAAGTATCTGTTAGCCTTTTGTATATATTCTGTAAAGAAATGTCTAATTAGATTCTTTGCCCATTTGGGGGCATTTCTGAATTTTTGAATTATTTTTTTGAATTATTTTGAATTATTAATTTTTTGCTACTGAGTTGCATGAGTTCTTTATATATTTTAAATATTAATCCCTTATCAGATATATAGTTTGCAAATATCTTTTACCATTGTGTAGGTTGTCTTTTCACTTTGTTGGTGGTTTCTTTTGCAATGTAGAACCTTTTTAATTTGACATAGTCTCACTTTTTTTAAATTTTATTTTAAATTTTAGGTGTCATATCTAATATCTAAATTTTAGGTGTCATATCTAATAAAGCATTACCAAAATCCATGCCAAGAGCTCTTCTAGGAGCTTTATGGTTTCAGGTCTTATATTTCAGTCTTTAATACATTTTGAGTTAATATCTGTGAATGTTAGATAATGGCCAAGTTTTATTCTCTTATTTTTGAATATCCAGTTTTCCCAGCATGATTTACTGAAGAGACTGTCTTCTTAATTGGGTATTCTTGGCTGCATTGTCAAATTCTAGTTGACTGTTTGTGCTTAGGTTTACTTCTGAACTCTCAGTTCTGTTCAATTGGTCTATTTGTTTTCATACCGGCACTAACTGTCTTAATGACTATAGCCTTGTAGTATAATTTAAAATCAGGAAGTGTGATGCCTTCTGCTTTGTTCTTCTCTCTCAAAATATTTTTGGCTGTTTGGAGTCTTGTGGTTCCATATAAATTTTAGGAATGTTTTTTCTATTTCTGTAACAAATGCCACTGGAATCTTAATAGGGATTACATCAAATCTACAGAACTATTTTGATATTTTAACAATATTATTTTTTCCATTCCATAAACACAAGATAACTTTCCATTTATTTATGTCTTCTTTGATTTCTTTTATCAATATCTTGTGATTTTCAGAGGTGATCTTTCACTGCCTTGTTTAAATTTATTCCTAAGTATTTTATTGCTTTTGATGCTATTTAAATGAGATTGATTTCTTTCTTTCTCAGAAAATTCATTGTTAATGTATAGAAATACCAATTTTTATATGTTAATTTTGTATCCTGCAACTTTACTGAATTCCTTGATTAGTTCTAACAGTTTTTTGGTTGAGTCTTTGAGGGTTTTCTATATATAAAATCATGTCATCTGCAAATGGAGACAATTTTAGCTGAATTTTTTTAAGGTCCTTAACTGAACCTTCCTATTTATGCCCATTGCATTTTGAATCATTCCCATTTATATCTTCTTTATAATTCAGATTCAGTCATATTATCGATTGAAAGCATCCTCACATGTGCTTTCATGAGATCATTGTTTCAGCAGAGACAGAGTTTGCTAAGGGAAATTGTCAATTTGCTAGAGTTAGCACAAAGACACAATTACTAAGCAAGCAGGACACGTCTCCAAAGAGAAGTCACAGACATACAACATCAAGTAAGAACCTCTAAAGGCAAAACTGGGAACTCCACTGTTTTCCATTATACTCTATTCTGTTCTGAGATCTGAATTTTTGCCGATTTTTCATCTTTTTATCACTTCATACAAATTAAGTGTCCTTGGGAGACACTAGAGAGGGTGGCATATATTTCATCCCATTGATTATAAATTAATTTGATCTTTTAACTCCCAGCTACTGTGCTTCCTAGGCTGCTACAGAAATTGTCTTAGGGTGACTTTTTTTTCTTTTGCACAAATAAAACCTGTCCAGTAGAAGCTGCAGGTTTTGGCAAAATTACATTTAATATTTATTTCAATTCACCTAGAAAAACAAAACTTTGACTACATTCAAGAATTTTTTCACAGTAATAATAAAAACATAAAATTAGCATATATAAGAATTAGTTTGATTTAACATAAGGACTTTGTCTAAAACTGTTCAAGACATAAGTATACCCCTTCAAAAAGATATAACCTGCTGCCTCTGGCACCCTTTCCCCTGGGAACTGTGATCATTAATTTAAAAAATTTGAAAGAGTTAACGATCATAGGAAGATAAAAGAAGAGACAGGTTAGCTTTTCCAAATCAAACAACAAATTACCCAAAAAATATTTAAAACACAAAGTAAATGTTTTATTGAAGTTGAAAAAATCAAGATTATTATCTTTGTTACTCAGAAGACTTTTTAAAATCTCAAATATCACTGGACTCTTCCATATTATTAGTATATTGGTGATCAAATAATAGATCTGTAAATTTGACAGTTATGACAAGAAGTCTTGAGGAAAAATGTTCCAGGTATAGACTGACTATATAAAAGTATGAAAATACTGTCAATTGTATAAACTTCAAAATATTTGACTCTGTAATTCCTATGATATTATAAATCAAATACTACAAAATAAAAATAAAATGGAATAGGAATAAATTTCAGAGAAAGAGTAACAGGCATTATCTCCCCCTTTTCTGTCCTTGAAAATTTAAATGAGAATTCTCCTGGTGAAAATTAAGTATTAATTAGCTCACAAAGGGCAGGGCAGTAAGACTAACTGGGTAGACACTAGAAGACCTCCCAGAAACAAGGGGTTTGATCAATCCTGAGCCATAGGATCTTTATAAGCCTTTGCTTCCTTTTCTCTTTAAAAGTATTTCTTACTTGAAGTTTTAAAAGTTCATAAAGATCCTCACTTTACAAAGTAAAATATTTGAAATCCAGAGAATTGAAACGATGTCAGGGGGACAAAGCAGGATTTGCCCATCTATGTTTCTTCCATCTCACTACTCTATCAAAAGGATTCCCCCTCCTCTCTCTACCAACTCACAAGGGCCCTGTTTCTTACATCTGGGGTAAATACCACTGAAAACAATGACAAACCCTTGACATAATCCTCACTCACTTGGTAAACTGCGGAGCTGGGGAGGAGGCACATTGTTTACAGCTATCATGTGAGACAAAATAGCTGCTGGATGGGAAGACAAAGGCATCTTGATGGTTCAAAGGCAGCTGATCAAAGGCTACTTGAGAGGCAAATGAATGATCCCTCTTTGCCTTGAGGCATCATAAAGCAGAACCCTCAAGGTACTCCTTGATAGGCTGAGTACTACGGAACCTTCATATTCACAGTTCTTGTAGAGTGCACAGCATTTCCAAGAGTTAAATATAGACCAGGAAAAGCTATATCTTAGTCCTAATCCAGTGGAATTTATGAAGGGGGTTTTACTACCTATAGAGAGTATTAAGAATGAAGAAGGAAATTCCACAGGGCAGATAGAGCAGATTCAATAGCTCACAAGTCCAGATAAAATGAAAGATTTCATTTCTTACGTCATCCGTAGTCCAGAGCCTTTTTTTCTGCCTACTAAATGTTTACATGAGGTATTAGAGACCTGATTTGTAGCAGCACCAACAGGGTATTTATACTGTTCTCCATTACTACATACATAGGGTAAAATACCTCTTCTAATTATATATCAATAAACTCACCCCTGCTTATATGTAACCATATTCTACTGGAGTATGGTATATGTTTTGGTTATTTTCTGCTGCTTCACAGTACTTAAGGCTCAGTACAATGACTAGGGTTTAGAGTCTTAATTAATGTATCTTTTGATTCTATGTTATCTCCCAAGCCTTTAAAAATATTTTCCTGGTGTCATAACTATAATAAGCAATACACGAAAGAACTGCAAATGACTGCTAGAATGGTAACCATTTATTGATCAACTTCATCTAGAAAACAATAACCAGAATTGAAAGCTTTAGTTGTACTACAAAAGTAACATTTACCTTGCAACAGTTCCTATTAAATTGTATCTGCTCTAAATAAATAAATAAGTACTATCTGCATAATAAACTTACTTCCCCATAATTTTTCAATTGAATATATTTTCCTGTCCCCAGTTTTATAAACTCTGGATTTACTGGAGACTCAAATCTGTTGAGTCTTATCATTGCTTTTCATTTTGTGTTTCCTTTATATTAATCATCCTATCATAGAATGGTACCTTGCCATCCCTATTGTAACCCCTTGATAATTCCTACAACCTTTATTTGATGGACTATCCCAGATCTATTCTCTTCCCAGTCTCACATTTAAAACTCAAAGAACCAAGGACTTCTTTATAAAAGTTAATCACAAAGTGCTTTTGTATATTTCATGGATTTTGAATAGATGGGACTCTATAGATTATTTTTTTCCTCTGACAAGTAGTTTTGATCAAACAAATCAAAGAAAGGAAGTTTTCAAAGGCCCTAACTTTATAATGATCAATTTCCTCTGATTCCAATTTCATCAATTCTTATTTTTATTTATTTATTTTCTAAGTTTTTTTAATTTCTTTTCTAAATTTTCACCTTTTCTTTTTTCTTCTGTATTTCCTATATTAAAAAACACATACAATGAAACCTACATATCATAGTAATTTCACATCAAACTCAACCTTGCTTGAAAACTCTTTAAAACAAAAGAAAATATGAAAAGTTGACAGTGCAAGGAAATAAGAACATTAAGGTGGATACAGAAAAACAGTTTAAAAAATCTCAATTAATTTTATCTAAGTTTATATAATCTTCATGATTTTGTATATTTGCTAGTATCTGCCCATATATGTCCAGAAAGAATCCATCAAATCACAAATGCAGTTCTTCCACGTTTTCCATTACTCCTTCCAATGTATTCTGAGTCCTCTTAAGAGTCATTCTATGAACAATAATATGATCACATAATCACATGATTTGTATTTGATGTAAAGATGTATTAAGTTGTTTGTCAATGTCTGAGAATTCTTCATAAATCTGATCACTTCTCAAATACTTATTTGTAAAATTATCTTGGTCAAGTCACTTAATTTGCCTTAGCTTCAATATCCTCATCTATACATATAACACAACCATATATATAATGATACTTAGATTAGTGCAAACTTTACAAAACATGGAGTCTACATATGTAATAATGTGTCATACAAATATTATTAAAATCATATTAAAAGTGAATCTAAAGACCCTAACACAGCTTCTAAATATATAGTAATTATTCAATTATAATTTTGATTAGTAATAATAATTTTTCTGAGGTAAACTTGAGAAATTCACATGGATTAAATATTTTTACATACTTTAAATACTTTTTCTTTTCCCTTTTTAAAAAATATTTTGTTTATTTATTTGACAGAGATCACAAACAGGCAAAGAGGCAGGTAGAAAGAGAGGGGGAAGCAGGCTCCCCACTGAGCAGAGAGCTCGATGCGGGGCTCGATCCCAGAACCCTGAGACCATGACCTGAGCCGAAGGCAGAAGCTCAACCCCCTGAGCCACCAGGTGGCCCTAAATATTTTTTCTTAATGATACTTTTCATATGGGTTCCACTCACTCCTTCTACATAGTCAGCAGTATTCTATCACAATTTACTGTCCAAGATATACCTTAGGTATTGTTTCTGTATCATAAAAAACAGTAATAATAATAACCAAATTTACCATGATAATTTTCTATACATACCTAACATTTCCAAATAAATTAGTTGCTAAAAACAATGCTTCAATTAAAATTAAAACAAATTTTTTTAAAGATTTTATTTATTTATTTGACAGAGAGATCACAAGCAGGCAGAGAGACAGGCGGGAGGCGGGGGGGAAGCAGGCTCCCTGCTGAGCAGAGAGCCCCATGCGGCACTCGACCTCAGGACTCTGGGATCATGACCTGAGCTGAAGGCAGAGGCTTAACCCACTGAGCCACCCAGGTGCCCTAAAACAATTGTTTTAATTCACATATTTATATTTAAAAATATAATCATCAATTGTAATTGTTATGCCCGAGTTTTCACGTCTGAGAGACCACCAAGTTGCCAAGCACTGATGCAATCACACGAGGGTTTATTTGACAAGCTTAATCTTGGGCCCAAGTATACCTGAGGCAGTGGGTAGGGACTTGGACACCGAGCTTAGTTAAGGCAGGGGTATTTATGGGTCTTTTTAAGAGACTGCAGCACGAGGGGTGGGGGGGGGATTTATTAACACAGGATGGGGTTCTCTGGAACCAAAGCAGGGTGGGGCTTCCTGGAACTAAAGTAAAGTAGGGGAAAGTTCAGCCCTTGGGCACAGGGGTCTAAGATGGCTGTACTTATACTAAGACTAAACCCGAGGTGGGATGGCCTTAATTTTTCTCAACCTCCACAGTAATAGCATTGTATGTAGATGGTAGCTACACTTATGGTGAACATAGAGAGATGCTGAATCACCACACTGTCCATCTAAAACTAATGTAACATTGTGTGTTATGTTACATTACTATGCTCCAATAAAAATGTTTTTATTAATTAATTAAAAATATGTAATTATCAAAACATTTATATAAATTAAAACTGATTAGATCAAAACTCACTTATATAAAATAGAGTATTACATAGTACATCATTGGCCACTCTATTCTTTGAAAGGACAGTCCTTAAATTACAAGTACACGTGCCTAAAATGACTCCAAATCAAAGTAAAGTATATATGTATTACATACATATTCGCATAAATAGTTAAAAATAATATCCAAATTGGGGCACTTGGGTGGCTCAGTCAGTCAAGCATCTAACTCTTGATTTCGCTCAGGTCGTGAGCTCAGGATTGAGAGATCAAACTTCACACCTGCTCTACTCTGAAGATGGAACATGCCTAAGATTCTTTCTCCCTCTGCCCCTTCTCCCCACCTGCCCTCCAAACGCCCCACCCACTTGCACACATTCTCTCTTTTAAAAAAAAGGTAATGATAATATCCAAATTAACCAAAATATACATAATCTATATGTAATATAGATTATATAATATAATAATATGTGCTATATATAATAATAATATCCAAATTAACCAAAATGTACATAATCTATATATAATTTTATATAAATAAAGGTTTATAAAGTAATGAATAAAGCACAATATTTATTTATTTATTTATTTATACATATATGGAAGTGAAATTTAGATGGTAATTTGGCTTTTGGGGTTTTTTTTTTAATATATTGACATTTAATGTTGATTTGTTTCAGGAGTACAGGTCTGTGATTCATCAGTCTTACACAATTCATAGCACTCACCATAGCACATACCCTTCCCAATGTCCATCACCCAGACATCCCATCCCTCCCACCCACCTCCCTTCCAGTAACCCTCAGTAACCCTGATATTAAGAATTTTTTTTTAAAGATTTTATTTTATTTATTTGACAGAGCGAGATCACAAGCAGGCAGAGAGAGAGGAGGAAGCAGGCTCCCTGCTGAGCAGAGAGCCCGACGCGGGCCTTGATCCCAGGACCCTGAGATCATGACCTGAGCCGAAGGCAGCGGCTTAACCCACTGAGCCACCCAGCGCCCTGATATTAAGAATTTTTTTATGGTTTGTCTCCCTCCCCAGTCCCATCTTGTTTCATTTTTCCCTCCCTTCCCCCATGATCTTTCGGTCTTTTTTCTCAAATTCTGCATATCACTGAGATCATATGATATTTGATATATTTGATATAATCTTTCTCTGACTGACTTATTTCGTTTAGCATAATACCCTTTAGTTCCAGCCACATCATTACAAATGGCAAGATTTCACTTTTTGATGGCTGCATAATATTCCATTGTATACATATATCACATTAGATGGTAATTTGCACTGCTTAGTTCCATGTATGTCAAAGTTGGTAATAGAAAATGAACAATGCAAAAATACTGTCATTATCTTCTGACTTAAACAAATTTTTTTCTGTTTCATTTATTCTAAATTGCTCTGAAGTATAAGTTTTATGTCCTCCCAAATGGTTTTATTGTGAGATTAATTTATGAACTTAAACTCCAATTTATCAATATGTTATTAAAGAAATAAATCAATTTTCCAGATCCAATAGACAATGATATATTGGTGTACATACATTTTATTATCTATCTGTAATATATAAATAATACACTACCAATAATCAAAAAATCTTCCTGTTTTTGATTCATATAAGTCTTTTACCACATGTGGCCTAAGCAATAGTATATTCATATACAAATATTCATGGCACTTGCCACAGATATATGTATTCTTTTTTTGTTGTTGTTGTTTTTGTTTTTGTTTTTTTCCAATTTATTTATTTTCAGAAAAACAGTATTCATTATTTTTTCACCACACCCAGTGCTCCATGCAAGCCGTGCCCTCCATAATACCCACCACCTGGCACCCCAACCTCCCACCCCCCCACCACTTCAAACCCCTCAGACTGTTTTCCAGAGTCCATAGTCTCTCATGGTATTCTTTTAATACATATTGAATTTAAATCACACACACAACAAAAGATTTTCCATTTGAATGAGTTATTTATTTACCTGAAGGAGGGGACCAAGTTTCTCAACAGATGTAGCCACACACATTTATATAATTTGTTTCTCTAGAGTTAAGATAGTTTCTCCAGAACAGCACTAATCACTACACTTGTGAACTAAGACCTATTTTCAATGTTTCTTTCCAGTATAATGTATTTGTAACTTTATTCATTAGAAAAAATATGTCGAATTAGGATAAAGTTGCATAATTTAATAGATCTCAGAAGATTTACCAAAACAATTCCCCTGTTGATCTAGAGATTCCCAAGTATAAAATATGCTATAATCAAATAGCTTTACTGGATGAATGTTAATTAGTCACAATTCCAATGCTGCTGTAACCCCTTAGATCAGGCATGTAACTCTATAAATGTGAAAACCTAGAAAGGTAATAAGCAAAAATCTGAACAATCATATAGAAAATGACCTCCAAACATGGGGAGAGTGGATCAGCATTTGACTCAGAAACTAGAAACCAAGAACAAAGAAGGATAAGAAGGACAAAAAATACACTAGCCACTCCTAAGTGTTAAGAGTTTCATCAGTAACCAATATAGAGAAATGAATCAATTATAGTAAACCACACTGTGCTTTTACATTATCATCATATGAAGGATCAGGTAGACACAAGCTCAGATGCCAGCTCAGCCACTACATTGCTCTGCCATATGGGAACAGTTATTTATATGCTTTAGCTTCCTGTAAAATGGAAAGATATCTATCTGTAGCATTATTTTGAGAGAGAAAAAAAATAGAGATCACCTAACACGAGCTGTTATAGCAGTCGTCCAACTAATGTCAGCTCTTAAATTTTCTAGTTTTTCTCTCTATCTATATATTTATATTACTGTTTAGTGACCATATTAGCTCAATCATTGTAAGGATTAAATGAGATAATTTTTTAATTTTTTATTTAAATTCCAGTTAGTTAACATACAGCTTAATAGTAGTTTCAGATGTACAATATAGTGATTCAACACCCATACAATATCCAGTGCTCATCACAACAAATATACTCCTTAACCTCCATCACCTATATAACCCATCCCCACACCCACCTCACCTCTGGTAACCACCAGTTTGTTCTCTATAGCCAAGAGTCTGTTTCTCGATTCACCTCTCTCTCTCTTTTTTCTTTTTACCTTTTGCTCATTTGCTCTGTCTCCCAAATTTCACATATGAGTGAAGTAACATGATTCCTGGAGATAACGTTTTACAATCCTTAACACTGTGCCTTAAACATGTAAGTATCCAATAAGTGATAGATGTGATTAGGTATTATCAGTAGCAACCAAGGCAGCAACAATAGCAGTATTCACTCCTTCAACTAATAAATCTGCTGTTATTTCAGGTAGAATCCACTACCTAATTTAAGTGCCAATTCGAGTATACCATCTTTATACTAATATTAAAACAGAACAGTCACTTTGAGCTCCTTAGTTTTGTGTCCCCGGTTCTGGATAATATTGGCATATAATAATAATAATTCATTGAGTGATTTGCACATTCCTGACACATTCTTTTTCGTATATGTAGCCCAATCTTATATAAATCATGTTGAAAATATAAGGATAAACCCAATTACATCTCATAGTTACTTACATCTCTTCTAGTATATGCTTCTTCTAGTTTACATCTTAATAATAACTCATGTCACATCATGCTTTATACAGTCAAAGGGTTCTGCATCTATTTCAGCACCATAACATTTCCACATGAGAAAGGCAAGTAGTTATTTTCAAATGAGGAAACTGGGGAATAGCGAGGATAAGTGATTTGTCCAAAACTACACAGCTGCAAGTCACTGGGAATCTTAATCAGGTCTGTTTCAGGGCTGGAACTCTGAGGGTACTGGAACATAAATTGAAGAAGACAAGATGAGGGAAGGGGACTAGGTAAGGAGCTATTGGATTTGTAATGATGAAGGTTTAAACTAAGGCAAGCCAACAGAGAAGGAAAAGAGAATGGCTGATGAGCAACAGAGCTGGAGAGAAGAATGAGTGACTGAATTTCTAGGATGTGCATTTCATGTTGGGGTAGATGCAACTACACTAATCCAAACAGAGGCCAAAAGATATGATGATGATGATGATGATATGATAAAAATAATAATAACATAGCCAACATTTAATGGGCACTTTCTTACAAGACGTCAATTAGGACACTCCACACATTTATCCCTCACAACCCCATGAGGTAGATACAATTTATTAGGCCTATCTTATAGATAAGAAAAGTGAGGTACATGGAGGAGTTTAAGAAGGTCATAAAGGGCAGAGCAGGTCTTACTTTTAACCTATAGCAAAAGAACCTGAGAGGCTGGAACTGAAAAGGGATTCTTACATTGTGAAAGAATGAGCAGGTTAGGAAAAGGTAAGACACGGGATACCTGTTCCTCTCTCCTTTCTCAAAATTATTAACCTGATTTTATCCAGCAAACCTAACAATTATTTCCTCAGTCTATTTCCTTTCAAAAATAACAATAGAATTCTGAGATCTCATTTAGAAATAAGAATGTCATTTTAATATAGAAATCACTATGAAGATGAATCCAAATGCAATCTGATTTTTTAAAACAGAAGATATTTCTCAACAAATATGATAATAACAAATGTTTTCTTAAAACATACATAACCTGGTGATTCACAGACATGTACCCCTGGGGCTAATAATACATTATATGTTTATAAAAAATTAAAAAATTTTTAAAAAGTAAATTAAAATAAAAGTAAAAAAATACATAGTAACTATTTGTCTGAAATGACTTTTTTTTAGATTTTATTTATTTATTTGACAGAGAGAGTGAGAGATCACAAGTAGGCAGAGCAGCAGGCAGAGAAAGAGAGGGAAGCAGGTTCCCTGCTGAGCAGAGAGCTCAACGTGGGGCTCCATCCCAGGACCCTGAGATCATGACCTGAGCCAAAGGCAGAGGCTTTAACCCACTGTGCCACCCAGGCACCCTGTCATAAATGACTCTTAATCGTCTTAACCAACAGTACCAAAGTAAGACTTCATGCCATCCCTTTTTATAAGAAATACAAATATTCCACAAAAAAGCAGAGCATCTTAATATTGAGGGATAACTGTTTAAAATGATCAAGATGTTATCAACTGTTGATTATTATAAACGAAATATATCTTAAATGAGGTCAACTGTTCAAGGAAATAAACATTATAATAACTATATAGTCTGGAAAACTACTGAGATCAGAAATCCTTCTCAGACTTAATTGCTATTAACAATTCCCAAGATGGCTTTTAAATAAAATTATTTATATCACAAAACTTTAAAAAGATCTTATCTTACTGACTTTAAAATATTTTCCCTTTATAGACAGTCACAAACAGATGGAGTCTCCTTATTGAAGATAGATTTTTCCTAAATAGAATAAAGGGTACAAAAATTTTACATTACTAAGAATTTTAACTAGAGTAGCATGTTAAGACATTCACTTTACTAGATTATGAAGTGCCCTAGTATTTTAATGTCTGTTCAAAATTCACTCTGAAGCCACAAATCCATTTGTGTTCCACTTACTACAAAATTCTTTGAGTTTATTTGATCAAAGTTAACCTCAATAATATGGTGAATCAAAGCTAACTCAAAGCATTTCTGTTCATATTTCTATTCTCACAAGAGTAAGAATTAAATGACTGAAAACATCTGTGGACTATATTCCAATTGCCAAGCTAAGTGATTTCCGTGCATTATTTTCTATTTAATTCCATCTTGTGAAAGTCTATGAGGCAGAAACGGATACTATTCCCATTTTACAGATTTGGAAACAAAGTCTTGGTGCCAATAAATAATTTCACAGGTCTTCCAGCCATGGAAATGAATCTCAGGATTCACTCTCTGGCTGACTTCAACTGATTGTTTCAGCAACCACTCAAGGAAGGGAAAACATGACCAACAATCACTTTCCCAGACCTCTTTTATATTTTTTAAAGACTTATTTATTTTATAGAGAGAGCACAGGCAGGAGGAGCAGAGGGAGAGGGAGAGAGACTAGGAAGGAGGCACCATGCTGAGCATAGAGCCCAAGGAAGGGCTTTCATCTCAAGCAGTTGAGAACATGACCTGAGGGGGAACCAAGAGTCAGAGGCTTAATGGACTGTGCCACCCAGACATGTCCCACAGCCACCACCACCCCAACCTATTTTAAATATGAATGTCTCTTGTTAAAAGGAAGCCCCTATTTAAGCAAGTAACTGTTCTTAACAAAGATGTGCATTACCCAGTTTTCCTTACATGCTGTGAATACTCACTGGCATAGTTTCTTAGCTGCACAATCTATTCGTTCTCTTGACTTTTCTCCAGGTACATTAGTTTGAATTCACAACATTTTGCCCTGCAGGTGCTCAAAATTCATTTAAATGTATAAGTACAGTATCTAGCTTAAATGCAGGAGGACATAAACCGTGTCTCCCTTATCTAAAAGCAAAAAAAATCATAATAATAATAATGCCTCTTTCTCTTTCTTTCTCTCTGGCATTTTCTTTAGTATGACTTTGATATTCTCAAAGATTAACTTGGCTATATTCACACCTGCCTAGAAGAACATCTAGAAAGGCCAAACTGGTGTGTATGGCACAAGATTCCTTGTCCAATCCTGCCTATTCCTTACACAGCCTCACTTTCTAACTTGTGAGATTACGAGGCCAGAGGAGTAAAATAGGGACATGGCAACATTTATAGAGCCTGTGAACAGCATGAAGCATTGTCTCCTTCCTGAGGTGAACTTACTATACACCTTCTGTTTCCTGAACATATGACTCTTCTTTTCATTTGTGCGGCAGACAGAATTGGACTCACTACTTCATCTAATCTAGGTTCAACATTCTAAAGGCCACATAATGAATCATAAAGGGAGTCACAACTGAAGCCCAGATCACAGATTTTGCCTAGTTAAATTCTCCCTCCTGACTGGTGTCCCTTCCCTCAGTTTTTTAAGAAGTGAATATTATTTCCCTCTTTGCTCAATAACTTGCATTTTTCTCAGTTTACCACACCAAAAGTGGCTTTTATGAAGGTACCATTCACAACATCAAACGAGCCACTAGTCATTTTGATTTTTTTTCTAATGTAATCTCATTGTCATTTAGGTTTGACATTTTAGAGACTTGAACTTCAATGTGCTGTACTATTCAAAGTTGCCTGGGGACAGGTGCTGAGCTGTGCTTTTCCCCAGTGATTCAAGGAAGAACATTATTCTTTTTTCTTTATTGCTCCAGTCTTCCAATCTACACTTCCACAAATCACTATAATTTGCACCACACGGTACACTATCTGCATGAGGTGTCCTGTAGCAACTTGTGAAATGGGCTATAATATTATAAATCATTGTGCTATTTTGGCATAAAATGTAACTTAGGTAAATATCCATTGTTATGCATTTTTTCTCTAGAGAACTATTAGTCACATTTTATTGTTCAGAAAGAAAGCCTGTTACCAGTCATATATTTCTAAGTTTTGTTTTTTGTTTTTTGGTTGGGTTTTGTTTTTTTTTGTTGTTTTGTTTTGTTTGTTTTTTTTTTTTTTGCTGTTGTATGGTGGCTGCTATTGTTTAAAACAACACTTTAGTGCTTACTAGACACAATATCTTTGAACAAAAAAAATACACATTCATATGTTACTAAACAGTAGTTCACATGAAAGGTAGCTGACGCCCATTTGAATATTTTTATTAATCATTACTTTGTTACATAGTATCTGTGACAAACAGTACAGATTTACAGGCAATGACAAATGGCTTAGTTGAAGCAAATCCAAGACTTTACTAGGTCAAATACAAGAGAAGAACAACTATGCAGCAAAAGCAGGCTGAAACACGGCTTTGGATCACATCAATTCTGATGCTTTATCTATTTTCTGTGATATATCAAATTGCCCTTCAAAATTGTGCATGATTCACTTTTTTGATGGGCTGGATCAAAAAAAAAAAAAAAAACCTACAAGTTTTTCAGAGTTTGATCAGCTCTTTCCTCTAAAAATGCATCAGTCAGAATTTGATCAGAAAAGCAGAACTATTAGAAAATATATGAAATAAGGGATTTATTATAGAGATTTGAGCTTACACAATAACACAATATAAATCCATCTCATCAATTCACTGCTCATCTTTTAACTTATCTGATTTCCATTTTTCCTCTAAACAGTCTCCTAGAAGTATTAAGAGAAACTACAAAATCAGCATGCAAGATACATTCAAGAGAACAGAGCAACAGTATGGTTCAAAATGTTATATAGATACCAACTCTAAGATAGTTCTTCCGAGCTTTCAATAAACTAGTCAAAAAAGTTCCATAAAAAACAAAATGTGTAATATTGGAACTTAAAAGTGATAGATACCATAATGACAAAATCTGGAAGAACTCTATGAAATTTTAAAGCATATGGAGTAGAACTGATGAAAATCTATCTGTAATGGGTTAAAATATGTCCCCCCCAAATGATATGTTTAAGTCTGTTATAATAATCAAAAAGAACAATTTAGTTGATCTAAGCAAATTTTATTTCACACTTCATGAACCAAGCAGTCTCCACACTCAAAGGTCCAGAGAACTGCAAATAAGGAACAAGGCTGCAGTTTTTATAGAAGAAAGCAATCAGGGAACAAGGAAATAGTATTTGGCTTTAGCTGATTGGCTGGAGCTGCATATCTGACCTTATTTAGAACAGGAAATCATTACTGATTCTTGGCAATCAACCAGGGATTGGCTTGTTGGGTATACTGTATTTCTGGTAAAGCAGAGCATTTACAGAAATGTAAGTTATCTAAGTTTTAGTTTGCTGATGTGAGCCTCAACCAGAGCCTAGAAATGTATTTCAATTAAATCTCACTTCCCAGTACCTCAAAATGTGGCCTTATTTGTAAATGCCCTTATTTGTCTTTACAGAGATGATCAAGTTAAGATGAGGTCATCAGGGTGGGTTCTAATCTCGTATGACCGGTGATCTTACAAAAAAAAAAAGTGGCAACCATAAGTGACTCTTAACCTCACAAAACAAACTGAAGGTTGCTGGGGGGAGGGGAGTTGGGAGAAGGGGGGTGGGGTTATGGACATTGGGGAGGGTATGTGCTTTGGTGAGTGCTGTGAAGTGTGTAAACCTAGCGATTCACAGACCTGTACCCCTGGGGATAAAAATATATGTTTATAAAAAATAAAAAATTTAAAAAAGCTTTTGAACATTCAGAGAGAGGAGACAACGAGAAAACACAAGGAACCATTTGACTGGAATGATGCATCTGCAAACCAAGGAAGGCCAAGGATTGCAGGAAGCTAGAAGAGACAAGGAAGGATCCTCCACTAGTGACATCAGAGAGGACACAGCCCCACCAATACTTGATTTTGGACCTCTAGTCTCTGTGAGGCAATAAATTTCTGTCATTTTAAGCCACCCAGTTTTTGGTCTTTATTACAGCAGCCCTAGGAAACTAATACACTAACCATGCTTCATCACAGAGCATAGCGCATAATATGATCTTACACCAACTTTAAAAACAAACAAACAAACAAAAAACAAATGTATTCTTCATCTTGTGCCACTTCAGGCTGTTGTGTAAAGTGCACTAAAAGCCCCCATCAGCACCCATCCTCAGCCTCGCATATTCCCTCAGGCTTGTCTTTCATGTGTGCTCTAATAACCATTGTTCATCAGTTCAACTCCTCCTCTTTTTTTTTCCAAATTGGTTCCCAACTTCAACTTGGCTTCTTTCATAAGCAGCTCAATTCTGGACTCTTTCCCCCTCAACTCTGTCCTCATTCCCTCTCTCAAGAACATGCCACACAGAGTGGTCCACTGATTCTATGAACAGCACACATTGTTGCACCTCTCACTTTGCCCACAGCCAGATCAGAAAATAGTATCATAAGATGACTGGGTATCATCAGGTAGACTAATAAAAATTTTCTAGATAACTGAGCTTATACTCCTAAGCAGCAAAACATTTTTTTTTTAATTTTTCACCATCTTGTTCCCAAAGGATGGATGGAGAGACAGACAGACAGACAGACAGACAAAATAACAGAAACTGATGAATAGTTTTTGGCTTATTGATTCAGAATTATCATTAAGACCATCAATCATATTATAATAGTATCTTTAGAAACTATTAGGGTATATAATCCTATCCGAACCTATTAAATAACTTCAGAGAATTTTTTTTTATTTTAACATTTTAAAAAGTTTCCTGTCAGTAATTTCTGGCATCTGTCACTGTGGCAACTTTTCCCCTTTAATTTGTTCCTCCCAACCATCACTGTCCAAGGATATCAGTTAAACTGGCCCCAGCAGCAGGTTTAGTCTCAGCTATAGAAAAAGCAGCCTTTCCCACTGGTGCCTCCTTTCCATGGGAGCTCATATCCAATGACAGACAGATAGATAGATGAACATGTGTGAGAAAGAGAGATGATGGTTGGTTATTTCAGAAAAGAGTTTGCCTAAGCATCCTAAAATATCAAAACTCTTATTAATTATATTTGATGAAACCTATCTTTTCCAAACATTACAACTAAATTCTGAATATACCATGTTATTTTTTCAAAATCCTAAGACCACCATCTCACATACTTTATTGTTTTTAGTTACTAATGATTTTTGCTAGTTATTTAGTTATTAATGATTTATATAAATGTACTGCTCCTTGATTAAATAAGAATTAATTTTGCTTTTGATTTAACTGGCAATTTAATTAAAAGGATTTCATTACAATTGGAGTTTTGTGTCAGCTGTTTCTTAGCAAATTCAACTGAGTTATTTTTTCCTTCTTTTTAAAGATTTTATTTATGGGGGTGCCTGGGCAGCTCCATAGGTTAAGCGCCTGCCTTTGGCTCAGGACATGATCCCAGAGCCCTGGTATTGAATGCCATATAGGGTTCTCTGCTCAGCAGAAAGCCTGCTTCTTCCCCTCCCTCTGCCTGCTATTCTGCGTATTTGTGCACTCCCTCCTTCTCTCTGTCAAATAAATAAAGAAACAAGGATTTTATTTATATATTTAAGAGAGAGAGCATGAGTGGAGAGCAAAAGCAAGAGAAAGAGCAAGAGAGAGAGAGCGCGCACACACACACACACACACATGCACACACACACACAGAAGTGGGGGGGTGGACAGAGGGACAGAGTGAAGCAGATTCCCCACTGAGCAGGAAGCCCAATGTGGGGCTTGATCCCAGGACCCTGAGATCATGACCTGAGCCAAAGGCAGATGCTTAGCTGACTAAAACACCCAGGTATACTTAGTTATATAATTTTCTATTATGTCTTTTTAATTAGTCACTGGGGTTATGGAATTTATTTCTACACTTGAGTGTACATCTTTCTTGGGCAATTAAAATGAATTGTGTACCGAAAACTTGCTGTCTTTCTACTTAGCCATGCTGTGGCTTCAGGATGAAATGGAGTAAAAGACTTGACACCTATCACTATTATCCTACTGCAATGAAAATGTTTTGAAATAACCTTCACCAGTAGTACTTTTCTTAGTCAACTACTCAAAAAAATAGATCACTTGCTTTTAAATATTCTACATACAATTGCATGTAATTAGGTTCTAAAGTTTATGAGCATGATGATAATGATAATGATGGTCATTAGTATTTTGAAAGAGCTCCATGGCAAGGAAAGAATAAGTGAGGTTGTATTATTATCAGCCATTGCTAAGAATCTATAAGCAGAATATGAATCATTTAAAAATCTTTTAAAAATCTTCAATATTATACTTGCTTATTTCATATTAAATTGCACTTATTGAACTAAAGTCAAGTCTAAAACATGTTTGAGCCCCAAATTTAGAATGTCATATCTATTTTTAAGTTTTAAAAGCAGATACTCTAGGGAAAATATCATGAAGATTCTTCAAAGAAAAAAAAACAAAACAAAACTCCAGTGCAGCCTTGACTAAATATTGACAAAGACTGTCAAGCTGAACAGCTAACTGATGATGACCCTATTGAGATATCTGTTCTCAGCCATATTTTCAAAAGCATCAAAGTCATTCTGTAGTCTCCTAGTAAATTGTCAAATCTGTCTGGAATTGCTGTTAGGCTCCAGCTATATCTGTCTATTCATGAAAAGTCAAAAAACAAACAAACAAAAAACCACAAAATAAAAAAAAAAACTACCAATAAACTTTGGCCTTTGAATTTGAGTTCTCATCAAAGAAAAGTCACTGTATATTTTTTCTTTCCTAAGAGCATTTACCATTTTAGTGAAGTGCCTAAATCACACTCTACAATAAAAGCAAATTTCAGAATGAGTTGAAAATGTTAGAACAGATATCTGAGACAACAAAGAATTAAACCAATATACAATTTTAAGTCAAAAGAGATATCTCATGAGATTTACAGGCTTAGAATTATGATTTATGGACCAATTGATACAAGAGGCATTGCAGTGTTCTTCATCACCAGAATATTTCAAGTATTAAGATATACTTAAGAAGCAATTAACTTAGATTTGAAACTACATGGAGAGGAACTAAATATTAAATCTGATAAGTCATTTTCTTTTCCCCAGTTCAATTCAATTCAGGGAGCATTATAGAATGACAGTGCTGAAGTAAGGAGCAGAATAGTCATCAGAAATCCTACCTACTGAGTGAAATGGAAGAACCAGAGAACTTGCAAGATAGGCAGGCCACAAGAGAACGGGAACTCAAATAAGAGCCTCCACAACAAAGATTCAAGCAAGTCAAAGAGAATTATTAACCAGTACAAGGCACCTACAGCAAAAAGGGACCCAAGACTTCTGAAGAAACTTCTTACAACCAAGTTCACACTGGTCTCTGTATATTTAAACGCAAGTAGAACTGGGGCAGGCTCACACATTGACATGATTTCTGATCCTTTGTGCAAACGTAATACTGAAAAATATTTTATTTTATGATATCATCTATGGCTACTATTGGAATAAATGAAAAGATCTAAGAGAGTGATAGCTCGAATTACCTCTGGGTATCAGTTATATACATCACTTTAACTATGTGAACTCTCTTCTTTTGTATCCTTTTCAGTGCTTGCAACATACAGTTCTGATCTTAGAAGACAAAGTCGCTTTCCTCCAATTCCACACAATATTCTTTACACAGGAGTAAAGGTCCAGCATAACTTTGTTAAAATAGAGAAGGTATTATTCATGCACGGTTAAGGATGTCCCCAACGAATCAGATAAGGGAAGTATTTCTTAGGCCAATTACTATATGATTGCTTTCATAGGTGAATATAAACACAGAGAAACATAAATATGCACCTGAGTTTTAAGAATAATGTGATTAAATAAAAGATATAAATTTCCCATAGATAATCTTAGCCCCTGTTAATATCTGTGCTTTTTAAAATTATAATCATACACACTTTTACAGGAAAATAGAGAAAATTAAATCATGACTGAATTTTCCAGAAGTCACCACTACATCCTCCTAAATACATGAGTGTATATAATCACCAGAATTAAAATTGTTCTTTAGGTGATCTGGTGTTTTGTCAAAAATTGAACTGCTAAAATAAACACCCCTAAGAAAGAAGTGATAGTGAATTTACAATCATCTTATTACTTCAAAATTGGAAGCAGACTAGGTCCTTGAGTTTAGTGGAGTACGTCATGATTGTGAAATTCAACAATGGTGTTAGAACAAATAGCTAACCTAGTTGCTACCTGAATTCAAACAATTAGTAGATAAAAGCACACAACTGAAATCAAAAAGAGTCAAAAGCAGATAAGGCATGGAGAAAAAACTGGTATTAAAGTTAAAAGAACAGAATTCATTACAACCCAAAGAACCAGGGCAGGTACAAAATGAGTCACAGGAAAAATGTAGGAGGAAAAAAAAAAAAAAAAAAAGCTTGCTCTCTATGAGAACAGTCATTCTGAAATGATGAGGAGAGTCCATGACCTTTATCTTTGGAGGCCTATACCTAATTAGACTGATCCACTCTTTTTCCAAAGGATCCCTAAGGGACAAGAGAATCATTTCCAATCCTTTAAAGGCACTTAGGGCCACATCATCTTGCCAAAATTTCAAAGAATATATTTTATTGTCTGTTCTGTCCCCAGTCCATAAAACAGTGCCTAGAAAATAATAAACAATAAATATTTTTACTTATCACATCCAGAACTCATTAGAGGTTATCTATATCTTCAAGGGTTCACAATTGTCAATGTGTCTTAATTAGCAAATACATCAATAGCATATAATGCATATATAACACTTTATAGTTTGTGAAACAGTCTCATCAATATTACTTCATTTGACCTTTACAGCCATTCTGAAGTAAATATTAAATATAATGATCATGCCATTGATGTGAAAAACTGACTCTCAGAAAGAAGGAGTGACTTTCAACTGATTTAGACTAAGTAGAGAAACTGGAATTAGAAATTAGAGGTGTTGGTTCTAAGTGCAGTTCTCCCGTGGTAAAGCTCAGATGTTTGAAGTTAGAAAAAATCCCACTGACTATCTGATTCTGGTGGCTGAGAAAGGAAAGCATATATCCAACCTCCTGAAAGTTCTCACACATTGGGACATCTTCAGCCCAATATGAAATACATGGCAGAGTGCAAATAAGATGTTTAGCAAATGGAAATAGAATATTAACTGAATATAGGAATTTTCTAAAAAAAAAGTCAATGAGGAAAATAAAAGACATTAACTTAATCTAGGATTAAAAAAAAACAAGATGTTGGGGGAGGAGTCAAGATGGCGGAGGAGTAGCAAGCTGAGATGACATCAGGTAGCATGGAGATCAGCTAGATAGTTTATCAACCAATTCCGAACACCTACATATCCAACAGGAGATCAAAGAGAAGAAGAGCAGAAATTCTAGAAACAGAAAATCAACCACTTTCCAAAAGGTAGAACCTGCAGAAAAGTGAATCCAAAGTGACAGGAAGACAGACCGCGGCGGGAAGGGCCAGCTCCCAGCAAGCAGTGGAGCAACAAAGCACAAAATCAGAACTTTTAAAAGTCTGCTCCACTAAGGGACATCACACCAGAGATAAGCCAGGGTGAAGCCCACGCGGGGACAGCATGAACTCAGGTCCCGCAGGGTCACAGAAGGATCGGGGGTGGCTGAGTGTCACAGAACTTGCAGGTATTAGAACAAGGAAGCTGGCTACAGTGACGGAGCCAAGGAGTAAGCTCTCAACTCAGGGTTACCTTAAACTGTGATCTGTGGCCCAGTCAGACCACTGCTCTTTGAGGAGGGACCCCACAAGATCTGGAGAGACCTCTCTGGAAGAATGCAGGGATCTGCTGGGTTTGGAGATTCCAGGCAGACTCTGTGCTAGAAACAGAGATGCTTGGTCACATGGTTGGGTAAGCTCAGAGTTCGGCTAGAGGCCAGAGAGATGGGAGTGACTGAGTACTTTTCTCCGAGGACATACTGAGGAGTGGGGACCTGAGCTCTCGGCTCCTCCGGGCCAAAGATTGGGAGGCCGCCATTTTCATTCCCATCCTCCAGAACTCTACAGAAAGCATTCAGGGAACAAAAGCTACCAAAAGCAAACCAGAGCAGATTACTTAGCCCAGCTCCTGGTAAGGGCAGTGCAATTCCACCTTGGGCAAAGATACTTGAGAATGACTAAAACGGGCCTCTCCCCCAAAAGATCAGAAAGAAATCCAGCCAAGACCAAGTTCACTTACCAAGGAGAACAGCAGAATTCCAGAGGAGGAGAAAGCAAAGCATGGAATTCATGGATTTCTCCCCATGATTCTTTAATCTTGCAAAGTTAACTAATTTTCTTTAATTTTATTTTTTTATGCTAAATTTTTTTAACTTTTACTCTTTCCTCTTTTAACCTTTTTTAAACTAGTTTATCTTAACAATACCTTTCATAAAGAAAAAATCTTTTTGAAACTTCATTATTATAGTCATATTTTTTCCTTCATTCTATCTATTTTTTGTATACACAAAGAGTTTTTTCTTCTACAAAATTTTGGGATACAACTTCTTCTAATAGATCAAAATATACCCTAAATCTAGCACAGGGCTTTGTTCTAGTATACAGCCTGGGCAAATTCTCTCCACTTTCTTTTTCTTTATTCTCCCAACCAACTTCTCTTATTATCACCTTTTTAAGAAATTTCTTTAAAAAATTTTCACCTTTATAGTCATATTCCATCTCTTCATCATGTTTACCCTTATTGTGTGTGTGTGTGTGTGTGTGTGTGTGTGTATTTTCATTCTTTAAAATTTTGGGAGGTAGTTTCTTCTAAGAGACCAAAATATTCCCAAAATTAAGGGGGTGACTCTGCTCTATTCACCAGCCTAATATAAATATATATTTTTTATATTTTTTCTTTATTTTTTTCTTTTTTTAATTTTTTTTTCTGAACTTCTTTGTATCCCCTTCCTTCCCCCCAAGATTTGGGGTCTCTTATGATTTGGTTAAAGCACATTTTCCTGGGGTCTTTACCACACTTTTAGTATTTTATTCTCCCCTTCATATATTCTTATCTGGATAAAATGACAAGAAGGAAAAACTCAACACACACACACACACACACACACACAGAACAAGAGGCAGTACCAAAGGCTAGGGACCTAATCAATACAGACATTGGTAATATGTCAGATCTACAGATCAGAATGACGATTCTCAAGGTGCTAGCTAGGCTTGAAAAAGGCATGGAAGATATTAGAGAAGCCCTGTCAGGAGACGTAAAAGCCCTTTCTGGAGAAATAAAAGAACTAAAATATAACCAAATTGAAATCAAAAAAGCTATGAATGAGGTGCAATGAAAAATGGAGGCTCTTAGTGCTAGGATAAAGGAGGCAGAAGAGAGAACTAGTGATATAGAAGACAAATGACAGAGAATAAAGAAGCTGAACAAAAGAGGGACAAACAACTACTTAACCGCCAGGGAAGAATTCAAGAGATAAGTGATACCATAAGACGAAACAACATTAGAATAATTGGGATTCCAGAAGAAGAAAGAGAGAGGGGAGCAGAAGGTATACTGGAGAGAATTATTGTAGAGAATTTCCCTAATATGTCAACGGGAACAAGCATCAAAAACCAGGAGGCAAAGAGAAAACCCTCAAAATCAATAAGAATAAGTCCACACCCCATCACCTAATAGTAAAATTTACAAGTCTTAGTGACAAAGAGAAAACCCTGAAAGCAGCCCGGGACAAGAAGTCTGTAACATACAATGGTAAAAATATTAGATTGGCAGCAGACTTATCCACAGAGACCTGGAAGGCCAGAAGGAACCAGCATGATATATTCAGAGCACTAAACAAGAAAAACATGCAGCCAAGAATACTATATCCAGCTAGGCTATCATTGAAAATAGAAGGAAAGATAAAAAGCTTCCAGGACAAACAAAAACTAAAAGAATTTGTAAACACCAAACCAGCTTTACAGGAAATATTAAAAGGGTCCTCTAAGCAAAGAGGGAGCCTAAAAGTAGTAGATCAGAAAGAGACAATATACAGTAATAGTTACCTTACAGGCAATACAAATGGCACTGAATTCATATCTCTCAATAGTTACCCTGAATGTTAATGGGTTAAATGCCCCAATCAAAAGACACAGGGTATCAGAATGGATGAAAAAACAAAACCCATAAATATGCTGTCTACAAGAAACTCATTTTAGACCCAAGGACACCTCCAGATTTAAAGTGAGGGGGTGGAAAACAATTTACCATGCTAATGGACATCAAAAGAAAGCTGGGGTGGCAATCCTCATATCAGATCAGGATTGCCAAGACTATAATAAAAGGTGAGGGAGGACACTATATCATACTCAAAGGGTCTGTCTGACAAGAAGATCTAACAATTTTAAATATCTATGCCCCTAACATGGGAGAGCCAACAATATACACCAATTAATAACAAAATCAAAGAAACACATCGACAAGAATACAATAATAGTAGGGGCCTTTAACACTCCCCTCACTGAAATGGACAGATCATCCAAGCAAAAGATCAACAAGGAAATAAAGGCCTTAAATGACACACTGGACCAGATGGACATCACAGATATATTTAAAACATTCATCCCAAAGAAACAGAATACACATTCTTCTCTAGTGCTCATGTAACATTCTCCAGAATTGATCACATCCTGGACCATAAATCAGGTCTCAACTGGTATCAAAAGATTGGGATCATTCCCTGCATATTTTCAGACCGCAATGCTGGGAAGCTAGAACTCAATCACAGAGGAAATTTGGAAAGAACCCAAATACATGGAGACTAAACAGCATCCTTCTAAAAAATGAATGGGTCAACCAGGAAATTAAAGAAGAATTGAAAAAGTTCATGGGAACAAGTGATAATGAAAACACAATGGTTCAAAATCTGTGGGACACAGCAAAGGCAGTCCTGGGAGGAAAATATATAGTGATACAAGCCTTTCTCAAGAAATAAGAATGGTCTCAAATACACAACCTAACCCTACACCTAAAGGAGCTGGAGAAAGAACAACAAAGAAAGCCTAAACCCAGCAGGAGAAGAGAAATAATAAAGTTCAGAGCAGAAATCAATGAAATAGAAACCAAAAAAACACAATAGAACAAATCAACAAAACTAGGAGCTGGTTCTTTGAAAGAATTAGTAAGATTGATGAACTCCTGGCCAGACTTATCAAAAAAAAGAGAGAGAAAGGACCCAAATAAATAAAATCATGAATTAAAGAGGAGAGATCACAGCCAACATGAAAGAAATACAAACAATTATAAGAACATATTATGAGCAACTCTACGCCAACAAATTTGACAATCTGGAAGAAATGGATGCATTCCTAGAGATGTATAAACTACCACAACTGAATCAAAAGAAATAGAAAACTTGAACAGACCCATAACCAGTAAGGAGATTGAAACAGTCATCAAAAATCTCCCAACAAACGAGAGCCCAGGGCCAGACGGCTTCCCAGGGGAATTCTACCAAACATTTAAAGAAGAATTATTCTTATTCTCCTGAAACTGTTCCAAAAAATAGAAATGGGAGAAAAACTACCAAACTCATCTTAAGAGGCCAGAATTACCTTGATCCCAAAACCAGACAAGGATCCCATCAAAAAAGAGACTTACAGACCAATATCCTTCATGGATACAGATGCGAAAATTCTCACCAGAATACTAGCCAATAGGATCCAACAGTACATTAAAAGGATTATTCACCACGACCAAGTGGGATTTATCCCAGGGCTGCAAGGTTGGTTCAACATCCGCAAATCAATCAATGTGATACAACACATCAATAAAAGAAAGAACAAGAACCATATGATACTCTCAATAGATGCTGAAAAAGCATTTGACAAAGTATAGCATCCCTTCCTGATCAAAACTCTTCAAAATGTAGGAACAGAGGGCACATACCTCAATATAATCAAAGCCATCTATGAAAAACCCACTGCAAATATCATTGTCAATGGAAAAAAAACAGAGCTTTTCCGCTAAGGTCAGAAACTCGGCAGGGATGTCCACTATCACCATTGCTATTCAACATAATACTAGATGTCCTAGCCTCAGCAATCAGACAACAAAAAGAAATTAAAGGCATCCAAATTGGCAAAGAAGAAGTCAAGCTATCACTCTTTGCAGATTATATGATACTCTATGTGGAAAACCTAAAAGACTCCATTCCAAATCTGCTAGAACTTGTCCAGGAATTCAGTAAAGTGTCATGATATAAAATCAATGCACAGAAATCAGTTGCAGTTCTTTACACAAACAACAGGACAGAAGAAAGAGAAATTAAGGAGTCAATCCCATTTACAATTGCACCCAAACCGTAAGATAACTAGGAATAAACCTAGCCAAAGGGGCAAAGAATCTATACTCAGATCTATACTATACTCTATACTCAGTACTATAAAATACTTATGAAAGAAATTGAGGAAGACACAAAGAAATGGAAAAATGTTCCATGCTCATGGATTGGAAGAACAAATATTGTGAAAATGCCTATGCTACCTAAAGCAATCTACACATTTAATGCAATCCCTATCCAAATCCCATCCATTTTTTTCAAAGAAATTGAACAAATAATCCTAAAATTTATATGGAACCAGAAAGACCTCAAATAGCCAAAGGAATATTGAAAAAGAAAGCCAAAGTTGGTGGCATCACAATTCCAGACTTCAAGCTCTATTACAAAGCTGTCATCATCAAGACAGTATGGTACTGGCACAAAAACAGACACATAGATCAATGGAACAGAATAGAGAGCCCAGAAATAGACCCTCAACTCTATGGTCAACTAATCTTCGACAAAGCAGGAAAGAATATTCAATGGAAAAAAGACAGCTTCTTCAACAAATGGTGTTGGGAAAATTGGACAGCCACATGCATAAAAATAAAACTGGACCATTTCCTTACTCCACACACGAAAATAGACTCAAAATGGATGAAGGATCTCAATGTGAGACAGGAATCCATCAAAATCCTTGAGGAGAACATAGGCAGCAAACTATTCTACCTCAATTCCAGCAACTTCTTCCTAGGAACATCACCAAAGGCAAGGGAAGCAAGGGCAAAAATGAACTATTGGGACTTCATCAAGATCAAAAGCTTTTGCACAGCAAAGGAAACAGTTAACAAAACCAAAAGACAACTGACAGAACGGAAGAAGATATTTGCAAATGACATATCAGATAAAGGGCTAGTATCCAAAATTTATAAAGAAATTATCAAACACATCACCCAAAGAACAACTAATCCAATCAAGAAATGGGCGGAGGACATGAACAGACATTTCTGCAAAGAAGACATCCAGATGGCCAACAGACACATGAAAAACTGCTCCATATCCCTCGGCACCAGGGAAATACAAATCAAAATCACAATGAGATACCACCAGACACCAGTCAGAATGGCTAAAATTAACAAGTCAGGAAATTACAGATGCTGGCAAGGATGCGAAGAAAGGGAAACCCTCCTACACTGTTGGTGGGAATGCAAGCTGGTGCAACCACTCTTGAAAACAGCATGGAAGTTCCTCAAAAAGTTGAAAATAGAGCTACCCTACAACCCAGAAATTGCACTACTAGGTATTTACTAAAGATATAAATGTAGTGATCCGAAGGGGCACGTGCACCTGAATGTTTATAGCAGCAATGTCCACAATAGCCAAACTATGGAAAGAACCTAGAGGTCCATCAAAAGATTAATGGATAAAGAAGATTCTATGTATATATATATACACATACATATATATACGTATACATATACGTATACATATATATATGTATATATATATATGTACACACACACACAATGGAATACTATGCAGCCATCAAAAGAAATGAAATCTTGCCATTTGTGGATGGAAGTAGAGGGTATTATGCTTAGAGAATTAAGTGAATCAGAGAAAGATAATTATCATATGATCTCCCTGACATGAGGAAGTTGAGAGGTAATGTTGGGGATTTGGGGGGTAGGAAAAGAATAAATGAAACAAGATGGGTTCGGGAGGGAGACAAACCATAAGAGACTTTTAATCTCACAAAACAACTGAGGAATGTCTGGGGGGAGGGGAGTCGGGAGAGGGTGGTGGGGTTATGGACACTGAGAAGGGTATGTGTGCTATGGTGAGTGCTGTGACATGTGTAAACCTGGCAATTCACAGACCTGTACCCCTGGGGTTAATAGTACATTATATGTTAATAAAAAATAAAAAAATACTAAAAAAAACCAAGATGTGAATATATAATATGATTTCCAGAAACATCAGTGAGAGAGAAGAAAACAATAGACCATTTATTTGCTAACTCAAGGTACAGAACAAGAGACCATTTATTTGCTAACTCAAGGTACAGAAATCCTATTTATCAAAAACTACCTAATTTCCTGATATTATACTCTTTATTACAACATGACAAAAGCAAAAGAGCACCAAAACATCAAAAATTACCTATTTAAAGAACTGAGCTTTAAGTAAAAATTTGAAGACTATTTGACCAGAAACTTAAAAACTAAACTTTTTATATTAGTTTCTTTCTGATTTCAAGTTCAAAAAGAAAATATTACCAAAATACTGTATGAATATGGTTATCTAATTTTCAAACAAATTGAAACATTGTATAAGAAGCTTTTCGGCAATCTATTGAAGAGTTGTTTTTCTCTATCTAGCCCTGTCAGATATTCAGGAAAAATGTGTTCCATGGATCCAGAAGAAAAATAGAGAGGTATCTCCTAGCTCAAAATAGAAAAGTTCTAATATCTCTCCTATTCCCAAAAATACAGTCAAGGCCAGAGCATATCACTTCTCTAACATCTCCTCTTGTCTTTGCTGTTGGCTAGGGTAGCAGCATCCATCTAAACACAGATTCAGATGATCTTTGCCTAAAAGTTCTCTGCATAACTGAAACTCTGGCTGCCTTTCACTAGGCTATGCCCACCAAACATTTGCCTTGGGTAACATTACACACATGAATCTCCACCCTGGAGGCAAATGTGGAAGCTGAGAGATATACCCCCTCTGATGGTTTATTACACAAAAGACCACGTTATGACCTTTTCAAACCAAATATTCTTTTTCTTAATGCTTCTGTACTCAGCAAAAAATTCCTCTTTTGCTAAGACTATTAGTACTTTTATATCATTTGGATAGAGGGATAGCCATATAAAATTGATAATTTATCTACCCTAAAAGCTGGAACTATGGAATGAAGTATGCCTACCCATATAGAGAAGGAAGAGTATAATATGGTTAGTGTTTAAATTCAATTTTGTTCATTGCAGATAATTCCATTTTCACGTTAAGGAAAGTTCTAAGTTTCTACAGAAAATCTGCAGAGATACCAGGCTTATTTATGATATATTCACATTGCTTTTATGTAACATAGCCAGGGAAATTTCTCAATTTGAATCTGTAATTTACCTATGTGGATTAATAAAAGAGAGAGTAAGAATCCTTAAAAATCAAAGTTAATTCAAAATGTCAGTGTAACCTACACAGTTATTCATCAATCTATTCATCCGTTTTAAAATACTTGTATTAAGGGGCGCCTGGGTGGCTCAGTGCATTAAAGCCTCTGCCTTGGGCTCAGGTCATGATCTCAGGGTCCTGAGATCGAGCCCCACATCGGGCTCTCTGCTCAGCAGGGAGCCTGCTTCCTCCTCTCTCTGCCTGCTTCTCTGCCTACTTGTGATCTCTGTCTGCCAAATAAATAAAATCTTTAGAAAAAAATACTTGTATTAAATCACTGATTTTTTTTAACCAATGATGTGCCCATTACCTATGATACCTCCCTTTATGACTAATCAAATTTATGCACTTACTTCCTGTTCTTTCCACTTGTAAAAATCTTTTCCTTCATTCAATACTGAACCTGATTATCACATTTTCTGCTTTAACATACTTATTTTCCTCCTTCCCAGACATTTATTTGCTTGCTTTTATTATTTTTAACTTTATTTATTTTATTGATACATAATTAACATACAGTATTATATTAGCTTCATAATATAATGATTTAATAATCCTATACATTACCCAGTGCTTATCAAATTAATGTATTCTTTTTTGTGAGGAGCAGCAAAAGCAGATGCTAGAGTGAAATTTATGCTATAATTGCTTGTATTAAGGGAAAAAGTTGAAATAACATTATATCACAAGGATCTAGAAAAAGAAGAAACTTAGCTGGAATTTAGTAGAGGAAGGAAATAATAAAGAAATACCAGAAATAAATAAAGACTTGAATAAACAATAACATAACATTGAAAATAATAACCAGTTTTTCCAAAAAAATAAACAAAATTTAACTACATTAACTAAGGAAAAGAAAAAAGAGAGAAGATTTAAAAACCAAAATGAGAAATGAAAGAGAAAACAATCCAACAGATAATTACAGATATAGATAGTGTGATAAAAGACTATTACAAACAATTATATTCTAACAAATAAGATAACTTGGGGGGAACCACATAATTCCTAAAAACACCTAAGTTACCAAAACTGAATCATGAATCTTTAATCCAAGAAATAGGAAATCTTCTTAGACAAATAGTTGAATTAGAACTCAAAATCTCCCAGCACAGAAATGCTCAAGATTACATGGCTTCCTTGGTGAATTCCAACAAACATTAAAAAAAAAAAAACTAACGACAATTTTTATCAAAATCTTACAAAGAGTAGAACAGAGGGAACCCATTCAACATCATTCTATGAGACCAGTATTACCCTGACACCAAAGCAGGATAAAAGTAACACAAGAACAAAAAGTCTAGTTTGTTCAGCATTGCTGCTTCAGCACTCTTTTGACATCCATTTGCATGATAAATGTTTCTTCACCCCCATCACTTTTTTTAAAATTTTATTTATTTATTTGACAGACAAAGATCACAAGTAGGCAGAGAGGCAGGCAGAGAGAGAGAGGAGGAAGCAGGCTCCCTGCTGAACAGAGAGTCCAAAGCGGGGCTCGATCCCAGGATCCTGAGATCATGACCTGAGCCCAAGGCAGAGGCTTAACCCACTGAGCCACCTAGGCACCCCATCTACCCCCATCATTCTTAATCTGCAGGTATCTTCTGGTCTAAAATGAGTCTCTTGTTAGTGGCATACAGATGGGTCTTTTTTTTTTACCCATTTTGACACTTTATGTCTTTTGATTGGAGCATTTAGTCCATTTACATTCAAAGTAATTATTGGTAGATACGTTATTTGTTGTCATTTTATTACTTGTTTTGTCATTGTTTCTAGAGATTTTTTTTTCTGATCCTTCCTTATTTTTGTTATTTTTGGCCTCCCCTTTGCACTTCAATATTTCTCACAAGGCTGGTTTAGTAGTTATGAACACCTTCAGTTTTTGTTTGTCTAGGAAACTCTTACTCTGAATGATTGCCTTGCTGGACAGAGCGTCCTTGGCTGAAGATTCTTCCTATTCAGCAAGGCCACTTCCTTCTGGCTTGCCAAGCTTCTGTTGAGAAATCTCCAGCCAGCCTTATGGGTTTCCCCTTGTAAGTTAAGTACTTCTTTTGTCTTGCTGCTTTTAAAGTTTTTCTTTATAAACATATTTTGCAAATTTAACTACAATATGTCTTAGTGTGGGCCTCCTTCTGTTGATTTTGATGGGAGCTCTCTGTACCTCCTGGATTTGGATGTCTGTTTCCTTCCCCAGATGAGGGAAATTTTCTGCTATTATTTCTTGAAATAAATTTCCTGTCCTCTTTTCTCTATATTTTCCTAGGACCCCTGTAATATGAATGTTATTATGTTTGATGAATTCCCTAGGTCTATTCTCATGTTCCATACTCTTCTTTCTCTCTATTCAGCTTCATTATTTTCCATTATTTTGTCTTCTAGTTCACCATTCATTCCTCTGCAGGGAGCCATGGTTGCAGAGAAGGGTGAGAGAGAAAGAGAAACAGAGAGGAGCACACAGTGGAATACAGAAGGAATACATTACCCCAAAGTCACTGGCTTTGAAAATGACAGGGGCTGAATTTTGTGAGTCCTTACAACCAGCGGGGCTTAAAGCCTGGAGTTTTAAAGGTCAGCAGACTTGGCTGGGGTAGAGCCTGGAGGGCACTGCCTTGCTCTTGGAGAGCAGATAGGCAAACAACCCAGAGACAGACAGCATGGAAGCAGTGATCTGAAGAATGCCTGGGCACACAGTGGGGAGATTATTCACTCTTCTCCTTCTCCAGAGGGCATCCCTGAGATGGAAGTATTCGTGGAGACACCCCTCCAGGAATAAAGTGGCTGGCTGGTGCCATTTTCCCTCATCCAGCCCTCAGCATAAACATAGAGCCACCTGCAGGAAGCAGCAGAACACTGACACTGGCCTCTTAACTTGCTTACACCAAGCCCCAATCCCCTGTGCTCTGACAGAACTGCCCTTCTCAGACAAGCTTGCCTCAGTCCCAATGCAGTAGGGCCCTTCCCCCAGAAGACTGGCATAAGCCAATGCCCATACCATGTCTTCTGAACAGAGAGTTCTGCAGGGCCTCAGTTCTGGTGGACTTGGTGTCAGGTCTCATTTCACAAGCAGACCAAAGCACACCTAGCTATAACTAGCCACATTCAAATTAGGGACCAAACACTGTCCAGAACAGGCAAGGAGAGCCTCTGCAGACCACTGGCCTGAAGGATGGAACAGCCAAAACACAATAACAGAGCACAAGCAGCACACACCAGAGACACTCCCTGAAGTGCCAGGCCTTGGGCACTATATGACCTCTTCTTCATAAGGCCTTTACTTTCAGGAGCAGGAGACATAACTGGCTTTTCTAACAGAAAGAAGACATCAAAGACTTAAACAAAATTCCAAGACAGACATATTTATCTCAAATAAAAGAATGAGATAAGGCCACAGCCAGAGATATCAACGAAAGAGAAATAAGTAACATGCCTAATAGAGAATTTAAAGCAACATCATAAGGATACTCACTGGGCTTGAGAAAAAAATAGAAGACATGAATGAGACCCTTCCCAGACATTTAGGTCTCCTTCATTAGGCTTCTATTGCATTTCCACAAAATTCCAACACAGAGCTTGGGCTATTTCATCATATATACTTCTCGCTTCAGTACTAGACTGATTTCTCCTTAGGAAAAGTACCCTGTCATTATCACCGATTGTTTTTTGTTGTTGTTGTTTTGGTTGTATTTCTTTTTTTTTTTTTTCAATTTATTTATTTTCAGAAAAACATTATTCATTATTTTTTCACCAAACCCAGTGCTCCATGCAAGCCGTGCCCTCCATAATACCCACCACCTGGTACCCCAACCTCCCACCCCCCCCAACTTCAAACCCCTCAGATTGTTTTTCAGAGTCCATAGTCTCCCATGGTTCACCTCCCCTTCCAATTTACCCAAATTCCCTACTCCTCTCTAATGCCCCTTGTCCTCCATGCTATTTGTTATGCTCCACAAATAAGTGAAACCATATGATAATTGACTCTCTCTGCTTGACTTATTTCACTCAGCATAATCTCTTCCAGTCCCGTCCATGTTGCTACAAAAGTTGGATATTCATCCTTTCTGATGGAGGCATAATACTCCATAGTGTCTACAGCCGTACCACCCTGAACGCGCCCGATCTCGTCTGATCTCGGAAGCTAAGCAGGGTCGGGCCTGGTTAGTACTTGGATGGGAGACCGATTGTTTATTTAACTTTGTATCTACAGTGCAAAGCATAATGCCTGAGACATAATAAGGACTCAATAAACGTGTACTGAATGATCAAATGATTGATTAAATGATTGAATACTAGGAAGTAGGGAGTTAATCATTCAGCTATTCTGAATTATATTTAGTCCTTCTCTAGTCCATTGGAAGTTAACTGAAATAAGTATCAGAAAGGAGACAGCCGTAAAAATTCTGAAGGAAAAAAATCATTCTTCAACATATGTGAGTAGTAGATTGTTCCTCTAAAATTTTCCTATAAGACTTGCTTTATGGGTAAGTTACGTATTTTTGGAAGCTTATTAGGTAATCAGTACTTTCTTCACTTTTCAGAGAACATGACCTATTTCATTATTTACCATATTTACCCACTCATGACTCATGAATATGAATCAATAAGTTGAACAACAAATGTCCTATTAGTAGAGTTCTTGGTTATAAGCAATAGAAATAGATACTAATTTTAAAAAAAGCAGTTGGGGTACCTGGGTGGCTCAGTCATTAAGCATCTGCCTTCAGCTCAGGTCATGATCCCAAAGTCCTGGGATTGAGCCCCATTTTGGGCTTCTCCTTTTCTCACATCCCCTGCTTGTGTTCCCTCTCTCACGGTTTCTCTCTCTCTGTCAAGTAAACAAATACAAATAAAATATTTAAAAATATAATAATAAAATAAAATAAAATAAAAGCAATTGATGAGATATGTATTAGGAGGGTCATAATAGGAAATGGGAAGGAGCTAAGAGGCAGCAAAGGCAGCAAAAACCAAAGAACAGTTGGGAGCATAAAACATTCTGATAATTACTCCACAGTTACTTCAACTACTCTTCCCATTCTGGCATTACTTGCTTATGTTTTAAAGTTCTCCAGGTACCCAATCAACTTAGCTTATGTTCACAAGCCCACTACTTAGCAGGAAGAGGGAGGTCCTTAATACTTTTGCCTTCATAGTGAAAGACTATTACCAGTATTAATTCCCACCAAGAATACACATGATAGAAGACAGAAAATTCCACAAAACAAAGGCAGGTTGCCATTAGGAAAGGAAACTAATGCTAACCAGCCAGAAAGTTAAAAATATTCCCCATAAATGTGCATTACATTGTAGGCAAATTTTTCTTCAAAGAACTGAAGAGAGGTCAAGAATGAACCAGATATGAATACTCCCATTAAGAAACTTACAGTCACAATTGCTTTGGAATCACACTATTATCACTATACCCTGAAAAAATTATGTCAATATATTCAGTTGAACTGTATGTAATTATTAATAGTCAATAATTTTCCACCTATAAAAAAATGGCAATTTTACATGATTCAACCTAAAACTTAGGCTAAACAAAAATAAACTATTAAATTATCAAATCCTGAGAGTTCATAGGCAGCTTACATTCCATTTTTTATTCCCATAACCGTTCTTCTCAAATTTATAAGAGATATCACAAACTGAGTGTGCATTGAGTGTTTGACAGCAGTAACCTCTATTTCCCTAAGCATTCACCTTTATTTCTTTTACCTAAGTACTGGGATTTCTATGGTACCTGCAAGACTCAAAACAAAATAATTTTGTGGCATGTCTTATATAGGATATTATTAAAATGAGTACATTTTAACAGGTGAAAATAAACATAGAGAATAGAAAATAGACTATATGGCCAATAAAAATTAGCATTAGCCCAAGAGGAAAAAATTTTACAACAAGTATATAAATAAATTGAATCACTTTGAAGACAATTATCATGCAAAGTGATTGTGTTAGATGTTCAAGTTAGAGTAATATATTCAGAATAATAAACAAGAAGAATTTCTGTTCAAGAAAAGTATGTAACTATAAATAGAAGAACAAATAGGAATCCAAATCACAAAAGTGTTGTGTTGCATCAGGGATTAGCAACCTTCTAAAATGTGCGCCAAAATTTCAAGCCCTACTCTTCAGGTTCTTCAGGATCATGAAGAAGATGGTTACCATGCCAACTTATTATAACAATGTTTCCATGCCAACTCAAATGATAACTAGTAAAAAGGTGTTGTTTTTCCAATTCTTTCCTTAAGGTAGCTCTCTCAAGCAGTGAATAGTGAACCTAATCAAGTGTGGCAAACTGGCACTTGAAGATACCTGCCGTTCTCTACCCTCAGTGGAAAGACCTGATCAGTTTGACTCTGAATGACCTTTATGGATGTATTTGATGCTGCATAACTCTCTAACATGATTCATTATCTGATTTACTGGGCCACAGAGTATCCCTGTAATTTGAAAGAATTAATACAGCTTCTCATATATTCAATTTATTCTCAGAAACTTTAAATTGGGAATAGGGGGAGAGGAGAAAAATTCCAAAAATTTTATATATTTATGCATTAGGTCGTAAGTATCTTAAAGTACTGAATTTCTTCTTTTTCAGTATTTTTAGGATAAACTTTGGGTTTGTGTCAAGAATCTCTGAGTCCATACATAGGCTTGATGATTTGCTAGAAAGATCATCAGACTCAGAAAATAAATTTTGTTCATTATAGCAAAAAGACGTTGACTGAAATCAGCAAAGGGAAAAGGTTTATGGTGCAAACTACAAGAGAAACTAGACACAAGTATGCAGGTATTCTCTCTCAGTGGAATCATGGATTCATTTAATTCTCCCAGCAACAATGTGTGAAAAGGTGTGCCAAACACTGTCAACCAGGGAAGCTCACCTGTGTCTTGGCATCCAAGTTTAGTAGGGGCAGTAACAAAGGCATGTGGTACTTGCTTGCATGAATGACTTCAGTTACTTAGAGTCTAGCCCCTCACAAAGCACAAACAAGTGTATACACTTGTCACACTGTGTACATAAATTGAATGATCTAACTGTTATCTCAAGGACTAAGGCCTCAGGCATACAAAAAAACTTATCAGGCAAAATATTCCAAGGACTCAGAACTCATCTCCTAAGAATTGATCAAGGGTCAGTCCTGAAGACAAGCTTTTCTTCTGGATGTGCACAATTTGAGCAATCCTGGCCTGCTAAATTAACCCTTTCTTGCTTGCATGGCAGATTGTTAATTGTAATATAAAATCTACCTCCTTTTCTTATATGGTAATAATTTTATCTGAGCACATAGCAAGACAATTAGAAACTGTATTTCCCATCTTTCCTCGCAGCTACTTGTGACCATGTGATTAAGTTCTATACAATAGATTTTATGAAAATCCCACCTTACTGCCTAGAAGGAGATTGCTTCTCTGGGGCTTTCTTTGTTTGCTCACTCCTGTGCAAATGATGATGGGTCAACAACCCAGCTTAAACCTATGACCCAGAATTTCTGTATTACAAGAAAAGTATATCACAAGAAAGTCTCACATCTGTCCATGAGGGGACATTATGAAGATGTTCACAAGCATTATTTGAGGTAACAGGAAATTGGAAACAATCTAGTTGTCTGTCATTGGAAGAACAAGTAAGCAAAACATGATAGATTCACACCAGTTAGGGTGATGCTCAAAATATGTAACAAATTTCATTACAGCAGCCCCAGTCAGTCAAAATGAGTACCAGCTTCAGCAGTGGAGTGGCTTCCTAGAGACTTCCCACTTCCACATCCCTGCCCCAAAAAGAGGGCTCCATATTAACCCTGTAGATTCTGGATTGTGGACAGATCCAAAGATACAGTGAAGCAGCCCTCAGGAAACCCTAAATAGAGGCTATTTATCAATCCACATAAAGGTTTTTTTTATATTTTAGTAACTTTTATGAAGATACACATGTATATCTGAAAAACAGCTATGTGGAATATGAGGCATTGGTTAGAATAAGTAAACTACATAGTCACACTGCAACATAGATAAAAAATAAAAAATAATTAGGTACATAGTAGAAAACCATTTAAATAAAATGTACTTGTACCAGCAGTACTCATTTTATAAGAACACATAAACAAAAGACACAATTTATTTGCAATTATTACATGAGCAGAGGGAAATGGCAAAAAGGAATGGTGATGAGGGGGAATAAATAAACAAGAGAGGGCCTTGTGTAGATGAATCATGATAATACTCAAAATATTCCATTTACAACTAAACTTTCTCTGAGGCCAACAAATACAGTCAGCCTATCTCTATGAATTTCCTTGTGTTAAAGAACTTATGCAGAAGAAAATAACTAGATCAAAAGAAAACTTTTGCCCAGATAATGTGTTTCTACCAAAAACAAAAATTGTTTTTAAATTCAGTTCATAGGACAGAGACAACTTATCAAGGAATTTGAGGAAAAATATAGAGAAAACAGGATTTGGGATGAGTCTTAAATGATAGATAAGATTTCAACTGAAGAACACAGGATTTCTGACAAAGAGAAGAACAAACAAAAAAAGCATGGGGATGGAAAGCCTGAGGTGATGGAAAGTGGGAATAAAATGCGAAAGCAAATAGGATGCATGAAAGGGAAAAGTGAGAAATGTAACTGTGAAAATAGGTTTCAAACCTTCCAGAATTGGAAGAGTTATGGATGCTAGGCAAAGAATCCTGAAGAAAATGAGAAGCAATTGAATTTTGTAGTTGTTGGTATTGGTATTGGTACTGGTATTGGTATTAGCATGAGTATTGCATATAGTCAGGAGAATTAATCCTGCAGCTTTATTTAAAATAGCTCAAAGGGAGGGGTACTCAAGTGAAAAAAACAGTTTGAAGAGTTAGCAGTCACCTCAAAATGTGTCACTTTTGCATACAGATTATTTTAAACTGAAAACAATAAAAGCCCAAACGACTCAGGAAGAAACTTTGACCTTCTCCCAACTGTCTAAAAGAATTTAGATGGAGAACCTACTCTAGGAAGAGAGCTATCACCATAGATAAATACAGTATAATATTAACTAGGGTAGTAGACAGTAAAAAATTCAGCCAAGTCTATGTTAAAATTCCTCTCTATGTCCCATTGTTTCTGTATGGCCCAGCAAACATTTGTTTACCAAACATGAACTCCTTTTTATCTTCCTGTGAATTGCTTTCCTTCCATTTGAAGTCCCAGACCACACCCCTATGTTCTTAGACCTGAATGACATATATATCTCATTTCGTCTATCTTTTGAATCTTGTATTCATGGGAATTCCCATACATACAAATAAAATTCGATTTTCTCCTGTTCATCTGTCTCATATCAATTTGATTCTTAGATCAACCAGAAGCTTGAAGGAGATAATAAAATTTTTCCTCCCTAGCAAAGACAATTAAAATAATTCAGACAAGAGATTGTGAACATTTCTATGTGGGGGGTTAAAATTGATAGGTAAAAATCTATAGATTATGTGTCTGATTGGAAGAGAACTTTGAAGGTAAAGGAGTTGAAATGACCCAGTTTTGATGTTTGAAAGATAGAAAACTATTGTTTCAGGTGCCTGGGTGGCTCAGTGGGTTAGGACCTCTGTTTTCGGCTAGGATCATGGTCCTGGTGTCCTGGGATCGAGCCCCGCATTGGGCTTTCTGCTCAGCGGGGAGCCTGCTTCCCTCTCTCTCTGCCTGCCTCTCTGCCTACTTGTGATCTCTGTCTGTCAAACAAAGAAAATCTTAAAAAAAAAGAAAGAAAGAAAACTATTGTTTCTCCCAGAAATAAGGGATTGGGGAATTATTATATTATTATTAGTGGTAGTAGTATTACATTATCATTATTATTATATTAATACATTATATATTATATAAGTGTTATATAATATAAAATTACATCTTGTTTTAATATTATTATTAGCAATTATTATAGCAAGGAAAAAATAGAAAGAGAAAGGATATTAATTTTAGGTGTTCAAAACCCTGAAGGGAAAGAATTTTTAGACATGTAAAATGTGAGCATATTTGTAGGCCAAGTAAGAGGGAATGATTAAAAATGAAAATTCAAAATGGCAATATTTTAACATAAGGTTAAAATATTTTAACGTAAGGTCCTAAAGGAAAATCATGACCTTGTTAGTAGTAAGGAAATGTCTTCCAGCCTGGCTAGATGAATATATGAAGAAAATTTCTTCATTATTTTGTTTTGGAAATATCTCTGGTACCTTAAAATTTTTTTGTCTCCTTGCAACCCAGAAACAAGTTCACAGCCTAAACCTGCCATTATTTTCAAATAGTAAATTGTTAGAAGGTTGAGGTGATTTCAAGGAGGACTGAGACAGGAGTACTGCCCAGTCTTCATGGTTCTATTATGCATTACATGTGTACAGACCTAAGAGGATCTACAGACACGCCTTCCTTGTTGAATGGCTATGCACTTTGATTTGGGAGGGAGCCACGTACTCCCTTGAAGCAATAATTATTTCTAACATAATTTGAATCTGTATCACAAACTCTATCATCTTTTAGCTGTTATTTACTCACTAAGAACCCTGAAATAGTTTTACACAATTGCACTTATAAACAACAACAGCACAATAATGGATATGTGGATGTTATAAGTGAGAAATGAAATAAGATTTGCCATTCTAATCCAGAAGTATTTTTCACTGTTAAAACAAATAAATTATTTGACACAGCTGGGGGGATACATTTTAGAGAGTATAACCAGTACAACATGAAGATCTGCAACTATGATTCTAAGACTCATTAAACCTTTTACTTCTTTCAGGTCCCAAAGTGGTATTACAATAGAAAACCATATTTCCCAAAGTGGTTAGAGATTTTAGAAGGTAATTTACTTGAAGCCTATTTTCAAAGGGAATTTTTTGCAAACAAAATCATAAATTGATAATTTTAAGTCTCTTTCCATTCCCTCCTATTGGGCACATACAGTGACATTTGAAACACCAATATGATACATTTTTTTTGTTCACTTTCACCTTAATGGGGTACTACTACTCAAGAGTAAGTGATGAAAATTGTGAAGAGTAATGTGTTAAAGTTCCCATGATTGCCTAAAATAATTTGATAATTCCTTCTTCTGAACAATTATTTCTTCCCTTCAAATTACCTCAAGGCCATAATTCTGAGCCAGAATTGAGCATGTGTTATTTGCCAGACATTGTGCTGTGTTAATTAAATATAGTCCTATAGGTATGGAATTATAATGATTACATAATACAGGGATGGGTGTTATCAACTTGTTTTCATACCTCACAGATATTTCTTCTATCTCTCTTCTATTCTGTAGGCTAAATTTCCATATCACTTCCCCCACAATTCAAATTCATCTTTCATATATCAGTGATATTTCCAAAACATAAATTTGATGATTATTTTCATGACTTAAAATTCATCAGTAACTCTTTTTATCACACAGATTAAAGTCAAAACTCTTGATTTGCTTTCCAGGTTTATCTTTCACTCTTTCTAACTCCTTCTTCATCTTTTTCATCTGGCTTTCCTCCTTCTTTTCCCTCCACTCCCTTCCATCTCCCTCCCCCTTCCCCTTCCTCCTCCCTGCTGCCTCCTCCACCACCTCCTCCTTCTTCATCTTCTTTTTCTTCCCTTTAAAACAGGGAGTTCCTAGACTTTACAGTGTCCACAGGAGTCAACACTCTTCCATGTCCCCATACCTTTTCTAACAGTTTCCTCTATCCAAAATTTCTTCCTTAACCCCATCTGTATCCTTGACTAGCACTACCTAACGACCCTCATCCTACCCTATCCCATACCTTCAGATGGATTGGGAAAGACATATTTTCCTGTGAACACTCAATTCAAGAACTTATCTCATAAAAACTTCCTTCTCGGGAAACTCCTACCCCACTTCCAAGCATTACCACTTACATTCTGATATAAACACTCTTGACCTTTGGCTTCTTTATTTATCTGATCAGATCTGTGTTATGGAATCTCTTGAAATTCAATCACACTTGTCTTTAAATCTCTCTATTAGACTGTAATATCTTTAGGAAGAGGGATACTATGTAGAAGGCCTGGCTTATTGTAGGTGTTCAATAAATGTTAATTGAAATGAATAAATAAATGCTAGATCTATCTTATTTAGAGTAGTCTATTCCTCCTAGGGACTAAATTTTTAATTTTGAAAGTAGAACAAGTTTCTCCTTGATTTCCTCCCCCACTTTAAGAGATCTAGAGTGGTGATATATTTATTACATAAAGATGAGATGGAAAGAGCAGTAAAATTCAGTGATTTGAAGTTCTGCGGTCTTATAAAATTGGATTTGAATCTTAGCTCAGTCATTTTCTGCCCCTATAACACTGGGTATATTTTTAAACTCTTAGAGATTTTGTTTCCCCATCTCTTAAATAGGGATAATAAAAGCACCACTTTCACAAGGTTACTGAAGGTTGAATAAAGATGAAGGTTGAATAATAAGATGCATCTAAAGGCTGGCTACAAAGCACTAGTTAGTTTTAACTATAGTTACATATTATCACTACTACCAGAGGTAGTGAAAATGGAATCCCAATTTTAACTATCGAGTTCCAGCCTAGTCTTCTATTCTTCCATACTAAGTTATTGTGAGCTATGGTCTGCTCCTTTTTCTTCACTTAGTCACTTAACATAGAAACTCTCAATGTCCAGAATACTTCCATGAGAGGCTATCTGATGAGAGCCCAGCCACAACCATTGTGCTATGGACAAGGGACAACGCCTTTTAAGTAATTTTATTAAAAATATTAGTAATCCTAGAAACTTAGTCACCACACTGATAAAGCGCATTCCATGACACTTTTCTGGAATATAGGATAAATGACTGGACAGATGCATAGCTCTGCTTTACTTTTTCTGAATTAACTTTTTACTTGTGACACTCTGAAGGCTTCTGAATTTTTATTAAAATGATGATTCTATGTTTTTAAAAAGGATGTATGTGGTCTTTATAAGTCATATTTCATAACTTATCTGTTTTCTCTACTTCCTTTCCTCTGCATTGACTCTGAAGCCTAGTTGTACACCTGACCATAACTGACCCACTCCCAAATGACCCCCATACAAAAATATATACCCTTAATAATTGAGGAGAAAAGTAGATTAACTTTTTATTTCACCCACTTAAAAATACCTTTACGTTACATATGATAATAGAGTTGATGACAATTATTTTTTAGTCAAAAAATATTCAATTTTAAAATAGATTTTCCATGAAAATTAAGAAAAGTTGAACAGTAATTAGAATTTCTTATTGTATTTCTATTACAGACTATTTCTGTCTTCATGTAACTGGATGTGATGCTCTTCAAGGTCTGTTCATGTAATGAAAGTAATAAAAGTAATAAATAAAAGTGGTCAAGGTAATAAATTTAAGAGTAAAAATCTTATATAGCCAAATGAATGTCTAAATTGTGACTTAGTGAGGCTCAAAATCTCCCCCAAATTTCATGATTAGCAGCACCACAAAGTAAAGTGCAGTCTAAAGCTGGTAAGTGTACTGTCAATACATTTTTTTAAATAATTCAATATACTATGGTGCTTTAAGAGATTAATCATTTCTGCTTAATTTTATATACATAATTTCTTTCTTTATGACTGTGTTCAATTATTTTGTGGCAGCAATAAATATACTTTGGCTCAAAAGTCCATCAAAAAGTTGCCAAAATTAGATATTTTTATTTTTTTAAATTTTTCTTTAAAGATTCCATTTATTTATTTAACACAGAGAGACAGAGATCATAAGTAGGTAGAGAGGCAGGCAGAGAGGGGGAAGCAGGCTGAGCTGAAGGCAGAGGCTTAACCCACTGAGACACACAGGCACCCCAAAATTAGATTTTAATATGAACAACTGTATTTTCTTATCCTCTTCCTGAATACTTAGCTATAAAACTTGAAAATGTTATTACAGAATATAAAAGAATTCTAACTTCAATGAATATAGATAACAGAATAGGGCCTTATTCATAATATATGTTCAACAAGGGTATATTAAATTGGATCTAAGTTTTCAAATATTTAGTTTTGAATAAAAATAACTAAATCATACATGAATTAACTCTGTCTATGCTGAATTCTAAAAACACAATTTCACCTTGAGTTATTTACCTTGAAAATTCTCTACTGTAAGTATATTTACCTCATCTGAAAACTAGAGGCAAAATCAACAGATATACAGTAGTTGCCCTTTATCTTTAGGAGATATGTTTCAAGACACCCAGTAGATGTAGTAAAGTGAAGAATGTAAGCATGAGGCTATTACGGACCTTTTGGCCATATGTCTACAGTTGATTGCTCTTAAGTGAGTCTATGGAAAGAGAAAGGACTTTCTCTTTCCATAGAGATAAGAGGAGGACTACCATATTCAAGTTCCTTTTTGTCTCCTGATAAAAAGGCATGAGAGGACTTTCTAACCTCAATAGTGTGCTAGAAAATTCTAGTATTTTCTAGCAGAAAATTTTCTGCATTCCCAGGATCCCTTATACCTAAGGCATAACCATATGACCTAAATTTTGCCAATCAAATGTACCATATGGAGTTGGGTTTTTAATTTAGGAATGTAAGAGTTATGTTTTTATAACCCATACATCAAAATGTATAAGACTGGGACACCTGGGTGGCTCAGTTGGTTGGACAACTGCCTTCGGCTCAGGTCATGATCCTGGAGTGCCAGGATCAAGTCCCACATCGGGCTCCCAGCTCCATGGGGAGTCTGCTTCTCCCTCTGACCTTCTCCTCGCTGATGCTCTCTCTCACTGTCTCTCTCTCAAATAAATAAAATCTTAAAACAAAAACAAAAAGTATTAGATTAATCACTCAAATCACAGAAAAATCTTTTGAAATCATGACAAATAAATACCTTAACAAATGACAAAAATGGATGAAAGTGTGCAATATACATGACAGATAAAATACCAATTTTTAATATTCAAAAGCTCATATTATTAAAAAGAAATAATATGAAAAAATGCTCAGCCTTATTCATATATAAAGAAAGTGAAATCAAAATAACAATGAGATACTATTTTTCATCTGTCAGATTAGTAAAGATGTAAAGTTTCATGATACCAAGTACAGCCTAAGATGTGAGAAACAAGGTTCTTTCATTCACTATTGATAACAATGTAAATTAGCTTGGCCTTTGGAGAGGAAATTTGGCAACATCTATCACAAACTTCAGCATGTGCTTGCTTTGACTCACCAATTTCATTTCAAAGAATTTACCCGAAGGATGATCTTAAAAAATTTCATGAAAATATCCAAAAGGATATTCATCACAAGATTCCGTTCTATTAACTAAAAAGAAGAAAAAAGAAAGAAAAGAAAAGAAAAAAAAAAGAAAAAGAAAAAGCTAAATTTCCAAAAGTATGAAAGTAGTTTTTAACATAATGGAGGAGGGTGGGAGAGATGGGGTGGCTGGGTGATGGACATTGGGGAACGTATGCACTATGGTGAGAGCTGTGAATTTTGTATGAAGGATGAATCATAGACCTGTACCCCTGAAACAAGTAATATATCATATGTTAATAAACAAAATAATAATGGTAATCCATGGAATAGAACATCCTGAAATCATTAGAAAGAATGAATTTGATCTACAGTTAACATAAAAGAGTTTTCCAAGATTAAACAGTAAAGGAAAAGAAGCACAAGGCACATACAGCATTGTCTCTTTGGTAAGCGTTTTAAAGGATATTCACTAGCTGGTTGCCTCTGGTGACAGACTAGTTAAATTTTTCAGCAACGCCTTCTACCACCATTTTTCTGACATGTCACTTTGCCACACCCATATCAAGAGGTGGAGTCAAATTACCATGGCCCCCTCTGTGAATCTGTACTCCTTAAGTGATCTGTTGTTGACCAATAGAGTGCAGTGGAACTGTGGTTTCTGAGGCTCTGTCAGGGAAGACCATAGTTTCCACCTGGTCTCTCAGAATGCTTGCTCTCCTATGACCCCTGTTCTGATGTTCCATGGCTCACTCTCTATCTCTCTCTCTCAGTCTCACTCACACCAGAAGATAATACGGTCTTGTGTTGCAGAAAGAGAATGTGCCACCCAAGAACATAGCCAAAGCGATGAAGACAACTTTAGATATGTCTGCAGCAGTAAAAAAACACAGGGATTTTAAACAGAAAACTTGAGGCCTGTTTGCCCTGGAAGACACCACTGGATTAGAAAACTCTCATCAAATCTGGACCCAGAAGGAGAGAGAAGTGCACGCCAAAAGGATCAGTGGAATTCTCTAGAAACCAGCAGTGACCAATGCGGACCCCTCTCCAGGGGATGTTAAGACCGGCCTCTGAAGACAAGGGTTCCAGTGGGCCTACCTTGGGCTCTCCTGGCTGGCCTGGAGCCCTCAAGCTCTCCCCAGACTCTGGGGCGTCTTGAAAACCAAGAGGCATCTCGAGGGAACTCTCTTGCAGCCCTAAGCGAGGCTTGGAGGAAAAGGTCGTTCTCGTTTCTTGGAGAAAAGCTTGACATCCACCTCCTGAATCCTATTAGAACTTACCGGGGTTAGAGCCCCAAGAATGGAGGACCCTGACCGGGCTGCTTCTGGAAGTTCACACCAGGTCTCTGATGCTTAGACTGGGGCCACTTCTTAGGCCGAGCTCCTGACAGTGCTGTCCCAAAACAAGCTAGAGAGAACGAAGGCAGACCTGCCCCAAAGACGCTTCTGGTCCTGGAACACCACCCAGGCGGACCCTCTGAAGGACTGAGGGGCCTCGTCTCCAAGTACTCAGAAGAAAGGGGCCAACAGCCAAATGGCCATCTCTTCAAGGAGCAGGCCATCAGCCTAGAATTTGATTTCTCTGACCACACTGGCAGCAAAGAGCCACCCCCATCACGAAAACTGCAAAAGAGACTCAAGGCCTCCCTCGCCCCACCCAGGATGAAAGGCCACACAGGGAAAGTCCCCTACCCCCAACCAGGAGGCAGCAGAGGGTCCCGTTTCCGCTCCCCGGGGCGTCTTACAACCTGCACTGGGACAAGCTACACGGCCCACACAAATCTGTCAGGAGGTAGTGGAGAAGCGGAGCCCCCAGAGCAGCCTGTGGCAGACCAAACGAGTGTGGTGACCGCGGAGGAAGAAGACTCACCTCCCCGCAAATCGGTGCATTGAACCTCAGCGGATGATACTTCCAAGGTGCAGACCGCTGCTGTGCCTTGGCAGCAGCGGATGAGGAGGGACCCGCCAGTCTTCCGGCTCTGGGGCTCCTACCAGCAGGTCCCGGGAGAGTCGCACACACTGCGCAGGCTCAGCCAAAGCCCCGCCTTGTCAGCAGGGTTCCCCCTGCCGTGCTCCTAAGGGAGAAAGAACCCTCTAAAGTTCTAGGCACTGGGGCTGAGGTAGACTATCTGGAGCAGCTTGAGACTTCTTGTTTAAGGCGGCTCTTTTGAAGAAACAGTCTCTATACCTCGAGGTCAACCTGCTCCGGAAGGACAGCCCTCAGAGACAGGCGTCAGTGGTGCCCGAGACAAGCACTGCACACCACGCGATAGCGCCTTCCTCAAGAACTTTCCTGAGGCGAAGCTCTTGGAATTGGATCCTTTACAAGCTTCAAACGTACCTGTGTCCTGTGTGTCCTCCAACCTGTGTGCTCTCAGGCCTACGAGTTTGCTGCTGCCCATGGTACTCAAGGTGGACGAGCTGCAATACAGCCACAGGACTTGGCCACAGCAGTGGAAACGACACAGAAGTCTTTGTTTCTGAAAAGCAAGTGTGAAGAGCTGAGCCTGAAGACCTCGAAGATGGGGGACAACACCGACGGGTTTGAGGGGATCCTGTGCCAGGTGATAGAAGCGCCTCCGACACAGAAGGAATTTGCCGAAGCCAAAATCCAGAAGGTTCTTTTTTCTTTTTTTTCTTTCTTTATTTTTCTTTTAAACCGTTCAACCCTTGCTTTACTTGGTGGTTTCTCATGAAAGATACATTTAAATTTGGCAAAGTGAGTGTGTGTGTGTGTGTGTGTGTGTGTTTCACTAGGGGCATCTGTACAAATCTGAATGGAAGGACTGCAGGGCTGTAGAGAAGCCTCCACCATAGACTTGTAAGGACCTTAGGTAAAGCAAAGACCTTCCCCCTTGCATCCAGAAAATAGTTTCAGTCTCCAAATAATGCTGAGGTCATTCCTGTTCCTGAGTCAAACCTGTACCCCCTTTTTATCAAGGAAAATATTCCCTTAATTTGAGCATTCAGAAGCATGTCCAAAATACCGGAAAACTTAACGTGAACTTATTTTTAAACAGCATTACTTTTTTTTTTTTTTTTTGCAAATCAGTATCTTTATTTTTAATTCTTTTTTTTTCCCTTTCCAGCTGCCTTTATTTACTTACTGAAGTATAACTGACGTGACAGTATGTTAGTCTCAAATGTACATAATAATTCAATATTTGTATATATTGTAAAATGATCACCACCATAAATACAGTTAGCATCCAACACCATACACAACTAAATTTTTTTTCTTGTGATGAGAACTTTCTAGATCCATCTCCTAGAAACTTTCAAATACGCAGTTCTAGTCACCATACTGTACTTTACGTTCCCATTACTTATTTATTTCATAAGTGGAAATTTGTGCATTTTACTTCAGTTCACTCATTTCAACCACCCACATGCTCTTGCTTCAGGCAACCACCCATCTTTTCTCTATATCCATGGCTCAGAGGTTATTTTTCATTTCCATGTAAAAGGGAGATCATATGGTATTTATCTGTTTCTGTCTGAATTATGTCATTTAGCATAATAACTTCATGTCCATCCATATTATTGCAGATGGCAATATTTCATTGTTTTTTATGGCTGAATAATATTCCATTACATATATATAAACACATTTTCTTTATCCATTCATCAGTGGGCATTTTAGGTTGTTTTCATTCCATGGCTATTGTAAATAATGCTACACTGAACATAGGAGTATATATATATATGTTTTCAAATCAGTTTTTTCGTTTTTTGTCAGATAAATATCCAGAATGGAATTGCTGGATCATATGGTAAGTCTATTTTTAACTTTTTGAGGAAATCGCATTCTGGTTTTCATAGTGACTGCTCCAATTTACATTCCCAAGAACAGTGCAAAAGTGCTCCCTTTTGTCCATATCCTCACCAACACTTGTTATTTCTTGTCTTTTTGATAATAGCCATTCCAACAGGTATGAAGTGATCTCTACTGGGGTTTTAATTTGTAGTTCTTTGATGATTAGTGATGTTGAGTATCTTTTCATGTACTGGTGGGCCATTTTTATGTCATATTTAGAAAAATGACTATTCGGCTGCAAATACAGAGAACAAACTATTGGTTGCCAGAGGGGAGGGAGTCAGAAGATAGGCAAAATGGGAAAAGGGGAGAAGGAGATATAGACTTCCAAAGGGGAGTAGGGGATATAGAATTCCAGTTTTGGAATGAAGAAGTCAGAGGAATAAAAGGCACAGCATAGGAAATATGGTCAATGATATTGTAATAACATTACATGATGACAGATGGCAGCTACAGTTGTGGTGAGCAGAGCATAATGGATAGAGAAACTGAACCATTATGATGTGCTCCTGAAACTAAGGTAACTGCATGTCAAATCTACTCTAAAAAATTAAAAGAAAAAGAAAAGAAAATGCCTATTCAGATACTCTGCCCATTTTTAATTGGATTATTTTGTTATTGTTATTGTTGTTGTTGACTTGTATGAGTTCTTTTATATCTTTTGGATATTAACTTCTTATCAGATACCTAATTTAAAAATATTTTCTCCCATTCCATCATTTGCCTTTTCATTTTATTGAAGGTTTCCTTTGCTACACAGAAGCTTTGTTTAGCTTGATGTAACCCCACTTGTTTATTTTTGTTTTTGTTGCCTTTGTTCTTGGTTGAAATCCAAAAACCATTGCCAACACTAACATCAAGGAGCTTACTGCCTATGTTTTCTTCAAGGAATTTTATGGTTTCAGGTCTCATATTCAAGTCTTTAATGCATTTTGAGTTAATGTTTGTGTATGATGCAAAACATCATATATTATTTGATTTAGCACATTATTTGATTTGCAGATGTTGAACTTTCCCTGCACACTTGGAGTAAATCCCACTTGATTATGCTCTATGATTCTTTCAATGTATTGTTGAATTTCATTTGCTAGTATTTAGTGGAGGATTTTTGAAACTATGTTCATCAGCGATATTGGCCTGTAATTTTCTTTTCTTGTGGTGTCCTTGTCTGGTTTGGTTTCAGTGTAACACTGGCTTCATAAAATGAGTTTGAAAATTGTCCCTCCTCTATATATTTGGAAGAGTTTGAGAAGGATTGGCACTAATTCTCCTTTGAATGTTTGGTAGAATTCATCAGTGAAACTATCTGATCCTGGACTTTTGGTTATTGGGAGGTTTTTGATAATTGATTCAATCTCCTTCCTAGTAATCAATCTGTTCAGGTTGTCAAATTTTTTCACATTTTGACTTTGGAAGCTTGTATGTTTCTAGGATTTTATCCATTTTCTCTAGGCTATCCAAGGTGTTGTAAGATAATTGTTCATAGTTCTCATAACAATTCTTTGTATTTCTTTCTGTTTGTTTTTGTAGTTTTGTTGAGATTTCATTGACAAACAATACTGTGTAGTTTTCACTTTATTTTATTTTTTTATCATGCTAAGTGTACTCTTTAATCACATCACATATTTCACCAACCCTCTACAACCTGATTCTTTATATTTCTGATACCAATTCTAATGTCTCCTGTTTCATTTCTGATTTTATTTATTTGGTTCATCTTTCTTTTTTTTTTTTTTCTTGGTGAGTCTAGCTAAAAGTTTATCTATTTTGTTTATCTTTTCAAAAAACTAGGTCCTAGTTTCAGTGACATTTTTTTCCCTCTATTGCATTTATTTCCACTCTGATTTTTTTTTTTATTTTCTTCTACGAACTTTGGGTTTGTTTGTTATTTCTTTTTTTTTTTTAAGATTTTATTTATTTATTTGTCAGCGAGATAGAGAGAGTACAGGCAGGCAGAGTGGCAGGCAGAGGGAGAAGCAGGCTTCCCGCAGAGCAAGGAGCCCAATGTGGGACTCAATTCCAGGACACTGGGATCAAGACCTGAACCAAAGGCAGTCACTCAACCGACTGAGCCACCCAGGCATCCCCATTTGTTATTTCTTTATAGTACCTCAGAGACATGTGGGTTCAGCTCCCAAAAAAGCAAATATCATGATGAATTAAGTCAAATGAATAATTGGTTTCCAAGTGCATATAAAGGTTGTGTTTACACTATACTGTAGATTATTAAGTGGTGAATAGAATTATGTATAAACACAATGTGCATGCCTTAATTAAAAAACACTTTATTGTTATAAATGTTAACTGTCATCTAAGCTTTCATTGAATTATAATCTTTTTGCTGGTGGAGGGTCTTGGCTGAGTCTTCATGGCTGCTGACTGATCAGCATGCTGGTTGCTGAAGGTTGCATGATTTATACTAAGACAACACTGAAATTAGCCACATTGCTTTAGCTCTTAACAATCAGCTTCCCCTTTAAGGATTTGAAGCTAGCCATTGACTTCTCCTCTCTAGTTATGAAAAGTCCTAGCAGGCATCATCTTCTAATATATGGCTGTTTTATCTACAATTGAAAATCTGTTGTTTCGAGTGCTACTTTCATTATCTTACCTAGATCTTCTTGATAACTTGATTGAGTTTCTCCATCAACACTTGCTCCTTCATCTTGCTCTTTTAGGTTATGGAGATGGCTTCTTTCTTTAAACCTCACAAACTTTGGGATGCCTGGGTGGCTCAGTTGGTTAAGCAGCTGCCTTTGGCTCAGGTCATGATCCCAGGGTCCTGGGATGGAGTCCCACATCAGGCTCCTTGCTCAACAGGGAGCCTGCTTCTCCCTCTGACTCTGCCTGCCTCTCTGTCTGCCTGTGCTCACTCGCTTTCTCTCCCTCTGTCTCTGACAAATAAATAAATAAAATCTTTTAAAAAAAATTTTTAAAAAAACCCTGTTTAAAAAAAAAAAAAAACTCACAAACTTCTACTAGATTCACACTTTTCTTCTGCAGCTTCCTCACCTCTCTCAGACTTCTTAAAATTGAAGAGAGTTTGGGCCTGCTCTGGATTAGGCTGTGGTTTAAGGAAATATGGCTGTTCTGATCTTCTAACCAGACCCCTTAAGCTTTCTCCTTATTAATCATGAGCCTGTGTTGATTTATCATTATTCGTGTGTTCACTGGAGAAGCATTTTTAGTTTCCTTCAAGAACTTTACCTTTGCATTAACAACTTGGCTAACTGACCCAGGAGGTCTAGCTTTCAGCCTATCTTGGCTTTCAACATGTCTTTCTCACTAAGCTTTCAACATGTCTTTCTCACTAAGTCTAATTATTCCTAATGTTCAATTTCAAGTAAGAAACATGTGACTCTCCCTTTCACTTGAACACTTAGAGGATATTGTAGGTTTATTAACCTGCCTAATTTCAACATTATTGAGTCTCATGGAATAAGGAGGGCCAGAGACAGGGAAATAGCCAGTTGTTGGAGCAATCAGAATACACACAACATTTATCAATTTTGCTTGTTTTGTTACATGGGCACGGTTCATAACACCACAAAACAATTAGAGTAGTAACACCAAAGATTACTGATCATAGGTTACCATAACAAATATAATAATAATGAAAAAGTTTGAAATACTGTGAGAATTACCGAAATGTGACACAGAGACACAAAGTAAGCAAATGCTGTTACCAAAATTCTGCTGCTTGACACAGGTTGCCACAAAACTTCAGTTTGTTAAAAACATAATATCTTCAAAGCATAATGATGTAGAGCACAATAAAACAACGTATACCTGATGTCAGTGTATGGAGAACCACTGTCCACCTATGTGTATTTTTATAAATAAATAAATAAAGCTTTCTTAAAGTAAATTTGCATTAATTACTTCAAATGCTTCAAATAAAGTAAATTTGCATTTATTACTTCAAATACTTCAAATAAAAGCATCCTAAAATAGAAACCATGGCAGTTCATTGAAAAGCATTACAGAAAGTACAATACAGCAAGTAAAATTTAAGTTATAATAATGATTGAAATTTGGGAATAATCGGACATTTGCTGCTTTGGTGTACAAATACAATATATATGTAGATATATATAGTTTGATGTGCATGTGCATTTTAAATGTTTTCTGCCATTGCTTTCTTTTGTTTTTATTTATAATGTGATATATTTGATATGTTTGTTTCTGCTCATTGTTAGGTTATCCAGATAAATTTCAAAGAATTTATCTGAAGATAGACTGTGATACCTTGACAATTGAAGATGGGGTGAAGTTGGAGACTCCAGATCGTGCTCCAAATGTAAGTTCTTAATATTTCATTCTTGACTTCACCTATCAGGTCTTTATGAAATTTAACCCTTTTTCTTCCATTAGTTTCTCCCACTACCACCAACAGAAGTATAGAAACTTAGTTATTATCAGTTTATATATAGTATATTTATTAGTCCTTCCTCAATGAGTCTGAAGGTATTCAATCCAAACACAATTTCTTAGAATCCATTGCCAGATAGAAGCCCATTGGAAATAGAGGCCTAGAGTGAAATTGCACAGTGCTTGATTGGGCCTTGTTTTGGAAAACACTTTTGCCTCCACAGAGTTAAAAGGTAAACTGAAAAGGGGTGCCTCGATGGCTCAGCTGGTAGAGCATGAAATTCTTATTCACCATGTTGGGTATACAGATTACTTAAAAATAAAATCTTTTTAAAAAAAGAAAAAAGGTAGACTGGAAAAGCAAATATAAATTTGATCCCAGAGACTCTGATACTAAAGATGGTGGGTACTACTCACTCACTGGTAGCAAAATCATACCTAGCCATCAAGAACTGGAGTTGAGTTTATTAGTGGTTTGACATTTGACATAGTTAGCAATGAACCACGCTTGGAGTAGAGGTAATTAAAATAGACTAAATATGGTTCTTAATGTGAGTTAAAAGAATGAATATATATTGAAAAAAGGCAAATGTTAAGAAATTATTTACTGCCCAGTTCTTGGACTATTCATTCCAACAATCTGTATATGATACTTGCATGAACAAATATTTTGGGGAGACTATATTGTTCTCTCTGCTTTGAACCTAAAAGCTTAGAGTATGGTTTCTCTCAGAATTCCCTAATAACTGTTGATTTGCAGTTCAGACTCTATCAACCTGATTTTTTCAAAATGGTGTCTTTTTGCATCACAGTTACCTGGACCACTTTTTAAAATGTAGAATTCTGGACCCCCTAAGTGACTTACTGAATCAGTATCTCTGGGACCAAAAATCTACACAGTTTTTATCTTTCTCTAACTTGATACAAATACCTAAATATACCAGAAATTTTTATAATATTTGAATACTTTTTCCACATTCCTTGACATTATACAATATATGGCAGATATTTACCCACTGGGATAAAGGAGTGGGGAGCAGAGCCAAAATCCATGAAATCAATTTTTTTAAATTATAGTTGACATGAAACATTATATTAGATTCAGGTATACAGCATAGTAATTCAATAATTACATATATTACAAAGTGCTCACCAGGATAAATGTAGTTACCATCTGTCATCTGTTTATACCACCCACTGCACCCCCTACCCTGCAACTACCAGCTTGTTCTTTATATTTATGAGTCTGTTTCTGTTGTGTTTTGTAAATTTGCTTTGTTTTTTAGATTCCATGTATAAGTAAAATCATATGGTATTTGTCTTATTTCATCTGACTTATTTCTTTTAGCATACTACCCTCTAGGTTCACCCATGTTATTGTGAATAGAGCGATTTCATTCTTTGCTTTTGGCTGAGTACTATTCCATTATATTTATATACTACATCTTCTTTATCCATGGAAAGCCTATGCTCTCTCTAAAGGGGGCAAAAGATGGTCCCAGACAGTTTTTGCTATGTGATAATCCAGGCCTAGGATTGATAGTTTGTCAAAAGAAATCACAAATTCAGATTTTCGATGTGCAATTTCAGTTATTTGAAACACAGCTCTTCCCAAATACTAAGTAAAAAAAAATATATCTACTGATCAGATTAGCTCTGTGGCAAGCAATTTTTAATACAATATTAATTTAATGAAACCCAAACTATCAGGTATAAAACCACCAGGAAATATAGAAGGAACAATAGATTATGTCTGGAAGATATCAGTCCAATATAGTGAAATATTTACCAGGCTTGTCGTCTAGATAAAAATGCTGAGCTTTTTTAGTAGGAGGAGGTGTTAATAATGAAGTCACAAAACAATTTGAGTTACATAACCAAACAGGTAGAACATGTAAAATACTAGCCCTTTTAATCCACCATACTTTAAGAAGCACAAAATGGAATTGTAGTTGGCTTAGAGATAGACAACTAGTTGTGGTTGAGCAATGATAATCCATGTTGCAGGGGATGGAGAGAGGTTGAAATTGAAGTCAAGTGTGCATTAAAATTAGAAAGAAGAGTAGGTTTGGTTGGGGGGGTGTTATAGTTTTTGTTTTCCTCCTGGAAAAAAGAGAATTAATAGGGAATACTATAGGGGCTTACTATGTATACATAAGGTAATAAATAAATTCCTAGAAAAATGAAATAAAAACACACATAAATATAATCCCATTGTTTTCCATTATGAAATTAAACAGAAAAAAAATTCTCTTTCATATTGCCATAGAATTTTGAAAGATTTACTCCCAGTTTCTGGACTTAATCACATTGGAGGCTGGAAACTAGTCTAGAATCTTGAAGGGTAAGTGGGGGTGGGATGCAGGTGCCAGCCAGACACCTCTGGGCAAGTGTTGAGCTATAAAGTCAGAGAGGATCTCTACAGAAAAGGGAGCAGGAAAGGGCCCTATCTTGTCCAGGTTTAAAAACAGTTTTATATATGTGGCATGGTAAATTTCCAAAAGATTATTTTTAGAAACCCATTTGAAGGGAATTTACTCTTACTTATTTTTTAGTTTTAATTTCAGTACAATTAACATATAATTTTTTTCTATCTCCTTGACTTAATTTTTTTTTCCAATTTATTTATTTTCAGAAAAACAGTATTCATTATTTTTTTCACCACACCCAGTGCTCCATGCAAGCCGTGCCCTCTATAATACCCACCACCGGGTACCCCAACCTCCCACCCCCCCACCACTTCAAACCCCTCAGACTGTTTTTCAGAGTCCATAGTCTCTCATGGTTCACCTCCCCTTCCAATTTACCCAAATTCCCTACTCCTCTCTAACGCCCCTTGTCCTCCATGCTATTGGTTATGCTCCACAGATGAGTGAAACCATATGATAATTGACTCTCTCTGCTTGACTTATTTCACTCAGCATAATCTCTTCCAGTCCCGTCCATGTTGCTACAAAAGTTGGGTATTCATCCTTTCTGATGGAGGCATAATACTCCATAGTGTATATGGACCACATCTTCCTTATCCATTCATCCGTTGAAGGGCATCTTGGTTCTTTCCATAGTTTGGCGACTGTGGCCATTGCTGCTATAAACATTGGGGTACAGATGGCCCTTCTTTTCATGACATATAATTTATATTAGTTTCAGGTATATGATCTATTGGTTCAACAATTCTATATTTTACCCAGCACTTACCATGATAAGTGTACTCATAATCCACTTTACCTGTCTCACCCATCCCCCACCCACTCCACTCTAGTTACCATCTGTTTGCTCTCTATATGTAAAAGTCTGGAGGTTTTCTGGTTTGTTTGTCTCTTTTATTCCTTGTTCATTTGTTTTGTTTCTTAAATCCCACATATGAGTGAAATCATGATACTTGTCTTTCTCTGACTGACTTATTTCACCTAACATTATACTCTCTAGATCCTATCCATGTTGTTGCAAATAACAAGATCTCACTCTTTTTATGATTCAGTAATACTCCATTGTGTGTGTGGGTGTGTCACATCTTTTTCTTTATCCATTCATCTATTTTTTAAAATTTTTTGCCGTTGATTTTTTTAAAGATTTTTTATTTTATTTATTTATTTAACAGAGAGAGATCACAAGTAGGCAGAGAGGCAGGCAGAGACAGAGAGGAAGGGAAGCAGGCTCCCTGCTGAGCAGAGAGCTCAGTGTGGGGCTCCATCACAGGACCCTGGGATCATGACCCAAGCCGAAGGCAGAGGCTTTAACCCACTGAGCCAACCAGGCACCCCTGTCCCTTCATCTATTGATGGACATCTGTGTTGCTTTTGTAATTTGGCTATTGTAAATAATGCTGCAATAAACAAAGAGTTGCATGTATCTTTTTTAATCAGTGTTTTTTGTGTTCTCTGGGTAATACCCCATAGGGGAATTACTGGATCATATGGTAATTCTATTTGTAAGTTTTTGAGAAAACTTCGCATTGTTTTCCACAGTAGCTGAACCAGTTTGCTTTCCCGCCAACAGTGCACAAGTGTTCCTTTGTCTGCACATTCTCACCAACATTTCTTGCTCTTTGTGTTCTTTATTTTAGCCAATCTGGAAGGTGTAAGGGGATATTTCATTATGCTTTTGATTTGCATTTCCCTGATGATGATGTTGAGCATCTTTCCATGTGTCTGTTGGCCATCTGTATGTCTTTCTTAGAGAAATCTGTTCATGTCTGTTCATGTTTTCAGCCATTTTTAAATTAGATTATTTATTTTTTAGGGTGTTGAGTTGTATAAATTCTTTAAGTATTTTGGTTACAAATCCTTTATTAGATATGTCATTTGCAAATATCTTCTCCTATTCAATAGGTTGTCTTTTTAGTTTTGTTGAATGTTTCCGTCACTGTGACTGTGCAGAAGCTTTTTACTTTGATGTAGTCCTAATTGTTTATTTTTGCTTTTGTTTACCATGTCTCAGGATGTATGTCTAGAAAAATGTTGCTGTAGCTAATGTCAGACATATTACTGTCTATGTTTTCTTCTAAGATTTTTATGGTTTCAGGTCTCACATTTTGGTCTTTCATCCATTTTCAATTTATTTTTATGTATGGTATAATAAAGCAGTCCTGTTATATTGAAAACTGGCATATTGATGTCCAGCTTTCCCCACACCATTTGTTGAAGGGACTGCTATTTTCGTATTGCATATTCTTGCCTCCTTTGTCAGAGATTAATTGACATATAATTATTTTTGGGTATTCTATTCTGCTCTGTTGAGCTATGTGTCAGTTTTTGCGCCAGGACCTTACTGTTTTGATTACTTCAGCTTTGTAGTATATTTTGAAATCTTGGCTTGTGATACCTCCAGTTTCCTTCTTTTTTTTCAAGGTTATTTTGGCTATTTAGGATCTTTTGTGGTTCCATACAAATTTTAGGCTTGTTTTTCCTAGTTCTATGACAAATGCTGTTGGTATTTTGATAGGGATTGCATTCAATCTGTAGGTTGCTTTGGTAGTAGGGACATTTTAGCAATATTTTTTCTCGCAGTCCATGAGCATGGAATATCTTTCCATTTGGTGTAATCTTCCAGTTTATTTCATTAGTGTTTTATAGTTTTCAAAATACAGGTCTTTCACCTCAGTTAAGTTTAGTCCAAGGTATTATTTTGGTGCAAATGCAAGTGGGATTGTTTTCTTAAATTTCTCTTTCTGCTACTTCATTATTAGTGTATAGGAATGCAACAGATTTCTGTATATTGATTTTGTATACTGTGACCTTACTGAATTCATTTATCAGTTCTAGCAGTTTTTTGTTGGGAGTCTTTAGTTTTCTATGTATGTTATTATGTCATTTGCAAACAGTGACAGTTATTTCTTCTTCTAACCAATTTGGATGCTTTTTTTGTTGTCTGATTGCTATACTTAGGACTTGCAGTATTATGTTGAATAAAAGTGGTGAGAAGGGACATCCTTGCCTTATTCCTATTCTTAGGGGGAAAACTCTCAAGGTTGGTATCCATTGTGTGTTTTTCATGTATTTTGAGGTATATTTGTTATGTTCCTTCTATTATGTTGAGGTATGTTCACTTTAAACCTACTTTGTTGCGAGTTTTTATCGTGAATGGATGTACTTTTTGCACCTAGTGAAATGACCGTATGGTTTTATCCTTTCTCTTATTGATGTGATGTATCATGTTGATTGATTTGCAATTATTGAATAATCCTTGCATTCCAGGACTAAATCCCACTTGATCATGAATGATTTTTTTAATGTATTGTTAGATTCAGATCCTAATATTTTGTTGAGGATTTTTGCATCTGTATTCATCAGAGACATTGGTAGTTCTCTTTTTTTGTGGTGTCCCTATCTGGTTTTGGTATCAGGGTAATGCTGGCCTTATAGAATGCATTCAGAAGTTTGGGATAGTTTGAGAACAATAGGTATTAACTCCTTTTTAAATGTTTGGTAGAATTCACCTGTGGAACCATCTTGTCCTGGACTTTTGTTTGTTCGGGGTTTTTGATTACTGATCTAATTTTATTGCTAGTAATTAGTCTGTTCAAATATTCTATTTCTTCCTGATTAAATTTTGGGAAGTTATATATTTTAGGAATTTATCCATTTCTTCTAGGTTACCCAATTTGTTGACATAAGAATTTTTTCATAATATATTCTCATAATCCTTTGTATTTCTCTGGTGTCAGTTCTTATTTGTGATTTTGTTTATTTGAGTGGTTCTTTCTCTTTATTTTTTTAAGTGAGTCTGGCTAAAGGTTTAGAAATTTTTTAATTTTTTCCAAGAGCCAATTCCTGGTTTCATTAATTTGTTCTGTTGTTTTTTGTTTCTATTTCACTTATTTCTGCTCTAATAATCCTTATTATTTTCTTCTTTTCACTGGCTTTAGGTTTTGTTTGTTCTTCTTTTTCCAGCTTCTTTAGGTGTAAGGTTAGATTGTTTATTTCAGATTTTTCTTGCTTCTTTTTTTTTTTTTAAAGGTTTTATTTATTTATTTGACAGAGAGAGATTACAAGTAGGCAGAGAGGCAGGCAGAGAGAGAGAGGAGGAAGCAGGCTCCCTGCTGAGCAGAGAGCCCGATGCGGAACTCTATCCCAGGACCCTGAGATCATGACCTGAGCCGAAGGCAGTGGCTTAACCCACTGAGCCACCCAGGCGCCCCAGATTTTCTTGCTTCTTGAGGTAGACCTGTGTCACTATAAACTTTTCTCTTAAAACAACTTTTGTTGCATTCCCAAAGATTTTGGACCATTGTGTTTTCATTTTAATTTGTCTCCATGTATTGTTTTCCTCTTTGATTTCTTGGTTGACCCATTCGTTGTTTAATAGCATGTTTATTTAACCTCCATATATTTGTGTCCTTTCCAGATTTTTTTCTTGTAGCTGATTCTTGGTTTCAATTTTTTTGAAATTATTGAGACATGTTTTGTGACTTCACATGTGATCTGTTCTGGAGAATGTTCCATGTGTACTTGAAAAGAATGAGTATTCCACTGTATTAGGATGGAATGTATTGAATATATCTGTTACATCCATCTAGTCCAAAGTGTCATTCAAAGATTCTCTTTCCCTGTTGATGGTTGTAATGACACAACCATTGATGTAAGTGGGATGTTAAAATCCCTCACAGTTATTGTATCACTATCAATTATTTATTTTATGTTTGTTATTAACTGTTTCATGTAACTGGTGCCCCTATTTTGGGTGCATATATATATACAATTATTATATGTTCTTGTTGGAATGTTCCCTTTATGATTATGTAGTGTCCTTTCTCTCTTGTTACAGTCTGTTTTAAAGTTTATTTTATCCAACATGAATATTGCTGACTTTTCACTTCCATTTGCATGATAAATGCTTTTCTATCCCTTCATTTTCAATCTGAATGTGTCTTTAGGTCTGAAATGAATCTTCTGTAAGCAACATATTAAATGGCCTTGCTTTTTTTAATCCATCCATCATCATATATCTCATAATTGGAGCATTTAGTCCACTTACATTCAAAGTAGTTATTGATTGGTATGCATTTCTTGCCATTTTGTTACTTGTTTTATGGTTGTTTTTGTAGTTTTCTCTGTTCCTTTCTTCTCTTGTTCTCTTCTCATGGTTTTCTGGCTTTCTTTAGTGATATACTTGGATTTCTTTCTCTTTATTTTTGCATATTTATTACCAGTTTTTGATTTGTGGTTACCATTAGGTGTATATATAACATTTTATATATACAGCGGTCTATAGTAACTTAATGGTTGCTTAAGTCTGAGCCCATTTTGAGAGCACTGAATTTTTATTCCTATTCCCCACAGGTTTTAGGTGTATGGTGTCATACTTTAAATATTTTAAATCCCTTGACTGATTTTTACAGATATACTTATTTTACTGCTTTTGTGCTTCCTAATTTTCTTCTTCCTGCTTATGGTCTTTCCTTTTCATTCAGAGAGTTACCTTTAACTGTGCAATATCCCCATGGGGCTATTTGTTGTACTCTCTCTTTAAGAGTGGGGACTCAGTTTCCCAGAGCCTAGTCCAAGCATTTTTAAAGTTCCAGTTGTTAAGCACCACTGGTTATAAGAACTCAAGAGGTTAGGTCCCTCTGATTTCCAAAGCTAGATGTTATGGGGATTTGTCTTCCCAGTGTAGGTCCCCTGTGCCTAGGATGCTTGGTGTAAGATCTGCTCCTCTCCTGTCTCTGTGCATTTCTCCCTCCTGCAGACAGTCCAGAGGGTGAGTTTGGCTCCCAACCATGTCTCCGCCCTTACTATCCTATTTGTCATGGCCTCTTCTCTATATTTAGCTGTGGAGAATCTGTTATACCAGTCTTCAGGTCTTCTTTTTGGTTTATTTATATGATGTGAGTGTTATCTTGGTGTATCCTTGGGACAGGGTGAGCCTAGGATCCTCCTACTCTGTCATCTTCTCCAGAAGTCCGAAAAGAATTTATTTTAAATAATGCTCAACAAGTAAAACCAGTCTCCATTTAGACATCTTATTTAGCAATCTGTTCACTCATCTGCAAACTCCTTTTTGCTTTTTTTCTTGTATGATCCATGTGCTAGAGAATCATTTTGGGCACCAAAATTATTTTTTAAGTAAACTTTTTTAAAAGATCAAATTTTTGAAAGTCAGGAAACAGTAAAAAATGAAAAATACATTCATTTAACAGAAAGCCATATAAAATTATCATATTTGAAAGTATTCTATAAGAGGATTAATTCAGCCCATATTAAATTTTATAAGTTCTGATTAATTTAATAAACACAAGATGCATTATTTTGATAAGTATTTAACCAGGTATGAAACATTCTAATCTATTCTATTTAGGTCATAGGACTGAACTAAGCATTGGAAATACATCATGTTTTTTCTTTCTCATTTTCTTTCAATATTTAGATTCTGAAAGGTAAAATCAGTTGTTATATTCTATTCCATAAAAAATGTATCCATAAAGTTATAGTATATTCAGCAGCTAAAATAATCCTCTGAAAGCATTAGTTATAAAAGGTTTTATAATTATAAAGTATTAATTATAAAAGGTTGTTTAAAAATAACTCACATAATTTGTTTCCCTGAAGTACAAAACATATAGCTTTTGCAATTCACTAATCAAAAATAATTTATGTGTGCTACATCACTTCACCTTGACACTTTGGCTCCAAAGAAACACTCATGACAAAATTATCAGCAATAAAATTATTAAGTAATAGTGAATGCACAATAATTTAGTATCATATGCAGTACTAAGTTCTCCATATAGTTTTATCAGATGAGAGTTCCTAAAATTAGTGTAAGTTTAAGCTGCAAACTTAAATTCACATTCAGAGATCTGTTGCTTCTGCCATTGTTGTCTCGTTAACCTTTGTTCATTTGCAGCCTTTTCTTTCTCACTCTCATTCTTGTTCATTTTCTCTCTGATGGAGTTATTTGGAAGACATTTTCCCCCAATTTTGAAATAGCATTTTTCATTCCTGGCAACTTTTTGGTAGTGTGGTAACAGGCATCACAGAGATCAGAATGTGAACTTGGCCAGTTGATAATTCATATAATGGATTTCAACCATTGTGCTATTATCTTTTAAGGGCTGTTAAAAGAAAGTTAACTTCTCACAGATTGTTTTCCATGCGCTATTTTCATACTTAAGCATAAATTCATCTGGTTTTGGAAATGGATATAATAAATTTGAAAGAACTAACTGTAATGATAGTACAGTTACTGACATTGAACTTACCTCCAGCCCTTATTTCATCTACAAAAAGAAGATGCTGATTTGTCTACTCTTCTCGTCTTTGTATTAGAAATGCACTCTGTTGGCACACCTGGGTGGCTCAGTCTGTTGGGCATCTGCTTTCCACTCGGGCCATGATCTCAGGGTCCTGGGATGGAGTCCCACATTGGGCTCCATGCTCAGCAGGGAGTCTGCTTCTCCTTCGTCTCTTCACCCCCTCATGCTTTTTCTCTCAAATAAATAAATAAAATCTTTTATAAAAAATAAAGGAAAAAGAAGTGGACTCTGTCAAGCATGTGATTCTCTTTCCTTTTCCTGCCTTTCCTCTCACATATTTTGTTGTTCCATTATTGGCCCCACGGTAAGACTATAAAGAATGATTAAGTGAAAACTTGCAAAATAATAGATGAAAAAAAAAAGTCTTCCTTTCCTAAGATATCCCTGGAAATTTTATGAGTTTTCACTGATATTGGATGACATTATATTTGAATAAGCAAAAATTGGGGTGCCAAGCAAGGGTATAAACTCCCTTCTGGGAGATAGTGGCAACCTGGAGCAGGGCAGAGAGAGCATGCAAAGACTGTATCCACTGGCCTCCATTACCTGAGAGCACCTTCTTAGACGCCTAGTTGAATGGCAAACCAGAAACCTGCCCTCAAGCCAAAGCTCCTGAGAGTTAGTCTCTCTAAGTATTACAGTCTCTCCAAGTTCTCTCCAAGTATTACAGTTCTCTCCAAGAACTGTCTCTCCAAGTATTACAGTCTCTTAAGATCCAGGATTCCCAAGTTTCTCTAGCCTCTAGAGAATCACCTCTAGGGTGATTGAGGGGTATCCTCTAGGTGGAACCCACAAAACCTAAGGCACAAAATGCATGTAAAAGCTCCCATCTGGGAGATACTGATGCTCTGGAGAACTGCAGAGGGAGAGCTTAAAGATCATATCAAGCAACTAAAATGAACAGGTAGGTGCCACCCACCAGGAGAAAGAAAAAAAAATTTTAATTTAAAAAAGATGGTGGGCACCTGGGTGGCTCAGTGGGTTAAAGTCTCTGCCTTCGGCTCAGGTCACGATCCCGGGGTCCTGGGATCGAGCCCCACATTGGGCTCTCTGCTCAGCAGGGAGCCTGCTTCCCTCTCTCTCTCTGCCTGCCTCTCTGCCTACTTGTGATCTCTGTCTGTCAAATAAATAAATAAAATCTTTAAAAAAAAAAAAAAAAAAAAGATGGTGCCTGCCAACTAGAGCACAAAAATGGCACCTTCCAGTTGAAAAGAGGTAGCATATAGATGGTGTCCAAGAAAAAAAGAGATGACACCAACTGAGTGAAGCAGAGGGAGAGCATAAGATGATGCCTACCAGTCAGTAAGCCCCTAGAATGTGTGTCCCTCTTGCCAATAATTTAATATTAGCAAATGAGCCTCATTTAAGTATGGGAATTTCTTGATCAGCTGCTTCTGTGCTGGGCCCTGGGGCCAGTGACCCCAAGTGCACAAACCTTTTAGGAGTAATTTATCAATTTGTTATAGCTTTGTGGGTCCCATGGATGTGAGCCTTATTGGATTTCAAAGTTAGATATTTTGGGGTCTCATGGCTCAGGTGCAGGTATTAAAGGATGGGTTGCCCAATGTGGAGTTCAGACTACTTCAATGTGGACGTTCTTTCTTTTCCCTATGTACAGATATTGCTCAAACAGTTTTTAGGGCTTTTTCCAGGCAGAGTTGTAGCTGCACATTCAGTGTGTCCATGGGAAGAAGTGTTCCCTGGATCCTTCTACATCATCCTTTTGAACTCGAACCTCTCCTTTTTCAGAACCAAAATGTTCTGAAAGAAAAAGATGAACTTACTGCAGAAGTAAACTCCATGGAAAAATCTTTCTCTGACCTCTTTAAGTGGTTTGAGAACAGATGGAGCTGATCAAAGGCTACCATGTAAAGAATCACTGAAGATGTGTACTGAGGATTGAACAGTAAGAATTGAAAAGGAAAGCCAGAGATACCAAGGGCTAAAGGCCCACACAGAAAAGAAACTCACACTGGCAAAAGAGGATGTCACTCAGGTCTGGAGCAAGGCCCAAAATGAGGCTATGGCTTTACAGGTGAGCCTGAGGAAGGAGCAGATGCACATCTACTCTCTGAAGAAGAGTAAAGAAAACAATGACCTGACCAGAATCTGTGACAACCTCATTTCCAAGATAAGAAGATCAGACAGGGAAGTCCCTGATCAATACCCATTCTCCCTCCTGTTTGTTTTTCTTTCTTTCAGACTCTGTCTGTTAGAAGAGTTCATGTTCTTTCTTCTCTCAATCTCAACTTGTTTTTAAGCTATATTACTTTAAACAGAAAACTAAATAAAATTACTTTTAAGTTAAGGAAAGAGAGAAAGAGAGCACACTTCTGTGCAGGTGTTCTGGTCAGCAGAACATTCAGAGATCTGTTCAGAGACCTGCCTATTCAGAGACCTGCCTATATGACATTCCAGCCCAGGTTCCTGAAACATGAGTAAAGAAGTCTCCAAAATATTTCAGTCCCCAGTCTTTCTAATATTCCCAACTGACACATTAGACATTATATAGACAAGCTGTTCTCACTGTGACTTCTCTGCTTTCCTCATACACAGAACCAGTGAGCATGATAAAATGATAGTTGTTTTAAACCACAGAATTTGGGGGCAGTTTGTTATGCAGTAGTAGATAACCTGAATGCTTCCCCATCTTCCTTCTCTTATTTTCCATTTTCCAAATGTCCTTGGTTCGTTTGGGGTCCATGTTATCTTGGACAACTGAGTTGTCCCCCAGCTCCAAGGGTGAAATAGGTGTTACAGGGTAATCCAGTTGGCAGTGCTTTTCCTCTAGCTACAGAGGCTAGTTCATGCAGGTGCACATGATCTAAGCCAGACTCTAATATTCAGGTTGACTATTAAAAGTGTTGGAATTTTCTGTAACAGATGTTTTCTTTGAAGACAGTTTGGACTTCCTGGAGTTCATTTGTTTTTTTAATCATGAGGGAAGCCAATCTGAAAATAAAGACAATACATGGAAGAAAAGAGAGTTGAGAACCCCAGAAACTCAGACCTAGGGCTCTGATGACATCATAAACTTTTTAATTAAACTTTTCCCTTAAATTTATTTTTCTGGATGTTTTAGTTATATACTCCCCCTTTATTATTTAATCCAGTTTGGGTTGAGCTTTCTGTTGCTTGCAACCAAAAACATTGTAAACTTTCTATGTATAAACCTAAATTTTTTTCTGAAAAGACTCATGTCAGTGGCTACCATGGATGAAAGAACTGAGAAGGAGGGAAGCTTTTATTTTTTTATCTTTTACCTTTTTATACATTTGAATTATCTAATAGTATGTACCAATTATTTCTTTTTCCCACATTGACAGGAATCATCTAGTTGATGAAATAGGCCATTTTTTTTTGTTTTGTTCATCATATTTTTCAGTATGATATCCAACCACTTTCATATGATTCATAAGTTACTCCATCCTATAACATAAAAAGGTATTGAGTACTTACTATGCTTGGTAATTTCACATGTATTACCTCTTTTTATGCTCACACAAAAGTCCAGTGTTTAATCCCTGTTATCCTCTTGCAGAGTAGGAAAATGAAGCTGAGAGCTATTCAGGAATTTGCCAAATGTGACAAAGCATGTTAAGTGGTAAAATTAGTACTTAGTTAACAGTAAATCAAGGTTTGCCTAATGCCACAGTCAATGCTTATACCTACCTTACCATCAGTAATTCAAATGCTTGTCCAACTAATATTTAAACATTCTATCCTAAGGTAAGGATAAGCCTTTCAGCCTTTCTTTGTGTTGAAAACAACAAAAATTAGTTATCTCTGTTAATTTCACCTACTGAGAATAGTTGCTTTGTTTTGTTTTTTGTTTTGTTCTGTTTTGTTTTGTTTCTGACTGTGCTAAACAAACTATCTGGAGGGTTTTTTTTTAATATTTGAAGGCAGCTATCATGGCCACCCTTAATCTTTCCCTACATGCCCCACCATATCCATGCTCACACACAAATATATACATATACAACATATATATGCACACACAGACACCCAAACCATTCTTTTCCTGATGTCTTTAAATCCTATCAGATCATCTATCCCTAAAGCTACCTCTTTCCATTTTCTTACCATTGTGATCTCACTATCTTGCACCTTCTCACCCTTTTAAAATCAAGTAAAGTTGGGTGCCTGGGTGGCTCTGTCAATTAAGCGTCTGCTTTTGGGGCTCAGGTCATGATTCTAAGGTTCTGGGCTCCCTGCTCAGTGGGGAGTCTGCTTCTCCCTCTACCTCTCTCTGCCCCTTCCCCTGCTCGTGCTCTCTCTCTCAAATAAATAAATGAATAAATAAAATCTTTAAAAAGAAAGAACTAAATAAAGTCTGCAAAGTGTAAGTGGTTTTCCCAAAGACATAGCGCTACCTATTGATTGAACACAGGATGTCTGACTACTGCTTTCTTATGGATCAATACCAATATTCCTCAATAGGCATAAGCAAGATAGTTCTTTATAATGGTATATTTATTCCCATATAATGGTATATTTATTCCCATTCAGACAAACAGACAAGTAGATAAATAGGCAAACAGATCACTATTTTGATATCCCATTAATATATTAGCAACTTTGGATGAAAATCCAACCATGAAAGATTAGGCTGAATATTTGAGACCAGACACCAAAAGTATAGAATGCTTACCAATGTGATAGAATAAATAACGCTTGAGTTTTTTTTTTTTTTAAAGATTTTATTTATTTAATGGAGAAAGAGACAGTGAGAGAATACAGGCTGGGGGACTGGGAGAGGGAGAAGCAGGCTTCCTGCTTGAGCAGGGAGCCCAATGCGGGGGGACAGATTCCAGGACCCTAAGATCATGACCTGAGCCGAAGGCAGACGCTTAACATCTGAGCCACCCAGGTGGCCAACGATTGAGATTTTTTAAGTGCTGTGACAGACATTTCGAAGAAGCAGTGTATCTAAATCAGCCTGTATTTAGTTGTGAGTTGGAAACAATTCCTGGCTAAGAACATATGCCCAGTTTAGAATTATGCATTTCTCTTCCAAAGAAAGCATTTCACAAGAAAGTTTTATCATTTCCATCGTCAGAGTCTATGAAAAAATGGTATCTGGGAAAATTGTACAGATGCCAATAAAGAGGCAACAACATAAGCCCATATTCAGTCTCTGGCTCTGTGAGGAAAGAGGAATTATGCTTTGGAAATAGAGTGATTATCACATAACATCTACCATAGCTCTCAGTTGCTGTAGATAGTGCACATAATATAGTCCCATAGTACCCACCCTCCAACCTTCACTCCCTTTTCCTTGCAACCCACCCACTTCCTACACATACCCTATCAACCCTACAGACACATATCATGTATATGTGGGAATTTTACCCATTTAACCACAATCATCTCTATGATACCTAAAATAGAAGTCTTCCTTCTATTTAACAATAAAATGGCTATAATTTGCCTTGTGTTCATTAGGTATAATGGAGAATTAACCAATGAAAGGACCAGGTAATCCCTCTAAATTGTATTTGCTTTTTCTCTAGCCCTCCCTGATAAACTGTCTGTGGAATGAGATCTCAGGACAATGAAATAAAAAGTGCATTCCCTCAGACCATCCTCCCTTAAACAGGCTTCCATTAGGAGATTCTGTCTTCCAGCTTCCCTCAATTATCCCAACATTAGTCTTATTTCTTATAAAGTCCTAAATCACTTCACTTCAGTTTTTTTTTTCCTTGACCATATTCTAGGCTTCACTTCTTAAAAATAACAGATTATTTTTTTAAAGATTTTATTTATTTACTTGACAGGGAGATCACAACTAGGCATAGAGGCAGGCAGAGAGAGGGAGGGAAGCAAGCTCCTCACCGAGCAGAAAGCCTGATGTGGGGCTTGATCCCAGGACCTTGAGATCATGACCTGAGCTTAAGGCACAGGCTTAACCCACTGAGCCACCCAGGTGCCCCAAAATAACAGATTATTATTCTGCTCCAATCTTTGATGTCTTGGTTATACTTTAAAAAATGCACTTAAAAATAGTTTATTAGCATGTGCCACAAAGAATAATGTTCATATTTTAATTGGTACTGCTGGGATTCTCCTATTTCAGTCATTTAAAATACTATGTCCTAAACAGAAGGATTCTTACTATGACTCTAAGCAGAAAAACTGTTTCTTTGTCTCCAGAAGATTATCCATACTTTATTTCCTACCCAAGTCCTTAAAAGAGTTGTGAACTTTGTCATCTCATTAAGTATAAACTCTGTGTTTCATGGAAACATTTTCTTATAGTTCGTGATAATTAATAGGTTCCTTATATAAAGTGCCATAAGCCTTTGTATGAAGTTATACACAACTTCGTAAAAGCCCAAACATATGTGAAACTGACAGGAACGTACTGACTAATTTACTTGGTCTTACTCTGACTCACTACACGTCATTGTTTACGTCAGAGTTCATAAATCATACTTTGTTTGGAAAAGATGACTCATATACAAGTCTCAACTGATTGAATAAAAACTGAGCTTGTGTACAATATAGTAGAGAACAAAAGTATGTGTGTTTTTTGTTATATGCATTTTCTTTTGATGGTACTAAACTACTACAAGTGAATTTTCATGTTTCAACTTAATAAATTCCAGCAGCTCATTGTTGTGTAAATTTGACAAGGCTACTGTGAAACAGCAATTAAAACTACACTATGAAACAACCCCATATTTTTGAGACCTTAAAATTGTATGTATTAAGTTTAATCTCAGGAGAGTAATACTGGCCCATCTTTAACCTTGAAGCTCAAAAAAATTTCATTTAGTTAAGCTTTTAGTTGTATGTTCAGTCAATAAAAAGTAAATCCAATTCACCTAATATATACTGAGCATATACTATAAGAAAGACACTTATATGGGATATATAATTTCTATCTAAACAGACAACTAAGACTGGCCAGGTAATTTGTCTCACATAAATAGTCATTATCCCACAGTTTCTTATGATTAGATCCTATCTGTTTGACCCTCTCATGTTTCTAATTCTAGAATCCTCTCAATAATCAAAATGCTGTTAATAACATAATAGCTTAGATTGAGTCTTCCAAGATGAAGAATACATTATTAGTGTCAAGTATAGAAAATTCTAGTATTGAGTTGATTGAGAAAAATCTAAAACACAGAATTTTAGTCCATTAAAGTGAGGCCACAAGATTAAAGAAAGAAATTTTCAGTACAGGTATGAACATATGTGACAGTACTGGACAGATGTTTAAATGTTAGGCTGCTTCCTTGAGCAGATGCATCATTCACTGTTCTATTTCAGTAAGCAGGGAACATCATAATGAAATAAACAGACACATTTGGCAACAAGAGATCATCATTTTTATGAATTATGTTTTTTGAAGATGGGACATTTTAAAGGACTTTGCTGCAATACATCATCATACCTGGTGTAAATTTATAATGTGTCCTGTTTTTCAGAATTGACTAAATCAAATGAAGTTTCAGGGAGATGAAATGAACTTGATGAAAAGCTGTTTCTGAATCTTTGAAGGGGTTTCAGCTCTTTTTTTTTTTTTATCAAGGCAAATCTGTCTTGTAGCATGTTAATGTAAATTATGGTAGTGAATGTCATATCTCCATCTGCTCCAACAATCTGTTAAAATACACTATTCTTTTCTAGGGAAAAGAGTTTAAAATATTTTAGCATATTGTTATCAATACCCCTCCTGAATAAACTGTGTCTTGGCAAAATCTATTCTTCACCAATGACCTAATTCCCTGCCCTGGCAGGATTTCTTGGTGATATCCCCAGGAGTGTATAAATATTTCTTCTCTATTCCTAGAAAGAGTATTATCAGCTCCTGATAACACTCTCCATCCTGTGTGTATCCATCCACATCAATGCAACAGACACTGCATTTAGAAATTACCGTGGGAGCTAGCTCTTCAGAATATTCTCTTTGGAAAACAGGAAAAGAAGTCAAAGGGAAAAACGGAGCTTTTAATCACAGCAAGGGTGGACTTAGAACATCTTCGCGTTTACCTTCTGAAAGCACCAACATTGGTTTCATAGAAAGAGCCCATCCCCCAAATCAGGAGTTTGGGTAGCTCTGCTGCTTTCTACAGGGAGCTTGTACAAGTTACTTAACATTTGAAGTCTCATTTCCCTCGTTTCTAGTAACAATATCTACATCAGTGAACAAGTGAAATCTTTTTTGAAAGTACTTTATAAAGTTCTTAGAGATACTAGTTATTTCATGTAAGACAACCACTTCTCCTTTTCATATTAATATTAGAGAATACAGGGGCACCTGGGTGGCTCAGTGGGTTAAAGCCTCTGCCTTCAGCTTGTGTCATGATCTCAGGATCCTGGGATCAAGCCCCGCATTGGGCTCTCTGCTCAGTGGAGAGCCTGCTTCCTCTCCTCCCCTCTCTCTCTCACTCTCTGCCTGCTTCTCCCCCTACTTGTGATCTCTGTCAAATAAATAAACAAAATATTTTTAAAAAACATTAGAGAGTACAAATCTGTACATTTTCACATGCTGTGTTTTTAAGCCTTAGTTTAAATTTCACAAAATAAATAAAATATAGTAACTAGCATCTTAGAATATTAAATTGGAAGACATCTTTAGGAGCATTTATTTTAACTCCCGCATCTTAAAGAACTTTTTAAAAATGATTATCAGAAAAGTTAAATGCTTTCACATTGATCTTAGTACAGTTGATTTTTTAAAATTGGGCTAAAATCTTATTATAAAACTATATTAAGGTCTTTTACAATATTCTTTGTAAAAGAATATTTCATTGTATATACCTATGTATATCACATGTATACTTACATGTAATTTAAGATTTTACTGAGAAAATGTGTTGGGCTATTCAGGATAAGACTCAGCTAGATGATATTGGGACTGAGAAAAATAAACATACGGTCTGTCTTCAAAGTACTATAACCTATAAGGGGAAGAAAACAAATAAAAAATTACTATTTCCTTATAAAAGTAAACATACTCTTATCATGTAATCCAGCAATCACAATCCTTTTTAATTATCCAAAGTGGCTAAAAAATTATGTCCACACAAAAACCTGCACACAAATGTTAATAGCAACTTTATTCAAATTGCCAAAATTTGGAAGCAACCAAGATGTCTTTTAGTGGATGAATGGATAAATAAATTGTGGTCCATCCAGACAATGGAATGTTATTCAGTTCTAAATAAAAATGAGCTATCTAGATATGAAAACAAGGGACGCCTGGGTGGCGCAGTTGGTTGGACGACTGCCTTCGGCTCAGGGCGTGATCCTGGAGTCCCGGGATCGAGTCCCACATCAGGCTCCCAGCTCCATGGGGAGTCTGCTTCGCTCTCTGACCTTCTCTTCGCCCATGCTCTCTCTCACTGTCTCTCTCAAATAAATAAATAAAATCTTTAAAAAAAAAAAATTAGATATGAAAACAAGCCATGAAACATGGAGAAAACTTAAAAGCATATTACTATTTGAAACAAGTCAATCTGAAAAGACTACTTCCTGTATGATTTCAATTATAAAACATCTATAAGATGCAAAACTATAGAGACAGGAAAGATCAGTAGTTGCTAGGTGTTAGGGAGTGGGAGATTAATAGGAAGGGCATAAAGAATTTTTAGGGCAGCGAAACTACTCTGAATGATACTATAATGACAAATACATGTCATTATACATTTATCCAAACCCACAGAATGAACACCAGAAGTGAACCACAGTGTGAACTATGGACTTCAGGGGATAATGGCATGTCAAGGTAGATTCACCAGTTGTAATGAAGGCATCATTTTGGTAGAGGATGCTAATAATAGAGGAGTATTTGTATGCATGGGCAAGGAATTTGTAGGAAATATCTGTACCATTGTTGTAAACCTAAAATTGCTCTTAAAAATACTTTAAAAAATCATAAGTCATGAGCACACACAAGGACCATAATAAATGTGTATAACACAGGAAGGTTTACAAGAAGAGAAACCGATCACATCTCAATCTGTTATTTCTCAATTACTAGTAACTGTTGACAACCCATTCCTTGTAAATTTGTGTAGAATATTGTGTATCTCAATACACAATATTGAGATATTGTGGACCTAATTGGACTTTGACTCACTTTTTAACGATTCTGAATATACAGATTTTTCAGGACAAACTTCTCCTTTGAATTCTGTCTTCTGTCCGTCAGGTAGAAGTCACTAATGGCATTCTGGGCATATTACTATTATAGCACTTACCAGTCACAACGTATGGCCACTGTTGTTGTATTCTAATCTCCCCTCCAAAATGTGAGATCTATGAAAAGGGGAAAGATGGCTTTCTCTGGGATTTCCTTGTGCTGCCATCCCCTTCCTTGCTCCATATGCAAATGGAAAGGAGTTTGAACCAAGAGACACTTGAGAAACGTTTGTCCAGTTGACATAAGTGCTTTAAAGGGACAGTGAAATAAAAGGGTTGAAACATACCTTCTACAAAGAATCATGGTTTAATAATGAAAGTAGTCAAAGTTGCTCTGCTGTGGGAAGATAGTTTTGACTACATTGATCAGTGACTAAACTCCAAGCTTCCAATGCTCTCAAGCATTGTAGGAGCAGTGCCACAAACAGAGCAGAAACTAAGTGCAAATGGAACCAAGGAACTTATAATTCAAAGTTAAAGTGAAGGGATGAGGAATTTGTTCTCTTTGGGAAAATTAGTTATACAGGTCTGTTTTTCCACATTGATGTAATTAGTCAACAGTACCACTCCCTGTATTAGATTATGCATCTGTTCACTGATTGCTATATACCAACCAAACCTTGAAATAAAATGAAAATGAAAAACCTTGAAGTTGAAGATACAACAATTATTTTTAAAGACTGAAAATTTTAGATATGAACAGACATCTCTCCAAAGAAGACATACAGATGGCCAACAGACATGAAAAAAAATGCTGAACATCACTCATCATCAAGGGAGTGCAAATCAAAACCAAAATGGGATATCACCACATACTTGTCAGAGTAGCTAAAATCAAAAATTCAAGAAATAAGTCAGTGTTGGGGAGGACTCAGAAAAAAAGGAACACTTGTGCATTGTGGGTGGCAATGCAAACTGGTATAGTCACTATGAAAGACAATATGGTGGTTCCTCAAAAAATTAAAAGTAGAATTACCTTACCATGCAGGAATTGCACTACTGGGTATTTACCCAAAGAATTTAAAAACACTAATTTGAAGGGATATATGCACCCTGTGTTTACTGCAGCATTATTTACAATAGACAAATCATGGAAGCAGCATAAGTGTTCATCAACAGATGAATGGATAAAGAGAATGTGGTATATATATGCAATGAAATATTATTCAACCATAAAAAAGAAGGAAAATCTTGCTGTTTGCAACAACATGGACAGATCTAAAGAGTAAAATGCTAAGCAAAATAAGCCAGAGAAAGACAAATACCATGTGATTTCACTCATTTGCGGAATTTAAGAAACAAAACAAATGAACAAAGAAAAAAGAGGGAAACAAACCAAAAAACAGACTTTTAACTATAGAAAACAAACAGATGGTTACCAAAAGAGAAGTGGGTAGCAGGATGGGTGAAGTGGGTGAAGGTGATTAAGAGGACAATTCTTTTGATGAGCACTGAGTGATATATAGAATTGTTGAATCACTATATAGTATACCTGAATATGAAAATGTATATATATTTTGGAAAAAGTAAAATAAAAATTAAAAATTTTAAGAAACATTAAAATATATTTTATTCTCACATTTATGCTAATAAAAATTTTAAAGACACTATAATATCAAGCCTTGAAAATATGCATTTGGGGAATTTATTGTTCATTTTAAGGAAATTTTAAAGTATATTTGTCCACAAAGGTACATTATACTAACATGTAACATAAATATCAGAGATTTAAAAGAATATATCTTACAAGAAAAACTAGAATCATTACACATAAGCTCTTGCAAGCTGTCACGAGGATATATATATGGTTTTAGGTACATTATGAAAGCAAGGTTTTACTCAGAAAACATGATAGATCTGCCTGTGTTGTTGAGAACTGGTGTGTCAATGAGCATTAAGAGACACTCTTGGAGATTTGCTACACAACAAAGCACATAAGTGCACATTGAGAAAGAAAAGCTTTCCGGCAACACATAAATCCTCTCCTAAAGTTTTGATGTTTTCAGAAACAGTATGGCTTTTTGATCTTTACCCAAAAAAAGTGCGTTTTGAGTTCTGTGTCCCCAAACCCACCTAACTTGTAAAATAAACTCCTCGAAAACATATTCTTGAAGCTCAGAGGAGGTATCCCTCACTTTTTCCTAATTATTTTGTATTGCATATTTTTTTATATTTTATTTATTTATTTGACAGAGAGAGATCACAAGTAGGTAGAGAGGCAGGCAGAGGGAGCGGGGGAAACAGGCTCCCCATTGAGCAGAGAGCCCGATGGGGGGCTTGATCCCAGAACCCTGGGACTATGACCTGAGCCAAAGGCAGAGGCTTAACCCACTGAGCCACTTAGGTGCCCTGTGTTGCATATTCTTATACAAACTCTTTTCAGAAAAAGAAATATTAGGTTGGATCATTCATATGTGATATTTAGAAATTTTTAAAAATTTGTATCAAAGTTTTTGCTTAAACTTGAATACAAACTTCACTTTTTAAATTCATTGATGGGAGACTCAGGGGATATTAAAAATCATAAGAAATCATAAAATCTAAGCCCTAAGTAAAGAACCAATTTTAATCAACCATGACTGAATACCAAAGTGGAAGAAAAAAAAATTATTGCATTTTCCTCAATGTCTAAAAGTTCATGAAGGAATATTTTAGTTGTAGTCAGAGAAAGTTTGAAAGCTGTGGCAGGACTACAGAAAGCCTGTCTTTTCGGTTTCCTAAAATGAGAAGTTGGAGCCATTAACTAGGCACTGACCCTCCTTGCTCAGGTACATGCATAGAGAAAGAGGAACTTCAGCATAACAGGGGCAACTCTCAATTTGAGCAGACCGTCATCAACAAAATCACACCAAATTCGGATTCATATTTGCACTAACTGATATTTAAGAATTGAAAATGAGCTCAAGATAAATAATTGAAAAAATTTTTTTCAGTTGCATACATACAATCTTATGGAATCAAGATGATTTGAGGAAATCAACAGACTGTAGTCTTTAAAAACAATGCCTGTTTCATCACAATTTTACAAAAGTGACCCAAATTACTCTGGATGTCTATTTGGAATAGTTGTTGCCAATGTGGACTATATAATAAAAATGTTGTAAAGTGCTGCCTGAGTAATTTTCTTATTTCAAAATTCCCAGGTTCCCTGATTAACAGAAGCTAAAAAGCTAATCAAAATAATCTAAAATCTCCATCCTAAAAATATATATGATAGACTCTTTTATGTTACATGGGTAGAGGATAGCTATTAAAAGATAATAGGTCAGATTAGATAGATATATGAGAGGTATATATAACACTCACAAATTTATTTTTTCTTGTTTCCATTTTTTTTTATTTTAATTCCTGGGTAGTTAACATACAATGTCATATTAGTTCCAGGTATACAATATTCTGATTCAACAACTCCATTTATCACTCAGTGCTCATGAAGAGAAGTGTACTTTTTTTTTCCAATTTATTTATTTACAGAAAAACAGTATTCATTATTTTTTCACCACACCCAGTGCTCCATGCAAGCCGTGCCCTCTATAATACCCACCACCTGGTACCCCAACCTCCCACCCCCCCCGCCACTTCAAACCCCTCAGTTTGTTTTTCAGAGTCCATAGTCTCTCATGGTTCACCTCCCCTTCCAATTTACCCAAAAGCACATACCCTCCCCAATGTCCATAACCCTACCCCCCTTCTCCCAACCCCCCTCCCCCCAGCAACCCACAGTTTGTTTCGTGAGATTAAGAGTCACTTATGGTTTGTCTCCCTCCCTATCCCATCTTGTTTCATGGATTCTTCTCCTACCCACTTAAGCTCCATGTTGCATCACCACTTCCTCATATCAGGGAGATATGAGGAAGTGGTGAGAAGTGTACTTTTAATCCCCTTTACCTATTTCTCCCATCCTCCCACTCACCTCCCTCTAGTAACCATCTATTTGTTCTCTGTAGTTAAGTGTCTGTTTTATTGATTTGTCTCCTTTTTTTCTTTATTCATTTGTTTTGTTTCTTAAATTCCACATATGAGTGAAATTATATGGTATTTGTCTTTCTCTGACTGGCTTATTTTGCTTAGCATTATACTCTAGCTCCATCCATGTTGTTGAAATTCATCAGATTTTATTCTTTTTATGGCTGAACAGTATTCCATTGTGTGTGTGTGTGTGTGTGTGTGAGAGAGAGAGACACCAAATCTTCTTATCCATCCATCTGTTAATGGACACTTGGGATGGATTCCAATTTTTTTAAAACATCTATAAACATATCAGGAAACATGTAGCAGGATATGAACATTCGTCTTGTTTTAATATGAAAACTTTAATTTTTCTTTTTATGTCTTCTACGTTGGAAAAATCATTTCTCCTCAACTCCTGAGAGATTTGAAAGCTTTTTGTCCTTTTCGACCTGTAGTTTTTATTTACTAATAAATCAAACATAATGTGTTCTCATATCTATTGGAAAAAATATATATAAAGAGTATGAAAGAATTGGAGTGACAGAGGGTAGGAAGAAAATAGTGATCAAGAAGGTATAAGGAATAGAATCTGAAGGGAAAATGAACAAGTTTATCTTTGGGGTTTACCAAGTGGGGCCCTGTAAATCACAGAATTCATCCTGGAGAAGTTGCGCAAAATGAAGAAGGTCTACTACCAAAGAAGAGTCTAATCTTCTGGACCAAGAAACAGTCACCCGATTTCAATTGCTTAGTCTTTACCTGTTACCCATTTTTCAGTCAGAACCTCTCACCACGTGCTTCCTCTGAATCTAGACCCAGATTTTCAACCTTCAGTGCTCAGTGATCCAGAGGACTTCACTCTGGATATAAACAGCTCCTCACTTACTGATTGCCCATTGGGTGACACTGTACATGACAAGACTTCATTTAGTTTCCTAATTATGCCCCATGGCTATTTATGCCCTAAAACATTGTTAAACCTAAAAATGCAAGGGATCTGGAAACCTAGTCAGATCTCCACACAGACACCAGAAGGGATTTTAACAAGCCTGATTTCTCTAAACTGGGACATGATTACTGTTGCTACCTTTAACATATTGATGTGAAAATTAAATTAAATATCCTTTAAACTTTCCTTCATGAGACAGATGACACTTCATGACCTTCCTCTGTCAGAGATGAATCAACATTTCCACAAATACATATTAACTACTTAGTTTCATTATGGCACCATAAAAGATGCTGGATAATACAAAATTGCTCCATTGAAAGATGAAAGACAAATATACATGAGAATGTTAACTGCACAAGCAAGCTCATTATGTGCTAAATGACCACCACCAATAAAAACGTGCTGTTGAAGTTTAGAAAGTTCTATGGATTAAAAAGCTTTATGGATTTGGAAAGCTTTATGGAGTATTCAAAATAGACATGATGAAATGATGACGTTTTAATTGGGCCTTGAAGAAAAAGTCATATTTGAGGAGGTGGAGAGAAGGAAAAAGTTACTAGAATTTAAGAAAAGAATATAGTTTGTCTCATCATGAATCTTGATTGGATACCATGGAAAATACTTTAAATAAGGGCTTCAAGTTATAAGCCAAGTTATTTATCAGATGACTTCAAATGACTCCAGTGAACTAATAATGAGTCATAATTGATCATCTGCTATGGGCAGACATCATACAAATCTCCTACTTTTTGCTAAGTACAGTGCTTACTATTCAGGATATAAATGTAAGCAAAGATAGCCATAGTTCCACCCCTGGCACAATGAAGGCAGTAGGATTTAATCAAAGATACTCACAGAATATGAATTGGTGTAGCCACCATGAAAAACAGTATGGAGGTTCTTCAAGAAATTAAAAATAGAAATACCATACTATCCAGTATTTCAGTACTGGGTATTTACCCAAATAAAATGAAAACATTAATTGGAAAAGACATATGCACCCATATGTTTACTGAAGTATTATTTACAATAGCCAAGATATGGAAGCAACCTGTCTACCTGTCTACCAATAAAGGAATGGGTAAGGAAGAAGTGGTATACACACACACACACATATACACATACAGTGAAATATTATTCAGCCATAAAGAAGAATGAGATCTTGTTTGTTCTTGCAGACCTTGCCATTAGCAACTACATGGATGGACTTAGAGGGTATTGTACTAAGTAAAATAAGTCAGATAGAGACTGTTATATACCATATCATTTCACTTGTATGTGGAATCTAAAGAATAAAACAAGCACACACAGAAACAAAAGTAGAAACAGACCCACAAATACAGAGAACAGCTGGTTGTTGCCAGAGGAGAGGACAATGGGGGCTGGACAAAAAGGGTGAAAGGAAGTGGGAGATACAGGCTTTCAGTTATGGAGTAAATAGGTGATGGAGATGAAAGGCACAGCATAGGAAATATAGCCAGTGGTATTATAATAGTATTATAACAGCATTGTATGGTGACAGATGGTAGTTACACATGTGGTGAGCATGGCATAATGTATAGACTTGTTGTATATCTAAAACTAATATAGTATTTTGTGTCAGCTACACTTCATTAAAAAAATTCATATGAGACTGAGAAAAACCAAGAACCTGTGACACCAGAAGTAAACAAAACAGAGAGCATATTAATTCAGGACTGAGTGACCCAAAGCTCACATTCACTGTATAGCAGTGTCTCTTGTGGCAGTAGAAAAGTGATTGTACTTAAGGTAACAGAGGAAAAGATTGGTTCCAAGGGTTTAAGAAATACAGACAGAAATTTTAGTTCAATGGGTTTCTGTACAAATGCCCCAGATTAGGCTGGCCTGCTTTTCAGATGGAAATTTAATCAAAGACTGAATTGCTGTATGCCTGGAGTACTGTAAGGAGAATTCTTGCACTGGAAGTCCATTTTAACTTTAACAGTCAGTTAAACAATAATTTTCTTCTATAGGTAATATAATTAATGAATTAAGTAAGCACTGATGATTCCCACACAAAGAGATGTATAATAAAATTATTTTTAAAAATAATAAGTAATAAGGCCTTTATTCTAAAAGGACTGGATGTTCATCTACTATCATTTGTATTTTTATTGATCCTATTATTTTTAAAGTCTTCCTACAAATTCTTACCTGAAAGCTTTTTTGTTGATTATTCCACTTCAGCATTATCAAATCACAGGGAAATTTGAAGCCTTTGGCTTCCTCAAGTAGCTTTTAAATGCTCAGCATAGTCTATATCAAATTAGTATTCAACATCATTTCTTCAAAACCTTAAATTAAGACTTGATTTTAATTACCTCTCAATTATATCTTGCCACTCCTGTGAGTTAGCTGTTTTGAAGGAAGTGAAGCTGCATAGAAAAATTAGATTTTAAAATGCAATATGACAACTTTAGGCTTCACTTCTGTTGCAATTATGAAATGGTTTCCCAAAACAAGGCAACTTCATATAATTTTTTATTGCATACCTCTCACTTCCCACCTCAGATTTCCACATGTATCTATGTCTTTTTCAAATACAATATATAAAAAACAATAAGGAAACATTATAAGGTGTCAGATATATGCCCCACGTAGAACTAGATGAAGCCCAAGACACAAGGACCGCTGCATCACTGTTGATGCAGACCTCAAAAAAAAATCATAATTATAAATGTTACCAATTTAGATTATTATGAATTTATCATTTGATCACTACCTTTTAACTGGCTTCAAAATTTTTCCCAGTGAACAGAGGTTTCTATTACATTTAAATTTATTCTTAAAAAAAACAAAAAAACTTGGGGTGCCTGGGTGGCTCACTGGGTTAAACTTCTGCCTTCAGCTTGTGTCATGATCTCAGGGTCCTGGGATCAAGCCCCGCATCGGGCTCTCTGCTCAGCAGGCAACCTGCTTCCCCCTCCCTCTCGGCCTGCTGTTCTGCCTACTTGTGATCTCTTTCTCTGTGTCAAATAAATAAATAAAATCTTAAAAAAAAAAAAAAAAAAAACTTCTCCTAATGAAACAAACATACAGAATATTAGAGAAAATAATGATGATGATTACAGCTACATTTATCAGGTATCTACTATGTTCCAAGCACTTTATATGTTTTGGTTAATTTAATCCTCACTTTATGAAAAACTTTATGAGAAGAATTCTATTGTTTTTCACTATTTTATAGTGAATAGTATTTCACTAATTTATAGATGAGGAGAGTGAGTCACAGATTTCGCACCTGGTGAAAAATAAGACCCAAATTCTAATTCTGATCATGGAGTCCCAAAAGTTATGTTTTAGGCAACTATATTATTAATATCAGTATTTTCTGCCTTGTCTTAGCAATAAACAGATTACTCCCTCACAGTGTGACTCCAACTTTGAATAAAGAGGACTAACTTAAAATACAATACTGTGGAGGCACCTGGGTGGCTCAGTGGGTTGGGCCTCTGCCTTCCGCTTGGGTTGTGGTCTCAAGGTCCTGGGATTGAGCCCCACATCCGGCTCTCTGCTCAGCAGGCAGCCTGCTTCCCCCTCTATCTCTGCCTGCTGCTCTACCTACTTATGACTTCTCTGTGTCAAACAGATGGATAAAATCTTAAAAAAAAAATACAACACTGTGCATACACTGATGGATTAAGAAAGGCAGACAACTAATAATGGTATCCTATTTGCAGAAAATAACATAAGAGATGTAGATAAGCAAGACCCATAGTGAACATGTAACCTCTGATTTTAAAACACTGCGGACGCTTTCTTATCTTAGAAATTACCCAAAACAAGGAGGAGGGGGAAAAAACCTGAAACACAACCCATTATGTCTTAAAGTAGGAGATACCAAGGGATTAACAAAAACAGGGCCCACAGGCTAGCTGCAGGAGCACCTGCTAAATGGCTTGCCTTTAAAGGGAAGCTAGAAGTAGAGATGGTTGAGGAATCATTCAGACAGGCTGTATTGTCAAGAAACAGCCTGTTAGTGAGACAGGAAGAAAGAGACATGTTCACGAATAACCCTGTAGCTGCCAGTTTAGATGACTGGGAGAAAGTAAAGACTATCAAAAGCCTTACTCACTCACATGCTTATAACAAGAGCTTCCACCAACATAAAAGACCACTTGGTACCTTTCTCTTATGAACTCTTGGAAAGTATGTAGTCCAAATAGAACCCACCTCTGACAAAAATGAAAAATAATATTTCAGGACTGTGTTCAAGATCCTTATTATCATATCAAAAGAAAATAAGAGGAGTAAAAGGACAAGAGAAATGAGTAACTTGCCAGAAAAATGCCAATAAAAACCAAATGAAAATTGTAGCCATCAATGTCACTGTGAATTTTTTAAGGATTTTTTTTTTAATTTGTTAGAGAGCATAAGGAGGGAGAGTGGGAGAGGGGCAAGCAGGCTCCCTGCTAAGCCAGGAGCCTGACAAAGGGCTCCATCCCAGGATCCTGAGATCCATGACCCAAGCTAAAGGCAGACGCCCAACATACTGAGCCATCCAAGTGCCCCACCATGAATTTTTTAAGTACAAACTCAAGCCATAGAGACTTGAGCTCTGGGGAGAAATCGTAGGATAACAGAATAAGGTAAAACTTAGTATGGCTGAACTTAGAAAGAAAGTGGGGAGAAAAGCATAGAAATGAGGTCCATGTGGGAAGCAGACTTAATTAATATTGTTGCAAACACAGTAATGGATATGGAAGGCAGGATAGGGAAAGGGAAGCAAAATGAGATGAAAATGAGCAAATTAAATCAATAGAAATCATACATATGAAGGTGAAATGAAATTCCAATATATGCAAAATTGATACCAATTTAGAAAAAGAAATCTAGCATAGTGGTAGGAGAAAATAAAAAGAATTGGTTTAAGGGGCGCCTGGGTGGCTCAGTGGGTTAAGCCGCTGCCTTCGGCTCAGGTCATGATCTCAGGGTCCTGGGATCGAGTCCTGCATCGGGCTCTCTGCTCTGTAGGGAGCCTGCTTCCTCCTCTTTCTCTCTCTGCCTGCCTCTCTGCCTACTTGTAATCTCTCTCTGTCAAATAAATAAATAAAATCTTTAAAAAAAAAAAAGAATTGGTTTAAGAAAATTACCCAGAAATTTGGAAATAATTATATTTAAAACTTCATAGGACGCTGAATATCTCAAGGAGGAGGGTGGGAATACACACAAAAAGTCCAACACCAAAGCATTTCTTAGTTAAACTCCTAATTTTTTTTTTAATCTTTCATAGTTGGAACTGGGGGAAGGAGGAGTCATTAAAACCTGAAAAACACCGTGCTTATCCTTGAAGTTTGAAAATAAGGAATAGGATAAATGTAAAATGGAGAAAAACTTTACTATTAATTAAAATCAAGTAGGGTAAGGAGTCTGAGGTAAGAAAACATAGAAATATAATTATTTTTATCATTAATAGATCCTCCACTTGGATAGAGAATTGAAGGCATTATATAAATTTGCAGTTAGAAATGTACCCATTAGACAGTATGGTACTGGCACAAAAACAGACACATATATCAATGGAACAGAATAGAGAGCCCAGAAATAGACCCTCAACTCTATGATCAACTAATCTTCAACAAGGCAGGAAAGAAGGTCCAATGGAATAAAGATAGTCTCTTTAACAAATGGTGTTGGAAAAATTGGACAGCCACATGCAGAAAAATAAAACTGGATCATTTTTTTACACCAAACATGAAAATAAACTCAAAATGGATGAAGGACCTTAATGTGAGACAGGAATCCATCAAAATCCTTGAGGAGAACACAGGCAGCAACTTCTTCGACCTCAGCTGCAGCAACTTCCTCCTAGGAACATCGCCAAAGGCAAAGGAAGCAAGGGCAAAAATGAACTATTGAGGCTTCATCAAGATCAAAAGCTTTTGCACAGCAAAGGAAACAGTTAACAAAACCAAAAGTCAACTGACAGAATGGGAGAAGATATTTGCAAACGGCATATCAGATAAAGGTCTAGTATCCAAAACCTATAAGGAAATTACCAAACTCAACACCCAAAGAACAACTAATCCAATCAAGAAGTGGGCAGAGGACATGAACAGACATTTCTGCAAAGAAGACATCTAGATGGCCAACAGACACATGAAAAAGTGCTCCACATCCCTCGGCATCAGGGAAATACAAATCAAAACAATGATGAGATACCACCTCACACCAGTCAGAATGGCTAAAATTAACAAGTCAGGAAATGATACATACTGGCGAGGATGCAGAGAAAGGGGAACCCTCCTGCAATGTTGGTGGGAATGCAAGCTGGTATAACCACTCTGGAAAATAGCATGGAGGTCCCTCAAAGAGTTGAAAATAGAGCTACCCTATGATCCAGCAATTGCACTACTGGGTCTTTACCTTAAAGATACAAATGTAGTGATCTGAAGGGACATGTGCACCCGAATGTTTATAGCATCAATGTCCACAATAGCCAAACTATGGAAAGAACCTAGATGTCCATCAATAGATGAATGTATAAAGAAGATGTGGTATATATATATGCAATGGAATACTATGCAGCCATCCAGAGAAATGAAATCTTGCCTTTTGCAATGACATGGTTGGAACTAGAGGGTATTATGCTTAGCGAAATAAGTCAATCAGAGAAAGACAATTGTCATGTGATCTCCCTGACATGAAGAATTTGAGAGGCAACGTCAGGGGTTTGGGAGGTAGGGAAAGAAAAAATGAAACAAGATGGGATCGGGAGGTAGACAAACCATAAGAGACTCTTAATCTCAAAAACAAACTGAGGGTTGCGGGGGGGGGGGGTTGGGAGAGGGTGGTGGGGTTATGGACATTGGGGAAGGTATGTGCTGTGATGAGTGCTGTGAAGTGTGTAAACCTGACGATTCACAGACCTGTACCTCTGGGGCTAATAATACATTATATGTTAATTAAAAAATTAAAAATTAAAAAAAAGAAATATACTTATTAGGAGGAAAACCATAATAACTACAAACAAATAATTACAAATTAGAAATTGCTCAAAATAAGAAAGCAGCAAAACAAACTCTAACAATATTGCAAATTTCAAAAACAAACAAAAGTATGAAATATTTAAAAATACAGTAATATAAAATACAAAACACCAAAAATATCTTTTATAATAGTGGACAAAATTCACATATGAATTTGACCATAAAGACCCCTAAAATAAATCAGGAATGTAGAAATAAAAAGCTGAAGAGGTATATACAAAACAAAATTTAAAAAAAGAAAACATGTCATAATTTTTTTAAATTTATTTTCAGCATAACAGTATTCATTATTTTTTCACCACACCCAGTGCTCCATGCAATCCATGCCTTCTCTAATACCCACCACCTGGTACCCCAACCTCCCACTCCCCCGCCACTTCAAACCCCTCAGATTTTTTTTCAGAGTCCATAGTCTCTCATGGTTCACCTCCCCTTCCAATTTCCCCCAACTCCCTTCTCCTCTCTAACTCCCCATGTCCTCCATGCTATTTGTTATGCTCCACAAATAAGTGAAACCATATGATAATTGACTCTCTCTGCTTGACTTATTTCACTCAGCATAATCTCTTCCAGACCCGTCCATGTTGCTACAAAAGTTGGGTATTCATCCTTTCTGATGGAGGCATAATACTCCATTGTGTATATGGACCACATTTTCCTTATCCATTCGTCCATTGAAGGGCATCTTGGTTCTTTCCCCAGTTTGGTGACCGTTGCCATTGCTGCTATAAACATTGGGGTACAGATGGCCCTTCTTTTCACAACATCTGTATCTTTGGGGCAAATACCCAGGAGTGCAATTGCAGGGTCATAGGGAAGTTCTATTTTTAATTTCTTGAGGAATCTCCACACTGTTCTCTAAAGAGGCTGCACCAACTTGCATTCCCACCAACAGTGTAAGAGGGTTCCCCTTTGTCCGCATCCCCTCCAACACATGTTGTTTCTTGTCTTGTTAATTTTGGCCATTCTAACTGGTGTAAGGTGATATCTCAATGTGGTTTTAATTTGAATCTCCCTGAGGGCTAGTGATGATGAACATTTTTTCATGTGTCTGATAGCCATTTGTATTTTTATTAACAAAATTTGTTCTTTTAATGGGCAAAAAAAAAAAAAAAACTCTCAATAAGCTCCAAGAAGTAGAAAGAGTAAAGGTAACATAGAAATTAATAACAAAACCAGAAAATAAAAATATATCCCCTGATTTTTAAAAAACTAAGTCAAAATGGAAATAAAAATAAACTGCAGAACATCTATAAAATAGTAACAAGGAAACTAACTGTTATGTCTCATAACACTGGAGAAATTTACAGTGGTGGCAGATTCATCACCTGCTCTAATTTGAGGTTCCTTTCTTTCATAACAAGTACATGTATAACTTAATAAATTCTATTGCTCTTGGCAATAAGAGTGTCAGGCACCGACAATTAAACCTAATACCTTACTAGTGCTTGGAAGAGCATGAAAAATTCAGCTGCCTTATGGGTTTGCAGTTGAACATTTGTTATTTTTCCTTTTCCTTTGTCTGAATATGTCTTCCTGAGCATTAGCAGAAATGGAGGGGGCTTACACTATGGCAACTTGAACAATGGAAGAGTAAATACTAGATAACTCTTTTTTGTTTTTTTTTTTAATTTAATTTTATTTTTTCAGTGTTCTAAGATTCATTATTTATGCACCACACCCAGTGCTCCAATGCAATGCGTGCCCTCTTTAATACCCACCACCAGGCTCACCCTCCCCCTGCCCCCCTCCCTTCAAAAAGCCTCAGTTTGGTTCTCAAAGTCCATAGATACCTCTGTTTTTATGAAAGAAACAAAATAATGTCCTTTAGTCATTTCCTTTTGTCATTTCTACATGCTCGGTCTCAGCATCACACTAATTTGCTTGTCATTCCTCACTTCTCTTCTCCTCAGCTCTTTCCTGCTCCAAAATCTTAGAATTTTATAAATGGGAATTGTGTTCAGAGAACAAAGATAACATTGAAAAGAAGGGACCTGTGGAAAAGCATGGAGATTGGACTTTAGGAAGTTAGAGATTGTTGTCTGTTTTGTTCACTGGATTTCACCATGCCTAGAACATCTCTGGTATATAGCAGGGGCTCAGTAAATATTTATTGAATTAATGAATAAAAATTGAGATCTGAGAAATGGGTAGATAGATGGTAGGAATAAGGTGATCTCCAGTTCAACAAATTTCTCCCCAACTCCAGACTAATCAAATAAAGGAAATTATAAAGATTTCAGATCCTAAATGGGGTATTGCTAAAAAAAAAAATTCACATTTGTAGTATAAATACTTGGTTTAACACTTTATGGTATCATCTTAAGGCTGATAGTAAAAATTCAAAAAGTATCCCACTATAACCAATGTCTCAATAAAATATGTTTAGATATTATTGAAGATTCATTTTTAATTTTATGGAAATTTAACATCACCCCTTATAGATAACCACAGTTATCAGTGACATAGTTGTTTCTTTACCTTGCTCTTTTTTCCCCTCAAGAAAATATTCTTTTTCTCCCAGTAGTGAAGAGAACTCAAGAAAGAAATGAACAATGGCAAAAATATAACTGTTTTCTGCCTATATTGTTTTTCTTAAACTTGTAATAAAATAAAACATCTTCATATTTTTTCAGATATTTGTAAGAACAGTAATTATATATGTGAACCTGCAGTATTATTTCAATGAAAGAGTGTGTTCACATTTATAAATATATATATAAATATATATAAAATTGTTTTTTACAGTTTATAAAATATGTAAAAGACATATAGAAAACATTTATAAAAATATATAGAAAAAATTTTTCTAGGACTAATAAAATTTCATTGTATCAAGTGATGTTACTTCTGTGAATTATGTGCTTGCCATACTATGCTGCATTTTATACAACATGTAAAGAAACAATTATAGAAGGTGTTTCTAGGGGTGCCTGGGTGGCTCAGTGGGTCTCTGAGCCTCTGCCTTCAGCTCAGGTCATGATCAGAGGGTCCTGGGATCAAGCCCCACATCGGGCTCTCTGCTCAGCCTGCTTCCTCCTCTCTCTCTCCCTCTGCCTGCCTCTCTGCCTACTTGTGATCTCTGTCTCCATGTCAAATAAATAAACAAAATCTTTAAAAAAATTTTTTTAAAAAGGCGCCTGGGTGGCTCAGTGGGTTGGGCCGCTGCCTTCGGCTCGGGTCATGATCTCAGGGTCCTGGGATCGAGTCCCACGTTGGGCTCTCTGCTCAGCGGGGAGCCTGCTTCCCTCTCTCTCTCTGCCTGCCTCTCTGTCTACTTGTGATTTCTCTCTGTCAAATAAATAAATAAAATCTTAAAAAAAAAAAAAAAAAGGTGTTTCTAAGAATGTTAGTTGTACATATGAAAAATATATAACATCTTCATAGTTTGTCCTTTAATACCATGTTAGACATTTATGGCCTATTAATTAATATGTCACTGACCTTAATTTCAGTCTTTGAGTCATCATTTTTTTATTACTATCACAGAAAAATTTGTTGATCTTATATAAGAGTTAACATTAATTTTTTCTAGCAAATCTGAAGAGGTAACTTAAGAATAGTAATCATCTTGCTAGATATATATACATTTTGTATATAAAAATGACCTTTTTTCCTGAAAAATATCAATAGCTTGAATAAAGAAAAATCTTTAAAAAAAGATCAATAGCTGGAGTCTTGATAACAATATTCCATTGTTCCATGTTAGTTTTAGCTATAAGTTAACTTTTTTTATGTACCATTTCAAGACTGATTTAGAATTATTTTTTAATTTCAACTCCAGTTAGTATGCAGTGTTATGTTAGTTTCAGGTGTAATTTAGAACGTTTTGAATGAAGCTTTGACCTTGAGCAAAACCCCCTCAAAATCTATAGCATAAGAAATGTCCTTTTCTTTTCTTTTCTTTAATAGATTTTCTTTAATAGGTTTGGGAAGCGCATGGTTTTGGTCATAAAAAAGAAAAAAAAGATTTTTCCCTTATTTAATATTTGTCCTCATATGCTCTCTAAAAATATACTTTCATAGGCATAATGCTTTATGAATAATAGAACTTAAAAATTTTCCTAAATTTAACATCAAATGTCTTAAAACCAGTAGTCATGATTTCTTTGTCAACATAATGAAGTTTTTTTAAAGGCCTTTTTTTCATTACAAAAGGTTTCTCAAACTAAGTCCATATATTCAAAATGCCTAAATTTGAACCATAGCATAATCATTTTTCCTTAAGGGGCGCCTGGGTGTCTCAGTGGGTTAATGCCTCTGCCTTCGGCTCAGGTCATGATCCCATAGTCCTGGAATCGAGCCCCAAATCAGGCTTTCTGCTCAGCCAGGAGCCTGCTTCCTCCTCTCTCTGCCTGCCTCTCTGCTTACTTGTGACCTCTCTCTGTCAAATAAATAAAATCTTTTTTAAAAAATCACTTTTCCTTAAAATAGTTGTCCAATTAGACCATCTCATTTATTGCTATCAATTTTTTATTTTCTATTTTTTAGTAGCCATATTTACAATTTTTTTAAAAATACTTTATTTATTTATTTGACAGAGAGAGAAAGATCACAAGTATGCAGAGAGGCAGGCAGAGAGAGAGGGGGAAGCAGGCTCCCTGCTGAGCAGAGAGCCCCATGTGGGGCTTGATCCCAGGACCCTGAGATCATGACCTGAGCCGAAGGCAGAGGCTTAACCCAGTGAGCCACCCAGGCACCCCCATATTTACAAATTTTTATAATGAATGTATATTATCTTTAATGAAAAAGTTGTAAGATCAAGAAAAATGATGTCATTTGTCTAATATGAATTAAAATATAATGGGTTTTAAATATACCTAAATATCAAATCAAAGTACTTTTAGAATTATAATTTCATCTGACATACAATGAAAGATAGGATAGTTAGGATAAATTAAAATGTTTCAAATGGCTACTAAGTCCTTCTCAAACAATTCTTTAAAAACCAAAATTTTCTTCCTTAAAGGATGCAATAAAACAACTTATTTTAAAGTGCCTTTTTAAAGTTGGTTTTTAGTATATTCAAGATGTAGCCTTTGTAAATATAAGTTTTAGAAAATGATTGCATTGGTTAGTAACTAGGTTTAAAGTATTTGATATTATGAAAATAAACATTTACAGAGGCAAAACAAGTAATTAAATAGAAGTTTCAAAAAGATATTGCACACACAAACTGATTTATATTCAAGAAAAAAATTTCTTACAACACAGACTCTGAACAGCAGACTTTGGGATTATTCCTTTTTTTGTTTTTTTTTGTTGTTGTTTTTTTCCATTTCTAGGCACAGAAGGAGAAAATATTTTTGTAACTTCTTTGTGTTGCTGCTAGTGTATAAATTATGCAGCAGCTTAGAAAAAGGTGGAACCCAAATTCTTAAACTGGATCTATAATTACACAGACAAAACTGAAGAAATATGCAAGAGATTTTTTTTTAAAAGCTAACTAGAAGTAAATTTTGAAATCAATTATTTTAGAGAAGTTCTTCAAATTGGGTTCTTCTTAATTATAGAAGTAGACTTTTACATCCATGTTGTAACATAATATTGCCATCCAAAAAATTACCTATTAAGCATGTAATGAAAAATATACAATTGTATAAGCAATATATTTAGAGCCAAATAAAAATATTTTCTGACTTTTAGTAGGTTATAATACATAAAGTATATTACTATATTATTGGAAACTTTCAATGTGTCAGAAATACACACCACAGATAATATTTAATTAATACATGGTAAAAATATCTCATATATAAATATTCTCCTGATCAGAAGAAACTAATCAACCAGAAGTCCAAATTTTCAAAAACTGTAATAATTAAAGGAAACATATAATAATTTATAATGCTACATAACTAAGATATTAATAAACTGGATTAAAATTAAAAGAAGGCTTACTGAAAGTTTTGAGTCAATTATAAAAATCACTCCATAAAATTTATGTTTCAAAAAAATGAATACTTCCAATTTGGACAAAGAAGACCAAAAAATTAATTTTAATAATAAGCTATTAAAAAGAGTCTGATGAAATGTATAATATCTTTAAAGGAATAAGTAGGATGATTGTTAAATTTTTCACCAAATGCTGATGAATTCAAGCCCCAGTAAACTCTCCCCCAAAGATTGAAAGAAAAAGCTTTTTTTTTTTTAAAGAAAAAGCTTTTAAGGAAAGAGTTAATCAAGTGTCATATTGAAGAAACTGTTTTCACCAAAATTTGATTCAATCTAAAAATTGATCAGTAAGAATTTAGAGGCCAAATTTTAGTGGATTATTAAGGAAAGCAAGAAATGTTACCTTCCTTAAAAAATAAAAAAGCTTAAAAAAAAAATCCTCTCCAACAAAATGTCTTGTAAAAAGCATCTCTCTTCTTTGAATAGTATCTTTTCAGCTTACTAAGTCAGCTTTTATCAAGGATGAAATCAAATATATCTCTAGTTACTGAATAGCCTTATCCATAACTATTAAGTAAAGTTCATAATTTTGAAAATACCACTCAAAATAAACATTTCAAATATAAGTTTTTAAAGGTTAGGGATCACATACTTGGCACAGAGAAGGAACCAAAGTTTAATTACAAAATATCTTATAAACCTACAGTTTCATTTCCCCATCCAAGACATCTAGACTTAAAATAATTTCTGCACAGCATTTATACATTATAAATTATTCTAAGTCTGTATCTAAAATATCTTTAATCTTTGGCTAAAAATATTTTTATGTAAATCTACCTCCTTTTTTAGTGTGCTTAAAAGGGAAATTTGATTCTGTTTACATAAATTCTCGTAGAGTCTGTTCTTCCAAGAAGGGCATCCCTACACAACTTTAACATTTTTTTCATCAGCAAATGTAAGGTAGGAAAAAAAAAATTGTGAGGTAGGTAGGTAAAGTATTATAAAACTTCTTCATTTGTATTTACATTTTCGTTTAGTTTTTTCTAATTAACCTCTGGCAGCAGGATGTAGGTACAATGTGATATAGATCATTTCTTGTTCCATATGATTCTTTTAACAAATGGTGCACCTACTATTTAGAAACCACTTATTAATCCAAGCTCAGTTATCCAAACTAATATATTTCTAAAACAAACAAAGTAGAGTCAAAATTTGGCCTTATGAGTTAAAGTCAGATTTTCCCTACATTTCTAAAAATTAAACAATTAAAGTTTAATGTTGTTTTCATTCACAACTCTTCGATCATGAAATTCCCTTGCCAATCATAAAAAGGCTGTACTCTCTCTTTTTTTTAAATTATGTTATGTTAGTTACAATACAGTACATCATTAGTTTTTGATGTAGTATTCCATGATTCATTGTTTGCATGGAACACCCAGTGTTCCATGCAATTCATGTCCTCCTTAATGTCCTCTTTAATACCCATTACCAGGATGATCTTTTTTTTTTTTTTTTTAAGATGCTCTTTGCTGATAGAAATCTGTAGAAAAAGATAGCAATTCACAATTTCTACTTCTTGGGACTCCTCTGTCAATGAATAGAGCTAGTATTTTTTTCCCTCCGTCTCCTCTTATTATTACTTTAGCCATTAATGAATTCACTATAAAATAATGGGTTTTAAAAAAATAATTAGAAGTTAAGACTTCTTTCCTCCTTTTATCTACTTTTTTCTCTTTTCCATCTCTTTTTTTTCCTCTGTGCCTTCCTTTATCTTCTTTTCAATATGACCTATTGATAAGAAGTAATTAAGTGATTAAATTGCAAAAGTCCACAGACATCACTTGGTTTACAAAAAAGTTCATCAGCATACTTTTCTTTCTTTTTTTCTCTGAAATAAACACACACAAATACACACAAATAATGTATTGGTCAAGGTCCTAGCAGGAAACAAATGGTACGTTCAAGTATAAATAGTCCTCAGAGGAACTCATTGCCATATTGTAATACTGATGTTTTGGGACAGATGGTAGCTACACTTGTGCTGAACATATCATAAATGTATAAACTTGTCATATCACTATGTTGTACACCTGAAACTAATATAACATTGTGTGTCAGCTACATTCAAATTAGAAGAAAAGGGAGGGACTCATTGACAGTATGCAGGCAGGGTTAAGTGAACACAGGTACCAGCACCAGAAGAAAGCCATTATCCAAGAAGTCCTGAAGTAGTAAAAAGAGTGTTCATGTTATTTGAACTTGGTGAGATCTATTACCATACAAAAAAGACTAATAGAAGCAATTTCCAATGGGGTAAAGGAAGAGAGTCCCAGACATAGAATTAACGGAATAAGAATAGGGTGAGGAGGAAATCAATACTCCGAACTTTCTCTTCTACCATTCTTCCAGTCTTGCCAGTGGGAAACCATTGACAAAACCAAATAAAAGCTACAGGACAAAGGAGCTTAGGAGAGGTGGCGCTTGGAGTTTAGTCTACAGGGATTCTAGATCCGGTAGAGAAGAGTAGAAAATCATTAGAGGAACAAGGAAGGGCCAAATTCTAACACTAACAGTCACGCACATAAACTTACTCCTTTTCCTTTTCTTATAGTTCATACATTCAATTCATAAGTTACCACAAGTTGATGGAGTCACGGAAATGCTTGATATTTTAGAAGGAGTAAGAAAAGAAAGCTCCAGTTTTGTTTCAAATAGCAAGCTGTCATCAAATTCCATTTCTGTGATCCTTGTTCATAATCTAGGGATGTGAAATACCTTCCTTCTTACATACAGAGATGATCTGTTGCAGAAATATTTCCTTTGCTTAGGAGTTTTTAAAATATTATTCTATAGTGATGGTTAGTATCCCAGTGTCCAGGAAAATGGACATTTTACCAGTTATTTATGTCATTGTATTAATAACCACAATTTTAGTAGCTATATTGTTTCCCAGGCAGCATATTTGTAAATTTGCATGTGTTACCAAACACAACATTTAAAACAGCTCTATGAGGGAAGGAGTATGAATTTTTAGGACATACTTTTAGGAAAAAAAATTTTAGGGAAGAATAGACATTTAGAGGTTGAATAATTCTTCCAAGGTTATTGTGCTAGTTATGATAGAGCAGGTGATTCACACTTCAGCCTTTTCAATCCCAAAGCCTATTTCTTTCTTTCTTTTTTTTAAATAACATTTCATTTATTTGTCAGAGACAGTAAGAGCACAAGCAGGGGGAGGGGCAGACAGAGGGAAAAGCAGGCTCCCCACTAAGCAGGGAGCCCCATAAGGGATTCGATCCCAAGACCCTGAGACCATGACCCAAGGCCAAGGCAGATGCTTAACCAACTGAACAACCCAGACATCCCAGCCTGTTTGTTTCTTACTATATTGTACTGCCTCTTCCTGAATCCCAACTTATCTTCTTAATTTACATTTTGATTTAAAAGATCTAGTACTCAAACACCCAAAGTGCACCGTGGTGAAGTGGAGGGGATGTTCTTAATATTAAAGCTCTTATTCAGACTAATCTCCATTTATACAATTTTACACATACCAATTTACACAGAAAGTCATTCATTCTAAACCCTTCGCCAACATATTAGCATAATAATATTTAACTTATTTTTACCAAACCAGTCATTCACAGAGTCAGTTATTCTTAACAACTTATATTATTAGGGCTGTTATTTTATCTTATTGGAAAGTCCATTAGTAGTTATGATAATAATCATCCACTCATAGTAACCACAAATGATGTACACCATAGAGAGAAAAGAGTATCGTTGTAGGGAAACCAAGTAGAAAGCTACTGCAAGGGTCTGGATTAGAGAGATGCTGATAATTGCAACAGAAAGGAAAGGATGGGTATAAGCAGGGCTGGAGGTCCTAGTATAAAAAGAAAATGTGGGGCCACTTGCTCAAAAACATTAAACTTTCTTTTCTTCTGTAGTTTCCCTCTGAGTCTGGTATAATTGTTTTTATTTGTAGTGCCATCACTTCATGCACTTAATACCCACAATAATTCCGTAAGTCAGGTAAACTATGATTATTCGAAGGGTCTTTTGTTTGTTTGTTTGTTAGTTTTGTTTTGCCTTTTACAAAAGAAAACTTACTGAAGCTCTAGTCTGATGCAGAAGTCAATGCTATGCTGAGTGAAATCAGTCAAGCAGAGAGAGCCAATTATCATATGGTTTCACTCATTTGTGGAGCATAACCAATAGCATGGAGGACAAGGGGCGTTAGAGAGGAGTAGGGAATTTGGGTAAATTGGAAGGGGAGGTGAACCATGAGAGACTATGGACTCTGAAAAACAGTCTGAGGGGTTTGAAGTGGCGGGGGGGTGGGAGGTTGGGGTACCAGGTGGTGGGTATTATAGAGGGCACAGCTTGCATGGAGCACTGGGTGTGGTGAAAAAATAATGAATACTGTTTTTCTGAAAATAAATAAATTGGGGAAAAAAAAAAAAAAAAAAAGAAGTCAATGCTATTTGCAATGCTGGTTCTAGTAGCCACTTGGAAATTCTTGTCTCTTTTCAGGAAAATTCTCTTTTAAAATATATTTCTTCTATATAATACCACTTAGTTTTGCTATTTCTAGAAGGATTGTGGGTTATTTTATTCAAAGTAAAGGATGATAGACTCAAAGTAAATGAAAGATATATTTAAATAATGATAGATAAGGCAGGGGTTGCATATGTATGTATTTCAAATTTAAACTTGGTACATTTTACTTTCCTTATAAAGCACTTCTTAAATAATAAGTGAGAATTTCACAAGTATGTCTTATGAGTGAAATGAATTAGAAGAAATCCACACTTCACAGCTGAAAAACCCCAGCTTATCTAACTGCACACTCCAATGAAATTGATTTGAGTAGGGAGTTGTTTTTGAACTTCATGGAAATATTTAGGGCAGTATGCCAAGTATAAAATCTGTCCTAAGCTTAGTCATTGGAGTCTAGACAAACAGACTAAAAATATTGGCAATTAATTACTTATTTGTAGGGTGCTTTTACATTTTCTATATCCATGGTTAAAAATTTTGAACTCAATTTCCCAATCCATTGGTTGAGAGCCCATTTGTTCTGTTATGGCATATGGATTGGGGCAGCAGGGGGATTGGGATAAAAGTGTTTCCTTCTCATGCAGTGATTTCTAAAACTTCTTCAATGATTGTAGTAATGTGACTGAGTTGTAGGGAAAAGTTCATAGTAACAGCTATAATGTTTCTGCCCAGATGTTTTCCCAGTTACAGAGCTCTAAAATCAATTCCAAGCTAACACAATGGCAACTTAAGCAATTCTAAAAGCTGGGTAAAACTAAAAGGGCATAGAAAGAATCTGGAAAGCCTACTGTCAACTTTAGTTTATATTTTTATTTTTCTAATAGTAATCGTGATGATGAATAATGATAAAAGTGATCATTTACTGAACAACTGTTATATGCTAGAGACCCTGTTAGGTGTTTTATTGTCTTACTTAATTTGTATAACAATATTAAAATTATATTTATCATTCTGCAATTAAGGCAGGAACACTGAAGCTTAGAAAGGTTAAGAAATTTTTCAGAGTTGTGAATTGGAAGAGAAAGAAGACAGAGAGTCAGCAAAGTAGATGTTTGCAACGCAGGAGCCAGATTGGCAAATTCGGATCCTCCTCCTGACTGTTGAAATTTTGTACAGACTCTTCCCTCTGCCTAAAATGTTCTCCAACCAACTTTTCCTATAGAGAGTCCTTCTCATTGTTGAGAAATGTTTTTTTGAGACAGAGTTCTTTCTTCATCTATGGTACCCTCCTCTATTGTGTCTAATCACCTTGCTTATTGTCCATGATGTACTTATCAGAGTCTGTGGCTATCTCAATGTTTTTTATTTGTGAAATGTCTATTACTACCTCTTGAATGACAGCTTCATGAAGCCTGGGACCTTACCTTTCCTTTTTCTCTATTGTATTTCCAAAACTGAACATGTTCCTTGATACATAATAAATGCTCAGTAAATTTTTATTAAATCAATGACTGAGTCCTGACAGGAAAATACCTAAAAGTTCAGATGGCCTTTAAAACCAAGACAATGAGAGCCCCTACCCAAGATTTCAAACTCATGGATTATTCACACATAAGGTGAAACACACAAAGTAAAGAGGATGACTGAACAAAAAGCTGGGTTTTCTTGAACTGCCTGATCAACTAGCTTGATAATTATGGAAGTCAGTCTTCTGTTTGTAGGACTATCTCACCATCTATATGTGAGATGAGAAGCCTCTAAAGCGTCATACCACAAGAAAGATTTGTTGATTACATAAACATTTATTCCCCAAAATTAAGCTCCCACATCAGGATGTGTAGCAGTTGACTGGGTGAATGAGTAGCAAGCAGAAATTCTTCTGCTTCCCTAGGCTCACTCCTACTCATATTTGGCCTCCCAGTTATAAGTTTCAGATGCTCACCTGTTTGAGCCATCCACTGATGATTCATTTCAGGAGTAGTATACATTTTTAAAATATGGTCCATGGAGCACTGGGTGTGGTGCAAAAACAATGAGTTCTGTTACGCTGAAAAAAATTTTAAAAATTATAATAAATAAATAAAATCTTTTTAAAAATATGGTCCAAACAGGCAAATAATAATCTTACTACTATTAATAATTAATAAAGCACAATTTCAGTCCCTACTCATGTTTTTCAAAGGGCTGAAAGAATACAGGTCCTATTCCATTCTAATCCTTTTTATCCCCCCCTTTTTGTCACCCTCCCCACACACTCTCCCATTTATCAATCCCCCTCATCCCCTAAATTTTCTACCTCGATCACCTATGTAGTGCTTACAAATACTTCTCCCTAACAATATGGGCCAGGGAAAGTGATAGACTATGATCAGCATAACAGCGATAAATTGTATCCTATTTACAATTTATCACACCACAAAAGTACTATTTTTCCCTCCAATAACAATTATGGAAGGATGTTGTTTGTTTCCCTCCTTATTCATAGATAGCTGTATGGATAATCTATTATCTTTTCTTATGACTCCTTCCTAAATCCATTAGGAAATGGTACTTTCTTGGGAAACAAAGCATGTTTAACTTCCACATGTTGATAGCTTTGAAATATGTAGATTATTAAATATTTGCAAAGGAAGATAATCAAAGGCAGGAAAATAATATTATTTCTACGAAAAGAACTTTTACTTTCTTTCAAGTGTCAGTAGTTCTGTATTTGCTACCAAAAAGTTTTTGTATTATGTGTCATATTTAGATAATTATCATTGGCACAAGCAAAGAAAAATCATACATCTGTAAGTTATACGAGTAAGCTATTTCAAAGTTTTGATCCCTAAAGTTAATTAGTCTCTTCCCAAAGCAAATAGAATAGTTCTTAAAAATGATTTGCATTCACCATACTTTCCTTTCAAAAATAAAACTCTTTCAAACCAAGATGTCTCCCTGAGGTGGCTTTTTGTCAGAGTATAGCCACAGCATTTCTTTATATGAAGAATTTTTTCAGTGATCCAAATACCATGTTCTCTCCTACAGGATATTCTGATGAATAATTCCTCAAATTACTCATCTTGGAAAAATCAGAACTGCATTTTGCATACCTGAGCTGCATACCCAAACCACCAGATAAATAATGAATAAAAGACCCAAGATGATTTTTTTAATTAATAGACTCTAAAATAATTAGGGAAAGTGAAGGAATTAGAAGCTTTGGAAATTCTTACAAACTAGATTGCCTTTAGATGTTGGCACCATTTCTACCCACCTCCCCTATGCTGTCCTTGGTATTGCAGAAGCTAAAATCCTGGAAGCTACAATTCCTCAAAATTCTTGTCAGCAGGGTTCCAAGTTAGAATGCGCCAGCCAGGAGGCACTTACCTGAGATTTGAGAGGCAAAAAAAGAGGCAGAAAGCACATTATTGTTTCTTCTTTGGAAGCAGACAAAACCACAGATTGATGGACTTCAGCAAAACAGATATTTTGTATGTGCCTCTGGATATTTCACTTAGCTGAGCTATGATTCTGGAGACTTTCTGAAAACTACACTGCCTGAGAGTAAATGGCACTGTTCTAATTTTCGTTTTTCTAATCCTGCCAGTGGTTTCAAAAACATCTCATTACCTTATTATCTAATTTAATTTATTTAATTAATGTAATTCAACTTATCACCTAATTCATTGAATCCTCTTCTGCTTGAGAGATCTTGAGTGGTTTTGTTTTCCTGACCAAACTTGGGACAATACATGCTATAATTTCATAAGATAGCATGTAGCTTTTAGCAGATTTTATAAGATCGAAGAAAAATTAATGGAAATGTGTCCTTAATTTTATGATTTGATTAGGTCAGCTAATCTTGGGTAGCAGTATTATGTTTTCTGCTGCTGATTCAATTGAAGTGCTACTCAAATACAAATGTATTGGCACTTATTATAGTCACTGTGCCCTTTATTTCCTGCCAAATAAACACAAAAGGGAGAGAATGTCATGGCCCTTGCCCTTAAGATGTACAAAACCTAATAAGGGAAGTAATAGTAGTGTACATTAAAAAAATATTAATCAAACCAAGATAGAACATCCCATGTCAGAGTAAAGATGAATAGCCTTTCCTCCTTTTCATCCATTGATGGTGAAATAGATGGCAGTCTCTAAGGGAAGCTTTTAGTGGGATAGCAGGTTTTCTAAAGACAAGAAAGAACAAGCCAAAGCACAGGGAACAGAGTAAGAAAGTGGAATGGCAAAAAGAAAAAAAAAAAGCCAGATATATAGATTGAAATTCTTATCCTTGAAGTCTAAGAAAGCCCAAATATTTCAAAATATTAGAAATAGCATTAGACTGGGACTCTGGAAGCCTGATTTGGATCTCATTTCTGCTACTAAATTTGTTTTTTATCACTCCCCTCTTTGAACCTTCAACTTATTGTCAGTAAAACTGTGGCTTGGGTTTAGTTATACCGAGATTCATTCCAACTCTAACATTGAGGTAGGGGAAAAACAATACATCCAGGGTGTGTGGGATCTTTTTGACATGTTTTCCAGTACTTTCCAGGCAGTCTCAGAACTCCCCTGGACATCTAGCAATGTCCAATGAAACATTGATTTTTAAAACCCAAAATAGACGTATCAATTTTTATAATTCAGATATTCAGCAATTGAACTATCACAGGCAATCAAAAGGAATAAAAGAATAAATTATTTTTATGCATCTGAGGCAAAATCATCCTGATCCACTCTATCTGACTTAGGAGAAAAACTCCCTCACTGCTACTTACTATCTTCTAAATGTACAGAAAGCAGGAAGGACAACTTCCATAGCTCTCCCAGAGCACCACCATGGGGATAAGGATTAACTCTATCTCCTTATAAAACATATGAACATACCCTTATCCTTAAATATGCAACTGTCTAAATTTGGGGACTTTTTCTCATGAATATTTAAGTAATCAGTAAGTAGTAGTAATCACTTCATTTTATAATTAAAGTAGATGGGTCTTATTTTTAATTTAGGGTGGGTTTTTTCCCCCTCTGTTAGGCAATCACAGCAATTCTTGATGAATGTATGCTTTATCTGGTGAGAAACGTCTACCAAAATAAAAAGTCACTGCTTTGGGAAAAAAAAAATTAGTGGATTAAATGATGCGGAAATTTTTGACTAGTATAATTAAGATGATGTATAATTTTTTTAAATTTCTGTACTATGGATATACAAGCGAAAATATATAGTATTAGCATACACACCTGCATGAATTCAATTCAGTGCAGAATATAAATATTAAATTGCCTTGCATTCATGAAAGAACCCATTCCTGAATCCAAGTCCACTTTCACTTTTACTACATTTCTCACTCACTTCAATACCTGTTCTGGGCACTCTAGCTAAAAATTAAACATTAAATGAATATACACTCTTTAAAAACAAAAAAATATTGTATTTATTTGAGAGAGAGTGTGAGAGAGAACAGCATGAGTTGGGGGAGAAGGAGAAGGAGAAACAGACTCTCTGCTGAGCAGGGATCCAGATGCCTGCTCAATCCTGGGACTTCATCCTGGTACTTCAGGATCTGGACCTGAGGCCAAGGCAGGATCTAAACTGACTGAGCCACTCAGGTGCCACTATGCTCTTTTTACATGCATCCATTCTAACCTGCAACTGCAATCCGTCTTTACCTTAAAAAGTAGTTGAGCTGGTGGGACGCCTGGGTGGCTCAGTTGGTTAAGCAGCTGCCTTCCGCTCAGGTCATGATCCCAGCGTCCTGGGATTGAGTCCCACATCGGGCTCCTTGCTCGGCAGGGAGCCTGCTTCTCCCTCTGCCTCTGCCTGCCTCTCTGTCTGCCTGTGCTCGCTCTCTCTCCCTCTCTCTCTGACAAATAAATAAATAAAAATTAAAAAAAAAAAAAAAGTAGTTGAGCTGGTGAACTAGTAATGACTTTTCTGTGCTAGGAACACTTAGTTCTAAACCAACTGTTCTAAAAACCAGGACATGGCCTCTGGGGTAGGCTGTACTTTGTACTTAGAAGCAGATGATTGGTAGAGGGAATATCAATCCCTCCTACTCTTTGATTCTTTGCCTGTTGGCTTGGCATCAAGGGGCTACTTCTTTCAGCACAATCCTGTAATAGTAAGTTCCATCATTTCTTTGTCTGCTATTCAGTGCTTATCATACCATATTGTACCTGTTGAATATCTGACTCTCCCATAAGGTGTTGTATTACTTGAGAACAGACCCCACAACTAATACATGTTTGTCTCCTCACCACTAGTGTAGCTCTTTGCACATAGTGGTATTCTAGAATAAATAACTCTTCTTTATCAATACAAAGATTGCCTAAAATTTGGCTCAAAATAAACCACCCCATCTGTCACTGATTTTTCTCTGCTTCCCTGAATTTTTCAGACATACCACTTAAAATGAAGCATTTGTCAAGTCTTCCAGACACAGGACATGAATTATTTTTGTTAACCATCTCCCTAGCATTAACAGTTATTGGATGGCATGGAGTAGTTATGTTGGAGAGTTAAGGGACATATACCTGAGAAGGTATATTGGAGTGACCACAAGTCAAAAGCAATGATAAAGCCATGTTCCCCTTGATCCTTTCATTGGTTTTGTCAAATAGTTTCCTTGAGATACGTTGTGGGATTTGTTTTCTTTTTTCAATTATTTCACCAATTTTTTTGGTATCATATATTCTGAATGAATTATAAAGTGACATCATAGAAAGGTCATGTATTTCAGAGTCCAAAATGCCTTGGATCAACTCAGTCTCAGCCACTTACATCCATTCATTAAATAGACTTCTGACCATCTACTTGGCCCTGAGCGAATCATCGGGCAAACAATGATCACTAGAAGAACATGATTCTTGTTTTCAAAAAGTTTGAAATCTAGAAGTGATAAAAATGTAAAAGCAATATATAGGAGCTTCAAAGGGAAAGCACATGAAATTGTAGAAACATACAGCAAGTGAGCTTAAATATGTGGGAATCCAATGATGCAATAAGTTGAATGTGCTTTGTAAACAAAAAGTTCCATGCAAAGATGAGTCACTGTAGTTCTAGCCTTAATTTAATAACATAGAACACTGGAGTGCCTGGGTGTCTCAGTTGGGTAAGCCTCTGCCTTCAGCTCAGGTCATGATCTCAGGGTCCTGCAATCGCACCCCGCTTTGGGCTCCCTGCTCAGCGGGGAACCTGCTTCCCCCTCTCTCTGCCTGCCTTTCTACCTACTTGTGATCTCTCTCTGTCAAATAAAATCTTTAAAAAAAGTAATAACATAGAACAGGTAAAAGGTGGAAGTGGCCAGAAGAATCAGGAGATGGTGCAAATATCTTCCTTCGATCCTTGTATCCAAAAATTCTGAAGAGTATTTGAAAGACTCTCCCACTTTGTCTATAAAATCTGCCAATGTTTACCAGCCAAGGAATCGCTAACTTTACTCAGAAACTATGAGTACTAAATAAGTTATAAATATTATATCAAATATAAATTATTGTGTAACAGATTTGATTTACCTTAACAAACCAAATGAAATAGTTTAAAGCAATAATTGAAACTAATGTTTCCATTTATTTTTCAACAAAAATTTTTTAAATAATCTGTGGAAGGAAATAAATTATAAAACACATATCAAATAAAATATTCTTTCTGAGAAAATATTGTATATAGCAATCAGGAGTCAGGTCAGAAATTCAGAAGCCAGTCTAGGTAGTTCATGCAGGAATAAATTTAATAAAATAAATAAGAGGCTTACAAAAACCTGTTCCAGAGTTGAGGCAGCCCCAGTCAGGGAAAGCCTGTGCTGATTTTCAGGGAATCATGAAGTATAGGCTTATAGACTACTACCACAACCACCAGTGAGCTCAGCTGCCTGCAGCCTCAAAGTAGGTGATTCACAGGAGGATGCTGGGAAACTGCTGGCAGGATTTCACATATGCCCATCTGCTGAAGCCCATGAACCTGCCTGCAGGAGCAATAATGGCTTCTGCTTCTCTTCTGCCTTCCAAATCTTGCACAAGAGCCTCTCATGGGTGAAATCTAATCCAGAACCCTGCTGGCACAGATTCGGAAAAATGTTGTTACCAAGAATTCAGAGGAAAGCAGAAGAGGGGGAAATGGTGCTGAGTTTCCATCAGACCATCTGGCACCCATCTCTTAAATTTCAACACACGCTTATTAAGAATAATTTTCCCCAGTTCATATTTTTAGTAATTTATAAAATTAGCCCTTGCCCTGTTTCTCATTCTGTAACACCCTATGAAGCTTATCCACATAAGTTACTCCCTTCTTTTCTCTCTTTCTAGACTTATTGGGGAGAAAAAGAATAGGCAAGTTAAAAATACATTTCCAGTGAATGCACCAGAATAGAAACAATATATAACTGCCCTAACAACCTGACCTAGACAAATTAATAAATGCTCATTAAATTTTCTCTCTCCCATAATATTATCCAGAAACTCCTAAACAAAACTTTCAATAATATTAAAGTTCATTCAAGTAAATAATTTGTTATGTTTAGAATGGTTAATCAAATTTTAAAAATTGATAGCAAACTGTAGTATATATTAACTTTTAACACCAAGTAATCATGAAAAATAAAAATATAATGTGAGATTACACATGAGTAGGTGCTGCTTTCTAGAGCCACATGATTTAGATTCAGGCCCAGTTCTAATACTAATCATTGTTTGAGTTTGACAAACTACCTGGCCTCTCCAGTTTTCTCATCTGAAATATTGAAAGGATGAAATGAGTTAATACATTTAGAGTTTTCAGAACCATGCCTGCCTCATAGAAAGCCTTTGGATAAATACTTACTATGTGATTCACAGAAACAAATTTGCCATATCTTTTCTTGGATCCTTTCATTTAACAAATATTTATTAGTATTTTGGTATGCCAGACCCTTATGTAAATCATGGTAATAAAATGGTGTTAAGTATAAAGACTCTACCATTCTGGTAGAAAAAATAGAAACAAATTAAACAATAGTATGATGTCAAGAGCAGTAAGTACTAGTTAGAAAAAAGTAAAACAGGGTAAGGGGATAAAAAGTGATGAAGCCTGCTACTTCAAATAGAATCATCAGGAAGGTTTTTCAGAAAAGGTAATATTTGATGAAGATTTAAATGAAGTAAGATATTTGGCCATTCCAGTATATAAGTGAAGAATATTCCAGAGCTCTGAAGCAATAGCAAGTGCAAAGTCACTAAAGAAGGAGTGTGCTTGGCATGCTCAAGAAGCAACACATTGGTCAGTGTGGCTAGAGTAGTGTGAGGAGCAGGCAGAAACCTAGCCGATGAGACTGGAGACCCAGTCTGGCATAGCCTGGTCAAGGATGAGACAAGTAAGGCATCAGGGTGCAGGAAACCGAAAGTGAATACTAAATATATCCCTAGCTTCACCATAGTCCCTGACCTCAGCTAGAGAAGCCAGATCTTGCAGAATCTTCTAAGCCATTGTAAGACTTTCAGATTTTAAGTTCAAAGCCTTTACCAGGCCTACAATTTTCTGTTTGGTCTAGGTACTCCTCCAAAGATATCTCTACTGCTGTTCTTTGCTCACTCCATTCCAGTCATCCTGGCTTTACTCTAGATCTTCAAACGTATCAACCACACTCCTATCTGCTCTTGTTTTTTCTCCTACATTAAGAGAACCACAGAGTTCACTCTCTAACTTCCCTCAGGTCTCCTTTCAAACATTACCTTCAGAGAAGTTTTCCCACCATCCCATCTAAAATAGCAGCTTCTTGCTTCTACTCTCATTCTCTATCCACTGTTCTGTTCTATTTTTCTCCATGACTTTCTGTCATAGTATCATGGCAGTTACCACTATCAGATATTACATTGTATTTTTAATATGTTGCATGAATCCCTCAACCCCCGATGTTAGCTTGTGGTGATATTTGGTCTGTTTTATTCCCTGTGGTATCCGCAGTGCCCAGTACCTCCCTAGCATTTAGCAAGTGCAAAATATTTGTTCAGTGAAACAATATGAAAGAGGAACTAAGTGACTATTTTGAAGCATAAAAAGATAATCAGTATGGCTAGAATCACTAAGAAGACCTGTTTGCTAGGATTAAGAGACAAAGTCAACAAAATTTGTTGAAGTACCCAGTCTGTTAAACTGACAACAGATTATTTCAAGTCTGAATTAGTCTCAGACTTTAGAATAAGGTCAAGTGAGTAACGTACTATATCCTAGACATACACAGATATACTAGACTATATATAAATTAGGCATATGTGGAAGCAAGGAGCCTGCTCTACCCCATCTCTACCAAGGGGTGGATTATGGAGACCGACTGTTTGGACTGGAAAACAAATAACATTCTGGCGAAAGCAATCTTTGCAGTTGGAAAATTTAGATTTCATCTTGAATTCTGCCATATCTTACCAGCATGGTCAACTAGGACATCCTCCCTTCCTTCCTCCTTTCTTTTCCTTCCCTTCCTTCATTTGACTCTTATTTATGGAATGCTTACTTTGAACCAGGAATTTGGCTGGGAGCAAAGAGAGTGCATAGAGTGGGGAAGGGAAGGAACACTGAGCAGTGTTTGAAGAGAAGGGCATTGCATGCTGAGAGAGGATAAGTAATGTCAGGAAAGCAGTAAAGAACAGAGTCTGTGAGAAGTATAACTACCAGGGTCTATAGTTGGCCCAACACTTGTACTTCAGGAGTACATGTTCAAGTCCAACAGAAAAAGAACATAAAGTGAGAGCAAAATGCTAACAGTTAAGGTGAAGGAATAGGAGATGTCCACAAGGGAAACAAGTACTTAACACTCAGAGAGTAATGAGAACTAGGAAGTTGTAGCATCTCAAAAGGCAAGCAGTTAGGGTGGGGTGGGGGGAGATAAACAGTACAAATATATTCAGTGATGTTTGGGTTGAAAAATACCCATCAGACAAGACAACTGAGACCTGCGGAAGAGTAGAGGAAGCAGAAGTCAGATTACGTTAAGGTGAGGGAGAAAGACACAAGATATCCCCAAGGGGCACCAGGGTGGCTCAGTTAGTTATGCATCTGCCTTTGGCTCAGGTCATATACCCGAGGTTCTGGGATTGAGCCCTCTGTCACTCCCTCCTCAGCAAGGGAGCCTGCTTCTCTCTCCCCCTCTGCCTCTGTCCCTGTGCTTGCTCTCTGTCTCTAGAACTCACTCTGTCTATAAATAAATAAAATCTTAAAAAGAAAATGATGTGCCTCAAAATCCAATGACTGGTATCCTTATATATAGGCCTTGTGAATACATTGATGAAGACAAGGCCATGTGATTATGGAGGCCAAGATTGGAGCATTGCAGATATAAGCCCAGGAATGTCAGGGATTTCTGGCAACCACCAGCCGCTAGTAGAGAGGCATGGAACAGATTCTCCCTTTGAACATCCAGAGAGAACTGCTTTGCTGATTTTGGACTTGATTCTGGATTTCTGGCATGCTGAACTGTGACAGGATAAGTTTCTGTTGTTTTAAGCCACCAAGTTTGTGTTCATTGTTATGCCAGTCCTAAGGAAGTAATACAGTAAATAATCATACTGTCTGTAAATAATGACAGATGCATTTCTCTCCTACCATCTTTGTAACTCATTTCTTTTGCTTTTGCTTTATTTATGGTATTTGTCAGAACATCCAATATTGTGTAAAACAGTGGCAGTAGTAATAGGAATCCTCATCTCATTCCTGATTAAGTATGCTTACTATAAGAATGTGGTGTATAACATCTCCAAATTTAAAATTCTATTCCTTGTCTTCTAAGGATATTATAATAGAATTTATCAGTGTGTCTTTCTGCAATTTTAAAATTATGCCTCCATCAGAAAGGATGAATACCAACTTTTGTAGCATGGACAGGACCGGAAGAGATTATGCTGAGTGAAATAAGTCAAGCAGAGAGAGTCAATTATCATATGGTTTCACTTATTTGTGGAGCATAACAAATAGCATGGAGAACATGGGGAGTTAGGGAGGAGAAGGGAATTGGGGGAAATTGGAAGGGGAGGTGAATCATGAGAGACTATGGACTCTGAAAAACAATCTGAGGGGTTGAAGTGGCGGGAGGGTGGGAGGTTGGGGTACCAGGTGGTGGGTATTATAAAGGGCACGGATTGCATGGAGCACTGGGTGTGGAGTGCACCCCATGGAGCACACCCCATGCAATCTTTTTTATTTTTTATTTGTGAAAAAATAATACTGTTATGCTGAAAATAAATAAATTTAATTTAAAAAAAAAGACAAAAAAAATAAAATAAAATAGCTATGATTTGTTACCTTTGGCCAGGTAATGTGTAAATTAAATTTTTAGATTGTTTAATGCATTGAGTTCATGTATTCCTAGATAAATTCTGCTTCGTAATATTTTTATACACTTTTGAGTTCAGATGGCTAAGGTTTTATTAAGGAGTTTCACATCTGTATTTGTATTAGAGTGGGCATCTTTCTTGTGCTATTATTACACAATTTTAGAATCAAGCTTAATAAGCTAACTATGTAAAATAGGCTTGGCAAATTTTGCACCTTTTTATATTTTGGAAAAAAATTATAAGCTTGAAATTAACAGCTTCTTGAAAGACCAGTAGAATTTTGGTCCAGGAGCCTTTAGGGTCTGTTTTGTTTTGTTTTAAAAGTAAAGATATATTCACCATTTTTTACTGTAAAAGATAAAGAAATTCAAGCCACTTTATTACCTTGCACTCACCAGTATTCATTCGCTTAGTCCTTTAGCTTGCCCATTTGTGAATTCCTTTTTTTTTTAACAAGTTTTATTTTTTTATTGTTCTTTTGAATGTTTGTTTTATTTTTTTAATTTAAATTTTAGTTAATTGACATAGAGTTTAATATTGGTTTCAGGAATAAAGTTCAGTGGTTCATCATTTACATGTAACATGCAGTGCTCATTATCACAGGTGCCCTCGTTAATACAGATTACCCATTAATCCCATTCACCACATACCTCCCTCCATCAACCCTATTCATTCTCTATAGTTAAGAGTCTTTCATTATTTGTTACCCTCTCTCTTCTTCCCCTCTCCCAAATGTTCAGCCAGGTCCAGGAGTCTTTGAATTCCATTTCAATTTCTTTATATGTTTATTAGTTTATTCAGTTTTTCATTTCTTCTTATTTTCTGTCTTTTTATGTTTTTTCAAATATATGTATGTATTTTAAAATCTCATATTTAAATATTATAAATGTATTTTGAATATATTATATTATAAATATATATGAAATATAAGTATATGTAAATAAATATATGTGAAATATATAAATTTCATATTGGACTTTAAGTTGATTGGAGTGTAGCTATTTTAATATTCTTTTATTTTTTAATCTGTTGGGATTGCTACTTTTCCCTTTTCATTCTGTATTTTATTTGTATGTCATGTTCTTTCTTTTTTTTTTTTTTTCCTGTATCAATCTTGCTAGAGGTCTTCTTATCTTATTAATCATTTCAAAGACCTGTTTTGGATTTAGTTAATCTTCACTGTTGTTATTGATGGTGTTATTTTTATACTGTATTTCATGGATCTCTGCCCTTTATTACTTCTTTCCTTCTTGCATATTCAAGTTTATTGTATCACTCTATTTCTAACTTCATGAGCTAACTTCATGAGTTGGTTTGTTTTTAATCTTTCTCATTTTGTGATAAAACTTTTAAAGCTATAAATCTAGTGCTGATTTAACTATTTCCTACAAGAGGAAAAAAAAGTGGTGTAATGTATGTCTGTATGGAGCATATCTCTGGGCAGAGAGTGAGCCAGTGAAGGGCTGCCAATATGCAAGACACCTTCTAGACTGCTCATCATCAACAATCAAATATCATTAATGTGAAGTATGGAGGAATGTGAACTAGAGAGTGGAAAAGTAAAAAAGGATTAGGGTTACCCATTTATGTTGATGGATAAATGGGGAGAGAAGCAAGCTAGAGGCAAAATTGATACTGATTCTGTCTTGTAGACACTAAGATTTTGGTCAAGCACTAGTTCTTATTCTATAGCTCTTCTTGTTGCTATAGGCTCAGTTAATTATTTCATTGATTGAGTCTCTTTCTTTTCCTGCCATTCCGTGATTTCCAAGTATCTTCTGATTTCTAATGAGATTCAGTGAGTCCTTACTATATTCCAGGCACTGTGTTAAGCACTGGGGAAACAATAGTGTAAAAGATTAGTAGAGTCCTTGCCCTTATATTGTTAAGTCTATAACATCTAGAGCACCAGCTATCCTTCTTAAATATCTTCTTTCTGAGAAAATATTTGAAATCTTATTAATTTTCCTGTATTCAAAAAAGACTTTCTCTGTTCTTAAAATAAGCCCCATAATGTTTTAAAGTTACATTGAGTGGGATTCCATCCCTCATAACCAAATGAATTTTTAGATGTTTTAATAGGGTGAGAAGTGCTAATTTGCTGATTCAGGCAGTGTGTGGATCAATATGCTAGTCACCGCAATAGAAAATATATACAGAGCAGTGATTTGGAGGGTAGAAAACTATTTCAGGTTTTTACACTTGAGTTTGTGGGTTTTTCTTTTTTTAAATGAAATCCAAATAGAAATATATGAGAAAGTCTTAGATGTATAGTCTCAACCTCAGAGGAAAAAAAATTTTTGCCAGTATTTCTTATTGACTTTTATTCATTTTTTTATTGTGTTATGTTAGCCACCATAAAATACATCATTGATTTTTGATGAAGTGTCCCAAGCTGGAGAAAGAAATTTTGGAGTCACATTCCAATAGACATCCATTAAGAACATAGGAATGGGTCCTCTCACCCAGGAGAACTATACAGAATTTTAACAATACTAATACTCATTTTCCATTTCCTACAAACTTGATAGATGGCTACTCAGTACTTGCTTATTATGTCTCATCTCTTTCTGTGCTTTCTTCTGCCTAAACTAAATAAAATTGATGTATTTAAAGATCATCTGAGTTCTATCTATCTCCAATTAAAGTGACTATATTGTTCAACTTTATTATGTAAATTAAGCATCTTTTTTCTTGGGATTCCCAAATCTGCACTTCTCTGGCTTTTGCTTATTTATTTTACAGTGAATCTTTTTTGGGAGGTTGCTATATGCCTAGCACTATTCTAGATACTAGAAACCAGGAAAAAACAACAGATAACGTCCCTGCCCTAGCGGAGCTTACATTCTCCTAATTTTCTGATCTGTCCTCCACTTAGTCTCTGGATTTGCTTCTTCATCAAAATGTAAATGTAATATATAGATCTTTCATCCTTTTTTTCTTCTAAAAACTTTGATTGCTAAACCAATTATTATTATAATTTATTATATATTCCCAAATCTGCCTCTAGTTGTTACCTCATTTCTAAATCTCTGGAACAAAGTCAAGCAAAAGCAATTAATTCTGTAAAGGATTCCACTGTTTACAAAAAAACACAAATATTATGAATATGATCATTCTTATTTTAAAAATTAAGAAGCTGAGGTATAGTAACTTCCCTAAGTGGAAGTGTTAAGAGGAAGTGCCAAATAATAAGCATAGGTTTTCAGTCTTTAAAATCAGTGTTTGTACTATTATTCTATTGTAAACAGATTCCCTCATAAGAGTATCAGACTTAACGAGTATCAGACTTAACAATATTTAAACCAAATGTATTAAATCCACCTTTTGGAAAATTTCTCCTATGAACATCAGAGCTATTTTTATATGTTCCCTTCCCTCACACTACATCAAACATATAAATTTCTTTAAATGTTCTGCAGTCTTTTTAAATTTTATTTTATTTTATCTCTTTTCAGTGTTCCAGAATTCATTGTTTATGCACCACACCCAGTGCTTCATGTAACACGTGCCCTCCATAATACCCACCACCAGGTTCACCCAGCCACCCACTCCCTACCCTCCAAAACCTTCAGTTTGTTTCTCAGAGTCCAGAGTCTCTCATGGTTTGTCTCCCCCTCTGATTTCCCCCAACTCACTTCTCCTCTCCATCTCCCTCTGTCCTCCGTGTTAGTCCTTATGCTCCACAAGTAAGTGAAACCATATAATAACTGACTCTCTCTGCTTGACTTATTTCACTCAGCATAATCTCCTTTAGTCCCACCCATGTTGATACAAAAGTTGGGTATTCATCCTTTCTAATGGAGGCGTAATACTCCATAGTATGTATGGACTGTATCTTCTTTATCCATTTGTCCATTGAAGGGCATCTTGGTTCTTTCCACAGTTTGGCAACTGTGGCCATTGCTATTATGAACATTGGGGTAGAGATGGCCCTTCTTTTCACTACATCAGTATCTTTGGGGTAATAAATATCCTACAGTCTTAACAACTGTCCCCTCAATCTGACTTCACTGACATTGTCCTAGTTCATTCCCTCAGTACCTTTCTTCCTGCCACCCACTCATAGAAACAAACCCATCTGATCAGTACCATTACTGCTTTCCCTACAAGCAATCATACAAACTGTCACCATTTTCCTAGCTTGCCCAACATACACACCTCTATATCTTTGCCCAAGTTGACTTTTCTTTCATTCCTTCATGTATTCATTGAGCACCTATTATATTCCAAGCCCTGCATCCTAAGTGTTGGAGCTCAGATTGTAGTAATAGTCATTGTTGAAGTTTACTGAATGTTGGCATAAATGTTAATCCCACTAATCTTCCCCAAAAGCCTATAAGTTAGATAATATTATAACTGTTTTTTATTTTTAAATAAGGAAACAGATTTTAAGAGTTTATGGGTTTGGACCATGGTCTGAACCAAAAAAAAAGCCTGAATATGAACACTATCTGTCTGTATCTAACGTCCTCACACTTAACCATATGTTATTAAACCTCTCTTCCTAATATTCCTTTTATCTGCCTACTAGGAGTCTTGTCCCTCCTTTAAAACATGGTTCAAATCTTGACTTATCCAGGAACTCTTTCCTAATCAAAACTAAAAATTCATCTTACCCCTTACTACTTCCAGAATATTTTCTTATAATTTTTCTCCATTATAGTTTCAGATTACCATAAGGAATCTGGTATGTGTCAGAGTCTTGTCAAAACCCAAGCAAGAATTTCAGGTTCGTGAGTCCTTAGGGTTGCTTTCCTTAAATCTATACAAGTGGTAAAGAAGACTGCCCCATTTTATATTATTGTTGTCATCACACTTTAACCTAAAAGTTGAGTACAATTTATTTTCTGGCATATCTTGCATACAGGCAACATACAATTAACCCCTGAACCCTTTTTTCCCTTCAAATGTTTTAATCCCTGATTTGTGTAAATACAGTCCAATAATCAAAGTTCAAGGTATCTACGATTTATTTAAGTTTCCATTTCATGGGGAATAATTTGACATTAAGGAATTTGTTCAACTAATTTGTTAAATCCATACAATGAATATGGCATTGGAAATAAGCTTATAGTGTAATATTTACTGACACAGAACAATGTTCACATGTTATTTTTAAATGAAAAAGCAGCAAACTGTGGACAGTATGACCTCAAGTATTATAGCTATTTATCAATGGGAATCTATACTCATATGAAATCCATATGAAGAGAGAAATTTAACAAACTAAGGTTTTTACAGCAATTTTCTCTGAAGAGGAGAAGCCAGAGTTAGTTATAGCCCTATCTATTTGCCTATATTTCTAATATTCACATGTATTTATATCCTAAACATGCTTTTGAGTTCACCTTACATACTATTTAAAAAGTCTTATTGCAAAGAGGACTGCTTTGTGCCCTGTGAACAGTTATCGATTTTTTAATGTTAATTTAGTTCCAAATGAAACAGAAGTAAAGTATATTTTTTGCTTTATGCCAAAATCTCAGAAAAGCCTAATGTCCTATAACCTTGTAATTGTACAACAGACTTATTTCAGAGACATCTTTTCAGAGAGCCAGGTGAATGCAGTAGTGTAACATTACATATTAAGGAAGCAAATGACATCTAAATAAGATCCCTGCGATATTCAGAGATTTCAGCCGTCCTCGTTAGTATAGTTAGTATAGTGGTGAGTATCCCCGCCTGTCAGAGAATATTTCATCCAAATGTTTCAAAAGAATAATGATTTGGACTGAAATAAAGCTGCCTCTATAATGAATATAATTACAATAAACCCACACTTTACAAATTTTGAGTTTCCCATTTGATTACCTAATTTTTGCTTTGTTTTGTTTTGTTAATTTTTAACTATTCCAGTTCTGCCCTCTGAAATGTTTGATATTCAAGTTCCACCTGAGACTAGCTAATACGATTTTTATAGTGACAGGCTTTAAATATTCATGACAAAAGAACAGGAGTCTCAGTGTCGATGCAGAATAAAGAAGTATTGGCAAAGTTCAGACAGCATGAGAACTTAAAGGAATAAATCTCTTTGATATCACGGCACATTTTAGTTTCCCAAGGAGCTACAGTTTACTCAAGGTAGCTGCAAGCGACCCATCTCTTATTTTCACTCTCTACTGAAAGAAAAAAAAAACACAAACTTTTTCTTTCTTTAATGTGTAAGAGCCCTGAGACTTATAGGACCTTGTTCATAAAATGGGTATTGATTTTACCCCCAGTAATTGATTACTCTAAAAATAAAAATACCTGAAGAAAAAAATTCATTATCAGGGATTATACATTCAATCTAAGAAAAATAATCTAGTAAATAGTATATGCACACCATGGAGATATTGTAGTTTCAGTTCCAGACCACTACAATAAAGTGACTATTGCAATAAAGTGAGAAAAATTTTTTGTTTCCCTATGCATATAAATGTTATAATAAAACTACACTTGAGTCTTTTAAGTGTGCAATAGTATTATGTCTAAAAAAACAATGTACATACCTTAATTTAAAGGCACTTTATTGGGATGCCTGGGTGGCTCAGTCGGTTAAGCTGCTGCCTTCAGCTTGGGTCATGATCCCAGGGTCCTGGGATTGTCTCCCACATCGGCTCCTTGCTCAGCGGGGAGCCTGCTTCTCCTTCTGCCTCTGCCTGCCACTCTGCCTACATGTGTTCTCTCTCTCTCTGACAAATAAATAAATAAAATCTTTAAAAAAATAATAAAGACACTTTATTGCTAAAATATGCTAACCATCATCTGAGCTTTCAGGGACTTGTTAACTTTTTGCTGCTAGAGGGTCTTGCCTCGTTGTTAATGACTACTAACTGATCAGGGTGGTGGTTGCTAAAGGTTATAGTATCTACGACAATTTCTTAAAAGAAGGCAACAATGAAGTTCACCATATTCTACCCACAGTAGAACTTCAAAATTGTAGTCAATCTTCTCACACCTGCCATTGCTTCATCAACTAAGCTTCTGTAATATTCTAAATCCTTTGTTTTCATTTATATAATCTTTACAATATCTTCACCAGAAGTAGATAAACCACATTCTCTACTCATCCATAAAAAGTGACTCCTCATCCATTCAAGTTTTATCATGAAATTGTAGCAAGACAATCACATCTTCAGGCTCTACTCCTAATTCTAGTTCTCTTGCTATTTCTGGGACTTCTGGAGTTATTTCCTCAAAGTCATCCATGAGGGTTAGAATCAGCTTCTTTCAAATTCCTGTTCATGTTGATATTTTGACCTCTTCCCATGAATCAAGAATCTTTTTAATGGCATCTAGAATGTTGACTCCTTTCCAGAAGGTTTTCAGTTTACTTTGCCCAGATCCATCTGAAGAATCATTAGTTAGAGCAACTATAGCTTTATAAAAAAAATGTATTTCTCAGATAATCACTTTAATAATAATGACAATAACAATAATGCAAAGTCAAAATTACTCCTTGATCCATGGGCTGTAGAATGGATGTTGTGTTAGCAGGTGTAAAAATGACATTAATTTTATTATACTTCTTCTTCAAAACTCTTGGATGACCAGGTACATTGTCAACAAGCTGTAATATTTTGAAAGGAATCTTTTTATCTGTACAGTAGTTCTCAACAATGGGCTTAAAATATTCAGTAAACCATGTTGTAGACAGATGTACTGTCATCCAGGCTTTGTTTTTCCATTTATACAGCAATGACATAGTATATCTAGCATAATTCTTAAGGGATATAGGATTTTTCAGAATGGTCAATGAGCACTGGCTTCAACTTAAAGTCACCAGCTACGTTAGCCCCTAACAGAAGTGTTGGCCTGTCCTTATAGCTAGGCATTGACTTCTCCTATTTAACTATGAAAGTCCTAGATGTCACCTTCTTGCAATATATGACTATTTCATCTAACATTGAAAATATTTTTGTAGCCACCTTCATTAATTTTCTTAACTAGATCTTCTGGATAACTTATTATGTTTCCTCTATCGGTACTTGCTGCTTCCCTTGCACTTTTGTATTACAGAGATAATTTCTTTCTTTAAGCCAAGTTTCCTTAACCTAGGTTCACAATTTTCTTCTGCAGCTTCTTCATGTCTCTCAGTCTTAGAGTTGAAGAGAGTGAGGGCCATGTTCTGGATTAGGCTGTAGTTTAAGGGAATGTTGTAGTTGGTTTGATCTTCTACACAGACCACTCAAATTTTCTCCATATCAGCAATAAAGCTGTTTTGATTTCTTATCATTCATGTGTTCACCAAAGTAGCATTTTAAATTTCCTTCAAGAGTTTGCTTTTGCATTCACAACTTAACTTTTTGGCACAAGTGACCTAGGTTTCTCTCTATCTCAGCTTTTGACATGCCTTTCTCATTAAGATTAATCATTCTTAGCTTTTATTTTAAGTGAAATACATGCAGTTCTTCCTTTCACTTAAACACATAGAAGCCATTGTAGGGTTGTTAATTGTCCTAATTTCAGTATTATTATGTCTCAGGGAATAGGGAAACCCCAAGAAAGGAAGAGAGATGGGGGAAAGGATGGTTAGGTTAATGCAACAGTCAGGAACAAACCCAGCATTATTCATTTTGCCATCTTATACATGGCACCCCAAAACAATTACAATAGTAAGATCACAATTCATTATAGCTAATATAACAATAATAAAATATTTTGAAATATTGTAATAAATACCAAAATGTGACAAAGAGACATGAAATGAGCAAATGCTGTTGGGAAATTGGCACATATAGACTTGTTCTAAACAAGGTTGCCACAAACCTTCATTTGTAAAGAAAGCAATATCTGTGAAGTACAATAAAGTAAGCTCAATAATATGAGCTATGCTTGTATATGGGTTGCTTTTCAGCATGAATATTATCCTAAAGATTTTGAAAGACATACTGAAGTTCGGAAAGATATATTTCCATACATGATTACAGGTTAAATTTGCCCAGAAATGTTACAGAATTTCAATGAGCAAGGTATTTGATAAGACATGGGAGGGGGGAAGACTGTATGAAAATTAAATACAGAGGCATTTAAGATCTGGAAGCTTTCATGTTCATCAGTTTGTATTGTCCTATACTCAGTATTCCAACTCTTTAATACCCCACACTATTTGAGAATTTACCAAGAAAAAAATATGAAGTGAGCAATGCAACAGTTCTGGACTAGGCTAAATTTATATCCCTATTTTATTCCAACCAAATTAATTTGACCAGGTGTTTACCTCTGGCCATGAACTCCAAGTCACTCTATAGAACTAGCAACAGACAATACCTGATAGAATTGGTGACAATGCAAATATCATATGTAAGAAGCTCACCTAAAGAGCCATGGAGATTATGGAAAAATGAGACCTATGATTACAAGAATGTAGGGGTATTTGTCATTGCTGTGTTGAGGATTAATACTAAAACAAATAAATACTTTCACAAAATGAGATCACTGGCTCTGAAGACATAGGCTTGGTTTGTCATCCTGAAGTCTTCTCCCCAATTCTGTTGCCTATTCCTATCTCTGCAAAGTTCAAGAGCTCTCACCCTCTATACATAAGTCTAAATTTGTAATCTCAACCCTATTAGCCTCTGCTTTGTTTCAAGACAAAAGGAATGAAGAAGCAAAGGGTAAGAAAGAGCCTAGTGTTTAACAAAATAATTACTGTATTTCATTATTCCTAAAGCATACTCATCTTGTTCATATTTTCGTATCTCTGAAAGTGACATGTCATTTTATAATGACCGTAGGCCGAGGATCATGAACATAATTGTTCATTTGTTCATACTATTATTGCTTTATTTGAATTACGTGCATTTTAGTAGTAGAAGTGTAATTATAAAGTGTCTTTAAAAAATTAGACTATAATTCATCCTTGAAACTAAGTTATTATGTGTGCAGAAAGACATAAAAATAAAGAATGGGGAAAATGATTAAGTAAATAGTTATTTTTGGAAAATTATGGCAAGTCCATATTTTCTTGAAAAGGAGCAACCAACAATAGTGTAGCAATTAAGAAAAGAAAAATCCCACAGGTGGATAAAGCCATGATGCATGGTAATCCCTCTCTAACTTTAGTCACCTAGGGATCTTGTTAAACATGCAGATTCTGATTCAGTGAGTCTGGGGTGGGGCTAGAGACACTGCATTTCTAACAAGCTCCCAGGTGATGCTGTTGTTGCAAGATGCTGAAGAATTACCTCTCCATACCACAAGTAATCCAACTGAAAGTAGGATTAATTGCTGATTCCCTCTAAAGAAATGTAAAAAATTCAAAGCAGTGAGAGGCTGTTATGATCAATCTATATGTTTCATTGAACTACCATTAGTCAGAACTTCTTGCTGACTTTGAAGAAAGGGCCTTACTTTCCAGTTATTGAGGATTTTGATGGAGGAAAGAAGTAGACGTGAGTATAGTCAATTAGAAAAAGACCAGAATCAAAACATATAAAATGTCTATCAATAGAGCACTTTTTTAAAAGATATTTACTTATTTGTCAGAGATAGAAAGCAAATGCACACAAGCAGGGAGAGCAGCAGGCCGAGGGAGAAGCAGATACCTAGCTGAGCAAGGAGCCTGATTCAGGGCTAGACTTGATCGCAAGGCTCTGGAATCATGACCTGTGCTGATGGCAGACCCTTAGCTGACTAAGCCACCCAGGTGTCCTACTAGAGCACTTTTTAAAAAACACTGCATCATCAGTGTTTTTGGCAATAACGGTGATACTATACTGAAAACATGCCTTTCAGTGACTCTTATTTGAAAAATGATTTAGAAGAATAGGGTTGTGTATGTGAAGATGTATTTTAATCAGTTTGTCTTTCTTATTATTTCCTTTTTAGGTATAGATAAGAGTGATTTAATATTTTTTAATTTATGTTTAAATTAGTCTAAAAGTATTTTTTCTATAAATATAAAATTAATTCTAAGTGCTAAAGCATTGTATCATAACTGGAAGAGTTTGTTTTTCCAGGCACTATAGCATATTTTTTTCTCAGTAATGATGTCCTAGATTTGATAAGACACAGCAAAATGCTAACCAAACGTCTTTCCTTCACAAGCAAGCATACACACACACACCCACACACACACACGCACGCGCGCGCGCACAGGCACACACATTAAAATTATACTCTGAAAATAAAATGAGATATAAGAATAAATATGCAATAAATTTCTTTTTTTTAAGATTTATTTATTTACTTGACAGAGACACAGCGAGAGAAGGAACACAAGCAGGGGGAGTGGGAGAGGGAGAAGCAGGCTTCCCGCCTAGCAGAAAGCCCAATGCGGTCTCCATCCCAGGACCCTTGGATCATGACCTGAGCCGAAGGCAGACGCTTAACAACTGAGCCACCCAGGTGCCCTAGAATGACTTTCTATAAAAACAATAATAATTGGCCCTAAAAAATCTATAAATTGGTGCCTGGGGAGTCTGGTAAATTTCAGATTGCATTCATTGCAGACAAGAACTATTAGGTTATATTATCAAATAATGCATTGTCCCTAACATAAAGAAAAAAATATATTAACAAAAAGGAATGATCACGAGAAAGAATGGGAAGGGGTCTCTAAAAAGAAAGCATCCAAGACAATCCAGAGGAGGGCATATCCTCATTTTAGAAATAAGTACCCAATTCCTTTCACAAATACTCACCAAGTGAAGATCAATGTAATAGACATTTTGATCATTCAATTTATTCCCATTAACTGGTTCCATGCTCACCAGGTTTCCTTGAGATTGTAGTTTGTCTTTTCTTTTGCTGAGAGGAAAGAGAATTCACTCATACCAGTACAAATATTCTACTCTACCTAAAAGTTAGATATTTAAAATGATGAATTAATAAGTTAGAACTCTGGACAACACACCAGTCTCTTAGGGATTTAGTTTGGTAAGAATGCCCACAGGATGTCACACAAGGGCAAGCTTGAAGATTTAATTTCTGGGCCTGCAGAGCTGAGAACCAGTCTCAGTAACGTGATGACCTTATCAAATAATGATTCTGACCTTGTCTAGGCTGCCAGCTGGCTTTGCAACTGTTTACTTCCCTAACTGCAACAATTACTATAATTCACATAACAAAAAAAGTCAGAAAAGTAATAGGAGATTGGATTTTATACACACCACTTCTTAACTCCTAACTTACTCCGCAGAATTATTTTCTTAATCAAAGTCTATTCTGCTTTCCAACATTTTTGGTTTATTAACCAAAATATTATAAGGATATTAGTAGATGATAAATTGCTCATAATTTCCATGCAAGCTTCACTGAAGGGAAATGCAGAATAAAGCTTTACTATGAAGACTTATCCAAACCAAATATGTTAGTGTGGACTTTTACAAGGGACATATTGAGAATGTATCTAATAATATAAGCAGATTAGATAGGTAAAATAAAGAAATAAATATGAAATATAACATACCAATACTAGTTTTCAGAAAGGGTGAAAAAAAATTTAGGCAATCTAATATTTAACAACAATGACTTCCTGGGACATACCCCAAACTAATGAAATCAGGATTTATGAGGGGTAGAGCCATATTTCATGCTTAAAATTTTTTTTAATAAAAGCTTGGCTTGCCGGGTTTAAATAAAAGTGATGGGTGTACTCCAGACATGCATGTAGTCCATCATTAGATGATATGTTGATAAATGACTTTAAGGCTTATGAGTTCCTCATAGGGATTCATGAATCTCACTGCAACAGGGACTGACACGAAGCCACACTGCCTGGATTCAGATCTCACTTCAGCCTTGTGCCTCAGATGTACTTCATCTATAAAATAATAATACCTACCTCAGAAAGTGGTATGGAGATTAAATGAGCTCATATACATGTATGTGTCTATATATATGTGTGTGTATGTGTGTATGTATGTGCATGTTATATATACCATCTAGAACAGCCCCTGGCATGTAGTAAATGCCAAATAAACATTTGCTATTATTATCATCTCAGCCAAGTATAACTCTCAAGAGCCTTCTCCAGTGTCACAGCAGCATCTTGGCTCCTCTCAAAGTGTCTCTTTTGATCTCTGATTGTCCCAAAAGTAGCACATCATAATCAATGCTGTCAATACAACTAGTTCACCCTGCTTCCTCCTTCTAAATTATCCTCTGCTCTGGCTTTTCCCTTGTTCATGTACACCACCCACAAAACTGCTTATTTCTTATTTCTGCCTCACTCTGCCATTGCAATTCATGACAACTGCACTGTCCGTGCCTCAGATATGGGTAGACTATGGATTCTCAAGGTAAGCAAATTTATATGTGGAGTCATGCAGAAGTTGTTCCCTAGGTCCCAACATAGCCTTGTTTTTTCCAGAGTCTGACAGAATCCCCTGCACAGAGTAGATTCTGTCCCTTCCAGTCAACCCGATGATCACCTCCACTCCACAGAGCTGGATGAAGAGGTATTTACACAACTTCCTCATTTTCCTTTCTCTTTTTCTTTTGTTATTGGGGAAGGGAGGTAAGCTTTCCCTCAACCAAAATCTCTTCTTATTCAGTTAAAAAAATAAAACCTACGCATCTGGACAAATTAGTTAACAAATGGCAAGGGTTACAGTTGGAGTAGGCAGAAGGAGATTGATGTGATGTCAATACAGTAAAAGCCTAAGAACTTGAAAAGTTTTCTTTTGTTAACATGTTATTTCATAATTATTATAACATTGTAAATAATACCTAATAGTAGTAGCTATATTTTTATTATCTAGTTTTCATTTTATGAGAAAAAGTGAAAGGTAAGCAAACAAATGCTACCAAATAAATTTGACTAGGAATGTGGATCAAGGTATTAAAATTTCTTTCTTAAAAGTACTGAAAAATATCTGACAAATGGCAAAAAATTACCAGACTAAGGGAGAAAAGAAAATAGGAATGAGGAGGAGTAAACATACTCAGAAAATAACTTTTATCTTGGAAACATTTGTCTATGGAGGAAATTTTGAAATTTCATTTAGATGGCTTCTCTAGACAGTCAAGATCAGAACCCAGGAAGCACACAGGGTTTTGTCATGCTGGAGCCACAAGAAACTGGAATACACCCTTAGTATAAGGGTGAACTGTTAGAGAAAAAAATTATTTATGACACTTTAAAATGGTAAGGCAGACTTTATTCAGGGGGGACTATTATAATAGGTATAGGGGCTACTAAAGTGGGATTTTGCAGTAATTGAGCTTAACTCCAAGCACAGCAAGGAAAAATGTGATTTTATACCCAAGGAGCAGAGTAGGGTCTTGCTAGACAGAATTACTCAGTGGGTAGGATAATTCTTGCTAACTGACCTAACAGGAGTCTTGTTGAAAGCAGGCCAGAGTTACCAGATATTACCCGAGAGACAGTGAAGGATGAGAAAGATTATCAGATATCCAGGATGTGGGATTCTGGCTAATCTGATTTAGAACCCTTTCTAAAATTGGGTTCTTGAGAACATGCCCAAGGACAGCATAGTTGAAAAAGAACTCAGAGGAGGAGGAGGCTAATAAAAATTTGGTCAAGGAGAGTCTTTTTCAGTCTCAAAGTGAAGCAGCTCATGTCTAGAACTTTTGCTAGGGTTCCAATCACTAGAGTCATCCAAAGAACCCAAGTTTTGAGCTTAGTTAGAGATGGTTCAGGACAGATGCAGAACAAAAGCAAATCCTTTCTAAAAGAAGATAATTTCATCAGGTGCTAAAATTATTCTTCCAAAGTATTGTTCAAATATAATGAACAGCAGACAGATAAGCAAGAAGAGCACAAAGATAATGAGAAAACTAGATTCCATGAGCAAGAAACAGCAAAATCAAGAATTAATAAACAAACCCACAAAGACTTAAGGCATGGACTATGTGTAGAAAATAGTTAACAGACCCGGCTACACTGCTGTCTTTTGAAGGCCTGGTTACAGGGTTGGTTCTTGGCTGGCATCTGGGAATTTGGGTTTCAGAAAGGTTCCCACCACCATTAATTGATGAGTGCCCTACTGTGGTCACACTGTGCAAACAATATGGTTTGCGCTAAACTCCTGTTCTCTCTGGGAGTCTGGGTATGTGCATGGACAGAGAGTGCCCATGTGATCAGCCCCCAATAAAAGCTCTGAATGCTGTATTTCTAGTGAACTTCCCTGATTGACAATATTCCAGATGTTCTCATAACTCATTGCTGGGGAAGTTAAACTCATCTTGTGTTTCTCTACTGGGAGAGATCCCTTGAAGCTTGCACTTATCTTCTTCTGGACTACCTCCATGCATCTTTTCCCTTTGCTAGTTTTGCTGTGTATCCTTTCACTATGAAAATATTAGCCATGAATACAAGTAGGTGATAAAAAAAACTAAGAGTCCTCCTAGGAAATCACTGAACTGAGAGGTGGTCTTGGGGACCCTCCAATACTGACTATAGAACCCCTGTGCTTTTAATTACATGATAACATAAATACAAATTTAAGGATATCTGTAGAGAAAAGAGAAATATAAAAAGTGACCTAGGAGACTTGAAAAAAGAACAATATTGAACTTCTTAAATTAAAATTCAATAAACAAAATTACAGTGTTGGTGGTTCAGTTTAAACACAGATAAGACAGCTGAAAATGGGATTTGCAAACTTATGATGGCATACTTAATTGGTTTTAAAACAAATATTTTCTACTTCAATATCTTTGAAATTATGTGCATTTTATATCAATGGGATAAAGAAAACTTTTTGTCATAATTTATATCTCTTAAAATCAATAGTGTCAGCCTAAATCTCATATGTTATATGTCAATCATATCTCAATAAAAAATCAATGGTGTCTGATTTGATGAGATTCAGTAAATCAGAAGAAATTATCTAAAATGCAATACAAGAAAAAATGAAATAGAAAATACAAAAGGAAGGAAACCTTGATTTTTTTAATAAGGAGGATCAAAAGAGGCAGAAGAAAGAATAGAGCAAAATAGGAACAATACTAGAAAAGATATGGCTGAGAGTTTTCCAGACAAGATGAAAATCACTATTAATTACCTAACTGCTGCATAGCAAATTACCCTGAAATGTGACTTAAACAACAAAATTTACTTTTTTTTCAAAAACAAGATCAGAAATTCAGAAATGACTTAGATGGGTGATTATAGCACAGTGCTTTACATGAGGTTGCAATTTAGACATCTGCTAGGGCTGGAGTCATCTGAAAGCCTGACTGGGCTAAAGAATCTCCTTCCAAGATCAGTAGCATGGCAGTTGGCAGGAAGTTTCAATTCCTCATCACATGGGCCTATCAAAAGGGCTGTTCACAATATGGCACAATATGGCATTTTCCCCAGAGAAGATAATTCAAGAGAAAACAAGAGTGAGATACAGAGAGGAGCCAAGACCTAATCTTGGAAGTGACATACGATCACTTCTGCCCTGTTCTATTGGCTACATGAACCAGCCCTGGTAAAAGTGGGAGAGGACTATATAAGGGCAGGAATGCCAGGAGACAGCAGTAACTGGGAGGTAGTCTGTCAGATTCAAGATGCCCAACGAATAACATAATAAGAATGAAAAGAAGCACACACCTAGACACCTCATAGTAAAGCTACAGAAAAGAAATATAAAATAGAACATCTTTAAAATGGCAAAGAAAAAAGATCATCTTCAAAGAGGCAACCTTTAGAATGAGAGGTGACTTTTCAACAGCAATATTGGAATCCGAGGGATGATAATCTTTCAATCTGCCAAAATAATATACCTAGAAACACTTTCCTCAAGAAGTTAGGTTAAACGAAGACATTTTCAAATAAGAAAATGAGAGGATTTGACTCAATAAACTCTCATGAAAGAAACTTCAATAAAGGTACTTCAGGCAAAAAGAAAATTATGTCAGATGACATGTTTAATATGCAGGAAGAAATGAAGGGCCAAATATGATGAATTGTGCATATAAATCAGAAGGAACTCCAACTATATAAAATAATAATCAGACTAATGTTTCATTGGGTTTTAACAAGAAGATAAGAGATCAAACAATATTTATGTCATGAAGAGAGTAATTAAAGTTAAATGTTCTAAAGTCTTTGCATTTTCTTTTTCTTTTTTTAAGATTTTTTAAAATTTTATTTATTTATTTGACAGACAGAGATCACAAGTAGGCAGAGAGGCAGGCAGAGAGAGAGGGGAGGAAGCAGGCTCCCTGCAGAGCAGAGAGCCCAATGTGGGGCTTGATCCCAGGACCCTGGGATCATGACCTGAGCCGAAGGCAGAGGCTTTAACCCACTGAGCCACCCAGGCACCCCCTTTTTTAAGATTTTATTTATTTATTTGATACACAGAGATCACAAGTAGGCAGAGAGGCAGACAGAGAGAGAGAAGGAAGTAGGCTCTCCACTGAGCAGAGAGCCCGATGCGGGGCTCAATCCCAGGACCCTGGCATCATGACTTGTGCCAAAGGTAGAGGCTTTAACCCACTGAACCAGCGAGGTGCCCCAAGTCTTTGCATTTTCTTAAAGAGTGAAGGTATTATATATTAAAGTTTGAGAGATTAAAGATAAATGTAGGAATTTTTAGAAAAACCACAGAATGAATAGAAACAAAGTGGATATCATCCAAATCATTAGTGGGGGGAAAAAAGAAGTAATAAAAAAATAATTAAAGAAGATAAGAAGGTGTATGGATATAATAAGGAGGAAGGGGTGATGGGAATAGCGACTTATAGGTAATTAGAGAGTGCATTGTCTTTAGATAATTAAAAAGTAATAAATAAGGAAGACTAAACTGTAGTCTGCTTTTTATTTTCATTATATACCAACAATGCTAAATAATAATCTTCAGTAAAATTTCCTTACCACCAGAACAGACTGCTCCCACCACACTCATTCTCCTTGGCAAAAAATTAATAAATGAATAAATAGAACAAGTAGGACAAGCAGCAAACCTGACTGCTGTCACTTGGTACATTTGTTAAGATGAAACATTTAAACCTAATATATTGATAATTTATATTAAATACAAAGGCACTAAATGGTCCAGATAAAAAATAATATCTGACTACCATATATGCTGTTTATAGAAGATACATCTAAAACATGATACATATAGTTGGAAATATAAAAAAGGAAAATATACACTGTGCAAAGTAAAAAACAGAAAAGAAAAAAAGCTAGTGTAGCAATGTTAATATTGGACAAAATATAATTTGAAGCAAAAGCATTAGCAGACGTAGATAAATATGCTAAGAAAAGTTTTTTAATTCACCAATAAGATAAAATTGTAATATGTCTGTACCTAATTAATATTAGATCAAAATAAATAAACCATAAATTAACAGATCTATGATGGTGAATAAACAGGTCAATAATCACAGTAAGGGATTTTATATATTTGCTTTTTTTTTTAAGTGTAAGACATAGAAGATTAACAAATTTGGCATAACAAATGTATGGAATACTATGCTCAACAAATGAATATTTATATCATTTTGTTTATATAATGTTCAAATACAGTAAAATTATGATTTAGAAATGTATACAAATGTGGGAAAATTATAAAGAAAAATAGAAAAGGATCATGATAAAAGTCAGGAAAATAGTTACTTCAGGTAGGATTGTGGAGGAATAGAGGGATATCTGGAAGGGACAAATGGGTGAGTGCCAGGAATGGCCAGCAATTCCGTACTGATAGATAAAAGATTACTCCAGATTTTGCTGTTGAAGAAAGGAGAAGGCAAGGGGGTCAACGCTCAGAGACAAAAGACTCTTTGCTCTCACCTTTATTTGTGCTTCAGGATAAACATAAATCTTTATTACTCTGTCTCAAGCAAATGATGGTGCCAAGGGGTCAAAGCGAGGTGCCTGGGTGCCTGGGTAAGTTAAGCGTCTGCCTTCAGCTCAGGTCATGATCCCAGTGTCCTGGGATTGAGCCCCTCATCGCATTGGGCTCCCTTTCCTGCTTCTGCCTCCCTCTCTGCCCCTACCCCCTGCCCATGTGTGCACTCATGTTCTCTCTCACTCTCACTCTCAAATAAATAAATAAAAGTCTTTAAAAAAAAAAAAAGAAAGAAAGAAACTGATCAAAGCTTGACCAATGATAACTTCCATGTTTCTAACATCCCTGTTATTATTATTCTTCCCTCCTCTACAAAATAAAAACATATATAGATGAAAAATAATTGAGGGAGTAGATGCCAAACTGTTGATGAGGTGAGGTGAAGTGGGGAGGGAGAGAACTTGGAGAGCTCTCAATATCAGCAATTGTTATTTAGGGTTCGTTTGTGTTTTCCAGCTCTTGATTTATATGTGAAATGAAAAAGCAATACAATATTAAAACTTTAAAAATATGAAATGCTTATTAACTATACACACAAAAAAAATTTCAAATATTAACTCAACTGCAGTAAGATAGAACTCCGTATGATTGGGATACAGCTTAGCGTTTGCCACCATTGTATTATTTTCATGTTACATTATTAGAGAAGTTTAAACCTCAGCAAAGTGTACACACACACACACACTCACGTGCGTGCGTGCGCACACACACACAAACACAATCATACACACACACATGCACTTTACCTAGATTGAAATGGGAACCTCTCTTTATTCCCTCTTTCCTCTTAAGTTAGAATAAAACATGATCTATAGTTTGCTTATTTTAAATGTAATTCTTTTTTAAATTATCAAGATAGATACTAATTATCATTTCTCAAATTGTAAAGCATGTTTTAGACAAAATTTTGAGACCTTCCTCATTATTCCTCAGCATTTCTTTAAAGGATAAAATTAATTAATTAAGTTAAATTATAGCCCAAAACTTACTTGATAGCTTGTCACCAACTTTGGAATGACTTCTCAAATAACCCAGGCTGGCTTTTCTTTCCACAACCAACTTTATAGTCTGTTAAGCTTGACTGTATTGGAATTCAACTAAATTTGAAAGGGAGGGATTTAAAAACTATATTTAAAGTATAAGGCCATATAGAATGTTCTGGATACATATCCACCTATTACATTCTCCCAAGAGTTAGTGGAAATTACTTCTTTTCCATACACATAATAGCCATGGGAATGGTCATTTTGTGCACCATTACCTGCCCTCGTAGAATAGGTGTCTGCTAATGACAGTTAGGTCAATCAGTGACCCAAAACTTTGGATATGGAACAGAGATCACTCTCTCTCTCTCTAGAAGTCTAAATTGCAACATGTTGGCTTCCAGGTGTTGTTGGCAGCCAATTTCTGTTATGTAGATGGAGGAGCAAAAGAAAGAAAAACTTATAAGATATATAGATGAGACTCAGAGAAGATAAAGACTTTGTCTTGCCCCAAGGGCAAGACAACACTCTCCCTGGGATCTATGTATCATTCCTATGCCTCTTAAGTAAGTTCTCCTTTGTGATTAAACTAGTTTGAGTTGGGATTCTCTTATATGACATCAAAAGAACATTAACTAATATAAAAATGATAACAGTTCCTAATACACCCATAATAGATTTATTTCTAGTTTGTAAATTTTTTCTGAAAACTTATTCCAGCCAGTCTTTCCTTCTGCTACTTGAAACCGTTATAAATTCCATCACTGGACATTCTTACTTAACTACCTGTTTAAAAATTACTTTGTCTAGAATTTCCTATTAAAAGGTGTTTTCTGCAAAAAAAAAAAATAATAATAATAATAATAAATAAATAAAATAAAAAAATAAAAGAAAAAGAAAGAGGGGCGCCCGGGTGGCTCAGTGAGTTAAAGCCTCTGCCTTCAACTCGGGTCATGATCCCAGGGTCCTGGGATCGAGCCCTGCATCGGGCTCTCTGCTCCGAGCCTGCTTCCTCCTCTCTGCCTACTTGTGATCTCTGTCAGATAAATCAAATCTTATCTGCCTGCCTCTGCCTGCCTCTCTGCCTACTTGTGATCTCTGTCAGATAAATCAAATCTTAAAAAAAAAAAAAAGAAAGAAAGAAAAGAAAAAGAAAGAAAATTATGTTTAGAAAAATGAATATATAAAGCAACTTTTTGAATAGAAATTTTGATATAAATTACAAAAGTGCTGTTATTTTCTTCCTATCAAAAGGTAGAGTCTACCTTTCTAACTACTGAAGCTGGGTTGAACATGTGACTTACACAATGGGATATTACCAAAAGTGTTGCAAAAGACAGAAAAGAACTTACATATAGAGACTTGATTTCTTACTAAGACCACTATATAAAAGAGCCTAAACAAGGTAGAAAATGACAAGCCAAATGAAAGAGAATCAGGAAAGCTAGGTCAACATCCACCAACCCCTAGACTATGAGTGAAGCCATCCTAATCAGCCAACCTCTAATGTTAACTGATGGGCCTGCTGACAACTGATGCATGAGAGAGCCTAGAGATCAACCAACATGGCCCAGAAAATTGTGATATAAATTAAATGGTTGTGGTTCTAAGGCACTAACTGGTAAGGTGATTTTTTTTATGCAGTCATAGATAACTAATGCAGAGATTTAAGCTGTTTTCCTTATAGTGCAAAAGAACAAATTCCTAAGATTGACTAAGCTTCATTTAAATTCAGCTCAGTCTCTTAAAATTTACAATCCTTTTTCCCATGCCCTGAATACTCCCCTGAACACCTTCATGCAACTGAGCCCCTCCCTCCCTCGCTTGCTCCCCACAAGTTTCTACTTAACTTTCAAAAATCAGCTTCTGAGAAGTCTTCTGAAAACACCATACACAAATAAATAAGTTATTCCATCCTTTGTGCTATTCCTTCATAGTATACATACCTCTCTTGTAATATTGGTGTAGTTGTATATCTGTTCCAACCTTTTTACTCCATACCTCCACCAGGATGTGACCCTCTCAAGTCCAGGCCTTTGATCAATCCAGACATAGAATGATGCCTCAAAGTACTCAATGTAGATATAGATATATCTCTAGTACTTTATTGAATTATAATTAATATACAATAAAATACATAAATTATTAAATTTAGACTCCATTAAATTTTGACAAATAAAATATACCATGTAAGCATCACTCAGATCAAGTTAGAATGCAGAGAGCTTTTCCATCATTCCAGAAAGCTCCCTCTCCTTTCCAGTCAACTCTCCCCATACTCTCAAACACACCCCACCATTTGGTATAGATTACTTTTGTCTGTTTTGTCACTCCTATAAATAAAATCAATTTTGTGTTAATCTTTGTCTGGCTTCTTCCTCTCAATACAATGGTTTTAACCTATCTTCATATTGCTCAATGTATCAGTTGTCTGTTCCTTTTGACTGCTTCAATATTAACTATATTTTAAGTTTTTATTTAAGTTCAACTCAGTTAACATACACTACTACTTTCAGGTGTACAATTTAGTGATTCAGCACTTCTGTACAACACCTGGTGCTCATCACAACAAGTGCCCTCCTTAATTCCTATCACCTATTTCACCTATCCTCCAACCCACTTCCTCTCTGTTAACCATTACTTTGTTCTTGATACCTAAGAGTTTGTTTCTTGGTTTGCCTCTCTCTCTCTCTCTCTCTTTTTGTCCCTTTGTTCATTTGTTTTGTCTCTTAAATTCCACATAGGAGTGAAATTACATGGTATTTGTCTTTCTCTAACCGCCTTATTTTGCTTAGCGTAATACTCTTGTTCCAAACATGTCATTGCAAATGACAAGATTTCATTCTTTTTTATGGCCAAGTAGTATAGTATTACAGTGTGTGTGTGTGTGTGTGTGTGTGTGTGTGTGTACCACATCTTTATCCATTCATCAGTCACTGCAGCCATTAGGACACCCGTGCTGTTTCCATTGTTTGGCTATTGTAGATAATGTTGCTATAAACATCAGGGTGCATGTATAACTTTGAATAAGAGTTTTTATGATCTTTGGGTAAATACTCAGTAGTGCAGTTGCTAGATCAGAGGGTAGTCCTATTTTTAACTTTTTGAGGAACCTCCATACTATTTTTAGAGTGGCTGTACCATTTTACATTCCCACCAAGAGTGCAAGACAGTTCCCTTTTTTCTGCGTCCTCACCAATACCTGTCTCTTCTCGTGTTGTTGATTTTAGCCATTCTGACAGGGGTTAATTGACATCTCATTGCAGTTTTGACTTGCATTTTCTTGATGATATTGACTGAGCATCTTTTCATGTGTCTGTTGGCCATCTGGATGTCTTCTCTGGAAAAATGTCTATTCACGCCTTCTGCCCATTTTTAAACTGTTGTTTGTTTGTTTGGGTTGTTTGTTTTTTTGGGTGCTAAGTTTTATAAGTTCTCTATGTATTTTAGATATTAAGCCTTTATCAGATAATGTCATTTGCAGTATCTTCTCCCATTTCATAAGTTGCCTTTCAGTTTTGTTGATTGTTTCCTTCACTGTGCAGAAGCTTTTTATTTTGATGTAGTCCCAACTATTTATTTTTACTTTTATCTCTGTCATCTCAAGAGACATATCAAGAAAAATGTGAATATGGCCAATGTCAAAGAAGTTATTGCCTATGCTCTCTTCTAGGATTTTTATGGTTTCAGATCTTACATTTAGGTCTTTAATTCACTTTGAATTTATTTTTGTTTATGGTGTAAGAAAGTGGTCCAGTTTCATTCTTGTACACCTGAAACTTACAAAATGTTATATACCAATTTTTTTCTCAGTTGAAAAAAGAACTGTTAAGGGAACTTTGTTTTCCTACCCAGAGCATAGATAAGCTTTCTTAATATTCTGGGCCATTGGATGAATTTTTTGGTTTTGTCAGTTTACCAAGGATGCCTTTCTTTTAAGGGGGTCTTATCTTTGTTTTATTCTGTTTTTAGTGGAACCACTTCTTTTGTGCACTTTCCAATGAAAACCAAAGCCTTTAAGCATAAAGACTACCCTCCACATCCCCTATACCCAGGACAGCCTGAGTTAATTCATTAAATACCTCTTCTCTCTGTATTTTTGAAAACTGGGAGTTTCCTTAAGATACCAGTTATGCATTTTAAAGTATATTTGTTACAGTTTATGGAGGAAAAAGTTTTAAGTACTTGTCAAGAAGAATTTTAATTTAGTTTTCCATATTCCCAAATGCACAAGTCCCCTACTGATTTTTAAAAGAAATTAAAGTTTTAATTTTAGATTCATTGATTGAATAAGAAAACCCTTCTGTAATAAATAACTTGTAGAGGGGCACCTGGGTGGTTCAGTGGGTTAAGCCTCTACATTCGGCTCAGCTCATGATCCCAAGGTCCTGGGATCAAGCCCCACATTGGGCTCTCTGCTCAGCAGGGAGCCTGCTTCCTCATCTCTCTCTGCCTGCCTCTTTGCCCACTTGTGGTCTCTCTCTGTCAAATAAATAAATAAAATCTTTTAAAAAAAAATAACTTAATAGACTGTATGATTTGACTTGTACATCCTGAAAATATAAAATTATTTATTTTTATTCAAAAAATGGGTATTCTTTGTCTTAAAAGGCAGAGTTTTCTTTTTGGTCATACTGTTGCTTCAGAAAAAATTCTGAATGAAATATTAAAGATATATGTAATCATTTTAGGAATTTCTCAGATAATCCTCTAATCCTATAGTTGATTATATTTTTGAGCTTTGGATATAAACATTGAGGGGTTGACAGCAGGCTTGTGACTAACCACCTCCCTTCCTGGGACCTGAGAGGTGACCTCTTCAGACTTCCTTGTATACCTACTCATAGTATTAACTAGTGGAAAGATACCAGAGAGTTCCTATATATGAAATATGTTTAGTAAGACAATTTTGGTCTCTCTAGATTGCTTATTATGAATAAACCTGTAATTTATAGATTTATGTGGCATGGCTGGTTGGTGATTGGGGGAGAGGGAGGATGTAAGCTTTGTAAGGGAGTATAAAATGGAAATGTCCTCACATCAAACCATCTTCCTTTTGTGAGAAATGCTTTTGAATACAATAGTCAAAAATTCCTTATACATCCAAAATCAAAATGTACCTACTGCAAGAGAAAACAAGCAATTTGGAATGCTGTGTTATTGGTTTTGAGTTTTTCAAAAAAAGCTATTTTGGCTATATCTGATGGTGGCCAGTATCCATTGAATAATTAGTGAAGTTTGATATTAGGTAAACTTTATGATTCTGGGAAGTTGGCTTTGACAATTCAACACTTAGGACAAAAGAAGAGTATTACAGATATTAATTCAAGAACCTTTCTAAGTTATTTTAAGTACCTCCAACAACTTGCCTTTTGTCAATAGAATGGTATTAACACAGACATTAAGATTACAGATGAATACTTTCACTTTGTCTAGATCAGGGGTCTCAAAGTTCAGAAAATGGACAACTGGAAAGAATTCTGGAATGAGAGAAATGAATTTTTGGCTCTTTCTTTTCCACTAAATAGATCTCTTGCCTTACCCTGGAAATGATAGGATTGGACAAAAAAAAAAAAAAGTTGAATTTCCTTCTAACTCTAAATTCTTGGATTTCCTGTTGTTCTGTAGAGGATCTCTTCAGCCAACAAGACAAGGGAAGGAAGAGTGTTGCATACTCTAGGTGAAATGGCTACTGGAATTTCATTGAGAGCACTCCAAATTTTTTGTACAAAGTTGCCACATTTCTGCAAGAGTATACATTAAACTCTACCATGTAAAAGCAATCATTCTTCAATGTAAATCTGATCATAAGTCTAACTGAAAGCCCTCAGCAACTCCTTCTGTCCAATGGCTTAAAATATAAACTCCTAACCATGACATTCCAGGCTCTTTATGATCGACTCTTGTCTACATCTCAGCTTTTGCTATAATAAATTATTAATAAATTATTTATGGTAACTTGAATTACTCTGCTTTTTCTTACACCATTACCATCTTTGCTCATATGCATGATTATCCTGCCTGAAATACTGTTCCACTTCTTATCTATCTAACTCAAGCTGGGTATTTCCTTCTCCTGTCCTTTTTCTCCTTGTTTTAGAAGGTATATTTATAGTAATGTTGAGTATGTTTTCTTGTGCCTGTTGGCCATCTGTGTGTCTTCTTTGGAGAAATATCTGTTCATTTCTTCTGCCTATTTTTAAATTGGGTTATTTGTAGTTTTTGGTGTTGAGTTGTATAAGTTCTTTATATATTTTGGACACTAACCCTTTATCAGATATATTATTTGCAAATATCTTCTCCCTTCTTTGTTGCTCCTATTGTGCTTTGGGTCATACACACATCTCTACATTACCATTTCTCATTTTACAAACATTTTAGATCTGTTTTTCCTTTGAGAGTGTAAGAAGCTCTTTCAGGCAGAGGTTATACTCTGACTACCTTACTATCCCTTCTAGTTCCTCCATGACTGAATGAATGTGGAGAGGGGGAAGCTCTGCACTGGGTGTGGATCCTATTTGGGATTCTTTCTTTCCCTCTTCCCCCTAGGTGTGGCCCCCCTGCATGCACTTGCATGCACACTCACTCTTTCTCTACAAAAAGAAGGGGGAAAAGGAGTAAAGAGTTTCTCTCTGATAGAGGCAAAATGTAAGAAGTGGAGAAAATCTGCCTGAAGGAATAGAGATGTTATGGCCTCATTTTTTTTTCTTTTGATCAGTAGTGGTTGTATACAAGTCATTTGGGCTGGGAGTCACGTAGACTAATGTTGTTTGCTTTAATATTATTGATTTTTAAATTTTACATTAAGTTTATAAATGAATTTTAGTTTCATAGCTACATGAAAGTTGTAAGCTAATTTATATCTAGTTTCAGGTTTGAAAATATTTTTACATCATTCCTATGAAATTATTCAAATAACTGCTGGAGGATTCATAATAAATTTTCCAATTAATAGGAACAAAGTTGAAGACATGTTAAGTTCCTTTGAAGAAACTTTAGTGGTGAGATTTCAGACATTGCCATTAAGTGATTTTGGATGGGGAGGACTTTATAGGAAAGTTCTCGAATCACAGCCTTTGCTTCTGGGAGGGAGCATGGGTTGGAACCCTCTTTTTTCTGGCAGACTATTGAAAATAAACTAAAGGTTATACTTTTTCCTACATCTCCTAAAGAAAGTAACATTTAAATAATTCTTTGAGATTCCTCTGAATTAAATTTTAAAAATCTGAATATTGCATTATTTCAATAAGACAAACTACGAAGTTATAAAGAACTGGTTTATAGTAGATAATCTCAAGCAGTAACTTCAAACAACCAGAAGCTGTTTCCACCCCCCCAGGTTTTGTGGGGGAGTTCTATTTTGGGAGAAGAGAATAAACTGATAATAAGCCTGAACAGTGGCCAATATCTGAAGAATACACTGAATTGAGCACATTGTTTTCAGCTCTGTAAGGCAGGAAGGTAAATAAATTATGAGCATTTTTTCAACAATAAGGCTTTAGAGGAAAAAGCACTGGACATGTGAACCCACTTTTAGTTATCTGTAAAACAGAAGCTAGAGTAACAAACTCTTAAGGATTTAGGGACAATTAAATGAACGACTGAATATATGACATACAAGAGCTATCTTATGTAAGTTAAGTGCTCAACAAATATTTGTTAATTAATTGAATAAAACAATCATGTTTTTGGAGAGCACTAAAATTTAAAATACTCTGCTTACTAAAGTATATAAATGTTATGGAGTGGTTAACATTTAAGTTTTTACAGTATTTCAGGTGCTTTTCTTGGTGTTCTGGGTTATGTTAGAGATGACTAATAAATGGTGCCTACCTTGGATACATTCACATTCTTCAGAGAGAAGATGTATAAACAATCACAACTTGGGGTGCCTGGATGGCTCAGTCGGTTTAGCATCTGATTTTGTCTCAGGTCATGATCTCAGGTTCCTGGGATGGAACCCTGCATCAGGCTCCACACTCAACAGGGAGTCTGTTTCTCTCTCTCTCTCTCCCTCTTTCCCCACCCCCATTTGTGCAGTCTCTCTCTCTCTCTCACAAATAAATAAATAAATAATCTTGGGAAAAAAAAAAAAAAACCCACAACCACAATTAAACTTCCATGATGGAAGTGAGTAATGTTATATTAGTACCAAAGTGCAGGTGGCCAAGTCCGCTTGAGTGTGAGCAGACAGTAAATGACAGTAAAACTCCACAGAAGAGTTAATGTTCATGATAGGTTTAAAGAAGGAGGAATTCACTAAGTAGATGTGGAAAGGTAGCACATTCCATACACAAAAGACATCCAGTTAATCAAGGTATTATAGTAAATGATATTTAATGTGGCCAACATAGTGCCTTAGTAGCCATGTAACAAAGGTTTGTTGAACTATTTTTGAATATTAACAATAAACATGAAATATATACATAACTTTCTTTATAGTAAATATGTCATAGTACCTATCATTTCCAAAAGGTACCAGGTACACTGATTTTATGTTCTTTTCATTTTTGTAGGGTGCTTAGCAAAATACAAAGTTCAAAAAGAAATCCAAAGAAACTTCCAAATATTCATTTTTCGTGAGTTGATGACATTAAATATTTAATGATCTTACAAAGTGGATTTATAGCAACATATACTTAGAGGAAATTTTCCATCATACAATATGTATAACACTCTAGAAATATTTGCCAGTGTGATTTTATGTGATGACAAATTTAGAGTATTTAGATTTTTTTTTCAGTCACCTGCAGGTATAATGTGACTAGATGTAATGCAACTCAGCTAATATGAAGAATTTCTAAAACTAAAATAATTTTAAATATAGTGTTTCATTTAGAAATGTTCTCTGTTTCTCTGATTATAATATTTGCATTGCTTTTAATTTATAATTAAAATGCATGAGCAGCAAATGTAACAGATATTAAGGGTAAAAATGCCTTCAGGAAATTGTTAATAACTAGCGGCATCTGTGACTAATGAATGCTATATTGGTTTAGACTGTTACTAATAGAATAAATGTTTGAAAAAAAATTCTTATGTTAGTATTTTATAAACAGTAATCAGGTTGTGATGGATTTTTTATGTGAATACATACAGTGTAACTATGTGAAGTTTCCTCATTCTTTTATATTATTTTGAAAAGTTGATTATCCTGCTTCAGTATTTGCTTCCAATTATGGACTATCATTGTTTATTTATTTATTTTTTATCACCTAGTGTGCTAACTGAAAGCACTTCAGTTAATTAAACTCATGATCTACTGTTATGTAAGAAGATTAACAGTACGATTTATAAAGAAGCTTGTCTATATACATTTAGCTTTCTAGCTAAGCCACTTTTAACTGGATTTTTTTTCTATATTCTAAATTTATCAATGATCTGAACCTAATATTTTAGGAATTTCTGAGCTATTATAGATTGCTCTTAGTTCTAATTAAAAAATACACCCAACTAATGAAAGTGGTTTTTGGTTTATCAATAATAATTGTTGGTTATCTCAACAATAAAAGCCCATGTATATGAGGGAAATATATTAATCATCAACCCAACATGAGAATGTTACTACTATTCAATGCTCAAATTTACCAATGGTGAAAACTTTGTTGGTCTCTTAGGTTGAGACAGGAAATGTAAAACATAGTAAATGAAAATCTGAGAATGATTATTAGTTCTTTATTTAGAAGCCAGAATCTATCCCACCCTTGGGTTTTAGCCTCAAGTTTCCTACAATCTGCTGGATATTTAATTTGGACTATCTTATAATCACTTTATTATCAACCTACTTAAAAATAAATTTATCTTCTTTACCACCAATCTCATAGCTCCTTCTGACTTGCTGTTTTGCTGAAGTCACCAGCATTTATTTCCTCCCTTATACTTATTATATGAACTAGTTGCTTGTTTCTTAGATTCTTTCTTTACAACTTCTGCTCCTTTTTCTTCCTTCTTCAATCTCATTTCACCACCGTATCTACACTTAGAGAAGGCTTTACTATTGTAATAACTTCTGGGTTGTTTAGAAGAAGCTGCAAGCAGTGCATTTGGAGTCAAGATGCCTACCTCACATGTGTGGGGGGAGGCAGAAATCCATCCCCAAAAGACATTGAGGAATCCTGCAGAACAGTTGTTTTGAGCAGTGTTTTCCATATTTTTTGTAATACCAAAGAAGTCACTAGTTTCATTGAATTTAAGTTCTGATATTGATTTATAAATATCTCTGATGTTGAACATCCTAATGCACTTGTTAGAAAAATTTAAGTCACTTATTTTTAAATAATATAAGATTTATAGAAAACGTACAAAAACACTGCAAAGAAATCAGTATCTGCTTCATTAAGATTCCCCAATAGGATCACATTTTACATTTTACCACATTTGCTCCCTATCTGTCTCACTCTCTATATATATACGCTAATTATTACAAGTGATTTCCTGAACCCTTGAGAGCAAACTGCAAACATGATGCTCCATCACTCTGAAGTATTCCAATCTGTGTTTCCCAAACATGGACACTCTCGTATATGACTGCCATTCAAACCTCCAAATCAGGGATTGAACATTGATATAACACTGAAGTTTAATCCACACTCTATTTAAATTTTCTCAACCATGTCCCTTTTCCATTTCTGATCCAGGATCCAATACAGGATCATGTGCTGCATTTAACTGTCATGACTCTTCAGTGTCTTTCAATCTGCAATGAGTCCATCTTTTCCTGTATTTCATAACCTTGACAGTTTAGAAAAGTACCAGCCTATCTTCCCATGGGATGACACTGTCTACTTTTTAATCCTTGTCAAATTAATATTTTTGAAAAGTTTAATCAAATCTCTCAGCACAAGTCTAAATTCTACACTGACTCTCATATGCTTACACTTGAGTTTGGAGGTCAAGAATTTACCAGATATTGTTTGTCACTCATATGTCATTTATTGGATATTGCTACATATTTATGCTTATGTTCATCTATTTGTTGATTCATGTATTCATTTATTCAGTCATTAGATGACTCAATAAACTTAATAATCAGAGACATTGAAAGCCAGTAACATTATGTACATTATTTCACTTACTGCTCATAATTCCTTATCAGACAGGTTTCATTATTGGCCCCAATATTCAGATAAAAAACCCTGAATCTTAAAAAAGTCAAGCAATTTGCCCGAAAGTTGCATAGTTAAAAAACTGCAAAGCTGTGACTCTGATGTCAAAACTATATATAGTGCTTTGTGAACTTATCTAATGAGCACTTGAGATGTAGAAATTGAGACTTCCTGTCTCACAGCTTAGTGGAGAATACAGGCATGCAAATACATGGTATTAAGTATCTAGATGCAGGGAATATAATTCATCCATTGTGAATCCTGGCAATGTTTTATAATACGTAGACATCCAATATGTCTGTTAAATAAATAAATGTATTAATGGGGAAGGGTTAAAAACCACCTTAATTAATTACTTAATTATACATAAGATTTGTAAATGTATTTTAACTTTAACTCTATTTTATTTGAATATTCATTGAAAATAGCCAATATTTTTTTTTTTTCACATTCAGATTTAGGCTTTTCTTTTTTTTTTTTTTTTTTTTTTTTTGAAAATAGCCAATATTTAAAACTGTATGTAGTTTTCATTGGGGAGGGTATGTGCTATGGTAAATGCTGTGAAATGTGTAAGCCTGATGATTCACAGACCTATACCCCTGGGGCAAATAATACATTATATGTTAATTTTAAAAACTATGTAGTTTTAAAAAGTGGTTGCAAACTGTCTCTACATATTCAGACAAATATGGAAAATTTTGATCATTACCAGTAAATCTGTAAGATAAATTATTAAATGAATCTTCTTGTGGGATGTATATTACCTGAGTTAAATTACTGCATTTAATTCATAATATACTTCTGAATTCATAACATTTAATTCATAACATACTTTCTAAATTCTATACATCACTCTATTTCTGTAGTATACCACTAGCTATGTAATTTCACTTGCGTAAAGTTTTGTTATGCCCATTCATGATTTCACAGAACAACTGTAACTAATTTATGAATTTGAACTAGTCAAATCCTCTGTCCCTAAGTGGTGTCCCAGAAAGAAACTTAGTTGTATTATTATGGAAATCTATAACAATGAGCTCACTTTTTCTTAACATTTTGATATTTAATATATTTATTTTTGGATAAAGTTGAAATACCAACTTGACTCATTAGAAAGAGACATAGTTGACTTATGAGGGAAAATAAAATATTTGAAATTAGAGAATGTGAAGATTAAAGTCCAGCACTTAAAACTGTATGGATTTGAACAACTCACAGTTTATATGTAAACAGGAGATAAGCATGACTCTTTTTTAGTATCCCCTTCCATAAAAATCTTTTGATATTTAATTAAATGATATGTTTATGATAGTGATCCCAAACTTTGAAAATGCTTGACAATAGAAACATTTATTTATTTATTTATTTTAGAGAGAATGGGTGGAGGGGCAGAGGGAGAGAATCCTTAAGCAGACTCCTCACTGAGCCCAGAGCCTGACACTGGGCTTGATCACAAGACCCTGATAGCATGACCTGAGCCATAACCAAGAGTCCAACATTCAATAGACTGAGTGAGTCACCCAGGTGCCCTAATAATAGAACTTCTAATGATAATTATAAGTAATAGGTTAAAAATTTATATTAGCACAAACTGAGCACCTTATATCAGGAGTGCCAAAAATGGATTACATTATGTATACACACACACACACAAATAAAAACACTTAGTTAATAATATTGTTAACCTTTGTTATAATAAATCAAAATAATTATTTCAACCAAGACTCTCTTAATATTTATTATAGAGGACCAGTAACTTATTCTATAAATGCATATCGAGACCACAGTGAAATACCACTGCCTATGCACCAGAATTGCTATGGAACAATGGACACTCATACATTACTGAAGGGAGTATAAATGTCACACCAACTTTAGAAAACTGTCAGTTTCTAATGTAGCTAAATACATATCTATACTGTGGCTCAACATTTCTACTCCTATAAACAGACCCAAGAGAAATGAATGCTTATGTCCACATAAAGACTTGTATGGTAATGTTTAGAGCAGCTTTATTCATAATTAGCTCAAAACTAGAAACAACCCAAATGCTATTCATCAAGAAGATAATTAAAATTATTGTACCCAAAGCACTCTACACATTTAATGCAATCCTTATCAAAATACCAACAGCATTTGCAGAGAGCTAGATCAAACAATCCTAAAATTTGTGTGGAAACATAAAAGACCCCTAATAGACAAAGCAACCTTGAAAAAGAAAACCAAAGCTGGAGACATCACAACTCTGGACTTAAATTATACTACAAAACTGCAGTAATCAAAACAGTAAGATACTGGGACAAAAATATACACATAAATCAATAGAACAGAATAGAAAATTCAGAAATGGACCCACAACTATTTGGACAATTAATCTTCCACAAACCAGGAAAGAATATCCAATGGGAAAACAAATGTCTATTGAACAAATGGTGTTGGGAAAAGAGGACAGCAACATGCAGAAGAATAAAACCAGATCACTTTCTTACACCATAAACAAAAATAAATTCAAAGTGGGTTAAAGACTTAAATGTGAGACCTGAAACATAAAAATTCTAGAAGAGAGCACAGGCAATAACTTCTTTGACATTGGTCATACCCACATTTTTCTAGATATGTCTCCTGAGATGACAGAGATAAAAGTAAAAATAAATAGTTGGAACTACATCAAAATAAAAAGCTTCTGCACAGTGAAGGAAACAATCAACAAAACTGAAAGGCAAACTATAAAATGGGAGAAGATACCGCAAATGACATTACCTGATAAAGGCTTAATATCTAAAATACATAGAGAACTTAAAAACTTAGCACCCAAAAAAACAAACAACCCAGTTTAAAAATGGGCAGAAGACATGAATAGACATTTTTCCAAAGAAGACATGCAGATGGCCAACAGACACATGAAAAGATGCTCAGTCAATATCACTCTTCATCAAGGAAATGCAAGTCAAAACTGCAATGAGATGTCAATCAACCCCTGTCAGAATGGCTAAAATCAACAACACGAGAAGAGACAGGTATTGGTGAGGACACAGAAAAAAGGGAACTGTCTTGCACTGTTGGTGGGAATGTAAAGTGGTGCAGCCACTCTAAAACATAGTATGGAGGTTCCTCAAAAAGTTAAAAATAGGACTACCCTCTGATTTAGCAATTGCACTACTGGGTATTTACCCAAAGATCATAAAAACTCTTATTCAAAGTTATACATGCACCCTGATGTTTATAGCAACATTATCTACAACAGCCAAACAATGGAAACAGTGCAGGTGTCCAGTGGCTGCAATGACTGATGAATGGATAAAGAAGATGTGGTATACTTATGGGCATTGGGGAGGGCATGTGCTATGGTGAATGATGTGAATTGTGTAAGACTGGTAATTCACAGACCTATACTCCTAAAACAAATAATGCATTATATGTTTAAAAAAAAAAAAGATGTGGCATACAGACACACACACACACACACACACACACACACACAATGTAATATTATATTACTTGGCCATAAAAAAGAATGAAATCTTGTTGTTTACAATGACATGGATGGAGCAAGAATATCATGCTAAGCAAAATAAGTCAGTCGGAGAAAGACAAATACCATATAATTTCACTCCTATGTGGAATTTAAGAAACAAAACAAATGAACAAAGGACAAAAAAAGAGAGAGACAGAAGCAAACCAAGAAACAAACTCCTAAGTATCTAGAACAAACTGACGGTTTCCAGGGGAGAGGTTGGTGGAGTGCTGGGTTGAATAGATGATGGGGATTAAGAAGTACAGTTGTTATGGTGAGCATTGGTGTTGTATGGGTGTTGAATCACTATACTGTGTACCTGTAATGAATGGTTCACTGTATGTTAACTAACTGGAATTTAAATAAAAATTTAAAAACAAAAAATTTTTTTTAAATTCTATTAGGTAGAGACTTGAGTTTCTTTTCTGTATAAAGATAGAATAAAATGTGGTAATAAAATAAGTCTCCACTTTCAAAAATTTTAACTTTATTGGTTCAGAAAAAAAATCTGTGGTGTGGTAAGATATATTATTTTTTGCAATTTATGAAATTAATAATCCAATGGAATTAGGTAGGCTTATAAAACTAGGAATCACATATGTAGCTTTTATGATAATCCAGTGATTCATAAGAAAATTGTGAATTTGTAGGAAGTTTTAGAACAAATTGCTTCTAAGCAACAAAATACATATCCTTTAAACTGTTTTTATCAAATATACTGTCTCTGTTAAAGGCTGAATTATATTTTCTCAAAAATGCATATTGAAGTCCTAATCCCCAGGACCTCAAAATATGACTACATCTGAGTTAGGGTCTTTAAAGAAGTAATTAAGTTATAATGAGTTCACTGAGGTGGGCCTTAATCCAGTATGACTGGCATCCTTATAAGAAGGAACTGGGGACACAAACATTACCAGGGGAAAGACAAAGTGAAGACACAGGGAGAAGATAGCTATCGATAAGCCAAAGAGACCTAGAATACTTCCTTCCCTCATGACCCTTGGAAGAAACCAACCTTTCTGACACTTTGATCTGGAACATCAATAATTCTTCCAAAATTGTGACAAATAAATTTCTGTTGTTTAAGTCATCCAGTCTGTGGTAATTTGCTTTGGCAGCCCCAGCAAACTAACATACTCTTTGATTAATTCTAATATAATCATCATTATGAATCTGAGATGAACATTTAGGCTATTGGGAGTGCAAAGCTTCATTTTATGACTTTCCATTATAATTTCTAAGAGTTTCATTAATCTGATCAATTAATAAAATATTTATTAAAAAAAAACAAGAAGGATAGAAAAAGGAAAAAAAGAGTTATCTCCTGGTGTAGAACTAGAGATGGGAACTTTGGGGGGAATGAACTGTTGTTCCTTATAAGCCCTTACACCCATATTATTTTTTAATCATTTTCATGTTACTTTGATTAAATTAGATAGATGGAGATGGGTAGGTGGGTAATTAGAAAAGAAAAATAAATAAACCAGTGGGCAGTGTGATCACATTTAAACACTTCAAATCAACAATGAAGTTTCGTTTAATCCTCCACTTGTAAACTATTCTCATGAGCATTTTTTCTCTTTAAAGTTCATAAACAGAATTCAAATCACCCAAGCAGAAGTAATTTGCTGCTTGTAAGCCAAAGCCCTGACTAGCTACAGAGTTGCCTCTAGGAATTAACGAGAACAAAATCCCGATTAAACAACTAATTGGCTTGACTACTAATGAAAAGAAAAACAAAGTACGTTGCTCTACCCTGAGACAGAGTCATAAAAACAGAAGTTTTCAGAACCACCTCAGAGAAAATGTTTAAATCGTTAACAATAAAATCCAACAAGGTGAAGCCTAGAGAAGGGAACGATGAGAATAAACAAGGTCCTGATCCAAGCAATCAGCTTCAGCAATCCACAAGACAGGTATGCTACTTACATTCCTAAATCAGTCTTGATTATCATCATTTTTTGTCTAGTGATTGATTTTTGTCCAGTGTTTTAATATATGCTGTGGTATGTAAGATGGCTGTTTCACCTGCTACCATTTGGGTCATGCTGTTTGTCTTTGGAAGTTTATCCACATTGTTTTATATATACTATGTATATTGTTTATTTTTTATGTATTTATTTTATTTTTATGTATTTTATATGTATTTGATTTAAAACAGGTTGATAAATTTTTAGAAGATTACATTAGGAGTTGGAAAATCCAAGTAAAACTTCTCATTGCTGATTTACACTTCTGAATAATTCAAAAAGAAATAATTTCTCAAATATCTAGTGGGCTATATGAATTAGCTTCAACAAAGAATGTTAAACATCCTGGATGTGGTAAATTACAATTTAACAATTATTGCTTTAGACTAGGAGTTCCTGAAAAGGAAATAGTTTTGCCATTCAGGACAATTGGTCACGTATGGAGTCACTTTTGATCATCACAGCTCAGGGGTAGAGATGTTACTTGCATCTAGTCAGTAAAGATCAGAAATGCTGCTACACATCCTAGAACGTACAGGGCAGACTTTCACAATATAGAATTATCCAGTTCAAAATTTCAGTACTACCAAAGTGGAGGAACCTGGCTCTTGGTAAGTTTTTTTTCATAAGTTCTAGGTCTATTCATCTATAAAATGATGATAATGCCTGCTTCGTAGCTTGTTTTATAAGCTAGAGACAATATATCTAAAGTGCATACTAGAAATTAGCAGCCTCCCTTTCAAGTAAGTGTGGCCCTATTTTTGAGTTCTCTCTAGTGGAATGCAAGTGACTAGTGTTCATATGATAATAGTATAGCATCATATGGTAATAGCATTGTATTATATAGGAAAAGGTCTCTATTTTCTAAAGACACATACTGAAGCATTTAGGGATCAATTATCATGTCTAAAATTGACTCTTAAACACTTCACCAATAGGATGATGATAAAGTACTGGAAGGGGCACCTGGCTGGCTCATTCGGTGGAGCATGTGACTCTTGATCACAGGGTTTTGGGTTCAAGCTGCATAATGAGTGAAGATTACTTAAAAATAAAATATTTTTTAAAAGGGAAAAAAATATAGTGCATAGTAGAGGCTTCCCAAATGGCTATTAATATTATTATTATAATTTGTGTTTATATGATAAATATAAGTCCAAAGTGATAATTACATGATCAATAGTCACTTATAACTATCTATAGAATAATTTTCATAAATTACTGACTAGATTTACCTAAAAGTGCTGTGTAAGATTTTTAGAGCAATAATTATTTTCCCATCTAAAAGACTCGGATGAAGGATGTCAAGTACAAGCAGGAGAGTACCTCAGGGACTAAAATAGCATGGTCTAATGACTCAGGTTTAAATGAGCCTAGAGTATAGAAAACACCAAGATTACTTAGCATTTGCCCTGGAAAATCTGCCTTTGATTTCCGATTAACAATTGACTGTGTTTGCACTGGAGAGCAGATATGGACAATGTGCTTGGCATTGCTTCATGAGAGTACCCTTGAATTTTTTCTAATTCTTGTACTAATATAAATATTCCCATATTTTGAAAACTATTTATATGTTTAAAAACTCATGGAATATCACAGATGTTGAGCCGGGTATTTTCCTTCAGCTAGTCTTGTGTTTCTTGCTGGAAAAGACTCTTCAATGATATTTAATCCCTGCCTGTCATAATTATTTTCCAACAGAACACATAAAAGTAACTAATATATTATTCTCTCAGAGAACATATAGCTAACAATAATTACTATGTGCCAGGAAAGTTGCTATCCTGTTCCAAGTACTATAGTATTAAATCTTCAGACTACCCATGAGTCCTGTTGTTATAATTTGTTGCTTACACACAACTAACAACTGGCAAGCTTGGACTGGAGCCCTGTTCTATCTGACGGTTGCACCTGAAAGCTAAATCTCTAGGCTATACTTCTTCAGAACAAATGAATTATAGTTGAATCAACTTTCTAAATACTCAACTCACTGGATAAAGGAATGTTAGAGGGGAAGGCAAAAAGAACCGATACTCCTTACACAGTTCTTTCCTTCAGAAACAGTAAGACGGTCTTTAGATTCCAAGTATTTGAATTTCTTTCAAACTTTTTCTTGTGATTGAGTTCCAGTTTCACCGCATTGTGGACCCTGAACCACCAAGGAAATGTTGAAAAAAAGAAAACTGGGGGCATCACATTGCCTGATTTCAAGCTATATTACAAAGCTGTGATCACCAAGACAGCATGGTTCTGGCACAAAAACAGACACATATACCAACTGAACAGAATAGAGAGCCCATATATGGAATTTCAACTCTGGTCAACCAATCTTTGGCAAAGCAGGAAAAAATATCCACTGGAAAAAAGATAGTCTCTTCTATAAATGGTGTGGAGAAAATTGCATATAGCTATATACAGAAGAATGAAATTGGACTATTCTCTTACACCATACACAAAGATAAACTCTAAATGGATGAAAGACCTCAGTGTGAGACAGGAATCCATCAAAATCCTAGAAGAGAACATGGGCAGTAACCTCTTCAACATCAGCCACAGAAACTTCTTTCAAGACAGGTCTCCAAACTCCAGAGGTTTCCAAGGAAAACTAAAGCAAAAATGAACTTTTGGGACTTCATCAAGATAAAAAAAAAAACTTCTTCACAGCAAAGGAAACTGTCAACCAAACAAAAAGGCAACCCACAGAATGGGAGGAGATATTTTGCAAATGACACTACAAACAAAGGGCTGATATCCAAGATCTATAAAGAACTTCTCAAACTCAACACCCAAAAAACAGATAATCAAGTCAAAAAATGGGCAGAAGACATGAGCAGACACTTCTCCAAAGAAGACACACAAATGGATAACAGAAACATGAAAAAGTCTTCATCATCATTAGCCATCAGGGAAATTCAAATCAAAACCACATTGAGATACCACCTTACAACAGTTAGAATAGCAAAAATTGACAAGGCAAGAAAAAACATATGTTGGAGAAGTTGTTGAGAAAGGGGAACCCTCTTTTTTTTTTCAATTTATTTATTTTCAGAAAAACAGTATTCATTATTTTTTCACCACACCCAGTGCTCCATGCAATCCGTGCCCTCTATAATACCCACCACCTGGTACCCCAACCTCCCACACCCCCGCCACTTCAATCCCCTCAGATTGTTTTTCAGAGTCCATAGTCTCTCGTGATTCACCTCCCCTTCCAATTTATCCCAACTCCCTTCTCCTCTCTAACACCCCTTGTCCTCCATGATATTTGTTATGCTCCACAAATAAGTGAAACCATATGATAATTGACTCTCTCTGCTTGACTTACTTCACTCAGCATAATCTCTTCCAGTCCTGTCCATGTTGCTACAAAAGTTGGGTATTCATCCTTTCTGATGGAGGCATAATACTCCATAGTGTATATGGACCACATCTTCCTTATCCATTTGTCCATTGAAGGGCATCTTGGTTCTTTCCATAGTTTGGCGACCGTGGCCATTGCTGCTATAAACATTGGGGTACAGATGGCCCTTCTTTTCACGACATCTGTATCTTTGGGGTGAATACCCAGGAGTGCAATGGCAGGGTCATAGGGAAGTTCTATTTTTAATTTCTTGAGGAATCTCCACACTGTTCTCCAAAGAGGCTGCACCAACTTGCATTCCCACCAACAGTGTAAGAGGAGAAAGGGAACCCTCTTACACTCTTGGTGGGAATGAAAATTGGTGTAGCCACTTTGAAAAACAGTGTGTAAGTTTTTCAAGACATTAAAAATAGAGCTACTCTCTGATCCAGTAATTGTGCTACTGGGTATTTACCCCAAAAATATAGATGTAGTGAAAAGAAGGGACATATGCACCCCAATGTTCATATCAGCATGTCCACAATAGCCAAAATGTGGAAAGAGATAAGATGCCCTTCAACAGACAAATGGATAAAGAAGATGTGGTCCATATACACAATGGAATATTAGCCATCAGAAAGGATGAATACCCAACTTTTGCATCAGCATGGTTGGGATTGAAGGAGATTATGCTAAGTGAAATGAGTCAAACAGAGAAAGTCAATTATCATATGGTTTCACTTATTTGTGGAACATAAGGAATAGCATGGAGGATATTAGAAAAGGGGAAAAATGAAGGGGAAGAAATCGGAATGGGAAAAGAACCATGAAAGACTATGGACTCCGGGAAACAAATGGAGGATTTTAGAAGGGAGGGGTGGGGGGGGTTGGGTGAGCCTGGTGGTGGGTATTAAGGAGGCTACAGATTGTGTGGAGCACTGGATCCATGAATGAGCAATGAATCATGGAACACTACATCAAAAATAATGATGTACACTGTATGGTGACTAATATAACACAATAAAAATAAATAAATAAATCCTTAGAAAATACAGAAATAGTAATACTGGAGAAGTACTTAGACTAGACACAGGTAGAACAACTCTTATGTATATCCCATGACATTCTGATGGTACCAATTTATGGATGTTAACATGAAGTCTATGGGCATCACATTATATCTTAAAAGTCATATTTTGGGAAATTATTTACATCTATTTTTTAGATATAATAATACATTGGTTGAGGAAATAGAGTTATTCTCTACTTTCAAATATGCTAAATATTAAAGATGAGAGAAAGTTAAAAATCATTTTAATTGATAGAATATAACCTTTTAAAATGACATTTAAACAACAAGTTTCTGAAATACAAATAGATGTTTTGAGGCCTATAGGAAGATATTCATGAATGAATAAATCGATTTACATTGTTCTTTTAAAGTTTCATTTAAAGAGTTTGTTCTTAAACCAAAATATCATAGGTGACTTCCATTGGTCAATAACCAATAAATCAAGATCTGCAAACTAAGACCATTCCAAACTCTCATACTACAGAATAAGACACAATTCACATAAATCAACATTTGTATACATGAAAAGACTATGATGAAATGTTTATGAATAACATCATAATATGATGTAAAAGTACTTTATTGAAGTCAGAGGGCTTTACCACTACTTCATAATATATCCAGGGATCCATATCTTTCTAGCTAGTTAATCAATTTCCTACTCAAGAACATAAAAACAATAATAGCTGTCTTGCCTAACGCATATGGTTACTGTCAGGCTTAAATTAAATCATCTGATTAATTTATTTTCCAGTTTAAAATGTTCCTGACATATAGTGCCTATAAATAATGTCAAACTCCACATCAACGCTTGTGAAATTCTCAAGGCCTTTGTCCCTGCCTATTTAGCTAGCCTTATTTTCTCACACTATTTCCCATTCAACCACTTCTACTTTAGTCTCCCCCAAGTACACAGTCACACCTAGGACTATTGTTAAAGAGGCATCCTCTGCCTGGAATATTTTCCATATTCTGTTCATTAAAAAACAAAATCATCTTGATTTGTAATACTCTCCTCCCTTTCCTTCTCCTCCTGTAGAATTGACCATTCCACCCTTCTGTCCTGTTCTATCCTCTACATTGTCTCATCTCCTATAACATTTCCTTACATTTACATTTTTTAGTGTTTGTTTCCCCTTCTAAACTGTGAACAGCTTGGGAGCCAACATTTCCATAGTCTTTCCTTATATCTCCATCCCCGTAGGAACATCGTCGACAAACACTGGCCACATCCAGTGAGACATACATACATTTCAAAGGAAAACTTAGAGGCTCAAATGAGACAGAAACAAATGAAATCACAAAGAGAAGAAAGAAGAGAGCTCTGAATTAAGAAACTAGACTACTTTCTAGTTCTACTACTAAAGACATAGACCAGAGCCAACACTGGGGCTGTGGGGAGTGAGGAGTGAAATTGGGTGGAACATGTGCCAGGGAGATGCAGCAACCACACGGACAAAAAGAGAGTGCCTGAGGCCAGCAAGCCATGAAGGTTAGGGTTGATGACTCAATAGTAGAGCCAAGAATATTTATTTAAGTACAAGAATTATCATTTGTAGTATACCATAAACAAATGATAAACTTTTGACGATTGGCTTGATCACTGAATGAAAAACTGTTTTATTTTACATTTAGATTTTTTTTTAATTTAAATCTGTCATGTACGATCTTTATTTTGTTTCTTAAAGGGAGAAAACAAAAGTGAAAACAAACCTCTCCAAACTAAGATGATTCCTGTCACATCTGAAGAGTCACACACCAAAATACAAGGTCAGAATTCAAATCTATAGGAAAAAAATCTATAAAGTAAAATGCATGTCTCTCTAAATGTGTTACCTTGACTAGGTAGATCACCTGGGGTAAACCATACTTGAGATACCTAAGGATCTGAATGTTTATAAAAGCATTACTTCTTCATTCAGTCACTTACTCAATAGATTTTTTTTTAATACCTACTGTGTGCCAGGCATCAGTCTATGGACTAGAGATATAGTAGCAAACAATATGGGCCAAGTCTGTATTAACATAGGCATATAATGAACAATGTAATTTCAAATAAGTTTTATGAAATAATAAAACTGATGTGGCGGGGCGCCTGGGTGGCTCAGTGGGTTAAGCCGCTGCCTTCGGCTCGGGTCATGATCTCAGGGTCCTGGGATCGAGTCCCGCATCGGGCTATCTGCTCAGCAGGGAGCCTGCTTCCTCCTCCTTCTCTCTCTACCTGCCTCTCTGCCTACTTGTAATCTCTCTCTGTCAAATAAATAAATAAAATCTTTAAAAAAAAAAAAAAAACTGATGTGGCTTGTACATGTTTAAAGTTTCAATGATCAGGCCTCTGCTCTTCGTCCTTTAAACTTTCTTCATTAGAAATCTTATCTACTCCTAAGGCTACCATAACTCATTCCTATATCAGTGATTCCATAGCAGGCCCAATTCCTTTTTTAAGACCATGTCCAATATTTTGTAAGTAACCATTGGACATATACACCTGTACGTTCTGCTACCATTCTGTTTTACTATGAGTTATTTTATAGCAGTGATGGTTTCAAATCAACATTTCTTCTTACATAAAAATACAATCTTAATTGTAGGAAACCAAGGATCACATCTTTGGGATGACAAGTTTATTATTATCTTTGTTATACTTTTTTTGAAGTGTATTTGTAAGCTTAATTTTTCATAGTTGGTAGTAAAAACTTTGTGGAAGCTTCATTTAACAGAGAAGCTTTTTGAGTCGACAGGAAAAAAATTAGTTTCATTTAAATCTGCAGAGTTAGCATGTCTTCAAAGGCTTTAATAAGAATAACAGTTATATTTAAGATATTTTGTTTTGAAAAAGCAAAATTATTAGTGTTTAAAGATAGCCTTTTATATGTGCTTGGTATTTTTATATTCTTCACTTCAAAACATGCAGGTGCAATGTCACAATATCTGCAGATGTTGATTTCTGATTATAGAACTCTTATCTTCTGCAGAGCGTGGTTTAATTTTTATCTGCCATGGAAATGAAGAACGTAATATATTTTGGATTCTAAAGTCCTCTTTTGATTATAATCATCTTTCTTAGGCTTCCACTTCACTTATAGCACATTAAGTCCTTCTTTAAAAAATGTTTTGGTACCAGTAGAGGATATGTAAATGACTTCCCTAATAGTTTATGATATTGGAAGGTGACTTAGTGTGGAAATGGATCAAAGTTAGATGCCCATAGCTAGTATGGTATGGTAGGTTGACTAATGGCTCTTCAAAGACATTCACACCCTAATCCCTAAAAACTATGAATTTTTTACATGGGGGGATAAAAAACACTGATGTTATTAAGTTAACGATTGTGAGATGGGAAGATTATCCAGAAGGCCTCAATATAATTAAGGAGTTCTTGTAGGAAAAACGCGGGAGGGTCAAAGACAGAAGAAGATGGGATGATGCAATCTGAAGACAGAGGAAGGGACACAAACCAAGGAACACAGGCAGCCTCTACAAGCTAGAAAACAATAAACCAGTGTTGTTCTAAGCCTTTAAGCTTGTTTGCTACAGCATCAGAAAACTAATCTATATGGCTTTAAAATACTCTGTACTTAATAACAAAAGAGAAATAAGAAATTGAGATTTGCTCCAATCAATAACATAAATTCAGTACATTGACAGTATATAGTACTAGCAAGAGCACTGGTTTTAGAGTTTGACACGCTTGAATTCAAATTATATCTCTACCACTTAATAGCTTTGAGTGACCTTAGTCAAGATAGTTGATATCTCTGAGTCTCAGTTTGCTCATGTATAAAATAAGGATAATACTGTCATCAATCTTGTAGGTTGTAAATACAAATTAAATTAGTTAATATATGTAAAACATTTAGCACTGAGGTTGATAAATTCCAATGTTGATAGAAGTCAGATAGTGTAAATGAGGATCATGCATGCTCTGTTTAAACAGGCCAGAGGCCACTTAGTTCCAAGCAATCACTGCCATGTGGATGAGAGGCGAGTGCTGCCAGACATCAAGAGCAACTGCAAGTACAATTTTAACTTGAAAGCTCCCAATTTTTAAATACCAACTTTTTTAAATGTTTGAATATTCTCTTTTTAAATTACTGAAATAAAAACTAAAATCTTGTCATATGACCATTTTGTGATCTCTAACCAACCACATGGTAGGTACTTGATGTTATTCATGTATGTATTCATGTATGAACAGTGACAACCCTTGACAGAATTCTGAATCTTGCTATTCAAGATTCTTACTCTTCCCTTTCTTCCACTCATGTCCTCCATCCCATATTTGTGTTGCAAACAGACTGCAAGTGTAGTATCCTCTCTGGGCCAACTGTGCCAAATAGCTGTCTACAGCCAAGAGCTCTAGGTTCCAAGTCTAATATATTTCCAGGTCTGCAGAGGTGCCCCAGGCCTTGCCAGTCCCCTATCACCATCCAAAATGACCCGCGCTGCATCTCAGCCAACTTAGTTTGGACAAAAATCTGGAAAGTTAAAAACCACTCTAGAATTAAAAATACTCTAAAAAATAAAGTATATTAATTTTTAAAATATAGCAGGGAAAAAGAAGGAAAAATCCTAGCTTGTTTAAATAAGAAACCACTCTTTAGTTCTTGATAATCACAGTTAACTTATACAAATTTCATTTGCCTTGTATGAAATAGAATAACCAGACTATGTACAGAAATTTAATTTTTAAAAATCAGTAAAGGCTTCCCTGTATAAGATCAGTCAGTTCCATTGTCATGCACAGGAGCTACTATGGCTAATTTTAGTAGTATAGTCCACTTTCTGTAAGTGTCGATTCTACTCATCAGCCAAAAGACAAAGTGGGAATATAGAAATAACAATAACAAAATGAATGAAGCTTTTTATCAAAAAACTACTTAAGCATATTTTTGTGCTTCATCCAAAAAGAAAAAAAAAGAGAAAGAAAAATCCCTTATAATGTAAATAATTACTTACCATTATTAAACTTAATAAGAAATATTCTTTCAAAATGATATCTGATGTGGTGATGAACAAAAGAAATGAGAAATGAATCAACACAGCATGTGAAATTTCTGAAAACTTGGTCTATAAAAAAGATGAATTTGATGTTCTTTATAATTTGACATGATGAAGGAAAGTGCTAACCATGCGGATTTAGCAAGGGACAGGGATGTAATTTGGCAAGGGATGGAGCCTTCAGTGGCAAGGGCTCCAGGGTAAGAAAACCTATGGATAACTGGAAAACCATTCAAGGGACAGAGTCAGCCCTAGGAGCTAATTGCTCTCTCTGCCTCTCCCTCATAGTCAACATGGCTTCATTTCTCATGTTTGCTGCGTTTCTCTCTGCATATCTACTCTGGACTGCTCTCACTCCCATCTACTCATTTCCCAGTCTAAATTCCAGAGAGAAGGGTCTGACAGACTTAGCTAGCAACCATTATTCCTATTGGGAAGAGCCTATGATACCACCACACAAATCACCAGCCAACTGTGGACTGACCACCTTCTTTAGACCACCTTCTTTGGACTGTACGCACAATCAGTAACCGTTCCTATGTATAATACAGAACAGAGATGCCTTGTTAAAGGTGGAGAAGTAAAGAGATCTGATCAACTAGGAGAAGCTAGCTGATCAGCTAGCTAGAAGATCAGACTCTTAACTGAAAAACTTCCTCGGTTTCCACCTATTTTACAAACTAAAAACTTAAGAGATTCTAACCAATGTGGATAGGATGTTTTTTATTTTTATTTTTTATTTTTCTGATAAAATACTATATACTTTATAGTTTTCATGATTTAAATATACCTGCATAATTCAATTAAATAGAACTGTTTGGGGGCTTTTTTTTTTCTGCTAAAGAATATAGATGGTTGATTTGTAAGAAGTTGCATTCTGCTTTCCTGATTCCTGAAACACTTTTAAAGTAAATAACAGCTCCTGCATGCTTCATTTATGTCAATGCTGTGCAGATTTGAAAGAGTTAATATACGTTTTTTAAAGCTAATTTATCCCAGTCAGGCTGGTGGAACACTGTGTTTATATTGATTTTTCTTGAATGGAGTCTTTATCTAATCCTCACAGAAATACCCATGACAAAAGTATTTCTCATTTTATGGATGAGGAAACTGTTATAGAAAAGCAACTTATCCAGAGTCACCCAGAGAATTAGTGATGTAAGGATTAGAGTTCTGTATTTAGTACCCAGCACCAGTAACTCACCACAGTCTTTAATATAAACTGTACATTAAATGTATTTTCTAGATGAACTAATCCCAGTACAAAAGTACCTGAAACTAAGCATGACATTGAGGGAGGACAGGATCTGTCATTTTGCGCAGTACAAAAGCTACCTTAGATGGATCTGTATTTTTTGTTGATTAATTCATTTCTCTACTTGTGATTATGTATCTTAAAATTAAAAAAGAATTCTCCCTAAATATAAAAATATCTTTAGGACTTTCTGGCACATTAAGGCTGAGTAGAAGACTTCGAACCTCCGATCCAATGCAAGGACCCCTTCTTACCTCCCTTAATGCAGTCTCCAGCATCAGTCTATGTACCTCCAGCAACAGAGGTTTCACTGCCTCACAAAGCCATATATTTCACTGTGAGACAAATGTAGTTGTTAGAATGTCCAGGATTTCATTTGTCCCTTTTATAAATCCCATTGATGGATCTTTCTTCTGCCTTCTGCTAATATGAAATAATATACCAGATATTATATTATTAAATTAATTAAAATAATAAAATATATTAAAATAATATTCTGTTCTATACAACAGACCTTCAAAGAATCTGAAATAACTGCTGTATCACTAGTTGGTCTTCAGTACTTTAGCTAAAGACTTTAAGTTCCTTAACCATGCCTTATGAGATGGTTTCCAGAACTCTCACCTACTCTGATTCTCTCTCCTCTGGATTTTTTATAGATTGCATGAGCATTTCTAATATAAAATATTACATGTTTCAAATTCTGTGACATTTTAGGCACTTCCTTAGTTTCCATTTTATAAACATCGGTATAATGTTTGCCAGCTTCCTCCATGTCATTTGACAATCCACAAAGATATAATAAAATGTCAAATATGGTCAAAATGTTATAGTTAAAATTTTTGTAAGAACACTAAATATTCAGTAACAACAAAATTAAACACAGGCTGAGTCAAAAATACAATCTCGAGTACCAGAGGCTAATCATAAATTATATGCTCCTTAAAACTGTTATTTACCATTTTATTGCAAATGTTCATTCATTAAGATGAAAATGATAGTGTCACTTATGCATATAATCAAAGTACTCAGACTTAGTTTTTGTTAACTCACCTAACATCTAATTACTCAGATATTGTTGGTGTCTAATAAAAGAATTATTTTTGAGACAGAAACCACAATGTATTTGGTGTTTTAAGAGTTAGAAATTTAACCAAGTGATATCATCACCCATGTCAAACATTTCAATGAATGAAAGCATTTTCAAGTCTTTTCCTTTTTATATCCATCCAAAAAAAAAGCCAACTGAACCAACACCTGTCTAATTCACAACCTTATTCCCAAATTAGATTCTTTGGATTCCTCCTTTTCCAGCAATTATTTAGTGCCACTGATAAAATGTGGAAGGTTAATGGCTTTCTGCATCACTTATTTCCTCACTTGAAGATGGAAGCAGATGTTTCACACCTGCACAGGTCTCTTCAGTGTGCTGCTACAAGGGGGCCAAGCAGTTTGAAAGTGTATTACAGAGGCCCAGAGCGAGATGCTGCCAGGCCAAAGACAGAATCAGCCAGGTGTGTGGAGGGCAAATTCAGTACTCATTCTTGCACATTCAATAAAAGCAACCATATCAGAACACTTCGATTCCAGATTTTACTATCTGCCATGGGCACACATTCCAGGGCAGAATTTGACTAAGTATACTGATGAGATCTGGCAATTGCTGTGCAATGTGCAAAGAGCAGAGTTGGCAGAAAAGACGTACACTATTAGTTTGGGCAGCTACAAAACAGGGAATCCTGCTGTCCATGTGTGAAGCAGGGGAAAACTACAATGTGAGGGTGACAAAACTTCACCCAGATGCCAGACCAAGATTTGCTGTGTATTTTAGATTTCTTCCATGATGAGGATGATGCAAACAATCTGGCCATCTGTTCCCACAAACAAATAACATGTTGCATGGATAAAAAGACACCCACACTGACTATAGTTGACAGGGATCCTTTTGTTTTAAGTCATCATGAGTATTTTTAAAGTTGTTCTGCTTAGAATCCAAGAATGGGCAATAACTGGTTTCTCATTTTCACCAACAAGCTGTGATTAAGGATTTATTTTGTAATTAAAATGCTTATCCACAAAGCAAATTAGGCTGGAATTAATTTCTAAATAGCCTAAACTTGCCATAGTAGAAGCAGTGTCATTTTAGAAGGTGTTGGTAATGTCTAGAAAAGATGTGGTAAGATATAAGGATATAATTAGAGTTAGTTTAATCCAAATGTTATGACGATAAACAGAAATTCCTTATTAGAAGAGGAAAAGAGAACTGTTACAGAATAGTCATTTAATTGGTACTAGCAGAAAAGTAGTGCTGTAAATGCAATGCATATGCTATAGCTTGAATGAGTAATGGAAGTATGCGATGTGACTCATATTAATTTGCTTTTATAAGAAATGGTCAATAAAAGCCTCTTAAGAAATACTCTGTTTTATAGATTATGCTTGTTTTATTCAGGAGGGATTTTTTTGATCCTTTTACTCATATTTCTTGCTCTATTTCAATACTAATTTGGGGGCAGGGGTGCAGATGCTTTTAGAAAAATATATGAACACAATGGTTCATAACCCTTTTTGGCCCAAACTTCTTTGAGGAGCTCATGCTAACCTTAAATCCTCTCCATGTAAAAAATGCATATGCAGCATACAGTCTCAAAGGTTCCAATCCATAGGTGCACTAGACACCAGAGGTTAAGAACTCTGCTCTAAAAGATCTTACAGTAATTACCCCAGTGTTTGTAGATATGGGGAAAAAGATTTGGCTTTCACTTTCCTAGGCAGCAATATGTAATATAATGTTAGAGATTTGAAAAATGATTTTTGTTAGATAAAAAGAAATAGGAAAATATTGCTTAAACCGAATACATAGGGAAAATAAGACCTTCTCTCTTATTTCTACCAAAAGCTTCTTAGTACAAAATGACATATTGAAAGTGCATTTTTTTTACTCTGAAATCTGTTCAGTACTGATAAGCTTGCTAGTGTACCACATGTGCTTGTGTAAGAAGGACCCTATCCTGCACTCTCAGTAAGATTCTGTATTTGTGGGAATATTTCATTTGGTATATAGACTCTAGACAGACTCCAAGAACATGATTACAGTAATGGTTCTTTGTATCCTAAGCAAAGTAAGGAATTTGGAGGTTTTTCATTTAAACATACTACTGTGGTTCTATCTTCTAGCCAGAATTACTGTAATTCTGAAATAAATGTAGGTAGGAGATACATAATGAAGAAACTTGTTTTTGGAAATCCAGAGATTTCAGCTCTCTTAGTCATAAGCTTTTTAAAACTCTAAGTAGTGAGTCCATTTTGTGATTCCCCTTATTCCTGAAACATGTTCCTGAAAAGTTTTTTACTTTGGAAGATTTAAATGGATCATAGAAATTTTCATATTAAAGGACTTACGTGGTAAAAACTTTTGTGGAAGTAAGTGATCACACATGATTTATCATTTTTGTGAATCCAGATTTTCAATACTAGATTGGCTTAAGTTTTTCCAATTATAATGTATTACAAAAAATAAAAGTTATGATTTGAGCATTGATTCTAATTTCCTAAGCATAGTACATCCAATTAAAAATAAATTAGAAACTGTAGACAATGAATAACCATTAAATTTTGTTCATTTTATTTCTTTGCTCCTTCTATATTTTCTTTTTATATTAAGCCATTTACTTTCATTAAAATCTTCTCTATAATCCAAATATTTACCAGTGAATTGATTATTCTCTTGGCACTCTACAATTTAAACTATTTTAATTAGAAATTGTATTTGTAGGCTTGAAGGGAAAATTTTAACTTTTGGAATAAAAATGAAGCTAGTACATATTAGTTTGTATTGCTTATTCAGAAAAGATGTCATAGCTAAAGATGATCAAAACAAAACCAAAAATTTTGTCTCATTAAAAAACTAGAATGCAAAATTCTAAAATAATGTCAGTGATCACTTCTCTCTGTTTTATTCTTCTGAATTTTATGAAGTTTCAGTTTCAGCCACAAATTACAAATAATACCATAGCAGAACTGAAATGCCTTTTGAATGATTATTCCTTATTAATCTCAGTTTAGCCAGTTTCAAAGAGAAATATACTAAATGAACCTTTTGCTGCATAATACACCAACTCTAAGTATACTTTTTATCAGCCTGAAGGTATCTACAAGTTAACTTCACCAGCAGGAGGTCCAACTTTGTTTAACAGGAATCCTAGGGGAAGCATTCCTATGACTATTTTGGAGAAACAATAAGCATTTTTGTAATTTATACTGTCCAATATGACTTATCAAGAGTGGCATATATTCTTCTGTCTAAATGTTGTTTCCTTTCCACAGATAAAATCTCCGAGAAAAATTTACTCAAAGATTTGACCCCAAGCTCTGACCATCAAAATGCAACAGAATCAAAGGGAGCAACGCCAGAGCAGAAAGAAATGGAGACTGGGAAAGAAGTCTTAGTCAGGTGAGAATTGAATAAAACTCACATTACATGTTAGATATATTGTTCAGGCTTCAGTGAAGAAATCAAATGTGTTTTCCTCACTTTAGCTGAACAAAGGTTAGGACAACAGTAGTCACATAAAACAGAAGAACTGGCTGAAAGTTAAAGGTTGTTTCTGTCCAGTTCATTGTCCCTTACTAACTAGTCCTGGTCACTAACCAGGATCTCTAGACTACCATTTAGCTATAGGCCAGATCACACCAGCAAAAACATGGTAGTCGCACGTCTGAGTCATTAATATCATCAAGGAAACAGCCTACCTATTTACTAGACATGAATTTTTAAAAAGAAGAAATTGAACAGAATATATGATTCTTTTCCAAGTTCACAAAGAAACAGCCAATCCAATTCTGTAAATATTTTATTGTTTAGTTGTTATTTCCTTTTATCTGCTAAAGAAAGTGTAGCATGATAACCAAGAATAATTACAGTAACAGGTAATCTTTATGCCACTGAAGAAATACAGTTTTATAAACACTTCCCATAAAATTATTGGAAATACCACCAAAGAGATGACAATTTCAGTGTGAATAAGTAAATCCACAATAAAACACAACTAGGAGCCCCTTCATTTTGCCACTTCTTGGCATGCTATTATGTGCCTGCTGATCCAATTTGAATTGCTTAATTATAGTTAATATAATTGCAATAGGCTTATGGAATAATAAAAGCATACTCTTATTTAACAGGCAAAAAGACTTGTCATTTAAAAAGAAATTAGAAGTGCCTTTTCCTCCCCCTAAATCCCCCTCCCTACTTCTTTCTGAACAGCTCCTACACTGTGTTAAACCATGTGCTGCCAATAGGAGTTACAGTGATAATCTAGGACACAGTGTATTGCAGACTGAACAATAGGCATCAGAAAGAGAAGGTACACTTTCAATAAATACAAATTTGGCTATATATGGAATTAAATATGAGTTCACTCTATCACATGCATATACATAAAAAACTGTTTGACAAAAATTAAACCTGACATACTATTTAGGCCGAGAGATGTTTAAACTCTGGGTTAAAGACTAAAATCTTACAACTGAGCTAAGTACTTATTTATATTATTTTTATAACTGTTGGTGTTTATAGAATGATTTGCAGTTCTTTTAGTGGGTCATTATTATCTTCACTTTACAGATAAGCAGTCAAGGCACAAGGAGGTTAATTAGCTCGCCTATAGTAATGGGGTCAGCTCAGGCAAGATTGGACTGCACAAGACTCAAATTCCTCAGTGGAACTTTTTCCTCCCTCTCATGAATACACTTATTTCAATCAACAGCTTAACCTCCTGAACCAATCTCTCCTTCTGGTATTTATTTTAGTATACTTAATTTTTTTCTAATAACCAATGGTGATAGACATGTTTTCAAAGGACTGAAGTGGAAGCCATAACTAACATGTTAGGGATATATTGCTCTTAAACCAAATCCATTTCTAGTATTGTACTCTTCTAAAATATGAAAATAGAAAACTTTCAGTTACCCAGAAAGTGGGTCAATCAGTGTATCTCAAAAACAGAAAACTCCTTGAATGATCCTTAATACCATGCGTGGTCTGTCTCTTCCCCTATTTTCCTAACCTTCTATTCCGGTCACAATGGCCCTAATTCAGTCTCTTGTACCTGTGAATTGATTTTTTTTCTGGAATAATTGATTGTTCTTTCTGCAATATAGGTGGCAAAGTGCCTTGAGAATTATTGACAAACTGAGTAAATCCAAATTAGCTTAAAACTCTTTCTTTGTTGTTAGATGGCTGGTCACACTTTTCCTCAGGAAATAGTGAAAACCAGCTGCATTGAAGGAGCAACTTTAATGGGTCACTAAATGTTCCATTGTCACTTTTGACTAATATTATGGGAATCCTAACATCCAAATACCATGTACAACTTTCCAAAGACTTCCTATTTCAATTTCATTGGCATTAATAGTACCACATCTAGAATCTTAGACAACAGGGTTTTTGTACATCACTAGAAAATATCAATTATAGGGTTCCTGGGTGACTCAGTGGGTTAAAGCCTCTGCCTTTAGCTCAGGTCATGATCCCAGGGTCCTGGGATCGAGACCCGCATTGGGTTCTCCATTCAGCAGGGAGCCTGCTTCCTCCTCTCTCTCTCTGCCTGCCTCTCTGCCTACTTGTGATCTCTGTCAGATAAATAAAGAAAAAAATCTTTAAAAAAAAAAAAAGAATTGGATCACATAATTATGGAGGCTGAGCAGTCCCAATATCTTCAGTCAGCAAAGCTAGAGGCCAAAGGGAGGCAATGGTATAGCTCTAGTCTGAATATGAAGGCCTAAGAACCAAAATTGTTGGTGTAGTTCCAGTCCAAAAACTGGCAGACTTAAGACCCAGAAAGAACCAATGTTTCAGTTTTAGTCCGAGGGCAAGAAGTCCTCAGCCTGCAAACTGGAAGAGATTTCTAAACATAACCCAACTACTCTGGCAAGCTGATGATGGATTTCCAGTCCCTAGATCTGTAAAAAAATAAATTTCTGTTGTTTACATACTACCCAGTCCCTAATACTTTTGTTATAGCATCTTGAACTAAGACATCACCATTCCCCAAACTCTTTAACATAGAGCCTCTGTAATGTTCCCTGTCTCAGATATTGTTTTCTAAGAATAAAGGAGTATAGCTGTATGTTTAACCCGAATTCTGATATTATGTCTACTTAGCTATTTATATAAACACAGAAAAAGGTGAGTAAAATGTATATTATTATTATAAAGATATAAATTCATAAAATAAAAATCACTTCTGTGATTTTTTTCATCCATTCTTCAATAAGATTCTAAATAAAGCTTAAAACTAATTTTCTAGGGGCGCTTGGGTGGCTCAGTGGGTTAATGCCTCTGCCTTTGGCTCGGGTCATGATCTCAGGGTCTTGGGATGGAGCCCCGCATCGGCTCTCTGCTCAGCAGGAAGCCTGCTTCCCTCTCTCTCTGTCTGCCTCCCTGCCTACTTGTGATCTCTGTCTATCAAATAAATAAATAAAATCTTTAAAAAAAAAAAAACTAATTTTCTAGCTGCAGGAATAATATTTATCTCAAATACATGTCTGCCCAGGAGGAGATATTCTTCAAGATATCCGAGTATTATATGTCCACAGTTCTGACTAGAATCCATTTGTATTAAACTAGCTTGCTTTCTTTATCCTTTCTTTTTATATCCTTTCACAACATTTTCTAAATTGTCTATCCAGGGAAAAGAAATTCTTTGCAAATCTTCCCTGAGAAAAAGCAACCAATTCATTATCTTGTCAGATGAATCATTTAACATCTGAAAGACATGGGGTTCACCCCTGGAAGGTCCCATTGATGCTATTTGTCCATTACCAAGAAAAACGGCCTGTTTCTGGCGTTCCATCTCAGCACATTCTTATTTTTTAATATAAAAAAGTATATTTTGATGGACACTAATGAATAGCAAGCAAAAGAAGATGTGTTTTGCCTGGAAACATCAAACAGCTATGTCTGGAAAAGGAGACAGAGTTGAATGGCTGATAGGTTAAGTGGTTAAATGATGAACAAGCAAGCGAGTGAAACGTTCAGTGCCCGTGACTGGGGTGCACTGCAAGACTGACTTTTACAGTATAGTATATGACTTTTCATCACCATTGCTACCCATAATGCCAAGAAGGAAGGTTATTCCTATGAATAGTCTTCTTTGTTCATAATAGCAATCAGTCTCTATTTGGGTGGTTTTAAAATAGGCAATCATTTCACAGCAGGAACAATGAGGACAGAATAGAATTCAGAATCTTATCAGCACTCATAAACACTGCCGTTTATTGTCTTGTAGCTAGAAAAAGCAAGAATCACTGCAGTAAAGTTGCTTAAAAATCCATATATGATTTTATAGTTGAAATAGAAAAGGAATGTCAGCTCTCAATTTTAACTAAAATACAATTTATACTTGAATAATTTAAAAGCTTATGAAAAAGGAAATCAGTTACATATTTACCAATTTTATGTAATGCATAATAAAAAGGATAAACTGTTACTTTTAGCCCCAAATTAAAATTTTCCTTTGTGGTAACCAATACCTTTATAATTAGGCATTGCAAACACTTTTAACAACAGATTGGCATCTGTTTTTAATAATGGCGTCATTTTTAATAATGATTGTTAACTGCTATTTCTAGCAATATGGAAGACTAAACATTTATAGAAAATTCTTTGGGGAGAACATAATTAAAAATACTAGATAAAATATAAAATCTACATTTGAATGCATGCCTGAGCTGGTGGGAAGTAATTCTATTGTTAGAAAGATTCACGAATTGGTGTTCTCTCTGAGAATTTATTCCAAACTTTTATGGCTTAGATCTGAATTAAAATGTGTGATCGATTACACAAAACCTAGTGTTAAACTATATATGAGGACAGGTTGGAGACTTCTCCATAAAACTAGAATTCTAAAGTGTAACTCACTGGAAGGCAAACTCTCCTCTAGAGAGAAATAGTCGTTGTTTATGTCCTGGCTCTGAGTGGGTAAAAAGGAAAGAAATTTGAAATGGGGAGAGGAAGAGAGAAAAAAAAGAAGAGGAAAGGAGAGAAGAAAGGAGCAGAGACAAACGGGAAGGAAAGGAAGAGAGAGAAAGGGAAGGAAAGAAAAAGAATTCTTAGTCATAAGCATTATTCAAATAAATCTGGAACTAGAATTCCCATGGCATTTTGTATCCAGGTAAGAAAGACTGAGGCTATAATAAAATATTTAAAATGGTTAGGTTTGGGGATGCCTGGGTGGCTCAGTGGGTTAAAGCCTCTGCCTTCAGCTTGGGTCATGATCCTGGGGTCCTGGGATCGAGCCCCACATTGGGCTCTCTGCTCAGCGGGGAGCCTGCTTCCTTGTCTCTCTCCGCCTGCCTCTCTGCCTACTTGTGATCTCTGTCAAATAAATAAATAAATAAAATCTTTTTAAAAAATAGTTGGGTTTGAGAACTGAGATACCTGCTAAAAACAACAACAAAATTTGGGAAGAAACAGTCTTTAAAACCATGTCTCAAAGTATGCACACAGATAAAGTTCTAATGAACAAGAATTCACAATCAAAAATTACTAGAGTCACTTATGGTTTGTCTCCCTCCCTATCCCATCTTGTTTCATGGATTCTTCTCCTACCCACTTAAGCCCCCATGTTGCATTACCATAAGTGACTCTTAATCTCACGAAACAAACTGTGGGTTGCTGGGGGGAGGGGGGTTGGGAGAAGGGAGGTAGGGTTATGGACATTGGGGAGGGTATGTGCTTTTGGGTAAATTGGAAGGGGAGATGAACCATGAGAGACTATGGACTCTGAAAAACAATCTGAGGGGTTTGAAGTGGCGGGGGGGTGGGAGGTTGGGGTACCAGGTGGTGGGTATTATAGAGGGCACAGCTTGCATGGAGCACTGGGTGTGGTGAAAAAATAATGAATACTGTTTTTCTGAAAATAAATAAATTGGAAAAAAAAATTACTAGATACATCAAGAAACAAATCATGGTGAACAATATAGCAGAAACAATAAACTTCAATATTAGACTCTTAATATCTGCAAAGGGTAAAATGATCAAAAAGAGTACATAAAATAAGTATATTGGGGTGCCTGGGTGGCTCAGTCAGTTGAGCACCCCACTCTTGGTTTCTGCTCTGGTCATGATCTCATGGGTCATGAGATCAAGCCCCAAACTGGGTTCTGAGCACAGTAGGGAATCTGCTTCTCTCTCTATTTCTGCCCTTTCCCCCACTCTCTATCTCTTTCTAAAATAAATAAATAAATCTTTTTAAAGTAATATATTTAAAGAAATGGAAGAAAAGATTTAAATTAAGGCAAGGGAACAAGAAATTCTTAGAAAAGACAAGGAATTTATGCAATTGAACTATAGAAATAAAAAATATAATCCCTAAAGTTAGGAAGTCATTGGGCCAGTTGGATAATTAGACAGAATTGAAGAGTCAGTAAAGTCGATGATAGATTTGGGGAAATCACCCAGAATTGTACCATGGAGAGAAAAAGATGGAAAAATATGAGAGAGAGAGAGTAAGAAGCAGGAAGGAGAGTGTGAGGATGCACAAAATGCATATAATCAGAATTCTAGGAGATAATAAATGGTAGAGAATCAATATTCAAAGAGAAAATACAATTAATGAAAGATAGTAATTCTCAAATTCTGTAAACCAAATGAATACAAATCAGCATATATAAAATTAGTTAGGGGCACTACCCACCATTAGTAGGTTAAGTCTGTCTTCAGCTCAGGTCATGATCTCAGGGTCCTGGGATCATCAGCAGGGAGACCACTTCCCCCTCTCTCTCTGCCTGCCTCTCTGACTACTTGTGTTCTCTCTGTCAAATAAATAAATAAAATATTTTAAAAAATTAAAAAATAAAAAATAAATAAAATCAGTTAATCCTAAATATATTCTAGTAAAAGTTAAAAGTACAAAAGAAAAAAAAATTTTAACTTAGCCAGAAAGACAGTATAGACTACCTAAAATAGGAGAAGTAAACTAACATCTGACTTCTGACATTGACAGTAACAATAGAAACCAATAGACAGTAAAATGACTTTATCAAGATTCAAAAAGTAATTACCAACCTAGAATTCTATACCTAGCAAATTATTCAGAAATAAGGGAAAATACAGATATTTTCGGTCCAACAAAATGAAGGGAGTTTAGAAAAATTTTAATGTATACTGCAGAGAAAAGAAAAATGATCTAAGAAGGAAAGACTCAAATTGGATTAGTCAAAAAACAGTCAGAAAAAAAAAAGTTTATTCTAAATATTTCAAGAAGAAAGAAATTAAATACAAGGAATGTGGTAGGATAAAAATTGTTGTAAGAAAGAGTGGGAGGGGGGCACCTGGGTGGCTCAGTGGGTTAAAGCTCTGCTTTCGGCTTAGGTCATGATCCCATGATCCTGGGATCGAGCTCCGCATAGGGTTCTCTGCTCAGCAGGGAGCCTGCTTTCCCGCCCCCTCCCCCCCCCCCCCCCCGCCGCCTGCCTCTCTGCCTATTTGTGATCTCTGTCAAATAAATAAAAATAAAATCTTAAAAAAAAAATAAGAAAGAAAGAGTGGGAGGGACGCCTGGGTGGCTCAGTTGGTTAAGCAGCTGCCTTCAGCTCAGGTCATGATCCCTGCATCCTGGGATCGAGTCCCACATCGGGATCCTTGCTCGGCAGGGAGCCTGCTTCTCCCTCTGCCTTTGCCTGCCACTCTGTCGGCCTGTGCTCATGCTCTCTCTCTCTCCTGACAAATAAATAAATAAAATCTTTAAAAAAAAAAAAAAAAGAGGGGCACCTGGTTGGCTCAGTGGATTAAAGCCTCTGCCTTCGGCTCAGGTCATGATCTCAGGGTCCTGGGATAGAGCCCCGCATCGGGCTCTCTGCTCGGCAGGGAGCCTACTTCTCCCCTTCTCTCTCTGCCTTTCTCTCTGCCTACTTGTGATCTCTGTCTGTCAAATAAACAAATAAAATCTTAAAAATATATATTTAAAAAAAAAAAAAAGAAAGAAAGAAAGACAGAGTGGGAGAGCAAAGTTCAAAGGTGGAGATCCAACCCAGAAATTAGGTAAATGCAGAAAGCAGCAGCCACAGCTTCCCCATGAATTGAAAAAATGAGACTAGCAGTAGAATATGGAGTTTGAACAAGGTTCAAGAAGCAGCTGTTGGTTCTGGGGAAGTATGCTCTAATTTTCTTTTTTTTTTTCTGGACATTTTTGTTTTTTCACATTTATGTACACATTCTAACTGTTACTTAAATGCTTACTTTAAATATACCTGATAATAAGAAATTCAGTGCACATTGTTATTCATTTTCTTTTTTTTTATGTTCTCCAAAAATTTATTTTCATGTCTGTTATTTGGTATTAAAAATACAGCTTCCATTTAAAAACAAAAGGGACACAGAAGTCTTGGTTCCAAAGTCAGGAGCAAAAGTTTAGTTGAATATTCCACATTACTAACTGAAATAGGTATGATTTCAAGAGTGTTATAATCTTTTTTTGCCAATGTGTTGTACATTGTGAATATGGTAAAATAAGGGCATCAGCCTTGTTTTCATACCATTCCAGGCTCCAATCCTGGGAAACCAGTCAGGTTACTTAGAACATCCTAACAATATCAACCTTACAGGATTATTGAGAGAATTCAAAGCAATAGTGAGTGTAAAACACTTAGCACATTGCACGATGAGTAGAAAATAATCAGTAATTGACAGTGGTGGCTGACATTATTTTTGTGTGTGTGTGTGTTTTGTTAGTAACCATATAGTACATCAGAATCCACCTGACAAGGGATTCTCAAAAATAAGTTTCTCGGGCTTTCAGCCACTCTTAGTAACACAGAAGAGTGTAAAAAGGAACAGAAATGCTATTGACTGAAAACAATCCAGCACAGAGATTCAAGAAGTGAGCAAAGAGGGGTGCCTGGGTGGCTCAGTGCGTTGAAGCCTCTGCCTTCAGCTCAGGTCATGATCCCAGGGTCCTGGGATCGAGCTCCGCATCAGGTTCTCTGCTCCGCGGGGAGCCTGCTTCCTCCTCTCTCTCTGCCTGTTTCTCTGCCTACTTGTGATCTCTGTCAAATAAATAAATAAAATCTTTTTAAAAAAGTGAGCAAAGAAAATGCAAGCTTATGAATAAATAGAAAAAAAATTATACCATAAAATAATCACAATAATGTCTAAATTGGGGGTAAAAAATTGAGATAGAATTAACTATCCCCTCTATAGTGAGGTGATTGGCATACAAGAGAATTAAAAGTTTGACTAATTTTAGGAATTCTTAATTAACATGTTAAAATGCCTTTGAAAAAACCGGAATTAGTTAAAGTGGAGTATTTAACCTCCACATGCTGTATTTATATGGTTTTAGTACCAAAGATAGTAGATGAGAGAGAGAAAGAGAAAGCACACAAACAGTTCTGCTAATTACAAAATGAAATTGATAATTCCATACTCCTAGAGAGAGTGATTTTAAAATACTTCTCTTTGTTTATTAATAGAGCAAATATTTTAAAAGTTATTAAAGATATACTGTCTTTGAACAACATAGTTAAAAAATTAAATCTAAAGGCCATTTGGAAAACCCTTATATAAATTCTTTAATAACTATATTTCTTCAAAAACTGAAGAATACAGTTGGTTTAAGCTTACATAAAACATTACAAAAATTCACGATATAGTATGCCAAGGTACACTGTCAAATTTCCCAGGATATCTTTAAAAATACAAACGTTTGCATTCTACCCCCAACAATTCTGACTTCTTTGGTCTGGAGTGGGTCCCAGGCATTAGTATGTCTGAAAACCTCTTCAGGTAATTCTATTATATATCCAGGATAGAGAAACATTTCACTAGAGTATAAAGTAAGATTCACAAATTTTAAAGATTTTATATCATATTGAATTTATTTTCTAACTACATTGTCATGAAGTTAGAAGTTAATTTTTTAAAAACTAAAATTTGGAGAAAAATATCATAATTAAAATATAGAACACACTTTTTAAAATTAAATTGATTTATTTATTTTCAGAAAAAACAGTATTCATTATTTTTTCACCACACCCAGTGCTCCATGCAATCTGTGCCCTCTATAATACCCACCACCTGGTACCCAAACCTCCCACCCCCCCACCACTTCAAACCCCTCAGATTGTTTCTCAGAGTCCATAGTCTCTCATGATTCACCTCCCCTTCCAATTTACCCCAACTCCCTTCTCCTCTCTAACACCCCTTGTCCTCCATGATATTTGTTATGCTCCACAAATAAGTGAAACCATATGATAATTGACTCTCTCTGCTTGACTTATTTCACTCAGCATCATCTCTTCCAGTCCCGTCCATGTTGCTACAAAAGTTGGGTATTCATCCTTTCTGATGGAGACATAATACTCCATAGTGTATATGGACCACATCTTCCTTATCCATTCATCCATTGAAGGACATCTTGGTTCTTTCCATAGTTTGGCGACCGTGGCCATTGCTGCTATAAACATTGGGGTACAGATGGCCCTTCTTTTCACGACATCTGTATCTTTGGGGTAAATACCCAGGAGTGCAATTGCAGGGTCATAGGGAAGTTCTATTTTTAATTTCTTGAGGAATCTCCACACTGTTCTCCAAAGAGGCTGCACCAACTTGCATTCCCACCAACAGTGGAAGAGGGTTCCCCTTTCTCCACATCCTCTCCAACACATGTTGTTTCCTGTTTTGTTAATTTTGGCCATTCTAACTGGTGTAAGGTGATATCTCAATGTGGTTTTAATTTGAATCTCCCTGAGGGCTAGCGATGATGAACATTTTTTCATGTGTCTGATAGCCATTTGTATGTCTTGATTGGAGAAGTGTCTGTCCATATCTTCTGCCCATTTTTTGATATGATTGTCTGTTTTGTGTGTGTTGAGTTTGAGGAGTTCATTATAGATCCTGGATATCAACCTTTTGTCTGTACTGTCATTTGCAAATATCTCATCCCATTCCGTGGGTTGCCTCTTTGTTTTGTTGACTGTTTCCTTTGCTGTGCAGAAGCTTTTGATTTTGATGAAGTCCCAAAAGTTTCTCTTTAGTTTCCTTTGCCTTTGGAGACATATCTTGAAAGAAGTTGCTGTGGCTGATATCGAAGAGATTACTGCCTATGTTCTCCGCTAGGATTCTGATGGATTCCTGTCTCAAGTTGAGGTCTTTTATCCATTTTGAGTTTATCTTTGTGTACAGTGTAAGAGAATGGTCGAGTTTCATTCTTCTACATATAGCTGTCCAGTTTTCCCAGCACCTTTTATTGAAGAGACTGTCTTTTTTCCACTGTATATTTTTTCCTGTTTTGTCGAAGATTAATTGACCATAGAGTTGAGGGTCCATATCTGGGCTCTCTACTCTGTTCCACTGGTCTATGTGTCTGTTTTTATGCCAGTACCATGCTGTCTTGGTGATCACAGCTCTGTAATAAAGCTTGAAATCAGGTAACGTGATGCCCCCAGTTTTATTTTTGTTTTTCAACATTTACTTCGCGATTCGGGGTCTCTTCTGATTCCATACAAATTTTTGGATTATTTGCTCCACTCTTTGAAGAATACCGGTGGAATTTTTATCGGAATGGCATTAAAAGTATAGATTGCTCTAGGCAGTATAGACATTTTAACAATGTTTATTCTTCCGATCCAAGAGCATGGAATGGTCTTCCTTCTTTTTGTGTCTTCTTTAATTTCCTCCATGAGTGTTCTGTAGTTCCTCCAGTATAGATCCTTTACCTCTTTGGTTATGTTTATTCCCAGGTATCTTATGGTTCTTGGTGCTATAGTAAATGGAATCAATTCTCTAATTTCCCTTTCTGTATTTTCATTGTTAGTGTATAAGAAAGCCACTGATTTCTGCACATTGACTTTGTATCCTGCCACGTTGCTGAGTTGCTGTATGAGTTCTAGTAGTTTGGGGGTGGAGTCTTTTGGGTTTTCCATATAAAGAATCATGTCATCTGTGAAGAGAGAGAGTTTGACTTCTTCATTACCAATTTGGATACCTTTTATTTCTCTTTGTTGTCTGATTGCTGTTGCTAAGACTTCTAATACTATGTTGAACAAGAGCGATGAGAGTGGGCATCCTTGTCTTTTCCTGATCTCAACAGGAAGGCTGCAAGCTTTTTCCCATTGAGGATGATATTTGCTGTGGGTCTTTCATAGATAGATTTGATGAGGTTCAGGAATGTTTCCTCTATCCCTATACTTTGAAGCGTTTTAATCAGAAACGGATGCTGGATTTTGTCAAATGCTTTTTCTGCATCAATTGAGAGGACCATGTGGTTCTTCTCTCTTCTCATATTAATTTGTTGTATCACATTGATTGATTTGCGAATGTTGAACCAACCTTGTAGCCCAGGGATGAATCCCACCTGATCATTAGCACATTAATAATCTTTTTAATGTGCTGTTGGATCCTGTTGGCTAGGATCTTGTTGAGAATCTTAGCATCCATATTCATCAGTGATATTGGTCTGAAATTCTCCTTTTTGGTAGGGTCTTTGTCTGGTTTGGGGATCAGGGTAATGCTGGCTTCATAGAAAGAGTCCGGAAGTTTTCCTTCTGCTTCAATTTTTTGAAACAGCTTCAGGAGAATAGGTGTTATTTCTTCTTTGAAAGTTTGGTAGAATTCCCCAGGAAATCCGTCAGGTCCTGGGCTCTTGTTTTTTGGGAAGTTTTTGATCACTGCTTCAATCTCGTTACTAGATATCGGTCTATTCAGGTTGTCGATTTCTTCCTGGTTCAATTTGGGGAGTTTATAGTTTTCCAGGAATGCATCCATTTCATCTAGGTTGCTAAGCTTATTGGCATATAACTGTTGATAAGAACTTCTGATGATTGTTTCTACTTCCTTGGTGTTAGTTGTGATCTCTCCCTTTTCATTCATAATTTTATGAATTTGGGCTTTCTCTCTTTTCTTTTGGATTAGTGTGGCCAATGGTTTATCGATCTTATTGATTCTTTCAAAAAACCAGCTTCTAGTTTCATTGATACATTCTACTGTATCTCTGGTTTCTACCTTATTGATCTCAGCTCTAATCTTGATGATTTCCCTTCTTATGTGTGGAGTTGCTTTGATTTGTTGTTGATTCTCCAGTTCTTTAAGGTGTAGAGACAGCTGGTGTATTCTGGACTTTTCAGTTTTTTTGAGGGAGGCTTGGATGGCTATGTATTTCCCCCTTAGGACCGCCTTTGCTGTATCCCATAGGTTTTGGACCGAAGTGTCTTCATTCTCATTGGTTTCCATGAACTGTTTAATTTCTTCTTTGATCTCCTGGTTGATCCAAGCATTCTTTTTTTTTTTTTTTAAAGATTTTATTTATTTATTTATTTGACAGAGAGAGATCACAAGTAGGCAGAGAGGCAGGCAGAGAGAGAGAGGAGGAAGCAGGCTCCCTGCTGAGCAGACAGCCCGATGCAGGACTCGATCCCAGGACCCTGAGATCATGACCTGAGCTGAAGGCAGCGGCTTAACCCACTGAGCCACCCAGGTGCCCCTGATCCAAGCATTCTTAAGCACGGTGGTCTTTAGCTTCCAGGTGTTTGAGTTCCTTCTGAACTTTTCCTTGTGATTGAGCTCCAGTTTCAAAGCATTGTGATGTGAGAATACGCAGGGAATAATCTGTCTTTTGGTATCGGTTGAGTCCTGATTTGTGACCCCGTATGTGGTCTATTCTGGTGAAGGTTCCGTGTGCACTTGAGAATAATGAGTATTCTGTTGTTTTAGGGTGGAATGTTCTGTATATATCTATGAGGTCCATCTGGTCCAATGTGTCATTCAATGCTCTTGTTTCTTCATTGAGTTTCTGCTTCGATGATCTATTTCTGAGAGAGGTGTGTTAAGATCTCCTACGATTAGTGTATTCATATCAATATGACTCTTTATCTTGATTAAAAGTTTTCTTAAGTAATTGGCTGCTCCCATACTGGGAGCATAGATATTTACAATTGTTAGATCATCTTGGTGGATAGTCCCTTTAAGGATTATGTAGTGTCCTTCTGTATCTCTGACTACAGTCTTTAGTTTAAAGTCTAATTTATCTGATATAAGAATCGCTACCCCAGCCTTCTTTTGAGGCCCATTGGCATGAAAGATGCTTCTCCATCCCTTCACTTTCAGTCTACATGTATCTTTAGGTTCAAAATGGGTCTCTTGTAGACAACATATGGATGGGTCCTGTCGTTTTATCCAATCTGCAACCCTGTGCCGTTTTATGGGCACATTTAGGCCATTCACATTGAGAGTGATTATTGATAGATACGTTTTTATTGCCATCGAGTTACCTTTGAAGTCTTTCTTTCTGTAGACTGTCTCTATATTTCTGTTCAATGCTATTCTTAGGATTTTTCCTCTTTTATAGAACCCCCCTTAATATTTCCTGCAGTGTCGGCTTGGTGGTTGCATAGTCTTTTAAGCCTTGCCGGTCTTGGAAACTCTTTATCTCTCCATCCATTTTGAATGTCAGTCTTGCTGGATAAAGTATTCTTGGCTGCATGTTCTTCTCATTTAGTGCCCTGAATATATCTTGCCAGCCTTTTCTGGTTTGCCAGGTCTCTGTGGACAGGTCTGATGTTATTCTGATGGGCTTCCCTCTGTAAGTAAGGAGCCTCTTTGCCCTGGCGGCTTTCAAGAGATTATACCTATAATTATAATTCCTCAATTCGACTATCAGGTGTCATGATTTTTTTTGGAATGTCTAATCTTGGGTGGAGAACGTTCAGCCTCTAGTACATGAATGCGGGTTCCATTCACGAGATTGGGAAAATTCTCATGAAGGACTTGTTCCACTATATCTTCTAGACTTCTTTCTTTCTCCTCCCCTTCAGGGATTCCAATAATTCTGACGTTGGAAGGCTTCATGGCATCATTTATTTCCCTGATTCTGTTTTCGTGGTTTCTAAGCTGTTTGTTCCAGGCTTCCTCCTGATCCTTTCTCTCTATCTGTTTGTCCTCCAGATCACCAATTCTATCTTCTGTCTCAGTTACCCTAGCATTGAGAGAGTTTAGATTAGATTGGAACTCATTGAGAGCATTTGTGAACCTCCTCCCTGGTAGCTTTAAGCTCCGCCCTAACATTGCAAACACCCTGTCTGGTCACTTTTAGTTCAGCCATAATCAATTCCGTTTGGTCATCCATGGCTTTCTCCAACCTAGCTATTGCCTGGATAATTGTTAGCCTGAATTCTCTTTCTGACATATTGTCTATGTTGATAGCCATTAGCTCTGTTGCAGAAGGCCCATCCTCTGTATTTTTCTTCTGTTGGGCATTCCTCCTCCTCGTCATTTTGGTGGGAGATGACTGAAAAGATGTAGCTGGATGTATCAACTCTGGTGCAGTCAAGGTGCACCCTGGAACACTTCTTAGCAATCAGGATTCCCCACCCAAATGAGAGACAAAAGAAAAGAAAAAGAAAAAAAGAGAGAGAGAGAGACAGGAAAGAAAGGGAAGATTAAAGAGAAGGTTCAGCCCAGATGGGCCCCAAGGTAAGATTTATGAAGTAGACAAACAAAAACAGACAAACAAAAAGACTGATACAAGTATATGACAAGAGAAAACATATATATATGCAAATAAAGGAAGAACCTCGTCAAAAAAGAACCCCAAGTGTAAGATTTATATGCTATCAGGACAAACACAAAAACACAGAAACACTGGTGGAAGAAGAAGATGGGAGAGTTCTTATAAATTCTCAGTGTGTGCGAGGAAGGTTGTTTTGATTCTTCTTGGATGTATCTTGATATCTTTGTTAAAGGACTCAACTTTCCTAAGATAAAGGGGATTAAAAATTGGTTTACCTGTAGGGGTAGTATTGATTGGGGAAAGGGGATTACTTTGAAGTTTAACTCTATATGAATATTAGAGAATAAAAATAAAAAGGAATAAACTAGACTAAACTAAACTAAAATTAAAAAAGAGGAATCCAAAAAATAATGCAAAAGAAAAACAGGTGTATGTATCAAAAAGTTCAGGTTAGAAGGGTATTATGGAATTTGATGTACTGTACAGCTCGCTGTGATGGTAAATAGGTTAAAAAAATTACCTATGTGTAAAAAAAAAAAATGAACCAGAATAGTGGGAACGAGTGAAAAATAAAAATTTTCCTATGAAGTAGTGATGGTTCTCTTGTAGTCCTTTTTTTTTCTCTCTCTCTCTCTTTTTTTTTTTTTCCTTTCTTGGTTTGTTTTCTGGGGGAGGGGCCTGCCACGTGGGTTGTCAGTCAGTGATGTTTCCTGAGTTAAGTCCTCCCGCTCCCCTCAAGGGGGTGGGCTCTGAGGAAACTGGTTTTTTTTTTTTTTTCAGGCTTTTGTTCTCTGGCGGTTTTTATGTTTGTTCACTTTTTTTTCTCTCACCTTGACCGCTTTTGATGGTTTTTGTAGTTTTAGAGGAAAACAAACCGCACCCTGATCTCCCTCTCAGAGAGAAGCCTCAGTCTGGGTGCAGAGCCTAAGTAAGTTCCCCCTTGGCGGCTGGCAGAGCAGGTTCCAAGTTGCAGACCCTGGGGGCGCAGGATCTTTTGCTTGTACTCAAAGCCAAGGCAGTGGTGGCAGTCTGGGAGCTCCCGACCATCAGAGAGGTTCCAAGCAGCGATCGCACACTGAGATTTTCCCACTGGCCGGGGCTGGGGGTGCCTGGTCTTACTGGGTCTAAGAGTGCCCGGCTTGCTCGCACCTCTTTCAGGGACGGCTATGGGTCGTGCGCATGTCTCAGGCACTGAGAACTGGGCACAGGTCCGAAAGCAGCAGGCTGGGCTTTTGCACACCTCTGTCAGGGGAGCGTTTGGGGTGCGGGGCTTAGGCTCTGAAACAATGGCGCGGGTCAAAGAGCGCTGGCTGGGCCTTTGTAACTCTCTCAGGGGAGCATGAGGGACATGCGTGTGTGCGTATCTCAGCCTTTGTAGCAGGGCTCGCGCGTTCTGCCCACCGGCGTGGCTCCCATCCCCTCACAGGAGCCAGAACCCACGCATTCTCAGGTGCGCTGGTGGCTTAGGGACCAAGACCTGGTTTCTCCGCCGCACTCTCTCTGCCTCAGCACCAGGGGAGGCAGTCCTGGGACCGGGGACTTAAGCCCCTGTCCCTAGCCGATTCCCACAATTTCCCCCCGTGATCCTTTGCTCTTTTGGAGTGCTTTCAACCAGTCTCCAAGTTACTGCTGGTCCCCAGACGCAGGGGACTCTCGCACGTATTAGGGTATTACTTTCCAACCGGTCGCCTCTGGTGGCTCCCTCCCCCTTTTGTTTATCTTCCCATATCAGTCGCCGTTTCTACTCCGCTTTATCTGCCCACTGGCGTCTTCTGCCCCTGTAGAGATCCAGACGTGTATAATTCTGATCTCTGGCTGATTTCATGGGTGAACGGAGTTCTTTGGTAGGTAATCAGCTCACTTTGGGGTACAGGCTGAAAAGGCGCCTCCTCCTACTTCCCTGCCATCTTGTCCCTCCTAGAACACACTTTTAAGTGACCTCTAGGTCAACAAATAAGTCATGAGTGAAGTAAGAAATTACTCAGGAGTGGGGTGCCTGAATAGTACCGTCAGTTAAGGTGACTAGCTTTTGATTTTGGTTGAAGACATGATCTCGAGCTAGTAAGACTGAGCCTTGTGATGGGCTCTGCACTCAGCCTGAGTCTGCTTAAGTCTCTGTCTCCCAGGGTGTCTGCCTTCGGCTCAGGTCATGATCATGGGTCCTGGAATTGAGCCCCATGTCAGCCTCCCTGCTCAGTGGGGAGACTGCTTCTCCTTCTCCATCTGCTTCTCCCCCTGCTTGTGTTCTCTCCTTTGCTGTTGCTCTCTCTCTCAAATAAATAAATAAATAAAATCTTAAAAAAAAAAAAAAAAGAACCTCTTTCCCCCCCTCCCTCTAAAATACATAAATAAATCTTTGAGAAAAAAAAATACTCAGGAACAACAATGAAAACACTGCATATCAAACTTGAATAATAATCTGTCAGGTATTTTTTGTTTTCCTTTTTTGTTTTGGACTTTTTCTTTTTTCTTTATTTTTTTAACTAGAAAATATGTTATAAAGTTAACTCTTCAAAGAGCTGGAGCAAATAATCCTAAAATTTGTATGGAATCAGAAGAGACCCCGAATGGCTAAGGAAATGTTGAAAAACAAAAATAAAGCTGGCGGCATTACCTTACCTGATTTCAAGCTTTATTACAAAGCTGTGATTACCAAGACAGCATGGTACTGGCATAAAAACAGACACATAGACCAGTGGAACAGAGTAGAGAGCCCAGATATGGACCCTCAACTCTATGGTCAATTAATCTTCGACAAAACAGGAAAAAATATACAGTGGAAAAAAGACAGTCTCTTCAATAAAAGGTGCTGGGAAAACTGGACAGCTATATGTAGAAGAATGAAACTCGACCATTCTCTTACACCGTACACAAAGATCAACTCAAAATGGATAAAATACCTCAACGTGAGACAGGAATCCATCAGAATCTTAGAGGAGAACATAGGCAGTAATCTCTTTGATATCAGCCACAGCAACTTCTTTCAAGATACGTCTCCAAAGGCAAAGGAAACAAAAGCGAAAATAAACTTCTGGGACTTCATCAAAATCAAAAGCTTCTGCACAGCAAAGGAAACAGTCAACAAAACAAAGAGGCAACCCACGGAATGGGAGAAGATATTTGCAAATGACAGTACAGACAAAAGGTTGATATCCAGGATCTATAATGAACTCCTCAAACTCAACCCACACGAAACAGACAAACACATCAAAAAATGGGCAGAAGATATGGACAGACACTTCTCCAATCAAGACATACAAATGGCTATCAGACACATGAAAAAATGCTCATCATCATTAGCCCTCAGGGAGATTCAGATTAAAACCACATTGAGATATCACCTTACACCAGTTAGAATGGCCAAAATTAACAAAACAGGAAACAACATGTGTTGGAGAGGATGTGGAGAAAGGGGAACCCTCTTACACTGTTGGTGGGAATGCAAGTTGGTGCAGCCTCTTTGGAGAACAGTGTGGAGATTCCTCAAGAAATTAAAAATAGAGCTTCCCTATGACCCTGCAATTGCACTCCTGGGTATTTACCCCAAAGATACAGATGTCGTGAAAAGAAGGGCCATCTGTACCCCAATGTTTATAGCAGCAATGGCCACAGTCGCCAAACTATGGAAAGAACCAAGGTGCCCTTCAACGGATGAATGGATAAGGAAGATGTGTTCCATATACCATATGGAGTATTATGTCTCCATCAGAAAGGATGAATACCCAACTTTTGTAGCAACATGGACGGGACTGAAAGAGATGATGCTGAGTGAAATAAGTCAAGCAGAGAGAGTCAATTATCATATGGTTTCACTTATTTGTGGAGCATAACAAATAGCATGGAGGACAAGGGGCATTAGAGAGGAGTAGGGAATTTGGGTAATTGGAAGGGGAGGTGAACCATGAGAGACTATGGACTCTGAAAAACAGTCTGAGGGGTTTGAAGTGGCGGGGGGGGTGGGAGTTAGGGGTTCCAGGTGGTGGGTATTATAGAGGGCACGGCTTGAATGGAGCACTGGGTGTGGTGAAAAAATAATGAATAATGTTTTTCTGAAAATAAATAAATTGGAAAAAAAAAATAAAGTTCACTTGGAAAAATAAACAAAAATGACCAGAAAGACCCTGAAAAATAATAGTAATGGATGTGTTATTAGTCCTACCAGATACTAAAACCTATTTAAAATCTCTGTTAAAAAAAAAAAAGTGTGATATTGGCATATGAATAGATAAACAATAGAATAGAATAGAATAGAATAGAAAATATAGGCATAGATCTAACTGCATGTAAAAAATGTATACTCTGATAAAGCCAGCATCAAAACTCAGCACAAAAATGGTAGATTCAAATAAGTGATATTAGAGTAACTGGATAGACTTATGATAAACAAATAAAATTGGATCTGTCCCTCATGCTACACACGAGGATAACTTCTCAATAGATCAGAGATTTAAATGTAAAATAATTAAAACATATAAGTACTAGGCAGACAGGTTAAAATTTCTCTATAATGTGGAACATACATTAAGTCCTAATATTAAAAATTCAGAAATAATGAAAGAGCTTGATACATTTTACTACATTAAAAAAAAGGACTGCAGGTTTTTAAAAATCATAAGCAAAAAAAAAAAAAATCAGAAGCAAAAGACAAAAGAAAAAATCTAAATATCCAGATATGAAAATTCTTACTGCTACTTTCTGGGGGAATTAATCATTTTATTTTGGGATTGATGGCAGGCTTTTAAATTTTGTTTTGTGTCAAGATACTTTAAGATTGTCAATGGCCCAATCAACTTGATATCTCTGTGATATGTCACTACTATAATTTCATTTTCCTCTTTTAAAAATGTATACCAGAAGTACAATGTACTTAATTAATAGCATAGAGTAAACCAATATATCTCGTAATTCCAGGAGTAAAACAATGATCCTGATAGTCCATATGTGCAATCTGAAGGTCCATCTTTACCTCAAAAAAAGGTAATTATTAGTAGTGTATATATAAGCATATATTATAAATAATATTCATATGTTATGCATATATTATTCAAATACATATAAGTATATATTTGGTGGTAAATTACTTGCTAGAGATTCCATCTGTGCTTTCTACTCTACAGTCATTAGTAATGCTACCAGAAATGAGATGTGGTATACCAAGATGAAACAGGCTAGTATTAGAAACATCAAGAGTAATTTACTGATGGGTGGTTAGACACGAGTCAGCTGACAAAAGACGAAAATTTTGTGAGTATGCATAATAGCCTTGAGACATAACAAGCCTACAGACACAGTTTGTTGTCCTGTTTTAAACTGTTTCACTGTTTATCATGGAGAGACAACAAATTAGTTGCCTGATACCATAGAAAAGCAGATAAAACTTGTGTCTACTTTCTTCTTCTTTGCATAGAAAGAAGAAAATCAGACAATTTTATATTGTCTTATGACACCTAAGTTATGACTTCTTAAAAATGAATCTTCAAAAAAAAAATGAATCTTCATGTTTATCTAGCAAAATGAAGGGAACCAAAGGATAACTGAAGCATTGATTGAAATTTTTGAAAATTTGCAAATGGGGATGCCTGGGTGGCTCAGTTGGTTAGGCAACCGCCTTTGGCTCAGGTCATGATCCCGGGGTACTAGGATCGAGTCCCACATGGGGCTCCCTTCTCAGCGGGAAGCCTGCTTCTCCGTCTCCCCTGCCCCCCCACTCATATTTTCTCTCTGACAAATAAATAAATAGAATCGTTTTAAAAAAAAAAAAAAAACAAAGGAAATTTGCAAGTGGACAAATTCTGATTACTATGAAGCAAGCAAGACCATGAATAAAGTACGCTGCTGGGATGGAAACAACAGGGCAAGCCTAATGAAAAAAGAGACAGGAGAGAAGACGTTAATGGGGTGAACTTAAGTACAACTAGAGTTTCTTCCTATTGCAAAAAGCCAATCTGAGAGTTGCCATATGGAAAAGTGGATCCTGTGATGCCAGTATCATCTGATTTTTTTTTCCAGGAAAACCCCAAATTTTAGAAGTCCGTATCTTGAATACTACCAAAATAAATTGAAATTCTTCTGAACTATAGGCCATAAAAACACAGCTACAGGTCTTCAATTTACCGTCTCTGCCTTGAAATAATATACTGGTTCTAAACAAATTCATTGTTTAAAAAATATAATCCCATAACAGAATTAGAGGTGTGATCTATAGGAAAAATATTAACTAATGCTAATACCCAATGTAAAAGCAGTTATAGAGAATAGAATTAAAATTAAAGAAGACAATTTTATGTCTTTAACAACCTTAATGCATTTCTTTCAAGTGTTGTTTTTATTGTTAATTTTTGGATTTGGGCTTATATTGTTATCTTTTTAGATATTGTATTTTATGTATCTTTGCCTGACATGATTTAATAAGCTGTCTTCCATGTGACTAGCATTTTTGTAGCCAATCTCTTTAATGCATTTATAATAGTTAGAATATGCATCAATAGCAAAAGCTTAGAAAAGTGGTTTGATTGATTCTATTTTAAAGTTAATTGACTGATGGAGGCTGGAAGATCTGCTTAAAACAGGTAAAATGGAAGCTCCCTATTGTGAGAGAATAAATGGAAGACACACTGTGTTTCTTAAAATCTTTATCCCCTTGGAAGAAGAAAGAGACTGACCTGCCTGGGACTGGCACTAGCAGGAGACAAGAACAAATTAAGGGGAAAGGAGTAGAGACTGGGATGGGGCGGGTAGGACCACCATACCTCCCTACCAGACGATAGCAGCAGATAACAGTTGAGTCATTTGAGAAAGAAAAGAAGGAGCTTTTCACCTAATGAGAGACAATTTCAGGCATAGGAAGTGGCAAAACCAGCACATTGGTTTGCAGCATATAGATTTTCAAGAAGCAGCGAAAATGCTATGCAGGTAAGTTAAGAGAAGCAATCTAAAATAAGCTGGACTGTGGGCATCAGGATGGGGAAATTTATAAGACTCTCCCATACTCTCTCCTCCTTTTCTGAGCAAGAGAGGAACTTGAATGTTTCCCAAAGTCAGCAAACAAAGGTATGGGGTCTTACTCTTTTACTAGAGTGAGGCAATTGCCAGAAGGACAGCCTTATCTCAAAATTTTGTCTCAAATGTTTAGCACAGTGTCTAGCATCTAGCAATCAAAGATAACTGCTTTGTGAATAAAACATTATGTGTTTTACTATACTTCAAGTATATTCCTAGAAGGGGAATCTCAAAGTGAAATACATAACATATTTTTCAATTCTGATGGAACTTTTATGAGTACAGTTTTTGCCTTAAATATTGTCCACATTTTAAATATAGGAATCTTCTTAAATATGTCTCCCTTTACTAGCCATGAAATGCCTGACATTTCTTCCTTATATGGAAGATAATGTTTTTATTTATTGTTATCTTCTTCTAGCACCCCATAGTGCCTGAATAGTTTGCTAGATAACAGTGTAAAACATGAAACTAGGGGGCTAGTGTCTAATAATTCTATAGCAATAAATGTTCACCCTAATTCTGCTGAGACAAGTAATACTCTAGTAACTAGTTTGTGTGCCAGCTGTCAACTAGGAAAATTGTTTCTTCCCAGCCCGATGATTCATATCATCTTAGTTGTTCATATACAACTGTTCACCGGTGCCTTTATTTGGACATCCAGTTCACAGAAACAGGGCTCTTTGAGCACAGCCAAGCATTAGTTATCATAAGACATTGGCAGACATAGAGTAAAAATTATGTTTTATAGGAAAAAGCAGCAAGGGGATAAGTTGACAAAACAAGAGCAGTAAGAAGAGAATTTCCACATGCTTCCACCACCAAGTATAGCAGGTGTCAGTGTCTGTATCTGTAACCATTTATTCAGCCTTTGCTCCTTCTTGCTTTTAAATAATTGCAACAAAATGCTTCCCTTAGTTCCAACATAAGCACCCAGCAATTGTTCTATTTCTCTTCCTGCCTTTATAGCAACTCAGTTACCCATATTTATTTTTTTCTACTTCTTCTCTTCCTATGCTCTCCTGAACCTGCAATCAGAATTTGATTCCTTCGTTCCAAAAGCTTTTATTTGCTTTTATGAAAGTTTATATTGGTTTTGTCCACCTTTACCAAAGTCGGCAAAGCCCTTTAAGCTGCCAAAGCCAATGGCCAGTTGTTCGTTCTAATTGTTTTGAACCATCGGCTGCAATACACAGTCAGTTGATCCCTCACTCCATCCTTGAGACACTGTCTTCATTTGGCTTCCCAGATACCAGTTTCTCTGATTGATGCCCTACCTCACTGGCCTCTCTCCCCATCTCCCAATGTCTAAACTTTGAAGAGCACAAACTCAATCTTCAGACCCTTTCTCTGCTCTACCTATGTCCCTTTAGTATATGATTTTATCTGGCCCAATAACTTTAAGCAACATTGACACTCTGATGACTTCCAAATCTATGGTTTTAGTCCATTCTCTCTCCCAAACCCCAGTTTGAATTCTAGTTGCCCACTTAGTATCTCCACTTCAGTGTCTATTTAGGAATGTCAAAATGCATGTATCCAAAATCAACTCTTTAATTTCTTTCACCTCTTCCAAACCTGTTCCTCCTGCAGCCTTCATTATCTTAGTATAAGGCATCTTCAATCTTCAGTCTTCCATTTGCTCACGCCAAAAACTCACCTGTTCTTTCTCTCATACAGTACAGCCAATCCCGTTGCAAATTGTGTTGGCTCTTCTTTTGGAATATAATCAGAATTTTATCACATCTCAACACCTCCGCTGCTACTACTCTAGTCCATCATCTCTCAGCTAGCTGTTACAATATCTTCCTAACCATTTACCTACCTTCTATTCTTTGCCCCTTTGTGGTTTATATTCAAAATAGTATCCCAGGTGACTTTTGTTGAAATGTAAATCATCCCTTTCTCCTCCATATCATCTAATGGTTTCCCATCCCATATTGAGTAAAAGCTAAAGTTTCCACAATGGCCCATAGGGCTCAACAGTATCTGTCTCCCAGGCTATTCCTGCTTCTCTGACACTAGATCCCACTTCTTTACCCTCTCTTTGTGACCCAACTACACTGGAACAGTCTTTCCTCAGATATCTACATAACTTCCTCCTCACTTCTTTCAATGTTTCTGCTCAAATATCACCTTATTGGAGGGGTCTCCCCTAACCCCTATGGAAAAGAGCAGTCCCTTTCACTCTCTATATCTCTTACCCTGATTTGTCTTTCTTTGTAGCCATTATCATCACCTGGCATACTCTATTTTTAAAATGTGTATATTTCTCTCTCTCTCTTATAGAAGGTATGAGGTACTTGAGGGAAGGGATTCATTATGTTTACTTCTAAATTTATAAATAAATGCTAAATGAATGAATGGGATCTCCAAATTACATAATTTTGGAGGGAAGCTAAGGTTTTTCCCATAAATTTGTGACTTCATTCTTAAATTCATAAATTTAAAATATTATAAAGTTAATTTAAGTAACTCCACATCTTTTTCTATGAATATATTTGATTAAATTCCATGTCTTATTTCACAATTATTTTTATCACAAAATACCACCAAGTCTTTTCCAAAGACTCATAGCAAATTCAGAGTTTAATGTGCTTTTAAGCTCTTTGGGGCCAATAACAAAATTGAACCCTCATGTTTTAACTGATTCCACAAGTGTTAAGTGTATGAAGTAGAAGTTACATATTCAATTTCCTCTCTGTAATTGTTGGTTTCAGTTGCGATCATTCTGATGACTCATGTGATAACCAGATTTGGAGAAAGACTGTAATCAGGAGGTGATTGCACTAGGTGTTTACCTCAGAGTTTAGGGCATGATTTAAGACTTAAATGAAAGGAAAACGATGGTTTAAATCTGGACTTCAGTAGGCATCAGTCCACATAACAAAAGTACCAGAAAGTGGGACACAGTAAGCCTCCTATTCAGGGCAAAGCTAATTGAAGAAAGGTTTTGCTTCCCCCCCAAATTAAGATACTAACGGTGGCCACATGAAAGGACTCTCAAGGCTGTTGCACTTTTACCCACTTGGAACTCAGTACAGTGCTTTTCTTGCACTAATGAGCAATGCATTTACTCACATGCTTTTAAAATTAGAATCAGAGGTATTTTTTAAAGTAATGAATGTTTTGCTTAAACCATACCAACATGTGTTTTGAAAGGAACTGGAAATGTAACATATGGTTCACATAGACTTAAATAGGCCTTGTACAGACATTAATCTGAGAAGAGGGGATGTTTGCCTACTCGGCTCCCTTAGACACAGTGATCTCTACTCAATCAATCTAATCTCCTTATATCAGATATTTTATTTTCATACAGACTAAAGAAGTACTTCACTACCTACTTTTTTTTTCCAATTTATTTATTTTCAGAAAAACAGTATTCATTATTTTTTCACCACACCCAGTGCTCCATGCAAGCTGTGCCCTCTATAATACCCACCACCTGCTACCTACTTTATAAAGACAATTTTTAAACATTCCAAAGTAATATAAACTACAATATGAAAGGAACTTCGTATTCTGATTCTTAACAACTATTTTTACAAGGAACTACAATTAAATTAACAAACTTAGGTCACTGTTACTGTAGGACCTCAATAAAGAAAATTCTCAAGTTAACAATCTTCCTCTTCAATGACTTGGTGAAAATGTAGCCAGGTATAACAAGTTTCTGTATTGGTTTCTACAGATCAGCATCTGGTTCTGCATCACCCGTTATTCCTATTCCCTGACTCACTATGTCCCTACCATTTGGATCAACTCCACTCATGGAGGCAAATACAAATTTAGCAACTCTAGCAACTTACCTTCTCACTGCCCACCTGAGACCAAAGCCTCTGACACCATATGTAAACCGTATGTTTGTGGTATGTGGCTCCATCTCAGAAGCTCAAAGTGTAACTCTTCTCTGAATACTTATGTATTCACATTGGGGTTGTCCCTGATATCCAGTCTTTCCTCAGTATTTGAATTTGACTACTTTTTCTGTATGCATCCCCTCTTCTGCTTACAATCAGAGGTTTTCAGCTTCTAAGGGCTTACAGGATTAGATTGGGCCCCACTGGGATAATCTCCCATTTTAAAGTATATAACCTGCAAAGTTCTTTTTGCCATGAGCATAACATAGTCACAGGTTCCAAAGATAAGAATGTGGACATCTTTGGAGGAGCCATTTTTCGCTTTTATTCACACCTGAGGCTTACTGAATCTAAAAAATTTAAGTAATTATGGACCCATAGTGTACTTTTGGCAGATAAATTCCGTAAAAGACTGAATAAGATTTAAACAATGAAAATAAAAACTTCTCAAGACTTGAGTTTTAATTGGTCAAAAGAAAAGGCTGCCTACTCACTGACATAAATACATATGAGAATTCTACTCCAAGTGAAATATTGGCAAAGGACTTCAACAGATAATTAGAATTCTTAGGCAATTTGCTCCTTTCAAGATGTTTTTTGAGGGATGTGGGGAGGGGTTTGTTGCCTGTGGATAGCTTTAAATGCTTGGACATGGGCTAGTTTAACTTAATTGCAAATTTAATTTTTAACTCTAATCTGTCCTTAAAGGTAGCTGCTAACACCACATTATACTTCCAGGGTTGCTAGTGACTCCTGAATGAAAGAGACCTACTACCTCCCTGCCATTCTCTCATACAGATGACCCTCCCCAGCCTCCTTATTAAAAAGCATAGATGATGTTTCGAAAAATCACTGGTTGTTTGAAACTCCCAATACATTTTTCCATTGGAGAAATAGTAAAAATAACACTCAGATGCCAGAGTAGGCCTGTGGAATACAATTTACTTAGAACAGAACTGCTTGAAAAGAACTATAGAACTAATCTCTGAGAAATTATATTCTGAGTTCCAGTTTGGAACACATCATGGCTATAGTGCCCCTGACGTGGAGCTCACTGTGTCAGCTCCCACAGTGGATCAAATCAGCTAGAGATCAATCTGCTAGAGAGAAATCTCCCAAGTCCTTGATGTGGTTTCCAAAGCCTGGACACAAAGTCTTTCAGAGCAATGCCCACAAGGAAGTGGCAAAAGCTACAAGGCTTTGCAGATGAGGAGCAGCATGAGGCAGAACTTGTCACATAGGGAGCCTAGTCTCCAGTGATTTACATCTTTCTTTTCTTTTCAACTTGCACTTTTCACTGGCTCCATCAATGCCTTATAGCTAAGTTTTCAGCATCCCTTGCTAACAATATAGAAAAACACAGTTTAATGGATTTTTCCTCCGCTTCTTTCCCTAACATAAACACAATCCTTTAATAATTTGCAATCAGTTTTGACTGCTAGAAACAATAAAAGATATTGTTTTTATAGCATTTTTTTGTTTTTCATAGTATATTTTATACCTGTCCACTATGGCAAATTTGAACAGCTAGCATAAAAGGAAAGTAAAAATTATTCATAATTCCAAGACTAGATACATTTTTCAACTGACTCTTTGTTAAAAAATATGAATGAATGAATGAATGAATTCATAGGGTCAGACCAAAATGAGGCTTTTCTTAGGTGTACAAGCTCCCTGGCAGTAGACAATAGTCTGCTCAGCACTGGTTCCTACTATGCAATAGACTCCTGAACCAAAGCATGGATTAAGTTAAGAAAAAGAGACACAGCAGCAATCAGTCATAACAAAATTTGAACTTAATTCAGAACTGCCTTTGAGTAGTATCAAGTTTTGTAGCCATAAACCTGCACTTACACTGCCCTCTAGTGCCCTCCCACTAGATCTACTGCAGCGGTATACGTTATTGAAATAATTGTAAAGTTGAAAAGAGATCAAACGAAAACAATAATCAAGGGGTAGAAGAAATGGTTAGTAAAGAAATTCAGTTGTGTAGACTCATTTAATTCCTATTATGGAAAAATATATCAGAAAGCTCTTAATTTCTTCTCCTTCCTCCCAGCCTATTCTCATCCCCATCTCTCCTTACCAACACAATGCACACATTTTCCATTCTGACCAGGCCTATAAGTGGAAGGGAATTGATCCCTGTAATAAAGCTATGAATTAAGAATTACATATTATTTGTAAATATTTGGATATATGGGACAGATTAATTAGGCTAGTTTGAAATAAGAATCTGATTAATATAAAAAGAAGAAGAATACAGTAAAGAAAAATGAAGATGACATCATAAATTACAAGAAAATGGAAGATTATTCAAAGAATTGTATTAGGTGGTGAGCTATTTGAAAAAAAGTGATTATGTTTAGACCCTCTCATCAGGCCATGGGGCCAAATAGCTTTCAGAGAAATGAAACTTCAAAAAAAATTAATTTTTGAAAATTAAAGTTAATCTTTATCAAATATATGGAGAACTGTCCAAGCTGGAAAATGACAAAGAAAAATGTTGTAATTCAACAAAACAAAAATTAAAACTTCTCTGTGTTAAACAGAGAAAAATATTTGCATATATATAACATATGAAATGTTCGTACAAAGAGATAAGCAAAAGAATATAACCTCAAAACCAGCAATTAACAAGTGAAAAGAGTGACTTACAAGTAAATGCGAAACCATTCACCTGCAGAGTAACCAAAACCTGGTAATCAAAATTACATGCCATTGTTCAGCCTACCAAATTAGCAGAAATGTTGTTAAATGAGTTTTCAATGTAGAAAAGAGAGGGTAAAATAGACATTCCCAAATTTTTCTGACTCATCCTTAGAAAAACAATTGGCATGTATCAGAATTCTTAGAAGTAGCAATACGCCAAAATATTCAGTGCCACCATTTTTGAGAATTTTAAGGAAATATCCTAAATGTGTAAAAAACTTCATGGTCAAAGATGATATTGCAAGATTATCTGTAATGATACGAATGTATAATCATCTTAAATATTAGAACAATACAGAGAAACCTTACAAATTGCACTACTGGTGGTTCTATCACACTGTAGATGGGATTGCAGAATCACTGATCTTCTCAGCCCTCAAAGATAATAACAGGGTCTGTCTACATGGCCAGACCCCCAGGGCAGTTGCCACTGGCCGCAAGCTTTATCTATTCACCTCAGCCTGTCTTAAAAATGCTAATTTTCTAGTGTGCCATGATATGAAAAAAACTAGAAAGCATTTTACATTAAATATGGTTACTATGTAACTAAGTAAATATGGTTACTATGTAACTATTAAAATGTTTACAAGGAAATTCTAATTTTATAAAAATGTTATATTGTTGGGGCACCTGGGTGGTTCAGTCGGTTAAGTGGCTGCCCTTGGCTCAGGTCATGACCTCAGGGTCCTGGGATTGAGCCCCCGCATAGGGCTCTCTGCTCAGCAGGGAACTTGCTTCCCCCTTCTCTCTCTCTGCCTGCATCTGCCTACTTGTGATCTCTCTCCGTCAAATAAATAAACAAAATCTCTTTTTTAAAAGTTATATTATTAATAATAAAAAGGAGAATAGAGATTTGTACATATCACCTAATCTCAAATATTTTTCAACCTGTATATAGAACAAAAACTTAAAGAATACATCAAAATGTTAATAATGATTTTTCTTTGACTAGTATACCTAAAACTCCTATTGTTTTCTTTCTTCATTTTTCTATATTTTCTGAGTCCTCAATAATAATTATATAGTCACTTCTAACAATTAAAAAATAATTTAAGGTCTTTAACTGTAAAATATATAACAAGGAGCACAAAAAATAGGGCAGGGGAATGAAATTCCAACTGATTATCTATTGAATTTTTTTTTAAGATTTTATTTATTTATTTGACAGACAGAGATCACAAGTAGGCAGAGAGAGAGGAAGGGAAGCAGGCTCCCTGCTGAGCAGCGAGCCTGATGGGATGCCAGGCTTGATCCCAGGACCCTGGGATCATGACCTGAGCTGAAGGCAGAGGCTTTAACCCACTGAGCCACCCAGGTGCCCCTGAATTTTTTTTAAATCTACTATAAAATGTCATGATGGTGAAGGTCCAGTAAGAGAGCTATTTAGACAATACACTATTATACTATGATCTTATTTTTCCAATCTTTTACATTACCTCAAGAAGTCAACAGAGGATCTATCCTGAAAGACTGGATAAGTATCTATCTAGACACAATGTAGAGAGGATTCTTGTTTAAGTAGAATTGGATTAGAAAACTTCTGAGACGTCCTTCAAAGTTTACCTTACACCCCAAAAACATCTAACACTAACACTAAGGATAATCAATAATTTATATTATTGGATTATGTTAGATGTTCTGTACATAAATTTTCATTTAGATAATTATTAGCTTATAGTTGGTAAAATAGGGAAAAAGTTCATTTTAATAGATTATCAAAGTATAAGAAAATGAAGCATTCTTTCCAGGCTGAAGAGGTAGGGATTTTAGTAGAGCCTAGGATTCAATATATGCAATATTTTTTAATATTTTGAATTACATTGAAAATGACAATTATCCAGAAGCTGATAATCCAGATTTGGAAACACTCCTTCACTTTTAGTATACCAATCCACCTACTTTGAGGCTCTACTGGTTCTGAGTTGTACCATAACCTAAAGGTGTTAGAGATGGGGAGAGAAAAAGAATTAGAATTTAAACAATTTAATCTAGTTAATTGTAACTGAGAGATTTCTTTGTAAATAAAAAATAGCATTAAAGATATGTCTTACACTATGAAAAATTACCAGAATTTTTACTACAACTACTTTTTAAATACAACTTCTCACGGAAATTCCCTAGTGATGAATTTCCCATATGGTCAGTTAAATGGTGCTGAGAACATAAGTGTTTGAAAATGGCAAACAATATACTTCAATAATCTCCAAGATGTTATATAAATGTCCTAGACAGAACTGAGTTAATCACTGACAAATTTTTTAAGATAGCACAAAGAATTTCAGACATTTATATTAAAGTGAAATAATTCTGTTAAAAAAAGTATACATATATATGCATATATATATGTGTATATATATATAGTTTCTCCTAGAATATTGCTCTTATTCATTATGGAAATACTTGGGCTTCCTTTTGTGAAGATAAAATAAATATTTATAGTAATTAATTGCCTTTGTGTTACAAAAACAAGAAATTAAACATGTTAAGAAAATTTGCAAGTATCTTGCTATTTTATTTGGCTTCATTTTGATTGAAAGGGAAAAGGAAAGAACAAAGAAGGAAAGGGAGGGAGGGAGGAAAGGAGGGAGGGAAGGTCATGAGCATTGTACAAAAAAAAAAACCCAAAAACAGAAAAACTCCAACAATTCTAAAATTTAGCAAAAGTGATTTAACAAAATGAGATTTGAAAATATGGAAAATTAAAGTTCTATCCAAACTCACAGCAGTTTTGAAATAATGAAAGACTTGAAAATTTTCAGTAATTTTTTTCTTTTATTGATGTGAAAGTGAGGACATTATTTGTCCTGAGTGAACATCATATATAATATTCAACAAGAATCAATAAGTATTAATAAATGGTCTACCAAAAATGGTGCTCATATGCAGTATTTTGACATTCAGTAGTCTTAATTCTGTTATTTGTAAAATAAGAGCCAATTAATTTACAATTAAATTATTTATAATTACACCAATATAAGATAATAATGGAGATGATTTTTAAATTCTGTTATAATTTCTAATATGAGAACATGTATTAATTCTCAAAAAGGAGTATGATTTAGAATTTGGAAATTGGGTCACAAAGTTTTACATGAATCCCTAGTGGAACTCTAGAATAGATTGTTAAACATGATTTTTGAGCACTTAGAAAATAAAATAGTAATCTCTAGATAGCAAGTGGAGGTTGCTAGTAAAGAAGTCCAATTAACTTTATTTTAGAGAAGAATTTGACATAGACTTGGACATATCTCTCAGTTTCTAGAACCTCAGTGTCCTCACTGGAATGGAGGATAATTTCATTTGAACAGCCTTATTCATGGGGTTATAAGAATCAAATAAGATGAGAAAAGTATAGCATAGGGAATATAGTCAATAATAACATTGTATGGTGACAGATGGTGATGACACTTATTGGACTGAGCACTGATTAATATACAGATTTGTCAAAGCACTATGTTGTACACCTGAAACTAATAGAACATTGTATGTCAACTATTCTTCAATAACAAAAAATGGTGAAAACTCTTTTGGAATCATGAAATGCAATTAAAATATTTTTGAAATATACCAGATAGAGGTGTAGAGTTCCAAATAAAAATTTAAAGTATTAAATCACTTGAATGTAGACTGAGAGAGTGTTACATAGAAATTGCTGGAAGACCCAGTCAAGGAAAATGACTCAATATGAGTCAACTATTTTAAAACAAAAATAATAACAATAACATAATATTGCATGATATTGCAGAATGCATAACATAATATTGCAGAATGCATAGTACCACTCTTATTTGTGTCGATTAAAATATGTCTATAGTATTGCTTGTTTCTTGGCATCACTTCATAAAAGGAATATTGACAGAATGCTTCCTGAGAGGCACCCATGATTATGATTAGGGGGGTCTCAATATCATACCACATGAAAACATCCTCAATAACATGGTATCCTAGCAAATTAAGATTCATTATGGAAAGGAAATGAAAATTGCCTTTCAGATATATTTGTCCACTGTATGGAAGAGGAATTAGATTTGTCCTGTGTAGTTTCAGAAAACAAACTGAGGATCAGTGTATGAAATTTGCCTTACTTTAGTTCACAATAAAATTTTTTCAGTTAAGAGAATGAAAAGACAAACGATAGACTGCAAGAAAATATTTCCAAATACATATTTGATAAAGAATTATTATCCAAAATATACAAAGAACTCCTAAAACTCAACAACAGCAGAACAAGAACCCCATTATCCAAAACAAACAAAAAAAGAAAGATCTGAGCAGACACCTCACCGAAGAAAATATACAGATGAAAAGTAAGCATACACTTGACATCATTGGTCATCTGGAACTGCAAATTAGAACAAAGAGATGTCACTATACATCTATTGAATGGCAACACCAATGCTTGCAGGAAGGCAGAGCCATAGGAATTCTCCATCACTGCTGGTGGGAATGCAAAATGGTCGACACAGAGATTTATGATAGCTTTATTCATAATTGCCAAGAACTGGAAGCAACTAAGATGTCTTTCAATAGGTGAATGGATAAATAAGCTGTGTATATATACAAAATAGAATATCAGTCAGTAATTTAAAAAAAGATTATCGAGCCAGAAAAAGACATAGAGGGAAACTTTAATTCATTCTGCTAAGAAGCCAGTCTGGAAACGCTACATACTATGTGATTCTAACTATATGACATTCTAGAAGACAAACTATAGAGACCTTAAAAAGATCAGTGGTTGCCAAGCATTCAGGGGAGGGAGGGAGAGATGAATAGGTGGAACAAGGAACTTTAGGACAATAAAACTATTCTATATGATATTGTAATGATGGACTTATATTAATATACATTTATCAAAACCTACAGAAATATATAATGCAAAAAGTAAATCCTAATGTAAACAATGGACCTTACTTAATAATAATGAATCACTTTTCATTCAATTGTAACAAATGTACCACACTAATGCTTATGCACACTAACAGAGGAAAATGTGGGATGGGGTGGGTGTAGATAGATATATGGGAGAAGCTTTCTTTTCTTTCTGTTCAACTTGTCTCAAGACCTAACCTGCTTTAAGAAGTCATTTGGAAAAATAATAATAAAATCTGTACATTTTTTACTTAAGTCTTTTTGGTAATGAAAACTACTCCTATATGAAGTGGGCTGCTTGCAATGATGATTACTATACCTGAGAAAGTTCAAAGAGAGATCAAACACCCATCCTTCCTGGATGAGGCAGACTTTTTTCTTAGAGTGAAATGTTATACTACATGACCCCTAAAAGACCTGTTATATGCCTTTAATCCATTAGAAATAGTCAAGGTGCAGCTCTCATCAAATTACTTTGCTTCTCACTGCTTCTAAAGCCATCAGGAATCTGTATATTTCCACCATTTCTCTCTCTCTCTTTCACTCATAATTCTAACAGTAGTGGGAGGGAAGGGTTGTTTATGTGTTTGTGATAGCAAAAAGATGTTCCCTTTCCAGGAACACCACAAAATGCTTTGTTTTCAACCACAAGTATGAATCACTCATATCCTAATGGAATTGATTGGAGCTTGGTTGATACCATGGTTTTTTAGATAAGAATCACCTGAATAAAAATCACCTAAAGCTACTTCTCATAATTCATATCCAATGTTAAGCATCTGGCTCTATGAAGAGCAAGAGTTCCTAAGATGCAAAAAGAAGAATATTTGCTAGCTCCTTTTACCCAGCAATAAGTGAATTTTGCTGTATCTTAACAGTTGAGGTGTTACCCTTTGAAAATCTACTAAACATACACAAACATTTTCTCCAGAAAAATATATATGCACATTTTAAAAATTGCATGCAATTTCAGGGGTTCATGGAATTTCTGAAACCAATATAAGAACTGTTAAGTAGTCCATGAACCCTGGGTTAAGAACCCCTATAGGAACTATTCAATACATAACTTGATAGTTCCCGTCTCTATACCTTTACTCACACTGTTTCTTCCACTAATATGACCAACTACCTGCCTTCTGCTGGGACACCAATTCTACTATCTGACCTCATTATAACTAACCAACTTTACATCTAAATACCAACCAAAACATTCCTTCTCTGGTCCTCTCTTTAATTCCCATGAGACCCAAACTCGTTCCTATCCCATCACTTCCCCCCATAATTTCCTCCATTATTTAAACCCACTGACCCATCACAATTATCTCAAACCTATTTGCTTTGTGAAGCTCTGACAATTCCTTCCTTATCACACATTGTGAATATCACATAATTCTATAAATGTGTTAGCATTCATAGCATTTTTTTTAATTTTGGTAAGAAATTATTAAGAAGTAATGTGATTTACCTTCTTAGTGTATCCAAATACCTCTCTCATAATGAGTACTCCATAAACACTTGATCACTTCTCCTTGGCATTTTGTACACTATAATGTAATATTGTAATGTTATAATATTAGTAATAATCAGTTACTAATGAGTAAACGAATCAATGGTGGATTTAAAAAAAATAATTGAAGTGAAATCCATCCATTTTAAAGAGAACAGTTTAGTAGCACTTAGTATCTTCACAATGCTATCCAACTGCTATCCACTGGTCCATGTTCTCTCCCTCCAAATTCATCTATTCTGGATATTTCATCTAAATAGAGTCATGCAATGTGTGACTTTTTGTAACTGGCTTCTTCCACTTAGCATAGTGTTTTCAAGGTCCACCCATGTTGCGGCATGTAACAGTACCTCATTCTTTTTATGGCTGAATAATATTCTATTGTGTGTATATGTATTATATTTGTTTATCCATTTATCTACTGATGAATTGTCAGCTATTTCCATCTTTGGGATATTGTAAATAGGATTGTTATACATGCTTGTACATGTACTTGTTTAAATGCCTGTTTTCCATTATTTGGGGTATAAACATAAGAGTGGAATTGTAGGATTACATGATAATTCTGTGGTTAACTTTTGGAAGCCCTGCTAAAGTGTTTTCCACAGCCCTTGAACCCGCAAGGAATAACAGTTCTTATTTCTCCACAACCTTGCCAACATCTAATTTCTACTTTTTGTATTATATACTTCCTACTAGGTATTAAGTGGTACCTCTGGATAATGATTTTTGAAACACTGAGCTGTTTTGAACACATCTTGACACCTTATAAAAGTGAATTTACTGTGAAGCTAATAAACCTTGTGTTTCAGAATACCTCATTGAAGACTCTCTGTTGAAATTAGAATTCATAATTTCTATTCTTTTTCTTTAAAGGAGCCCTGTAAGTTACAAAAGTTTCCATCCCCACAAAACTTAAATTTCACCTACATACAAGTAAATGAAAATATCTACCGTTCATGAGTATAACAAAAATATGCCTATCTCCAGCAACGTGGTATATTCTTTTGCTTCTAGGGTCGCCATGCTTAACTTAAAGGCTTTATGAAAAATATCACCTGAGTAACAAATTTAAGAACATAGTGTTCCAGGTAACATGGCAGGAACCATAATAATTCCAGCCACTTATAAATTGCAGGTCACCCTGAGTTCAGGCTCTTGCTAGAAAGCCAAACATAAATTTCTGTTTCCAAGAGGATAAATACATAATTCTTCTAGCAATTACCTCTTCTCAAATATCAAATTAAAAAGAGCAAAGCCATAGAATGCCTGCAATATTTTTAAGCTATATTGTCTTTTACTTTACTTTTGCAGTTTGCTTGTCAATAGGAGGATTCTGTCACATTCACTAACAGAAATCAAGTTGTAAGTGCAAATTTATATGACTATTGATGTCCCTGATTTACATAAAAATCTGTGATGCACATTCAAAATCTGTACTGACTACAAATAGATCAAATAGTGAGCTTCTTCAACCATGCCCATATGATTTATGAATAAGTTTTACCGCTATGTGCTTTTATGCCCTTCAGAAACTAGGTTATTCGAATTGAATATTCAGTGTAATACAGTATGTGACAGACTATACAAATTATGTGCACAAGATATGGTAAGTAATTTTAGCTGTAAAATTTGATGATAATGTTCATCAGGAGAGTGCCCTGCCTCTCTGAAAAGGCTTGAAAATTTATGTTATAGTACCATATGGTGTTCTTGGTTCTCCACATTTTCCTCTTGAAGATTCAAGTATTTTCCCATCTTTTATCATAATTTTATCCTGTGCAAAATATTAGCTTTACCTTGCATGTAAGCAAACTAAGTTTAAGTCACTGTCATTCAGTTTTAACAAATTCACCTTCCAGCATGTATTGCTAAAGTAGGACCTTAATGAATAGATCCTCACTCAGTTGTGTTCCATATATCTTGAATATTCTCTACTTTATAGAAGATATTCACTATCAAGCTAGTTTGGCTTTTTAAAATCAAAATACAAAACTCAAAACATTGAGTTCTAATTATTTCTAGCTTTCTCTTCTATAGCTTTGTCATAATTTGTTTATAACCTTCTATCACCTATTTTCATGCATGCCGTCTCAGTCAGACAGGCTGGGCTTTAGTTCATCTGAAAAGATATATAATAAAACCCATCTCATTGAGTTTTGTAGGAATCATGTGTGATACTGACACAGCTAACATTCAAGAAAAGTGAGGACTTTCTGCCTCAAGAAGAGGAAAAAGGTACCTGAGCCAAGGAAAATTGAGGCTCCTAACCAACATTTTACAGATTTAAGCTTGCAAGACTACTATTAATGGAACAGTGTTTCTCTTACCTTAATGTGCATACAAGATCTGAAAAACTTGTCAAAATGGAGATTCTGTTTTAAAAGTTCTGGAACAGGGCCTGATATTTTGCCTTTCTGACAATCTCAGGAGATGCTGATACTACAGGTTAGCAGACCACTCTTTTGAGTAGCAAGGTTATAGAACTCCAAGTTTCTACCCAAGTGTGCTGAACTTAACTAAGCAGGTAGATGGTGTTTTTCAGGTTAATGATGGTTGGTTGTTCTTTTTTTTTTTTAATTTGGGGTTCTTGTAGATTTATACATAGTTGTATAAAAATATAAAATATATAAAAATATTAAAAACAGAAATTATATAGAAATCTCCCCCATATCCTTTAGCCAGTGGTAATATCTTATAAGATTCTAGTACAGTGTTATAAAGGATATTAACAGAGATAATCCACTGATCTTATTTAGATTTCTCCAGTTTCGCTTGTATTCATTTGTGGATTTGTGCGTGTTTTATGTGACGTTATTGTGTGTGTAAATTCATATCACCACTGTCAAGATACAAAACAGTTCCATCAAGGATTTCTCCTGGAAAGGATTTTCCCTTTTATAACCACATGCATCTCATTCCCTATCCCTGCCCTGTCCCCTCCCTTCCTCCTGAAAATCACTAACGTGTCTCCATCTGTATAATTTTGTCATTTCAAGGACATTATATAATGGAATCATAAATGGTATTTAATCTTTATATATTGGCTTTTAATAAGTATAATTTCCTAGTGAATCATTCAAGATGTTGTGTGCTTCAGTAATTCATTCCTTTTTTCTGAGTAGTATTCCATTATACAGCTGAACTGAGTTCAGTCATTCAGTCATTGAAGGACATCTGAGTTGTTTCCAGTATTGGATTTTTACACATAAAGTTGCTATAAACATCTGTGAAAAGGTTTTTGAGTGAGCACAAGTTTTTACTTCTCCAGGATAAATGTCTAACATATCGTATAATAATTGGATCATGTAACTGTATATTTAGTTTTATAAGAAACTGTCAAACTGTTTTCCAGAGTGACTGTACTATTTTACATCCTCACCAGCAAAGTATAAGGATCCAGTTTCTCCATATCCTTGTCAGCATTTGGTGAGGTCACCTTTTTTTATTTTAACCATTCTGATCAGTGTGTGTTGATATGTCATTGTGGTTTTAATTAACATTTCCTAATGGTCAATGACACCATACATCTTTTCATGTGTTTATTTGCCATTTGCATATCCTCTTCCATGAAATGACTATTCATGTTTTTACTTACTTTGTAAACAAATTTTTATTTTTTTAAATATATTTATTTAATTTACAGACAGAGAAAGAGAGAGCAAGCAGGCACACACTTGCACTCAAGCTGTTGAGAGGGGCAGAGGGAAAGAATCTTCAAGCAGACTACCTGCTGAGTTTGGAGCCTGATGTGGGGCTCGATCTCACAACCCTGAGACAATGACCTGTGCCAAAACCAGAGTGGGATGCTCAACCAACTGAGTCACCCAGATGCCCCAAATTATTTTTATTTTTTGCTGTCATGTTTTAGTGTCATTTATATATTCTAAATACTAGATTTTTGTTGGATATGTTGTTTGAAAATATTTTCTCCCATGGTATTGCTTATCTTTTCATCTTCCTAATAAGAGCATGAGTTTTTCATTTTGAATAGGTGAAGTTTTCTGTTTTTCCTTTTGTAGATTATGTTCTTGGTGTCAAATTTAAGAACTCGTTGCCTAGCCCCAGATCCAGAGAAGTATCTTCTACTTTTTCTAAAAAGTTTTCTAATTTTATGTTTTATACTTAACCTTATGATCCATTTTGAATTTATTTTTATATAAAGTCTGAGATTTAAGTTGAAGTTCACTTTTTTGCCTTAGATGTCCAGTTGCTCTAGCACCATTTGTCAAGAGGGCTGTCCTTTCTCCTTTGAAGCGCTTTTGCACTTTTGTCAAAAATCAGTTGGTGTGTTTTTAATGATGACATGAATGTCCTACAGGTCTGTCCCCAGCAGTAGATAACTGACAGCAATCAAAACTATGGCAGTGTCCCAGTCAGTACAAATTTCTTTATGAAAATATAATTACTAACTGAGCAGGAATGCTATTATGGTCTTCTTACATCATAAGGAAAGTCCCAATGCAGAGCCAAGTTACTAGCACTGTTCTCTTACTGAGTTTCAGCAGTTATCAGCAACTTATAATTTCATCTTGCTTTTTATTAACCTACTACTAATAGACATTTCATCCCTTCCTTTATTAGTTTAAAAGTCAAAATTACTTAAGTTTTATCCACATTCCTTGCCACCTTCTTGAACATGTTTAGTTTGGCTCTTTAGTGCTTCAGATCAATTTGATGTCTCTTCCTAGCATTAAGAAGGTAAAGAAGAAGCTGTGAATTTGGCACTCAGAATATCCCTTAAATGTATGCACCGTCCTCTCCTTTATGTCAACATCAAACTGAATATTCATTTGTTATTATTTCTTTATTAGATACTGTTAATTGTGAACCTGGAATACAAATGATGTCTCTCTGCTTTCAGAGAAAAGAAGTTATGCAAATATTTTCCAATCAAGGAAATGTATTCCTGCTAACCATTTACTACTCACTCACTCTTAAGGAAGAATCTACCCAAGAACTTGGCCCTGTCAAACACTGAACCTCCTAACTTCTAGATGGGCAGGGACTGGGAACCTGGTGCTCTGGGGTGCTAAGAGCTAACCACAATCACATACAGCCACCAGAGAAAGTGTAGACTTCTATTCTGCAGTCTTGTACCCATTGTGCAGAATTGTGACCTAACTCTATGTGCTGATGATTAGCACTCTGACTTCTCCTCCCTTTCCTAGTCTGACTTGCTTACTATATCTGGTTCCTCTGAGGATGTCCTCTGATTTTGCTTCACCAACTCTTGAATGATTCGCTAGGTTTCCCTCTTCCTACAAATTATTTCTCTTCACATCTAAATTATTTTATTAACCCAAATGGAACCCCTTCCTGCCAAGTACTTTCTATGTACATCTCCACTGGCATCTCTTTAAAAGAAACCAATCTCTGCTCTGAATCAGAAGATTATGCTTCTGTCTCCAAGCCACAGCCACACATACAGCTGCCAAGACAATGACAAATCTACCTCAGGGTAACTGACATTTGTTTGGAGGCGTTGAAATAGTCCACATCCCCCTTGTCACATCTGCTTCTTGCTATCCACTCTCTCTTTCCTAATTTTCTCATAGCAGAAGAAATTGCCAATCTAGTCAGAAACCAAGACATTGATCTGCCATGGTATGCTTAGTAGTGATTGGGATTCCTGTGCCTTAAAGGCAAGAAACTAGACCCTAATCCTTTCTCTGGGTGTTTTTCCTCTTCTATGTAATAAACCCATCTGGACAAAGATTGCTTCTTAGGGAAGATTTCCACTCAAGGAAGGTAGGTGGGTAAATAGACCCACAGTCTGATCTATCAAATAGCATATTTCTCTTCAGCATGTGGTTCCCAAACTTAGATTTGGGGCAAGATTTTAGCATCTACTTTAGCCTCAAGACCTAAACTGAATTTCTCAACAGAGATTTTTCCATAAATCTACATCTACTAACTAAAATCCAAACTCCTTCATATTTTTCCTCTTTTTAACCATTTTACCTTTTAAATTCTGTTCCTAATGTCAAAGGAAGAGGCCACCATGCAATACCTGACAGAAAAATTAAATTTATTGCTCGCTAAGCCAGACAGGGTTATACTTAGAAAGTAAAGTCTCCCAGAGTATAGCAAAAAGCTGATTTTTTATAGGGTTTGGCAGTATGGAGTTCAAAGAAAATTCATTTATCCTTAGAAATTTTGAGATGTTGCTTTATTAGCTTCTAGTATCCAGTGGCTCCAAAGAGAAATCTGATGCCAGTCTAATGCTTCATAGGGATTTTTTTCCCACCTCTAGAAGATCTCAACACTTTTCACTTTAATTTTAGTGTTCTGAGATTTATGGTGGTTTGCTCTTTGTGTTTTCTCTTTTTTGTTTCACTTGCATTTGGTGATCTTTTTTAATCTGAATACTTGCATATTTCCTCAGTTGTGAAAAAAGATTTCTCTATAATATCTTTCGCTGTTTTCATTGCTTTTTGTGGGGCGGGGGGCTGGTCAAACTCTTTATCTCCAGGTTTCTAATTGTTTCTCTTTCAAAGTAACCTATTCTGACTAAATATCTGACTAAAAATACATATCTTCTCTTATCTCCATTTTTTGAAAGATTTTATTTCTTTGAGAAGGGGAGAGAGAGAGAGGGAGAGAGCACACAAGTGCTGGGGGTAGGACAGAGGAAGAGAGAGAAGCAGGCTCCTTGCAGAGCAGGGAATTCATACAGGAGCCAGAGATCATGACCAGAGATGAAGGCAGATGCTTAACTAACTGAACCACTCAAGTGCTCCTCTTTTTTTTTTTTTAAATTAACATATAATGTATTATTAGCCCCAAGGGTACAGGTCTGTGAATTGCCAGGTTTACACACTTCACAGCACTCACCATAGCACATACCTTCCCCAATGTCCATAGTCCCACCATCCTCCCTCTACCCCCCTCCCCCCGACAACCTTCAGTTTGTTTTGTGAGATTAAGAGTCTCATGGTTTGTCTCCCTCCCAATCCCATCTTGTTTCATTTATTCCTTTCCTACCCCCCCATCTCCCCATGTTACCTCTCAACTTCCTCATATCAGGGAGATCATATGATAATTGTCTTTCTCTGATTGACTTGTTTCGCTAAGCATAATACCCTCTAGTCCCATCCACATCATTGCAAATGGCAAGATTTCATTTCTTTTGATGGCTGCATAGTATTCCATTGTTTTATTTATATATATATTTATAAATATATATATATTAATATATATAACAATCACATCTTCTTTATCCATTCATCTGTTGATGGACATCTTTTCATAGTTTGGCTATTGTGGACATTACAGCTATAAACATTTGGGTGCACGTGCCCCTTCGGATCACTACGTTGGTATCTTTAGGGTAAATACCCAGTAGTGCAATTGCTGGGTCATAGGGCCACTCTATTTTCAACTTTTTGGGGAAACTCCATGCTGTTTTCCAGACTGGTTGCACCAGCTTACATTCCCACCATCAGTGTAGGAGAGTTCCCCTTTCTCCGCATCCTCGCCAGCATCTGTTGTTTCCTGACTTGTTAATTTTAGCCATTCTCATCATGGTTTTGATTTGTATTTCCCTTATGCCGACGGATGTGGAGCACTTTTTCATGTGTCTGTGAGCCATCTGGATGTCTTCTTTGCAGAAATGTCTGTTCATGTCCTCTGCCCACTTCTTGATTAGATTATTTGTTCTTTGGGTGTGGAGTCTGCTAAGTTCTTTATAGATTTTGGATACTAGCCCTTTATCTGATATGTTGTTTGCAAATATCTTCTCCCATTCTGTCAGTTGTCTTTTGGTTTTGTTAACTGTTTCCTTTGCTGTACAAAAGCTTTTCGTCTTGATGCAGTCCCAATAGTTCATTGTTCCCCTTGCTTCCCTTGCCTTTGGTGATGTTCCTAGGAGGAAGATGCTGCAGCTGAGATCAAAGAGGTTGCTGCCTATGTTCTTCTCAAGGATTTTGATGGATTCCTGTCTCACATTGAGGACCTTCATGCAGTTTGAGTCTATTTTCATGGTCCAGGATAAGGAAATGGTCCAATTTCATTTTTATGCATGTGGCTGTCCAATTTTCCCAACACCATTTGTTGAAGAGGCTGTCTTTTTTCCATTGGATGTTCTTTCCTGCTTTGTCGAAGATTAGTTGACCATAGAGTTGAGGGTCTATTTCTGGGTTCTCTATTCTGTTCCACTGATCTATGGGTCTGTTTTTGTGCCAGTACCATACTGTCTTGATGATGACAGCTTTGTAATAGAGCTTGAAGTCTGGAAATGTGATGCCACCATCTTTGGCTTTCTTTATCAATATTCCTCTGGCTATTTGAGGTCTTTTCTGGTTCCATATAAATTTTAGGATTATTTGTTCCATTTCTTTGAAAAAAATGGATGGGATTTGGATAGGGATTGCATAAACGTGTAGATTGCTTTAGGTAGCATAGGCATTTTCACAGTATTTGTTCTTCCAATCCATGAGCGTGGAACATTTTTCCATTTCTTTGTGTCTTCCTCATTTTCTTTCATGAGTACTTTATAGTTTTCTGAGTATAGATTCTTTGCCTCTTTGGTTAGGTTTATTCCTAAGTATCTTATGGTTTGGGGTGCAATTGTAAATGGGATTAACTCCTTAATTTCTCTTTCTTCTGTCTTGTTTGTGTAAAGAAATGCAACTGATTTCCGTGCATTCATTTTATATCCTGACACTTTACTGAATTCCTGTACAAGTTCTAGCAGATTTGGAGTGGAGTCTTTTGGGTTTTCCACATATAGTTTTATATCATCTGCAAAGAGTGATAGTTTGACTTCTTCTTTTCCAATTTGAATGCCTTTAATTTCTTTTTGTTGTCTGATTGCTGTGGCTAGGACTTCTAGTACTATGTTGAATAGCAGTGGTGATAATGGACATCCCTGCTGTGTTCCTGACCTTAGAGTGGAAAAGCTTTCAGTTTTTTTTTCCATTGAGAATGATATTCGCTGTGGGTTTTTCATAGATGGCTTTGATGATATTGAGGTATGTGCCCTCTATCCCTACACTTTGAAGAGTTTTGATCAAGAAAGGATGCTGTACTTTGTCAAATGCTTTTTCAGCATCTATTGAGAGTATCATGGGGCTCTTGTTCTTTCTTTTATTAATGTATTATATCACATAGATTGATTTGTGGATGTTGAACCAACCTTGCAGCCCTGGAATAAATCCCACTTGGTTGAATAATCCTTTTAATGTGCTGTTGGATTGTACTGGCTAATATTTTGGTGAGAATTTTCACATCTGTGTTCATCAAGGATAGTGGTCTGTAATTCTCTTTTTTGATGGGGCCTTTGTCTGGTTTGGGGATCAAGGAAATGCTGGCTCATGAAATGAGCTTGGAAGTTTTCCTTCCATTTCTATTTTTTGGAACAGTTCCAGGAGAATAGGAATTAATTATTCTTCAAATGTTTGGTAGATTCCACTGGGAAGGCATCTGGCCCTGGGCTCTTGTTTATTGGGAGATTTTTGATGACTGCTTCAATCTCCTTACTGGTTATGGGTCTGTTCAGGTTTTCTATTTCTTCCTGGTTCAGTTGTGGTAGTTTATGTGTCTCTAGGAATGCATCCATTTTTTCCAGATTGTCAAATTTGCTGGTGTCGAGTTGATCATAGTATGTTCTTATAATTGTTTGTATTTCTTTGGTTTTGGTTGTGATCTCTCCTCTTTCGTTCATGATTTTATTTATATGGGTCCCTTCTCTTTTCTTTTTGATAAGTCTGGCCAGGGGTTTATCAATCTTATTAATTCTTTCAAAGAACCAGCTCCTAGTTTTGTTGATTTGTTCTACTGTTATTTTTGGTTTCTATTTCATTGATTTCTGCTCTGATCTTTATTATTTCTCTTCTCCTGCTGGGTTTAGGCCAAGTGCTCCTCTTATCTCTATTTTTAATTATTGTCTGTTTTATGTGTTTCCTCTCATATTAGTTTTTCGTTTGTTTACTTTAGTGCTTCTGACAAAGCCGATTTTGCACAATTGTTTGGTAATCCTTGGCTTATGTTATCATCTTTGTACTTGAAATTCCCCATAACCTATGTAGATTGGTAGTGTACAAAAAGGGAACAATAGGAGAGGTCTACCTTGGAGGTAGAAGTATTTTATTATCAATATTATTCAGGATTATCAGCATATAGTGATAATAAAAAAGAAACTAACTTTCAGTCACTTCTAGCTTTTACTAAATTGGATACAGCCAATACCGCCCCTTTACTGCCCGCACCCAGAGAAAATCATTCCCACTCAACACCCTCTTATTCTACGTCCTTACCTCACTCCACCATGTGGTAAACCATTGCTATAGATTCTGTTCCATTTACAATATTCTTTCTACAGTGATTGTGGGAAAAAAACACATTGCCAAGAAGTTTACCACTAACTCATCTTCTGGACAGAGTCCACCCAGGTCTTCTTATTTTTATCGTTCACTTGGGTTCCAGCTCAGCTTTTCAAGCCCAAATCCCATCTCACTGTTACATCCTGGAGGCAGTGACTTCTTCTTCTATTCACTTGGTGAAGGCTAGGGGTGAAAGAAAGCAACCAACTTCATTACTCTGAATGTTGTTCCTTATGTAATCATCTTAATGATTGACAGTAGGCCCTTCTCACCCCTTAAATCCACCCCCAAAACTTCCAGAAAGTCTCTTACTTTGCAACAAATATCTTTTGTCGGTGTTTGGGCAGTGTTTTTTTTCATTATTAACAGCAGTGTTGTACACATCATAATTTGTGAGAATTGAATGAGTTAACATCTCAACCCATGTGCTTTTTGTCTTAAAAAAACTTCAAATTTCTTGTTTTCTAGCTAGCACTTTCCTGTTTGTTTTCCAGTATTGTGGATGTTTTAAATCTTTTCTTTTGTCATTTCTAGACATTTATGGCTTTCAGCCTATTATCTTGATTTAATTTTTCATCTGCTTCTAAAATAGTGTTACCCCTTTTTTTCTAGACATGTATGCATTCTGGGATAGTCTGCTCAGGCTGCCATAACAAAAGCCACAGACTGAATGACTTAAAAAGCTGAAATTTATTTTCTCACAGTTCTGCAGGCTAGAGATCAAAGTGCTGTCACAGTTTCTGGTAAGACCTCTCTTCCTGGCTTATAGATGGCTACCCTCTCCCTGTGTCTTTACATGCCTTTCTTCTGTGCATGCAGAGAGAACCCTCTTTTTCTTCTAAGGACACCAGTCTTGTCGGATTAGGGCCTAGCCTTATGACCCCAGTTGACTGTAATTACCTTTCTAAAGACCCTATCTCCAATACAGTCACATTGGGGGATAGGGCATCAAAGTATGAATTTGGAGGGGGACACAATTCAGTTCATGGTACCTTCTAATCAATCAGTTTTTAATTTAAAAAACCCCAGGGCGCCTGGGTGGCTCAGTGGGTTAAGCCTCTGCCTTTGGCTCAGGTCATGATCTCAGGGTACTGGGATCAAGTCCCACATCAGGCTCTCTGCTTGGCAGGGAGCCTGCTTGCCCTCCCCATCCTGCCTACTTGTGATCTCTCTCTGTCAAATAAATAAATAAAATCTTTTTTAAAAAAAATAAATAAATAAATAAAAATTTTAAGGCCCAGAAATTTATTCAGAAAAAAAATATTTTAAAGAATCATTAAAGTCAATATAGGACATGTCATCTTTCCTGAAGCAAAGTAAGTGCACAATGAATATCCATTAAATACATGAATGAGGCATTCAAAATGCACCTTGGAACTTTCCCAAGGCACCATTTTTCAGGAACATTTTTGAGCACATTGTTTGACTCAGGCTGCTATTATATGGAAAAAAATGATAAAAACATAGTTGTTTATCATTTACTCTCAAAAAATACCTGAAATCATTAGAGAATTTTACATGTTTATTAACATGAAACATATAAGTATTATGATTATTTTAGGTATGTATTGATATGTGTATTCATTCTCCTTCCTAATGGTTTAAGATTTGGGAAGGATTGCTATTACGCATGTTGGTGTATGTGTATGTTGATGTGTATGCATACCTGTGTACATATGAGTCTTACGGATATAAATGTATAAACTATGTGATAATATTTTTTTAAAGATTTTTTATTTATTTACTCGACAGACAGAGATCACAAGTAGGCAGAGAGCCAGGCAGAGAGAGAGAGGGAAAGCAGGCTCCCTGCTGAGCAGAGAGCCCAATGTGGGGCTTGATCCCAGGACCCTGAGATCACGACCTGAGCTGAAGGCAGAGGCCTAACCCACTGAGCCACCCAGGTGCCCCTGTGATAATATTTTTATAACTTTTTTATTACTTTAGTATTAAAATGTTTAACTTTTAACGAAGTTAGTCACCACTATATTTATGGGCCATTACAATGTGATTCACTGACAATAAAAATAAATATCTTGGACACAACCTTCAGTACTTAGAGATTAACAGAGGAAAAGATCTAGAGAGTGGACTGCTGGCAAGGATTTAGAAATAAACTCTGGAGTTACAAATGTAGCCTATTCTAGACAGATCAAGAATTTAGTTTAAGAAATTGTGCATCATAACATCCATATGTACATTTCCATATGTAGAAACTAATGTGTATAAACAATACCATATGCACAAGTGAAATGTGATAAACAACTCAAAATCTTCACAGTATTTAGAGGTGAATATGAGAAAGGAGCCAAGTAAGACTTGGTTGAGTTATAACTATACTAGCCCAAATTTGCTTGAAATTTGTAGGTTTTATGGTCAACCACCAGATACATTAGTAATAATCAGAATTTTATACTAAGCTCAGGTATTTTCATTCCAAACTTTACTCCTATAAAAATGTCATTATTCAAAGCAAGTTTCTTTTCTTCAAATGTAACTTTTGAGAACTGTCTGAATTTATCATTAATTATGGAGAAAACACAACAAAAGAAAAAATACCTGCTTCTCTCTTCCCCCGTATCTTCCCAAAATGGAATATAATATTCTTTGCCCAATCCCTATCTTCAACAAGACATGAATAATGGTTTTAAAGGACTTTGATCAATTGAAATTTTTAAAGACTTAAATCACTGAAAAATGAATTTAATTCTTAATTAAGCATTAAGAATTCGGTTAAGTTTGCAAAAGCTGAAGTTTATTCAACATTTTACTGGAAGGAATAAATACCACTTTTAACTGAGCTTAAGAAATAATGAATGGAAATCTAAAATACCACTTCGTGAACAAAGGCAGAGTCTGTGCACCTTTACAAAATACTTATGAAGGCAAAATGACAAAATTTGCAGTTTCTGTGCAGCATGAGACACCACTGACCTCCGTTTCCAAACTCTTAGCTTCCCTGATTTTTGTGACATTTTTGTCTCTCAGATCTACCTCTCTAATTGCTACTTCCCAGTTCCTTATCTTATGCTACTCCTTAAATGTCAGCAAATTACAAGGCTTGACCTGCCAGTCTTTTCTTGTTCTATGCAGACTCTTACCAGTAATCGGATCCACTATATAATTTCTGCCATTGCCTCTAAAAAGGTGATACCTCGTTCAACATCTCCATCCAGCTCAGTTCTCACTGCTGAATTCCAAACCCAGATTCTCAACTACCTGCTGTACAGAATGTATTTCAAAAGAATTTGTTTATCCACAAACATATACTAAATTGAATGACTTTGTAGCTATTTTACAATATAGACCTCCATCCAAGTTGCTCATGCAACATCACAGTCACCCACTTTGCTAACTTCCAAGGGTTGCCACAACAAATTGCCATAAACTGAGTAGCTTGAAACAACACAAGTTTATCCCCTCACAGTTCTATAGGCTACAGGCCTATAGAAATTCAGGTGCCTGCAAATTTGGTCCTTCTGAAAGTCTGAGGGAGAAACTGTTCTACACCCTTCTCCTAGCTTTTGCTGGTTGCCAACAATCCTTGGTGTTCCTTGATTTGTGGTTCATCACCCCAGTCTCTGCCTCCACTGTCACATGGTGTTCTCCCTGTGTGTCTCCTCCCTGCTTTTGCTTGGTCTTCTGTAAAGACACCAGCCATCAGGGGCACCTGAATGGCTCAGTCAGTTGAGCAGCTGCCTTTGGCTCAGGTCATTATCCCAGAGTCCTGGGATAGAGTCCTGCACCGGTCTCTCTGCTCAGCAAGGAGCCTGCTTCTCCCCTTTTCACTGCCCCTCTCTGCCCAGCTCATGCACTCTCTCTCTCTCTCTCACTCACTCTCTGTCAAATAAATAAATAAAATTAAAAAAAAAAAAAGATACCAGTCATTAGATTAAGGGCCCACCCAACTGCAGTATGACTTCATCTTAACTTAGTTACATTTGTAAAGACCTTATTTTCAAATAAGATCACAATCTGAGGCTCCAGTTGGAAATGAATTTTGGCAGAACACCATTCAATGTAGTCCACTATTCAAACTTGAAATTTCCACTGTTATATTAACCCGTATATTTTAACTCAGCTCTCTCCTTTCTTCAAGTCAGACTTCTTCCACACCACAACTAATAATCATCTTTCTTTTTTCCATTTTTTTTAAATATAGCTAATACTGTCCCTCTCCTGCTTAGAATCTTACTTTGCTTCTCCATTGGTCTCAACCAACCTTTCAAATCAAATCATGGATGAATTGGGATTTTTTTTCTCTAATAGTCTCATTGTATATGTTTATTGAGATAGAATTTAAACATTGTCTCCAGCTTTACTGAGATACAAGTATGAAGTGTACATTGCGTTGATTTGATACATTTATAGATTGCAAAATAATTACCGCCATGGCTGGAGCCTTCATCCTGCCCCATGATTGCTTCTTGTGGTGTATGTAATACAGTATTGCCATTCTGTGTCTTTGGGTGAATTTAGTGCAGGTTCCTGTCATCCTAATTACAACACAAAACATTCCCGTCGCTGAAGTTTGTTGAGTGACTCTCTCCACTCAGTTCTACCCAACGGGTGCTTGTGTGTCTTTCTTTTGTTTCACGGAGTGTTTCTGGAATGCATCCATGTTGTGTGGATCTCGAATCTCTCCTACGGGAATCGTCGTGAATCATTACAGTATGTGACCTTTTGCATCTGGCTTTGCTCATTAAGTTCTTTGTGGAGACGAAGAACCAAGAGAATAAGCAGTGAAGCTTGTGGGAAGAATTCGAGATTCCATAATGGGACAAAGGGAGTAGATGTTAAGGTCTCGGCAGCAGCCAAAGTGGACGATTTTGTGGCCAACAGAATGGTCTGGGAGAACCTTCATATTGGAGCATATGCTGAGTTGGAAGGAAGGTGTTGGGTGATCTGTATAAAACAGGGAGGCTTGGTGGGCACCACGGGGGAATCCTGGGAGGAATCCATGGGTCCCTTGGAAGAGCTGGTCTTGACTTCTGCTCCAGCTAATTGCTGTTTGGCTTTCTTGAGTTTTGCTCTGTGGTTCTTGAACCATACCTGCAGTATGGTGGGATGGATCTCCAGTTTCGAGGCCATTTCTTTCTGAAGGCTGGGAGTGGGGTATGGGTTCTTGCTGAACAAAGATTCCAAATCGGCCAGTTGTTTCTCAGTGAGCATGGTTCATTTCCTTTGTGAATGCTTCTGGTGCTTTCCTTTAGGAAGGTCCCCTGTGCCGGACATCCTGAGATCTAGCTGTGTCCTCATGCTCTAGTCTTGTGTCCTGATTTGGGATTTTATGTTAAAATGTTTGAATCTTTATTACACTCCATAGAGCAGCAGCTGATACACTTTTTCTCCAGCTGTATACTTTGACTTGAATATTTTCCCTTTACATTATCAAAGTGCCATTCATCTTTCATTGTGAAATCATCCCTGACTACAACCATCCATTTTACCTCATCAAAAGAAGTCATCCCTTTGTATTATACTAAAGCAGCAAGTTTAAGCTAGAGCACATGTATCACTGAGTGTACATGAAAGCTATCCAAGAGTCTTAAAAAATACAAGATAGTTTTAAAAGAATCAATTTCAAGATCCACATCTTACTTGGGTATTCTTTCTTAAAACTGATATCCCGAGTACACCCACAGACCACAAGTTTCCCTTTCCTATCTCCCCTTTCACAATGGATTTCTCCTGTTTTGCAAAAGACAGACCTACTTCTAACCCATCCCAATATTACTATGATGGATTTGCCCTGGAGGAGCAAAAGCTCCTGCAACCCAAGAACAATTGTCAAATATGTAATTTTTTTGGCCTATATCTCTAATTGAATTTCTTTTTTTTCTAATTGAATTTCAAGAAATGAGGACTACTGTGATACTATTTTTTTATCAGCTCTTTTTTAAAATAAGTGTTCTCTATACTCTTATCAAAAAAATTAAAAGAACAAATGTCATTCTAACTAATTCTTTATTCTTCCATAGATACATAAACAAATTTTAAAAGCCTCACTCATCTCAACAATAGTTTCAGTAAGATTTTCCTTCTATTTTTCTTTACCAAAATTTATAAAGTGTTTGCACATTTATGTGAAATATGGTTCATCAAGGAATTATGAGGAATAATTCTTTAAAAATTACAATTAGTAATATGAATAAAAAAATATCAGCTATCACTCAAATGAAGCATAGTTACATAAGGCATAGCCATTGCTTCTCTCTTCTACCTTCATTTTTTTTTTTGTCTCACGAAAATACAAGTTTCTTCTTCTTTTTTTGCCTTTTTTCATTCAGTTACAAAATTACCTCAAGAAAAAAATACATTCATATCTTCTGTATATATGTAGATAAGGGAGAAGATGGACAGGGATTACTCTATATGAGAAGCTGGTGGGGGGGAAGATGAAATAAATTGACATATTAATGCTCAGCTAATACAGAAAGAAAAATATATAGCTGTTGAAAGACAGCTATGCATTTAAAATACAGGCATGCTTTCTAATGTAATTTTCAGCATTTTATTCATGAGGTTTGCACAGTAAAAACTAGTGTGATTAAATGGCAATTATATGGTCAATTAGGGCTTATCGATGATTCAGGAAAAGAAAAAAACATACTTCTTAAATCTTAAGGCTTGAGTTAGACATTTTAACAGTTTGAATACCTGACTTTTCAGTTAATGATCCACCAGCTCTCAGCTTCACTTCTTATAGACTTTTTTAGTGCACTGAGGCACACCACATAAGGTCAAACAAAAGGTTGGATAGGTTTGTTTATTCAATAAAGATGTATTAAAGCCTATCTTGTCCTAGGTCTTGGGGAGTTACTGACCTTGAGAACTTCAGTCTATGATGATGCCATCTACATTCATCTCTTCAAACATCCCATATACATTGATGACCACCAAGGTTTTGTCATAAGAACTGGATTTCCAAATATCTCCTCACTAGCACAATCAAGCTCCTATCACACAATCCTACAAATGCTTTGAATTAAATATATAGACACAAAAAAGTGATTTTTCAACATTCCTACTACATACAAACATCTCCTTTCTAAATTCCTTTTTATATTAATGTCATCTTCATAAATCTAGACTCTAGTAATAGAAACTTAGAAGTTATTCTTGATTTCTTATTTGGATTTATCCAAAAGACCCAGAAAGTTCAACTCCTTTCATTTCTGCCTCTAAATTATTTCTTTAGCCCCTCTCCTTTTCCCTTATCAGTTCTAACTTAATCCATTCACCACTTTCCTTGTTTCCATGCATTTACACTATTCCTCTTCAACTCTGCCCCTATTGCTACATCTCCAAAAATACCTTCTCATACCCTTCATTTGCTCAATACTCTGCATTGGCTCCCATTACCTTTCAGGTTAATGTCCAAACTCATAAGTAGATCATACAGAAACATCATAACCTGACTCCACTCACCTTTCCATACAGCCACTTCCACCATCCCTGCTACCTGGCTTCCTGCATGTACACATTCTATTCTATTCACATCACATCACATTAAACTATGAGCATCCATAGGGTTAGTCTCCATCTAACTCATCTTTTTATTCCAGTATGTAAGGTAAAAACTCAATAACTGCTTGATGGATGAGTAAACTCCTAGGCATGCTAAGAGTTTAAGAAGAAATCAGTAAAATGATATATATGATATTTCTTAACCAGAAAAAAAAATTCCAGTTTTGAAGACCTAATGTCTTCCTACTTTTATATTTTCAAAAATATATCGGATTTTTCTTCCATTGCATCTCAGTCTTCACCATTCTTGAGAACACTTATAAAGCTCTTAGTGTGACATGCTTGAAGACTCTCAATGATGAAGCATAACTTTTCAAAGAACATAAATTATACTATAATAAGAAGGGAGGAGAGACACACTAATGGTATGGGAATCTCTACTGGGTAGAGAATGGAGAGTAGTGGAGAGGGGCTCATATTAAAGTCCTCTTTAAATACAACCCACAGATTAACCAGTTCCAATGTGAACCCCACGGGTTCCAGTTTAGAAGTGAGATGGAAAGGGCAGATATGAATGTAAGGAAGTAAGAATGTATTAGAACCTATATGGGCCTGTGTAGACACGGTGTCAGACTTCAGAAGAAAGGTGGAGAGTGAGTTAGAAGTCTGAGGAAAACCTGAGAGGGAACTCAGATCCTTATGAAATATACCAGTTGGTATATTATACCTCATACTAATCTGTTTGTATGTTATCTTAGAAGGAAATTGGATGAAAGCATACTAGATGTACTCATTTTCTATTGCCACATAAGAAATTATCTCAGACAAACCATAAGAGATTCTCCTCGCAGAACAAAGTGAGAGTTGCTGTGAGGTGGGGGAATGGTGAGGTTATGGACATTGGGGGGGTTGCTGTGGTGAGTGCTGTGAAGTGTGTAAACCTGGTGATTCACAGACCTGTAACCCTGGGGCTAAAAATACATTATTTTTTTTAATTTAAAAATTAATTTTAAAAAAGAAAGAAATTATTACAAACTTTTTGAGTTAATGTCTATTTAATACCTCACACTTCTGTAGATCAAAGGTCTGAGTGACTCTGGGTGCTCTGTTTTAGTTCTCACACAGGTGAAATCAAGGTGTCAGCCAGCTCAGGCTGGGCTCTCACCTGCAGACGCCAGAGAAGAATCCACTTCCAAGTTCATTCAAATAATTGGCATAATTCAATTCCTTGTGATTGTAGGACTGAGGTTCTTGTTTTCTTGTTATCAGCTAGCCAGAGATCAATCACTCTCAGCTCCTAGAGACTTCATGTAAACTTATCAGGGGGCTCCTTTGTTCTCCAAATCCAAAAATGGAGAATTTCTCTCAAGTGAAATCTCCCTTATGCTTCAAACTTCTGACTTTCTGCTCTGTCACTAGCTGGAGAAACTCTCTGCTTTTAAAGAGCTTATCTGATTACATCAGGCCCATTTGTATAAACTTCTTACCTTAAAGACTACTGAGCCATATAACACAAACTAATTATGATAGTAAAACCCACCATATTTATTGTCTCCAAAATTATGCAAGATATGTACACCAAGGGGTCATCCTAGTTGTCAAGATCTAATATTCTAAAGAATGGACATTTACTATTTGTGGATTCTAATATTTCACTAGCAAATCTGTATTCCATCAATACTATTTCCATCAAACTTAATTTTTGAATTTTTCTCTTCAGTTGAAGAAAGGAGCAGATAATAACATAGGGTCTATAACGAGGGTGAAAAAACTTAATCTCTTCCCTGTATATATCTCTGCATAGATCCATCTTTACCACCACTTTTTTCCTCATTTAGTCCAAAAAGCAAACCGCTTGGAGCCCCTGTTATAAATGAGTATGCTGATGCCCAGCTACACAACTTGGTGAAAAGGATGCGTCAAAGAACAATGCTCTACAAGAAAAAGTTGGCAGAAGGAGATATATCGTCACCTGAAGCCAGCCCCCAAACTGGTAAGGATTGTTACCTCAAAGTACTAGAAAGAAAGAGGTTATGAGGGGACATGTATTTTACAAACATCTTAGTTTGTTGTTCCCCAAGAGCAGACCCTGAGACAATGACTTAGGTGCAAATAGTTTATACTGAGGGTGATCCAGGAAGGTGAAAGCAGACAAGAGATGGAGACAAGAGTTAAGACAATGAAAATGTGTTAATGAGAGGGCTTCTTCTGTGGGTCCTCAGACTTGATCCAGCTAAAAAACTGGATCACACCTAAAAATTCTCCTGAGAAACCTCCCCACTGTTTCCCACAGTTGGTTGCATCAATTAACATTCCCACCAACAGTGCACAAGGATTCCTTTTTCTCCGCAGCCTTGCCAACACTTGCTATTTCTTGTCTTTTTTGATACTAGCCATTTTGACTGATGTGAGATGGTACCTCATTGTGGTTTTGATTTCTATTTCCCTGATGCTGAGTGATGTGGAACATCTTTTCATGTGACTATTGAACATCTGTATGTCTTCTTTGGAAAAATTATCTATTCAAGTCTTCTGTCCATGTTTTAATTGGATTGTTTGGTTTTTAGGTGTTGGTTTGGTTTGGTGTTTTTATGTAAGTTCTTTATGTATTTTGGAGGAAGTGGCCAGGGTTCCAGGGTACCATTCCACCAACTCCTATTTTCCATTAGTTAAGGGTTAAGGTTGGGGCATGTTGCTAACTCTCCAGCACTTTAAGCAAGCCATCTGAGAAAAAATGCTGAGGGAGACTGACACAGGGAGCCCTCTGCACAGGACCTTTTAGACCAGGTACTGCTTTGCTCATGGTATACAAGCAAAGCAACAACAGTATCTGCTATGGCAAGTTTTATTGTAAATATTAATTAAGAATACCCCTGATAGGGGGTCCTGGGTGGTTCAGTCGATTAATGTCATCTGCCTTCAGCTTACGTCATGATCCCAGTGTTCTGGGATCAAGCCCTGCATTGGACTCCCTGCTCAGCAGAGAGTGCTTCTCCCTCTCCCACTCCCCCTGCTTGTAGGCATGTGTGTTCTCTCTCTCTCTCTCTCTGTCAAATAAATAAATAAAATCTTTAAAAAAATACCCCTGATATACAAAGCACTTATAAAAATACAACACTACCTTAGTACACAACATAGCAAAGAATATCAACTAATTACATGGCAGACTGGGGAAATTATCAGCCTCCCTAGTAATTGCAGAAATGTTTTTATGAAAAATTATTAAGTACAATAAAGCAGACCACAAAAATGATATATATTATGGTTATATCTTTGTAAAAATATTTATATATGTATAGATAAAAATAGAAGAAAATTTTGTTGTTTGATAGCAGTTAAGAATCAGACTGTTAATTATATAAGGTGGAGCTGAGGGTTTACTTATAATTCTGTATAAGATAAAAGGGATTTTAAAATAAACTATGTATTATATAGTATATATATATATATACACACACTATATAGTATATATTATATATATTTATATAATAATATATTTGTAATTATATATTATGTAGTTTCTTTTTAAAAGAAGCTATAATAAATCAGTCATTATATTTTGATAAAAATAAGTTAAAAAAATATTTTGAGTTTTATGCATAACTTGAAAGATATGTGTGAGACTAAAGAGGCATGAAATTAAAACCTGTGGCATGATGTACATTTGTAATGATACTTTTCAATGTAAATCTAAAGGATTCTAACTTTATTTATGCTACAAAATATGTAAGAATTAGCTTGTATTTAAAATATCCTAATTTTGGGGTGCCTGGCTGGCTCAGTCAGTACAGTATGCAAATCTTGATCTTGGGGTTGTGAGTTTGAGCGCCAAATTGGGTGTAGAAATTTCTTTCTTTCTTTCTTTCTTTCTTTCTTTCTTCCTTTAAGAGAGAGAGAGACAGAGAGAATACACATAAGCAGGAAGAGAGGCTGAGCACTCTTAAGAGATAAGCAGGCCCCCACTGAGAAGGGAGCCTGACATGCAGCTCAATCCCAAGACCCTGGGATCATGACCTGATGATCAGGATCATGACCAAAGGCAGATGCTTAACCAACTGAACCATCCAAGTGCCCCTAGAGATTACTTTAAATTAATTAATTAATTAAAATATGATATTTGTAACACCTTTGGGATAATTTACTGGGAAGCTTTAAATCTGCTGTTTATTTCCAAATTTCAGTGTTTTTATTACCTGGATATTGTCATTAATGTAGCTATTTTCAAAGTCATAACACGCCTTATCTACCTAAATTGAGAAGGGAACATTCTGAAATGTTCTGACTTTGAGAAATCCAAGCTTTTCTCATTAAGCTAACCTAACCTCTTAAAATGTGTTCTTTTTTTTCCCTGTAAAGCAAAGCCCACAGCTATACCATCAACACAAGAAAGTAATGCTAAGCTAAAAGAAGAACATTACTATCAAATACTGTGTTTTAAATTCCAGAAGATGCCTCTGACAGAGTACCTAAAACGAATTAGACTTCCAAGAAGCATAGATTCATACACAGGTACCATCAAAGGGTAGACTATCCCAGTGGGAGGGCTAGATATTACCAAAACCCCTATAACCCAAAGTCACAGATGGCTTCCATTTCTCCCTAGCCCACATCCTGAATCCATCTAGAAAGCAGAATTTAAACTATATTAAATATGCAATGGATTGTTTGGCACTCTCTGTTGAAGGGAAGAGATAAAATATTCCTGCCTGTTTTTAAAGGGCATGCCAGGATAATGAGGAATAAAGTAAATGTATAATCATCAAAATAGATAAGTGATTGATTGATTGATTGACTGATTAATAAAAATAAATAAATAAAAGGCAGTCCAGGGTCTATGCTGCCCATAATTACTTTTGAAAAGAAAGTACCAAAGCATTCAGTGATATGTATATTGACAACCTTCCCCTAAAAAGTCATTATGAAGTGTCTGTCTTCTTCCATGCCTTCATGTTGTTGATTATTCTAACTGAACAAATCCTTTCCTATGGCCTCCCTTGGGCAGAAGAAAGCAATGTGTGAAAGGACATAGACTGCCTTAATGGGCTGAATCTCTGCCTTCTCCAGGTCAGCCATACTCGGCAAGATGTAGACAAAAAGCCATGGCAAGATGTGGCTTTTTGTCTACCTCCCTGGGTGACCCTGCAGCTTAACTACTGATGCACAAAGTGCCTGCTGCTGCAGTTATCCAAACAGGGCATCTCTAATTCCCTGGGTCTCTTCTTCCTTGATCCACGTAGCACAGTTACTTGCAGGGACAGACTCAGAAAGGCCACTTGTCAACAAGAAAGGAATGCCTCTCTCCAAAGTCAGAAGAACTGTAAGATCACTCAACAAGCCTTGTAAAGCTCAGTGCTTTCTACTGTAGAGTCAGAATTGCACTGAATTTTAACAGACCCTCTTATAACAATTTGCTTAGCTCCAGACGAAAGGGCTCCAATGTTACCAAACTAAGCAAGAGAATTATTTTAATACTTGTTACATGCCATTTGGATTTTTCTAGATCGACACTATCTCCTGTGGCTTCTGCTCGTCACCATTGCTTATAACTGGAACTGCTGGCTTATACCACTGCGCATCGTCTTTCCATATCAAACACCAGACAACACACACTATTGGTTTATTACAGACATCATATGTGATATCATCTACCTTTGCGATATGCTATTAATCCAGCCCAGACTCCAGTTTATAAAAGGAGGAGACATAATAGTAAGTGTAACTGGGGAAAAGCAGAAACTGACAAATATCAGATTGAACTACAAAAATAAATTTACAACACTATTTAATGTCTGACTGGCTATCTCTGCCTGTATGAGTGTTTAACCACTGGAAACCACCAGTACAGTAATAACGACAACAACAACAACAAAACAACCATTGAGAACTCACTATGTGCAGGGGACCATGAATATCCCTGTGGTTTAGTTTCCTCATCTTAAAAATAGTAATAACAATAGTACCTTCACAGTGTTGATGGAAAGACAAAATGAAGTGATGCCTGGAACTATGTTGAGTGCCTAATGAGTGTATATTAAATGTTAGCTATCACTATTATTCCAGTTAATTTCTTTACAATGTCTCATTTAATCCTTTCAGTCACCCTATAATAAAGATATTATTAAGAGGAAGAGGCTTGGAGAGTGTAGGTGATATGCTCAAGGCACAAAGCTGAACAGCAGCTGAGGCAGAATTTAAATCCAGATCTTGACTCCAACACCCATGCTCATTCCAACTATACCATGTTGGTTCATTTGGCTAGTTTTTCAGAATTTGATAATATGTGAGGATAGAAAGATAAAGCCAGGTCTATAATGTCAAAACCATATACATATTTTACCTAAATAATGTTTAAAAATGTATAAATTATGTATGCAAAAAGAAGTGATTTAATAAATATTTCTCTAGTAAGCACACCTCAAGTAGTCTGAATAGAATAAGGCAGGTATTATAACACTCTTTATTATCACTCAGCGTCCTCAGGAGACAACCTGGTGTTGTGAGAAAGCACTAGGCTATAAGATTTCTAGGACACAGACTCAGCATAATCAGCATAATCAGCACTGAGCACAATACCTGTACATAGTGCAGAAAACAAGTCTAGATCTTGATACTTTGGGGAAACCTAATTTAAAAAGAAAAGAAAAGCTGTCAGTCACGAACCTTTTAATCAGTGTAGGTTCACTGCACTGTCCAATATAGTGACCACTAAAGAGACGTGTCTATTCAAATTTAATTTTAATTAAGATTAAATAACATTAAAAATTCATTTCTCAGCCACACTATCAATATTTCTGGTGTCCAATAATCACGTTTGGGTAAAGACTACCATATCAGAGAGCACAGGATATTTTCACCATTGCAAAATGTGCTATTAGAGAGTGCTTTAACAATGACCCATCAAGATCCTCACTGAGACAGCCAGACCATAAGTAGGAAGCCACACACCCTGCAGACAGGTGCATATCACAAGCACATAAAACACACCTGTGGTTTTGGGGGTTGTTTTAATTAATATGGTATCTGCTGGCATCTCTTCTATTCACTCTTCCACTTTCCATGTTTATCACATCCTAATTCTCACCATCAAATGCACTGACCTACCTCAGAAACTACCATTCTTACCCTTAGGAGAAATTATTTTCTCCTAGATTTATTCTCAGTGTTGAGTGAATTTCATAAGCAATCCAGTCAACCTAACAGAAAAATATGTTTTCACAAGCACATACCCAAATCTCAAAGCCTCTACTCCTCAGCCCCTTCCCCAGCTAACTAAAAGGATGCTTCCTTTCCAACTGATGTCCACTGTAATATCCTCTTCACAATCTCAGTGATAACTGCACAGAACAGACCCTCCAATGGCTCTGTCACAGTAGGAAGAGAAGACTGAGGGAATACATGGCTCCTTGGGTTCATACATATTCTTGAAAAATAAAGATGGGTTCTTTAATCTCCTGAATATTTTCTTTTGAGTCTACAGACAGTGTTAAATTATTAAAGCTGAAAGGAGAAGTTTTGGTTATTGTTTTCTTTTAGAAAAAAAAATTCCTAAAGAAATCCTCCTATTATTTGAAATCTTTCCTAGAAAGAAATTCTAAAGTCAAGAGCTATAGCTGTAGCAAGAATCTATTCAAAATAGTCCTTATGTGGACTTCAGAGCACTAGTCAGCTCACCAGTACTATCCCCAGAGCTCACTGGCAACTTGATAAATGATGATGATGGTGTACAAATAAGAAGTAAACAACACACAAAAAAAGAGCGCTAATTTCAACCTCCATTAGATGCACAAGGGGGGAGAAAATCAATGTTTGACAAATGGAAAATGACAAAATCAGTAAGGGGAGACTTATTTTCAATTTTCTAAGAGGCCCTTTACACACAATGGAGTGTTAAAAACAAGAAAAATAACCAATAAAAACACACTCAATGGGCTCTATTTAAAATGCATTATCACAAACTACAAATACAGAGCAGGAACTAATTGCTTTGTTTGTTCAAAAGAAATCTAATGGTTTCTTTAATTCAGAATAGGTGTTAGCCTTTGAAACTTGATTACATTTTGGTAAGAAGACTATGCAAGTCAAGTACCCAAACTGAACAGCTGACTAAATTAAGCTATCTATGCTACTTTTGGTACACTGCCAAATTATTCATTCACTCATTCACTCATTCATTCATTCATTCATTCAACCAACATTTATTAAATATCTTCAGTTGCCAGGTATTTCAGGGCTGGAAGATGGAAATATTAATTCCCCCAAGGCCTTGGAAAACAGATAAGTAACAAAAGTGCAAAAGGCCACAACAGAGAAAATTAGGAGGGTTTACAAGTTTTGCACAGTATTCATTTGCAATATCCTTCTTCTGAAAACGGTACTACACAAATAGAAGAATTTTATATCAAAGACCAACAAAAGAGTCTCTTATCTGTAATTTCCTTCATAGACAGCAGAAATAAAGCTGAAAATGACAATGAGGATTAGAGATATGAGAATCATACCCACAACACTGCTAAACCTACCCATCACGATTCATGGAAATGCTCAGTGCTGCCTAGTGACAATGTCAATCAGACCTGATGTTGTAGTCAACCATTTTTGGCACTTAGTCTTCTCAGTTACTGTTTAGAAACTGACCTGAAGAAAATTAACCACTCCCTTCTCTGTGCTCTGTACATTTTATTCATACTTCTATTATTTAATTGTTAAATAACAATGAGGCTAATTATGATGTAGTAGAAACAAACAGACCAGGGTCAAATTCCGCCTCTGCAATTTACTAATAGCATTACTTGAAGAAAACAAATGTAACCTTTCATTAAGTACTATCTTTTCATCCATAAAATGGGAATTACAGTGCCAACCTCATAAACCTATTATGAAGATTAAATAAGACAATGTGTAGACCTAGGCCAGAATCCGGAATCTAGAAAATGTACAGTAAGTTGTTAAATGAATCAAATGAATGAATATCCATACATTTAACTTCCCATAATGTCTCCGATTTGTATCTATAGTTCTCTTTCTTTCCTGATAGTAACTTTCTTGAGTGTAAGGACAGTATCCAATTCATTTCCCTCTCTATCTTGGGAACTCGGAGAGTATATTCAAGAAATGTTTGAAGGAGAGGATAAATGGCAATTTTGGTTCAAGGATATTCTCTCCTTGAATAATTATTTAATCTGCATTGTAGTTGCTTCAATGATATTGTTATTTTTGAAATACATCCATTTATCAGAAGGTGTAAATATAATAGTACCTGTGTAAAGCTTCTTCAAAAACTATTTTTTGGAGGAAGACTTAGGTGCAGTCAGCATATCCTTTCTAAAGTAAGCCTCTCCTGAAGAAATGTTGCTTGCATAATTATAAGGCTTAAAAAGAGAAAGAGAATTAAATGGGTAACATTGTTTAAGTAAGTGCCTAATTGTTACCAGTAAACATGCTGGTTGTCATAAAACTAACGACCCCAAATTTAACGATGCCAAATTTATTTAGTGCTCCAAAGAAGAGATATTTTAGAATCACTAGATCTCATTTTTATCTAATCAAAAAAGTTTTCATTTCATTTACATTTATTCAATCATAGATTCATAGACAAGCCTGAAAGTAAAGGGATAAAAGTGCTAAAAACATTCTTCCATGGTTGGAGGAGAAGGCAGTATTTTAACTTTGTAGCACTTGAAATGTTTCTGTCAGTCCCAGATAAGCTTTGAACTGATTTTACTGAGCTAACTGATTTTACTCAAGCTTGGTACATGATTCAACTTAAACTTCTATCTATGTCTACCTGTGGTTCAGTAAGCCATTGAGTTTCACAGTAAAAATCATTAGAAGAGCATGTCTTCTATATCTACTAATATATTTCTGTAAGATTTAGTATATATGTATGGGTAAAAATTACAGTCAAAATAGGGTGTGGGGAGCAGGAATTAGGGAGCTGGCTAATCAGTAGTTAACACTGCTCAGCAGAAGTTTAAAACTTCTGAACTTGGATAGTCTGGATGGTAATTATTAAAAGATACTACTTCCAGGCATCCAGGTTCTAATACTTTGGCCAACTCATTAATAGCACAAAGACTGTTCCTCCCTAACTATAACCAAAATCTAAGAAGCAAATCCAATATTAGCATTAATTCTTTTAGGTCTGAATGGTAACAAATGCCTCTTAATCTATTACCTATCACATATTTATTGGGCACCTACTATGTGTTAGACATTGCTTGCATTAGAAACTGGAAAAACAAGACAAAGATAAGGACCTCACCCTCAAGTAATTCAGCACATGAAAGACAGACAAAAGAAAAATGGTAGGGTTTGTAATGGGAGTCATGACAGTGATAAGCCCTAAGGGTTATGAGGCACAGAGAAAACCATGTGAAGGAGAGGACACCTGGTCCAAATCTTAATGAATGAACTTCAGTTATCTGCACACCTCCACCCCCACTAAAAGGGAACAAAACATATGTTCTAAGCTCTGAAAACAGCATGGGAAAGTCATGAAAGTGAGAAACTCTGATGCTGAATAAAGTGGATGTGGGATGCTGTAGGAGGCGAGTGAGACAGAGAAAGTAGAGCCTTTGAAGACCATGAAAGGGAGCTTGTATTTTTTTTTAAAGTCATGTGGAATCAGAGGATTTCACATAAATGTTGATTGTTAAGTAATCTGATTGAGCATGATCATCTAGCTGCCATTATAGAATGGACGAATGGGAACAAATCTTAGGGCAAAAAGACCCATGCCAAAAGGATAAAATGGACATGAGGAAATTGTACTATATGCTGGATAATTGAACATAATAATAAAAAATAATAATAATAAAATTGTGGGAAGGAGAATCAGTAGAATTGTTGCTGGATGGATGAGGGGGCCTGAGGGAGAATGTGTGGTCTGGGATGACTGACCAGGATAGATGAGGATGCTCATAGGATTACCCAAGAAGGGGAAGGGTTGGAGGTGGGAAGATAGTTAGGCTAGTGGGGAGTGGAGAATGATGATGAATTCACGTTTGGTGTAAATTAAATCTGATATAAGCAGCACTGCTAAGTGAAGATAAAAGGCAGTTGCTTGTCCAGGTCAACAGCTCCAGATTAGGTGGCAGTAGATACTTGTAACCATATAAGTGGATGAAATTTTCTAGGAAGCAAGTATAAAAAGGAAGAGAAGAGAGCTGAGTCCTGGGGAATGTTGACATTTAAATGGCTATCCCTAGAATCAAAAAAAAGGACACCAAAAAGTTAGAACTGAAGAAGTAAACCAAAAATGGCGTTTCAGAGTCTTTAGAAAGAAAGAGGTTCAGGAACAAATATCCCACCAAATATCAAATGCTTTAAAAAGTTTTATTTATCTTTTTGTTCCTTTATCTATTCATCTACTCAATAAGTATTTATTGGTTTCCTAATATATTCTAGCCACTAGCTATGTACAGTTGCTAAACAAAGTCAACTGTCCTGAGATAGATTACCATTTAATGGAATAAACTGATTTTAAATAAATGAGCCAAGAAATACATGTGTGATTTCAAAAGACGGTAAATGCCATAAAAGAATGCTAAGTACTATGGAGGATTTCTTGGGCATGATCATGAGGAAGACGTTAGTGCCTGACTTCTTATTGGCAGTCTTAATGGAATAAGAGAAATGAGCAAAGGTCAAATTGCCTCTAATTTGCCATGGGTTAAGGAATAAATATGGTGGAAAGATGCAGAATAAAGCAATGCAGACAACTTTCTTAAGAAGCTTGAGTATGACAAACAATAGATCAATAACAAAAAGAAAACAAATGACAAGGGAGATTTTATTCTATTTAAAGAGATGAGAGGATAGAGCATATTTATTGGCTGAAGTTACAAGGAACCAGTTGAGAGAAATAAGTATACATATTTATTAAAGTGAGAAAATAATTGATGAAGCTGAGTATAATTAATATAAAATATAAATATAAAATTTCAGGTGGATTCAAATGAGTTAAAGAGACACTACAGGAGTTCTACAAAGTTTCAGGTAGGTGACTTACTGTTTCAGAATTGTTCAAATAATCCATTACCATTTTGATTTTAAGTCCCATTTATAAATTTCTTTTTTAAAAAATTTCCTTCATAGACTTTGTAACAAAGTTTATACAGATGAAGTTCTAGGCAAAGGCAAGCCTAAAGTTTTTGCTTCTCAATAATTACATGATACACTTCCATGAATGTGCAAGTGTGAAATTTAACATTTGGATCTTTATCAAGCACAACAAAATGTTAGCGGTCACATTTAAATTCTGATGAATACGTCAGTAAAGGAGTATGGAGTATACTTTGTCTTGTCCATACAGAATGCTATCCTCCAATTCATGTACCATGATGGTGCAAAAGTCTATCTAATTTTTTCTAGTCTTATTTCTTTCTTGTTCATATAAACAAAATTTTAAAAAGAAGAAGCAATTATGTCAATAACATGAAACCTTTCTTTCCTCAAATAACAGTATAATTGTATGGTTTTTTCACTCATAATTATTTATACCCAAGTACTTTATTATTTTTTATTTGTTCCTCCTAACTATGAGAAACAGACAAAGGTTTAGGAGTTATCCAAAGTTACCCAATATGTATAAGTAAACTGCAACCTCCCATTTCAAGAAAAACACTTTTGTGGCCTCAGATTTTGTATAACAATACACAGCTGGGGTTAGGTGCCAAATTGTCCCCATTGGTGATCTGTGGTGATTAAAATCTCTTTAAATTTGTTTTTATCTGCACCTAATTTTCTTTGCAAAAAAAATTGCCACATACTCAGACATATTCATAATCTACACTACTTTGATGAACTCCACAAGAGGATGACTATTCTTCTTAAGTGTCACAAAACTTATTACAAGTTCTTAATCATTTTCTTGAATTTGAATAAGTGAAAATTAACTCATATATTTAATTTGGATGTATAAATGTAAAATTTTACATTTAATTGTGGTCAATCCTTTTGAATTCCTTTAAAACATCCTGCTTCTCTAGAGCATTGTATTAGAGCTATTTTTGTGTTTCATTATTCCACTATTAGATTGTGTAGACAAACATTTTACTCATTTCAACCTCAACATGTTTTGCAAAGTGCCTTGTACAAAGTTCAGTATTGGTCAGTTCTTACTCAATTCAACTTTCTACAATTCTATGAGAAATAAATCATCTTTAACAAGTTACATGTTAATGTGTTAATATCAAACATGAGTAATGACTGCATAGATAATTCCAGTGGGCATTTGAGCAATTGGATACACAACAAGTAAAAAGACCACAATTCTGACACATTAGTTCTAATAAATTTCTTTCAAAAATTTTAAAAATATTGTTGTGATTTGAGCCAGAAAACATGGGTACTGCCGTAGCTCTAAACAAGTCAACAGTTCAATGCTCCTGATTTCTTGCTTATAAGACATTATTTTAGTAACTGCTTTGTATACCTCTTAACTTGTTACAAACTCAATATCTGTAAGGTAAAATTAATGAGGTTTCAGGATATGATGTAATTTATAAACCAATACTTTCAGTAAGGATTTGTTTTTATAATAGCCAATGCGGTTAATTCAAACTGAAAGTTTTATTTCTTTTCAATAGCATGAAGCTATTGCGAAATTCTGATATGTAATTAATTACCTCAACCTTCCCTTTTATTATGTATGGACTTACAAAAAGCTCTTAGCTGTTCCTATATGTCTTAAATACATTAAATGCTTTTAAAATGTACTCTGTTTCAAAACCATGGTTTCAAAACCAAGTAAAAACGAACGAAAATGAATAAATCAATGAAAATGAATAATTATCTTACATAGAATAATTTCTTACTGTCATCACTATAATCAAGAGGTGATGTTGCCTTTTCACAACTACCCAGGTAACAGAAAACCAGAATAAAAGTTTAAAGTTTAAATGACAAAGTTTAAAATGCTTTTTTAGTTATAATAGTACTTTCAAAAACTTCTTCTCTTGGAGTTACTGATTAATTGTAAATGGGACTGACCTTCCCTCTCCCCTCTCTGTTACGCTGCACACTATCTAATAGGTAGATTTCATAGCAGTTTATTGTTAGCAGTATCATCCCAAATGGAGAACAATAGAAAGAACTGAGGCATCTGGATGAACCACCAACAATATAATCAGCCCTGAATACAGGAGAATAGGCTGAAACATAAAATATATACAACTGCAGGGTGCCTGGGTGGCTCCATGGGTTATGCACTTAAGAGTCTGCCTTCCACTTGGTCATGATCCTGGGGTCCTGTGATCCAGCCCCACATCCAGCTGCCTGCTCAGCTGGGAACCTGCTTCTCCCTCTCCCTCTGCCTGCCACTAGCCCTGCTTGTGTGCATTGTCTCTGTCTTTTGTCAAATCAATAAATAAAATCTTTAAAATATATATATACAATTGCAGTTAATGTGCAGTGATCTCAAATAAAATCAAGAGTAGACTTGACTTTCAGTTTGAGTCCCATGTTTAAAACACCATTAAAATGTATTTTAACATTAGTAGCCATGCCATCTCTGAAGTGTGTGTGACACTCAACAAAAATTGCAGAAAATGCAGTGCCTAAAGAGAGCTCAAATGCATGAAGGTAGAAATGAAATACATTGGAAATAGTCTACAAAACAGTTTTCTTGTTTTCATGGTACAAATATACCTTTCAGGGGCACCAGGCATATTACTGAAGGCAATTTTATATTAAACAACAAATAATTCATGGTGACTGGTCAGCTTATATATACATTGATATAAATCAATCCATGTCCAAAAAAGCACATAAACACAATATGATTGTGAATGTGTTTTTCCAACAGCTGGATGTTGTATCAGTAATGCCATTTGATGTTTTCTACCTGTTCTTCGGGTTTAATCCAATATTTAGGACAAATAGGATATTAAAGGTAAGATAACTATATTTAACTTTCTTTTATAGTAATGGAAATCTTGAAATGTTTTTAAATGTCTGAAAAGTATAATATTTTTAATTTTTCCCAAACTGTCCATTTTTCTGCCCTCATCAATACTATGAATTTTTTTAAAAAGGCAAAACATCATTGTTTCTACTGATGGAAGTTGCTCTTGATTGTTTTATTCTATATCTCACAGTAGGTATTTTTATAATCTATGATAGGAATGCCTTTATATTTCTAAATGCAACTATAATAAGAAAATGAGTCTTTCATAATCTTACATAATAATCTTTCATAATTGTATTCTTTCCCATTTGTCCTTTTTCATTAGACAGTCACTGAATGCCTGGACCACAGGCAGTAAAACGAGAGATTAGGTTACTTCTAAGTTATCTTATTCATCTAAAATCCCATAATTCTAAAAAAAAAAAAAAAAAGCTGCAAACACTTTTAGTAACAAAATTATTTACGTATTTGGATACAGCTCAAATATCCACCAACAGAAAACTACTTAAACAAACTGCAGGACGTCTATATAATAGATTACTTTGTAACACAAGAAGTTAATAAATAAAAAGGACTGTTTTCTATTCATTTATACAGGAAGAACTCTAAGATAAATTGCTAATTAAACAAAGCTAGTTACAGATAGTTTATAGAACAATACTAATTTCCATATAACACAAACGGAAAAATATTCCATTTATTTATATTTACATAAACAATGGAAAATTACCAAAAATGTTTAATAAAAATGGTTAACTGAGATGGGGATGGGTGACAAGAGAGAAAATCAGAATGAATAGGGGCAGGAGTGGGAGCAAGTCTTTTTTTTTTTTATTTGACAGAATGAGATCACAAGTAAGAAGAGAGGTAGGGAGAGAGAGAGAGAGGAGGAAGCAGACTCCCCGCAGAGCAGAGACCCTGATGCGGGGCTCGATCCCAGGACCCTGGGATCATGACCTGAGCCAAAGGCAGAGGCTTTAACCCACTGAGCCACCGAGCAGCCGCAGGAGCAAGTCTTTTAAAGGCATATATTTCTTGTTTTTTAATTATGTGAAGGCATTACCTATTCAAAAAGATTCTAAGATAGAAACATTTTCTAACTCGTAGCTTCATCAGGCAGCTCAAATGAGGAGAGTGAGGAGGTAAAATTTCACGTCACTCTTTAACAATAGAAACAATAGCATATATCCAAAGACAACCTTCGTAAAAGGAACACCAAAGATTTTATAAAATTTTGGTGGTTATCTCTCTCACACATTGGGAAGACACAACACAACCTGGAGACACAGTGAAACCTGATGACAGCAAAAATAGCAGCAACCAAAAAGAAGCAGCAAATGCTCTTTGTTGGATACATACTTGTGGTTGCATACTTTGTTAAACTTAATATTCATAATTTTATTTATTCCTACAAACAAATTCATTTTAGAGATGAGGAAAATGAGGACAGGATGGAAAATGTGCATTTTATCACATATTTTTCTGACTCCAAATTCTTCACTGTAATCAGATTGGCAAATAAACCTCAAGCTGAAGGGGCTTTCCTTCCATGCCCAAGCCCATAAGAGAATAGCAACTCTGAATTAGATGCATATATACTCATTGTATCTTTTTGAACAATGTCAAAAACAGCTAACTAATACTAATATTACCAGACTTTAAATTTTATTGAAATAAATACACATATAATGCAACTTGCTTAAAAATAAAACTAGTGTTGAGCAACAGGACTTAACACGTATTTATAACTTCAATGGATTATATTATACTTTTCCTATTTTGTTTATGTCTTGAGTGTAGTACGATTTTAATTATTGTAAAATAGGGCTCTACTAGATGCTTTAAAAAGAAAAAGGGAAGAAATGTTTTTAGGCTTGCTTTTCAGTAAGCATTACAAACAAGACTAAAACTAGAGAGTCAAAATAAAATACAGCAAGAAACCCTGGGAGATTGGCACCGTTCTAAAAGGTAGGGGCCAAAGGAAAATACAACTAAACAGACCCTAGTTTGTTTGTTTTAGAGACTTATGAATGGAATTATTTTCAGTAACAAAGTTTATTTTACATAGTTTTATTTAAATAGATGTATTTAAAACTAACACACTTTTGGATTTCTTTTGTTTGTTTTCTACATAGTACACTTCATTTTTTGAGTTTAATCATCACCTAGAGTCTATAATGGACAAAGCATATATCTACAGGTAAAGTAAACTCAGTATACTTCTGGGGGTGGCAGAGAAAGTAATGGTGCAATAGTTTAGCCAGAATTTGAGAAGAATATGATCTCCCTGCCAAAGAAAACAGAAATTAATAAATAAAAATTAATTAATTAATTGAAATAAATAAAAATAAATTTTTATTTCTGCAATTGCAAATTTTGCAAATTCTACAATTGCAAATTCTGCAATTGCAGAATTTGGGCTATATAAAATAAAGGGTTATGTTCTAAAACAGACTTGAATATTTTGAAATGAGATAAAAGCATGAAAATCCTATTAGATTTTAGAAGAATACAGAACTAAAAATAGAATGTATTACCTGTTCCAGTCAGAACAAGTACAGATAAGCGTGCTCCTTCACAAGTTGACTTTGCATCTCTCTCATGACAATTCATTCTAATCCGAATTTCATTCATTTGCTCTCCTGAACTTCACTTGCACAGAGACTTCTAGTCACTATTAATCGTAGCATAAAGTCCCATGAGCTTTTCAGAGATACCCAGTTAAATCAGTCTAGAGTATTTTATGAGACTCAAAGTGGAGAGGTGACCCCTGAGGCATGTCTTTCAGGGGGTTGATTCATACCATCTGTGAAAAGAGAGGAAGGTTTTTTTTTTTTACGCTCTGTCAGTCTCAGTCAAGACACTGCAGTTAGAAAACATGCAATGGCACCATCATTTTATACTGTACTAATGAGAGTTAACAGTTCACAAATTTAAAGCAAGGAGATTCCATGGAGACTTTAAGGAAAAGAAAATGTTAAAATAGGCTGTATTCCAGGAACAACATGAGCCCTTACTTTGCATTTATTCTCCTTGGCAGAGTCATTCGAACAACTGGATACTTGCTGTTTACTCTGCACATTAATGCCTGTATTTATTACTGGGCTTCTGACTATGAAGGAATTGGAACTACTAATTGGGTGTATAATGGCGAAGGAAATAAGTAAGTTTTAATTTGAAGGAAACAATTTTATGGATTCTTCTTAACTTTTCTATTTCAGTGTATGTGTTTTCCTAAGCCAGTGTTTTTGGGAAGCTATAAATCACAACCCATTAATGGCCAGTAAAAAGTTTTTAGATCAGTTTACTTTTAAGCGAAAGAGAGTAAAGTAGAAGAGAATAGAATAGAAATTATCAGTCTGTCATACCTAATAGATGTGTGTGTGTATGTTTGTGCATGTGTGTATCCTGGATTGACTTGAGAAATGCATGGATTATGCATACCTGGATTATGATCAAAAAAGTTTGAAAGCCTCTGTTTTAGACAACTGAGTGGTAAGGTAACTTTTTTTTTTTTTTAAGATTTTGTTTATCTATTTGACAGACAGAGATTACAAGTAGGCAGAGAGGCAGGCAGAGAAAGAGGAGGGAGCAGGCTCCCCATGGAGCAGAGAGCCCAATACGGGGCTTAATCTCAGGACCCTGGGATCATGACCTGAGCTGAAGTCAGAGACTTTAAACCACTGAGCCACCCAGGTGCCCTGGTAAGGTAACTTTTAACAACTTCAATGCTGATTGTTAGTAATGAACAATGTTAATTATTTGGAGGGCAGGTGCAGTAGCTAATTAGTTTACCACTGAAGGGTTTTATGGGTTTATGAGTCAGCTATAACCACTAACTCAATTAAACACTTACAGAGTAACAAGGATCATAAATTAAACTTGACAATTAGATATGCAAGTATCACAGGAATAAAAGAAATTACTTGAAAATCTTAGGACAGTAGAATTATGATTCAATAGTAACAGCTGGGTTATCTAATAGTGAGATTTCCTTTTGGTAGATACAGGGGTCTGGCATAAAATTAACTCTCCTAAATTTATGTTCCAATGAAATGACATTCAGCATATTATAAGGCAATGTCCTTAATGGAAAAGGGCAGGTCCCAGCATGACTTTGAAGAGCAACTCACAGCAGCCTTGGGAAGGAAAGCAATTATAGGATAGAGCAAAGAGAGTGAAAATACCTCACAAAATTACACACTACCTAGAGTGAGCGGGATATGTGTGAGAGATTATAACAATAGTCTTTGAACTTTTAATCAGAATTGATTTTAGAAATTTGAAGTCAGAAGACCCACTGATTAGGAAAACGTACACATATACATACACACACACAGAATAACTATCCCTGGAAAGTTTATAATCAAATCTATTAGTAATTCCATTTAGAATATGTAGTTTTTAAATATTTTTTTTATTTATTTATTTCTCAGAGAGAGAGAGAGGCAGAGGCAAGCAGAGGGAGAAGCAGGCTCCCTGCTGAGCAAGAAGCCCAATGTGGGACTTGATCCTAGCACCCTGGGATCATGACATGAGCTGAAGGCAGACACTTAATCAACTGAGCATTTTTATATATTTTTTTAAAATATTTTACTTATTTATTTGACAGAGAGAGATGATAAGTAGACAAAGAAGCAGGCAGAGAGAGAGGGGGGAAGCAGGCTCCCTGCTGAGCAGAGACCACCCCCTACCCCATGCGGGGCTTGATCCCAGGACCCTGTGATCATGGAGCCAAAAGTAAAGGCTTAACCCACTGAGCCATCCCAGCCACCCCCTTAACCTGATTTTTTTTTATTTATTTTTTATTTTCAGCATAACAGTATTCATTATTTTTGCCCCACACCCAGTGCTCCATGCAATCCGTGCCCTCTATAATACCCACCACCTGGTACCCCAACCTCCCACCCCCTGCCCCTTCAAAACCCTCAGATTGTTTTTCAGAGTCCATAGTCTCTCATGGTTCACCTCCACTTCCAATTTCCCCCAACTCCCTTCTCCTCTCTAACCCCCCATGTCCTCCATGCTATTTGTTATGCTCCACAAATAAGTGAAACCATATGATAATTGACTCTCTCTGCTTGACTTATTTCACTCAGCATAGCCGTCAGGGAGATTCAAATTAAAACTACATTGAGATATCACCTTACACCAGTTAGAATGGCCAAAATTAGCAAGACAGGAAATAACATGTGTTGGAGGGGATGTGGAGAAAGGGGAACCCTCTTCCACTGTTGGCGGGAATGCAAATTGGTGCAGCCTCTTTGGAGAACAGTGTGGATGGAGATTCCTCAAGAAATTAAAAATAGAACTTCCCTATGACCCTGTCTTTGCACTCCTCGGTATTTACCCCAAAGATACAGATGTAGTGAAAAGAAGGGCCATCTGTACCCCAATGTTTATAGCAACAATGGCCACGGTCGCCAAACTGTGGAAAGAACCAAGAGGCCCTTCAACGGACGAATGGATAAGGAAGATGTGGTCCATATACACTATGGAGTATTATGCCTCCATCAGAAAGGACGAATACCCAACTTTTGTAGCAACATGGACGGGACTGGAAGAGATTTTTATATATTTTTAAGATAATTTTCTTTTGACAGTTATTAATATACTTACTATTCCTCAAAGTTTTTAGACACCACCTTCTATTACTATGCCCCTTCTATTACTTCATATTACTGTGACCTCATAATCCCAATGCATTTTTTACTTAGCTTTTTTGATGATGTCTGATGACCTATAAAGTGAAGGTTGCTTATAAAGTCACTGGACTTACATACTTTGCCCTCATTAGAATTAGGCAGCAAATTGTGGGTCATAAGAAAAGTATTGTGAACATTTTAAAAAAGAGTCAAATTTAATACCATTCCATTAATCCTTACCACAATAACTTACCTATTCATTTTAATAGAAGTCAAAGAGTCATTTCATTTATATTGAATAGGCATCCTTCATTCAACTGCAAAACATGATAAAGAAGAAGAGGGTTTAGCTCAAAAGAAAAAAATACATAGTTAAGGTTATTTTGTACCCCAAAATATCCCCAGTATAACTTTGTTCTTTGTCCATATGTACCACAGTTTACTTATTTATGGGCCTAAATTTCCCAGTGTCCAGAAATGTCTTAACCAAAAAAAAAAAAAAAAAAAGAGTTTAAAAATAAACAAAAAAAAGTTAAAAAAAAAAAAACAAGCAAAGCTGTCATGGGAATCATGGCTTTAGACAGGGTGATGAAGGAATCAAAATTACTATGCCTTATGCTGAGGAAATTTAGGAAGACTTACCTCCCTTCATTCTACACATGAAAAAAATGAGACCAAGGTAGATGAAGGTATTTTTTCACGGTTTCCTATACTTCAGGTCAGACACTAGCAAAAGGAAAGGAAAGGAAAGGAAAGGGTAGGGTATGGGGGAAGGGGAGGGGAGGGAGGGAAGGGAAGGGTAAATAATATACTTAATATTTGTACTTTTATTGTATTTTCAAAATTTAAAAATGACTCTATACAAATATTGAACTGTGGTTAATATATTTGTTCTGAAGCACTGTATTTAGAAGGAAGTGCTTACTGTCTGCAAATCACTTTGAAATGCATCCAAAAACTAAGATGGAAAAGAAAAGAAAATGGATTGCTGAATGGAAAATTGGAGGGATATGTGACAAAGTAGGTAGAGTAAGATGTTTATAGTGGGATCTAAGTATTCACTATAAAAGGTGGGAGTTCACTATAAATTCTTTCAATTCTTTTGAAAGGGAAGGGAAAAGAAAGAAAAAGGGAGGGAGGGAGAAAGAAAAGTCTTTACCCTAGACACTATCCACCCTTTGGATGTAACAAAACACCAGAACAGCAATGAGTTCAGTGGACCAGAAGGGAGATGAAAGCCATCTGGCAGCACAACAGGGAAGAGTCTGCAAGTGGATTCCACAGATGTGCTCACAGATGCAGTCTTCCTGTGTTCTTATTTCAGTAAGTCTAGGTGTGCATAACCATTCACTTATTCTTTCATATCATTCAACAAATATTATTAAACTCTTATTATGCTAAGTCCATAAATACTTTTGTGGAACTTACCTTCTAGTGAGACCATTCTCCCTCATACCCAGTACATCCAGTGATAAATTTATAGAAATGTGGGACTGAGGTGGATAGCAGTAGTTTAGAAGGTCCACTCACAAAGTATTAAATTAGATACTTTTAAAAGTTACATGTTCCACTGTACATCCACCACAGAGGCTAAAAATTAAAAAGACTGAAAATGTCATGTGTGAGGGTAAGAACAAGAAACAACTGAAATGCTCATATATTGTTGAAGAGAATGCAAAGTAACAACCATTTTAGGAAAAGATCTGACAGTTTCTTTTACAATTAAACGTACAACTTACATGTTGTATGTAAGCAATAAATCTCTAGATTCTACCCCTGAAACTAACGTTATGCTGAATGTTAACTAACTGGAATTCAAACAAAAACTTGAAAAAAATGTACCTTACAAACAAAAATTCAAGCCTAAATATTTACTCGAGAAAAATTAAAATGTGTCCATTATAAACTTATATAAGTACATTGAAGAATGTTTACTCATAACAACCAAGAACTTAAGACAGCCTAGGTGTTCATACATAGGAGAATAAACAAACTGTGCTATATTTGTGCAATGGATTCTACTCAGCAATGAAAAAGCAAAAAGTGTTTTTACATACAACATGAATAAATTTCAAAATCATTATTCTGAGTGAAATACATCTTGCAGAAAAGTGTACATATGGTATGATTTCATTTATGTGGAATTCTAAAACAGGCAAAACTCATCTCTGGTCGAAAACATTAGAAGAGTGGTGACCTCCGGGAAAAGAATGACAGAACTTTCTAGAGATATGGAAATGTTCTCTATCTAGATAAGTGTTTGCGCTACACAGAAATATATATTTGTCAAAATTCATCAAATAATATACTCAATATTTGTGCTTTTATTGTATTTTCAAAATTTAAAAATGACTCTATACAAATATTGAACTGTGGTTAATATATTTGTTCTGAAGCACTGTATTTAGAAGGAAGTGCTTACTGTCTGCAAATCACTTTGAAATGCATCCAAAAAATAAGATGGAAAAGAAAAGAAAATGGATTGCTGAATGGAAAATTGGAGGGATATATGACAAAGTAGGTAGAGTAAGATGTTTATAGTGGGATCTAAGTATTCACTAAAAAAGGTGGGAGTTCACTATAAAATTCTTTCAATTCTTCTGTTTGAAAGAGCTTATAAAAAATGTTGGAGGGGGGTTTCATGTCATGTTTGTTTCACAGAAGAATTTCTATTTTCACACTAAATGTTTTTTATGGTTTTAAGTCAAATTCTGCCTTACTGCTCTAACTTGGAACTGTATGTATACAGCCTATTAGATACTTCATGTATTAAATCAGCCAGACAGAATCTCCTTGAAAAGATCTATCTTCCTGCCATGTTAATATTAGAGGTGGACACACTTGACTAATTAAGCTAATCCTAGAAAAATCAATAAGGTGCCATCTAATTAAATTACAAATCTTACCTCTGGTTGTGCATGTCTGAGTATACGAGACATGACTGAGAAAAGATCCAAAAATAAACCTCAAAGCATTAGGGCAGAAAACTTCCAATTAACATAGCAGAATATTTGTGAAAAAATAATGAATACTGTTTTTCTGAAAATAAATAAATTGGAAAAAAAATGAAAAAAAAATAATAGTTCAAGGCTAACATTTCAGATTCAAAATATCAATGTCTATATTTCACATTTGATTCTTTTCTAACATCCATAAATAAGAAAGTGAAAGTAATTCGTATTTATTCCTGATAACACTGTAGTGACTTTGAAGGGGACAGTAATCCCAACATTTGTAATGGAGTTGGCCATATAGAGAGAGAATCTAGACACTGTCCCACTCTTGGGTAGTATTGGGTTCAATATATTTCCTTAATTTAAAGAGATCCACAAGTCCTAGGCCTGTGACCAAACAAAATCAGTAATAGGAAATTATAAATTGAAATTTTAAAAATTAAAATGCAATCTATAATATTAATTCCATACTTCTTCAAGGTGGTTCTCTTTGACATCCAGTTCACTATAATGTTAGCAAGTCCAAAGAAATCTGCTAGAAAAAATTAGAGTGGTAATATTTTTATTCTCTTGGCACAGTGGTTTCAAATCTTCCCAAAGAGTTAATTATTTTTCTGTTACTACATCTGCCAGGTTTAAAAAAAAAAAGAAAGAAAGAAAGAAACTCATGTCCTTCAAAAGGTATTGAATTTCAAAATAAGTGATTTCTTTCTAGACCTGCTTTTGAATATTGACTTTAACTGCAGTTTGATTCTTTGCAAAACTCCAACTCCCTACTGTTTAAAAATCTGAAAACTATAAACTTTTTCACAAGAAAAAGACCACCCTCATTCAAAGACTAATACACAATTACTTGAAGTGCAAATATTTACGTGGCATACGTAATAAAAGAAATAAAAGCCAAACTAGGACCAGAATTCTGTAAAAAATACTGCTTTTCTGTGTCTACCCTAGAAACTAGAACTGCTAGTTGGAATCCACAAAATCCAGTGCCTCCTGCAGCAATATATGGAGATGTGTATAAATAGCAAATTTTTCTTCAAGGACTCGGTGGGAATAGCTGATTCCGTCCATGTTATCAGAGCTATATGAAATATGTCAAGTACTGTACCTAATGCACAAAAATTATAATAAATGTACAATGAGGTTGTAATACCAACTTTCATTCCTACCTTACTACAGACTCTATGAAACCCTTAGCCAAATGTAGCTAAGTCAATCTTATAAGTTCTGTCCTAATCTTTAACGCATTCTTTTCTGCTGCCTTGATTTCTGATTCTCTTCCTATCTGGGCTATATTGATCCCAGTTTCTCCACTTGTAATTGTTTAAGTACAGAATCTTAATCAAGTATATTGTTATTATACCTGATTTTCTTCAATACTGAATTTCTAGATGAATTACATATTATACCTAAGAAAAATTTCCCTTTCAATATTGAGGTCAGTATGCCTCTATTTCTGTTATGGTTATATATTCAATAATTTAAGAAGTATGGGTAGAAAAGAGAGAGGAGGAATATATCTGCTCTATTTTCTATCAGTAAAAACAAGTGTATCTAAACTATAAAGCCTCTCCAATCTTTATAAATATCCTCGAGCTCATAAATCACTAGTGTGGTAGTTTAAAGATGCCCTCAAATTCTTTGCTGCTCCTCTCATTGTAAGGATTCTGTAAAAAGTACTGCTGTCCTTTCCCTCAACTCTGTAACAAAAGATTAAGACATTATGGAACTTCTAAGTTATAAGAAAACTTATAGCTACTGAGCTGCCATGTAAGAGCCACCATGTAAGAAGTCCATCTACCCTGAGACTGCCATGCTATGAGGAAGTTCAAGCTGGTTGTACTGAGAGGCTGCTTGAAGAGAGGATAGCCAGACAGACCCATCCATCCTAAGCTCAGAAATGGCTCAGAAATGTGAGAGAAGAAAACACCTAGGGCATTCCAAACAAACACAATGTGTAAAACAGAGGAACTCAGTCAACAGTTAGAATCAAGGCCCCAGGCATTTGGCCTCAATAAGTCTGCCCAGCTATCTCTAGTCATTAAAGTCACCCCAGCTGAGGGTCTACTCATCATGGAGCATTAATGAACCATCTCTGTTGGGTTTTACACAAATATCCAACCCACAAATTTATAAGTCCTAATAAAATAGTTGTTTCATAACAGTAAATTTTGGGGTGTTTTTTTGCAGCAAGGGATAAGCAGAACACTAGTTAACACCCTCCATTGGGACTAATTATTTAGCCATTTCATAATATTTATCAAGAAGTTTGTTAATAACATGGTATTTGCTAATGTTTCCTATAGAAAGAAAACCATGATTAAGAGGAAATGTGTTATAACTTAGGAGTGATCTATACTCCCAAGCATAGTGGTCTTTTAATGTAATAATAAAAAGCAAAATATATATGTTTTCTTTTCACAGGTATCTGAGGTGTTATTACTGGGCTGTTCGAACTTTAATTACCATCGGGGGCCTTCCAGAACCACAAACATCATTTGAAATAGCTTTTCAACTGTTGAATTTTTTTTCTGGAGTTTTTGTGTTCTCCAGCTTAATTGGTCAGGTAAATAGAGATGTGAATCCCTAGATACATAATGGTACAATTTTTGAAAATCTAATAAATCTTTATAATTTTACAAAAGAAAAATCAAAATCCATCTAGTGATTTCTTTATTTTTACTAATGTTTATCTATTTTAATGAATTGGAGGAAGATGTGAATGAGCCAACACTGCCTTTCAATTTTTAAACTGTTTTATTTCTCAGAAGACCTATCCACAATGAATGCCATGTTAGACTCAGAGAAAATCAAGTTTCTAGATTGACTTCTTGGAATTTCCTGAAAAACTTTAAAATCTCCCTTCTTTAATTAAACTTCAAGTATTGTCATACAGTCCCTAGATTAAAATCAACTTCAGAGGTTACTTAAACCAGAGGCTACTAAATGCCATCTAAATATATTTAATTAATAAGCCATTGGCTCATAAATGCTTACTAAAACATCTCTTTGTCCTTATTCTCAAGGAATCACAGTCTGGTAAGACTGTGACAATTGCAAAGAACTATTGCAAGATAGTTGACATTTACAGGGCATAGAGTCCAATATCTTTGTGGACTCCAAGATTTACAAGAAATAAAAACCTGAAGAGCATAGCATTATTAGAAGATATACTTCCTTAGGAGGTACTTCATATACCATATGTTTGAGAACAAAGAGTCATGTTGAGATTCGTATCCTGGGTAGAGTTAGGCAAAATCACAAAATGACTATCATCACTAGATACATCATTAGTTCTTACCACACTCACTGTGGTATGAAAAAGTACCATGCTTTAACAAAATTTAGCAATAAAAACTATTTTTATAACATTTGAGGCTGACCACAATAGTCAAAACTCAACTCCTACACCCATGAATATCAGGGTCTGCTATCCATGGTAAGTACAAAAAGAAAGTTTGAAATCTCTGTATTAGTTCAGGATAGGGAAGTTTCCCAGAAGAATGTATTTGCAACATCTTAAAAAAAAAACAGATAGGATCCAGTAGTTATAGACAGGTAGTCCAATCAATCAGAAACAGTGTGAAAGATGGCAATGATAAAATACAAGCATGTTTGAGGAAATAGAGTACAGAATGACCAGAGTGAATGATGCTTATAAGTAGGTTAGAGATGTACCTAAGGACAAAATATTTTAAGGTCTCCAAATATTGAAGATACTGAACTTTATCTTAGCAGAAATAGGAAGTTAGCCAATGGGACATTTTGAACAAATGAGAGATTCAGGAAGATTAATCAAAATATAATATGAATTGGAAGATATGATACTGTTTTTAAAAGTAGGTTTAATTCCAGACTGTTGGGAGGGTTTTTTTGGGCAACCATCTTGGGGGAAGCTCATTATGGGAGTCAGATAAATGATGTGAAATAAAGAAATTACATTTTTATTGCAAAAAAAGAAAGTGGGTTTTATTATGGGGTGCATGGGTAGCTCAGTTGGTTGAGCGTCCAACTTTTGATTTTGGTTGGGATCATGATCTCAAGGTCCTGATCTCAGAGTCATGGGATCAAGCTCCACACTGGGGCTGGAGATTCTCTATTTTTCTCCCTCTGACCATCCCCACCACTTTCTCTCTCTCTCTCTCTCTCTCTCTCTCTCTCTCTTTCTTTCTCTCTCTCTCAGGCACAAATAAATAAATCTTTAAAAAATAAAGTATGTTTTATTATTATTTATGTATGTTGAGGCCAACAAATCAGGAGACAACTGACCTTGAACAGATAGTTTGTTATACAAACAGACCCAAAAAAGAAAGGTCACAATATGCCAAAGGGCCACGTTGGGAAGCACCAGGGAAGGAACAGGTGAAGCAGGGTAAGCAGATTTAGGATTGGCTAGTTTGGAGAATTTTCACAGGTTCTGGGGAGTAGAGGCTCTGTCTGGTTGGCTGGTACTTGGCTGTGGGGTAATTAGATGGATCAAGTGAATAGTAGCCTGGAATATGAGAGTCCAATAAAGAAGACTGTTGGGAGTATAGCCTCCTATTGGTTACTTTGTCTATGAAAGGTGCACTCCCAGTGAAGTTGTTTGCTGTCTCTAGGAATTAGCTAACTCTGGGAGAGATAGTACCAGATATCAAAGCATCAAAATACAGAAAATTTTAAAATATGGTTAGAAAGATAAATAGGGATATGGGTAACTCAAGGCTGAACATGGTGACAGAGTGGAGAGAGAGATTGTAAAGGAAACTCTAGAAAATATTTAGGTTTGGGAAAAACACATAAGCAGTTAAAAACTGTAAGTATAAAATATCATCATCTTAATGGCTTAATCATTACATTGACAATGATTGGAAATGAAAAGCTGGCTTAAAGAGAAATGCAATTAATTTGAACATAAATAACAGAAATCTTAATATTCCATAGTTTCTCATAAAATCTGTGTGAGGTAGTCATATCCCCTGCTGTCTTACTTTTATACATGAAGCAACTCTGGTTTAAAGAGATTAAAAGGCATCCCTAATTACCACATGTAATTCACAGTTGTATTGATAAAGCCATATAATATTGTTAGTAATAGTAAAATTTTAACATGTATTTAACACTTACTATGTCCAAGGCAATGTCTATAAAATTAAAAAATTGTATCTTGCTCCTATTAAATTTTCTTGCTACTCTGAATATGGTCTTTGGACTAAGAGCAGAAGAGCCACTTGGAAAATTTAGATTTCAGACCTCACCCCAGAACTAGGAAGTCAGAATCTGCAATTTAACAAGATCTTCAGGTGATTTATATACACATGAAAGCTTGAAAAGTGTTACTTTACACACCACACCACATCTTCCTCTACATTGAATTTGAGGTTCCAACAGGAACAGAAAGAAATATCAAGCCACTGAAAATGTAGTACTAGAGTCTCCCCCCACCACCACAAAAAAGAGTGAGAAAGGAGATACAGATTTGTGTCTTAAGCTCTCATAGTAAATACAAGATGCTGAGGAAAACAGTTAAAAACAAAAAGGGACTGGGACACAATCTCCATGTATTCAAAATTCCCACATATAACCACACCAAGTACTACACCCTGAACCTGATGATGACATTTTAACTACAGTATCCTATTCTCTGATACAACTCATAGAGACTAACATTTTCTCCTCCTAATCTGGAACACATCATGGAATGCATGTCTTCTTACCAATGCTATCAAAACCCAAGGCTGCTGAAGGATAGTGCATAAACCATTCAGATTACTGTCACTATAATTTCTGTGTCCTCAACATTGATCAATAATGCTCTTAATTATCCTTGGCTTCCAATTTAAAACTCTATTAAATCTCCAAACCCAGCCACTAATACTCTAATTCTCATGGCCTTTGGTGACTTGGTAATGTGTTCCATCTGTCAAGAATGGCTTGTAAAAAGGAGGTCTAGTAACTGAGGTTGTGAAGGGTATTTAGAATAGCGCCAAGGAGTAAGTCAGGGACTGAAATAGATGTATCCAGTTGGACTCTGCATAACTCCTCAGCAAATACTTTTGATAAGAAGAAAAATCCATTGACTCTAGAAATATAAACTGAGGAAGGCACCAAAATAAAAGAGCCATTTGAAGTAGACCTCAAAAGAATGAGTAGTTTTTCGACAAGCAGAAAAGGTTCAGCTACTAGAATGAACGAGCAAAGTCTCAAGAATGTAAAAGTGAGACCCTGGTTTTCCTCCGTATTATAAACCCACAGTCAAAGCAAATTTACAACCACTTGCTTCCCTCTATGTGAGAGGAAGAGTCAAGCTATATATCTTTTTTGTGCTGAGACCTTAAAGATCAGCTTTTAACCTAGAGTGGGTTTTTATGGCTGAGTTATAAACATCCAAGAATGAAAACCTGACAGTTCCTTAAGTATTGTCACAGCAGTAGATGATGCTTCAGTAATTTCAGCACATTTCAACTTCTGCTGAATACTGTGCCTTAAGCATGATGAGATTTGATTTTATCTGTCTAAACAACACAAAGGGAAGTACAGAGGTTGCAATTTCATGATGAATTGAGTCCATAAAGCCAGACACACTGGATAATCTATGAAGGATGCTTTCAAAGTGAGACTCACAAAAGTGGACTAGACATTGTAACAGGAAATTGCTCAACTTTCTTTGTGTATACCTTGAATAAGCACAAACTGTATAATTTTTAAAATACCAACTAGCATCTTTGAAGTAATATACAGGTTTGCAAAGAATATTGGGTGCAGTCACATGCATTATGTGACTGAATCTTCATGAAAACTTCACATGGTAAGTAAGACAGGTCCTATTGTTGTCCTTATGGGGTCAGAGGGAGGATATGATTCGCCCAATGTTTTATATAAATGGTTGAAATTAAGATTCAATATCAGTGTGTTAAAAATCAAGTAGTGCATTGGAGTGGGATATATCTCATAAAAACTCATAATTCAACTGGGCTTTTAGTAACTCTTGCAGTTCCTCTGCCAGGTGTGAAATGACCGTATTTGTGGTTTTAGATGCAAGATGTAATTGGGGCAGCTACAGCCAATCAGAACTACTTCCGAATCAGCATGGATCAGACTATTTCCTACATGAACACTTATTCCATTCCTAAGACTGTGCAGAATCGAGTTCGGACTTGGTACGAATATACATGGGACTCTCAAAGAATGCTAGGTAAGCAAGGCAAATTACCAATTAAATCCCTGTGTAGCATGTCCCTGTAATGCAAGTTCTATAAGTTAGAAGCAGAAAGTAATTGGATTTGAGCAAAAGACTGGAAAACAACCAAATGATCTTTAGAGTATTAGTTTAATACCATGAGATTTTCTTTCACATATCCAAACATAACTTACTAGTTATGCAAATGCTGAAAAAGCTATTCCTGAGGATGTTTCAAGTGAGGAAGAACAGCAAAAGAAGCACTAACAGGTTCCTTCCTTCTCTCTAACTGTAGATACTGCTCCAACTCCTTGGTTTAGGAAGAAACTAAATACAAACAGTCCTTGGAAACAAGGAGTTATGTTTTTATAGAAAGGATATTCATATTTAGAATCAATATTGGAATCAAAATAAGGATATATCAATTCTTTTTTTTTCTAAATGGTTGTAAGGAAACATCAAAAATAATCAATTCTCAGAAATTTGTACCATACTAGAGACTAAGAGTGGACGGATTTGTTTATGGAACATTTTATCAGCCTGAAGGCCCATCATTAAATTCACATACAGAAAAATCATTAATGTATTTGCATTCTTCATTGAGTTAATAAGAAAGTAAATAACAATAATTTGAATTTACTCAGCACATCTTTTTTTATTGAATTTTTTAAAGATTTTATTTATTTGACAAAGAGAGACACAGTGAGAAAGGGAACACAAGCAAGGGGAAGTGAGAGAGGGAGAAACAGGTTTCCCACTGAGCAAAGAGCCTGACGTGGGACTCAATACCAGGACCCCGGGATTACGACCCAAGCTGAAGGCAGACGCCTAATGACTAAGCTACCCAGGCACCCCAGCACAGTTCCTTTTAGATTTCATTCCCAGATGAGCCATCTACCAGTTATGCATAATTGAACAAGTCACTTACAATCTCTCTGAATCTTGGTTCTTTTTGTTTTTTTGTTTGTTTCTTTTTTCTGCAAAGCAGGAATGAGAACACTTACCCTTACGGTTGTCACAAGGGTCAAATAAGATAGTGACCGAGCTCAGTGAGCTTTCAAATGGCCCATGGTACTCATTATAACTTGCCATCCTCAGGATTTTAGAGCTGGAATCTACAGAATCAAGACAAAAACGAGATCCTTTTTCCATTAGGTTGCTCACTAGCCATGTCCAATAATCACTAAACTTTACATCTTAAGTTTCAGTAACCACAGTGTCCTAAAACTATTCAGAACTATTATGTCATCAATAGTTAAAATACTTCTTGGGACGCCTGGGTGGCTCAGTTGGTTGGACGACTGCCTTCGGCTCAGGGCGTGATCCTGGAGTCCCGGGATCGAGTCCCACATCGGGCTCCCAGCTCCATGGGGAGTCTGCTTCGCTCTCTGACCTTCTCCTCGCTCATTCTCTCTCTCACTGTCTCTCTCTCTCAAATAAATAAATAAAATCTTTAAAAAAAAATAGTTAAAATACTTCTTTTCTCCATGAAAGTGATAGTGTGATTGTGATACATATGTATGTCCAATAGAAGTAATAAAAGTATAGAATTTGATGCAGCTATTTATAAAAAGAGTTGGCACTTTATTTCCTTAATTTTCAAAATTTCTCTGATACTTACGTGATTTTTTATTAATTGTTCTGCTTGTGGGTTTCTGTATTTGTCTTTGTGAAGATGAGTCTGATCTGCTCTGCACCCTGCCCCTCACCATGCAGTTAGCCCTCACCGTGGATGTGAACCTCAGCATCATCAGCAAAGTCGAGTTGTTCAAGGCGAGTGCTTTTACAATGAATACGAAAACACCGTATCAATTTCTCCATAAAGTCAAAGCTCTTGCTGTATATGGCATTTATTATTTTTATTGCCTTATGCTTTAACAAAATCAACAGTCTAGAATTTATGTGGAGTTAGATTCAAATAATCTGTGGGTCTGTCTTCAACAGATGACTTATTCTTTAGAAGCCACTCTCTCCTAATTGGTGTCAGAAAAGAGCTCTTCAGGCTGTTCTTGAATTAATTTAAATACAATTAAACTCTGTCTTTGCTACTATGCATGCCATTTCCCATTTATGAATGTACCTTGACAATGCATGACAAACCCCAAATTAGCTCTGGATTGGCCTGACGTTCAGAGAATTGTGCCTAACCATGTCTTCTATTACTAATGTTTTGGATTTAGATTTTTTAGATGGCCAAATTCAAATTGGCAGGCTTTTTAAAGATTTTATTTATTTATTTGACAGAGAGAGAGATCATAAGTAGGCAAAGAGGCAGGCAGAGAGAGAGGGAAAGAGGGGGAAGCAGGCTCCCCACTGAGCAGAGAGCCCGATGCAGAGCTCTGTTCCAGGACCCTGAGATCATGACCGGAGCCGAAGGCAGAGGCTTAACCCAGTGAGCCACCCAGGTGCCCCTAGAGACTTTTTTTTTCTTTTTTTGGTAGAAAATAGTGCATGACAGAAATTTTTACTTTTGGATGTTTTTAATTTTACCATCCTCACCTCTTCTTATTGCATTGTACTGCATATAAGCGTTTCTCGTTAACATTTAATTCTGCCTGTAATGTTCACTGATTCATCTATTCAATTATCTGTTCATTCTGTTCATTCAATGGCATTTATTAAGTTCTTACTATGTTTCAGGCATCATTTTAGCCACTGGGAATACAACAGTTGAAAACAAATACTTGCACACATAAAGCTTAAATCGCAAAAGAAGGGAATTAAAAAATAAATATGAAATATGTTTGGAGGTGATAATGCTATGAACAAAATTGAACAGGCTAAGGAAAATGAGAATGGTACCGGTCAAAAAAGGCTGCTCTCATGAAATGCAACTGAGTATTTAAGCAAAAGACTGCAAGAGGCAAGGAAGTGAGGCGTGCAGATACTGGGGAAGGGAAGGAAGAGATGGACAGAAGGACAATACTATAGGAAGACAGACAAAATGAGGCCCTGAGTCAGGAGCATCCTAAAGAAGCCAGAATAGCTGAAGCAAAGGTAGAGTGATAGGAAGCAAAATAGTCAGAAGACGGTAAAAGAAAGGGAGTCTAGGGCATCAAGGTGGCTCAGTAAGCTGAGCTTCCAACTCTTGATTTCAGCTCAGGTCTTAATCACAGGGTGTTGGGATCAAGACCTATGTCAGGCTCTATGCTTAACATGAAGTCTGCTTGCTCCTTTCCTTCCCCGCCTGTCCCTACTCCTCTCACACACATGCTCGCGTGTGCTCTCTCTCTCAAATAAATTGGAAGGAAGGAAGGAAGGAAGGAAAAGAAAGAAAGATAGGAAGGAAGGAAGGAAGGAAGGAAGGAAGAAAGAAGGAAAGAGAGAGAAAGGGAAGCTGGGACACCTGGGTGGCTCAGTCAGTTAAGTGTCTAACTCTTGATATCAGCTCTAGTCTTGATCTCAGGGTTGTGAGTTCAAGCACCCTACTGAGCTCCATGCTGGGCATGGAGCCTACTTAAAGGAAGGAAAGAAAGAAGGAAAGAATCAAAGAAGGAAGGAAGGAAGGGAGGGAGGGAGGGAGGGAGGGAGCCAGGCAGTGGGGGGCAAATAAAGGAGGACCTTAGAGGCTCTAGGATAAACCCGGATTGTACTGTGACAGGCAAATGCCAGTGAAGAATTAAGCAGATGACTATTTAAGATCAGTTTGAAGGGATCATCTCACCTATAATGTGGAGAATAGACTGAGGAAACAAAAGTGAACAGTGAGGAGATCAAATAGTGGTTACTGCAACGATGCATAGAAGAGATGATCATGACCAGACCCAGAGTAGTAAGAGCAGAGTTGTTAAGAAGTAGCCAAATATTGGATATATTTTTTTATATATAACATATAGTGTTTTATTAGTTTCAGGCATACAATATAGTGATTCAACACACCCATACATCACTTGCCACTCACCATGACAAGTGTATGCCTTAATTCCCACCCTTATTATACTTTTGATTACAGCCATCCTAGTGGGTGAAAAGTGGTATCTCATTATGGTTTTGATTTGCCTTTTTTTTAATTAAATTTTTATTTACTTTTTAATTTCTTTTCAGTGTTCCAGAATTCCTTGTTTATGCACCACACCCACTGCTCCATGCAATACATGTCCTCCACAATACCCACCACCAGGCTCACCCAACCTCCCACCCCTGCTCCCCTCCAAAACCCTCAGTTAATTTCTCAGAGTCCACAGTCTCTCATGATTCATCTCCCCCAATACTGGATATATTTAAAGAAAGGGGCCAAAGTTTTTGCTGTTGCTTATATGAAGAGAGAGAGAAAAAGAGAGAGAGAAAGGAATCAAAGCTGACTCCATGCATTTAAGCCTGAGGAACAGGAAGAACAAAGATACCATTTGCAAAATAAGAAGTTTTTAAGTTTAGGGTGAGGGGGAGAGAAACAGACTATTTGGGGATATGCTCATTTGAAGTGGGAGTTAGACCTCCAGATGAAATGTCATGTAGGCAGTTTGATGAATAAATCTAAGTTCAGGGGAGATGTCCAAGCTGGAGTAATAAATTTGGGCATATTAACACATTGATGTATTTTAAGCCATGAGACTAGATGTGATCCTCTAAGATGAAAGTGAAGACAGCAAAAAAGATGTAATCCAGACAGAAATCTATGTCTTGAAAATACATAACCAACACCATTGGGGACAGTATGAAGAAGCAGAAGCGGTATGGTAAAATGGTTGGGCAGAGTAACTTTCAGTGTTAGGTTCACCCCTGGCTCCATAGGATACCAGTGTTAGGTCAGTATTCTAGGACTCTTTTCTTGATATAACCAGATTTTCTTTTTAAGATTTTATTTCTTTTTTTTTTTTTTTTTTACGCTCAAGGGAGTCCTTTATTTATTTTTTTTCCAATTTATTTATTTTCAGAAAAACAGTATTCATTATTTTTTCACCACACCCAGTGCTCCATGCAAGCTGTGCCCTCTATAATACCCACCACCTGGTACCCCAACCTCCCACCCCCCCGCCACTTCAAACCCCTCAGATTGTTTTTCAGAGTCCATAGTCTTTATTCGACAGAGAGATAGAGAGCACAAGTATGCAGAGCAGCAGGCAGAGGGAGAGAGAGAAGCAGGCTCTCTGCTGAGCAGGGAGCCCAATGCGGGGCTCCATCCAGGACCCTAGGATCAACACCTGAGCTGAAGGCATCCACTCAACTGACTGAGCCACCTAGGCACCCCTAACCAGATTTTGATGAAGATATGAACCATGTGATTTTCAAATAGGCAGATGACACAAAGTAAAAAAGGAACAGTTTAAAATGTGTTGGATTGCAAAACTTAAAAATAATTGAATATTTTAAACAATAAGCAAAGTCAAGATTAATTTCAACAGCATAAAAGTTACAAATTTAAGCCTAAAATTGAAATATTACAAATATAAAAAGAGCCACAGTCAGTTTTATAACAAATTTTTTACACTTGGATATTTTTGCTCACCTCAAACTCTGTATGAATCAACAGAGTTATATTTACAATGTCCCAAATTTTTAACATAAATTTGGTTTTCTTGCTTATTTCAGCAACATATCACATTGCAAATAACCAGTTGTAAGAATTTTTGCAAGGTAGATAAACCAAGGGAATAAGAGGTAGGAGCTGAAGAGTGGACCAAGGAAATAGTAAAAGAATGATTTTTTTTAAGATTTTATTTTTTAAAAAAGATTTTATTTATTTATTTGTGAGAGATTGTGAGTGAGAAAGAGCATGAATGGGGAAGGGGCTGAGCAGAGGGAAAATCAGGCTCCGCACTGAGCAAAGAGCCCAATGCAAGACTCCAGGGCTCAGGCTCCCAGCCAGGACATGGGGATCATGATTGACCCAAAGACAGATGTTTAGCTTAACTGACTGAACCAGCCAGGCACCCTTGTAAAAGGAGGATCTTATAAATAACATTGTTTTATGATAATACAATCCAAATCAATGATTGCTTCTAGTGAGGTGTGAAAGCCACAAAGCTAAATTATTTTCACAGTATTTTTAAAATGTTATAACACTCTCTATACTTTGATGACTAACTTAACTAAGAATAGGTAACAACAATTGGCTCTCTTAAAAAAAAAAAAAAGCTTAAAGTTATATACCAATGACTTCTATGGGATTATCTCTAATTTGGGAAGTTATCAGTTTCTAATATCAGAGTATTTTCCTTGGTTTTTACATATATTTCTTTAAATCCATAAAATCAGCAACATCTGATTGAGAAAAAAGGTTAAATCTTCACATCTTGATATTAGTCATAAACAGATTCATTCTTTTCTGACATTTCCATTAAAAATATATTTTCTTCCAGAAAGAACCCATTTCCATTTATATTTCTATTTTTTTATTAACATATAATGTATTATTTGTCCTGGTGTAAAGGTCTATGAATCATCAGGCTTACACATTTCACAGGCTCACCATAGCACATAACCTCCCCAATGTCCATAACCCAGCCAGCCCATCCCTACACCCCTCCCCCCAGCAACCCTCAGTTTGTTTCACGAGATTAAGAGTCTCTTATGGTTTGTCTCTCTCCCGATCCCATCTTGTTTCATCCCCCCCCATAACCATCTGCCCTGCCTCTCAAATTCCTCATATTAGAGAAATCGTATGATAATTGTCTTCTTCTGGTTGACTTATTTCACTTAGCATAATACCCTCTCATTCTATTCACATCGTTGTAAATGGCAAGATTTTGTTTCTCTTGATGGTTGCATAGTATTCCACTGTGTATGTGTATATGTGTTTGTGTGAACATATGTATATATACATATGTGTATATGTGTTTGTGTGAAAAAAATATATATATATATAATCTGTTGATGGACATCTAGGTTCTTTCCATAGTTTGGCTACTGTAGACATTACCACTATAAACATTTGGGTGCACATGCCCCTTTGGATCACTACATTTGTATATTTGGGGTAAATACCCAGTAGTGCCATTGCTGGGAAACTCCATACTGTTTTCCAGAGTGGCTGTACCAGCTTGCATTCCCACTAGCAGTGTAGGAGAGTTCCCCTTTCTCTGCATCCTTATCAACATCTATCATTTCCTAACTTGTTAATTTTAGCCATTCTGACTGGCATGAGGTGGTATCTCATCATGGTTTTGATTTGTATTTCTCTGATGCTGAGTAATGTTGAGCAATTTTTCATGTGTCTGTGAGCCATTGGATGTCTGTTCGTGTCCTCTGCCCATTTCTTGATTGGATTATTTGTTCTTTGGATGTTGAGTTTAATAAGTTCTTTATAGGTTTTGAATACTAGCTCTTTATCTGATATGTCATTTGCGAATATCTTTTCCCATTCTGTCAGTTGTCTTTGGTTTTGTTGACCGTATCCTTTGCTGTGCAAAAGCTTTTGATCTTGATTAAGTCTCAGTAGTTTATTTTTGTTCTTGCTTCCGTTGCCTTTGGTGATGTTTCTAGGAAGAAGTTGCTGTGGCTGAGGTTGAAGAGGTTGCTGCCTGTGTTTTCCTCAAGGATTTTGGTTTTTATTTCTTCTCACATTGAGGTCTTTCATCTATTTTGAGTCTATTTTTGTCTGTGGTCTAAGGAAATGGCCCAGTTTCATTCTTCTGCATGTGGCTGTCCAATTTTCCCAACACCACTTGTTGAAAAGACTGTCTTTACCATTGGACAGTCTTTCCTGCTTTGTTAAAGACTAGTTGACCATAGAGCTGAAGGTCCATTTCTGGGGTCTCTATTCTGTTCCATTGATCTGTGTGTCTGTTTTTGTGCCAGAATCATGCTGTCTTGATGGTGACAGCTTTGTAATACAGCTTGAAATCAGGAACTGTGATGCCACCAACTTTGGCTTTTATTTTCAACATTCCTCTGGCTATTCAGGGCCTTTTCTGGTTGCGTATAAGTTTTAGGATTATTGGTCCATTTTTTTTGAAAAAATTTGATGGTATTTAGATAGGGATTGTATTAAATGTATAGATTGCTTTAGGTACCGTAGACATTTTCAGAATATTTGTTCTTCCAATCCATGAGCATGGAATGTTTTTCTATTTCTTTGTGTCTTCCTCAATTTTTTTCATGAGTACTTTATAGTTTCCTGAGTACAGATTCTTTGCCTCTGTGGTTAAGTTTATTCCTAGGTATCTTATGGTTTTGGATGTAATTTTAAATAGGATCGACTCCTTCATTTCTCTTTCTTCTGTCTTGCTGTTGCTGTATAGAAATGCAACCGATTTCTGTGCATTGATTCTACATCCTGACACTTTACTGAATTCCTGTACAAGTTCTAGCAGATTTGGAATGGAGTCTTTGGGTTTTCCACATAAAATATCTTATCATCTACAAAGAGTGAGAGTCTGATTCTTCTTTGCTGATTCCAATGCCTTTTATTTCTTTTTGTTGTCTGATTGCTGAGGCTAGGACTCCTAGTAATGTTGAATAACAGTGGAGAAACTGGACATCCCTGCCATGTTCCTGACCTTAGGAGAAAATCTGTCAGTTTTTCCCCATTGAAATGATATTTGCTGTGGGTTTTTCATAGATGGCTTTGATGATATTGAGGTATGTGCCCTCAATGCCCACACTGTGAAGAGTCTTGATCAAGAAAGGATGCTGTACTTTGTCAAATGCTTTTTCAGCATCTGTTGAGAGTATCAGATGGTTCTTGTTCTTTCTTTTGTTAATGTATTGTATCACATTGATTGATTTGTGGATGTTGAACCAAACTTGCAGCCCTGGAATAAATCCCACTTGGTCGTAGTGAATAATCCTTTTAATGTACTGTTGGATCCTTATTGGCCAGTATTTTGGTGAGAATTTTCACATCTGTGTTCATCAAGGATATTGGTCTGTAATTCTCTTTTTTGATGGGGTCTTTGTCTGGTTTTGGAATTAAGGTAATGCTGGCCTCATAAAATGAGTTTGGAAGTTTTCCTTCCATTTCTATTTTTTGGAGCAGTTCTAGGAGAATAGGTATTAATTCTTCTTTAAATGTTTGGTAGAATTCCCCTGGGAAGCCATCTGGCCCCAGTCTCTTGTTTGTTGGGAGATTTTTTAAATTTTTTTTTTTTAAAGATTTTATTTTATTGATTTGAGAGAGAGAGACAGTGAGAGAGAGAATGAGCGAGGAGAAGGTCAGAGAGTGAAGCAGACTCCCCATGGAGCTGGGAGCCCGATGTGGGACTCGATCCCGGGACTCCAGGATCACGCCCTGAGCCGTAGGCAGTCGTCCATGTTGGGAGATTTTTGATGACTGCTTCAATCTTACTGGTTATGGGTCTGTTCAAGTTTTCTATTTCTTCCTGGTTCAGTTGTGGTAGTTTATATGTCTCTAGGAATGCATCCATTTCTTCCAGATTGTCAAACTTGCTAACGTATAGTTGCTCATAATTAGTTCTTATAATTGTATTTCTTTGATGTTGGTTGCAATCTCTCTTCTTTCATTCATGATTTTATTTATTTGGGTCCTTTCTCTTTTTTTTTTTTGATAAATCTGGCCAGGGGGTTATCAATCTCATTAATTCTTTCAAAGAACCACCTTCTAGATTTATCGATTTGTTCTACTGATTTTTTGGATTCTATAACACTGATATATGCTCTGATATTTATTATTTCTTTTCTCCTTCCGGGTTTAGGCTTTCTTTGCTATTCTTTCTCCAGTTCCTTTAGGTGTAGGGTTAGGTTGTGTACTTGAGACCTTTCTTGTTTCTTGAGAAAGGCTTGTATTGCTATATACCTTCCTCTCAGAACTGCCTTTGCTGTGACCCAAAGATTTTGAACAGTTGTGTTTTCATTTTCATTTGTTTCCATGAATTTTTTAAAAATTCTTCTTTTATTTCCTGATTCACTCATTCATTCTTTAGTAGGATGCTCTTTAGCCTCCATGTATTTGAGTTCTTTCCATCTTTCCTCTTGTGATTGAGTTCTAGTTTCAGAGCATTGTGATCTGAAAATATGCAGAGAATGATCCCAGTTTTTTGGTATAAGTTGAGACCTGATTTGTGACCCAGGATGTGATATATTCTGGAGAATGTTCCATGTACACTAGAGAAGAATGTGTACTCTGTAGCTTTGGGATGGAATGTTCTAAATATATCTGTGAAGTCCATCTGATCCAGTGTGTTATTTAAGGCCTTTATTTTTTTTTTAATTTTTTTTTCAATTTTCCCTCAAAATCTTTATTTTTTTTCCCAATTTATTTATTTTCAGAAAAACAGTATTCATTATTTTTTCACCACACCCAGTGCTCCATGCAAGCTGTGCCCTCTATAATACCCACCACCTGGTACCCCAACCTCCCACCCCCCCGCCACTTCAAACCCCTCAGACTGTTTTTCAGAGTCCATAGTCTCTCATGGTTCACCTCCCCTTCCAATTTACCCAAATTCCCTACTCCTCTCTAACGCCCCTTGTCCTCCATGCTATTGGTTATGCTCCACAGATGAGTGAAACCATATGATAATTGACTCTCTCTGCTTGACTGATTTCACTCAGCATAATCTCTTCCAGTCCCATCCATGTTGCTACAAAAGTTGGATATTCGTCCTTTCTGATGGAGGCATAATACTCCATAGTGTATTTGGACCACATCTTCCTTATCCATTCATCCCTTGAAGGGCATCTTGGTTCTTTCCATAGTTTGGCGACTTTGGCCATTGCTGCTATAAACATTGGGGTACAGATGGCCCTTCTTTTCACGACATCTGTATCTTTGGGGTAAATACCCAGGAGTGCAATTGCAGGGTCATAGGGAAGCTCTATTTTTAATTTCTTGAGGAATCTCCACACTGTTCTCCAAAGAGGCTGCACCAACTTGAATTCCCACCAACAGTGGAAGAGGGTTCCCCTTTCTCCACATCCTCTCCAACACATGTTGTTTCCTGTTTTGTTAATTTTGGCCATTCTAACTGGTGTAAGGTGATATCTCAATGTGGTTTTAATCTGAATCTCCCTGAGGGCTAATGATGATGAGCATTTTTTCATGTGTCTGATAGCCATTTGTATGTCTTGATTGGAGAAGTGTCTGTCCATATCTTCTGCCCATTTTTTGATGTGTTTGTCTGTTTCGTGTGGGTTGAGTTTGAGGAGTTCATTATAGATCCTGGATATCAACCTTTTGTCTGTACTGTCATTTGCAAATATCTTCTCCCATTCCGTGGGTTGCCTCTTTGTTTTGTTGACTGTTTCCTTTGCTGTGCAGAAGCTTTTGATTTGATGAAGTCCCAGAAGTTTATTTTCGCTTTTGTTTCCTTTGCCTTTGGAGACGTATCTTGAAAGAAGTTGCTGTGGCTGATATCAAAGAGATTACTGCTTATGTTCTCCTCTAAGATTCTGATAGATTCCTGTCTCACGTTGAGGTCTTTTATCCATTTTGAGTTGATCTTTGTGTACGGTGTAAGAGAATGGTCGAGTTTCATTCTTCTACATATAGCTGTCCAGTTTTCCCAGCACCATTTATTGAAGAGACTGTCTTTTTTCCACTGTATATTTTTTCCTGTTTTGTCGAAGATTAATTGACCATAGAGTTGAGGGTCCATATCAGGGCTCTCTACTCTGTTCCACTGGTCTATGTGTCTGTTTTTATGCCAGTACCATGCTGTCTTGGTGATCACAGCTTTGTAATAAAGCTTGAAATCAGGTAAGGTGATGCCGCCAGCTTTATTTTTGTTTTTCAACATTTCCTTAGCGATTCGGGGTCTCTTCTGATTCCATACAAATTTTAGGATTATTTGCTCCAGCTCTTTGAAGAATGCCGGTGGGATTTTGATCGGAATGGCATTAAAAGTATAGATTGCTCTAGGCAGTATAGACATTTTAACAATGTTTATTCTTCCAATCCAAGAGCATGGAATGGTCTTCCATCTTTTTGTGTCTTCTTCAATTTCTTTCATGAGTGTTCTATAGTTCCTCAAGTATAGATCCTTTACCTCTTTAGTTAGGTTTATTCCCAGGTATCTTATGGTTCTTGGTGCTATAGTAAATGGAATCGATTCTCTAATTTCCCTTTCTGTATTTTCATTGTTAGTGTATAAGAAAGCCACTGATTTCTGCACATTGACTTTGTATCCTGCCACACTGCTGAATTGCTGTATGAGTTCTAGTAGTTTGGGGGTGGAGTCTTTTGGGTTTTCCATATAAAGAATCATGTCATCTGCGAAGAGAGAGAGTTTGACTTCTTCATTACCAATTTGGATACCTTTTATTTCTCTCTGTTGTCTGATTGCTGTTGCTAGGACTTCTAATACTATGTTGAACAAGAGTGGTGAAAGTGGGCATCCTTGTCTTGTTCCTGATCTCAATGGGAAGGCTGCAAGCTTTTTCCCATTGAGGATGATATTTGCTGTGGGTCTTTCATAGATAGATTTGATGAGGTTCAGGAATGTTTCCTCTATCCCTATACTTTGAAGCGTTTTAATCAGGAACGGATGTTGGATTTTGTCAAATGCTTTTTCTGCATCAATTGAGAGGACCATGTGGTTCTTCTCTCTTCTCATATTGATTTGTTGTATCACATTGATTGATTTACGAATGTTGAACCATCCTTGTAGCCCAGGGATGAATCCCACCTGATCATGGTGGATAATCTTTTTAATGTGTTGTTGGATCCTGTTGGCTAGGATCTTGTTGAGAATCTTAGCATCCATATTCATCAGTGATATTGGTCTGAAATTCTCCTTTTTGGTATGGTCCTTGCCTGGTTTGGGAATCAGGGTAATGCTGGCTTCATAGAAAGAGTCTGGAAGTTTTCCTTCTGCTTCAATTTTTTGAAACAGCTTCAGGAGAATAGGTGTTATTTCTTCTTGGAAGGTTTGGTAGAATTCCCCAGGGAATCCGTCAGGTCCTGGGCTCTTGTTTTTTGGGAGGTTTTTGATCACTGCTTCAATCTCGTTATATATATCGGTCTATTCACGTTGTCGATTTCTTCCTGGTTCAATTTTGGTAGTTTATATTTTTCCAGGAATGCATCCATTTCATCTAGGTTGCTAAGCTTATTGGCATATAACTGTTCGTAATAACTTCTGATGATTGTTTCTACTTCCTTGGCGTTAGTTGTGATCTCTCCCTTTTCATTCATAATTTTATGAATTTGGGATTTCTCTCTTTTCTTTCGGATTAGTGTAGCCAGTGGCTTATCGATCTTATTGATTCTTTCAAAAAACCAGCTTCTAGTTTCATTGATACGTTCTACTGTATCTCTGGTTTCTCCCTCATTGATCTCAGCTCTAATCTTGATGATTTCCCTTCTTATGTGTAGAGTTGGTTTGATTTGTTGTTGATCCTCCAGTTCTTTAAGGTGTAGAGACAGCTGGTGTGTTCTGGATTTTTCAATTTTTTTGAGCAAGGCTTGGATGGCTATATATTTTCCCCTTAGGACCGCCTTTGCTGTATCCCATAGGTTTTGGACCGAAGTGTCTTCATTCTCATTGGTTTCCATGAATTGTTTCAGTTCTTCTTTGATCTCCTGGTTGATCCAAGCATTCTTAAGCAAGGTGGTCTTTAGCTTCCAGGTGTTTGAGTTCCTTCGGAACTTTTCCTTGTGATTGAGCTCCAGTTTAAAAGCATTGTGATCTGAGAATATGCAGGGAATCATCTCAGTCTTTTGGTATCGGCTGAGTCCTGATTTGTGACCCAGTATGTGGTCTATTCTGGAGAAGGTTCCATGTGCACTTGAGAAGAATGAGTATTCTGCTGTTTTAGGGTGGAATGTTCTGTATATATCTATGAGGTCCATCTGGTCCAATGTGTCATTCAATGCTCTTGTTTCTTTATTGATTTTCTGCTTCGATGATCTGTCTAATTCTGAAAGAGGCGTGTTAAGATCTCCTACGATTAGTTTATTCATATCAATATGACTCTTTATCTTGATTAACAGTTTTCTTAAGTAATTGGCTGCTCCCATATTGGGAGCATAGATATTTACAATTGTTAGATCATCTTGGTGGATAGTCCCTTTAAGGATTATGTAGTGTCCTTCTGTATCTCTGACTACAGTCTTTAGTTTGAAGTCTAATTTATCTGATATGAGAATCGCTACCCCAGCCTTCTTTTGAGTCCCATTGGCATGAAAGATGCTTCTCCACCCCTTCACTTTCAGTCTGCGTGTATCTTTAGGTTCAAAATGGGTCTCTTGTAGACAACATATGGATGGGTCCTGTCGTTTTATCCAATCTGCAACCCTGTGCCGTTTTATGGGTGCATTTAGGCCATTCACATTGAGAGTGATTATTGATAGATACGTTTTTATTGCCATCGAGTTACCTTTGAAGTCTTTCTTTCTGTAGACTGTCTCTATATTTCTGTTCAATGCTATTCTTGGGATTTTTCCTCTTTTATAGAACCCCCCTTAATATTTCCTGCAGTGTCGGCTTGGTGGTTGCATAGTCTTTTTAAGCCTTGCCGGTCTTGGAAACTCTTTATCTCTCCATCCATTTTGAATGTCAGTCTTGCTGGATAAAGTATTCTTGGCTGCATGTTCTTCTCATTTAGTGCCCTGAATATATCTTGCCAGCCTCTTCTGGCTTGCCAGGTCTCTGTGGACAGGTCTGATGTTATTCTGATGGGCTTCCCTCTGTAAGTAAGGAGCCTCTTTGCCCTGGCAGCTTTCAAGAGATTATACCTACAATTATAATTTCTCAATTTGACTATCAGGTGTCGTGATGTTTTTTTGGAGTGTATAATCTTGGGTGGAGACCGTTCAGCCTCTAGTACATGAATGCTGGTTTCATTCGCGAGATTCGGAAAATTTTCATGAAGGACTTGTTCCACGATATCTTCTAGACTTCTTTCTTTCTTCTCCCCTTCAGGAATTCCAATAATTCTGACGTTGGAACGCTTCATGGCATCATTTATTTCCCTAATTCTGCTTTCGTGGGATCGAAGCTGTTTGTTCCAGGCTTCCTCCTGATCCTTTCTCTCTATCTGTTTGTCTTCCAGATCACTAATTCTATCTTCTGTCTCAGTTACCCTAGCTTTGAGAGTTTAGATTGGATTGGAACTCATTGAGAGCATTGTGGACCTCCTCCCTGGTAGCTTTAAGCTCCGCCCTAACATTGTGAACATCCTGTCTGGTCGCTTTCAGTTCGGCCCTAATCAATTCTGTTTGGTCATCCATGGCTTTCTCCAACCTAGCTATTGCCTGGATAATTGTTAGCCTGAATTCTCTTTCCGACATATTGTCTATGTTGATAGCCGTTAGCTCTATTGCAGAAGGTCCATCCTCTGTATTTTTCTTCTGTTGGGCATTCCTCCTCCTAGTCATTTTGGTGGGAGAAGACTGAACAGATGTAGCTGGATGTATCAACTCTGGTGCAGTCAAGGTGCACCCTGGAACACTTCCTGATCTCCGTCTCAGAGAGAAGCCTCAGTCTGGGTGCAGAAGCTGAATAAATTCCCCCTTGGACGCTGGCAGTGCAGGATCCAAGTTAAAGACCCTGGGGGCGTGGGATCTTTTGCTCGTCCCCAAAGCCAAGGCAGTGGCGGCTGTCTGGGAGCTCCTGACCACCAGAGAGGTTCCAAGCAGCGATCGCACACTGAGATTTTGCCGCCGGCCCGGGCTGGGAGTGCCCGGCTTGCGCGCACCTCTTTTCAGAGGCGGCTGTGGGTCGGGCGCGCGTCTGGGGCACTGAGAACGGGGCGCTGGTCCGTAAGCCGCAGGCTGGGCTTTTGCGCGCCTCTGTCCCGGGAAGAGTTTCGCGCCCGCGGCTTAGACTTTGAAACAATGGCGCGGGTCAAGAAGCGCCCCCGGGCCTTAGAAACCCAGGAGAGCTGGAGGGACGTGCGCGCGCATCTCAAGCTTTGTGGTAGGGCTAGCGCGCGTTCTGCAGACCAGCGCAGCTCCCATCCCCTCACAGGAGCCGGAACCCCCGCGCTCTGGGGCGCGCTGGCAGCTTAGGGACCAGGAGCCGGTTTCTCCGCCGCACTCTCTCTGCCGCCGCGCCGGGGAGGCCGTCTGGGACCGGGGACTTAAGCCCCTGTCCCTAGCCGCCCCGATTCCCACAATTTGCCCCCGCGATCCTTTGCTCTTTTGGAGTGCTTTCAACCAGTTAATGCTGGTCCCCAGACGCAGGGCACTCTCGCTCGTATCGGGGTATTACTTTTGCACCGGTCGCCTCTGGCGGCTCCCTCCCCCTTTTGTTTATCTTCCGATATCAGTCCGCTGTTCCCATTCCGCTTTACCTGCTCACTGGCGTCTTCTGCCCCTGTAGAGATCCAGACGTGTATAATTCTGATCTCAGGCTGATTTCATGGGTGATCGGAGTTCTTTGGTAGGTAATCAGCTCACTTTGGGGTACCAGCTGAAAAGACGCCTCTTCCTAGTACCCCGCCATCTTGTTCCCCCCTATTTAAGGCCTTTATTTCCTTGTTGATCTTTTCTTAGATGATCTGTCCATTTCAGTAAGGGGGGTGTTAAAGTTCCCTACTATTACTATAATATTGTTGATGTGTTTCTTTGATTTTGTGATTAACTGGTTTATATAATTGGCTGCTCCCATGTTAGGGGCATAGATATTTAAAGTATTAAGTATTTAAAGGGTCTGTTCAACAAGAGGATCTAACAATTTAGTGTCCTTCCTCATCTCTTATTATAGTCTTTGGCTTAAAACCTAACTTATCTGATATAAAGATTGCTACCCCAGCTTTCTTTTGATGTCCATTAGCATGGTAAATAATTTTCTACCCCCTCACTTTAAATCTGGAGGTGTCTTTGGGTCTAAAATGAGTTTCTTGTAGACAGCATATCAATGGGTCTTGTTTTTTGTGTTTTTTTTAATCCATTCTGATACCCTGTGTTTTTTTATTAGGGCATTTAGCCCATTTATATTCAGGGTAACTATTGAAAGATATGAATTTAGTGCTACCATATTACCTGTAAGGTGACTGTTACTGTATATCCGTTCTGTTCTGGTTTGTTAGTTTTAGGCTGTCTTTGTTTAGAGGACCTCTTTCAGTATTTCCTGTAGAGCTGGTTTGGTGTTTGCAAATTCTTTCATCTTTCATTTGTCCTGGAAGCTTTTTATCTCTCCTTTTATTTTCAGTGACAGCCTAGCTGGATATAGTATTCTTGACTGCATATTTATCTCATTTAGTGCTCTGAATATACCATGCCAGTCCTTTCTGGCCTTCCAGGTCTCTGTGAATAGGTCTGGTGGCAGTCTAATATCTCTACCATTGTATGTTACAGACCTCTTGTCCCAAGCTATTTTCAGGATTTTCTCTTTGTCACTAAGACTTGTAAGTTATACTATTAGATGGTGGGGTGTGGACTTATTTTTATTGATTTTGAGGGGGCTTCTTTGTGCTTTCTGGATTTTGATTCTTGTCCCTTTGCCAAATTAGGGAAATTCTCTACTATAATTTGCACCAATATACCTTCTGCCCCTCTCTTTCTTCTTCTTCTGGGAGCCCAATTATTCTAATACTGTTTCATCTTATGATATCACTTATCTCTCGAATTCTCTCCCCGTGGTCCAGTAGTTGTTTATCTCTCTTTTTCTCAGTTTCTTTATTCTCTGTCATTTGGTCTTCTATATCACTAATTCTTTCTTCTGCCTCATTTATCCTAGCAGTAAGAACCTCCATTTTTTCTTGCACCTCATTAATAGCTTTTTTTATTTCAACTTGGTTAGATTTTAGTTCTTTTATTTCTCCAGAAAGGGATTTTCTAATATCATCCATGCTTTTTTTGAGCCCAGCTAGCACCTTGGTAATTGTCATTCTGAACTCTAGTTCTGACATAGTACTAATGTTCATATTGATTAGGTCCCTAGCTGTAGTGTTGTCTCTTGTTCTTTTTTTGTGGTGAGTTTTTCTGCCTTGTCATTTTATCCAGATAAGAAGAGATAAATGAGAGAACAAAATACTAAAAGGGTATCAACAACCCCAGAAAATATACACTAACCAAATCAGAAGGCCCCTGAAACTGGGGGGAGAAGAAGGAGGAAGAAAAAAAAGAAAAAAAATATATATATATATTAGACTGGTGAATAGATCAGATCTACACACTTGATTTTGAGTGTATTTTGGTCTATTAGAATAAACTACCTCCCAAAATTTTAAAGAAGGAAAAACATATATATACAAAAACAAGGGTAAACACGATGAAGGGATAGAATATGACTGTAAAGATAAAAATCAAAAAAGATTCTTAAAAAGGAATTAATAAGATAAGAAGGTTGAAACAGAAAATTAAAAAAGAAGAGGAAAGAATGTGATCAGGCTGGAGGCTAGAACAAAGCCATGTGCTAGATTTAGGGTATATTTTGATCTATTAGAAGAAATTGTATCCCAAAATTTTAAAGGAAAAAAAACAAAACCTGTATGTATACAAAAAATAAGGTTAAATACAATGAAAGAATATGACTATACCAATGAAAATTTGAAAATATTTTTAAAAATGTATTGATAAGATAAAATAGTTAAAAAACATTAAAATAGAAAAGAGGGAAAAATTTTTTTAATTAGGATAAGAAAAAAATAAAACTAAAAAAAAAATTTAACTTTGAAAGACTAAAGGATCATGTGGGGGGAGAGCCATGAATTCTATGTGGTTCTTTCTCCTAGCTCTGGAGTTCCACAGTTCTCATTGATCAGTGAACTTGGTTTTGGCCAGATGTTCTTGCTGATTTTCTGGGGGAGAGGTCTGTTGCAGTGATTCTCAAATGTCTTTGTCCAAGGCGGAAGTGCACTGCCCTTGCCAGGGGCCAGGCTAACTATTCTGCTTGGGTTCGCTCTCAGTAGCTTTTGTTCCCTTAACACTTTCCATAGAGCTTTGGAGGACGGGAATGATAATGGCAGCCTCCAAATCTCCAGGCCCCGTAGGAGCCAAGAGCTCAGGGCCCCACTCCTCACTGTGCCCTGAAAGATAAGCAGTCAATCCCTCCCATATCCCTGGTCTCCAGCTGCACTCTGAGCTCACCCGGCCTGTGACCTAGTATTTCTATATGTGGTGCACAGCCCTGTTTGGAGTCTCCAAAGTCAGCAGATTCCTGCTACACACTCCCGTACTGCTCCTCCCAGAGAAGATAGGAGGGAGGTCTTCCTAGCTCTGCCACTTGTGGGCTCCCGGCTCAAAGAGCAGTGGTTCAACTGTGCCTTGGATCATGGTTTAAGGTAATCCCAAGATGAGAGCCCACTTCTTGGCTCCATCTCTGCAGCCAGCTTCTCCCCTCCAATACCTGGGAGCTCTGCCACACTCAGGCCTCCCTGGTCTTGAGACGACCCCAGGGTCACACCCCATTTAGCCTCTGGAGTGATGTCTCTCAGTGGAGCAGACTTCTAAAAGTTCCGATTTTGTGCTCTGCTGCTCTCTCTCACTTGCCCAGGAGCTGTCCCCTTCCCTTGTGGTCTATCTTCCCATTGTTTCAGATTCACTTCTCTGCGTTTCCTACCTACCAGAAAGTGGTTGATTTTCTGTTCCTAGAATTGCTGCTCCTCTTCTCTTCTATCTCCTGTTGAGTTTGAAGGTGTTCAGAATGGTTTGATAGCTATCTAGATGAATTTCTGGGACCTGATGATATTTCAGTCTCTTACTCCTCTGCCATCTTGCTTCTCCTTTCACCCACTCTATATTTCTATTAATTTTTTTTTAAAAAGTTATCTTTTTCTAAAGCTAAATGAAGTAGAAAATAAGTAGGCGTGGAATCGTTCTAATTTTATTTTTGCAAAGGCAGTCTTAGTAGATTATACAAATTTGTTTTTTTTTTTTTAAGGAGAAAATAGGCTGAATAGTGATCCTACACTCCTACCTCATAAATTATACCAAATTAACTCTTGTGTTGCTTCTGAATCAGTTACAGACATTCACGGAGTGTCACCTATGCACTCAGACTGAATGCACAATGGAGAGAACATTTGAAGTATGTATGCCCAGAGGATGCTTAGGAGTCTACAGAGTGAGAAGGTAGAGGCTCCTGGCCAGGAGCCCTCATATGACTTATTATTACAAGTGTGGGAAATTATAACCTGTTCATAGGATGAGAAGTTCTTTATGACCAGAGCATAGGGTAATAACCACAGACAAATCTAGAAAGGTCTGTTGAAGCCGGGCCCTGTAGTGTGGGCCCAATTCTATAAGCAAAGGAAGCTGGAAAGGAGGAAATTCACAGTGTAGATTTCAGTTTTACAAAGACAAGAAATGGAACTACAATGAATAGACCAAAACATCCAAGGGTAACAAAGCATGACTGTCAACTGTCAAAAACATCCATATCTTGAATTCTTCCTGAAAATGAATCTTCCATATCTTTAAAAGGCAGGCAGACAGGAAGAGAGAGAGGAAGAGACAGAGGACAAAAAACAAAAACAAAAACAGAAATCTGGCGCCATGATTGGAGGCTGACAAGCATGTTTTGTGCCTTCCCAATGTTCAAAATTAAGGGAAATAAAAGGTACTTGAAAATCATTTAACTTACAAAGATTTATTTTAAGATGTCCTAAGGAATATTTTAGGTTTGTAGCTTAGGTCTTCAGTCAAAAATTTCACAAGGACTTTTCTCCATTTTGTAAATTTGAGAATGGATACAGACGTAGTAGAATTTATTTGCAGTGCAGGACCAGAGAATGATTCTATATTAAATAACCTTGCTTTGTTTATTCAAAAGACATATATCTGTTCCTTTAATTTTGTATAATATTTAAATTTTGTTTAAACTGCAACTGCTCTCTCTCTAAAAATAAATAAACACATCTTAAAAAAGAAAAAAAAAAGGAGGGGGAACACCTGGGTGACTCAGTTAGTTGAGCAATTGAGCGTCCAACTCTTGGTTTCTGCTGAGGTCATGATCTCATGGGTCATGGGATCAAGTCCTCAGTTGAGCTCCATGCTCAGCAGGGAAGCTGCTTGAGATTCTCCCCCTCTGTCTCCCTCTGCCCCCCCCCCACACACACACTCTCTCTCTCTCTCTCTCAAAAATAAATGAATAAATCTTTATTAAAAATTTAAAAAATAGGGGCACCTGGGTGGCTCAGTCGGTTAGGCCACTGCCTTCAGCTTAGGTCATGATCCTAGAGTCCCTGGATCGAATCCCACATTGGGCTCCCTGCCAAGCAGGGAGTCTGCTTCTCCCGCTGACCTCTCTCCTCTCATGCTCTCTCTCTCTCTAATAAATAAATAAGAAAAATATTTTAAAATAAAATAAAACTGCAAAAAGCACACTGTGCTTATATTCCTTTCCTTTTAGCCTTGTGAAGTTTGTTTATATATTAGTGGAGCAGTGACTATTGTAATGCTTTAGCAAAAGTAATACAATGCTGGAATGTCATAAACTTATAATATGAACAATGTCCCATGAAAGTTGTCCACACTATACTTGATCCCTCAATCCTAATACTATCACTATAAACCTTGTTATACCCAATTCTTTTTTTTTTAAAGATTTTATTTATTTATTTGACAGACAGAGATCATAAGTAGGCAGAGAGAGAAAGGAGGAAGCAGGTTCCCCATCGAGCAGAGACCCTGATGCAAGGCTTGATTGCAGGACCTGGGATCATGACCTGAGCGGAAGGTAGAGGCTTTAACCCACTGAGCCACCCAGGCACCCCGTTATACCCAATTCTTACATGACTTCTATGTTAGTCAGGATAGTCCAGAGAAATAGAACCAACCAATAAGATAGGCACATATATAGAGAGAAAGAAATATTTGTTTTAAGAAATTGGCTAATATAATTATCAGAGCTGGCAAGTTCAAAACCTGCAGGGCAAGCCTGCAGGCTGGCAACCCTAAGAAGAGTTAATGTTGCAGCTCAAATCCAAAGGCAGTGTGCAAACAATTCTTTCTTCCTCAGAGAACTTCTGGGGTTTTTTTTCCTCTTCAGGCCTTCAACTGTTTTAATAAGGCCCACCCACATATTGGAGTGTTTCCACACTTTACTCAAAGTATAATAACTTAAATATTAACCTCATCTAAAAAATACTTTCACAATAACATTTAGACTTATGTTTGGCTAAATATCTAAGAAGGCTGTAGCCTAGCCATGTTGACACAAAATTAACTATCACAGCCCCCAAGCACTTTCAGAGCTGTAGGGAATATAATTAAGTCAAAATTAAGAAACCAAGCAATTGCTAATGCCAAATTTGAAAATCAATACATGCATCTTCTCAAAAATAATAATAGCTGCTGTTTATTATTATTCTCACTATGTACTACACTGTATTATCTGCTTCAATACATTCTTTCAATTAATTCTCACAGCAAACCTCTAACAAAAGTTTTATTAGTATCCCCATTTTACACAAAGTGAGAACTACTTACCTGACTGAGGCCATAGATCTCAAAGCAGTGGGACAGGGTTTGAGCACAGGCTTTTCTTACTCCACAGTCAATGAACTTAACCACTCTACAATGCTATTTTTCAGTTCCCCACCAGTCCTATCTGGATAAATGATAAGATGTTGAGGAACCAGAAAAGTTTTCCTAGGGTCAAAAAAACAATGCTAGCTCAAGGCCATTCTTTAACAATTTTCACAGAATTAGTACTAGCACATCAGTTTCACTCCCAGAAACCTAAATTCACACACACTTTGCTACTTTCTTACTAAGAAAAGACCCTCAATCTCATGTGTTGTTGTTTTTTTTTTTCTGTCAAAGCAAGTAGAATTAGAATCATAGGATTTTACTAAAACTTTGCTTCAATCAGTTGTGGTTAATTAGTAAGATTTGCTGCTTCTACATGGGGTTATCAGAGCTTCCAAAGAGCTTCAAGATGAATAGTTATAACATTTTTAAAAATTTTTTCCACAAAAAATGGCTCTCTTCCTTGCAAACTGCATGTTGTTACAGCCCAAGCACAAGTATTAAGCTAATAAGGAACAATTCATTTCTATAAAGCTGGGAAGCTTTCTCTACTTTCTGATGATCTATTATTTTGATTTCGATTTTTAAATATCGTTTATCAAATCAAGTGCTAGGGAAATCGCATTCTGCCTCTACAACTAAATTGCCAGAAATGGGAGAGAATTTAATAAAAGTTCTATTCCGCCACCTATTGGCCAGAATCTTAAATCTCATCCTTTAGAAACAAAAAAAGCTTAACAGTAGGAAATCAGGGATCTAAAGATACCAAAATAAGAATGTAGGCACTACCAGACTGCCAAGGAAAGCACAATGTTTCTCACTATTTGCTGCTCTAGTAAAAATTCAGAACAGATCCAAAACAGGACACCTCACTGGGACCTGTGACTCATTGTGATTATGTGGCAAATGAAGCCTGAAAAGGTTTTGACTTCAGTGGAAGGAAGAGGCAGGGTGGGGTGACAAACTATGTGAGTGACAGACTGAGTCAGGAATGGAATGGAAATGACGTAATTATTTCTACTAGTCACACACAATCCCCCAGTAGTAACACCCTAATCAGATGTGCCATCACATATTTTCTCTGAAGGGTTTTAAATCAGAGCATTACAGTAAGACTTAACTACATTTCATTTTTATTAACTTTATTTTTACCCTGGTGGTATCAGTAATAAGACACTGTTGCTAGAGATTTTAAAGTATTGTGAACAATGAGTTTATGACCCAGATGAACTCCATTCAACGACACGCCCTAAACAGTTACTCTGTCTAAAGCGTGAGGCACTCCAGATACAACACCCACAGAGCCTCTGCTCTCCAGTGCCTCCCAATAAGGCAGAGAAATTCCAAATAATAATATTTAGTTTGGTTGTGTGATGATTATGTGACTCAAAACATATAAAGTGTTTATATCAACACCTGCAACATAATAAATTCTGCATTTATTATTACCATATTACTAGCTGGAAGATAAAACTGGTTCAATCACATGGGAGTTTCTATGCTGGTAAAATCAGGTCCTTCATGTGGCTCCACTCAAACCATTTCAAGATGGATTAGATTCATCCACAAGGTTGTGACTTCCCACTTTGACTGTGTGATACTGAAGCTCACAGAAAAATAGAATTATTGTCAGTTCTCAAGGAAATCTTGATGGAAAAGACTTTTACTAGTGTTTGCAAATATTGAGCCTAGACTTGGGCCCAACATCACTTAGAACTCAATAAGTTATGGCATAGTAATGGGCAAATTATTTATCACATTTGACTTTGCTGCTCCCAATAGCTACCGTGATTGGAAAGTCAGTGGCATGGGCAACTGGATTCAGAATTCTCTGTTCTACACATATTACCCATCACTTCCTTAATAGGAATGGAGTTTAAGATGGGATAAGACACTTCCTTTTATAATAAGTAAGGGTAAGTTGGGAAAATCCCTGAAGACTATCGTTTATACTTGAGGGACACCTGAAGTCACAGTGAATTATAAGTTACTGGGACTATTTTGAGTTCTGCTTCAAAAATTTTAAGCAGAAATAAACATAGAACTAGAGAAATCCTACAGGACTGAGAAGGTAGTCATTTCAAAAATAAATTTTACCTGTTTTTCAGTTGTAGTCAGAGCTTAGCCTTATTAAAAGAACTTTCTAAGTACAAGAAGCACCATCTAATTTATATGCTATGTTTTGAATTAAGTAAAAATAGAGGGGTACATGGATGGCTCAGTTGGCTGAGCTTCTGACTCTTGGTTTTGGCTCAGGTCATGATCTCATGGGCTGTGGAATGGAGGCCCCGCCAGCCCCCACATTAGGGGTCTGCACTCAGGAAGGAGTCTGCTTGGGATTCTCTCTCTCTGCCACTCCCCCAGCTCTCATGCACTCTCTTTCTCTCTAAAATGAATAAATAAATCTCTAAAAATAATAATAAAATTAAAATAAAATTTCTCTATTTCTTTTCAAATCACCAGAATCTTTATTCAAATCTGTAATATACATTTATATAGCACTGAATTTCCCATTGTTGAAAACGGAATAATATCTAACAACTTCATTTTATACATCACCACATATTTACCTAGTGCCTAGCATGCCCCAAACACTGGTGATGAGGGTACAGAAGTGAATAATACACAGGTCTTACCCTCAGTTGCTCCAAATGTAGATTTAGAAGACAACAACAACACATACACTTTGGTGATTTCCTTTCTCTGACATCTATTGCATGTGTGACTTTAGGGAAGTAGTCAATTGACCTCCTGAGCTTCCATTCCCTCATCTCAAAACCAGGAGTGATAATATATTAATTAATGCCAGGCATCACAGGAAGGTTGAAAGAATAAAACAGGTAAAGAAAAGAAAATAACAAAATTTAATACAAATATTATTAATATAATGTTAATGTTGATACTGGCACAGGTACTCTCACTTTATTTTTAGAAAGGACATTTATGAAACAATGACTGAGCTCTGACCTTCTGTAAATCAGAAAATTTCCCAATGGCCTCTATAAAAGAAATGGAGCTGCATTACAAAGTAAAAACACTAGCCCTGGGATGTAATTCTTTTTAATCACACAACAGTGGAACAAAGTGTATCTCAAGAAAATAATCATTTCTAAAAAAAAAAAAGAAAGAAAGAAAATAATCATTTCTGAGGGGTAGGAGGTGGAGATAATTGTTGTCAGACACAAACTATAACAACTTTATAATGCAAACAGCATTCACTAAGCCTAAGTATGGATGAGAAGGACCTAGTTCTCCATCACAGCTGCCCCAAGGCCAATGGCACCTGTCCATAAAACAATTAGGGGACAGAATCACTTAATTGGTAAAACTTAAACTGTAAGTTTTTATTACATACAGCTGCTATGTGCCATTTACATAAATTGATACACACTCTATGCAAATGTGTTAATAAAAATTCATATTTATAACAGTTCAGATGTTTTTCTCTGAGGAAATTCAAGCTATAAGCTAAAAGTTATTCATGTAGGCACTTGCACATTTCTACTGAGGAAAGCAATCATTGTTTGCTTATCTATTTTAGGGCTCCTCTCCTAGTTTGGTCTAACACTTCCATGGATTGGGTTTCCTTTATTAGTGCTTTCTGCCAGTGAGCTAACCTGAAGGTAGAAGAGAAAAGATGAAATGTGTTCTTCCTCAAATGGCATCTGTTCCTACAAACGATCTTGAGATGTATTTTACTTCATTTTCATTAAAATTAATACAAGTCAGGCTGACGTCTCACCAGTTGTTCTCTCCAGTTCTAGTCTCCCACCTTCCCCAGAAGGGACCACTAAGACGACTTCAAGGGTATCCTTCCAGTCCTCATTTTTATAACTTTACTTTATATCTATACAAACATCAATGACTATTTTGTGTAGTGTTTTCATAGCTAGAGTCATATTGATTGTATCCTACATCTTGCTTTTGTGTGCAGCTCAATTTTTTGTCGAGTTCAATCATATCTATATAGAAAGAAAGGTTGATTTATTTATTTTAACCACTCTTTGGTATTCCAACCTACAATTATTCAACATTTTTATCTGTCCACAGATTGACATTATGTTGTTTCCAATTTTTTCAGTACTAAAAACAGTACTGCCACACACATCTCTGTGTATTTATAGAACAAGAATTATGCTCTTAGGAAAACATTTAAAATCATTAATAACTCCTATGAGTACGATTTAATAGAGTTGGGAATTTTCACCAAAGTTCATTGCGATAGGAATTGTTCAAGGAATGAAAAGTTTATTTCGGCCTACAAATTATAACTAGGATTGTAAAAATTAATACCAAAAAAATCAAATTGCACAAATGTAAGTAGGTTTTTTCAGTATTCTGTTTCTGATTATTTACAGTGTTATTCTTCTCCATGGATATGAGTGATTGAGAGTTAGTTTCATCACAGTGATATTTCAAATGTGTTTATGCTTAAGAACTTCCAAGTATATTTCTAATGAACTTTCTCTAAAACATCAAGAACATGAACTTGCTTTAGTGAGGGAGATCCTACGATAAATCCAAAGTTTGTTTGTGTTTTTTCTAAGAGTTCTGAGTGATCAGAACACCCATTTCCAAAATGAAATTACTCCAAACCAGTTACAGCTTTAGGAGAAATCAGGCACTAGAATATTAGCCATCAGAAAGAGGGAACATTTACCATTTACATCAATGTGGATGGAACTGGAGGTTATTATGCTGAGCAAAATTTGTCAGTCAGAGAAAGACAATTATAATATGATTTCACTCATATGTGAAATATTAGAAACAAGGCAGAGGACCATAGGGGAAGGGAGGGAAAACTGAATGGGAAGTCATCAGAGAAGGTGAAAAACCAGGAGAGACTCTTAACTACAGGAAAAAAACTGAGGGTTGCTGGAGAGGAGGTGGGTTGGGGGATGGGGTAATTCGGTGACAGGCATTAAGGAGGGCACGAGATGTGATAAGCAATGGGTGTTTTACGCAACTCATAAATTACTGAACACTACATTCTGAAACTAATCATGTACTATAAGTTGGCTAATTGAATTTAAATTTAAAAAAAGAAAAGAAAAGAAATCAGGTACATGATGGGGTGCCTGGGTGGCTCAGTCAGTTAAGCATGCCACTCCTGATTTTGGCTAGGATCATGATCAGTCATGAGACTGAGCCCCAAATCCAGCTCTGCCCTCAGCCCAGGTGTCTTCTTGTTCATTCCCACTCTCTCTCTATCTCTCTCTCCCCCGTCTCTAAAATAAATAAATAAGATCAAAAAGAAAGAAAAGAAAAGAAAAAGAAATCAGGCACATGAGCTATATATTTATAGAACTTTTACTAAAAACTAATCACAATTTTTAGAAAGAAATTAATGTTTGTCACTTTCTTTAGCAAATATGATAACCTATGAGACACAGTAAGAAGGACCAGATATAAATAAAAATTATATACCTTGCACAAAACAAATACATAACAAGGAAAGAAAAGGTAAATTTTTTTTCACCTAAAAGGATCTTTCTGTGTTTTTGCAAATACAAATCATACCATCTTCAACAAACTCAAATTGTGTTATGCACATGAGCAAATTCTTGATGCTTTCCCCTCTCTCCTGTACACACTCCCAGGAAGTAGTAACTGCCCCACCTCTTAAAAGTTTTATGGATATTTAACTGGAATGTCTTATGACATGATTCACTTCTACCATCAATTACAGCTTTTCTGTTTACTTAAAATATCATCCCAACTAGCTTACTTTCTTTCATCTTTCATAGCTCCAAGGGCATGTACAAAGGCTTGCTTATAACAGGCTTTCATCAGTATTGGTTGGGCTGTATTAAGAAGGTATTCCTGTCACCCTTGGCCTTTTTTTTTTCCTATCCTGGATAACCAAAAGCTATATTTTCTCACATAAATTTTTTAAAATTCTGACTTTAAGTTCATTTGAGTGCTCCTTACCAATGGCTACATAAAGATACTTCAATCATAAATTATTAACGTTCCTTATCAGTCAAACAACCCTGAAGTCTAAATTTCAGATGGATCTAGGTCAAGTGTTTGCTACTGAAATCATTACAGAAAACTGGTGATTGCCGAAAGAATGAGGATCCAATCCACAAATTGGGAGCGCGCCCCTTACATCTCCTCCTCTTTCCTTTGCTCCTGACTATGATTACTTCTCCACAAAATAATAATTCCCCTAAGGAATGGGAAGGACCAACCACAAACGGAAAGCAGCTACATGCTAGCAGTTCTGAGAGAAAAAAATTAAAATATTTGGTGAAAGCAAAAGATTCCAAACCACTACATAAAGTAACATTTTTGAAGCATCTATCAATTTTTCTTTAGCCTATCATGGAGATAAATTATAATTCTTTGTGTACAACACAAATATACATGCATATTCTAACAAATCAAATGTGTCTCTTACACATTAAAGTGGATATAAACATCATTCACTCAATAGATATTGCTGTTATATCCATTATGTACAGTTACTCTGCCTTTAAGAAGATAAATAAGTTGGTAAAGAAAGACAAGTTTGGAAAGTTAAATAATAATATCAAACAACTGTATGAAAGATGTTATGATAAAGAAAAATGTTCGGATTTTTATTTTGCTCTAGGTCAGTCTTAATACTAATAATTATTATCACTATTGTGTTATCATAAGCATTAATAGCGATCACTAATGAAACATTATATTTAGTTTTACATGAGTAAAATTTTTACCATTATGAAATGTATTCTTTTAACTCTCACTTAACAGATTAGAAAATGTTCTGTAGTAATAGGTAGTGGAGACAGGATTAAAACCCAAATCTGGAGCACCTGGGTGGCTTGGTTGCTTGAGCAACTGCCTTTAGCTCAGGTCATGATCCCAGAGTCCTGGAATCAAGTCCCACATCAGGCTCCCAGCTCCACGGGGAGTCTGCTTCTCCCTCAGACCTTCTCCCCCTTCATGCTCTCTCTCACTCTCTCTCTCTCTCTCTCTAATAAATAAATAAATAAGATCTTAAAAAAAAAAAATCTGACCAGGATCCAAAGTCTTGCATTCGCACTATAGGTTTGTTTGGGTTTCTTCCTAAATTTGGGTCACAACAAGTCCATATCCATTGGCAATTAATGTTTTAGTATTAACACGGACAACTTTTATTACTACTTATTTTCATGTCATTTTAAAATTATTTGGAATGTTGTCTTTGTAGCTGTATAAAAATTATTTTTCTCTTTGTTATTTTTTTTTCTTTAGGGCTGTGATACACAGATGATTTATGACATGTTGCTAAGATTGAAATCCATTGTTTACTTACCTGGTGACTTTGTCTGCAAAAAGGTGAGTACATGCTATCTTTTGAATGCACAACTAGTAAATAAATACACTTTAGTTCAGATATAGGTCAAGAGCATAGTTTAAACAGAATTTCCAGGGTGAATCCCATAGTATGGAAATAATTGACATAGAGTTTTATAAAAGAATAATCTACTCTAAGTTCAAACTGGAACAAGACAATATGGATTTCATTACCTATAGGATATAAGTGTGGGAAGTCTGAAAAGTTGCCTTGTATAAATGTAAATCATCAATTATCACACCCCATTAATGCCAAATATTTAAAGTGGAGAAAAAAGTTACAGAAGTGAAAGGTGGTTCTGCCCTTTTTATATCTTCAGCAAGCTATCAGTTACCTCGATTTAGCTCACCCAATTAGTGGATAATTAATGCCACATTCTTTCCAATTTTACTGTAATTTTTATGATTACAAAAGTAATACATGCTCATTATTTTTAAAATGGAAAACACATAAAAAGCATAAAGACAAAAATTCCACCACCCAGAAATAATCACTACTCATATATTGCAATCTATCTTTTATACTGATTGATGGATAGATAGCTTGTTTTATAAAACTGACATACTGTATTTATTTTTTATCATATAACTATATCATAATTACATTTTATTTATTATTCAATTATCTTCTACCACCTTATTTTTAAAGCTGCATAATATTATAATCTATAAATCAATTTTCAAATGTTTGCTATTATAAAATAACTCTACAATGATCATTTTTGCACATCTCTGATGTCTAACTTAAGGGAGGAGAGAAAGAATGCTGACTTTGGGTTTTATATCTTGGGAAACTAAATCAGTAGTGAAGTCAATAATCAGAATAAAAAGGGATGCCTGGGTGGCTCAGTCAGTTAAGCATCTGCCTTCAGCTCAGGTCATGATCCCAGAGTCCTGGGATCAAGTCCAACATTGAGCTCCTTGCTCAGCAGGGAGCCTGCTTCTCCCTCTGCCTGCTGCTCCCTCTGTTTGTGTTCCTCTCTCTCTCTCTGATAAATAAATAAAATCTACATAAAAATAAAAGTAAAAAATTTTAAAAAATAATAATCAGAATAAAAAGTAGAGGAAGATGAGCAATTTAAAGAATGAGAAATGATCCAAAACCCTGGGGAGTTCACAAGCAGGTAATAATAGCACCTATATCATTCCAAAATAATGTGTTAGGTGCTATGGTAGACATAAACCCAAACTGTTAAAGGACACAGAGTAAGGACACTTTTCCACTGGGGTACTAGCAAGACTTCCTGGAGAAGATCGTATTCAAGGCAAGTCTTAAAGAGTGAATTTACATGGGGTCACTTGAGTGGCTCAGTCAGTTAAATGTCCAACTCTTGATCTCAGCTGAGGTCTTGATCTCAAGTTTGTTGGTTCAAGCCCCATATTGAGCTGGGCATAGGGCTACTTTAAAAAAAGAAAAAGAGTCAAAAAAATGAATTTACGTGAACCAAGAAAAAGAAGAACCTGGCGTTTCAGATAGAAGAAAGAAGTAGCATGAGCTAAGGCAGAGAGAAACTCCCTGCAGAGGAAGTTCAGAAAACTACAGTAAGTCCAAAGTTAGAACATTCTAGTATTAGTTATTTTAAAAAGTCAATATTTTTGAGTACCATGTCCAGACACTGTGTTGAGGACTGGGTATAATCAGCAGTGAGCAAAAAAACATGGTTCTTGTCCTCCAGGGGCTTACAATCTAATTCAAGGGTATTCAATTCACAGTGTACATCAGAATCACCTGAAATTAGAAGTCTGGACTGCATCCCCAGCAATTCAGTGGGTTAAGGTGGCGCTCACATATCAAGATTTTTTTTTAAAGCTCCCAGACTATCTAAAATTCAGCCAAAGTTGAGAATCACTGGCCTGATGGAAGAGACAAATAATAAACAAATGAAGTTAAATAAATACATAAACTCCAAAATGTGCTAACTTCTATAAAAATGGAATACGCTAGGGATGTGTGTGGTGCAACAGCACTTATTTAGATTTGAGGATTGAGAAAGGGGGAGGTTGTCAGCCATGACCTTTATAAAATATGAAGTGAAATATTTCTTCAGTAATAAGGTGGAGAGGACAGCATTTTAGATGAAGGCTTGGAGCCATGAAGTAGGACAGAGCTTGACATAGTTGCTGAATGGAAGCAAGTGATCAACAGGAATGATGGTGTAAAACAAAGTTAAGAGTAGAAGATATTTCAAGGCATCTGGGTAGAGATACCTGGTGCACAGATAGAAAGAAATCGGCCTAGTTTGTGAGAGAGGATAGAACTAGAGGTAAATCTTGGAAACAAACATATGGAAACCAACTTCATTAGAAGCTTAAGCAAGATAAAACAAGAGGGCCAAGGCCTATAACTTTGGAAAATACCATTATTTATGGAGGAGGTCAAGGAAGAAGAATCAAAGGAAGAGCTATCAGAGGTAGAGGAGGAAAAATGGAGGAGAGATTTTGACATAATAGAAACCAAGAATATGCAATCCCACACAAATTAGTCCAAGTTAAAAGCAGGCAGGTTGGTGATATGAAATCATTTACACTGAAATGGGAAATAAAAACCACAGCTCATTTTAAAGACCCCTTTAGGGCAGTGTTAGATTTGGAATGACATGGCCTTAATGCACCAAAATGGCCTTTCAATTTGTTCCAGTAACAGCAGGGACTGGAAATGGAGATAACTCATAGAAACTTTAGCACCCATGCCCCTAAGCAGTGCAAATTTGCTTAACAAAGTGTGAAATGCAGAGTAGATACAGCCTTCTCATTTCTAATTTCTTCCTCGAATACCTCCAGCACTCAATAATAAAAACAGATCAGTGAACACTAGTGAGGAAAGAAAGGAATAAGTAGGAGAAATAGCATAAATAAGAACGCATGAGACTACCTGCCACATTGCTTTGCTTTTGCCTTTAAGAGAGGAGGATTTAATTGATAGTAGATATTGACTGAGATGAGAAGTTGTTAAATTCAGCTTTGTTTTTGCTTATCATTTCCACAAATCACTGTAGGAAACAGGAAGGAAAAAAAACTCATATTCTATAGGAATTTGCCTTAATAATTGAAGGAATGTCAGGGCTCAGGATGAAGTTTGCTGACCTGCCTAATCTTCAAGATGACTCCCAAATATACTGAGTGCGTAACTTGAACCATTTTGAAAAAAACTTGGGAATTTTCCCAGAATTAATTGCAGAATTAATTTGAGTGTCAGAATGCCCCTTCTGAAGAATATATCCTTCTAAACAGGAACCCTGAAAATTTGAAGTGCTCTCTCACTAAGGGTTACCTCTCTCCACATGAGGCTCTTGCATTTGTACACTTTCTCCAAATTAGTACATAAACCAACCACAGAAGCTTGGTTTGGTCTTAATTTTGCACATGCTGTCAGAACCTTGTTCTCTGAGGAATGTCTACTCCATTTGAATGCTAATTAAACTTGCAGGAAAGGCTTAAATTAGCCTAGAAGTATGCAAGAAATCATGGAAGTTTTGGTTCGTTGATTATGCCAGATCTCCTTGGAAAATTACTGAAATGATCATTAAAAAATAATTAAAAGTGCTGAACTATATTTAAGTGCCCATTATGTACTTCTACCTCCAGTCAGATGTAATAACTGCTTTTGAAAAATCATTCTAGTTCCCGGAGAATTACTTCATGAAAAGAATAAGGAATATACCCTTGTAGTAATCATTACTTCCTGGAGTAATCTCTTGGAAAACTAATATTCAGACACTTTTCTTTTTTTTTTTTAAATAATTCATCATCATTTTATTGGTTTTTTAGAGATTGGTGTTGATACTGGATTTATCATTAGGTATGCTCTATCTATATATATTCTACAGAGTCAGGTGACATATGTGCTGCTAGTTCTAATGCTATCATCTGCCAACCTTGTAAATTTGCTCAAGACACTTAACTTTTCAAGCCTCTACTACCAATTTTTAAATATCTTTGACCTCACTGGGATTTTTGCAAGAATTAAATGAATTAAGATCCCTGAAAATGTTTTGCAATTATAAAGTAGCATGTTCTGATAGAAGAAAGGCAAGTATTAAAATAAGGAGTAATGTAAATATCAGATATTATTATGATTTTTTAAAGTACTCTGTAAATGTTAGACGTTATTAACATTGATATTATAGAAATAATTGTAATAAGATCCATCTGTCTTGGAATTTCTACTTTGATCTATGTTTGAGAATAAATACATGTTTAATCTTCTGCACAATGCAAAATTTTAAAATATGTGCTTTGTACACTTAGGAGTTGCGCATTCTAGGTTTCCTTTTGCTTCTAATTACAGTCATGGAGTTTTGGTTAGTCAATCATGCTGATCTGTGCCTTTATATTTCTTTCTGTAAAATGGAAATAATAGTGCTTACTTTACTTTCCTCCTAAAGTTAATAGGAAGATAAAATGAAAAATTCAATGTCACAGATGTTAACTAAGAGGTAGAACCTGAAAATTTTAAATTTTAAATTTAATATGACAAGAACTAATATTCAGGAAAGGAAAACAACTGGGATGCCTGGGTAGCTGTTGGTTGAGCATCTCGCTCTTCATTTTGGCTCAAGTCATGATCCCATGATGGAGTCCATGCGGGGCTCTGCACTCAGTGAGGTGTCTGCTTGAGAGTCTCTCCTCTGCCCCTCCCCTGACTTGTGCTCGCACTCTATCTCTCTAAAATAAATAAATCTTTTTTAAAAGGCGGGGGGGGGGGGTGGAATGAAAACAAACCTTGGTATTAAAGGATCTTAAAACTTCATAGAAAATGGTTAAACTATATTTACCTCATTCATAAATGAGTGCCTATATCATAAGCCTTATGCTCAACACTGAAACAAAGTAAACATTGTCTCAGCCATCACAGAGCATAAACTATAATCAACACTGTTTAATCCTGAGTTATTTTTACTGTATTCTAATCTTTTGAAAATATGGCTAACAGGAATATTTAGTGAATTCAAATAACCCAGTCCCCTCCTGAACCAAGTAAGTAAATTCACTGTGTTCATGCTATTATTTTATACCTCAGGGTGATCAAGACCCAATTCATTAAGACTTATAGGTGTTATTATCCAAATAGTTTGCCTAGTATTATGCAAACCAGCTTATTTAGAATTTAACAGCTTTTCTTGACCCAATTGCAACTTAGGTCTCTTATATATTTATTCTTTCTGGATTTTGGAGTGAGAAGAGATATTCAAAGAGGCCCACAATAACCCGTTAGTTTGGTGATTTGCATGATTCAATAAAAAAGTTATATTTATGACTTAAGATTTATTATAGCAAAGCATACAGTATAAAAACAGGAAGAAAAAGTTACACATAGGCAAAGACTAGAAAAATCAGGTGCAGGCTTTCTAGGTCCTACTTCTCAGAGGATCATAAGGATACATTTTTCTCTCCAGCTGTAGACCTAAAGACAAAGACAAAATGTCTCCACCTAGGGAAACCCATCAGAGTCTTGAGGTCAAAAGTTGTTAAATGGTGCTGGTCACATAGCTACATGACCAGCCATGATTCAGACTCCAAACCAGATACCAAATACACATCATAAATCTTTGTGTTTACATTAAACAATGTTGACAGCCTGGTACATCCTGCTACACTGCCCCAGGCATACAGAATAACACTATTAACCAGTGACTCTGTGAACATTCCAGGAGTTTAGTTCTCAGGGCCTGAACAAGCATCATTGCCCTGGCTCCAAGAGTCCCCAGAGATAAGCAAAAGAGAGTCCCCAGAGATAAGCAAAACTGAGTAAAACAACCTGATGCATTAACACTTTCTTTTCAATATGGAACAAGAATAATAGCTTAAAGGTCTCCTGTGCTCCAATTACTAAATTCAGACCTCAGTGTTATAGGCATAAGAGTGGAGTTGACCTTTAAAAGACTATAGCCCATGCTCTTTTTAAACACCAAGTACCTTCTTCTAAGCATAGCACTAGCCACCAAAGCTATGGGTAACTATGGTTACAACCAGTTATTTCCTCTACCTGTGCTTGTCCCTGAAACTGTGTGCTGACTTGAAACATTTTTACCTGGCCAATGGTGCCATACTGTGCTTACCTGTCTAGTAGTGGCATACAATGCTTCCATATTGGGAAGTATCACTTCCTTACTAACTTCCTTTCATGTGATGTGTCCAATCAATATCCATAACTACCTCAGTCTTAATCACTTTTACATTGATATTTCTTGCTTTTTTAATTTATATTTATTCCTCTGGAACATTTTATATTTCTTAATTTGGGGGAATAATTGTCAAGAGTTAAGTAACTACCATTTCCTCTTTATATTTGGCATACAGGGAGAAATTGGCAAGGAAATGTATATCATCAAGCAAGGTGAAGTCCAAGTTCTTGGAGGCTCTGATGGTACTCAGGTTCTGGTTACTTTGAAAGCTGGAGCGGTGTTTGGAGAAATCAGGTAGCTAAAAGATACATCATAAGTATTAAAGTCTATTATTTATCATGAAAGAAAAATCTTAGGTCATAGAATAACTAAGCTTCCTGCTCAAATTTGACAAACATTTGATTGTTCTGAGAGCATTGGCAAAATAAGGATTTTCACATTTCTGTTTATCCCTCCTTCCCCCAAAGACCTAGCTCATTCAGCTCCTTAGTGCCAAGACCTAGTCAGTGCCTGGCAGAAGGTAGATACTAAGTATATATTGAATATGTATATATATATATATATATATATATATATATATATATATATGAATGAGTGAATCAATGATGAAACAAGAGGTTGGGAGAGTTAATTGTTGGAAAACTTAAATTTCAGGCTAACAGAGCAGTTTGAGTCGGCCAAGGAAGCGAGTAACAACCAGATTTTACAGGTTTTTAAGGCCATAGTATGGAATTTATATTTTATTCTGAATACAAATGGATGCCAGTGGAGGATTTTAGGCAAAAGTGATACAATTTGAATTATGACTTTAAACAACCACTCCAACAGCTATGTGGAGAAGAGACAGTAGAAGAGCAAGTATAAAATAGAGGAAACCAATTAAAAGTCAGTTGTGGTTGTTCAGGTGAAAAATGATGGAGTCTTGAACTAGGATGCTGACTCTGAAGGGGAAGAGAAGTGTGTACTGTCAGGCAGTTACTGACATAACAATTTCATAGCTGCTAAGAAATTATCTTCAGGGTTCCAGAGATATGGGCAATTTAAGATGACTTCATATTAGTATAAGAGATTTTCTGAGAATGTTGAAGCACGTTATATCTCTGTTAATAATGTGACCTCCCTTTTTTAAATTTTTTTCTCCTTGCTTAAAACAGAATGGACACTCCTGTGAGGGTCCTGCTTTGGGGCAGTGCTGGAAATACTTCTTAGAATGTTCAAGATTTTAGTTATTTGCCTATTTTCTATTGCTTCCTTACTAGGAATCCTTGCAAAAGTGATTTAATATTTTAGTGACTTAATAACCACTGTAATCTTCAAGGTCATAAAACATGCAACAGTCTAATCTGAAATATCACAGAAATTAATTAGCTGACCTCTCCCAAGGGTTGAATACTCCCTGAAGAATAAAGCTTTATAAATGTTAATTTATAAATGTATGTTGATTGCTGATACTATCATCACAGGAAGAAATACTCTAGGAGTAGTATTCAGGTGCTGCTGAGCTGCAATTGAAAAGAATCTTAAAGATTCTTAAAGAATCTTAGATTCTTGACAATAACTTCTCAAATAAATCTCCTATTACCCATTTGGCTTCTAAGGCCAAATTGAAGCCAGTAGACCAGGCAAGCTCTATACTTGCTCAGTAGTCTGGTTGATTCAAGCAAAAGGGAATTTTTGCCTTGATTCTCTTCTTGGCTATCGCTGAGGAGAAACAGGATGCATCTGGCTCTTCCCAGATACCCACAGGCTTCGTAGACCCACAGCTGTCATATGCCCCTGGAGCTCTAGTTATTTACTCCAGTGATGGAAGCATGACTGCCAAACATCTAGATACTGGAAAGATCTGGTTATCATGTTTACTACTCAAAAATGCTGTGACCTTTGTTAAAATGATCTATATCCAACACTATCGTATAGCTTTTTAAAGAAGGTTCTTTTTTTCTGAGGCAAAAAAGAAGAATTGAGGGCTTTCAAAGACATTGTATAGTAATCTAAAAGAGCAAACCCTGACTAAAATATAGATTTACAGCCTTTCATGGAGAAAACCCAGACCACACTTCCAATTAATATCTGAAGAGTACAGACACCCCATTTTTAATAGAGAGACCTAGGGTCTGCCAAAGGATGGTTTTGTAGTAGTTCTGATTCCATTGTTTTCCTTGCACATACAGTAAGTGCCAAGTCTTATTCACCAAAAAGATTTAACCACTTCCTATTCTCCTTCTGTTTCTCACCATTCTTGAAACACATACAAACTTCTACCATTGGTATCATTATTGTGATTTCAATAGAATTTCCTTCTGGTTTCATATTTCTTTGGAATATCCTCCCCCTGGAAAATATCTACTCACTCTTCAGGACTCAATTCATGGGTCACCTTTGAAGCCACCTCTAATCACCCCCAAAACAACTAGAGGCTCCCTGTTCTCTGCTTCTATACTATTTTATTCATAACTTTATTATAGTAGTTAACACTGATTTAATTACACTTAATTTGTTCAGATGGATCTTCCCAACAGATTAAGTTATTAAAATATAAGAACTAGAACTTTCCATCTTTATGTCACCAGCAGCTACATAAAAATAATACAGTAAGCCAATACAGTAAGCAACATAATTTCTTCCTCACTTTGCTCCTCTTCACAAGCACAATTAACAACTATTAGAAAACAAGACACTACTGAGAGAATCCTACAACATGTGGGTGAGGCTGGAGCACCACCTGCACCACAGAAACCAAAAGACTGCATGAGAAGGGAAGGGGCACCTGGGTGATTAAGCAACTGCCTTCAGCTGAGGTCATGATCCTGGATTCCCAGGATCTAGTCCCACATCAGGCACCCTGCTCAGCAGGGAGTCTGCTTCTCCCTCTCTCTCTCTCTCACTCTTTCTCTCAAATAAATAAATAAATAAATAAGGGTAAGAGAAGTAACTACACAGTGACCACATTGCCCCTTCCCAAGGCCAGCATAGCATCATACTGAGGTCTCCCCTGAGCCTCCAGTTTCTCCAGTGTGAAAAGAGAACCCAAAGGGGACAACCATCCCCCAAGCATTGTGGAACCCCATACCTTGATCTTTCACTACAATGATTGCAGGAGAACCTGTGTCTCAACCACTGGGAACCTGACTGTGATGGAGAAGAGAAGAGAGGCTTGCAATATCCAGCAAGTGGATCTTGACAGACTAAGTTCATACATGCCATGCCCAAGTAGTAATCCCAACCAGCATCTTTGCAGAACCAAACCAGGAATGCACTCACCAGGGAACTCAGCAGAGTGTGGAACTGTCTGATTCTGATCTTCAAACAAGGTTTGCAGACCTTAGAGCCCCATTTGCCCTCATTCAGGCAAGGAGCTAAACCAGTCCCACCCACTATGGAAAGGTTTTTTGCCCCATCTGACCAGAAGGGCTAGTAACAACTGCTGGAATCAGTGTGGGCCAGCGGCACTCAAGCCAAGAGGCAGGCAGAGGTGAATGGTCCCAGAAAAGCCAGTACTGGGCATTGAGCATTCCCATGATATGCACAGGCAGAGGGATCAATTCATAGTCAAGGCTAAAAGAGGCTTTTCAACTACAGAACCTACTTGGGAAATTTAGAATAGCCTGGAGCCCCTTTCCCTCTCATGCAGGCAAGGGAGCTAAGGCATATCCCTAACGCCTGTGAGTGCCTTTTGGCCCCATCTGACCAGTAAGGGCTAGAGACAACTCCTGGAAACTATGCTGGCCCAGTGGCACTGAAGCCACTCAATTGAGGTAGGCAGACAGCAAAGCCAGTGGCCCTGTTCACTCAGGGAACTTGCAGTGCAGGTTGGCTTGAGTTAGCAAACAATGAGCTTTACCTGCTTTAAAGGTACTTTTCCCGCTGTGCCCAGGTAGGGAATCTAATTTATACTCCTGCTCCTCGCTGACTACAACCTTTAGCTTAACCAACTAAGGAAACTAACCAGAGAACATAAGAGGCTACATAGCCCATTCAACTGCCCTACATACAGTGGCTCTTGAACAGAGAGTACAGCCCAAAATTTCCCCCATCCAAAGAGAAAAATCAGTGGTCTCACCTGAGCAAGGAATTCAGTACACACTCTGGCCTGAATCGAGTCCCCAAACAATAAGCTGGGTTCAATCCTGCTGCCCTTCTACATCAGCGAAGCTCATTTATAGTCCCATCTACTACTGAATCCTGTACCCAGTCTAGACCATCTAGGAAGACTCACCAGAGAATCCAGGCAACCATGGAGCCTGTCCTCCAGCCTCACTTGGATAGAAAACCAAGCCAGCAGTCCTATCCAGCTATTCTCAGCCAATGGTACAATCCCCCATGACATTCCTTAAAATTTGAACAGTTGTAGCACATAAAAATTGACTGTAATAGCAGGCTATATCTGCCCAAGGACAGACACCCAGAAACCCAAACTGAACTGACTGGTGAAGAACTGTGTCTGTCAAAACAAACCTGTAAAGTCTAATTATTCAAATGTGTAAATAATAATGTAAAAAAAAATCAAGGATCATAAAGGCAGATATGACAACACCAAAGGAAATTAATAAAGCTCTAATAACTGATCCTAAAGAAATAATGATCTATGAACTGTCAAACAAAGGATCCAAAATAACCTTCTTGTTTATACATTGACAAAATAAGAAGTTCAACCAAAGAAGCGTGGGATTGTGTCATCAAGAGTTCTTGAGGGGCACCTGGGTGGCTCAGTGGGTTAAAGCCTCTACTTTCGGCTCAGGTCATGATCCCAGGAGCCTGGGATTGAGCCCCACATCGGGATCTCTGCTTGGGGGGGAGCCTGTTCCTCCTCTCTCTCTCTCTCCTCTCTCTGCCTACTTGTGATCTCTGTCAAATAAATAAATAAAATCTTTAAAAAAAAAAAAAAAAAGAGTTCTTGAGACCCCTGGACATTCTGTCTCTCCCTGGTCTCACTGCACTAAGTCTATGCCCCTTTCTCAACTTGACCTCAGTTGGTTACATCGAATAAGAAATAATAGTCATCCAAAAAAAAAAAAAGAAGAAGAAGAAGTAATAGTCATCTCTGCATTAACAAAAACTAGAACGTTTCAGGATGCCTCCTCTGGCTCAGTCAGTTAAGCGTCTGCCTTCAGCTCAGGTCGTGATCCCAGGGTCCTGGGATGCAGTCCTGCACTGAGCTCCCTGTGCTGCAGGCAGGCTACTTCTCTCTCTGCCTGCTGCTCAACCTACTTGTCCTCTCTCTCTCTCCCCTCTCTCTGACAAATAAAAAAATAAAAATCTTAAAAAAAAAAAAAAAAACCCAAACTCTAGAACCTTTCTAAATGCTCACTAAGAGGACATTAAATGTTCATTTAAATTTATTTAAATAAATATATTTATTTAAATTTATTTAAATGTTTGTTTAAATGCTAATTTGAATGTTTATTTAAATTTATTTAAATGAATATTTAAATACACATTTATTTAAATGTGTGTTTAATGTTTATTTAAAATAAACAAATAAAAAATTTTTTTAAATTGTGTTGTAGTTTTTAAATGGAAAACTATGGAGCCCTCAAAAATAAGCCTATGGTCAAGGTGCCTGGTTGGCTCAGTTGGTGGAGTGTGTGACTCTGGGTCTCAAGGTTGTGAGTTCAAGTCCCACACTGGGTATAGAGATTACTTAAAAATAAAATCCTTAAAAAAGTTCAAACAAAGAAATAGAATAATGAAATATATATATAATATAAATGCAAGAGTTGAAAAGCATGTAATTGAACTGAAGAATTCAATAGATAGTTTCAAAAATAAATTCAACCACACAAAAGAATCAGTGATCTGTAGGATAGGACTTAGGAAATTACCCAGAAGAGCAAAGAGAAAAAAGAATTAAAAAAAGTGGAAAAGGCCTACAGGAATTATGGGACACAATGATATCTTGATACATTAACCCTTTATCATTATATTATAACCTTCTTTATCTCCCTTTACCATCTTTAACTTAGAATCTATTTTGTTTAATATGATTATAGCTACACTAAAAAAAGATATCTGCAAACCCATGTTCATAGCATCATTATTTACAATAGCCAAGACATGGAAATAACCTAAATATCTACTGGTGGATAAATGGATAAAGAAGCTGTATTCAGGGACACCTGGGTGGCTTAGTTGGTTAAGCTTCTTCCTTCAGCTCAAGTCATGATCCCAGAGTCCTGGGCTCTATCCTCACATCGGGCTCTCTGCTCAGCAGGGAGCCTGCTTCTCCCTCTCCCTCTGCCACTCTCCCTGCTTGTGTTCTCTCTCTCTCTCAAATAAACAAATAAATATTTTTTTTAAGTTGTATTCAGGGTGCCTGGGTGGCTCAGTGCGTAAAGCCTCTGCTTTCAGCTCAGGTCGTGATCTCAGGGTCCTGGGGTCCTGAGATATAATATTCATTATATATGAATATAATTTAGCCTTAAGAAATCCTGCTATTTGTAACAATATGGATGGACCCTGAAGGCATTATGCTAGGTGAAATAGATCAGATAAAGAAAGAAAAATATTGTATGATTTCAGTTATATGTAGACTCTAAAAGAAAGGAAAAAAGAAAGAAAGAAAATATTCATTAAAAAGGCTTGGGGTGGGGCGCCTGGGTGGCTCAGTGGGTTAAGCCTCTGCCTTCGGCTCAGGTCGTGATATCTGGGTCCTGGGATTGAGCCACGCGTCGGCTCTCTGCACAGTGGGGAGCCTTCTTCCCCCTCTCTCTCTGCCTGCTTCTCTGCCTACTTGTGATCTCTCTCTTTAAAAAAAAAAAAAAAAAAAAGGCTTGGGGTTACCAGAGACAGAAGGTGTGGGGAGGGGAATTGCTGGTCAAAAGGTGCAAACTTCCAGTTAAGATTTTACTTATTTATGTATTTGTCCAAGAGATAGAGAGAGAGCACAAGTAGGCAGAGCTGTAAGCAGAGGGAGAAGCAGTCTCCCCATGGAGCAGGGAGCCCAACATGGGACTTTGATCCCAGGACCCTGGGATCATGACCTGAGCCAAAGGCAGATGCTTAACTGACTGAGCTACACAGGCACTCCCAAACTTCCAGTTATAAGATAAAATGACTATAGCTAACACTATGATAGATAGGAAAGTTAGGAATAATTCCTAAGAGCTCCCATCACAGGGATGGGATGGGAGCTTTCTTTCTGTTTTCTTTTTTTCTTTCTTTTTTATTGTTCTTATATGAGCAGATGAATGTTATTTAAACCTAGTGTAGTAACCACTTTATGATATATGTAAATCAACTCATCATGAAGTATGGCCTAAATTTATACAGTGACTCATGTCAATTGTTTCTCAATAAAACTGGAATTGAAAAACTATAAATAAATATTGATTTTCATTTATATCCCACTTCCTTTCAAAAATAATTTGTAGGTATATTCAGTAATTTTTGTTTATTTTTTTAAGATTTTATTTATTTATTTGACAGAGAGAGAGATCACAAGTAGACAGAGAGGGAGGCAGAGAGAAGGAAGCAGGCTTCCTGCTGATCAGAGAGCCTCATGTGGGCCTCGATGATCCCAGGACCCTGAGACCATGACCTAAGCTGAAGGCCGAGGCTTAACCCACTGAGCCACCCAGGTGCCCATATTCAGTAATTTTTAGTTAATTAATTCATTGTGATTTATAAAACAACAAATTTATATCCAGGACCCCTTATAGCATAATGTGAAGTGTCTCAAAGAAAACCATGCATGACATGGTAAACAAGGATGGCCAACAAGAAACAATTGGTTCCCTGAAGAGCCTTACAAACAGTTGAGACAAGGAAATGAAAGATTCCAATACCAGGTGATGAAATGTATGGATTACATCCAAAGATGAAGTATACACAGGATGTTAAGGAGTATAAGGCTTCAAAATGACCAGTGTATCCCTTGGATGTGGCAATTACTTGAGCTTATTTGGGAACGGATGGAAGACATTTCTGTGTTCCTCAAATGACACGTGCAGACAATAATGTGTGCACAAAGGTCAATGCTGGTAGTCCCTACTGTAGGATATGTAAATGATTTTTCACGTAATGCCTATAGTGGTTGCATGGTGGCCCCCACAAAGATATATCCATGCCCTAACCCCTGGAACCCATGAAGATAAAATATAACCTTACTAGGAAAAAAAGCAAAAACAAAAACCAAAAAAGGCTCTTTACAGATATAAATAAGTTAAGGATCTCAAAGACAAGATCATTCTTAATTATCTGGATGAGCCCTATTTCGAATGACAAGTATCCTCACATGAGACAGAAGAGGAAAGACACACAGATGCAGGGGAAAGAGGGAAAGACCATCTGAAGACAGTGGCAGAAATTGGAATTATGTAGCTAGAGCCAGGGAATTCCTGGAGCCACCAGAAGCTGAAAGAGGCAAGAAAAGATTCTTTTCTAGATTCTTTGGAGGAAGCCCAGCTTCGCCAACACCTTGATTTTGGACTTTGACCTCAGAATTGTGAGAGAATGCATTTTTATTGTATTGCCACTGGGTTTGTGGCAATTTGTTAAAGCAACTCTAGGAAACAAATACCAAACTCTTTAAATTGTTAACTTTAACATTTTTACTGGGGGGGTGAAAAAGGCATGCTTAATACCTCCTTCTACTCACCCTACACGGCCAGTGTACCTCTGAGACCTATTAGTCTTACCTCTTTGATAGATCTCCCATCATTTACATCTTACCATCTCCAATGCTCCTGTTGGTCCAACCCACCTCCACTTCTCACTGGACAACTGTAGTGGCCTACTTTGCTTTTCCTACTCCAATATCTGCATCTTCTGCAATCCAGTCTCCACTCTACAGCCAGAGGGATCTTTGGGAAACACAGATATGATTGTGTCCCCCCCCCCACTTCTGCTTAAAACAATCTGATGCTTTTACACTGTTTTTAGGAATAAGAACAAAGTTCTTATCCTGGCCTGCAAGGTTCTACAGAGGCAAACCACTGCTCACCTCTCTACTCACATTGGATCCCACTCTTGTGCTCTCTTTAATTCGGGCTTCAGTTCCCTGAATATGCCACATGATATATGGCCTTGGGGAGTTTTTCACACACACTGTTACCTCTGTCTGGACACTTTCCCATCTCCTTTACTTAATCTCAGCTTCTTTCAGAACTTCCTATATTCTCCACTATAGGGACCTCCCTGTTCTCTTTGCTATATGCTCTGGTCAGACTATATTCCTTTTTTTCTGAGAACTTATCCTTGTAATTATGTCCTCCCTGGTGCGTTTATGTCTTTGATGTCTTTTCTCCTCACTAATTTGTGGGCACCAGGACTATTGTGTGTGGCTGTTCCAGTTGTGCTGTGCATCAAGATGACCAGTGAGGGACCATATTCCACTCCTGAGTCATGATCTCTGCTATTGTGCTCTTCTTCATGCACACTTACTCTTTACTTTCCAAATGGGAGCATTTTTTTGGCCCAGATTTGCACCCACAGGACTGCAGGTGTCCAGAGAAGCTACATTTTTCTATTTTGCACAAAGGCACATGTTTCCAAGGACAATAGCAGACACCACATTTGATTTGTTCTGCACTCAATTCCCAGCCCTTAGGGCAGTGCCTGGCCCATATAATGACTAATAAATAGCTATTCAATAAGTAAGTGGATAAATAAATAAGTGAATGTAATTATCTTTCTATCTTTGCAAATGTACTAATACACATTCATTTTTGTCATGAATATGCATATTCAGCCATGTGCCCTTTTAGTCAGTTTTTATTATTAAGAATAGCACTGCTGTGTTTATCTTTATAAAACTACTTTGCTTTTATTTCTTTTAGGTTTATTCCCAAAAGTGAAATAACTAGGTCAAAAGGTAGAAACATTTCTATAGCTCCTGTATTATATGGGCAGATTGTTTTCCAGAAAAATTAAATCAATTTACAATACAGCATGCACATATAGCTATTTTTCCCTAACATCACTGGCTTTACTTTATTATTCTCATTGGTTTTGCATTTTAATAAGTTGTTTTAATTTGCATTTCTCTAAATAGTGCCTAGAAAATAATAGGTATGCAATAAATATTTTCTAAATGAATTAATTTTCTATGGACCTATTTATTTTTATAAATGTGATCATTTATTTAACTTCCGTTTTTCTTTCTTTTTCATCATCTTTTTTTCATCATATATAGCATGTTATTAAGTAGAATTTAGGCATTTTGATATATTCTTAGGTATTTTAGATAGATATTCTTATGTATTCTTATGTATTTTGATGTATCCTTATGTATTTAAATTTAAATATTTAAAATACTTAAATTCACATCAATTTTATTGGTCCAATCACCCATTCAGAGAATGCTTTTTGATATTTACCTTGTATCATAGTGAAAAGCCCCAAAATTTTGAAAAATAACTTTAAACATTTTCCCCCTCTATACCATGTTTGCCTATTTCTCCTGAACACTCAGTTTTTAAAAGAAGAGTACCAAAGAATACTTCTAGTTCTTCAGATCATTTTAATTCCATATTTTTACACTTTATCAGAATAATTCAATATCCCTTTCTGCCCCCCAACCCGGTGACCCCAAACCCCCAAGCCCCCAAAAGCTGCCCTCAACCCTTCTTCCTAAAGACAGAGAAAGTAGATTCATTAGAAACATGAGCAAGGGTAAGATATTTTGATTAATATTGAGAAAGAAATTCTTTATTTTTATTTTTTCCTATATCTAACCTATAAACACTACCTGTGTTAAAAATATGTATTTATATTTTCACTGTATCATTTTGTAGGCCATCTCCTTGGTTGTGTAGCACTTTTTGCTTAGAGCAAAAAGCACACCTCATCTAAGTTTCACAGTATTCCTGTAAACAACTATATTATCAGTACCATTATTAAATCATGCATCCAACTATCCTAAAGAAACCTCCTAAAGTAACTTTGTCCAATGTCTCTAAAGCTATGAAGATCAAAGTTTCTTACCACCATTTGGAACAGCAGGGAGGAGGGTCAAGATTCTGACAGTCAGACTTTGGCATATCTTATTATACCAGCCTGACTGGCTTCTTCCCTTATTTTTTCTACTGTCCACGGGCAAGTAAGTATGTGTCATTAAAATAATACCAGTGCCTTCACTGACAGCACTAGAAATCAAGTGTAAAGAAAACATCTCTTAATTAGTCAGCTCCAGCCTTACATTTGAATTCCAACAATGAAACTCAGAGTAATTGTTTTTTAGTAAGTCACTTCACTGATTCCAGAACTCAGTTATTAAGTCAGTAGGTATAGGTAAGAACATACATCACCAGATAGACATGGTCATTAATATATGTTATTGTTGGCTATTTTGACTCCAAAGAAACTTTTAGTAAACTACTATATAGTTTGTTTGATATGGTATTTTCTAACCAGAGTATCAATTACAGAGAATTCTCCTGAGCACTTGAAAGCATATAGATAAACAGAGCACAGAATAAAATGTACCTGTTATTCTTTTTTTCCTCTCCATATCCTTAGAATTTTTATCTAGATTCTTCATTGTTCATCCACTTCCTCTGAAGCCAATTCAACTCTATTATCAAGACCTGGGGGGGAAAGGGCTTTGTGTTTTGTATCTGTGAAATCTAAACTCTCTAACTCTGATGAAAGTCCACATACACAGATTTTTCTCAAACTATTAAAAAAAAAAAAAAACGACCAAATTCTAGGTTAACGTGTGTTTGCCTTGCAGTAGTTTTATGAATATCAAAGTATCTGCAAAGAGCAAGCAGCTTGGGCAGAGGTGACACTAGAACATCCTCTGATATTTGCTCACCTACAAAAGTTTGGTTAGAATTATTTTTAGTGAAGTGGTAAAAATTTTCAAGCAACGAAGTGTTTTCCAGTAACACTGAAAAGGATAAAAGAGTTTCTCAGAAAAAGCTACACAGGTGATCTAACCTCCTACCCTCTAAATATCATCCACTTGGAAATTTGCTTAATGAGAAGACATTTGAAGTTTTAATCTCTCACTCAGCATTGGACGTGATACTCTTTCCATCACTAGTATTCAGAGACAGTTTTATTTCTATTCTAGGAAATGATTCTTCTACATGGGAAAAAAATGCTTTTAAACTAGAAATATCTTTATTTTAGGAAACATTCTCAATGTTTTACATTTAAAGCATTTGTCATTTTTTTAAGAGTTATTAATTTATTTTAGAAAGAAAGAGTGTGAGTTGGGGGGAGAGGCAGAGAGAGAATCCCAAACAGACTCCCCGCTAGCACAGAACCTGATGCGGGGTTCAGTCTCATGATTCTGAGATCATGACCTGAGCCAAAATCAAGAGTCAGATGCTTAACCCCCTGAGCCACCCAGGTGACCGCATCTGCCATTTTGAACTTCTTTTACCTGTTTAAGAAATCTGTATAGGTTTGCATCCCAATTCTACAACCTATGAGATGTGTGACGCTGAGGAAGTTACTCAGCTGAGATTTCATTTCTTCATCGGTTAAAATGGATTAATAATAATATATAACTATCCCACAGAATTGGAAAGCATTATATGTATTAATACAGGAAAAAAAGAACTTAGGGGGTGCTTGGGTGGCTCAGTTGGTTAAGTGCTGGACCTTGGGTTCAGCTCAGGTCATGATCTCAGTGTTGTGCCATTGAGCCCCACCTCAGGCTCTGCACGCAGCATGGAGTCTGCTTGAGATTCTCTCTCCCTTTTCCTCTGCTTCTCCCCCACTTACACTCTCTCTCACTCTCACTCTCTTTTTCTCCAAAATAAATGAATAAATATAATCTTCAAAAAAGAAAAAAAACTTAGAAAAGTGTCTAACTCATAGTAAGCACTCAAAAATATTAGTTAGTAGTAATACTGTACTTTCTAGTCTGACAATCCTCACCCACACTTATCCCACTCCTAGATTATAAGCAGTTTATGGTCAGATGTTAATCATCTTTATAGTCTCAGAACTTAGCGTCATATTTAGCTCATTATGGAGTATGATATTTCTACACACTCCGAATTTATCTCTAATTTCTTTTTTTTCTTTTCATTTTATACAGTGAATTCCTCACATTCTCCCACATGATAGACATCTAAGGCATAATGTTCCATACAATGTCAAACTCATATAGTAACAGTATTTATTGAAAGTCCAATTGAGGTGTGCCTGGCTGGCTCAGTGGGTTAAAGCCTCTGCTTTCAGCTCAGGTCATGATTCCAGGGTCCTGGGATCGAGCCCAGCATCGGGCTCTCCACTCAGCAGGGAGCCTGCTTCCTCCTCTCTCTCTCTCTGCCTGCCTCTCTGCCTGCTTGTGATCTGTCAAACAAATAAATAAAATCTTTAAAAAAAAAAAAAAAAGAAAGTCCAGCTGAGAAAGGCAGTGTTTAAGAGGGATTATTTGTTCTCTGTATAGTCTAGGTACAACAAAAAGATTGCAAGTTACCTGGAGCATATCATACTGATGCCCTTCCTCTCCTACAGAATTATTCTTACTGAACTGTACCTTGGAGTGACACACAGCCTTTAATGAGGAAAATAGCACAGTTTTAGCAAACTTATTTTTGCATCTGTCATAAAAATATGAGGATGGGAGCACCTGGGTGGCTCAGTGGGTTAAGCCTCTGCCTTCAGCTCAGGTCATGATCTCAGAGTCCTGGGATCAAGCCCCACTCTCTGCTCAGCAGGGAGCCTGTTTCCTCCTCTCTCTCTCTCTGCCTGCTTGTGATCTCTCTCTCTGTCAAATAAATAAATAAATAAAATCTTTAAAAAAAAAAAAACATGAGGATGGTATTCACCATTTACATGCAGTCTCTCTACTAAGCCCTTTAAGAGGCATTCTTATCTTTCTTAAAGCTAGGAATTCATCTTTTTTGAAGTATAAAAGACTAAGTCAAAGTTGAAGCCCTCTTATAGCAAAGTTTGCATTTTTTTATGAATCCCATTTATGTCTCCATTCTAGTTTTTCTTTTGCTCTTCCATTCAATTTACGCCCAATTTATACCCCCTCTGCATTCTACTTATCTGTGTGAATGCTTTCTGGATATGCTAGCTCTGCTTAAAAGGACTGTGCAGGCTGTGCACTGCACAAGTCCAGGGAGCTCCAATCACATAGTTTATGTATGCAGTGCGCAATTTATGATGCCATATGTGGCAACTCTTTCAGCTCTCTGTGATTTATATATATCACATACATCTGTATTAAATATATGTATATCATATATGCATAATGTGTGTATATATGTATATGTGTATGTACACACATATATGATCTCCATGTCACTATTTATTCCTGACATTTACAGATTTTTGCATATATAGGTCCTCTCCTACTGAATATACCTTCTCTCTGACATGAACACATCTGATTTCACTCACTTATCTACACATTTGTGCTATGTATAGTACCACTAGTACTATGATGGTTAATTTTATGTGTCAACTTGCCAGGACTAAGAGATGCCCAGATAGCTGATAAAACATTATTTCTGGGTGTGTCTGTGAGGATGTTTAGGGAAGAGATTAGCATTTGAATAGAGTGAAGAAAATCACCCTCACCAGTGCAGGTAGGATCACCCAATCCTTTGAGGTACTGAAAAGGTAAAGGAGAGGCTAACCGGCTCTCTCTGCTTGAGCTGACCCATCCTTCTTCCCCTGCCTTTGGCCAGCAGACATCAACACTCTTGGTTCTTGGGCTTTCAGACCCAAACCTGGATTTACACTATAGGCTTCCGCCAATCTCCCCTCAGTCCAACGACATCACCAGCTTTCCTGGGTCTCTGGCTTGCAGATGGCAAATTGCAGGTCTTCTCAGTCTCCACAATTCCCGTAATAAATATGTCATGGAGACTGAGAAGACTTACTATATATATATATATATATATATATATATATATATACACACATATATAAAAATTTATATACTTAATATGTGTATTAAATACATATAAATACATATACACATACATATATGTACATATATTTGTATATATCCTATTTGTTCTATTTTTCTGGAGAGCTCCAAGTAATACAAAGTTATATTTATTATTGCTTAATACAGTTACATGCCACAAATTAGGAATTAAAATTTCTTAGCCAGGAATTTTACCTAATAACACCTTCTTCATAATTAAACACCAGGAGTCTATAAACACCTATTTCTCCCTAAAGATAATCAGATACTTATAGTAGGTAATAAAAGATGGTCTTGTTTCCTAGAAGAGTGATTAAGTAACCTGTTTAGGAATGTGTGTAATAGGGACATCTGGGTGGTTCAGTGGGTTAAGCCTCTGCTTTTTGGCTCAGGTCATGATCTCACGGTCTTGGGATCAAGCCCCGCACTGGACTCTCTGCTCAGCAGGGAGCCTGCTTCCTCCTCTCTCTCTCTCTGCCTGCTTCTCTGCCTCCTTGTGATCTCTGTCTGTCAAATAAATAAATAAAATCTTAAAAAAGAAAAAAGAAAGTTAGGGCGCCTGGGTGGCTCAGTGGGTTAAGGCCTCTGCCTTCGGCTCAGGTCGTGATCCCGGGGTCCTGGGATCGAGCCCCACATCGGGCTCTCTGCTCATCAGGGAGCCTGCTTCTCTTCCTCTCTCTCTGCCTGCCTCTCTGCCTGCTTGTGATCTCTGTCTGTCAAATAAATAAATAAAATCTTTAAAAAAAAAAGAAAAGAAAAGAAAAGAAAAAAGAAAGAAATGTGTATAATAAATGGTAGAGTTATCTGGTTGCAAAGTCAGTATTCTTTACACAAAATCACACTAGGCTTGAATAATTCTTCCTTTGCCCTCTCACTCCACTGAATACATGGTAGGTGCTCAATGAATACTTACATGGTTGGAATAAAAATCAAAAAGATTTAGTTATTAAGTTATTGTCTAAAGTCACAGCATACAGAGGTGGATCTAGAATTAGAATCCACTCTTTCTTTCCTGGACCATTACTCTCTTTGTTATTTTTTGACCTGCAGACATTTATCATTAACCTCCACTATTTATCCTCTAGTACGTGCTTTCAGAAACTATATGGGGTCGGGCATATTTAGGGATCTTCTTACTAAGCTATTTAATGCATGAAACTTTCCATTGGTGGAATGCTGGAGAAGCATTTTGTGGACAGAAGAAAAAAAAAGAGGCTATTTTAAACATTGCTGAGAGTTTGGGCAAAATCCATCTGGCAAACAGACTATTTCTTCTGTTCAAAAACTCATCAAGCACTCTAAACGTGTAACCTGTAGGCAAGTTTAATTAAAGCTTGAGAAATCTCAAAATAACTTGACATTTAAATATGTTATTTCCGTTCTGCTCTCATTGTCTGACACACACAGAGACATTCTTAGACCCAAATTAAGCTCCCCAGTGCCATCTAGCCCTGCCTAACTGCTGGATTACCCTGTGCACAGAAAGACAAGTAAGAAGATAGATAGGAAGTTGGATGGATGGAAATAGATTGATAGGCAGACAGATAAGGTAAAATTCATTCCTCTTCAATAAAAAGAAAAAAGTGAAAGAAAACTTGTCTTGGGAAGAAGCTCAGTAAAGGAGTAAAGAATAAGTTTTGGGGGTGGTGTGCCTGGGTGGCTTAACAGTTAAGCCTCCAACTCTTGATTTTGGCTCAGGTCATGATCTCAGGGTCATGAGATTAAGCCCCCTGTTGTGCTCTGAGCTGGGTGTGGAGCCTACTTGAGATTCTCCCTCTCCTTCTTTCTCTCTGCCCCTTTCTCTTGGAAGAAAAGAAGGAAGGAAGGAAGGAAGGAAGGAAGGAAGGAAAGGAAGGGAGGGAGGGAGAGAGAAAGGGAGGGAAAGAATGAAGGAGGGAAGAAAGAAAGGCTGTTTTTGCCATGGAACAAGAAATTTAAAATGTGAAGTCACCAAACAAAATAAGTAGTCATTTAACATGATCAACATTTATGGATTCCAAATATCTTCTTTATATATTGAGGAAGTATTTCCATTTCTAAACATCCTGGATAGACCTGGACCAAAGTTCAGTGAGAACTGCTGGAAAGAGGCTCTGTTTGATTCCTTAAGGTGGCCTAACATTAGGATTTTTTCCTCCTTTTTTCTGTCTTCTCTGTTTTCAACTGAGCATTCAACTCTCCTCTTTTAGCATGTCAGTTATACTTCTTTTAAAGACATTTTAGTGGTAGCCCTAGAATTTGTGATATACATTTTTTCACTTTTTTTATTAACATATAATGTATTATTTGCTTCAGAGGTACAGGTCTGTGAATCCTGAGTCTTACACAATTCACAGCATTCACCATAGCACATACCTTCCCCAATGTCCATAATCCAGCCACCCTATCCCTTCCCCGCCAACCCCCCAGCAACCCTCAGTTTGTTTTGTGAGATTAAGCGTCTCTAATGGTTTGTCTCCCTCCAATCCCATCTTGTTTCATTTTTTTCCCTCCCTGCTCCCCATAACCCCCCACGCTGCCTCTCAAATTCCTCTTGAGTGCAAGCTGGTGCAGCCATTCTGTGATACACATTTTACACTAATTTAAGTCTACCTTCACAGAACACAACCTATGGAGCAAGAGCCTTACACAGTATTCCCAATTCTTCCCTAGAAGCCCTTAAGTCATTCATTTCATTTATCCATTTTCTATAAATCACCCAAAGCATTGTTATTTTATTATTTAAAATTATTGTTAGATCAAAATTAAGAATTAGAAAAACAAAGATTTTAGTTTTATTTTATCTCTATTCCTTCTCCAATGTCCTTCCCCCTTTTATGTAGACCTGAATTTCTAACCTACATTATTTTCTTTCTTCCTGCAGAACTTCTTTCAACATTTTGGCAGAGTAGGTGAACTAATGTTGAATTCCCTCTGCTTTTATTTTTCTAAGAAAATCTTTGTTCTTTTTCACCTTGAAAAGGTAATTTCACTGTACATAGAATTCTAGGTTGCTGATTTTGTTTCTTTCTTGGTTTTTTTTTACTATTTTTATTTTTATCAAAATACATAATTGGCATATAGTATTGTGTAAGTCTTAGGTGTACAACATATTGGATTTAGAAATTCATATATATTACAATATAATTACCACCCTGACATTCGCTAACGTCTATCATGTCTAGTTATAATTTCTTCTTTGTGGTGTGGACAATTATGATCTAATCTGTTAGGACCTTCAACACTATATTTCTCTCCCCTCTCTTCTTAATTGCATGGCTTCTCATGAAAAATCTGCTGATTATTATCCTTGTTCCTCTTCTAGGTGGTTTGTGCAGATCTAAACTTATCAATAACCCAATGTTGTGGTTGGACTGGCCTTTCTGGTTTTTATTAACATTGTAGGACACAGGGGCACCTGGGTGGTTCAGTTGGTTAAGTTTCTGCCTTCAATTGAGGTCATGATCTCAGGGTCCTGGAATCGAACCCCACCACACTCCCTGAGCAGGGAGTCTGCTTCTCCCTCTCCCTCTGCCACTCCCCCTGCTTACTCTCTCACTCCCAATCTCTGTCAAATAAATAAAATCTTCAAAAAAAAATTGTAAGATGCCTTTCAGCAACAAACATTAGGAAACCTTAAAAAAGTACAAATTTATTACTTACAAGACCTCAAAAATTACACAGCCCACCTGATGCCACACACCAAGGTCACAGAGAGGGAAAGAATGCATAGGCCTGGGGTTCTGCTTCTATTGGGGTTGAGAATAGGGGTCTAGGATTTTGTGGGCTCACTTTTTATTAGTGAATTTAAAATATAAGAGCAGAAATTTAAAGTATGGGAAGTGAAAAAAAAAAAAACAAGCTAGCCCAATGGTTAGATATTAAACTAGATCTCTAGGGACGCCTGGGTGGTTCAGCTGGTTAAGCGGCTGTCTTCAGCTCAGGTCATGATCCCAGCATCCTGGGATTGAGTCCCGCATCAGGCTTCTTGCTCAGCAGGGAGCCTGCTTCTCCTTCTGCCTCTGTTGCCACTCTGCCTGCCTATGCTCGCTTTCTCTCTCTCTCTCTCTCTCTCTCTCTGACAAATAAATAATAATAAAATAAACTAGATCTCTAAAACAAAGCCTCACTGGGGGAAGGCAGTCTGACTTTTTATATAATTGGGTGGCTGGCAATGTATTTAGTGAAGATCAGCATCTTTGAAGTGAATGCCTCTTTGAAATGGCAATCAAGCTTAGGTCAAGCACTTGGATTTCAAAAAAAGGAATAAAACACAACTGTCAGAGGTAGGTATTTATTGTTGTGATAGTCTTCAAGCCTCCTGGATCTGTGGTTTAATGTATGTCATTAATTTTGGAAACTCCTTGGCCATGATTACTTCAAATATTTTTTTCTGGTATTAAAGAATGATGTATGGTATGTATTTATTTTATGTATATGTACACACAAAAGTTACATATTTACTTACACTTTTTGAAATTGTCCTAGAGTTTTTGAAGTTTGGGAGCAGGTTGTTGGGGGATTTTTTCATTCTTTTTTTTTCTCTTTACATTTTAGTTTGAGAAGTTTCTACTGACCTTCAAACTCATCTGTTTTCTTGGCCATGTGCAGTGCACTGATGAGCCCAGCAAAGTCCCTCTACATTTCTGTTACAATGTTTTTTATTTCTAATCTTTCCTTTTGAATTGCCTTAGAATTTCACTCTCTCTCCTTACATTTCCCATCCATTCTTATATGATGTCTACTTTTTCCATTAGATCCCTTAACATATTAATTAGAGACATTTTAAATTCTCTGAGAATTCCTATATCTGTGTCTTATCTCAGTCTGGTTCTAATGCTTTCTTTGTCTTGTTATGCTGTGTTTTTCTTGTTTTTTTGTTTTTTTTTTTTTTTAGTTTGCTTTATAATTTTTTGTTGGAAGCTGTACATGATGTAATTGGTAATGGGAACTGAGGTAGATAGGTCTTTAGCATGAGGTTTTATGTTAATCTGGCTAGGACTTAGGCTGTGCTTAATATTTGCTGCAGCTCTAGATGTTAGGACTTCCAAATCTCTCTGAAATGCCCTGTTTCTGTCTTCTCTTTTGACTTTGGCCTTCCTTAAGTACACTTACTCAGAGAAAGTCTGCATCTTGCAGCTACAATCCACTATTATTATACAAGAGCCCCATTAGTCAGTTTTATGGGGAACAAAGAGGATGGGGAAGATGAAAAATGAAGCTAGAGAAGCAAATAGAGGATATCGACTTTAAAAAGACTGTGAGCCTCTGGAATCTGGGGTGGAATCTCATGGGGCACTGATGGCTACAAGTCCTTCATTTGAGATGGGATTTCAAAACAAAACATGTTGAAAACTGTTGCCACTTCCATCACCACCACATCTAACTTCCTCCACACAATCACCTGAACTCTCATCTTCATCTTTCCAAAGCAGTGTAAATGGTTAAAATATTTGATACCTTTTTTTTTTTTTTTTTTAATTTTGGTAGAAGACTGAAACTGGTGATAAAGATTCACTTTTCTCCTCTTTCAGCCTCCTAGCGGCAAGAGGAGGAAATCGTCGAACTGCCAATGTGATAGCCCATGGGTTCGCCAATCTTTTAACTCTAGACAAAAAGACCCTCCAACAAATTCTAGTGCATTATCCAGATTCTGAAAAGCTCCTCATGAAGAAGGCCAGGTATGACCTTTAAAACCCCATTAGAGTTTGGGCAGTGATCAACTTTCTCCATGCGATGCACTTAACAAACAACTATATATGCAACTATCCATTGAAAACTTCTCAGATTAGGAGAAATGTTAGTGTTTCTGGTAGGTTTTTCCAGAATTATTACAGTACTATCTAAAGTAGCCTTTCTCGGGGCACCCGGGTGGCTCAGGGGGTTAAGCCTCTGCCTTCGGCTCAGGTCATGATCCCAGGGTCCTAGGATGAAGCCCCACATTGGACTCTGCTCAGCAGGGAGCCTGCCTGCCTCCCTGCTTACTTGTGATTTATCTTTGTCAAATACATAAATAAAATCTAATAAAATAAAATAAAGTAGCCTTTCTCTTCTATTCACAGTGTGCTTCTAAAGAAGAAGGCTCCAGGCACAGAGGCAACTCCTCCAAGAAAAGGACTTGCCTTTCTCTTCCCACCAAAACAAGAGACACCTAAAATGTTTAAAGCTCTCCTGGGAGGTACAGGAAAAGCAGGACTTGCAAGACTACTCAAATTGAAGAGAGAACAAACCATTCAGGTGATAAGACAGAGTGGATGGAGGGCTGTAACAGACCTTTGGACTAAGTATACCCAGACAAGTTCCTGCTTTAATTCAATTTCAGATGCTAGGATAGTTTGGATGCATCTAATGTGAATAATTATTACTTTATTTATAGCATTTATTATTATCTAAACTATATCCTCATGTATCATTACATTTAATACTCATGTTTTATTATAGATACTTTTAATACATATGTATATATAAATACATTCTGCTCTCATTATTTGTATATTCTGTATATTTGCATATCTACCTACTCACAGAAATTTCTTTATAAACCCAAAATCAGTGTTCAACATGGTCATTTGCAAACATATGTATATGCAGAGCAGTGAAAAATTTAAGTTTCCCAATGCACATGTTCTCAGCTGAGGTTGAACAGGAAGACACTCTACTTTCTTGTTTTAGTTCTCATGCTGTAAACAAGTGACCTTTTCATGGTCTATTTAAGTGCTTTGTTTTTCTCATTTTTGTACTGCATAGAGCTGAAGTACTATCCTGTGTTCATAAGCACAAAAATGCTCTGATGTGTCTTACAGAGAAAAGACACATGCTAGGTAAGCATCATTCAAGCAAGAGTTACAGTGCTATTGACCTTGAGTTCAATATAATGAAACTATATATATATATATATATATAATATATATATATATATATAAAATAAATGTTTCTAAACAGAAGTACACATAAAACAAGGTTATGTATTGACTTGTTGACAAAAATTTGTCAACAGAGGCTCATAGTAACAAAATCTTGCATTATCTCTAGAAGCAATGGTTCAGTATTTGCTAATTTTCTGTTTGTGGCAGTTTGATAGAACAAAACTACCAAGAATAATTAGAATCAATTGCATATGTATAAGCACACATATAAACCTATAAATATATAACATATTTTACCAGTGAGCCAATAAATATTTTCACAAATATTCAATCACTTATATATCACAAATGTTAATAGTCAAAAATAACTTCATAGATTTCATCCAAGCCCTTCTTGTTATAGATGAAGAAACTGAACTCCAGATCAACTTATTTGGATAAGATCACAAAAAGTGACAGAGCAAAAACTATTACTCAGGTACTCAGACTTCTAGGCCTACACTGAGCTGCCTCTCAATTCTTAGAAACTTCAAGATACTCAAATGTTATTCTTTTTCTCTCTTGATTTTCGTATTTCTTTGATTCTTGTAATAAGCCTATGAGGGCAGATATTGAAGATGGAGCAGGGATTCAGGTTTTCTGAATCTAGTCATGTTATCTATAAAAACTGTAAGAAATGGTTGGCTGTGGATCTTTCAGAAGATCATTAAGCACATATTATAAATCAGTCACACTCAAGAGACTAAAACTTGCCTCTCCTTTTTCACACACAAAGGCTATGGTAAAAATTAGGAATAAAGTATAAACCAAATGCCCCATTTAATCAGCATGGAAGTAATAAGTTATGTAAAAGACTTATGGGGTACTGAAATATAGGTCATTGTGTTAAATAAGTTTCCCAGCTTTACATGTGCACATTCATACCTTGTACAAACCTTTCTTAAACTGACCTGAAGCATCATCAGCAAAGAGCATAGTATATTTTTTGCTATGAAATTTCTACAGATGATACTAAGCATAAGAGTTCCTAAAATCATAGAGCTCAAGCACCCATGGGACAAATGGAAAAGACTGTATGAAGAAAGAGAGATAAGTTTCTCCCTGAGATTCTCCCATGAGCTTATGCAGCAGGAAAACCGTACTTTCTGTAGTATTTTTATGGCATTTGGTTCATACTTTTTTATTAGTAAATAAATATTTAAAATTTCATCTTCATAAAATAAATAAGTACATACTTTTAAGGCAAAAGCAAAGAATCCTGAGCACTAAGTCCAATAATTCAGAGAGCATAAGAACCAAGGGAAAGAGAATTTCTTGTCAGGGACAAAAATGAAACCCAGAATTACTCTGTTAAGTCAAATGTGACAGCTCAACCTCATTCTTGCAGCACATCAGAAAGTTATCAAATGATAGTCAAATGCAAGGCAGACATGATTCCCACATTAATTCAGAGAATCTGTCTTGGTAGGGATCCTTAGCCATTGTATATTAATCAAAAGAGTCCAGTGTCCTTTATTATGATCTCAAAACCAGCTCTTGTAACTGCTTCTTCCAGAAAACAAGTGAAAATTCTGAAGAAGGAGAGGGTAAAGGAGCAGAATATGAAAATAAAGGAAGAGAGCCATCAGAGAAAACACAGGACAGCTCCGAATGTAGAGCAAATTCTGTTACAGCAGAAGAACCCCAGCCGATTACAAGCGGAGCTTTACCCGGAGGAACTACTCATCAATCCCTCATCATCAGCATGGCTCCTTCTGCAGAGGCTGGGGAAGAGGTTCTGACGATTGAAGTCAAAGAAAAGGCTAAGCAATAAATGTTTGATTATCTTTAGATATAATCTAGCTAATTCCCAAAGAGATTGTACCCAGGATTGTAGCTTAAATTAATGAAGGAAAAAGACCTTGCCAGGACCCTTGAGAAACCATAGACAAATCCCTAGCTTAGTTTCTAGGACTTATCTGAGAGTGTGATCTTATTCAGTAGTAAGAAGATTATTTCAAAACCATCCCTATTCTCTGTTGTCATTAGCCTTGTGCAATTGGTATTTCTCCTAATTTTATGTAGTAAGGTTTTTTCTTCCATTCTCTCTTGATGTTTCTTCCTTCCATTTTTATTATTTTGGTCTTGGTCCTGAAGTGATTCACTTACCTTTCAGTGTGTGTGTGTGTGTGTGTGTGTGTGTGTGTTAAAGTCTTGCACGGCACTGTTAGTCTTGACTAAATGTCCTATGTATATGAATATTACTTCTCACTTGTAGGGGATTATAAGATTTTAGTAAAATGTTGAAAGTAAAATACCAGGTAATTTCCATGCAGACAAGGGTGATGAGTTACTCAAATACCAAATCAACCCAGCAGCAGGGATTGAAGGGAAACAGAGATAATGGAGTTTATGGATGTGAAATCTGACTTGCCAAAGTCCCCTAAAGAGCAATATTGTTCTGTGGTACCAACAAACCCACGGGGGTGGGGGTGGGAGGGAGCAAGATGACATATTGTAGCAACATGTTGGAAAAATCATTCCCTTTGCTAAAGAAACAAACTAACATTTTCCTGCATACCAACTTGAAAATTTCAGTAACAATGTACCTAACTCATCCTGTTCCACAGACTCAGACTGGATGGAGGAATCTCACAGTTCCCATCTTCAGATAGGCTAAAGTGACATTTCTCAGAGTCTTCCTCAAACATTTGCTTCAAACGGTGCCAGACCTGAGCTTCTTATTGTTTTCAGCTTTAGTAAAAAGTGATGAGGTTAGGAAGGCAGACTGTACACATGTCAGATTGACATATCCCTACAATTTGCCGAACCTACATGTACAGCTGTTTACAAAATCTCCAAGTTAATTAAGTGCACTTTAGGAAGTTGTCCTCGTGAATCAGCTAACATTAGCATAATTACAAAGTCTCATGCTGTGAGGAGACTAAAAAAGCCAGGCTGGTGTCGGAAGTAATAATACATATAGAATTCCATTCTAATAAATGCCATTAGTGTATAACATTAAGTTCTGTATAATAAGGCTATTCCCAAGACCCAGAAGATGGTCATTGAAACAGCACTTTGCTGAGAGGGTTTTAACAAATCATATTAACCAAAAAGCCTACAACATAGATGCATTCCACAAACCATGTATAAATTGATCACTGTAATAAATGTATCATTTGGTTGACTCACCATTTTTTTGTTTGGGGTTCTTTTTTTAAGATTTTATTTATTTATTTGACCAGGAGAAAGAGAGAGACAGTGAGAGAGGAAACACAAGCAGAGATAATGGGAGAGGGAGAAGCAGGCTTCCCACTGAGCAAGGAACCAGATAGGGTGATCAATCCCAGGACCCTGAGATCATGACCTGAGCCAAACACAGATCAGCCTCATCCCTGATCTCCCCAAGGGCATGCTGTCTCCTGTGCGCTATCTGTATTTGTGAAACAGACCAGTTTCTACTTGTCATTGACATGCTTTCTTCCAGGACCTCTCTCCCCCACTTATCTCCTTGCCTAAACAGTTGATCTCCAGCAAATGCAAACTAAATCTAGCATTAGCTTAAACCAAACATCATTAAGAATGTGAAATGGTTGCCCCACTGCAATTTTCTGAACACACACAAAGGCATTTGAATGTACCCCAATAAAAATGCTAAGGTTCCCCCATGCTAAGTTTCAAATAAGCTCAAAATAATAATAACTAATATATAGCATTGACTGTGTCCAGCTCTTGTTCTAAATGTGGTACCACTACTAAATCATTTAATCTTCTTAACCATCCTACAAAGCCGTTATTATTCTTACCATTTTCACCATTTTCCAGACTAGGAAAATGAGACATAGTAATCATTAACTTGCCCTAGGTCACCAAGAGTGCAAAGATTTCCTAAGTTAGGCTACTGGAAAGGACTCCCCATGCTCCACAGAGCCTATTCATACCCACATACTCATATGTGAGTATGTGGGTATGAGGAAGAGGAAGACCCCAGGCAAGCGCTGAGGGGTCTGATTGGCATCCAATGAACAAGCTTCCAGCTTTCTTAGTCACACAAGGATCTGGTCATGCTCTGTTTAAGGACTGGACCATCGAAATCTAGGCAAGGAACTCAGGTTGCAAGAGAGCTCAAAACTTTATTTCCCATCAGAGGTCATAAACCCCTCTAGCCACACAATGAAGGCAGGCTGACTAATCAGTTAGAACAGTAGAAAATGTTCTAATCAGTTAGAACAGTAGAAAAACTTAAGCAAAGAGCAACTCTGGGGGTCACCAAAGGAGTTGAGCCCTTGAAATACCACATCATATATCCCATCACCCTTATCTTAACCCAAAGTCAAAACCTAGACATCTAGGGATCCCCAGAGGCAAAGACTGAGATTTTCCCTACCACTTTTCTTTTTTCTCCTACACCTGCTAACCCACATATCTCTTCTCTGGATCCCTGATAGAGCCATGTTCATTAGTCATTTGAGAAGTCAACAAGTAGTTTGGTGACTAACTGGCTAATTGATGGTGCACAGATATATAAAAATTCTTCCTCAACCTCCAGCTGGGTCTGATCCCAGTAATCAATTGTCAAAGGTATAGTGCAGAATGGACTGGTTACAAGGGATGTATCTTGAAACGATCCCAGAAAAGGAAGAAGGAAGCAAGAAGTCACTCAGCAGAAGTTCTACACGTCATAAACATTACATTGTTAAAGTAAAGCAACATCTTTTTATACAAGTGAGTTTTTTTCTGTGAGTCAGAGTGTTCATTCAACAAGCAATTTCCTCTGACTGACCCTGAAGGCATCTTCAAGTATTATTTGCTCAAAAGTGATTACAAAAATTACATCTTATATTTACTTTCATCTGTAGCCCTCCAAATTCTGCACAACCTATAAGCTGTCCAGTAGTCCTAAAAAAAAAATGCCCAGCTCTGTTTTCCATTGTTAAACTGTATCAACATGCTTTTGCTGACTAAAACTAAGAGACTTAAAATAATCATCAGGATTCTGTAGGTTGCCCATTTGGGCTTGGTTCAGCAGGTGGTTCTTCTGGTCTTAGCTGGGCTAGTCCATGCTCTATAGTCAGCTGCTGAATTCGCTGGGGGCTGCTGGTCTACAAGTCTCAGATAGATTGGTTTATGCCATCCATATAGCCTCCTATCCTGGGCTTGGAGGCTGCACAGGGTTCCTAGAGAGAGAAGGCAGAAATGAGCATGGTCCTTGAGGTCTAGACTTAGAATTCTTTTTTTTTTTTTTTTAAGATTTTATTTATTTATTTGACAGAGATCACAAGTAGGCAGAGGCAGGCAGAGAGAGAGGGGAGGAAGCAGGCTCCCTGCTGAGCAGAGAGCCCTATGCGGGGCTCGATCCCAGGACCCTGGGATCATGACCTGAGCCAAAGGCAGAGGCTTAACCCTCTGAGCCACCCAGGCGCCCCTAAGCTTAGAATTCTATTAGCCAACTCACAAGACCAGCCTAGATGCAAGGGCCAGAGAAACAAAACATACCTCTTGATGGGAGGACTGCAAAGTCACATTGCCAAAGTGGTGGGTACAGAAAGGGGAAAGACTGTGGCCACTTCTGTAATCACCCAGACAGGATATTACCAGATGAAATACAGGACATCTAGTCAGTGAGTATTGTTTTAGTATAGGTATGTCCCACGCCATATGTAGGACCTATTTATACCAAAAAAAATTATTTATTATGTATCTAAAACTTAAATTTAATTCGATGCCTGTATTTTTATTCACTAAATCTGGTAATCCTACACACAGACCATGTCAAAAATAAACTAAACCTTTATCTAGAAGACCTTTGGGGTACTTGGCTGGCTCAGGCAGCAGAGCATATGACTTTTAATTTCAGGGTTGTAAATTTGAGCTCCATATTGGGCATGGAACCTACTTAAAAAAGAGAGAGAGAGAGAACTTTGAACTAGAAATTACTGCTAAAGTGTATAACTATATCAAATGTTGTATTAGAATGAGCCCAAAACCCTAAGTCACTCACAGAAAAGAAATAATTTGTACCCCTACTCATATTCTAGGAACCATCTTTGGTGAAACACTGCTCATAAATAACCCTAAAATAATATATAACAAACTGTTTCATTTCAGTTATGCATCAGATGAAAAATTGCTACAAGGAACAGCAATGAGAGAAGAAAGAATCTGTACTTTCTGTAATTTGGACCTATTCCGTACTTATAATAATTCTTTTACTTTCCTATGAGGAATTTCTTAAATCTCTGGAAGATATTAATCATTATCCTATTCTGGAATTTATTATATCTAATCAAAGCAAAGGTACTTGAAATTCACATTTTAAGTACCTTATCCATACACTGTAGTAAAATTTGATGTTTTCCTCCATGAGTTTTTATGACTGGCTGTATTTTTCCTACTATAACTTTTGTGACTAGAAATGACAGTGCAAAGGTCAAATAAATGTGCATCGTTAAGCAATACAACCTGACATTTCTAGACAATAACTCCCTCAGATGAAGAAAGGGAGGCCTACCTGAAAGGTCACAGCCCCTCTTACTGTCCCTGTGTAGTCCTGGTCGTCTCTGCCTACTGCACACAATGATTCTGATACAAATTTACGAGGACCCTATCTGCTGGAAACTCTTCAGTAATATGAAATTCAGCACACGGTGCATGCTAAGGGTTATTAACCAGGCTTGTGATGCGGTTTCTCGCATCCAGCTTTAAATAAATCAAGCTCTGTTGTTTACGCCAGAATCTTAGACTTGAAAGGGAATTTAGAGATTACTACAGCAAGGCCCCATTATACAGAACACGGAAACAAAATTCTGTGCCCAGGACCATACCACAGTATGGCAGAACCCAAGGACAAAGATACATTGTTTTTCAAATGTAAAGATCATGGCCTAACTTGATAAAAGTAGCATCCACCTGAAGAAGGAGTTTTTCAAATAAACAAGTATATTTCTCAAAATTTCATGGGGCATGGGGCCCCTGGATGACTCAGTCATTGGGTGCCTGGGTGGTTTAGTTGTTAAGCGTCTGCCTTCAGCTCAGGTCATGATCCCAGGATACTGGGATTGAGCCTCACATCTGGCTCCTTGCTCTATAAGAAGCCTGTTTCTCCCTCTCCCACTCCCCCTGCTTGTGTCCCCTCTCTCGCTGTCTCTCTCTGTGTCAAACAGATAAAGAAGATATTTTTTAAAAAAAATTTTCATGGGCAAAATGATAGTAAAGGCTGCCATGTAAGGACCATACTTATATTCTAAATCTGAGAGGAAAGTTTCAGACTTAACTTGCACTTCAGAAAGGGACCAACCACAGATTTCACTAAAACAGGAATATGAAAAATTAACAGAACTGGAATTTGACATCCCATTTGTAAAAGTGGGTGAAGAGATTCTGTTATGAAATAGAAGAGTTATGACACATATTCTTCTCCCGGTACCAACAATGTTTGCAAACCACACTGTTTTTTGACTCCAAGCCATAGACAATGTCAATTTCTTTGTTTGAAGTTTCATTTGCTTTCTTTACATTAGAAAACCCCAAGTAACATTCAAATATCAGATGAAATACTGAGCCACCTGTGAAGCCCTCCAAGATCTCCCCAGTGTTCTAGCTGCTCCCCACAATGAGAAGGAAATCTCCCCACTCTAAACTTCAACATTTTCTCATATAAACTAATTTCCATCCGTGCATATACTCTAACACATACCTTATTCATTCATTTTTTCCCCCATGTCTACTAAATGTCAAGTTCTCCTCCAGGCTCATGATGCAGCAATGAACAAAATAACAAACAAACAAACAAACAAACAAAACCCTGATTCTTGGAACTGACATGATAGTGGGTGAAGAGGACAAGAAACAAAATGACAAAACTAAGCAGAGACGAGGATAGATGGTATTGGAGAAAGAGGTATAATTTTAAACAAAGTGATCAGCAAACGCCTTACCGGGTATAATTGAATGAAAACCTGAAGGAGGTGAGGGAGCAAAGCTCACAAGTGACTAGGGAGAGTTCTTCAGGAAGGGGCAACAGCAGGTGCAAAAGACCTAAACCAGGGATATGTCAGGCACATTCATTTAAGAGAAAGAAAGCCCAAATGCTTGGAACAGAGTGGCCAAGGCAAAGATCAGTAGAAAAGAAGTCTAGAGGGGCACCTGGGTGGCTCAGTCAGTTAAGTGTCTGCCTTCATCTCAGGTCATGATCCCAGGATCCTAGGATCAAGACCCGCATCAGGATCCTTGCTTAGTAGGAAGCCTGTTTCTCCCTCTCCCTCTGCCTGCCACTCTGCCTAGTTGGGTTCTCTCTCTATCTTTCAAAATAAATAAAGTCTTAAAAAAAAAGTCTAGAAAAGGAGCAGGAGCCTTTGAAAAGTTGGTAGGATTAGTAACGTGAAGGTAGTGATGGAGAATGATTTGTTGAAGTTGTGGTACTACAGGGAATGAGCTGTAAAGTGGGTTGTTAATGGAAAATGGGATACTTGAGATTAGGAAAGAGTTTGTTGTGGGTAATAATAAAGTCTAGAGTGAGGACTGAGGTAAAGTGGAGGACAAGATTATCACAAACGAATAGAAAGTGATCTAAACTAATGGTAAGAGATTCAAAGCTGGAGGTTTTAAAGAGGAGGGAGGGGTTATCTAATGCAGAAGGAAGGGCCAAGGAGGACACTTAACCCTGCCTCCAAACCCAACTAGATCAGGAAGAGAAAATAACTACTTGAGAGGACTGCAGAGGAAGTTAGGTTCTTCAAGAGCAATAGGTTTTAATTAGAGTAAAAACGCGAAGGGATTGTTCAGAAAAAGCACTGATAGAAGGGATTATGCTAATGAATGGCAGTTCCTAAGGGCAGAGCAGCAGAGTTTGAGCAGTTGTAGGGCATTGGGTTGTGATGAGGATGTGGATTGTACAGAGGAGCCCGAGATGGGCTGGAGTGAGGAATTTATGATCTGAGCTTCTTGTGAGGACTGGCAGGATCAGTCCTAACAGTCGTAGGACAGCAGGAGAGAGAAACAAGTGCTGGGAGGAGGGGAGGGAGGAGCATCTGGCCAGCCAGAAGTCTCCTCTGTAGTCTTGACAACGGATGCCTAAAGGCATGAGAAGAAAGAGTCTTACTTGAAGCACAAGGGGCCACCTCACCTTGCTTGTTCTTCTTTTACTTTAGCATCACATACTGTCTCCTTTTCCATATTAGATCATAAGCTCTTTGAAGTGACTAAGAAATTTTACTCATCTTGATGTTGCTTAATGATTGCCAGTACTAAGCTACTCAATAAATATATGCTCAAAAACAAGTCATACTTCTTACTGGATGGAAGGACTGGTTGAAAAAGTCGAAGTATTTCCTACTCAGTCTTCTAAGAACTCTCTAGGGCTCCCCAATTCCTGATATTCTTCTGAGTCTAGTCCTAGAAGACAGGTGCTGTTACAAAACCTGTTGTGCCCAATCTGCTTGTGAAAAGGCCAAAGATATCATGGCCTCCCTTTCCCTATGGTAAGAAGTAAAAATTCTGCTTATAATGGTATTTCTCTCACTGATCACTTCTTTTTTTTTTTTTTAATATGTCTATTTATTTATTTGACAATGAGAGAGTGTGCACAGAGCAAGGGGAGCAGCAGGCAAAAGCAGGCTCCCTATTGAGCAGAGAGCCCAACACAGGACTTGATCCCAGGACCCAGGGATCATGACCTGGGCCAAAGGCAGATGCTTAACCAGCTGAGCCATCCAAGCTTCCCTCACTGATCACTTCTTCTTCAGGGGGAGAGAATCAAAAGCCAAGCCACAGTAAAATTCTCCAAGGACACTACAACCTATTGTGAGTTTTCTGGGGAATCTAGCCAATCCTCACATGGCCATGCTTGGCGACAAATGATAAATGTCATGGTCTTGTTACAAGAAAGGATCTGGCAATTCTGGACATCTACATCACCATGAGGTACAAGCCAGCCTCTGAACTACTAAGGAGTTGATAAGATAAGGGCCTAACGGATGATTTGATGTGGAGACAGGGTTGTGGCAGGAAAAGCAGAGAATTCAGAAACTGACCTAGAATCAGACACTTTACAAGTATGTGACCAAACAGCTGAGTCTCTACCATAAGGTGACCACCACTAACTGTCTCATCAGGGCCTCACCAAGGCAAAGCCCCTGTGGCCAGGCCCAAGTTTGGCGACAGGCATCCGTCTGACCTAAAATGGAAGGCTCTCCAGTTTTTCAAGAACATAAAACCTGATTATAACGTTCTTTTGTTTAAGTTGATTCCGTGGCATCCCATTACCTTTAGCCTAAGCCTGAACTCCCTTACATGCCCCAGAAGTCCTGCAGGTTGTAAACTCTACCAATCAGTCCATTTCATCTCTCCTCTCTTCTACCACTTTTCCTCCCACACTTCATATTCCAGCAACTTTAAGTTCTTTCCATTCCTAAAACATTCAATTTTATACTTGCTGTTGACCTAACACCTTCTAAATGCTTTTAACCCTCTTCACTCAGCTAACTTTAAGGTCTTAGCATACATGGCACATCACATGCTCAGAAAAGTGCTCTTGCCCACTAGATGGGTCAAGTCTCCTGCTACAATATTTTACATCATACATTGATCTCATGTCTCTGTAATTACTCATTTAATGTTTTCTCTCCCCCCAGTCCATTATTTCTACGAAGGCAGCAGCTGTGGCTACTTCAGTTACCATTGTATCCCCAAGTCCTTGTCCAATGACTGCAATATCACAGACACAATTTAAAAAACAAACAAAAAAGTAAGGTAGGTATACTGTTCTGCTGTCCTGCTTAACACAACTGATTGTGAGTGCCATATTTTTCAGGCTACCCAGCTATAAGCTGAGAACCTTTCCCTTACTGCACCCAGAAATCTATCTTCAGGGATGCCTGGATGGCGTGGTTGGTTAAGCATCTGCCTTCGGCTCAGGTCATGATCCTAGGGTCCTGGGATCGAGTCCCTCATCGGGCACCTTGCTTAGTGAGGAGACTGCTTCTCCCTCTGCCTACTGTTCACCTGCTTGTGCTCTCTCTCTCTCTCTCTCTGAAAAATAAATAAATAAAATCTTTTTTAAAAAGTAAAAAAGAAATGTATCTTGAATACATTCAGTATATTTTAGGATTTTATTCATTTATTTGACAGACAGAGATCACAAGTAGGCAGAGAGGCAGGCAGAGAGAGAGAGAGGAGGAAGCAGGCTCCCCGCCAAGCAGGGAGCCCGATGCGGGACTTGATCCCAGGACCCTGAGATCATGACCTGAGCCGAAGGCAGCGGCTTAACCCACTGAGCCACCCAGGCGCCCACATTCAGTATCTTTTAAATGAATAAATCCCATAAAATAATTTTTTTTAAAAAACCCAAATGTTCAATTCAATAAGAGAATACAGGCCACCTAAAATACTATATTCACTTTATTTCTAATTTTTCTACTGGTTTTGATAACATTTAGAGAAAGAATAAATGAAAACAAGGCACTACTGTATCACATCAAGAAATAATTTTATCCAACGAGAATTCAAATGGAAGATATATTTAACATCAACTCATATATTAGTAACTTATATACTTATTATTAAGTATGACATCATTAAAGCACAAAATAGTCTCTTGCAATCCCAACCAAACTTCTGGCCTCCCTTATGTGTCACTCCCATGACTACCAACCACACACATAAAGAGACTAGGGAAAATTTATTGGAGATGGTTTTCCTGGAAATTCATAAAATCAAAAAGGCAAAGTATGTCAAATAAAGCATAAACAGCAATGGGGCCCAGAATTTACTCTAGAAAGGCTGCCTAAGGCACTACCAAAAAAACAGTTGTAAATCCCTGATCTGACTTTGAAATGTTATGATCTTAAAAATTTCAGTTTGAAGCACAAGATGACATGACCATACTAATTGGTATGTTATTTTCTCAGTAAAGGCATATTTGAAAAATATTATGTCTGTCCAGGTCACTGTTACCCCAATATGTGTTTGTAATACAGGTGTTTATATAAGGTGTGAAAATCAACTTGGTTATTCTTTTAATGCATTTTAAGAACTAATGACACTTGAATGAACGGTGGCACAATAGGGAAAAGGACTATTTTTACATAAAACAATACTAAATCAGCATGTGAGGAGGTGAATTGGTGAGATTGTAAGAATTTTACAAAATGGTAATTTAGAAACTTTAAATGCTTTCATTCAGAACTGCAAAAGAGGAATCAATTATTCTCATTTGCTGGAATCACAGTTCTTATGAATAATAACATCTACTAATGAACCTGATCAAGAATGAGTAAAAAAATAATTTAAAAATTAGAATGAAAAATAAAATTAAAATTGGAATAATTCTGGTTAAGACCAGAATACAAAATTATGAAGACCAAATCCATTTGACAGTGGTGGCAGAAGTATTTGGAGGTTATTTGGCTCATGAAAACAGCGAATGCTCCTGACCAGTGGTTTTCGGAGTCACTTGGCTACAACCAGGAGCTGGTTAAGGAGACTGAGAAGGAGGCCCCAAGAGTAGGGCTCTGGACCTGCTCTGGACCTAGAGAAGCTCTACTTCTCTGTTTTACCGTACAATGAGAATGTGTGCGTGTGTATATATATATTTTAAGGCTTCAATTTGTTAAAAAAAAAATCCTGAAAACCACAGTAATATATATATGCTATTCCCCAGCACACAAAGAGAATTGAAATCAGGACATATGAGACAAAAAGGCTCTAAAATTCTGGAAGAATGATCAGTTTTCTTCTGACTTAACTAATGTTAAAGTGACTTGTCAACTGAGATATGTCACAGGGTAACAGACTACGCATTAGGTACCTTCAGCTAATAGCACATATGCAGAGGCAAGCTAGCTAAGTGGGAAAGGAGGAACTGCTCACATGAGCTAGACAATCACAACAACAAGCAGGTCTCCTCTTTGGCCTGACCTTGGCAACAAGCTGTTTCTGAGAAGCCAAAGTTCTTCATGGCTGAGAGCTCATCTCCTTTAGACATTTCAGAGAACAAGCTGTACGAGCTGTGGTACAAGTTTTCAATAAGACTGAAAGGCATGTCAGCAAGGCACTGGTGCATCCACTTAAGGACAGAGGATAAACACATAACTCTTAACATTAAATTGTTAGAGATGACTGGCCAACCTACAAATATGCATAGTACTTGGCACATAGGTCCTTTAATAAAATGTTACTGAATCTATTCTGAAAATGTCATGTTTGCTAAGTAATATGTTCTAAAGGGTAAAAATCAGGAAAAAGATTCTGCTCTAAAAAGAAAAACAAAAAAAGGATGTAAAGTCCACTCTATCCTAACGTAGCAGTGGGGAATTTTTTTTTTTTTTTTAAGTTATGAAAGGTTTTTAGGCTTAATACATACATTTTGGGCTTGGGAAATAACATAATTAAAAAGCAAAATTTGATTTTGATTAATATATAACCACTATCATGAGTTTAAAAATCAGACTAAAAATGTTACTAATAAAAGGGAGAAAATGTCTAAATGAATCTGCACAAATGTACAAATCAATGTGTGAAAGCTTAGCAAGGAAAATATAAAAATTGTCTTTTTTTAATAAATATTTCATTAGGAAATGGAATTCTGAATTTTCCGTTATATATTTGGTCCTCATAGCTTTCCTGTATAAAGCAGTCCTAACCATTTTAATAAGCTCCAATTAAAATACTCTAATAATGTTGAATCTAGGCTAACCTATCATCTACACAGATATAAAATTCTGAATGTCACATACAGTAAATGAAAAGGTCAAATCTGACTATGTTTACAGTATTCTAAAACGAAAATAAAAAATCCAGGAAGGCAAATAAAAATGGCTTACTTACATGAGGTTCTTTTTATTTGTTGATTGTACATTTTAAGAATTGGATATATGCCTTCCCTTCTCATCCAGTATTTTTTAAGAAGTCCTAAGTGAATGCATACTGTTTTGTAAACTGCATTGTCAAAACTGCAGCAAAATTCAGGCAAAGTGAATGTAGTTTTATCCCATGGAAAAGCAGTAAATACAGTTATAGGAACAAATTCAGTATCATCTAATTGAAGAAGTTCTTATCATCAGGTATGGTTATGTTGATTTGTGAAACATATATGCCTAGAACAAAGTACACCAACCTGCAAATCACACAACCCAGCAATTTTCATTCTTTCTATTGACAAACACTCAGAAACCGTATTTTCACCATATGAAAGTAAACAACCACAACCACCAAATCAACTTTTCTCACACGAGTTTCTAATCCCCACAGTGTCACTGCAAGCCACTAGCAATCACTGCATTATTGAGTGAAGATTAACTTAGCACTTCCCTCCAAAAAAAAAAAAAAAAAAAGGTATAAAAAGAATGCTTTTTACATCATAAATGCTGGAGATGAAAAGCATGTAAAATAATAGATTCATGATTCGGGCTGGGAGAGGAATCCATTGCTCCACACAGCACAAAAGAATTCTGCTCAGGCGGCCAAAGCTCTTTTCATTTCTTAGCTGGGTTCTTGGGAGGAAGGAGTTTATATGTGTTGAAGTAGCCCACCACCTGCTGGGGGATCTCTGCCAAGACACACTGAGCGAGCGCTTCTTTCGGAGCCTTATGAAAAAACAAAATCAGAGTGACTTTATTAGTAACCAAATTCTTACTGGCATTTTGATAACAGACTAGGAATACCTCACCTGTCAGTAAAAAGCAGTACTTCCCAATTCCTAGGCTTATATCCTGTCTTAGGAACAGTCTGTAAAACACAGAATGAGCTAAGTAACCAATGTTACTTAGGAGTGCTATATTACCCAGTAATATTTATCAAGTCCTTTTTTGGTGCCAGCATTTTGGCATTTGATAATTAGTTTTTTCTTTAACTTTTAAAGGTGGGTTTTTTATTCACGTGGTATTAATTTTTTTAACTTTTTATTTTGAAATAGTTACAGATTCATAGGAAGTTGCAAAAACAATATTCACCCAGTGAAGATACTACCTTTCAAAGGTAGTATCTTTTATAACTATAGCAGAATATCAAAACCAAAAACACTGACAATGGTACAGTTCACGGGCCTTATTCAGATTTTACCAGTTTTATTTTACATGCACTTATTTGCATGTGTGGATGTAGTATTCTATATAATTTTATCACCTGGATAGATCTGTATAACCATCACCACAATCAAGATATAGAACAGTTTCATCATCACAAGGATCCCGAACATTAACACTTTTAATCACCTTCCCTCACGCTCATACATTGGCTCCTGGGAACGTAAAAAAGCATAACCATTCTGGAAAAGTTCAACATTTTCTTTAATAATTAAACAGGCAATAGTCATACGACCCAGAAACTGCACTTCTGGGTATAATAGAGAAATAAAAATTTATGCCCACACAAAAACCTGTATATGAATGTTTATAGCAGCTTTGCATATAACAGACAGAAACTGAAAACAATTAAAGATGTCCTTCAGTGGATGAATGGTTAATACCTACACCGTGGAATATTCCTCAGCAATAAAAAGGAACATATGCAGAAACAACCCTGCAGAAAATCATGCTGAGTGGGGAAAAAAAAAAAAAAAAAAAGCCAATCCTAACATTTCTATAACGTTTTTGAAATGACAAAATTATGGAAGTGGAGAACAGATTAGTGGTTGCCAGGGGTCACAGGGGGGTGGAGGTGCAAGAGGAGTGGGTGTGGCTATAAAAGGGCAACTTGAGGAGTCTTGAGAGGATGGACCTTCATTGTTTATCAATGTGTATACCCTGGTCATAGATTCTGTGCTGTAGTTTTACAAGATGTTACCACTGGAGTGAACTGGGTAAAGCAAAGTCCTGAGAGATTTTCGTCAGATTAACTTCCAGTCTGGCAAATTCATCATATACTTGTATAGAGTTTTTCTGTTGTTACATACATAGGTAAAGATAAAATACATTCTAAAACATTCGCAGCAACACCACTTATAACAATTCATCATATAGACGGCAAGAGGCGTGCAAGTATACAACTTAAAGCAAAACTGCAAAATCAAATCAGGGCTCTTTAAACCAAAACTCCATGCATCCTCTAACCCCAGACACCTACTTCACTACGTGGTGATGGACTGGTGAAGGTCTGTGTTCAAACTCCTTACTGTGCAGGAAGAATAAGGAGGAGTGGTACTCACGTTCTGGAATTGTCTGAAAGGCACAAACTGGACGATATCTCGGATGGCTACCTCGCCTGATGGGGAGCGGAGACTTCCACCATCACCATCCAGAAACTCCATGGCACTGAAGTCAGCACCTCCTACTCCGACAATGATGATGGACATAGGCAGCTTGGCAGCATTAACTATAGCTTGTCTGGTCTCATCAAGGTCTGTTATCACACCATCAGTAATGATTAAGAGCACATAATATTGCTGCCAGAAAGAAAATTATATCCACTGAGCGGGTTGAGCTCCCAAACAATAAAAGCAATGGTTAAAAACGTCTCCAGCTTGGTAAGTCATTCAAGTCTCTTTCTTGCTCATTTTCCTTGCCAGTCTCTACCCAGGATACCAGCTACATAAAATATTCTAACATTCTCTAATGACAAGGAAATGTATTCATACAAAAATTACAGGTTTATTAAAAATGAAACAGACCACAAAATAGGGTTAGCATAAATATAAAGGAGTAAGACATCTAAATGTCAAAGATTAAACTTTTAGTGAGCATAGGAATAAATACGTTAACATAAGTATTAAAAATGTTAAAGTACTGATCAAGGGAGTAAGTGGTGACTCTGTTTCTAAAAGGTCAAGTATGGAAGTAGAATTGTTTGTCAAACTAAAGTGCATTAAAAAAAAAAAACAAATAGGTCTGGGGAGTGGAATCTTTCAATTCTCTCATTTCTGATAAACATTTTTAGAGGTTGGTAAAATATTACATAAAATTGTAACTCCACCTTTTGGGTCATTTAAATCTAGAATGGAAATAAGTTTTATAATAAAGCTAACACAAGCTGGGTGTTTACTCTGCCCCAGGCACTGTGCACTTTATAGGAATTATCTTAGTTCACATTTCAGCAGTCATATGAGGTAGTTATCTCTACTCTACTTTTAAATATAAAAAGTTATGAAGCTAAGAGAGATTTGGTATCCAGGTCCCACAGATAATGGTTATCTAATCCAAACCCTTTGAATACAGTTAATGATTTTTCATCAGCAACTGAAATTATAAATTTTCTCAATTTGTTAATTTGTTAAGTCTACCTTTGAAAAGGCAGATTTTAGTAATTTCTTTTTAGTAAAACCTATTTACAAAAATTAATTCAAATGGCAGAGAAAAGATTCACGAGTATAAGAGTTATTTTTTTGTGTCTTGTACTTAATGATCACTAATATAACAACAGTTGTTACTCCCAAACCAAGGATAGCCATATGTTATTACTTCATTCTTTGTATATCAATGGGCCACATAAATGGAAAAATGGCACCAGAAGCAACTACCAATCCAAATTCTCCTTGTCCCCTGGTACTATAGCACTTACAGAAGCTGTCTGTTGTTGGGTGGCTGCAGCAGCAAACCTAGCCACATGGTTTATGATTGGAGAAAAATTAGTTGGTCCATAGAGTTTTATCTGAGGAAGGCAAGCCCGATATGCCTCTACAATGCCTTGGATTCCTAAGCAAAAAAAAAGCAGAATTAAAAATTCTCAAACACAATTTAATTGTTCATTGTTTACCATACTGGCTAATTTAATTTTATGTGTGTGTGTGTGTGTGTGTGTGTGTACATATCTATTGCTTTAGTTAAAAACTATTCAAAAGTTCCTCTTAAACCATGTATTATAAAACTTCATAGCTATGCTCCATTGCAAAAACCTATAAACATTACCATCCTCCAATAAAAGAGATTTATTTTCATCTCAGCCAAATTATTCATTAATCTACAGTGGGATTGTTATATTGCATAATTTTTGTATTTTAGGAATAAGACTTTAATGGGAAAAGAATCATGAAAAAGTTGCTGCCTCTCACAACTGACAACAAGAGGTAAGAAAAACATATTGAATAAACGGAAAAACTTTTGCACATGTGGCCAAAGATTCTGCAAAGTTGAATGGTTATAAACCTAACTGCTAATTGTAGTCAAGAGTTAGTAGTCAATAACTTAAATGTTAAGCATGGTATGGGAAATTGTATAGTCATAAAAATTCATTTTGAGGTTATGTATTACATTTTGCTGCAGAAATACCAATGTGTGTGTTTGTTTATGCTGTACTTCCTGGGCCTGCTGGGATGCTGTATAGTGAAGATCGGGCAGGGCCATTCAACTAGCTTTAACCAAGCATGTAAATGGACATGCCATTCATATCTAAGTAGACATTTTAAGAGTCACTGCCTGTTTTCACCAGCGATCTGGCTCTTTCCCTCCGCAAAGGGAGTAACACATCCCAGATACAGTCCTGAGTCCCAGAGTAAGAAGAAACATAGAGCAGACTAGCTACATGTAAAGAGATATATAAATAAACTATTTTATTTATATATAAATAAACTATTTGGGGGCAGACTCTCTCAATTCTCTCATTTCTGATAAACATTTTTAGAGGTTGGTAAAATATTACATACATAAAATTGGAACTATCTTTTGGGTCATTTAAATCTAGAATGGAAATAAGTTTTATAATAAAGCTAACACATGCTTTATAAAATAAACTATTGCTATTATAAATAGAAATAGAAACCATTGCTATTATAAATCACTGAGGGTTAGATTGTTTATTACAACAGCACAATTTAGTGGAAGCTAAGTGGCATTCCTGGTAAAAGCATTGTTAGTGAAGCTTAAATGCAACATACACGCCTGTGGAATCCAGCCCTTATGTCAGAGTGTCCAGGATGCAGGTAAGATACTAGAAATCCTCAAGAACTTCCCCCATACTTGTCGAGATCATCAAGGAAATCTGCCTAAAAAGATTTTTAATGAAGGGGCACCTGGGTTGGCTCAGTGGGTTAAGCCTCTGCCTTCGGCTCAGATCATGATCCCAGGATCCTGGGATCGAGCCCCACATCGGGCTCTCTGCTCAGCAGGGAGCCTGCTTCCCCTCTCTCTCTGCCTGCTGCTCTGCCTGCTTGTGATCTCTGTCTGTCAAATAAATAAAATCTTTAAAAAAATAAAAAATAAACGTTACAGAAAAAAAAAAAAAAGATTTTTAATGCAAACCAAAACAGGTCTGTTGCTTAAAAGATCCCCAACAGAGCAGAGATCAAGAAGGAAAAGAAGTAGATACTTGACTTAAAACTTTCACAAGACCAACTCTCTTAACATTTAAGAGTTCTAATTCACTCCTCTAAGTCACTTTGAACTTAGGAAGAAGTCAGTCCAGTACTAACAAAAATAGTATTAACATAGGCCAGCAGTAGGATCTTACCACAATGATATGTACTGCAGAATATTTGGGTACCCAGAGCAATAATACTCTTTCATTTTTATCATCTCAGCTTGCTTTTCAATCTGAAGATACATAAACTATTAATTAAATTTCTTCACAAATATCAATTGCCTTCAGTTCCTCCACTAAAATTAAGTTATGCCAAAATCCTTCCTGCATTAAGGGAACATTTTGTTGGAATAATTTGTATTAGGGTTTGTTTGCTTTTTTTTTAAGATTTTATTTATTGTTTAGGGAGAGAGAGAAAGAGTCACAAAAAGAAAACTAGGTAGGGAATTTAAGTAAATCACAAGTAACAAACTAGTAACAAGTTTGAAGAAAAAAGACAAGGAACAAGACAAGTAACAAAAAGACAAGTAAGAAAAAAACAAGTAACAAAGTATTAAGGTATTCAGTATAAAATCTTCCTGTTTTTTAGCTTACCGTTGCAATAAGGATTGGATGGATTAAAGTTCATTGGAAATTCATGTGAAACCTGCCAAAAGAGGAAAGGATTGATGAAACCCGTTTTGCTTTTGTGGGAGGCAAGTACTTAAAATAAGATTTCCTCTTACCTGCCACTGAGGAGGTATCTGAGCTCCAAAACCAAAAGCTGGAAACATTTTATCACTAAAAAGAAAATTTGTAAAAAACTAAAAGATCATTTTTTTTCAAAATAGAAAATTTTATCTTTGCTCTTAATAAAACCAATAGTTTTTTATTTTTTTAATTCAAAATCTTAGGAAAATATAAAGATTAAACCCATAGTAACCAGCAGAAAGAACCAATGTTAACATCTGGCAACAATCATTCTAAGTATTTTTCTGTGCACTGAGGGAGAAAAATGTTTCTCTCTATATATTTCTAAAAATGGAGTTTGTATTCATTTTATAACATGCTATTTTCTACTTAAATACTATATATCATTTTGTTGAATAAATATGTAGATAAATCCATAAAGCTCTGAAAACCACAAGTTCATTGACTTATAGCAAATGCATTTGGCAGCAAAACCTGACCTCAACTGACACGACGTTATTTATAGCTTTTATTCATGCCACTGATTATGAATATTCAAACATTTGGCCACAGAAACATGGTGCAAATGCCACATATAAAATTCTCACATTTTTTGTAGCAAAATGTATGAACATTTGGTCCCAATTGTTTAGGGATAAGGGATTATGCACCTGAATATATAACATCATGTGAATGGCTGCCATGTATTCCACCACTTTATGGATATTCTCCCCCAACTAATAAAGATCCAATGTTTTGCTTTCACAAAACTCACAAAACACTGTAATGAACATACTAATCTTTCTACTAGGATATAAATGTATATTATCTCATATATATATATATATATATATATATATGCTTTTGTGGGAGGCAAATACTTAAAATAAGATTTCCTCTTACCTGCCACTGAGGAGGTACCTGAGGAGATATATATATATATATATATATATATATCTCCTAGCAGAAAAATTAGTATGCTCATTATGTTCATTATGGTATATTCATTCATTAAAATATATATGAATATATATTTTAATTTACTCATCGGAGAGAGAGAGAGCACACAGCAGGAGGACAAGCAGGCTGAGGGAGAAGCAGGCTCCCTGCTGAGCAAGGATCCCAAAGTGGGACTGAACCTCAGGACCCTAGAATCATGACCTGAGCCAAAGGCAGATGCCTGACTGAACCAACCAGGCGTCCCAAAAGGATATATTTTTTTAAGATTTTATTTATTTATTTATGTGTCACAGAGAGAAAACACAAGCAGAGGGAGAAGCAGGATCCCTGCTGAGCAAGGATCCTGATGTGACGTGATCCCAGGATCCTGGGATCATGACCCGAGCCGAAGGCAGGCACTTCACCAACTGAGCCACCCAGGCGTCCCAGCGAGGATCCTCCTTTTAAAATAGTTTTTAATGGCTCTTTTTGTGTTGAAGATAGAACCTGAGTCAGACACAATAGGAGTATTTTTCCCAGTTTGTAGTCTGCCTTTAACTTTGTTTAAAATATACTTCCTTTTATAGTTTTCAGTATTAACGAATGTGAACAAATAAAATTTCTTTCACGATTTCTGCCTCTGCTGTCTTGCTTAGCCTTCCTCACTGCAAAATTATAAACAATTCACACATATTTATTCCTAGAATGTCCAAGGTTTGATTTTGATATTAAACTTCTAATTTACCCAGAAAGTCTTACGGGGTAGGATATGAAACAGAAACTGCCACTCTCTCCCTTCTTAATAACGGAACACCTGTGCTAGAGACCACACTAGCTCTGCTGCAGCTTCTCTGGGCTGCATGTGGCCGGGGGGTGGATAGATGCTAGTTAAGAAAATATGAGTAGAAGTGGTCATCAGTTACTTCTGAATCAGGATGCCCCTCGGAGGGAAGTCACCTGTACTCCCTCCCAGTTGCCCATCTCCTCCTCCCATTGACTAGACAAGATTAGAAGCACAGCAGCTGCCTTGGACCCAGGGGTAGAATCTAGGACTCGACAATGGTAGAACTGCCCTATCAATCCTATACTATCTCTAGACTTGCAACATGAAAGGGAAATAAACTTCTGTTTGGGTAAATGCACTTTGTTTTGGGAGTGTCCACTCTAGCAGTTTGTCTATACCAAATAGTATCCTAACAGGGGCACCTGGCTAGCTCAGTTGGTAGAACATGTGACTCTTGATCTCCGAGTTGTGAGCTGGAACCCCACGTTGCGTGTAGCGATTACTTAAACATAAAATCTTTAAAAAAAAAAAAAAAGTACCTTAACATATACCAGTATGAGTTAGGGATCTAAATTCACTTCTTGTCTAGTTTAGCAGCTGTGACAAATCCTTTCCCCTAAAACATCATCTCTGTCACATACTAAGTTCACACACTGGTTCCACTGGTCATGTGCTAGTTCTGTAATATTAATAATATAGCTTTAACATGAGGGTTTCTTTAAAGACCTTATTTATTTGGCAGACTGAGAGAGAGAGAGCATAAGCAGGCAGAACAGTAGGCAGAGGGAGAAGCAGGCTCCCCTCTGAGCAAGGAGCCCAATTCGGGATACAATCTCAGGACCCTGGGACCATGACCTGAGCCGAAGGCAGGAGCTTAACCGACTGAGCCACCCAGGTGTCCCTAAAATGAGTTTAAATATCTGCTAAAATAAATTCCCCTCATTTTTTTCCCCTAAAAAATTTCTTGGCTATTGTGATTCATTTTTCCCTCCAGGAAGTTTTAAAAATCATTTTAGCATGGTTCGACTGCAATTTTGATTAGAACTGATTAATTCTGGGAGAAATTTTATCTCTTACATCATTATGACGTCTGCTATCTAGAATCACAGTGTATCTCTCCATTTAAACAAGTTTACTTCTTTGACCTTTAGTACAACTTTGTAGTTTTCCCTCACTAAAGAGCCTAGACCTCGTACTGAATTCATTCTTATTTTTTATTACATTATGAATTGTGATCTTGTATCTGCTATAATCTCTTGAGTTGGCTAGTGAGAAATTGCTGGTTTTTAAATTTTACGTTATATCTGACTACCTTTCTGAACTCTCTCTACTTTCTAATATTTTTTTTACTTGATTATTTTAGGTTTAAATTCATTCCTTACAGGTTTGCTAGAATTTATGTATGAAATTGTCTTGGCCTCGTGCCCTTGTGAGGAGCGGCTCTGTGACCAGCTATCCCATTCCTTCCATGATTCCAGGTCTACTCAGGCTGTTTAAATCAATTTTGGTAATTTAAAGCTTTTCTCCCCCTCCCCCATCCCCGTAAAATCCTTTAATCCAGATTTTCCAATGTAATAACAAAGTTTTATATAGTATTAACTTCTAATTTTTAATGGTTTTTTCTTGAATTTATGCTTATACTCTCTGTCTCATTAATATTCTATGCACGTTTTCTCTTTCTTGGCGGTCAGCGTAGACAGATTTGCCTGAGTTTTGTTGAACTTGCAAAGAATCATCTCTTCATTTAATTTATTCATTTAGTGAGGGGTGTTTTTTTTTTTGTTTTCTTTTTTTTTTTTTTTAAGATTTTATTTCTTTATTTGACACACAGAGAGAGAAATCGCAAGTAGGCAGAGAGGAAGGCAGAGAGAGAGGTGAAGCAGGCTCTCCACTGAGCAGAGAGCCCAATGTGGGACTCGATCCCAGGACCCTGAGATCATGACCTGAGCTGAAGGCAGAGGCTTAACCCACTGAGCCACCCAGGTGCCCTGTTTTGTTTTGTTTTGTTTTTAACTTTCCAAGTCTTTACTTTCAGTGCTTAGAAGAAATACATCACAGTACATAATATACAGTTTGGAAAGCATGTCTCTGGAGCAGACAGCCCAGGCTCAGTTCTATCTCTGCCAGTTACCGTTGAGTGACTTTGGACAAGTTAACCTCTTATGTCTCAGTTTTCTCATCTGTACACTGTAGATGATAATGGATGATAATAGTACCTATGTCACAGCAAATATGAGGATTAGGTGAATATCATGTAGAAACAATATTAAATTGTGCTTGACATGTCATAGCTAATTTATAGAGAGAATCTGCTATTATTGCTATATCTTTATTTTTTCTCCTATTCTTTAATTTTATTTCATTGAAAACCTAGTTCATTTATATTCAATTTTTCTTGTTTAAAAATAAAATCATGTAAAGCCAGAAATTTTCCTCTGTAAAGACAGGACCACACTGTATATTAACTACCTAAAACTTAAATTTAAAAAAAAAGCGGGGGGTGCTCCTGGGTGGCTCAGTCATTAAGTGTCTGTCTTCAGCTCAGGTCGTGATCCCAGGTTCCTGGGATCAAGCCCCACATCAGGCTACCTGCTCAGTGGGAAGCCTTTTTCTCTCTCTCTCATTCCCCCTGCTTGTGTTCCCTCTCTGGCTGTTTCTCTCTGTCAAGTAAATAAATCAAGTCTTTGGAAAAAATATTAAAAAAAAAGATAGGACTATGTATAGTCTTCTTGGTGCCCCTATTTCTAGGATAGTCTGTTTTTATACTTCAGTTTCCTCTTTGTTTTTGTTTTTAAAGATTTTATTTATTTGAGAGAGAGAAAATGAGAGAGAGGAAGGTCAGAGGGAGAAGCAGAGCACCCGCTGAGCAGGGAGCCCTTAGGACTCAATCCCCGGACTCCAGGATCATGACCTGATGGGAAGGTAGTCGCTCAACCAACTGAATGACCCAGGTGCCCTCAGTTTCCTCTTTGATCTAAGAACTTGTTAAGATTTTTTTATTTCCATATGGTAAATTTTATTTTAGTTATCCTTTTGTTATTAACTTCTAGGTGGCAGTCTGATAAAGTAACTCTGTAAACTTTTTATTTTTTATATAACCACCACTATAATTATGTTACCTTAAAATTTTTATTGTACTTCTAACTACTTTCAGTTGAAATACTTTGATACTCTTAACAAACATGTCCATGGTTATATTTTTTTTTTCTTTTCTTCAAAGGATTTTTTATTATTTATTTATTTGACAGAGAGAGATCACAAGTAGGCAGAGAGGCAGGCAGAGAGAGAGAGGAGGAAGCAGGCTCCCTGCTGAGCAGAGAGCCCGACGCGGGACTCGATCCCAGGACCCTGAGATCATGACCTGAGCCGAAGGCGGCGGCTTAACCCACTGAGCCACCCAGGCGCCCCTCCATGGTTATATTTTTATTTTGGATTATGTAACGAAGTTTTCTACAAAATAGTTTTTCTATTATATTTAATGACTTTTGTCTTAGATTCTACTAGGCTGATATCAGAATTGTCACCTTTGCTTTAGATTTATTTGCATTTGCCTGAAAATTTACTTCTTTAAATATCATAGCAGATTAATGAAAAGCTCCATCAATATATGTAAGGGCTTTAATTATAAAATAATAGGCGAAGGTAAGTGAAAATTTATACAGTGCCCTAAGAGATCCAGAACAAAAAATTATTAAGGGGGAGTTTCTTTTCTATTGTTTGGTAAACCTTCAAGAGGGCCTATTCAATCTATTCAAAAATCTATACATTGAGAATCTATTCAAATTTTTAGAGCAATCAGGTCAAGTTTTCTTTTGGCACATGTTCAAAGTTGCCATTAAGAAAATAATATGAGGGGCTCCTGGGTGGCTTAGTTAGTTAAGCATCCAACTCTTGGTTTTGGTTCAGGTCATGATCTCAGGGTCATGAGATCCAGTCCCAAGTGGTACTCTGCACTCAGCAGGGTGTCTGCTTAGGATTCTCTCCCTCTCCTTCTGCCCCTTTCCCCCCACTTGCATGCTGTCTCTCTCTCAGATAAATAAAACTAAAAAAAAGGAAAAGGAAAATAATTTGACAGTGACTGCCAAAAAATAGTCATGTTAATAAACAGTGTCTATAAATGTTTACAAAATATGTCATATGGACTTCAATTACACAGATAACTTATCCTTAATAAATAAACCCCAAGGAAACAGTTGACTCCAGTCAGCTGTTAAATAAATAAGCTATATATAGTACATTATAACTGATCACAGCTAGAGAAAAGAGGTCAAAAGTAAACCCTAAGACTGTCACAAAGAGAAAACTAGAGAAGAGAACACAAAAGATTTTAGGGAGAAAGTTATTCCCACCACACCCCCTTTCCTATCCCCAGTCAACCCCAGCAGCCCTATCACCACCAAGTATATCAAAGTACTAGCAGATGAAACAGAAACTGCTCTTTCTGGAGAGCTATGAAAACAAGTATTTTAGTCATACTCACGTATCATAATCTTGAATGACCAGTCCCACAGACCAGATAGCAGTCAAATACTCATTAACACCATTGGGGCTAATGTAATGAAGGGAGTCAGGAGACCTTGGGTCGCCATTAGAGCCAGTGAAGTCCACTCCCACCTGCCAAATAACAATCACAGCCCTTACTAAGGAGAAGCTGCATGTTCAATGTCCAGGAGACAGACAGACATTCGTCCCAGAGCCTGCTACTGCCATCTCCTAACAAATGCCTGGGCCTACCAGTATTTCCACAGACAATTAAACAATTAAAGCTTCAGCCTGAAACAACCTGTTATTCATATTTTTTCCATATGACTCAAATCCATGAATTGTTATACCCAGGAGTTTAGACATAGGGCTTGTTTTGTAGGTTGTTTCACTAACGCTTTCTGTAATTTAAATTACATCAGAAGGAACAGATCTTATCAACAAAGTTGAAGGCTTCCTGATGAACTTAGACAACCTGTCTGAGGAGACCATACTAAACGGCTTGGGAAAATTCCAAAGTCGGTTTTACAAGAAAATAAAAGAACAGCGCAAAAACTGTAGGAAAAAGTAACATGTTTCAGCCTACTTTGAGCAAGTCAGTGTTACTTACAGTAAAATTCAGCTGACATCCTCCCATGATATAGTCAAGGAATGTGCACTCCACTGTCATCTAAAAACAAAGAGCAAACTCTCAAAACCAAAAATCTCTTACTGGGGTTCCTGGGGGGCTGAATAAATTGAGCATCCAATGCTTGGTTTTGGCTCAGGTCATGATATCTGGGTCATGGGATCTAGCCCCACAACAGGCTCTGCACTCAGTGAAGCGTCTGCTTGGGATTCTCTTTTCCTTTCCTTCTGTCCCACCACCCCCCATAAAAATAAATAAATATATCTTTAATTTGAAAAATCTCTTACTATATAAGAGATACAAAGAGCTCTCTGGCATATATTTTTAACAGTTTAGAAACTGAACAGAACCATGATGTGAGCAGATGGAATCCACACTGGTATTTGAGTTTAAGTATCCCTGTCCCTGCTTGTCATAAATCTGTAAGATCTTACTTTGAGATAATTAAAGCAATGTTAAGATTAGATTTTTTTTTTTAAGATTTATTTATTTTAGAGAAAGAGATAGAGAGCAAGAACAGGGGGAGGGGGCTGGGGGTATTAGGGACAGACAGAGAGAAGCCGACTCCCTGCTGAAATGGGAACCCAAATTGGGGCTCAATCTCATGACCCCGATATCATGACCTGAGCTAAAATTAAGAGTCCAACACTGAACCAAGTAAACTACCCAAATGCATCTGAGATTAGAATATTAATGGCCAAAGATGAAATACACTCACTTCAAGTTTTAAGAAACTAGTAATGATTCTAATATGTTGAGAGCTTGATAATAATCAAGATTTAAAAAAAAAAAAAAAAAAAACAAAACCAAAAAAAACATTTGTTTGTTGCAAGAAATCTCGTGAATTTTTCGCTCTATTTTTAATATCTCAACTCGAAATTATGACCAGGATAGATGCACTGGGTTAGATCATTTCTACTAATACCCTGGGAAAATACCGTGATGTTTCACATTTCCTAATAATAAGGAAAAAAGGGGTGCCTGGGTGGCTCAGCAGGTTAAAGCCTCTGCCTTCGGCTCAGGTCATGATCTCAGGGTCCTGGGATCGAGCCCCACATCAGGCTCTCTGCTCAGCAGGGAGCCTGCTTCGCTTCCTCTCTATCTCTCTGCCTACTTGTGATCTCTGTCAAATAAATAAAATCTTTGAAAAAAAAATTAAATAAGGAATAAAACCCTTCAATATTCTTTGTCTTTTGCCAAAAAGTTATCAAACCTTAGAAACAAAGTTATTTGAAAGATTTCTATATTATTTCCTACTCTCTTCTTTTCCCTAAGGGTGTCCAGATGATCATGTGATTTTCAATTGCCCAAAATTCAATTCACATTTCCTAAGATAAAGAAAAATTTTAATATTCTTGGTCTGGTTTAATATACACCATATTGAAAAAAGAACTTGAATTGTGATCTCATTATACTATAAATGGTAAACATCAACTAACCTCACACTGTTTCACACTGATAACACCTGAATTCTTGTAGCTTTTCTTCTTTTGCCTCTTTTTTTCATTTATGCATTCAAATTCCACCTGTAGGAAGAAAAGACAAAATATTAGTTCTTACTAGTGATATAAAAAATGCTAATGTTGGGACGCCTGGGTGGCTCGGTTGGTTAAGCAGCTGCCTTTGGCTTAGGTCATGATCCCAACGTCCTGGGATCGAGTCCCACATCAGGCTCCTTGCTTGGCGGGGAGCCTGCTTCTCCCTCTGCCTCTGCCTACCACTCTGTCTGCCTGTGCTCGATCGCTCACTCTCTCTCTCTCTCTAACAAATAAATAAATAAAATCTTAAAAAAAAATGCCAAAGTTAGGGCGCCTGCGTGGCTCAGTCAGTTAAGGGTCTGCCTTTGGCTCAGGTTATGATCCCAGGGTTCTGAGATGGAGCCTGCTTCTCCCTCTGCCCCTCCCCCTGTTCATTCTTGCATGTGTGTGCCCCCACACGTGCGCTCTCTGCCTCTCTGAAATAAATAAATAAAATGTTTTTAAAAATGCCAATGTGAATTTAAATGAATGGCTTTTTTTCACTTGGAATCGAACCATCCGCTGATATAGGTCTGCTGCAAAAAACAATTTTGAAATAATTACATAATAAAATATGTGAAATATTTTTAACTGAAATTTGTAAATGGCATTCCTAAGATTGTATACCTTTTAAAATGGTTCCTAAGGGAAAAAATAAATAAATAAATAAAAATAAAATGGTTCCTTAGTATAAATTTTGCCTCTATAGATGATTTCCTTGCAAATGCTTCAAGTAACATTCTTTATTTTTTAAAATAAGGGAAATAAACTATTACTTTGACTCATTATTTTCAGAAAGAAGAAAAATATGCTGCTTAGAAAAAGAAGGGAAAAAACCTACCATCAGAAAACAGAAATATATGGGGCCTAACTGTATGGTAAAATATGCAAAGATCATCTTTTTCCCCTGGGGATACTTTTAGGGCTAGAACTAATATCTTACATCTTCTTTCCTGTAGCTCCTTTCCCCAAACAGAAGGATCTTCTTTTCCACCTTCTAGCCACCTATCCATCCATAAGGCTTGGCTCCAGCTGCCCTCCTCTATAACATCAACTCCTATTCCAGTTTTCTATCTCCATTCATCTCTGTAAACATCTCTATAAACTTCTACAACCCTGTAAAATTTAGTTACATACTTTGTGTTATTCTTAATTGTTTCATTTCATTAATTTTTCATTTCAATTAATTTTCATTAATTTTGTTTCATATCCAGGTTATAATCACCTCCAAATTATACCTTCAAATTTTCTCTATCTTGATCAACTCAATGAACACTTGATGAGTCACCTTTTCTGATGAACAGAAAGTAACTTATATACTTTAGACAGTCACTGCTAATTTTCTAGGAATCAATATTAAAAGGTACAGTAGATACAACAATAAAAAACAAAATTATGTTAAATAAATTCTTTCATAGTTCAGGATCCTGCCAAACTTCTCAGTCATCATGATTATTAACTATTGAATATTTGAGATGTGGGAAAGTTCTAAAGAGAATTCTCATTGGTTAAAAACTGTGTTACTTCATTTCATTTATTCCCACTTTGACAGAATGTCTACCAAGTGGCAGGTACTATTCTAGGCACTGAAAACACAGATGATAAGATATGGCTCTGCCTTTGAAAAACAAGAGCGGGTAGACGTTGTCATTGCAGCAATATTAAAAGCTGCATTCTGTCGTGGAGAAGGGAAGGATCAAGATAGCTAGATTTAGAAAAACTTTAGATGACCCATAAAGTATTATAGAGTTACTTGTTCATTATCTTCTAAAAGTAGGTCATTTACTGATTCTGCAAGATAGAGACAAAGTGAAATTACTAAAACAACAATCCAGACCACTCCTCTTTAGTTCTTTTAGGTAGCTTGTTTTATTTGAACTGTTCAGACTTTAAGCATTTTCCATTAGTTCTGCTTTAAAAAAAAAGTTATTTGAATAGGTATTTACAGGGGCATCTGGGTGGCTCAGTGGGTTAAGCCTCTGCCTTTGGCTCAGGTCATGATCTCAGGGTCCTGGGACAGAGCCCTGCATCAGGCTCTCTGCTCAGCAGGGAGCCTGTTTCCCCCTCTCTGTCTGCCTGCCTCTTTGCCTACTTCTGATCTCTGTCTGTCAAATAAATAAAATCTTTAAAAATAAATAAATAAAACTAGGGATTTTCAATCAAACCAAATATATTATCTGAAGCTAAAGGAAACCAAACCTCTAACTATAAATATAAACTTATACTCCCAAGTATGGATCTTGGATCATCCAATTACTACACAAATAAAATCCACAGATTTCAGAACATTTTAGAACACAGCAAAAACATGGCAAACAGTTTGCCATACCAAAAACAAAAAAAAAAGAAAGAAAGAAAGAAATAATAAATACATGGCCAAACAGTAAAGTACATTCAAGTAACAAAGATGCAACTTACAGGTGAATTTCTGGAGGCTTCTTTCAGTTTTGTCATGGTGGTTTGAAATGTTCCAATGAGATCATGTGACCCATCATTATCATAATCATAACACTCTACCTAGAATTAAGTACAATAAACATCTATAAAAATCAACCTCATTTTGTTTAAAAGGATTGCCTGCAATAAACGGGACTTACCAAGAAGTGTCCTATTGATGTAAAAAAGTGAAAATGTTTAATAGGAGAAGTAGGAACTAATTTCCTGGAGGAAGTTAGTGAACCACTTTCAAACCCCAGCTATTCTTGCAATGGGGATCTAGGATAGATCATAGGCAGATGAAAAATACAGATACTGTCTAAATTCCACATTAAACAGTTTCCAGTTCACCTATCATGCCCTTTATAAGAGCTGATAAAATCAAAATGGAATTACACCTTCTTTCTCATCCACTTCTTTACTTCGTTATCACTACACAGTGACTAAAGCCATCAACTGCAGGAGGAAAGGAAGTCAGTATCCTAGACAACTAAAACTTATATAATTAAATCCTAGGTGATTTAGAAATATGGCAAATATATTTCATTAGCTGCATCTGGTAAGGCTAGGGTTGTATTCAGAGTTAGACATGATGAAGTCAGATTTGCATCCTTCTGAAAATCACAATTCTTAGAATAAAAAAGAGAATTCAAGGAAAAGAGTATGTTAACCACTGAGGAAGTATCTAGACTGGGTCATGTTAACTCTTACTTCCATGTAAAACAGGGTGAATTCTTTTCCTATCTATGGCTCTCACCAAATGCATGTTCTTTCTTAAAGCAGACGGAAGAGAACTCAGAGTACCTGATGTGCATGCAGCTTTGTGCCAAGTTGACAGCATAGCCAGAGGGTAAATATTCACAAGAATACCTGATTACTCATTGCAATGAGAATATTAAGATGGTGTGAACTGCTAGCAAACAGAGGTGTTCATTGTGATCATGGAATAACCAATTTTCTATAGTGCTTTGTAATTTCAGAACAGATTATCTCATTTCTGCATTTATTATGTGCACTGCACACATTATCTACACAGGCTTGTGAAGTAGGCAGAGGAATTAAATAGTGTTAGAAGATGATATGTTTTATTTGGTAACCAACATAGGTAATATGAAGCTGTGCTAAGGACACTTCCGAATGTTTCTAGGGATTGAAAATAAAAGCCTGTAACTGAGAGTACTTGCCAAGAGAGTATCCTTTACAAAGTTTTATTAATTACTAAGTTAAAATGCTTAGGATTTATGTGTTTACCAAGAAAAGTGAATTATTTTCTTCTCAGTTCTGTGAAAAGTGAACTGTCTGCCTATTATAACAGGAAGTGTTTCCTTCCTTACTAATATTTTGATTATTATTCCAGGGAGACTATAAATCAATCAATAAAGACAAGGTCTAGAATTGTAATTCTTGGGACGCCTGGGTGGCTCAGTTGGTTGAGCGGCTGCTTTCAGCTCAGGTCATGATCCCAGCGTCCTGGGATCGAGTCCCACTTCCGGCTCCTTGCTCGGCAGGGAGCCAGATTCTCCCTCTGCCTCAGCCTGCCATTCCGTCTGCCTGTGCTTGCTCTCGCTCATCTCTCTCTGACAAATAAATAAATAAACTCTTAAAAAAAATAGAATTGCAATTTTGATTAACTGTAAAGGATTTTTATTTGTTGTAAACAGTTTGGTCTTTTACCAATTATTAGAGTTTGATTCTTGCCTTACAAATATCAGATATGTAATTTTTAAACTGAAGTCCCTTTACCTGACTCTTTATTTAAACTGTGAGGGGAAAAGAAAATGAATGGTCTTACTAATTTTTTCCAGAGAAAGTAAAATTAAGATAAAGACAAAAGCAATCTTAGTATTACCACGGTTTTACTTTTTAATAGATTTTTTTATATATATGGAAAGTAGAACTTGATTTTTTTTTCCTAAGTAAGCTCTATACCCCATGTGGGGCTTGAACTCACCACTCTGGGATCAAGAGTAGCATGCTCTACTGACTGAGCCAGCCAGGTGCCCCAGAACTTTGCATTTTAGATTTGCATTCAGGAAACTCCAACTTCTATCTAGGTTAACATCAAGCCTTGATAAGGCCAATTTTTTTTTTCAATTTTATTTTTAAAGAAAGTATATGAACATCTAAAACTCTTCATAAGCCTGAGACTTCAGGGAATGTAAAAAGATTTGTAAGCTGGAATTTCTGAGAGCTCACTATAATACCTACATAGGAAAATTATATAGGAAAACTATACAGGAAAAATTCACTGTTTCCCCATTGAAGGCAAATATTTGGTGCTAAAGAAAGATGTGACATTTATAATGCAGGCCTATGTTCAGATATAATTTCAGATAAATGATGTAATGATTTGTATCTTTTAATTTTTCTTCTCAAAAATTCAAAAACTAGTACTACTGGCTGTTTCAAATACTGATACAGTATTAGCAGTGCTTGTGACATTGAAATACATGCATATATACATATGCACCTATGTATATATGTAAGAGAATGCACGCACCACAAAATACTACATTCACTAAAGCATTCCCATTTTAGGCAGGGGGGCAGCATGCAGGATTATTTCTTTTATTCACTTGATCTCATGAGAATAATAATACATGCTGGAGTGATAACACTGGCACATTCACACAGCAGCAAAGAAACTATGGATGATTCTGACTCTATCCTCTGCTCTAAAACCCTTTACCACACCTCTAAACGATTTCCAAACACCAAGAGACTCACAGATGGATGATTTCTTAATATTGCAAAGAAATACAGCACTAAAAAATGTAAAGACAGTCATGATGTGGGAAAACAAATTGTGTAAAGTTAACACAAACTGAGGAAGTTTTAAGAACAGAAGACATTCATCAGAGAAAACTCAGAAAATCAGTTTACTTACTATAATAAAATAGCCCTGTAAGCATGCCACTGTGTGAAAAAAAAAGTTTAAAAAACATTGTTTCATTGTTAACATATTATTGCAAGCAATCAGTTATGGTTTAGGCATTTCTTTTCACCAGCCTTTCCCTGTTTCTCAGGTCTAATAAAGTTTTAGCTTATTATTTTTAATGTGAAAAGCAAAAGTTATAGAGGTAGTATAATTATAGAAAGTAATTTTTAAAACTACTGTTCTACTATTTATTTTTTACCTAAATTTTCACTGTTATTTGAAATAACAAATAAATTGTACTTATATTGATTTTTAAAGTTCTCTGCCAAGTTCTCTGAGGACAAATTTTTTTGGATCTAAGGAATTAAGTCATTTTAATGTAACAGCATCTGTGCTTTATATAATGGTTTAGAAAACTTTCACTTTCATTAATTTAATCCTTCCCTTTTTTGTAATATAGACATTATTTTCTCTATTGGGTAGAAAGTGAAGAAATTAGATGACCTGCCCAAGATCCCTTATCCGGTTGAAGGCCTAAGTCAAGACTTGGACTATAGCCTGAGACGAAATCTTATGCTCCGTGTCATCACTTTTCCTGTTTTTACCGTATTTATTACCAAAGGAAAAAAAACTAAAACAAAAACAACAAACTCCACTTTGGTTTGCTGACAACTAAACACAAGAAGAGGCTTCTATCTGGACTCTTATGAGACTCCAGGATAATGTGTCTTAAATGTGTCTTAAAAATAATAAATATTTTTATTATGTGTCTTAAAAATAATAAATATTTTCTAATAAATGGCTATAAATTAAAACATTAAAAAAATTCTTAGATGCCTGATACTTCCTGGTCCCACTCTGCTTTTCTAGTACTTTATAGTAAAGCCATCTAGAAGTTTTCAATGAATATCTTACTCTGAAAATAAGCAATGGAAAATGCCACCACTATTCTCCTCTGCTGCTAATGGCAGAAGGGTAGCTCTGGGTTTTTAGTCAAAGTAACATCTGCTTCTATTTGCAAGGGACATGCCAAAGGCAAAGAAAGCAGTTAAAGTTTCCTATTTGCAGAAAAAAGGAATCTTATTAAAAGGAGGAAAGATTTAAATTGGACATTTTATTTTTTTTAAATGAAGAGTAAAATGAAAATCACAATTTTTGATTAAGCATTAGGCCAACAGATCAGTCAAACGTATCTACCCTTCAATTTACTTATCAGAGACATTTCTATTTTAATACTCCTAAATACAAATAAAATATAATCCTTACAGGTATCTATTAGATCACTTACTTCTATTAAATACTATCTAATCAACTACTGTGTGTGTATACATAACATATATATATAATATATATAATATAAATTATATAATTATAATCATACATTTAAAAATAAAAATTATATATAATATATTATATATAAATATATAATATAAATATAATATAAAATATATATATAATATAAAGATATATATAAATGTAACTTTAAATTACCTTGATCGTTTTGTCCATATCTCCATAGCATAGGGAGTTAAGAGAGATTTTAAAAGGCTTCCAAACAGGATTCAAGTTATTTTTAATAACCTATAAAATGAAGATACAAAGACTAGTTAGAAAAACATTCAGTTCTTGCTACACTCTCACTAATCACCCTCCACCTTTTCACCCAGTCAATTTTTTCAATGAAAAACTATCTAGGACAATATTATACAAGTGTTAGAAGAAAAACGTGATAGATACATTCTGAGAAAAGAAGAGAAACTACTTGGAAAATATATTTCACCCATCACGATGTACGCTTAGAAACTACAGATTATTGATTTTGTGGGAAACCAGGGTTTTCATTGCAGGACACAGAAGATTCAAATTTGGAATAAGCAAGGATGAGAAAGAACCTTGCTGGGTTGGGCTTGAATTGAAGAAATAGTCTAAATTCATGATTTAAAATTTTTGTAAATATACATACACATAATAAACATATATACAAATACACATGTTTCCCAGCTATGTCCTTTGAAAAGGCATAAGTGAAATGACATCTCAGTAGCAAGGAGTACATCTAAGACTACTCTCATTAGAGGAACAGGGTTCCAAGAGAAAGGGCTCATTCCAGACCTGGGAGAGAGTGAGCATAATGTGACCTGAGAAAACAGTTTAATGCAAAGTAAGAGAATGCAGGGCACCTGGCTGGCTCAGGCAGAGGAACATAAGACTCTTGATCTCGGGGTGGTGAATTCGAGCCCCAGATTTGGTGTAGAGATTACTTTAAAAAACAAATAATTAAATAAAAAAATAAACAAATAAATAAAAGAATGCTTAAAGACTAATGGGGTTATGTTAAAGGAACCCAAAAGCCTTTCAACATCACTCTCACTGGTCAAATCTGGATTAACTGGAACAGCTAAAATGACAGTAATGAATTATAATATAATGAATATACCATGTTATAACAGTCATGAGTCTACAATGATACCAAAAATAAAAAAGGAAGTGAGAGGAGAGATGAAAGTGGTGTATCTGCTAGTATATGTAAAGGGATGAAAATTTTAGAAAAAAATCACTACTTTATAACCCCTAATATAAACCCCTAATATAACCCATCCTTAGGTATGGATCATCCGTAGATGGATGATATGCAAAAGAACAGTTTAATCGTGCATTCTCAAAGTGTCACACCACAGATCACTTATTAATTACAAAAGGGAAAAAATGGGACTTTATCATGGCAAGATCTGGTGGTCACTAGCTTAATCAAGTAGACAAGGTTGGCAACATCAATACTGGACAGCTTGAGACCATGAGTCCTCTGATGATACAGAGTAAGGTATACAGAAATAATGTTCTGGATGGATTTGTTTGATTTGGATATAACTGTAAGGAAACAGAAGACTTAGAATGTTGGACACACTGGTCTTGATTATTCAGGAGATTCCAAGGCATTAAGACCTAAGACAGATAGGGAGAAGAATCTTATATATTGGGAACATAAGAACCAAATGCAAAATGTGAAATGCAAAATGTGAACCTTGAATCAATCCTAGACAAAAATATGTGGAGGTATATATGTAGATATATATATACCTCCATGTGTGTGTGTGTATATTAATCAACTGCAGAAATTCAAAGTTATATGATACACTGATGTTATAAATTTTAAATTTTGAGTCCTAAACTTCCAGGTGTGATTGTATAGAAGAATGCCCTTCTTCTCAATAAAAGCCTGCTGTGGTAATAAGGTGATGTCTGTAGCCTGCATTAAAATGGTTCTGTGAATGGGAAGTATATGTGTACATGTCTGTGTATATGTATATGTGTGTCTGTGTGTGAAAGTGAGTGAATGAGAAAGAACACACATGCAGATATGACCAGGTGGCAAATCAAAGTGAAGGATACACAGGTATACATTTTAGTGCTTTTTACAGGGTCTTAAATTTTTCAAGATAAAAATTTTACTGACAGTTCAGCATGGTAGTACCTCCACATGAAAAAAAAAAAGAAATGAGTATGTTGATCTTGTATCCCTGGCTCTAGATGTCTGAACTCAGATTGATATTTTTAAAGTACATAATTTTTAAAAACTTAGATTACTACAATTCCAATGGAAACCTCAACTCTACTTTTTCAAATTCAGATATTCACCTCTGTTCGATGAACCATGAGCCAGTTTCCATCAGATGTCTGCTTGTGGAATTCCAGGTATGGATCTGACTTTCCAAATAGATCCTACGTTTAAAAAAAGTCAATTATTCTCCTCTGAAACCATGTGAAACCACACTTTATACATGTTACATGTTAGCAGTACCTGAAGTCTAACTCCATAGTACAGGTATATACAGTACAGTAATAAATACAAATCCCAGTCTTCCTCAAGAACTTAGCAACCTGCTGATGCCTACAAGGAGAACTACTAAGGCATTTGTGATAAACGCTCATAATCCTGTGTCTCACACCTTCACTTCTCAAAAAAACATGAGAACATGGCTTTAAAATATGGTGAACAATAAGACCCATAATCAGGGGCGCCTGGGTGGCTCAGTGGGTTAAGCCGCTGTCTTCGGCTCAGGTCATGATCTCAGAGTCCTGGGATCGAGTCCCGCATCGGGCTCTCTGCTCAGCAGGGAGCCTGCTTCCCTCTCTCTCTCTCTCTGCCTGCCTCTCTGTCTACTTGTGATTTCTCTCTGTCAAATAAATAAATAAAATCTTTAAAAAAAAAAAATAAGACCCATAATCAGTAAGATATGTTCGGGGCTTGTTTTCATTAGTAAGAGTATTCACTCACATAGCACTGAATAGTTTTATATAAATGACATCCCAAACATTAGCCATACTGACACCATGAGGGATTGCAGTTATCAGCAATAAAATGGATTCACAGGGGTTAAATGACTTTGGCAAGATCATACATCTAGTAAATTCATGGATCTGAGTCTTGACTTTATATCTTATTCTTCTATTTCCAACACTCTTCCACCAATTCCACACATTTCTTTACACACAGAAGGGAGCAGAGGTAAATATGTGAAGTGCATAATGGAATTATTCCAACGGTACAAAGTACATCTTCTTTTTCCTCTGTAGTTCACCACAGAACCCCTGTATAATGCTGAAGCACAGTGAGTGCTCAAAAATACCCTTATCACTAGCCTCAATACAAACACACACATACACACACACACAAATACACATACACGCACATACACAGAGATAAAATTCTGGAAGATTGACCAAATCACTTTCAGAGGTCAAACTCAAGTAAGTTTTCTCATTTTTGTTTGCCTTTATTTTGACACTGCCATACTCTTTAGAATATACAACTTATTATTTGTTAAAATGAAGGGACACATGTTAATTCCACAGTAATATATGCAGCTATGTCCCTGAATTGAAGATTTCTTGAGTCCTAAATTAAACTCAGTATTAAATTCAGAACTAAGATAATATTATTTCCTTCCTCAGCATTTCAATGTCAAGCAAGTAATATATATGGTACAGTCAAAAATATAAACACGGGGTTGGGTAGGGGGACAGGAAGGACCTGGGAGGCTCAGTTGGTTAAGGGTCTGACTCATGATCTCAGGATCTTGGGACTGAGCCCCATGTTGGGTTCCCTACTCAGCAGGAAGTCTGCTTCTCCTTCTCCCTGTGTCCTTTGCCCTTCTCATACTCTCTCTCAAAAATAAGTAAATAAAATATTTAAAAATATATATAAACACAGGGGGGACTGGTTGGCTTAGTCCGAAGAAGATGTGACTCTTGTTCTTGTGTCATGAGTTTGAACTCCATTTGGGTGTGGAAGATTACTTAAGTAAGTAAACTTTTAAAATACAGATATAAATATAGATACATACACACACACACACACACACACACACAAAAGTTATCCAGAACTCTAAAAAAAAATAAAGATTTTATTTATTTCTTTGAGAGGGAGAGACAGCTCAGTAGAGGGAGAGGCAGACTCCCTGCTGAGCAGAGAGCCCAACTCAGGGCTTGACCCCAGGACCCTGAGATTATGACCTGAGCCGAAGGCAGACAGTTAACTGACAGAGCCATCCAAGCACCCCAGAACTTTTAAATTTAACCTTATCTAATAAGAATCTTTTTTAAAAATATTTTATTTATTTATTTGAGAGAGAGCATGAGCGAGGAGAAGGTCAGAGGGAGAAGCAGACTCCCCGTGGAGCTGGAAGCCCGATGCGGGACTCGATCCCAGGACTCTGGGATCATGACCTGAGCCGAAAGCAGTCGTCCAACCAACTGAGCCACCCAGGCATCCCTCTAATAAGAATATTAAGAATCAATGTAATTAGCCTCTCTGTAAACCATTTAATAAAACTAATAGCAGCACTATACACAGAGAAGTTAACTTTCTAAAAACACATTAATGTACCTTGCCTGACCTATCTTAGAAATAAACCAAAGAGAAAGGCAGAATATCATTATTACCATTTTGAAAGTCAGACAACAAACCTTTGAAAGTTCATTAAGATGTCAGTAGTAGAACTAAAGTAAGAATTAACAGTTCCTGACTCAGATCTCCAGAACATGTTAAGTGAAAAAAACCAAGGTGGAGAAAAGTGTATATATGCATATCTAGAGAATATATATCCATATGTGTGTCTGAATGCTCAAGTGTGGGGGAACGTGGGTGGCTTAGTTGGTTAAGTGACAGACTGTCGCCTTCGGCTCAGGTCATGATGTCAGAGTTGTGAGATGGAGCTCCAAGTCAGTATCCCCATCGAGTGGAGCCTGTCTACGATTCTCCTTAGACTCTTCTGCACCGGGGCGCCTGGGTGGCTCAGGGGGTTAAAGCCTCTGCCTTCGGCTCAGGTCATGATCTCAGGGTCTTGGGATCGAGCCCCGAGTCGGGCTCTCTGTGGGGAGCTGCTCCCCCGCCACCCTCTGCCTGCCTCTCTGCCTACTTGTGATTTCTGTCAAATAAAAAAAAAAAAGAATCTTCTGCACCTACCCTGTCTACTCCCCATCCCCAACTCACACGTACACACATACACATGCTCTCATTCTCTCTACCTCACTAAAAGAAAAAATGGTATATGTATGTAGTATGCTACAGCTACCCAAGGGCTGAGGGTAGAGAATATAAATACAAATACATAAATAAACACACACCTACATATCTATTTACATATACATATCAATATACATACATATATGTATATATACAGAGGCATACAAACACATACACACACAAAAAAGCCTTAGTTTTCTTTTAGGAAATTGAAAAATTAAACCATGACATATAAATTTTAAAACATTATTACTATAGGAACAAAGGAAGAAAAAACATAGCAGACAGGGAAAGAAGCTACATTACTTGAAAATATCTTGTTTTATAGATTTGGCTTTGGAACCATACAAATCTCTTATATAATTATAAAACAAAGTTAAATTTTTAAAAATTGAAAACAACCCTAAATATCAAAAGCAAAATTCAAATGTGTCATTGTGACAGAACAATAACTAAAAGATTTCTTTAAAACACAAGAATTTGAATATACAGCCCACATAGAATATATAACCCTAAAGACAAAAAGAATTTCAAAGAGGAGTGCCTAGTTTGCTCAGTCAGCAGAGCACATGACTCTTGATTTCAGGGTAGTAAGTTCAAACTCCACACTGGGTGTAGAGATAACATGAATGAACAAATAAAGTTAAAAAAAAAAAATTTCAAAAAAAGCTCAGTCTGTTTTCAGTAAAAATATTGTTAATTATAATATGGATATTTTTATTCTGAAAGTATTAGATATTACAAAAGGCAAACAGAAGCAATTATGTTAACATCCTTAGGAACTGAGATTTTCAGCATAAGCGAAGGCAGGCACAAATATAGAATTAAAAAAGTAAGGCCCTGTAATTCTATATCTGAACTGGAAATATTTGTATAAATTTATGATTTAGTTTTTCTTTAAAAAACAAAACAAAACAGTCTTTCCTCTAATTGTCTACTAAAAAGCCTTAGAAACAGTAAGTAGCAATAATCGACAATAAGCACCCCTAGCACCAGACTGGTCTCTAAATAACAATTTCCACTAAAATATAATCAGGCTCTTTTTAATCTGCAGTCTGGGGCAGAAATTAGATAAAAATAAGCCTGGAACATCTTGTCATGCCACACAGCAAGGAAGCTATCCAAAGACTCCTGGAGATGTGCCAACTGATTTCAGGAACAAACTTCAAGAGGTTTTCACAGGCCAAAGTTAAGATAATTTAAGCATCTATAGGAGTTCACTGATAAAGGGTTCATAGCAATACTAAAAATAAAAAACAACAAACAAAAACAAAGACAAAACCCTCATTGTGACATTTAGAGGATAATAGGGAACCAACTTAATCTGTGAAATGGTATATATGAGGAAAAAAAATCAAACATTTTAATTTGCTTCCTGTACAATCATATCTCAGAATAAATAGATACGTAACATGGATAAGAATACTTTTCTCTATAGAAGTATCCTCATTAATAAATGAAGAATCAATGATAGCAAGAGAATCTCACTATTTAACAGGCTCTTAATAAAATAATATATCTAGGCAGTATAATTATCATCAATGTTCAGACATCCCAAAAAGACAGGACTCAACAATGGGAGCCTCCTGATGAAATGACATGTCACTACCTATAAAGCTGCCCTACCAACAATTCAAAATACCATCAGATCATTCCTCTAGATTCAGTTACCAGCTTACAGAAATCAGGAAATGAAGGTGGACAGAAGAACATGTTAAATGACACCATAAGCATTTAATCAGTTATAAGCAGTGTTACAACTTCTATAGGACAGAGGAGTCCATTTCTTTATTGAGTAAGTTCCATGATGAACAGATGGATGGATGGGATGAAGGAAGAAAATGAGAGGGAATAAAGGAAAGAGAGATACAGGAAGAAAGTAAAAGAAAGGGGGAAATTTATGGATTAAAAAAGACTGGAAACTGGGGCCTGAGTGACTCAGTGGGTTAAGCCTCTGCTTTCAGCTCAGGTCATGATCTCAGGGTCCTGGGATTGAGCCCCACATCAGGTTCTCTGCTCAGCAGGGAGCCTAATTCCCTTCTCTCTCTCTCTGCCTTCCTTTCTCTGCCTACTTGTGATCTCTGTCAAATAAATAAAATCTTAAAAAAAAAAAAAAAAAGACTGGAAACATACCAACCAATTATACTGTTAAAAGAATCTTTGGAGATACACCAGAATATTTATAGGGATGAAATAACATGATGCCTGAGAGGAGAAGGTAGATAGGAAACAAAACTGGCCATGAGTTATGTGTTGAAGATGGATGATGGGGACATGCAGAGTTTTTAAAGACTGTTCTATTTAAATTTTTCCAAAATAAAAGTTGTCCCTGGCTACTAGTCTAAGATGTTTGCAAACTAAATTTTAAGGCAAATAAAAATGATTTCTTAAAAATTGATTGGTTTATGTGATTAAGTATAAAATCACTCGAAGAGGGGGCGCCTGGGTGGCTCAGTGGGTTAAAGCCTCTGCCTTCAGCTCAGGTCATGATCCCAGGGTCTTGGGATTGAGCCCCGCATCGGGCTCTCTGCTCAGCAGGGAGCCTGCTTCCTCCTCTCTCTCTCTGCCTGCCTCTCTGCCTGCTTGTGATCTCTGTCTGTCAAATAAATAAATAAAATCTTAAAAAAAATTTTTTAAAAATTACTCGAAGAATTATTCTAATTCATGCTATATACTGAATTGTGTTATTATGTACTGCACTCATTCTTGATTAAAAATAAACATTGACTTTTGGAAACAAAGAGAAAAATCCAATACAGCATGGAATTTCTATTTCTTTACTTAAGGTAATCCAACAACACTGTCTCAAATGACTTTTACAAGAACCTTAATAACTCTTCTTTTAAGCTAGACAAGCCCTTTGATAACACCTAGAAGAAAGAGGTAAAAGAAAATGGCTTCTGCTTAAACATACATAGGAAAGCAGAATCTAGAAGTAACTAAATACTCTAAGTGATGCTCAGATGATAGAATTCATAATACTAATTGCATCATTTTTTTTCAAAAAGGAATCAATGTGAGGCAAAACATGATATCCTTGTAGAAATGTGCATCAACTACCCACCTTATTGTCCAGTTTTCTTGCCTCCATTTCAAACAATACCACTCTGTTATCCTTTATTTCTTCAGCTGAAATCTATGAGGAGATATGGTAAGTGAAAGACAATATGTTTTAGGGATTCTGATAAACTCAGAAGTACTGATTTATTCTGTTATCTGATAATAGATATAATCTCTACTAATATAAATGAATTTTTAAATCTTTTATAAGAAAAAGTACCATTCAGAAAGATTGATCATTATTTCTTTAATGTGTATAAAATATTTTCCCCAAATATGCCAAATCTGTATTACACAACTTATTTTTCAAATGCTGTTGCCCAAACTAGATCTTCCCCATTCCAGTGAAAAATCAAAGCCCCTGGGGCACCTGGGTGGCTCAGTAGGTTAAGCATCTGCCTTCAGCTTATGTCATGATCTCAGTCCTGGGATCAAGCCCCATGTCAGGCTCCCCACTTGGGGACTCTGCTTCTCTGTCTTCCCCTCTGCCCACACCACCCCACTTGTGCTTGCTCTCTCCCTCTCTCTCAAATAAATAAATAAAATTTTTAAAAAGTAGAAGAAAAATCAAAGCCCTGAAAAACTGCATGACCCTATTTAAAGTGTGAGCAAATCATACCTAGAAGACACTTTAAGTTGAAGTATCAGATCAACGTTTTTCATCCAATGTCATTGAAAAACTTATTCTAGTTAAAAACAAATTCCAGGCTATCATAACCCCAAGAGCAATAGAGCTAACTACTGTAATGTTCTGTCTCACAAAAGTCAACATCCCAAAGACACTTAAAATTCTTGTGCCTCAGGAGATTTAAACTAGGGCAAAACAGTTGCTTAGGGAAATGCCCTCATAATGACAACAACCCTCAAACAGGAGGGAGCCAGTCCTCCATTCTCAGAGCTAAAGTTAGAAAATATTGCTCCAGGCAGTGATAACCTGGACAGAAACTCTAGAAGGTAATTATTTTATCCTGTTATTTAAAGATACTTATTTAAAGTGTGGCATTATGTAATTTGAAATATACAACAGTATAAAGCATATATTCATTTGCCTAGGACCAGTAATTAGCAATGGAAAAATCTGAGTGGGAGGATGGGCAGGAGGGAACGGGCACAGAAAAGACAGTTAAGAGTTGAGAGGCTCATGGGTGCCTGACTGGCTCAGTCAGAAGAGCATGTGACTCTTGATCTCAGCATCATGAGTTCAAGCCCCATGCTGGGTACAGAGACTACTTAAATAATGAAATAAAAACTTTTAAAAAAGGGGGTTGAGAGGTTCAATGGTCATGGCATAATATAAGATTCATTTGGAATTAAATCCATTATACAGTTTCTGTCCTATTGGGGGAACTTTGTAGAGGGTCAAATTAATCCATTCAGATGATTAAGTCATTTCTCTCTAACTTGGGGATTTATACTTCCATGAGGGAGAGACAAGCATCACCAAGCTACATCTGATTCCATGAGCAACTTAAAAGACTCAAAGAAGGAATTCCCATACTGCATTTTCTCCTTCTTTTGGACCCAGCGTATTTTCCATTTTTGATCATTGTAAGGCAAGTAAGGATGAAGGACAACATTCAGGATGAAATGATAAAGCATGGCTATAGAGTATTTGTCTGATATGTACAGTTTCAGCATGTCCTATCATGTTAAATCTTTTCAGGCAAAAGACAAACATCTTATTGTTACCGTAATGCTCCCTTTCCCTGCAGGTCTGCCATTTTTAAGCACCAGGGGTCGAGTTAGCTTCTTACTGGAAACAATCTGTTAAAATTGGAAAGTGATACAAAGAGCTATTTCACTTCAGTATGTGAATTTTTAAACTGAATGATTTCCAAAAAAGTTGAGTATAAAGTTAAGTCAGCTTAAGTCATTAGAAATGGAAACATTAAGTCCATGCCTTAAAGATTTAGAGATTATAAAACACATCTACATATTTAAAACCAACTGGAAAAGATTTCCAAGGAGCCAGTCCTGGCAGATACGATCTCCCCAACCACTAGTTTCTTTATCAATTACCTCAAAGTTTAACTTCCTCCCTGTAATGGAAAAAGAGGAATGGGTTCTCTTCATATATACTAATCACTGAGCTGAAAACCCTATAGATGAGAGGTGGGCCTCAGAACACTCAATAAATGAGATTCAACTTTTCAACTGATGCATAACTTGAATATATAACCCCCACAAAATATCATTTTTGATTAAAATAATATAGTAGAGGTGCTTGGGTGGCTCAGTGGGCTAAAGCCTCTGTCTTCGGCTCAGGTCATGATCCCAGGGTCCTGGGATTGAGCCCCACATCGGGCTCTCTGCTCCGCAGGGAGCCTGCTTTCTCCTCTCTCTCTGCCTACTTGTGATCTCTGTCTGTCAAAAAAAAAAAAAAAAATCTTACAAAAAATAATAAAATAATATAGTAGACCTAGGTACTCTCAAATAGATGCATCTATCAAATTCATTAAAATTTAGCTACAATGTGGTTTTTTCCGAAAAAATCAATACTTTAATTTCTTTTTGACACTCTTCATCAAAGGTTTAGAAAACTGATCAGCTTCAGTTTCATATTGTCTTTGAGACATAGGAAATACCAAGATCCCCAAACAATACATGGAAAAATAAACAAATCTAGGCAATAATGTCACCCACTGAAAAACAATGAGTCTTCCCTCCTGAGGCCTTCCCAGCTCTATTACAAATAGTCAAGATCTCTCTTCTTTTTTTTTTTTTTTAAAGATTTTGTTTATTTATTTATTTATTTGAGAGAGGAGCCTGTGGCAGGGCGGGGACAGGGGGAGGGTAAGCACACAGAGAGGGACAAGCAGATTCCCTGCTGAGCAGGATCTCAAGACCCTGAGATCACAACGTGAGCTGAAATTAAGAGTTTTACAACCCACTAAGCCACTCAGGCGCCCTGATTTCTCTTTAGAACTCAGACTCTGAGAAAGAAACAAAACGGTGAGCCTACAGGCACACCTCTACCCTGATCAAATCTGTCACCTAGGAAAGGCAGATAATTAAGTAACTATGGATGGATGGTTGATGATCGGGTAGAAGCAGTAGAGAGTACTGGGGTGAGCACAGGGTGGCGTGCCAAACTACTCAAGGGGATCAGAGGAGGCTTATTGGAGAGGAAGGCTTACACTAGTACACCTAAGGTTGAGGAAGATCAGGTCAGGAAAAGGGACAGTGCTATTACTTTGAAAACATTTATGACTTAAGCATAGGAACAAAATTGTAGGGGTGCTTGCGTGGCTCAGTCTGTTAACCCTCTGACTCGTTTTAACCTCAGGTCATGATCTCAGAATCTCAGAATCTCACGTGCTCAGTGCAAAATCTGCTTGTCCCTCTCCCTCCCCATCTGCCCCTTCTGACACCCTCCTTCTCAAAAAAGTAGATAAATAAAATCTTTAAAAAAAAATTTTTTTTTAAAGAAAAACCAATAGTACACAAAGCAGCTAGAGCAATGGTATTATTTACTGCAATGTTAAACGAAACACCCCAACTCAAAAGAACTAATGGGTTTTGCCAAAAACACATAGTCCCTGCCCTTATGAAAAATAAGATAAATTCTATAATGTTCAAACCAAACATACTAATATCTGAAACAGGTCTGTAAAGTGATTACATATGTCTCAACTCTAAAAATTAAACTAATGAACACTTATAAAAACGCCCAATTCTCTGGTTAAAATTTAGACACAATATATTGCAGTAGCTAATTATACTCACTTGTCCAAGGGTACATTCAAATTCTCCTAAGAAGTCATCATCATTCAGCTGGATGGTTTTGTTGTCAATATCATAAATCCCAAATTTCAATTTTTGAACCACTTCAAAGTAGTAATCAATAACAAATGTCTTGGAAAATGTGGGATTCAAGCAATTCTTAATCCTTTCTGTGCGATCAACCTATACTCACCCCAAAACAAAAAGTTTCGTCAGATTAAAATGCACTTACATTTTAGCATCTTTATGTACTATAGGTAACTAAATATAAGCATAACAGATAGCTAAAGAAAGTTTCCATATGTAGATGAAAAATTCCACAATCAAGGACAAACTTGCCCCCCCAAAACTGCATTAACATATGAGCTGTTTTCATTATTTTTAACAGTTGTAATAAGCACTTCACATTATCAAAAGAGCAATTCAGAATCCTTTTCACCTACAGTATTTAACATTACCTCATACCACTGTTGACCACTCGTATTTAAAAATAACACACATAAAGGGTCCGACTTTGACCCTACATCCATATCCAAAAGATTGTCACAGGAAACATTCAGCTCCACCTTCGTAACGCATTGGGCAGCCATCTTGAACTGTGAGAAAACCAAAGAAACAGGATGCTAATGAAATGGTGCCTTTAATAATAAGCCCATGCATTCCCAATGAAACAGCTGAATTCTTAGGAAAAGCTGTCAAAATAGGATCCCGGAGTAAACTCGCTGGAATAAGACTGTTAATATGTGGGGCACCAGGGTGTCTCTGTGGGTTAAGCCTCTGCCTTTGGCTCAGGTCATGATCTCAGGGTCCTGGGATTGAACCCCGCATGGGGCGCTCTGCTCAGAGGGAAGCCTGCTTCTCCCTCTCCCACCACCATCCCCATTTGTGTTCCCTCTCTTGCTGTGTCTCTGTCAAATAAATAAATAATATCTTAAAAAAAAAAGGCAGAAATAATCCTTAATAAGAAACAAAATTCACAAATTCCCAATTTGCCTACTAAATACCCAACCCAGGTATTTTGTAAAACTAAATCTAAATCTGAATCTAAATTCAGATTTCTTTATTTTGTCATCTTACATTGTCAAAATTATTAAGTGCCAAAATACACAGTGCTGACAATATGTGCCAAAGATATAAAGAAGTCTCTGAAGCAGACAGAGAATAACTGACAGTGCCACGAATGTGGGTCAGACTGACATTCCCTGGGCTTTGAAGGATTCCAATAGGTGAAGAGAGAGACAGCACAGGGTAGAAAAGAATCAAGACATTAGAAGGCACAGTGAGGACACCTCCTCATCACATGTCACAGAAGTAAGTAAGCATCCATGTTGGGGGAAACCAAGCTGGACAAGAAGAGGGTCAAGTTTGGTGTCCTGAGAACTAGGCTGAAGTACTGGGGTTGGAGGGGTGGATAGGAGGTACTACTGAAAGTTCTCTCATTGAGGATAATAGAATGAAATGGTTTATTTTTAAATGTCACTTGTGTCGGGGCACCTAGGTGGCTCAGTTAGCTAAGGGTCCGACTCTCGACCTCAGCTCAGGTCTTTGCTCCTTCCTCTTCATCACCCCATATGATAAGCTCTGGAATCAGACAGATGAGTTCTCATCTGGATCCCACACTGACTTAATGTGTCACCTCAGGTGAGAGTCTCAACCTCCTTATAGCCCCTCGTCTTCCTCATCTGCAAAATGAAAATAATATTTCTCATACAGTTGTTGCAAGGATTAAATGAGTGAATATATTTAAATAGTGCCTAGTACATGGTAAGTGTTCCAAAGTTGTTTATTACTATTATATTATTTTAGGACTACTTGATCTTCTCCCATATATCCCATGTTTCTTTTTTTTTCCTTTTTTTTTTTTTTTAAGCTAGTCTATTCCATGATGATTTCTCTAATGATTCCAAACTACATCAAGTCATTTGAATTCCTGCTGCAATAGTAACAGATAACTACAGTATAGGAACAAGATCAAATGTGGAGTACATTTAGAGTAATACTTCGGTGAAATCCTGCATCTGGTGAGACCTGTGTGACCTCAAATAAATTACTTTTTGAGCCTAGATTTTCTCATCAGTGAAAATGGAGATATGTAAGTAAACTTACAAATCGGGCATGTGCTGTGCATCTTGCTTTCATATCTAACATAGAATCTGTGGAATAAATGCTTAGTTGTATAATTTTTTTCTTAAGGTAGTTTAAGTCTTATAAATTGTATGTCAGCTGTACCCAGGATAATGCAGTACCCTGTGGACAGATTTAGAATGAGTAAGGATTTCTAAAGCTCCTGAAGAACATGTAAAGAATTGTCTACCAGCAAGCAGAAAGCCCTCAAATTCCAAAAATTGAGAGAATTCAACAGAAAATGTATTGTATCTATGTATTTAGTCAGCCTCAGAACAAAAAGAATACATCAGAGGAGCATTTTTCCCCCCTAACAATGATCATACAAGAGCCACAAAAACAATATGCCAGACACACCTGATTATTTAGTAAATCATTGTTATTACATTACTATATTGCTGTTAGGACACAAATTTCCTCTATTAACAGCATTCCCCCATGAAAATGACTCTGAATGCAGCCTCATTTTTTTCTAGAAATTCATTATAGCTGAATGACAAATGGAAGGAATTACATAAACAATCAGGTCTAGAACCTTGTTAAAAGCAACATCCCCGATGATGCTTTTCTCAGTTCCTTTCAGTGTCATCAACCAGTACATGATACACAATTTTTAAAAAAAGCAATAGGGCGTTCTTTTATGATGGAGGAAAATAAGGCAAATGTTTTGTACTCTTTGAGTATGGAGAATAGAAGATTTGGCTGGTACAAGTGACCAGGCAGAGGAATGTGTGTCTACAACTAAAGAGTGATTCTATGGGTTTTACTACCCAAAATGCAGGATGATAGAAAAGACAGAAAGACCCTCCCTCCAGGAGTGGACAATAGCTTCTTACAGCACAGATTAGTTATTGGAGAATTGTCTAGTGTCTAAAATGCAAATAACATCTGGAAATACTAACCCTATCAACCATTCTTCCCAGTAACCCTAATTTTCCTGAATCAACATTATATAACACAGACAGTTCAAAGGAATTAAAAATAAGACCTAATAATTGAATTTGGGCTGGATGTATGAAATTTAAAGCATATGGTCACTCCTATGCCTGAAATTTCTGAGGTCTAGCTGAAAATTCTTAGGTCTTTCTAAGAATTTGGTTACAACTTCTTCAGGTCTTTTTTTTTTTTTTTTTTAAGATTTTATTTATTTGACAGAGATCACAAGTAGGCAGAGAGGCAGGCAGAGAGAGAGGAGGAAGCAGGCTCCCCACCAAGCAGAGAGCCCGATGTGGGCCTCGATCCCAGAACCCTGGGATCATGACCTGAGCCGAAGGCAGAGGCTTTAACCCACTGAGCCACCTAGGCGCCCCTCTTCAGGTCTTCTGAAGACAGGCACTCCCACTGCCATCTTCTTTCCATTCATATCATGATTTTATCACTTCTGATTAAAAAAAAAAAAATCTGATGCCTGGGTGGCTCAGTGGTTAAGCATCTGCCTTTCACTCAGGTCATGATCCTGGGGTCTAGGATCAAGCCCTGCATTAGGCTCCCTGCTCAGCAAGGAGTCTCCTTCTCCCACTCCTTCTGCGCCTCTCCACCCCCGCCCACCCCGCTTGTGCTCTCTCTCAAATAAATAAATAAATAAAATCTTAAAAAAAAAATAAATTTTTAAAAAATCATTACTGGCTATCCAGAGTCTACCCTAGTCCAATTAGGTACATCTGGAATTCATGGCTCTGTCTACATCTGCCCCCAGCCTGTCATCTAAACTCGTCAAGATCCATTTCAAATGACATTTTCTCCATCAAGCTGTTGCTGATTCCCCTGTAGGGCAGTTATGGTACTGATGCTATTTTCTTACCACTATTGTTACTTGTATGCATGGCCCACACTCTGTCTACTGTGTGCTGAGGACAAGGACTTGTTTTTTACTGCTTCCTCTGCATCCTGAAGCATGCTGTCTGATGTTTGACACAGGTTTTTCATGGCTGAAATACCAGTGACTTTGGAGTCAGTAGGCTTGGTTCAAATTTCCTTCCCATCATTTATTTGGGTGTGTCAGCTTTACCAAATTGTCTGTCGGAACCTCAGTTTCCGCATCTATAAATGGGGATAAAAAAATTACCTGACAATTGTAGGTTTATAGGGCACTCACATTTTTAGATATTCTATGAATTGTTGCAATTATTTTATAAACTATTCAAATTAACTAATAGTCTAGCCATCAATGGCTTATTATTCAATAGTAAGACATAATGAAACTTTCTCATCCTTGTTTATAAAGAACTTCTTAGAAAAATAATAAAAGAATGCCTGGGATTTACACAAAATTAATTTGCCAGGCAGGCAGCCTTTCTTATAGATAAGTGCTAATTTTCCTAAATCCTCTCAGAAGAGTTTGTTTACCTGAGCTACCGCCGGTTGGTGCATGGGGGAGGGGGGACAGAGCCAGTGTCAGTGACTCATTATTTGTTGTAGAACAATTGGGAGGAAGAAGTCAGTGCCCAGCCACAAATGTCTCTAGGAAATTTCACTCTTTAGCTACTAAATGAGGAGGCTGGCAACATTACAAAGCTCTCAAAGGTTCCTTCTGGTTCTAATACCATGATTCACTAACTGCTATCCATACTGCATCCTGCATGACCTCCACTGAAAGCCAGCAGGGTAACCTTGGGGCAGCTGGAATGGGGCCCAGCAACATCAGCAGGACACACCCCATGCAGTGTTTCTCAAACTGTGTGGCTCAGAACAGTAAAAGTGTTTTCCTCGATCTTCCTAAAAAAGTTGGGGAAGGGTAATATGGCAGTCAGTTTAAAAGCCGCCACTACTTGGAGGTCTAAGTCAAACCAACAAGTGTTTACATTAAGAGGTTACTGTGTGGAACACCTGGGTGGCTCAGTCGTTGGGCATCTGCCTTGGGCTCAGGTCAAGCCCCATTGTCGTTGGGCTCCCTACTCAGCGGGAGGCCTGCTTCTCCCTCTCCCATATCCTCCCCCTTGTGCTCTCTCTCTCTCTCACTGTGCTTCTCTCTGTCAAATAAATAAGTAAAATCTTTTAAAAGAGAGATTATTGTGTACCCATTATCATGCTAAGGACAGTGGGGACCTGATACAGCAACAGAAGACCTTGGAACTCATTATAATTCTATTGGGGAGTTCCATTCATTCAACAATTATTTACTGAGTATCTTCAGTGTGTTCCGGCATGCGGTGGGGAAAAAATGCAAAGCAAAAGCAAAATACCTAGCTATCTACATATACACAGAAAGAACACAAACAATATAAAACAGTGTGGTGCAGAGAGGAAGCAATCAAAGTGCCCTCAGAGCTGGAGAAGAAATCTACAGATTTCTATTTTTACTGAGGATTAAAACTACACTCCATTATAAAATAATTTATATTCTTGCCACTTGCCACTTGCCACTTGCTACTGGATCATTTTTTTCCCTTAAAAACAGAGAGTGGGAGAGGGGAAAATGTAAAGAGTTAGTAAATACACGTGGCTAGATAATTTCTGGTTTTTGTTTTCTACAAAATTATCAAAATGCTTCCAAATAATATATTATCTTCTGAACTTTACAAAAAACAACAACAACAACCAAACAAACAAACAAAAAAACCCTAGTAAATTGGGCAAGACAAGGAATAAGTACTATACAGCAAGAGATCAATACACCAGAGCTAAGGCTATAATATCTGGATTGTCCCAGAACATTAATAACATTCATAATAATAATTGTTAACTTTTTAAAACAACACATCGTGTCTATTAGAAAAATAATAATAATTTGCCCAAACATTTAAATTACTTGCCCAAGAAAAACAAGCTAATAAGTAGCAGGGCCAGGACAAGAACCCAGATTTGTTTCCTATCATGCCAGAATGCCCTGAGAGCACTAAGGCCTGTAATTAATCATTACTTAGTATAACAGCAATATTCTCTAATTAATTTCCCTATAGCTTTCTAGTTAGTATAACAAATGTAAATATTCAGCCTGATACAAATTAACGAATACGATCTTACAATATTAGAAGATTAATTTTTAGGCTACAATTACGATTATCTTTCTTAAACAAAAATAACCAGAATAAACAGTAATGGCCAAACAATGGAAGAACTGGAATGGTGTGCATTTACAACACAGCAGTTCCTCCTCAAGACAGCACATTACACTGTGAATTACTTAGGGCTAAGAAAGCATTTTCTTCTTGCTAGAGTCTCTACAAACACAGATCTACGTGGGGGACACAGAATCTCCGTGCTTTCTGAAGGCAGCAGCATTAATTCTCAGGAATATACCACACTTAATAGCCAGAGAAAAACTTATATTAAAGGAATGTACAGTGAGCCTGCCCTGCATTTATTAAGAAAGTGATGCCCAGGGGCGCCTGGGTGGCTCAGTGGGTTAAAGCCTCTGCTTTCGGCTCAGGTCATGATCCCAGGTTCCTGGGATCCAGCCCTGCATCGGGCTCTCTGCTCAGCAGGGAGCCTGCCTGCCTCTCTGCCTACTTGTGATCTGTCTGTCAAATAAATTAAAAAAAAAAGAAAGAAAGAAAGTGATGCCCAGGGACACGTGGGTGGCTCAGGTGGTTAAATGTCTGTGTCTGTCTTGGGGGTCCTGGGATTTAGCCCTGCATCTAGCTTCCTGAGCAGGGAGCCTGCCTCTTCTCCCTCTGCCACTCCCGCTGCCGCTCCCCCTGCTTGTGCTCTCTCACTCTCTCTCTCTGTCAGAAAATAAATAAAATCTGAAAGAAAGGAAAGAAGGAAGGAAGAAAAAAAGAAAGAAAGAAAGAAAGGAAGGAAGAGGGAAAGAGATGCCCACATTTTTAAAAAATACCTGCAATGGAATACTAGCCATGGGGATACATAATTAAAATTACGCCAAGCATTAAAGCACATAAACAGGGGCGCCTGGGTGGCTCAGTGGGTTAAGCCACTGCCTTCGGCTCAGGTCATGGTCCCAGGGTCGTGGGATCGAGCCCCGCATCGGGCTCTCTGCTCAGCTGGGAGCCTGCTTCCTTCTCTCTCTCTCTGCCTGCCTCTCTGCCTGCTTGTGATCTCTCTCTGTCAAATAAATAAATAAAATCTTTAAAAAAAAAAAAAAAAGCACATAAACAGTGAAAAGGGCAAGTTTTCTTTTTAAATGCTAAAAAGGGACCAATGGGAAGGGTCACTGGACCCGGAGTGTGAAAAAATGGAGTATACTTCTCCATCAGCCCTACCACACGTGCCCCAAGGGCTATAACTGCTCTAGGCCTCTGGTTTTTCAACTGTCAATTCTAAGAGTTGAGTCAATCACTTTAAGTAACTTTAAAGCCTCTTCTAGTTACTATTCCCTGACTAATTACAGTGAATATGAACCTGTTTAGGAAGTGGTACTAAAAGAGTAGAAAAATTTAAAAAGTAGAAAATAGCAGAAAATTTGTAAGAACCAAAAAGAGAAATGTAAGGAAAAAAATAACATTTCCCAAATTCAGCTTCCATCTCCCACCACCAAAAAAGCTATACCTGAAAAAATATATATTTAGATACTTGCCCACCAGTTAGGTACCTTTGCTTGAAATTCTTAAATTCTCTATCCCTGGATGACTTGAAAAAGTATAGTATACCAAAACAAAACACCAGCCCCAATCTATTAGGTACATACAGCATAATGAGGAAGTGAGTTTTACTACCATCTATGGAATCTCACATTATTAAACTCCCAGCTCGTATTACAGCAGCGGAAGGAACCAGCATTTGACCACCATTTTTAAAATGAATTTCCAGATTCTTGAATAATCCTGAATAAAATCTGGATAGCAATGCTATTGCTGATATCTGAACATGCAGAATTGGGAAAAGATATATTTTTGTATTACTCTTATTTTATTATTTAAAAAAAAAAAATAAAAGATTTTATTTATATGTCAGAGAGAGCGCACAAGCAGGGGAAGCAACAGGCAGAGGGAAAGCAGGCCCCCGCTGAGCAGGTGCAGGACTCAATCCCAGGACCCTGGGATCATGACCTGAGCAGAAAGCAGATGCTTAACCAACTGAGCCACCCAGGTGTCCCTTACTCTTACTTTAAACACAGAAAGCATGTGCAGTTTTACCCTGTCCTTACTGTTACAAAGTGAGCAATTAACTAAGGCCCCTTCCTTGATTTCTCTAGAAAATTCCTAAGATTGTACTGATCTGTTCTATGACTCATAGCAGGCTATAGAGCTTATTTCACATGCATTTTCTGGTTAGACTGCTTTACTAATCCCAACGGCTGATTTATACACACTTTAGAAATGTCACTGATTATATTGTCAAGCTTATCTAATGAAAAGTTCATAGTATATGCACTGTTAATAAAAGTTAGAAGCAGGGATGCCTGGGTGGCTCAGTTGGTTAAGCAGCTGCCTTCGGCTCAGGTCATGATCCCAGCGTCCTGGGATAGAGTCCCACATCAGGCTCCTTGCTCAGCCGGGAGCCTGCTTCTCCCTCTGCCTATGCCTGCCACTCTGCCTGTGCTCGCTCGCTCTCCCTCTCTCTCTCTGACAAACAAATAAAATCTTAAAAAAAAAAAAAAAAAGTTAGAAGCAGTTGCAACATCACAATGTTGCCTCACTTTAGGAAGCATGCATCTTGGCAAAATTAGCTACAAAGTAAGTATCTACAAAGTGAATCATCTTTTACCAAAAATGGCATTGATAAAAATCAGAGCTGTATCCCCTAGCAGAAATTCCAGGATGCTCAGTTGAAAATGTTAAAATTCCAAGGGCTCAGTAAAGCTGCTGGCAGTTTGGATACTATAAAAAGGCACATCGACCTGCTGAGATTGCTGTCCCTTGGTGTTCAGAGCTATTTAAGAATTCCCCACCTTCTGAAATCTCCTAGATGTTGGGCCAGCCATCAGAACTTCTCACCTGTCCCTACAATCTAACTATGCCCAACTCTAAAAGCACGCTTCCTAAAACTCGGCTCCCTTCCTTCTCTTCCTAGCTGGGCCATACAATATTTAACTGGGCAAGACAGGCATTTCACATTTTGTCACCTTGTGCTTCTTTCCAGTTCATGGTGAACAACGACACAAAATAATTCTTTCAGTTTAAAGCTGGAGCAACTACAACTACTTCATTCTTGAGATTTAAGTTTATACATTGAACAGCGGCACCTGGCAGGCTTAGTTGATAGAGCATGGGACTCTTGATCTTGGGGTTGTAAGTTCACGCCCCACCTTAGTTACAGAAATTACCTAAAAATAAAATATTTTTAAAAAATAATAGTTTTGAATTTTGAGCAAGGACTGTTGAAATGTTTATATATTTCCTGATTTTAAGAATATTCCGTTTATGGTTACTTGGCACATAAATGTCAACTGGTTTTAACTTTCTGGCAACCCTCTTTCTATTTCCCAAACATGAACAGTTTAATAATACTATTCAATCACTAAACGCATATTTATATAGAGTATCTACTGTGGGTCAGGTCATGTTCTGAGGTGTTGGAAGAACAATGAACAAAACAAGTAACCTGCCCTCCTGAGGTTACACTATAGGGAGAAAGACAATAAAAAAGATAAGTAAAAGGGGGTGGGGGAGGGACACCTGGCTGGATCAGTCAGTAAAGCACCGGACTCTTGACCTCAGGGTCATGAGTTCAAGCCCCATGTTAGGCGTGGAACTACTTCTCAAAAAAAAAAAAAAAAAAAAAAAAAAAAAAAAAAAAAGGCAAATAATCAACCTAATGGAATTATATAAGCCTGAAATGGTGAATACCTAAAATGGGGAAACCAGTCTCTTCTGAACAACATATGTTATGTGATATTTGATTCACAGAAAGAGTTTATGTAACATATGTATGGTTATAAAGTGAACAGTAAAACCACTACCCATCTTAGAGTCTTTTGCACCTCTACATCAAGGGCCAGTAAACTTTTTCAGTAAAGGAACAAAAAGTAAATATTGTAGTTTTGGCTGGTCAAGAGGTCACTCATGGTCTCTGTCACAACTACTCAATCTGCCCTGGTAGAATGAAAGTGGCCACAGACTGAACAGACATAGCTGTATTCCAATAAAACTTTATTTACAAAAACAAGCCATGGCCTTGATTTGGCCCACAGTCTGGAATTTGCTGATCCTTACGTCAAAGACTCTGAAGTGTTGGAATCACAGACTCTTAGAACATTGGAATCATAGGCTATTTGACCCAAGGGTCCTACAGCATTAGTTACTGTCTGAATCACAGGATTCTGGAAAGCCACCCTCGAGCCTCAGAGTGTTAGAAGTATAGAGCTTCAGTCCTTACATGTTAGAATCATGTAGATGGTCTGGACATGAGTCAAGGAGTTCTAGCCCTTAGTTGACCAGTATGGTAGCCACTAGTGACATGAGGCTACTGAGCATTTGAAATGTGGTGCCTCTGAGATGACGGAGCATGATTTCAAAGACTGAAATGAAAAAGAAATGTGAGAACTCTCAATAACTTTTTAGATTAATCACATACTGAAACGATTTTTAAATACATTTGTTTAAATAAAATATATCACTAAAAATGTTTTAAAAAGGTAAGTTAGTAAAATATACAGTATGCCAGGTGTTAAAGTGCTAAAGAAAAAACGAAGCAGGGGAGGACTAAGAAGTACTGAAGGCGGGGTACAACTCTAGATATTTTATAACCTTAAGTTGACAACACAATTGGGGAATACTTGTTCTGATTTTCACTTCTTTTCAAATAATCCTGATCCTTAAACAGATGAAAATGTGACCAACAAGTTCCTCTTTACAGTTGCAGATATCGATTTTAATGTGTACTACCATGTTAGAGGAACAGTGAGCTAAAGCTCAGAAACCTGAAGTAGCCTGATGAAAATGCGTATTGCAACCATGCTGTGCTTTGGTAATTTTCACAGGAACCAGACATAATACACCCCCTGGCAACAGGACATTTCAAAATGATTTGCTAAAATGAGTAGTGTTTCCTTCTACTTTTCATGGGAAAACTGTATTAATATGCTATCCATCTAACTTATGTTGGTAAATTCGACGGGTAATATACTGATTTTAATTTTTTTAAAAATATGATTGGAAAAACAATGATTGCCCACTGATAAGCTGTTAAACGCTAAAAAAATACAGCTTCTTCAAAAGAATCCCAATATTCTTCCACAAGCCTCTTCAAATGTAAGCCAGCATAATCAACCTAAATGCAGTTATCATCATCTTACCAAAGTATATATAGCAACTGGCTTTGATTACATCAGACACTCAAGTAATGTAGTTAAATAAAATCTATGATACTTATAGGGGCTCATTTAAACCACCTTCTCAGTCTATCTTTCAACAAATCTTCAACCACCTATTCTACCTAATTGTTGGCCTTTAACCTGCCTAGCGATCCTTATAATATATGTAAGAACACGAAGGAAAAACATTGGTGGGAAGGAAGGAAGCTAACCTGTAGGGTAAAGGTAATAGTGGGTACATTAAAGGAATGCCCAAGTCTGGGGTCCTCAAACTTGTTGAGTACCACCAACAGATGGTATCATTGATCCTTACTAAAAGATCCACCTCAGAGATTATGTTTTTGGTGATCAGTGGTGGCTCATTACAGATCTTTGAAGGTCAAATGTCATTGAGTTGTATTTCATATCCAACACTAACTTTCTCAGTTTTGCTGACAGGCATACTTTCTCACATAATAACTCACTGACTGAAAAAAAAAAAAAAAGAAAAAGGAGAAAAGAAAACTCTAACAATTGTAGGGAAAAAAGCACAGCACAGCAATAGTACTGAGAGAGGAGGAAGATGAGGAAAACTATGTCAAAAGCTATACCAAGAATTGCTAGGAGGTAGGATACAGTGTGAACTGGTTTTCTGAACAGATGCTGCAAAGGAAATATTCAGGACTACAGTGATAGCATTGGAAAGAGTATACAAAAAATACCTGAATATGTGTAAACTTAGGGTGCCTTAAATTTATGTGGAAATCAAGACCACTGTCTATAAAGTGTTTACAGTTAGAAGTGAAAGTAGGAGAGGTGTCCAGTCATTACACAGCCCTAAAAAGACAAAGAATCCTTTTGTTTCCCCCATCCTGAAAACTCCTCTCCCTCTCCATTCTCCAGGAGCTAGATCTGACAGAAGAAATCCTGAAGGAGAACCAACTGCACACTTCATCGTGTCATCGTGCCAGAAATTGTGGGGAGTGCTGAAATTCAGCTCCCTCTTACATCCAGAGAGTCTCAACATGGTCCAGTCCCCAAAACTTGCTTTATTTGAATATTTTCAGCCCAGACTGGGATGCATTTTTCCAAACCATCAGCCAAAAGCAACTGCCTTTAAAAAAATATCTCAGAAAGGCAAAAAAGTGGCCCCGGTACCAAAGATTAATCTACTGGTCTCACTAGAATTGCCGTCATATATGTCATCTGTTCTTAGTTCTCCTTTCTTATCCTTCCTTGCTTCTCTCTACCCATGCTCTATGTTTTGTTTTGTTTGGCTCTGGCCGGCAGCACTCAGAACTGGAGTTTGCAGACCCCAAGTTAATGACAACAGCAAGGTACATGTAGCTATATATGTGGCAGGTGTTTTGTTAAGTGTATTACAAATACGATTTTATTTAATTCACTTAAAAATCCGTATGACATAGGATGTATTTTATCTCTATTTTACAAGCGCAGAAACAGGCTCTAAAAGGTTAAGTAACCTGCCCAAGGTCACACAGCTAACAAACGTCAAAGCATACACTTGAAACCCAGCTAACTAACTGTCTTATCCCAAGCAGAAATGTTCTTTACATTAAGCCATTAGGCCTGTGCCCTGAAATCATACAGAGACCTGAAACCCACCCCTAGTCGTACTGTTTAGCACTTCTGTAGTTTGGTAAATTATTTAATCCGAGTCCCGAGTATGAAACAGAGTAACAATACCACCTAAGTCTGTGACCATTAAATGAACTAACAAATACAAATATTTTCTAGGACAGTGTTTATGGATCACTAACCAAAAATCGCTATATTCAACCCCGTATTGCTTCTGTTTCTCTATTTGATTTATTGAGGCAGCCACAAAAAGATTAAGCAGAAACTGTGGGTCATCAACCAAGTGCAACGTTAATGGTCTGTATCCTCTGTCTCCCAGAGGTTCTGGCACTGCAAAACCAATGCAACTGCATTTCCTCCACGTCCCTGGTTGTAGTGAGTCCAAAGCCCTAGAGAGAAGAATGTGGGAGCCAGAGCCGGAACAGGAGCTCTTAGGAAACCCTGTCTCACAACTTCTGCTCCGCTATGATATCAAAGAGTTACCTTTTCCCGCCCCACCTAGCTGCTTCTCCTGGAACCCTCAGCGGCTCCGAAGCGTGCCTGTTCCTCCGAGCATTCGATTCTAAGCGAGGAACCCTGACCCAGCCCCTCGCCCCACTGGGCGCTGCGGATTTTTCCAAACGTGTCACCTCCCCTGGGCCTCAGGCCCGACCCTCCCTGCTGGGGTAAGCTGGCGAGCTGGACACCGCCCGCCCAGGTGCACGAAAGCCAGGCCCAGGAGGCTTCTCGCGGCCCACAGCTTAGCCCCGAACTCTGGCTTCTCCGGAAGGCGTCAGCCAGCCCCAAGCCTCCCCAGGCTCGTACGCTGAGGCTCGAGAGTCCCCTGCGCGCTCCGGCCGATCCCTCGCCGCACCGAGCCCAGGGTGCACTTCCAGCGCGAGGGCCGTGTGGGCCCCACCGCGCGGAGCCTGCGGGCCGGGTTTCTCCCCGAGCGGGCTCTCTTTCTCCCCCACGGGATCTGTGGATTGTTGGGGCCCCGCTACACCAGCCCCGAAGCAGACAGAGGCCCGCACTCACATCCGGCTCTCAGTGGGGTAAATCAGGCAGGGGTGGAGACCAGGCAGGCAGAATCCACTAGGTATCCGGGGCACAGGGATTCACAGGAACCCGAGGCCGAATGGGCAGGGGGGCGGGGCGGGGCGGGGAGGGGCTAAGGTGAAGCCCCGCCCACTGTGGCCTCGGACCGCCCACTACTGACTCTTCCCTGTACCTAGGGAGTAGACCGGTGCTTCCAGGTCTTTTAGGAGGTGTCTTGCTTATGGAAGGCCCCAGCTGATTTTAGACACAAAAATGAGTTGCTTGGTGCACAAAAAAATTTTTCAGAAGGATAAACGAATTAAAATATTTGAGAAAATTTATACTATCTGAAAAACAAGGAAAAAAATCACAAATGCGAACTCCTAAACATTCTTATTTACAACTTTTCAATGTACGCACTATCCGAGTCATTTTGCATCTGAATCTCATTTAATTCTCACAATTTTGTGACGTAGTTAGTGCCATTAACCCCGTTTCACAAAAGAGAAAACTGTGATTGAGTAACTTGAAATATGATAGCTGAGTAACTGGTCTACTCGCCTGAAGTCACAGATTCTAAGTAAACTAATTTCAAAGCATTCTGCTTGACTGCTACTTGATGCTGCCTAAACAAACTACCACGGAAAATACTGCTACATTTGACTACTAGAAATTGAGAACGTCTGCCGAAGGAAAACAGGGACAAAATCATTCAGCAAACACGTGAGAAAAATATTTGCTACAAACCTGATATTAAAGGAAGGATTAGTATCTAAAGTATAAACTGATTAAAAAAAAAAAAAGGAAAATGGGGTGGCTCAGTCGGTTAAGCATCTGCCTTCACATCATGATCCCGGGGTCTTGGGATCAAGTCCTGCTTTGGTCTCCTTGCTCAGCAGGGAGCCTGCTTCTTCGTCTGCCTGCTGTTCTCCCTGCTTGTGCTCACACTCTCATTTTCTCTTTCTGACAAATAAAAAAATAAAATCTTTTCAAAAAATAGAAAAATGAGCAAAAGATATATTTTTTGTAACTGCAGAAGACAGGGGTACCTGAGTAGCTTGGTCCCTCAAGTGTTTGCCTTTGGATCAGGTCCTGATCCTGGGGTCCTGGGATGGAGCTCCACAGCAGGAAACATGCTTCTCCCTTTACCCCCTGCTCCTGCTTTCTGTCACTCTCTCTCTTTCTCTCTCTCTCAAATAAATAAATAAAATCTTAAAAAGAAAAATTGCAGAAGACTATGGAAAATGAAACAAATGAGTACTTTCCTAAGTTAAAAAAAAAGACTTTTAATCCAAAAAATGCAAAAAAATCACTTTTAAATAATTATATCATTGCAAGTGAAGATTCATTCATTTATTTATTGAACACCTATTGGGTGCCTACTATAGGCCAATCATTGTTCTAGTCTTGTGATTAACTAGTGACATACAGAATTTTCTAAACTAGAAGAACAAATAAGTTATTAAAAACAAATGAGATGATTTCAGATAGTCATAAGTACCATGAGGGAAGTAATAGAGGGTAAAGTGATAGGGAGGACATTGGGGATAATGGAAGGCTTTTGTTTTGTTTTGAAGATTTTATTTTTAAGTAATCTCTATTCTCACCATGAGGCTCGAACTCACAACCTGCAAATCAAAAGTCGCATGCTCTAATGACTGAGCCAGCTAGGTGTCTCACATGGGAACTTTTTTGGATTGAGTATGAGGGAAAGTCTCTCTGAGGCAGTGATATTTGATTGAAACCTGAAAAACAAGAAAGAGCAAGTCATTCAAAGATCTGAGATCAGAGGAATGATAGACAAAGACAGAAAAAGACTTAGCCAATTGCAGGGACAGAAACAAGACTTTCGTGGTTGGAGGACAGTAGGGAAAAGGAAGAGAATTGCTTTATTTTGTTTTTACTGAAGGTTATAAAGACAAATTTGTTTTACTTTTGGTTCTGATTTTACATTTAAGTGAAAGTCCTCCGATTTTTAGGTGAAATTTAGGTGAAAGTTTCAAAATTTCAAAAATACATATCCATATCCATACCTAAACTTCCTGACTTTTGGCTCTACTAAAATAGGGAAAGAAATAGAGACGAGAGTGGTTTTACATTTTTTTATATTTTTATAGTTTTAGTACCCACTATGGCTTCAGCTTAGGTCATGATCTCAGGGTCTTGAGATGGAGTCCCATGTTGGGGCTCTTTGCTCAGTGGGGAGTCTACTTCTCCATCTCCCTTTGCCCCTCCCTCCATTCTCACACACTCTCTTTCTCTCTCAAATAAATAAATAAAATCATTGAAAAAAATAAAATAAAGAAAAGAAAGATGAATAGAAATTAACGAAGTAAGAAAGAGTAGAGTGGGATGGGAACAAGGGGGAGGGTGACAAGTGTAATGGGAAGGAATCCTGACAGAGAGAATATCATGTAGGGAGGTCTGAAGCTCATTGTAGAAAAGAAAAGATAGTGTGCCTGGAGTCAAGAGAGAAATATTACAGACTTACAGAAACTAAAGAAACATGACAGTTAAATGCAGCACATAAAAATATAATCAGGATTTGATCTTAATTTGGGAAAAAGTGGTTGCTATCTAGGACCGCTTGGGGGCAATAAACAAAATTTATTTATTAAATAATAGTGTTCAGTCAATTTCAATTTCCTGAATTTGATAGTTGTACTGGGACTAAATGAGAGAATATCTTTGTTTCTAGGCACAAAGCATCATGATATCTATAATCTACTCTCAAAAGATTCAGCAACAAAAAATAATAATTGGAAGATAATATAAATGTTACATGTAATATATATAAAGGAAGATAAATAAAATTTGACAAAATGTTAACAATGGCTGAATCTAGGTGAAGAAATGTGAGTTCCTGCAATTTTCCTAAGGATCTAAAATTTTTTTTCAAAATAGAAAATTTCATTAACATTTCACTCTGTTGGGATGCCTGGCTGGCACAGTAGGTAAAGTATGTGACTCTTGATCTCAGGGTTGTATGTCTGAGCCCCATGTTAGGTGTAGAGATTACTTAAAAATAAAATCTTTGAAAAAATTTACTCTGGCTAAGATATCAGAAACTCAATTTCAGGATTCTCATGGCATCCAGTTATATGAACATATTATTTAGGAATATTGAGGTAACTATCAGTAGAAATATGTAAAAATGGTTCCCTCTGGATAAAAAGACTAAGGTTCAGAAAAAAGTTAAGAAGAGACTCTATATGTTTTTTAAAATATACTTTAAAAACAAAGAAAATAAGGATATTACTAATGCAATCATAAAGAAATGTGGGAGATTTAATGGGAAGATGTGGAGGCAGCAATCATATAAAAGCATTGGACTTGGAGTTCAAAGACATGGATTATAGTCTTCTAGTCTTCCAACAACATCTATTACCTATATATCCTTGGTTAATCTATTTGAGCTATAGTTCTTTTGTTAATTAATTTGACATACCCATTATTTCACAAGGTAGTTGGAAAGAACATGAAATAAGTATGTGCTATTGTACTATGTAATACTACATAGGTAATACATAAATGTAATCTAATTCTAAAGAAACTATGATTATCTTCCCTTATTGCCCATAAAAAAAAAACACTTACATAATCCGGATAGTATGTACTCCATTTGCAGCTCATGTTTTCACCCACATCAGTCTTGAAGTAAGATTTAAAACTCTTTGATCCTTCCCAAAATATTCCACCCTGGTGAGGGGTATTAAGCTTTTTTTTTTTTTTTTTTAAGATTTTTATTTATTTATTTATTTGACACACACACACACACACACACACACACACAGAGATCACAAGTAGGCAGAGAAGCAGCAGAGAGAGGGGGGAAGCAGGCAGAGGCCCAATCCACTGAGCCACCCAGGCGCCCGAGACGTATTAATCTTGTTAAATATTTTGAGGAGAAACCAAGGGCTTGCACCACACATCCCACAGCAAACAAGGTCATCAACTTTCTCTCAAGAGGCCTCCTCTCCCTAGTCTTTTCTGATGTGAAATGTTGTGGTTTGGGAGCAGTCAAGAAAGAATTATTGAGACAACTTCAGTGCAAAAAGAGTGGTTTTACTAAAGCACATGGACAGGACCTAGGGGCAGACAAAGCTCTCTGGGGTTGTAAGGAGAGGCTGATTACATACTTTCAAGTTGGGGGGGGGGGTGTTTAGGGATAGGGTAAGTCTCCAAGGAATTTGGAAGCAAATTTTCCAGGACCTTGAAGGGCTAGCTCTTAGGAAAAGGTCATTTAATACTGTCTAATAAAACCGTAGTCATGAGATCCTTCAGATGTATATTAGTGTGCTGCATGTTTTGAGGATGATTGCTAACATATATACATATATCTTGGGGGAGGGGGAAGGTATAGATAAAGGAAATTTCCAAAGGGATTTTTATAGTGTCTTAGAGGTTAGGCTAATGTCAAAGGTTGCCTGAGGTAGCTAAGCTCCTTGAGGGAGGTACTTGTCAATGGGCTGTAAGTTGTATGGACATTTAATTTTTTTTTCTTTTCTTTCTGTTCTCCACATCGTTTTCTACTAAGACCAGCTTGGGCTTCACATTCTTTATCTTCTCTGGCTTCTCTATCCCCTCAAGAACTCCTCCTCCTAACTGTCAATCTCTTCTTCACTTTCGTTATGTGGAACAGTTTAATTCTTCCAAGTATTTATTTCCAAAAAGGACTGCCTATTACTCTATCTTTGAAGGCAGCAGAGAATTATAAATAATAGATCGGGTTTTTTTTTCTTGCATATTTAAATTATCGGGGCTACCAGAGAATTTCCAATTCTCTTCTGGTGTTAATCCTATTCCAAAGCCAGGACAGGCCCCAGAAGGTATGTATGGGCAGAAACCATATAGCATGCAAAAGGGAACGGTCTCAAGGCGCAGGCGCGAAAGGGCAGCAAAGTCCCACCCAATCCGGTATTTCCCTCCCCGTGAACCTGTGGACCGGAAATCGTTTAGCGGAAGAGGCGGCCTGGAAGGGGGAAGTCGCGTTTTTTCTGGGAGGACTGGGGAGAATTACTTTCCGCTGCGCTCCACAGCGGAGCAAAGGGTTGAAGGGTCAGTCCGTGTGTTGCAGGTCATGGCGCTGGCCGCTCGCCTCTGGCGCTTTCTGCCTTGGGGACGTCGCGTCTTTCCGGGACCTTGGCTCTCGAGGGGTGTTGCTGGCAGCCGCGGGCTGTGCTGTACTAGGCGACTCCGCGGCTCTGAGGTATCCCCGCCGCCCTCCCGCTCCCCTCACTACTGGCTGGGCTCCGGCACTCTCTTGTTCTGCTTGGCTGCGCCGCATCGCCATGGGGAATGTGGTGAACTGAGGAAGGTAGTACTCGTGCCAGGTGTTCCTGGAGCTCCCCAGGTGGCTGCGACGGACAGGTCCTCTCCCTTTCGCAAGGCTACTTCTCTGAAAACTGGGGTCGGAGGAGGAATGAGGCCCCCAGCCCCTTCTTCCCCGACAGTCCGGGAATCCTGCTGGTCTTTCCTGAGTGAAAACAGAGAACTTGGCGGGGGGCGGGGGGCGGGGGTGGAACTTGACCGCCGTGAAAATGTTTACTTTTGGCGATGCTCTACAGAGCCTAAGGCTCTTAGTCTCCCAGACTTTGAAAAGTTTGTGGTGTGATTTTGAAAATTACTTCGACTTAGAAGAAGAGATTTTGTACAATTTAGGTTTAAAATGTTTCGTTTGAGTCCTTTGTTTTATCTGCATAATGTTAAGGAAAGGATGTCGGATTATTGTCATCCTGTCAGTGAGAAGTGTTATTTTAACCACTTTTTAGAAGAGGAAACTGAAGTCAGGCTAAATGATGTATCCAAGTCAAACAGCTAGAAATATCTTGGATTTGATGGCTGGTAAGATACCTACATGTATTGCATATAGTCACTGTGCTAAAAAAAAAAAAAACAACTAGAGAAGATAGAAAAAAATCAAGAGAGACTAGAAAAATTTTTAAGTAATAAAACTCCACTCTGAGCCAAAGGCAATAAAAAACATTCTTCCTTGGGGCACCAGGTTGGCTCAGTGGGTTAAAGCCTCTGCATTCCCGCTCGGGTCATGATCCCAGGGATCCAGTCCGCATCGGGCTCTCTGCTCAGCAGGGAGCCTGCTTCCTCCTCCCTCTCTGCCTACTTGTGATCTCTGTCTGTCAAATAAATAAATAAAATCTAAAAAACAAACAAAAACCATTCTTCCCTAAATAAATTGAATTTTGGGGGAGTTGAAACTCATATTACAGCTTTCTAGTTTTTCGTGAGTTTTTGGAGCCCTTTTCATTTGTTTTTCTTTTTCCTAAATCTTTCTCTCAGCATAATGTTAATAAGTTGAGTTGGAGATACGTTCCAGGAGTTTGTTGAGATTGGGAGGTAATGCTGAGTGGCTGAGATTTAATTTTTCTGTCCTTTTCTGTATGTAATCTGTGTTACAAAACACTTCTCTGAACGTTTATTTTTCAGCAGACTTGACTGAGTGCTTACTATGAATAAGGCTCTGTTCTAAGCTGTGGAGGTACATTGAACATGAAAAACAGAAACACCTTTCCTCATTGATCTTACAGGTTAGAAGGAAAGGTAGTTGAGTAAATGTAATTAGTGCAAAGTGTTTGGAAAAGAGAAGCAAAGTTATATTTAACCTGATCTTGAAGGGAGGAAGGGGGAAAGTGTGAACAATTAGAGATAAGCTCTAAAGAATGATTGGAGATTAATGAGTAATGGAAGATGAGGAGAAAAGAATATTCCAGTGAAGAGAGTAGCATGATATAGGCCCTGAGGTAAGAAAAAATGGTATTTTTGAGTACCAGAAATTAGGACTGGAACCTGAAATAGGAGAATAAACAGATAAAAACCGAGGCTGAAAAATCAGGCGAGTGCCAGTTTATTAGTTATCTATTACTGCATAGCAAATTATTGCACAGCTTAATGGTTTAAAACAGCAAACATAATCTCACAGTTTCTTTGGTTATCAAATCCAGGTGAGGCTTAGCTGGGTGCCTCTGGCGGAAGGTTTCTCAATGAAGGATTGAATCAGTGTTCAGCTGCTGAGGTTTCATTTGAGGGCTCCATTTAGAGGTAGAGGGAAAGTTATGCCTGTAACCTCACTCATGTAGTTGGAGGCATGCCTTTGTACTCACTTGGAAGGCTTCTCGAAAGGGCTGCCTTAAGACACAGCAGCTTCCCCCACGCAGGCAAGCAATCAAAGAAAACACAGGAGAGAATGAGTGTCAAAGATGGAAGTTGCAGTTTTTTTATAACCTAATCTTGAAGTAATATCCCCTCACTTTGCATATTCTGTTTCTTTAAAGAGAGCCAGTAAGTCCAGCCTACATTTAAGGGAAGGGAATTACAGAAAGGAGTGAATATTAGAAGTACAGAAGGGAGAAATCTTTCTTCCCAGGATTCTTCCAGCTGGTTTCGGAATTAAATTGACATGGGACAAAAGGAACAAAAACCAAAGTTTTATTATGTGTACATGGAGGTCCAGTAGTGAAATTGAAACCCAAAGAAATGACCAAGGCAGGCAGTTTTTATACATCTTAGACTTAATAAATTTGTGAGTAATTGGCAGAAAGAAAACATGTTTGGGAGCTTTAATCAGTAAGGAATTTTAAGCAGAATTTAGGTTGAGGTAGTAGATTTGTAACATGGCTTGTTTCTTCTACTGCTTTCTAGGTTTTAACGTACCTATCTCTGATGATGAGGGTGTCTTTTTACTTAGTACCTCTTAGTACCAGGAGGGTATTTTTCATATGGGAGATTTATTTCCTTTTTCAGCGGATCAGAGGACGGTCTCAGTATTCTTGGACCAGCAGTTTCCCAACTACCTTCAATTAGGAATAATCAGTAAACCATTGTGGTACATTTTGGGGTAGCCTACCCTGGGCCCTGACAAAAGGCAGGGATTATTTGGGGTCATTTTAATTAGTATTTCTGTATATTTTTAAATTGAGATATAATTGACATGTAACATTAGTTTCAGGTGTATGACACAATGATACAACATTTGTACATATTGCCAGATGATCCCCACAGTAAGTAAAGTTAACATCTGTCTCTGCAAGTTTTTTTCTCTTGAAGAAAACTTCTAAGATTTACTCTCTTAGGGGAGCCTGGGTGGCTCAGTGGGTTAATGCCTCTGCCTTCGGCTCAGGTCATGATCCCAGGGTCCTGGGATCAAGCCCTGCATCAGGCTCTCTGCTCTGCTCAGGAGCCTGCTTCCTCCTCTCTCTGCCTGCCTCTCTGCTTACTTGTGATCTCTCTCTGTCAAATAAATAAATAAAATCTTTTTTTTTTTTTTTAAGATTTTTATTTATTTATTTGATAGAGATCACAAGTAGGCAGAAGGCAGGCGGGGTGGGGGGGGGGAAGCAGGCTCCCCGCTGAGCAGAGAGCCTGATGTGGGGCTCGATCCCAGGACCCTCAGATCTGACCTGAGCTGAAGGCAGAGGTTTAAACCACTGAGCCACCCAGGCGCCCCATGAAAACATGGTAGATGTTAAAAGTACTTTATAGTAAGACTAGAAGAAAGCCAAGTACCTACCATGGGAGAATTCCAATATTTAAGAGAAGGAGGAGCTGACAGAAAATTAGGAGGAAAACTGGGAGATGGTAAGGACACATTCCTTTCCATCTAGTGATAAGTTTGTATTTTGGAATTCCTTCTAACTTGAACTTAGTATAATTGGTGTTGAAGAAAAGTCTTATCTAAGAGATAGCCTCTTTGGTTTAACAAATATTTTTTGAGAATTTTAATGTGAAAGGCATTGTCAGGTATTGAAGATACAAAGTAAAATGGCACATTCAAGCTGTCTCAGACAGTTTCACAAGTTGTTAAGTTGTTAGTATCTTCAGGGGTCACTGAATCCTGATTATTTTAATTGGTTTTTTAGTTCCAAAACATGATCTTTTTTTTTTATTTTTTTTTTAAAGATTTTATTTATTTATTTGACAGAGAGAAATCACAAGTAGACGGAGAGGCAGGCAGAGAGAGAGAGGGAAGCAGGCTCCCTGCTGAGCAGAGAGCCCGATGCGGGACTCGATCCCAGGACCCTGAGATCATGACCCGAGCCAAAGGCAGCGGCTTAAACCACTGAGCCACCCAGGCGCCCCCCAAAACATGATCTTTATCTATTTTCTCACAGATGAGCAGGAAGCTGCTTTACATAACTAAATTAGTCAGAGCTCCACTGGAAAACTGTCACTTTATTAATTTACAGTAAGAAATACAAATGTCAGCTGCCCAACAGCGAATTTTCTCCACTCTCAGAAAGCCACAATATTGTTGAGCATGATACCAGCAAGGGACTTGAACACCTTGAATGTGTAGTTTTCTCAAGCTATAATAGTCTATGTAAACTTTTCATACATGTGATATACCTGCCATAAAAATAGGGAACCAGGGGCATCTGGGTGGCTCAGTGGGTTAAGCCTCTGCCTTCAGCCCAGGTCAGATCTCAGGGTCCTGGGATCCAACCCTCATTGTTCTTTGCTCAGCAGGGAGCCTGCTTCCTCCTCTCTCTGTCTGCTGCTCTGCCTACTTGTGATCTCTCTCCCTCTGTCAAATAAATAAATAAAATCTTTAAAAAAGTAGGGAATCAGGAAACTTACTGATGATATCTTTAGTCTTTTTCTTTTATGTACTAGCACCATAGATCCACATCCCCAAACCCTCTGCTCCTAAACCCATCTTGTTTCTCTTTGGTAAATATGAATAAACTAAAAAAATTAAATGTTAAAATTGTGATTATGTCAAATTCAGTTTTCCTATTTTGCTGTTGATTTGTTTTGAATCCAGTTGTGTGTAATATCTTGAATATTCATACACAAGAAAGTAACGCACTCAGCAAATTGGAATATGTGGGATTCCTCATTCCTATCCTCGATCCTTATGAGAAGTTAAAATATGGGTCAGATATAAGTCCTGCAAGAGAGTCAAGAATGGCTACAAGGTTTTTAGTTTGCTTCTTTGTTTTTTTAACCTAAGAGAGGAAAGAGTTTCTTTTTAACATGAAAGGGAGAGTTGTGAGGTGGGTAAAGTTGAGGGAAATAGTACTTGTTTTGGCTAATAAATGTGAGATACTTGTGCTTCATGTGGAGATAGATGTTGATTAAGCTGCTGGATATATGATTCTGAAGTTTAGAGGAGTCACCCAGGCTTCATATTACATTTGTCAGTTTTTGGCACATTGATGCTATTTAAAGACAAAATCACCAAAATGATAGAAATAGAAGAAAGAAGGTCTGGGGACAAAGCCCAAAACATACCTGGCTAAGGAGGAACCAACCAAAGAAAAGCAGCAGCTGTTGAAACCAGAGAAAATGAATGATAGTAGTGTTCCAAAAGCCAAGTGAAAAGTGTTTCAAGAGTGAGACAACCAGCAAGTGCTGAGGAAAGGGGCTGGATGTATTACAGAAAAGCTTGAGGATGAGGGGGGAGGGGTTTACAAATATCTTTTATCTTGATTGTGGTGATAGTGATGGTTTCATGGGTTTATATGCATGCTTTAATGAATTGTACATGTTATGTATATACAATTTATAGTATGTCCTTATATGTCAATAAAACTTTTATTTTTTTAAAAGATTTTATTTTATTTGAAAAAGAGAGAGAGGGGTGCACAGGTGGGGGGGAGGGGCAGAGGGCATGGGGGAAGCAGACACCCCTGCTGAGCAGGGAGTCCAATGCGGTGCTGGATCCCAGCACCCTGGGATCATGACCTGAGTCAAAGGCAGAGGCAGAGGCTTAACCGACAACCACCCAAATGCCCCTCCATAAAGATGTTTTAAAAAATTAAACAGGGCGATTTGGTGGCTCATTCAGTTAAGCATCTGCCTTCAGGTCATGATCCTGGAGTCCCTGCATGGAGCTGTTTATCATGCTTCCAGCTTCTCCCTCTGTCCCTTCCCCTGTTCATGTTCTCTCTTACTGTCTCTAACATAAGTAAATAAAATCTTAAAAAAAATTAAACTTCCATTCATAATTTAAAAAAAAAAAGGAAGTGATTAGCTGTCAAATACTGTTGATAGGTCAAGGAAGCTGAAAATTCAGAATTGACTATAGGAGTCCTTGATTACCTTAACTGGAATACCATGAGTGGGTGTTGGGATAAAAGTGGTTTGTGTGAGTCCAAGAGAGAAAGTGGAGACAGGGTACTGATAACTTTTTAAAAGTTTGCTGAAAAGAGAAGTTAGACATGAGACTAAAGGGAGGAGTGAATTCAAGAGGAAGCTCTTTGTTTTTAAGGGAGAAATAATGACTTACGAAAATAGTATAGCTTGTTTTTATATCAGTGGGAATGAATCAACAGAAAGGGAGAAAAGGTTACTATCTTGTGAAAGAGAACAAACTGTTGTAGGAAAGAATTGGTAGAGTGATATCTGTATATTCCTTTGCCATTGGTCTTGAGAATTCTGGCCATAATACTGAAAATTAATTTAAGAATCTGTTTGGATATGCTCTTTATTTTATTCATTGTTTATTTCAAAACTGTGGGTTTTGTAGATCACTTTTGAAGATATCTTTAAATCCATGTACATTTTTATATGTAGTAATCACCATATTTGATATTTTTCATCTTGTCTAGTCTTAGGATTGGTACTTATTGTATATTAGTATCTCATATTTTATTTCATAGTTATAATATCCATGCCTCCTCAAATAAAACGTAGATCTTGTAGTCCAGCACTTAGCATGACTGTTATTTTTAGATAAATTACTATTGTTAGCCTTAGCCATTGTTAAGAATCTTTTCTTCAGAGTATGCTCTCCCTCTAATGTAACTATGTGAAATAGTTTTTTTGTTTTTTATATTATTTTTATTAACATATAATGTATTATTTGCCCCAGGGGTACAGGTCTGTGAATCGTCAGGCTTACACACTTCACAGCACTCACCATAGCACATACCCTCCCCAATGTCCATAACCCAACTACCCTCTCCATATGCCCCCTCCGCCCAGCAACCCTCAGTTTGTTTTGTGAGATTAAGAGTCTCTTATGGTTTGTCTCCCTCCTGATCCCATCTTGTTTCATTTTCTCCTTCCCTACCCCCCACAACCTCCCACCCTGCCTCTCAAATTCCTCTTATCAGAGAGATCATATGATAATTGTTTTTCTCTGATTGACTTATTTCACTCAGCATAATACCGTCTAGTTCCATCCACATCGTTGCAAATGGCAAGATTTGTGAAATAGTTTTACTGAAGAATTTGATGAAGTACATTTTGAGCTTCCAATATTCTATTTAGGATTGATTGCTTTAGGGGTAGAAGTTGTAATTTTTTTTTTTAATTGATGTAATTTTTGCTTAGGGTAGCTATTCCTTCAATAGTTTGCTTTTGATTTATTTCTGACCATAATTGTTTTCACAGGTGATGGGAAATCTAGGAGCTTTCAAAAGAAGCCTTTTATTCTCAGCTTTACCTTATTTGGGTTTTGAAGCATACCAAGTATTTTCCCAGGCTGCTATGGTTCATGCCACAGCCAAAGGTAAGCCTAAGCTAAGTATGTGTACTACTTAGAGATAATTATGTTTGTTATATTTTGTTAGTAACTTTGAGTTATTTTTGAATAATGAAACTTTGTTCTAATATTTCTGCTTTTCTCTCTATTCATCGAGTCTGATTTTATATATATGTATTATATATATTATATCTGTATGTTTATATCTCTGTGTGAATATATATATGTGTGTATTTGTAATTTCTTCCAGCAACTATAGCTCCTTCAGTGGGAAATACTCTTTTATTTATTTATTTATTTATTTATTTTTAAAGATTTTATTTATTTGACAGAGAAAGACAGCAAGAGAGGGAACAGAAGCAGCAGCAGCGGGAGTGGGAGAGGGAGCCCGATGCAGGGCTGGATCCCAGGACCCTGGGGTCATGACCTGAGCCAAAGGCAGACGCTTAACGACTGAGCCACCCAGGCGCCCCGGAAATACTCTTTTAGTACTTTGTAGTTTTATGGGACCTTTGGACTAAGAATGTTTTTTATATTTATAAGGGGTTGAGGGATTGGGAGAGAGGGATATAACACAGATTATATCTATATCTGGCCCTTATGACATAATAATTCTTTTGTTTCCTTAATTCCAAGGTATTACACTCTTCTTGATATAGTTAAGAAACGCCCAATTACTTTGAGGTAAAAGTATTTTCTAGTATTCTTATTATTTTTTTTTTTTACAAACAAAATGCAGTTTAGTATTAAATATCAAGTAACTGATTTTAAAATAGTAAAACTCTATCAGATTTCTTACTTGATATACTTTAGGTAAGTACATAACAAGACTTGCCATATTTAAAAGACATTAACTAAACCAGTTGTGTGTGACAGAGGCAAAATTTTAGTGTATTAGAGAAAAATTTTTAATTTATGTGTCAAGCTTTTTTTGTTTTTTATAGTCCCCACCTTTTAGTCATTAAGAAGTGATTGGGGAAAGAAGCAGAGATTTTATTTTGAATAGATGTTCTTATTAAAGCTGTAATAGATGAATATGAGAATATTGGGTAAAAACTGCTAGTCATTGATTTCAATTTCTCATGTTTATTCTTGTCTTTAAAAGAGTAGATAAGGGGTGCCTAGATGGCTCATTCCGTTAAGTGACTGCTTTTAGTTTAGGTCATGATCCCAGATCAAGTTCCGTATCAGGCTCCCTACTCTGCAGAGAGCGTACTTCTCCCTCTGCCTCTTTCTGTTTCTCATGAATAAAAAAATAAAATAAAATCTTAAAAAAAAAAAAGCAGATAATTAACAATTGTTTTTGTTTTATCTTTCCTTTTTTTTAACATATAATTTTTATGATGGATAAAGTAGAGAACTTGGTTCCCTGGAGTTTTCACCTAACTTCAGTTCTCACAGCAACCTTGTAAAACAGTAGGGACAAACTGTATTATGACGTGATAATAATTTTTAAAAATGTATCCCTGAGAGATGTGCCCAGTGGTTGCTGTTATAATATTTTTCTCATTGTGTTTGTGTGTCTTCCATCTTAGGTGTTTTTGAGTTGTTTTATTTTTGTTTTTCTGTCTATTTTTTATTTTTTAATTTTTTTATTAATTCTGTACCCAACATGGGCTGGAACTCAGGACCTGGAGATCAAGAGTCAGGACCTCTACTGTCTGAGCTAGCCAGGCTCCACGCATTATAGTATTAACTTTTTTTTAATAATTTTTTTTTAAGATTTTATTTATTTATTTGACAGAGAGATCACAAGTAGGCAGAGAGGCAGGGGGAGAGAGAGGGGGAAGGAGGCTCCCCAGTGAGCAGAGAGCCTGATGCGGAGCTCGATCTGAAGACCCTGAGACCATGACCTGAACTGAAGACAGAGGCTTAACCCATTGAGCCACCCAGGTGCCCCTATAGTATTAACTTTTGAAAAAGAAGTCCGCAGTTTAACTTCTTTAGAGTCAAAGTGTCAGAGCAGAGATTAGTACTCTAATCTTTTTTTTTTTTTTGTCTGCACACTTAGTTTCAGTGTGCTTTAACACCCTTTCCGTACAGAAATGAGTGCAAAGATGTAAAATATGGCACTTTGAAAAGCAATGCTGAAATCAACTTTAGCTTTTAATGGTGATAGTCCATTTCTTCAGAAGTGCTTTTATTTAAAATCACTGCAGTTTCAGTAAGTTAAAAAAACATTTTAAGGTGCTGGACCCTTGGGGGGCACTGCACGAACTGGGAGTGGGCTTGAGAACTGGGTGTGATCCCACAGTGGCATTCCCACTGGGTGCAGCAGTTCGTGCTGGGTGCAGCAGTCTGAGCTGGGGTGGGGAGGTAGTGCATTAAACTTTCAGCTGTTTTCTTACTTTGCATTTCAGAGAACTTTGTTGTGGCTTTCCTCCATTCCCTTCCTTCACCTCTTGAGCCAGCTGCTATGAGCTGGGCTGGGAGAGTCCTACGGGCAAGCAGGAGACTAGACCCTGTAGGAGCGAATGTCTTTTGCCTAGGGATGGTTTTGCGTTCCTGCCAGGTGGCATGCACCCCCCTAAGGGACAGTAGGTCCTTCATCCCGGTCTCCAAAATGGGAACTGTCAGGTGTGAATTTACTAAGAATTTAACTTCAGAGGAGACCATTTATCACAGTAAGATCTCTACTATAGGAACTGGATCAGTTGGCATAGCATGTGCTATCAGCATCTTACTAAAAGGCTTGAGTGATGAACTTGCCTTTGTGGATGCTGATGAAGGGAAAATGAAGGGTGAGACAGTGGATCTTCAACATGGCAGCTCTTTCATTAAAATGCCATATATTGTTTGCAGCATAGATTACCATGTCACTGCAAACTCCAACCTAGTGATTATGACAGCAGTTGTACACCCAGGAAAAGGAGAAACATGCTTTGATGTAGTTAAGAGAAATGTGTCCATCTTTAAATTAATGATTTCCAACATTACCTGGTTTAGTCCCCAGTGTAAAATGATAGTTGTTTCCAATCCAGTGGATATCTTAACTTATGTATCTTGGAAATTGAGTGCAATTCCCCAAAACCATGTTATTGGAAGTGGCCGTAATCTGGACACTGTCCGTTTCCATTTCTTTATTGGGCAAAGACTTAGTTTCCACTCCGAAAGCATGGATCCTTGGAGAACATGGAGACTCGGGTGTACATGTGTGGAGTGGAGTGAACATTGCTGGTATCCCCTTGAAGGATCTGAATTCAGATATAGGAACAGATAAAGATCCTGATGACTGGGAAAATGTCCACAGAGAAGTGATAACCTGTGGTTGTGAGATGATTAAAATGAAAGGTTATACTAATTGGGCTGTTTGCCTCTCTGTAGCTGACTTAACAGGAAACATTTTGAAGAATCTTAGGAGAGTGCATACAGTTTCCACTATAACGAAAGGCCTCTATGAAATAAATGAAGAAGTGTTTGTTAGTGTTCCTTGTATCCTGGGAGGGAATGGTATTGCAAACCATATTAAGATAAAGCTGACCCCTGAAGAGGAATCTGTTTGAGAAAGAGTGCAGAAAAACTTTGGGAAATTTAGAAAGAGAACAAGCTTTAAAGTTATTTAGAACCATCCTGAAGTTATTAAAGGAGAGATAGTGGTTGTAGGATTGTATATCAAACTTTTGATTGATTGATTGATTTGACAGACAGAGATCACAAGTAAGCAGAGAGGCGGGGGGGGGGCGGGGAGCAGACTCCCTGCTTAGCAGAAAGCCCAATGTGGGGCTTGATCCCCAGGACCCTGAGATCATGACCTGAGCTGAAGGCAGAGGCTTCAACCCACCAAGTCACCCAAGTGCCCCTGTATATCAAACTTCTGAATAAACTTGAATTCGTGTGTGTGTGTGGTTGCTATTTGGTCTACAAGAATGATGTATGTGTTTAGTGTGTTACAGAAATTCTGGTTCTTTTCAGCCAGTATATGCTAATTCTTTCATTCTGGCTGGCATATATATATTCATTTATATGCTTTTTAAAAAAAAGTTACAACTTCCTCTACAAATGTAAAAATAAAAGTTTATACAAACAATTCTAAATTTTAGTTCCAGTCCTAACTCCAGATGAAAACGTGATTTGACCTTAAAAAAATAAAATTTTAATATTCCAAGGTATAACTTATTCTGAAAACTAAACTGGCTTTATTATAGATTTTAAGGAAAATTGTCTTATATTACAAAATCCTTCCTGTGTTTTCAAGCATATTTTGAGCACTTAGAAAATAGATACAAAGAACAGAGTATGGATTTTGATTTATCTTGCTTTGATTTTTCTTTAGCTTTGTTTTCTTAAATAAAATGTCACTTTATAATTAGTTGATGGGCATGTCCATTATAATTTGTGCGACTAGGCCAAAGCCCTTGAAAAAACATTAGTTATTGATGTAATATAGAGATCAGATTTTTTTAAACTTAGAAAATGATCCATGTTTATAAAACTATAATTTCATCAATCCTTACAAGTTTTACTTTGGCATATATCTTGTCTCCTATTTGCTATACTGTGATCTTTATTTTTCATATTTTTTAGGAAATGGTCTTCAGATAATTTCGCTCATCAAAACTGCTTACTTCTCAGGGCGCCTGGGTGGCTCAGTGGATTGAAGCCTCTGCCTTTGGCTCAAGTCATGATCCTGAAAAAAAATTAAAAAATAAAACAAAACAACAAAAAACTGCTTACTTCTCTTTAGGGCTGTTTCATTATCATTGAGGCCAATTAAAACATTTTTTCCTTCTTCATTTATTGGGATACAATCATATTCTGAATCATTTTTAACAATTAAGGGCAAATACTTTTTTTTAAAAGATTTTATTTATTTATTTGACAGACAGAGATCACAAGTAGGCAGAGAGAGAGAGGAGGAAGCAGGCTCCCCGCGGAGCAGAGAGCCCCCATGTGGGGCTCCATCCCAGGACCCTGAGATAACCTGGGCTGAAGGCAGAGGTTTAACCCACTGAGCCACCCAGACGCCCGGGCATATACATATTTTTATTTTTAGCTAAGTTCAGCAAGGTTGCTGGATTCAAGGCAAACTATGTCTTAGGATTTTTTTTGGGGGGGGGTAATCATTTGTTTTTTTGATAGAGTGAACACAAGTAGGGGGAGTGGCAGGCAGAAGGAGAGGAGGGGAGAAGCAAACTCTCCTGCTGAGCAGGGAGCCTGGTGTGGGGCTCCATCCCAGGACCCAGAGATCATGACCTGAGCCAAAGGCACCCACTTAACTGACTGAGCCACCCAGGCGCCTCAAGGACATATGTATGTTTGACATTTCAATTGGTTGGTGTTGTGGGACTCTTTTAAAATGGTAATGTCTATATTTACCAAGGATAGGGCATATACCTACTTATCAGCCATAATTGAAAAACTCCAGTAGGAAGTTTTTCATTATTTCTTTAAAATAGACAAAATTCAAAGCACTTCAAGGTATGCCACTACAGTCACAGTACTTGTGTGTGTGTGTGAAAGTTCACTTGTAAAATGCCTAAAAGATAAATCAAGTGGCCCATCTTAAGTAAAGGTTCTTCATATAATCACTTCAGTTGACTCTTTTCGTACGCTTTCATTGATTCTGCTTTGATCAGTCTACAGACCTGGGGTGAGTGCTCCTTCTTCTGTATTCCTTTATAACTACTACAGGGCGTATCAAGAGGTGCTGCTTCTAATGCTCCTGAGACACAGTATTGTTGGTCTGAAAATTTGCCGTAAATTTTGATTATGTTGTTGCTACTTAGAGCCTTCTAGCATCAGAGAAAAATCCTCAAGTATCTGAAGAATCTAGATGCTCATTTTCTACTTTATAATTTCTATAGGGAGAAATTTCCAGAAGTAGAACAATTTTGCTTACTTTGAGGAGTATTTTTTTTTTGTCCAGATACATCTCACATGGCTGAGAGTACATAGAGCAAGAAAACAAGTAGACCAAAGTTTACTAACTGATGTCATATCAATGACATTTAAAAAAATTCTGATAATTACGATCTTGGGCATATTCATTTTAGGCTAAATTTAGATTTTGTACAGATGAATTAATGTCTCAGTTCATCTTGGGATATTCATTATTACATTTACTTTAAAAGTTTAGTCCATTTTAACAGTATGGTCTCTTTATGTCAGTAACATAGCTTATTTTTAAATATTTTCAGGAAAAGTACAGAGCATTAAACAAGTAAAAAAACCCCATACAGCTGATTTGCAGATATGAGTGGTCTACATGCTCCCATCTAGTACCTATGTGAGTTTGTAGTATCAGAGCAAGTGCATTTTTTCCTGGTAAGTTGCACACTGTATGGTTTTTGAAATTTCTATTTAAGAATCAAGGAAAAAGCCACATATTTAAAGCATAGATATTACAGCTTATGGTACTATGCTGTATAATAAAAAATAGATAAGTGATTTAAGATGTTAAGAAGGAATAGTATATACGAAAAGGATTTAAACTATTTTAAATTATTGACTTAATTTCTATATTTTTCTTTTAATTACGTGGGTGATGAGATGTAGCATTCCTTCATGTTAAGGACAGTAATCTCTATCACTCTTCTCAGAAAGTCAGAGAAGAGTCAATGAATAGAATTAAATGTAACTTTGTTATTTACACATACCATGTATACATTCAAATATGCCACATCAATATATTTAATATTGTATAAGCTTTCTGTCACAGCAGCTGTCATAAATTACCACAAACTTAATAACTTAGAACAACATAAATTTATTATCTTACAGTTCTATAGTTCAAAAGTCCAAAGTGGGTCCCACTGGATTAAAATCCACAAGTTGGCAAGGCTGTGTTGCAGGCTGTAGGGGAGAATCTTTTTCCTTGTTTTCAGTTTCTAGAGGTTTTCCACATTGCTTAGCTGAAGACCCATTTCCTCCATATTCCAGGCCAGTAATCATTTCACTCTGGCCTTGTTTTCATTGTTATACCTCCTCTGACTTCCTTCTTCTGCCTTCCTCTTCCACTTAGAAGGCCTCTTGTGATTATATTAGGCCCCCTGGCTAATCCAGGATCATTTCCTGTTTTAAGGTTGAATAGCCTTAATTCTAGTTACAAACTTAATTCCCCTTTCCCATGTAACCTGTATGCTTTCACAGGTTCTAGGGGTTAAGATGTAGACATTTTAGGGCCATTATTCTACCTACCACAAATACTGATGAAGAATGCTAAGATTACTGTTTTCTCTTTTTAAGAATCTTTGGGTTTATGGGGCATCTGGCTGGCTCAGTTGGTGTAGAGCATGCAATTCTTGATCTCTGGGTTGTAAGTTTGGCCCCAGGTTGAGTGTAGCGATAACTTAAAAAAATAAAATCTTAAAAAAAAAAAAGAAAACTTTGGGTTGTTAATAACCTTAATTTGGAGAATCAGCCACTGATAAAAATGTAAAATGAAATGGAAGCAAACCTAAGAAAATAAACCAGCCATATGAATATTGAACTATGACACCTAACCAGATTGAAGTAGGATTAAAGAAGAATTTGCTGTTGTCATTTTATTTTTATTTTTTTAAGATTTTATTTATTTAGGGGCACCTGGGTGGCTCAGTGGGTTAAGCCGCTGCCTTCGGCTCAGGTCATGATCTCAGGGTCCTGGGATCGAGTCCCATGTCGGGTCCTCTGCTCAGTGGGGAGCCTGCTTCTCTCTCTCTCTCTCTCTCTCTCTCTCTGCCTGCCTCTCCACCTACTTGTGATCTCTCTCTGTCAAATAAATAAATAAAAATCTTAAAAAAAAAAAAAGATTTTATTTATTTATTCATGAGAGAAAGAGAGGTGGAGGGAGAAGCAGACTCCCTGCAGATCAGGAAGCCCAATGCTGGACTCAGTCTTAGGACCCTGGGATCATGACCTGAGCCGAAGGCAGATGCCTAACTGACAGCCATCCTGGTGCCCTGTCATTTAATTTTTTTAAACTAGTTTTATAATTACATTATGATGTTAACTTAGTAAAAAGTACTTCATTTTACATAGTTGTTTAAAATTCAGAAGATTTTTTTTTCTGATCTAGCTTTAATTTTTCAAAAATTAAATTCAACCTGAAATATGCTGTTAGAGCATTACATTGTCTTAAAAAAATGTTTTATATATTTTGTAGTAATGTATAAATAAGTTAATTAGTTGGTTGGAGCAGAGTGCTAGTGAGGTAATTTCAGATGCTCTGTGTAATTAAATTAACCTAAGTTTTTGATGACAAATTTTTCTTTAAAGATTTTACTTATTTGAGTGAGAGAGTGGGAGAGTGCCTGCATGAGTGGGGAGGGGGGAAGGGAATTGAGGGAGAGGGGAGAAGCAGAATCCCCACTGAGCAGGGAACCCAACCATGACAACATGGGGCCTGATCCCAGGACCCTGAGATCATGACCTGAGCCAAAGGCAGCCACTTAACCAACTGAACCACGCAGGCACCTCTCAATGATAAATTTGACTCTTTTTCCATAATACTGATAAGTTAGGTCATAAAGAGAAATCTAATGAAATAGTATGGTGCAGTCCCTGCAAATTAATAATTTTCAGTGCTGGAAATGGATGTTATATCTCGTTATTTTCTGCAATGGAGGACAGTTAGCAACAACAACAAAGAGGTTGTGTGGAGGGTAAGGGTACCATAAATTCCTCACAAGAAATTCCGTCTTCATTTTTGAAAACATATCATATTTGATTTGTCCCACAATAAGTTTTCTAATTTTTTTAATTTTTGTGGTTTCAATAAGTCACTTATTGTGACCGCTTCATCTTTATCTCTACTACACTTACATCTAGATTCTTCAGAATTTCTGATCCTTATTTTTAGGTAATTTTTGTATCTAATTTCTTTTGCTTATATATGAAAATGTTTCTTAGATTTGTTGCCGTTTGGCTTGGGAAAGCCTACTTTATTGTGTCTTTGTTTCATTTTTAGTCTTCAGAGTTGAAGAAATTCTTGAGCAAGCAGACTACCTATATGAGAGTGGAGAAACAGAAAAACTTTATCAGTTGCTGACCCAATACAAGGAAAGGTAGGCAATGTATGATAAGCCTGGGCTTGCAGTTTCCTCAAAATCTATGTTATTTAACAATTAAAATGATTCCTGATGCTTGAAATTTTTATAATTTTTGAAGTTTTTACTGCAAAGTTTTTAGAGTTTAATTTATAGTATGTTTCTTATAGTAAATGATTCACAAGTGCCACATGTATCTCATCGATTTAGGAAAAGTGACTCTCCTTACTCATTTTTTCCATTTTGTTATTTTGCTTTGGATCATATGAGGTAGTTGTTGAATATATGGTTATCTATATTGTATATTTCTCATTTTTTTAAGTGAATTTCTTATTGACAGAAGATGTAAATGAATTAGGATGTTTGTGTGGCATCATTGTATGTGTATCACTTTAGAAGCAGGTTTTTAGAGAAACTAAAAATACCTTCTTTTTCTATTTTTAGTATTAGATTACATGGTATATAGATTTAGTATATAGATTACATTAGTCCAGAGTATCAGTGTGCAGTCAGTTTTTGGGAAAATGTAGGTGGAAGGAGATTCTGCCCGATAAAATAGGTTTAATAAGGCTAAATTGGCATTTCCAGAGCACAAATCTACCTAATCCTAAACTAAAAATGTTGTCATTTTCACCTTTCTTAGATTCCTAAGATCAGTTCTCTCTTCATGACCCATCAGTTTTGCTTCTTAAATGTCTATAGATCCACCTTTTCTTCTCCATTTTCCCCTTAGTTACTTGTAGTGTCATGTTTGGCATTTTATAGACAATTCAGTAATTACTTGAAAAGTGAGTTGTAAGATAGTTACTCCATCTTTATTTAATTATAAATACACTATTGCTACCTTTAGTTTCAAAATTTTATGTGAATACCGTTTTTTGTTAAATATATAATGGGCTTAAAGGCAAACCTTTAATAAAAAGGATAAAAAGGAGTTTTAATGTTTTTAAAAATATTTCTAACTCTTAATTGTGATTACTATTTTATTTATTAACCATTTCTTATCTTATATAAGTATATTCCTATGGAAATTCTTCAAGGAGTCTAGTGCCCTTCAAATATTTCCATGCATCATGGCATGGATGACACATTCAAATACAAGATTTATTTTGAGATTCTGTTATATTCAATCATTTATTTATTAACACATAATTACCGTACACCTATTATGTGCCAGTTACTATATTTGGGGCTAGGGATTTAGCAGTTTTGTTTTGTAGAGCATGACCTGCTCTCCAAAGTTTGTGGATTTTATGGTACTATCTGAGCCAGTTAGTGAATTGTCTGAAGTATCTCAAGCCTTAAGTTATATGTTGAATTTTGTAGTGCAAATATTTAAAGAATTCATTCTAAGGAAGTTAGTATTTTATTTATTTATTTAGAGATTTTATTTATTCATTTGAGAGAGAGTGAGAGAGCACAAGTAGGGGTTGGGGAGCAGCAGCAGAAGAGGGAGAAGCAGGAAGCCTGCATCCCAGGACCCTGGGATTATGATCTGAGCCAAAGGCAGACGTTTAACTGACTGAGCCACCCGGGTGCCCCAGGAAGTTAGTATTTTAGATGATATAGGAGAGTTAATATTTATGTATAATACCGGATATTTTGTAGGAAATTTTAGCAAATAAAGTTTTTATGTGAAAATACAACATTATGAATAATGGCTTTTGATACTGCTATATCTTCACTGACCTGAAAGACCGTTATGCATTCATTATTATTATTCATGTATTCATTAGTGATGTGACTTTTAACAGTTTCTAAATATGAGCTAAAATGGTTATTGTATATTTATTTCAAATTAGTGAAGATGCAGAGTTACTGTGGCGATTGGCACGGGCATCACGTGATATAGCTCAGCTTAGTGGGACCTCAGAAGAGGAGAAAAAACTCCTGATATATGAAGCCCTAGAGTATGCAAAAAGAGCACTAGAAAAAAATGAATCCAGTTTTGCAGCTCATAAGGTGAGGGGCTTAAAGTAATGCAACTGTTACCATGTGAGAGGTAGGTACATTGGTCTATACTTACTTATTATTCCTAATTTACAGAGGAAAGAAAATCTATTTTAAAGAAATTTATCTTTATAACATTTTTTCAAAAGGATGTAGTTTTTTTTCTTTGTATTCTTGAACATTTATTATATCTTCATTAGTGTGTTGATAAATTTCTTTTGTGAATGCTTATTTTTAAACGAAAATGTTAGTTGTTTCATGAATTGCCTATGTCTTTATTCCTAGTACTATAAGGATTTGACAAATGTTTACTCATTTTCCTTACATTATATATTTCCTTACATTATATATTTTGTATATTTTATATACAAATATACAATGTGTCAAGAAGAGAGTTGTCCCTCTAGGAACCTTGATTCCCCTTCAGCCAGAGCAAAAGGTGACTGCTTCATAGGCTTGTGGCTGCAAGTAGGACCCTGCAGTGGCCATCAGATCCCCTGTGGGGATTTCAGAGACCCTGAAGGAGGAAGGAGGAGGACTCTTGTCTGCACCGCTCTAGACAGTTCTCCACCTTTCTTCCTCCACTCACTGCCACTCAGGAACCGCTCACTCCAGTGGCCCAGGGGGAGTTCAGGGCAGACAAACCAGAGCTGCACACATGGTCCCTTCCCCTCCCAAGCTCTAAGACAGGCAGGGTGCCTGTCACCTGAGCCCTCTCCACCAGGGGCTCATTCTTCCTCTGGGGCTCTGGTGGAGGTGGGCATCCTCTGCCAGGCCCAGCACATGTGAAGAATGAATTCAGTGCCCAGTTCTTACTGTCAAGGTTTGATGTGGAGTCACAGCTGCAGTGATACATATTTTTATCAGCGCTTGTTTGGTTTTAAATAAAATGCACGCTATTTTATTACATTATATAGTACATTATATTTTTATATAGAGGTGAGAATAGAGCAGTTGGACAGCTAAGAACTAACTCTGCTAGTTCTTGAATTTCCTAACTGACTTAGAATGATGCTTTTCAATTGGCACTCTGGAGACACATGGGACATTATTGGTATTTTGTTATTAGGACATACTTTATGATGTTGGACTGTCCTCAGTAGATCTACCAAGTCATTGTGACAAGCAAATTTCATCTCCACCCATTTCCAAATGCTCCCTTTAGGGGCCGGTCTCCCTCAACACCCCACTAATACTGGTTTTTATTAAAAATAAAATAGATAAGGATTCTTTAAATTTGTTGAGATTTGTTTTATAGCCCAGAATATGGTCCATCTTGTTAAGTGTTCTTTGTACACATGAAAGGAATGTTTATTCAACTATTGTTGGGAGTATTTTATAAATCTCATTCAGGTCAGTTTCGTTAATGGTGTTGTTCTTTTGTACCATTTGTATCCTTTTGTATCCTTTATGATTTTCTATCTACTTGTTCTGTAAATTATTTAGAGACACATTGAAATGTCCAAGTATAATTGTAAGTTTGTCTGTTTCTTTGCAGACAGTTTGAATTCTCAATTCAATTTCATTTGTCTGAGTGTAGACCTGGTTGTTTTTGTGCCAGTATCACAGTGTCTTGATTACTATAGCTTTGTGATAAGTTTTGAAATAAGGAGCTGTGAGTCTTCTAGCTCTTCTTTTTCAAGATTGTTTTGACCATTCTGAGTTCCTTCAGTTTCCATACATATTTTAGGATCAGCTTGTAAATTTCTGCAGAAAAGCCAGTTGAGGTGTTTTGGTTTTTTTTTTTTTTTAAAGATTATTTATTTATTTATTTGACAGAGAGAAATCACAGGTAGGCAGAGAGGCAGGCAGAGAGAGAGAGAGAGGAGCAAGCAGGCTCCCTGCTGAGCAGAGAGCCCGATACGGGACTCGATCCCAGGATCCTGAGATCATGACCTGAGCCGAAGGCAGCGGCTTAACCCACTGAGCCACCCAGGCGCCCAGCCAGTTGAGTTTTTGATAGGGATTTTATTGAATCCGTAGGTTAGTTTGAGGAGTATTGCCATCCTAACAGCATTGTGTCTTCCTCCACAGATACATGTTGTCTGTTCATTTATTTAGATCTTTTTCTTCTTTCAACACTGTTTTGTAATTTTCAGTCTTCAAGTCTTGTACTTCTTTGGATTTAAATTTATTCTTTAAGTATTCTTTTTGATGCTATTGGAATTCTTGATATCATTTTCAGATTATTTATTGCTAGCATATAGAAGCGTAACTAATACTTGTATATTAATGTATATTAATTTTATGTCCTATAGCTTTGCTTAACTCCTTTATTGGTTCTATTGGTTGTTATGTAGATTACTTAGTTTTTTTCTATATTATCAACCTGTTTATAAATTATCCATAGTTTTTTTTCTTTTCCAACCTGGACACCTGATATTTCTTTATCTTGCTGAATTTCCCTGGCTAGAACTTCAGTACAGTGTTGAGTAGAAGTGACAAGAGTGAATATCTTTGTCTTGTCCCTGATTATAGGAGGGTAGCTATTAGGCTTTCACCATTTGCTATGATGTTAGCTGTGGGTTTTCCATAAATGCTCTTTATCGATTGAGAAAGTTCCCTTTCATTCGTAGTTGTTGAGTGTTTTTATCATGAAATGGATTTTTGTCAGATGCTTTTTTCTGTTTGCTGAGATGATCATGTTGGTTTTTCCCCCCTTCATTCTATTAATGTGGTATCTTGCATTAATTAATTTTCATATGGTAATCCACCCTTGTATTTTGGGATAAATCCCATGTGGTCATGTTGTGTAATCTTTTTCATTTGCTGCTGAATTCAAATTGCCATTATTTTGTTGAATTCTGCATCATAAGAGATACTACTCTTCAGTTCTTTTTTTTTTTCCTCTGATTTTATTGGGAAAGAATTGACATACATTATTATAAGTTTAAGGCATACAGCATGATGGTTTGGTTTGCGCATATTGTGAAATGATTACTACAGTAGGCTCAGCTGATGCCTATCTTCTAATATAGATGTGATAAAAAGGAAAGAAAGAAAAAAAATTTTTTCCCTCATGATGAGAACTCTTAGGGTTTATTCTCTTATGAACTTTCCTATTATATCATATTTCAGTATTAGCTGTAGTTTTCACATTGTACATTACATCCATAATACTATTCACCCTTGAACAACATGGGGAGAAGGGCGCTGATTCCTGTGCAGTTGAAAATCCACATAGAACTTTTGACTCTCCAAAAAACACAACTATAATAACCTGTTGACTGGAAGCTATTATAACAAATAGTCAGTACATATTTTGTATGTCTTACATACTGTATTCTTACAATAAAGTTACAAAAAAGAGACTACTCCAAAGGAAATGAAAAGGACCATAGATTTACATTACTATATTTCTCACAAGAAATCTGTGTATAAGTGGCTCTTGCATGGTTTAAATTTGTGTTGTTCAACTGTATTTATCTTATAACTGGAAGTTTGTACCTTCCTCCAATTCCTCCTCCCCCAGCTCTCTACCTCTGATAACCACAAGTCTTACAATTTTTTTTTTAAGATTCTACATGTAAATGGGATCATACAGTATTTTTATTTCACTTAGTATAATGCCTTCAGAGTCCCTCCATGTTGTTGCAAATGGCAGGATTTCCTTATTTTTTATGGTTGAATAATATTTCATTGTGTGTGTATGTGTGTGTATACATACAGCACAACTAATTTATCCATTTTGTTGATCTGTACTTAAGTTGTTTCCATTTTAGCTGTTGCAAACAAGCTATGAACATAGAGATGCAGATATTTTTTCAAGTAGGTGTTTTCATTTTTTGTTTTTTATAAATTCCAAATAGAATTGCTAGATCATATGGTAATTGTATTTTTAATTTTTGAGGATTGAGTATCCCAGTTTAGAATCTGAACAGTGCATAAGGGTTCCCCTTTCTCCACATCCACGCCAGCATTTGTCTCTTGATGGTGGACATTCTAACAGGGGTGAGGTGATACCTCATTGCTATTTTAATTTGCATTTCCTTAATGACTATTGATGTTGTGTATCTTCTGTTGGCCTTTCTAATATCTTCTTTGGGGAAATGTCTATTAGGACATTTCTCTGCCCATTTTTAAATTGTTGGTTTTTTGCTATTGAATTGTATGTAATTGTATGAATTATAATTCAGGTATTAAACCTGTATTAGATATATTGTTTGCAAATATTTTCTCCCATTCGATAGGCCTTTTCATTTTGTTGATGGTTTCTTTTCCCTCGCTGAAGCTTTTTAGCTTGATGTAGTCCCACTTGTTTTTTATTTGGTTGCCTGTGCTTTAGATAACATATCCAAAAAATCATTACCAAGACCCATGTCAAGAGGCTTTATTCCTGTTTTCTTCCAGGAGTTTCATAATTTCAGGTCTTAAATTTAAGACTGTATCTCATTTTGAGTTACTTTTTGTGAGTGGTATAAGATGTGTCTAGTTTATTCCTTTACATGTGAATATCCAATAATCCAGTGCTATTTTTGTAGTCTGCCCTTTCTCAATTGAATATTCTTAGCTCCCTTGTCAAATATTAGCTGACTATATATTCTTGGATTTATTTCTGGGTTCTCAGTTCTGTTCCATTTGTCTGTTTGTTTTTATGCCAATACTATGCTGTTCCAATGAGTGTAGCTTTGTAGTTTAGCTTGTTCTTTTTTCTCAGGGTTTCTTTGGCTATTCTGGGTTTTTTGTGATTCTCTATAAGTTTTAGGTGTTTTTTTCTGACTGTAAAAAGTGTCATTGATATCTTGATAGGGATTGCATTGAGTCTATAGATGGCTTTGGTAGTACTGCTATTTTAACAATATTAATTCTTACAGTACATGAACGTGGGTTACCTTTCCATTTATTTATATCTGATTTCTTTCAATATCATGCTGAAGTTTTTAGAGTAGAGATCTTTCATCTTCTTATATAAATTTATTCCTATTTGATTTTGATCCTCTTATAAATGTGAACTATTTCTTTTTCAGAAAATTTGTTGTTAGGTTATAGAATTGCTACTGATATTTGCATGTTAATTTTATATCCTGCAGCTTTATTGAATTTATTGATTAAAAGGCTTTTTTTTGTTGAGTCTCTTGGACTTCTTATGTATAAAATCATGTCATGTGCAAATAGAGGCATTTTTACCTCTTCCTTTCCAAATTTGTTACCTTTTAATTTTTTTCTTGCCTGATTACTCCAGGTGGACTTAAAGTACTGTGTTGAATGAGAGTGGTAAGAGAGTGGTAAGGGTGTTGGTTACCAACACCCTTGTCTTATTCTTGGTCTTTCATCGAGTGTGATGGTAGTTGTGGATTTATCATATATGGTCTTTATTTTGTTTAGATATGTTCCTTCTGTTTCTAATTCAATTTATTGGGAGTTCCTACCATGAATGGATGTCAAGTTTTGTCTTAATGTTTTTTCTGTATCAAAATGACCATAAGATTATTTTTTTCTATTAATGTGATGGATCACATTAATTGGTTTGTGTATGTTGAATTATTCTTGCATTCCAGGGATAAATCCCACTTCATTGTGGTGAGTGATTTTTTTAATGTTCTGCTGAATTCAATTAGTATTTTATTGAGAGTTTTGGTTTCAGTAGCACTGGTGTCAGAGAATACTTAAGAAATGTTCATTGTTTTCCTATTTTTTGGAAGAGTTTAGAGGAGCTTGGTGTTAATTTTCTTTAAACATTTGGTAGAATTTGTTAGTGAAGCCATTTGATCCTGGCGTTTGCTTTGTTGGAAATTCGTTTGATTACTAACTCTGTAGTAGTACTTATTATTTGTTTGTCAGATTTTTTGTTTATTCTTAATTCAGTTGGATTGTTTCTTGTTTCTAGGAATTTCTTCATGTTTGGTGGATCACTTAATGTGTTCCCGTACAGTTGTTGCTACTACTCCCTTTTAATCTTTTTTATCCCTAGATTTATTACTGAGGTTAGTAATAATAGATGTATTCTTTGAGTCCTCATTTTATTAACTTTTCTTTTTTCTTTTTATGTTTAGCTAAAGGCTTGTAAATTTTGTTGATCCTTTCGGAGAATTAATTTGGTTTTGCTCCTTTCCCCATTTTTCCCATATTTTATTTATTTCCACTCTAATCTTTATTATTCCATTCTTTCTGCTTACTTTGGGTTAGTTTGCTCTTTTCTTAGTGTTTTTTTTTTTTTTTTGAAGATTTTATTTATCTGACACATCACAAGTAGGCAGAGAAGCAGGCAGAGAGAGAGGGGAAAGCAGGCTCCCCACTGAGCAGAGAGCCTGATGCAGGGCTTGATCCCCAGGACCCTGAGATCATGACCTGAGCTGAAGGCAGAGGCTTGACCCACTGAGCCACCCAGGTGCCCCCTTTTCCTAGTTTCTTAAGGTGAAGTTACTGACTGATAACTTTCTTTAAGGTAGCTTATAGCCATAAGTTTCCTTCTGAATACAGCTTTGCTGAATCCTTTAAGTTTTGTTATGTCGTATTGTTTTTTGTTCTTTTCAAGGGATTTTTAAATTTTCCTTGTGATTTATTTGACTCATTGGTTATTTAGGAATGTGGGTTTTTTTTTTTTTTTAACGATTTGTTTATTAGAGAGCAAGTGAGAGAGATAGGGAAGGGGCAAAGGGTGAGGGAGAGAGAGACTCTCTAGCAGACTCCCTGTTGAGCACAGAGCCGGACACAGGGCTTCATCTGGTCTCATGACCCGGTTATCATGACCTGAGCCAAAACCAAGAGTAGGACACTTAGCCAACTAAGCTATCCTAGGAATTTTTAAATTTCCACATAATTGTGAATTATCCAGATTTCCTTCTTTTATTAAAATATTTTCATTTCACTGTGGTCAGAGAACATACTCTGGTTTCTATCTTTTAAAACTTGAGACTTTTTTACAGCCTAATATATTCCCAACCTTGATCTCAAGGTTGTAAGTTTTTGCTTAATGAGAATGACTACTGAGGAATAAATATTCAGTTTTACCTTGTATTGAATGGAATATTAGTAGATTATATTCTTTTTTTTTTTTTAAAGATTTTATTTATTTATTTGACAGAGAGAAATCACAAGTAGACGGAAAGGCAGGCAGAGAGAGAGAGAGGGAAGCAGGCTCCCTGCTGAGCAGAGAGCCCGATGCGGGACTCGATCCCAGGACCCTGAGATCATGACCTGAGCTGAAGGCAGCGGCTTAACCCACTGAGCCACCCAGGTGCCCCAGTAGATTATATTCTTATATTATTTTATCTATTTTATTTATTTTTTTATTATCAGGAGACCTAGCTTTTATTGTGACATCAGAATTTATTTTATCTAATATTATTATTATATTATATTCTTATTCTTACATGTTTTTTTCTTCTGTTTTTAGTGGTATGCAATCTGTATTAGTGATGTTGGAGATTATGAAGGCATCAAGGCTAAAATTGCAAATGCCTACATTATCAAGGAGCATTTTGAGGTACTGATGAATTTTAAAAGTAATTAGCTTTTTAAATAAATTTGTTTTACTTATCTATTGCTGTATAGCAAACCACCTAAAATTTAGAGGTCTAATGCAGTGACAGCTTATTTCTCAATATTTTTTGTGTTAACTCTGTAGTGGTACTTCTGGTCTGTTTGGTGTAGCTGAGGTCATTCAGACGGCTGCCTTCACCTCAGTCTTCAGCTGGACAGAATGTACGAGATGGTCTCTTAGATGATGGGTTCTCTCTCTCCATTTTCCATTGCATTATTTAGTAGTTTAGCCCCAGCTTCGTTACAGCATGGTAGCTAGCTTCCAAGAATGAGCATTCCAAGATAAAATTCCAATGTGCAAACTTTTATCAAGCTTCTGTTTTGCATCACACTTGGTAATATCCTGTGAACCCAAACAAGTCATGTGGCCAAGACCAGAGTATATGGGAGGGAACCATATGAGGTCCTGAATACCCCAAGGTGTGGTCTGGTATAAAATCAAACCCAACTGACAAACCACTCCCAATAGTAGTAGTACTGTTTACGATCATTATCTCTGTGTATTTTACGTTTTTTATTTTTTTTTTTTAAGAGATCACAAGTAGGCAGAGAGAGAGGAGAAAGCAGGCTCCCCACTGAGCAGAGAGCCCGTTGTGGGGCTTGATCCCAGGACACTGAGATCATGACCTGAGCCGAAGGCAGATGCTTTAAACCACTGAGCCACCCCGACACCCCTATTTTATGTTTTAATATTTCCCCTGAAGTTACTTCTTTATAGTAAGTTCGTCCTTAGATGTCACATATTCTCCAGGAGTTTGTGTATTTCATGATGTGCCGTATACACTACCTTATTGTCCTAAACAAAACTAAACAAAAACTCTGGAAAAACTGCTACTAAAAATTCAGCTTATTTATTTCTCTTTTGATATATTAGACAACTTCAAAAATACAAAGCAAGAGTGCTCGCTTCGGCAGCACATATACTAAAATTGGAATGATATAGAGAAGATTAGGATGGCCCCTGCACAAGGATGACACACAAATTCGTGAAATGTTCCATATATTTTTTTTTTTAGTTTAGTTTAGTCTATTCTTTTTTAATTTTTATTTTCTAATATTCATATAGAGTTAAACTTCAAGGTAATCCCCTTTCCCCAATCAATGCTACCCCTATACGTATACAAATTCTTAATCCCCCTTTATCTTAGGAAAGTTGAGTTCTTTAACAAAGATATCAAGATACATCCAGGAAGAATCAAAATAACCTTCCTCGCCCACACTGAGAATTTATAACCATTCTCCCATCTTTTTCTTCTGCCAGTGTTTCTGTGTATTTGTGTTTCTCCTGAAAGTATATAAATCTTATACTTGGGGATCTTTTTGATGAGGTTCTTCCTTTCTTTGCTTTTATATATATATATATATATACTTTTTTCTCTTGTCATATACTTTTATCCATCTTTTTGTTTGTCTGTTTTTGTTTGTATACTTCATAAATCTTACCTTGGGGCCCATTTGGGCTGAGCCTTCTCTCTTATCTTCCCTTTTTTCCTGTCTCTCTGTCTTGTTTTTCTTTTTCTTTTCTTTTTTCTCTCATTTGGGTGGGGAATCCTGATTGCTCAAAAGCATTCCAGGGTGCGCCTTGACTGCACCACTTTCGATACATGCAGCTACATCCGATCAGTCATCTCTCACCAAAATGACTAGGAGGAGGAATGCCCAACAGAAGAAAAATACAGAGGATGGGCCTTCTACAACAGAGCTAATGGCTATCAACATAGACAATATATCGGAAAGGGAATTCAGGCTAACAATTATCCAGGCAGTAGCTAGGTTGGAGAAAGCCATGGATGACCAAACGGAATTGATTAGGGCAGAACTGAAAACCACCAGGGATGATGTTCAAAATGCTCTCAATGAGTTCCAATCTAATCTAAATTCTCTAAAAGCTAGGGTAACTGAGACAGAAGATAGAATTAGTGATCTGGAGGACAAACAGAAAGGATCAGAGGAAGCCTGAAACAAACAGCTTAGAAGCCACGAAAACAGAATCAGGGAAATAAATGATGCCATGAAACGTTCCAGCATCAGAATTATTGGAATCCCTGAAGGGGAGGAGAAAGAAAGAAGTCTAGAAGATATAGTGGAACAAGTTGTCCATGAAAATTTTCCCAGTCTCACGAATGGAACCAGTGTTCATGTACTAGAGGCAGAAAGGTTTTCCCCCAAGATTATAGATTCTCGAAAGTCCTTGAGACATCTAATAGTAAGAATGAAGAATTATAATTATAGGCAGACCCTCTTGAAAGCGGCTAGGACAAAGAAGCTCCTTATATACAGAGGAAAGCCCATCAGAATAACATCAGACCTGTCCACAGAGACCTGGCAAGCCAGAAAGGGCTGGCAAGATATATTTAAGGCACTAAATGAGAAGAGCATGCAGCCAAGAATACTTTATCCAGCAAGACTGACATTCAAAATGGATGGAGAGATAAAGAGTTTCCAAGACTGGCAAGGCTTAAAAGACAATGCAACCACCTAGCCGACACTGCAGGAAATATTAAGGGGGGTTCTATAAAAGAGAAAAAATCCTAAAAATATAATTGAACAGAAATATAGAGACAGTCTATAGAAAGAAAGACTTCAAAGGTAACACGATGTCAATAAAAACGTATCTATCAATAATCACTCTCAATGTGAATGGCCTAAATGCGCCCATAAAACAACACAGGGTTGCAGATTGGATAAAACGACAGGACCCATCCATATGTTGTCTATATGAGACCCATTTTGAACCTAAAGATACACCCAGACTCCAAGTGAAGGGATGGAGAAGCATCTTTCATGCCAATGGGCCTCAAAAGAAGGCTGGAGTAGCGATTCTCATATACACATATTTCTCTCAGAAATAGATCATCGAAGCAGAAAATCAATAAAGAAACAAGAGCATTGAATGACACATTAGCAGATGGACCTCACAGATATATACAGAACATTCCACCCTAAAACAACAGAATACTCATTCTTCTCAAGTGTACCTGGAACCTTCTTCAGAACAGACCACATACTGGGTTACAAATCAGGACTCAGCTGATACCAAAAGACTGACATTATTCCCTGCATATTCTCAGATCACAATGCTTTGAAACTGGAGCTCAATCACAAGGAAAAGTTCAGAAGGAACTCAAACACCTGGAAGCTAGAGACCACCTTGCTTAAGAATGTTTGGATCAACCAGGTGATCAAAGAAGAACTGAAACAATTCATGGAAACCAATGAGAATGAAGACACTTCGGTCCAAAACCTATGGGATACAGCAAAGGCAGTTCTAAGGGGGAAGTACATAGCCATCCAAGCCTCTGTCAAAAAAATTGAAAAGTCCAGAATACACTAGCTGTCTCTACACCTTAAAGAACTGGAGAATCAACAACAAATCAAACCAACTCCACACATAAGAAGGGAAATAATCAAGATTAGAGCAGAGATCGATGAGATAGAAACCAGAGATACAGTAGAATGTATCAGTGAAACTAGAAGCTGGTTTTTTGAAAGAATTAATAAGATCGATAAACCATTGGCCATGATAATCCAAAAGAAAAGAGAGAAAGCCCAAATTAGTAAAATTATGAATGAAAAGGGAGAGATCACAACTAACACCAAGGAAGTAGAAACAATCATCAGAAGTTATTATCAACAGTTATATGCCAATAAGCTTAGCAACCTAGATAAAATGGATGCATTTCTGGAAAACTATAAACTCCCAAAATTGAACCAGGAAGAAATTCACCACCTGAATAGACCGATACTAGTAACAAGATTGAAGCAGTGATCAAAAACCTCCCAAAAAACAAGAACCCAGGACCTGACGGATTCCCTGGGGAATTCTATCAAACTTTCAAAGAAGAAATAACACCTATTCTCCTGAAGCTGTTTCAAAAAATTGAAGCAGAAGGAAAACTTCCAGACTCTTTTTATGAAGCCAGCATTACCCTGATCCCCAAACCAGGCAAAGACCCTACCAAAAAGGATAATTTCAGATCAATATCACTGATGAATATGGATGCAAAGATTCTCAATAAGATCCTAGCAAACAGGATCCAACAGCACATTATAAAGATCATCCACCATGACCAGGTAGGATTCATCCCTGGGTTACAAGGATGGCTCAACATTTGCAAATCAATCAATGTGATAGAACAAGTCAATAAGAAAAGAGAGAAGAACCACATGGTCCTCTCAATTGATGCAGAAAAGGCATTTGACAAAATCCAGCATCCGTTCCTGATTAAAATGCTTCCAAGTATAGGGATAGAAGGTACATTCCTGAACTTCATAAAATCTATCTATAAAAGACCCACAGCAAATATCATCTTCAATGGGAAAAAGCTTGCAGCCTTCCCGTTGAGATCAGGAACACGACAAGGATGCCCACTCTCACCACTCTAGTTCAACATAGTATTAGAAGTCCTAGCAACAGCAATCACACAACAAAGAGAAATAAAAGGTATCCAAATTAGCAATGAAGAAGTCAAACTCTCTCTCTTCGCAGATGACATGACTCTTTATGTGGAAAACCCAAAAGACTCCACCCCCAAACTACTAGAACTCATACAGCAATTCAGTAACATGGCAGGATACAAAGTCAATGTACAGAAATCAGTGGTTTTCTAATACACTAACAATGAAAATACAGAAAGGGAAATTAGAGAATTGATTTCATTTACTATAGCACCAAGAACCATAAGATGCCTGGGAATAAACCTAGCCAAAGAGGTAAAGGATCTGTACTCGAGGAACTACAGAACACTCATGAAAGAAATTGAAGAAGACACAAAAAGATGGAAGACCATTCCATGCTCTTGGATCGGAAGAATAAACATTGTTAAAATGTCTATACTGCCTAGAGCCATCTATACTTTTAATGACATTCCAATCAAAATTCCACTGGTATTTTTCAAGGAGCTGGAGCAAATAATCCTAAAATATGTATGGAATCAGAAGAGACCCTGAATCGCTAAGGAAATGTTGAAAAACAAAAACAAAACTGGTGGCATCACGTTACCTGATTTCAAGCTTTACTACAAAGCTGTGATCTCCAGGACAGCATGGTACTGGCATAGAAACAGACACATAGACCAGTGGAACAGAGTAGAGAGCCCAGATATGGACCCTCAACTCTGTGGTCAAATAATCTTCGACAAAACAGGAAAAAATATACAGTGGAAAAAAGACAGTCTCTTCAATAAATGGTGCTGGGAAAACTGGACAGCTATATGCAGAAGAATGAAACTCGACCATTCTCTTACACCGTACACAAAGATAAACTCAAAATGGATAAAAGACCTCAACTTGAGACAGGAATCCATCAGAATCCTAAAGGGGAACATAAGCAGTAAACTCTTCAATATCAGCCACAGCAACTTCTTTCAAGATATGTCTCCAAAGGCAAAGGAAATAAAAGCGAAGATGAACTTTTGGGACTTCATCAAGATCAAAAGCTTCTGCACAGCAAAGGAAACAGTCAACAAAACAAAGAGGCAATCCATGGAATGGGAGAAGATATTTGCAAATGACAGTACAGACAAAAGGTTGATATCCAGGATCTATAAAGAACTCCTCAAGTTCAACACACACAAAACAGATAATCATATCAAAAAATGGGCAGAAGATATGAACAGACACTTTTCCAATGAGGACATACAAATGGCTATCAGACACATGAAAAAATGTTCATCATCACTAGCCATCAAAGGTGGCTCCCGTCATAGGCAGATTCAGATTAAAACCACATTGAGATACCACCTTACACCAGTTAGAACAGCCAAAATTAGCAAGACAGGAAACAACATGTGTTGGAGAGGTTGTGGAGAAAGGGGAACCCTTACACTCTTGGTGGTAATGCACGTTGGTGCAGCCACTTTGGAGAACAGTGTGGAGATTCCCTGTGACCCTGCAATTGCACTACTGGGTATTTACCCCAAAGATACAGATATAGTGAAAAGAAGGGCCATCTGTACCCCAATGTTTATAGCAGCAATGGCCATGGTCGCCAAACTGTGGAAAGAACCAAGATGCCCTTCAATGGACGAATGGATAAGGAAGATGTGGTCCCTGTACACTATGGAGTATTTTGCCTCCATCAGAAAGGATGAATACCCAACTTTTATAGCAACATGGACGGGACTGTAAGAGATGATGCTGAGTGAACTAAGTCAAGCAGAGAGAGTCAATTATCATATGGTTTCACTAATTTGTGGAGCATAACAAATGACATGGAGGACATGGGGAGTTAGAGAGGAGACGGGAGTTTAGGGAAATTGGAGGGGGAGATGAGCCATGAGAGACTATGGACTCTGAAAAACAACCTGAGGGTTTTGAAGGGGGGGGGTGGGAGGTTGGGGGAACCAGGTGGTGGGTATTAGGGAGGGCACATATTGCATGGAGCACTGGGTGTGGTGCAAAAAACAGTGAATACTGTTACCCTGGAAAGAAATTTAAAAAGATTAAAAGCTGAAATTATCATAAATGTGTATAACAACAAAGTACAGCCATAATAGTTTTCCCCTTAAATTGTAATGTTCAGAGCCAAAAGAATTAAGTACACGGTTTTGAAATTATAAAAATAAATTTTCTATAAATTAAAAAAAATATACAAAGGAAGAGAATATGATGGAAACATTAATAGGAAGAACTGCAGATAAGCTAATAGCTTTTCTTAATTTTATGGTAATAGTCTCAATTCCTGTTTTACACAGTGGGTAACAGGAAAGAACATTAGACTGGGAGTCAGGAGATCTAGCTTTTATCTGGCATCAGTAGTATATATACACAGACATATGTGTACGTGTGTGTATGCATATACATACATATATTTCAGTTTAATAATAATGCAACTTTTTCACGTTGTAAGACTTTTGAAATCACAGTGCATTATAATCAGTGGTATCTTTTAATAGGCAGTGCTTTTTTCTTTTTAGTGATAGATAAAAAATGATATGTAGTAATTTTCATGGTATCTTAGATTCTGTGAAATGTCATAATTTGCTCAGTGGCATTAAATAAATCACGTGTGTTATCATAGTGTGTAGAATATATGACAAATATCTTCCAATATAAATCATGAAAAAAACTGCAAAAAATATATTAGTGGAAACAGAGACTATAGATTATTTTTTTAAAAACCAGTATTTTGGGGCACCTGGGTGGCTCAGTTGGTTAAGCATCGGCCTTTGGCTCAGTTCATGAGCCAGGGTCCCGGGATTGAACTCCACATTGGGCTCTCTGCTCAATGGGGAGTCTGCTTCTCCCTCTGTCAATAAAGAATAAAATTAAAAAAAAAAAAAAATCTATGTTTTGCAGATCTCAAATATGTATGTATTAAGTATATTTTTAAAATGATAGTATCTAGTATTTACATACTAAAAAGATCATTTATACTATTATTCCTAATTCCATTATTATATTTAAAACCATAAGGAATTATTATTTTGGGGTTATTTTTGTTGTTTTTTTAAGATTTTAAGTAGTCTCTACATCCAACATGGGGCTCAAGCATGGTCCTCTGACTGAGCCAGCTAGGTGCCCCTATCTTTGGATTGTTTTGAAAACAAACTAATGGGGCGCCTGGGTGGCTCAGTGGGTTAAGCCGCTGCCTTCGGCTCAGGTCATGATCTCAGGGTCCTGGGATCGAGTCCCGCATCGGGCTCTCTGCTCAGCAGGGAGCCTGCTTCCCTCTCTCTCTGCCTGCCTCTCTGTCTACTTGTGATCTCTCTCTGTCAAATAAATAAATAAAATCTTTAAAAAACAAACTAATGGCAAGAATTAAAAAAGAAAGTGTTTGCTTGAGAGTAGTCCCTCTCAACCCATCCCATAAAAATATTAAATTCCCCTAGGCATCCACTGCATGTTCTGAATTAACTTCTCTCCCTTGCATCTAGAATGGGACTAGCTCTATACCATTCTTGGTAGATTGGTGAAAACAGTTATTCATACAGTTTTTTGTAGGGTTTAATTTTCTAGTGGAACTCTGATTAGGAAAGGTTTCTTAGTGTATAAGTTGTGTATATTTTAAGACATATTTTGCTATGAATCATATCACTGTTTAATGGAAAAGTAAAATAAAGTCAGTGCTGATTCTTTATTCATATTAATGAAGCAAGATTTCTGCTAAGTCATACCTGGTTATTAGCCTTATTCTCGCTATTACCTCTACTACTGATACTATTCATTAGCATCAGTAATAAATTAAGTGGTACTTTTGAAAAGTAAAATTATGCTGGTTATAGAAGATATTGCTATGTTAAGTACCTCCTGTTAGTTGCTTATTTAATATTTAGCACAACTCTATAATGTAGGTATATTACTCTATCAATTCTATAAAACAGCAAACTCAGGCATGGCAAGAAGAGAGAACTTGCTAAGGTGAAAACTTGGAGCTGTGATCTGAACCCTGGTAGTCTGGCTTCAGAGACCCTACTGGTAACCAATACAAATGTGTATCTCACACATTACTGACTGAAATGAAAACGTGGGTTTACAGAAAAACACAAGATAGGAGTCTCAGTTTTTTTTTTTAGAAGGCTCTCTTATTTTTAATAGGATTAACATTAATCTGATATGTTTCTCAGAGACTTTCAACAAAATAGTGGGTAAAAGGAGAAATAGTTGCTTTAAAGTTGTTCCGTAGTTTATGCTTCACATTAATTCACATAGGACTTTCATATAGTAAATTGAAATTAGGAAGACTATCAGTGTATTACATTGTACCTATTTTACTAATAAATTCTGTAAATAATTTTTCCTTTGTCGAGTATAGATGAAGTTGAACAAAACGTACATAAAGGAAGAAACTTTGTAAAAGTATTAAGTACTTTGTTCTCCTTTAAGAATACCATTTAGTCCAATATTCATGCAGAACTTGCAAAATTAAATTATTTTTCCTCTAATCTAGAAGAAACATTGAGAACTATAGATTGGTTTTCAAAGTCGGATTCATTTAAAAATTTCATGTTTTTTCTCATACTGATAAATCCTGTTAGTTGCTGAACTTTGTAAAAGTTAACTTTAATACAAGTCACTAACAGTGTATTGAAATGAATTTAATCACATTGAAGAATGAAGAGGGGAAAAATTGGTATTATCATAGAAGAATTGAAATGTAGGGTTGCCAAAAAAATTTTTTTTATCATGACTTTTTCAGCAAACATAGTACTCATTTGTGTTTAGAAAACAGATATGATTGACTTTCTCATTTCTTGTTAGAAAGCAATTGAACTGAACCCAAAAGATGCTACCTCAATTCACCTTATGGGTATTTGGTAAGAACATTTCTTTAAATAAATATTTCAGTGGTAGTTACTATGATCTTATTTTGTAGTATATAATACCAAGCTATAAAGTATTTAAAAGTATTTGGCATTCATGAGTGTTCAGTTCATTATATTAACTAGTTAGTTGTGATGTATCACTGTTTGATTGTGATCATGTTAACCATTGTAACTCATTTAGAAATATATGTTAAAATGAAAAAGGCTTTAAAAGTTTTGCTAGACTTTGAAATTCCTTTTGTTAGGAAAGACTCTTTTTACTTACAAGGCTAAATGAAATTGGATTAATTTAACTATATAGCAATACAGTTCGATGCCCTAAGAGGGTCTTTGCATCTTCAAGGTCTGTCAAATACAGTCTGATTCATCAAAAGAATAAAATAATCTGACTTTCAGTATCTTTCCATTTGTCTAGTGTACAGCATTATTTTGCTGGTATGAGCAGCAAACTTGAGACAGGTTTGCCACTGTTTTCTTTGGGTGTAGTTCGCAGACCTGAGTATTTTATTGTCTTATAAATAAATGGTGTAGACAGCCCTGTATCTGATTTTTTTTTTTAAGATTTTATTTATTTGACAGATCACAAGTAGGCAGAGAGGCAGGTAGAGAGAGAGAGGAGGAAGCAGGCTCTCCGCTGAGTGGAGAGCCCGATGCGGGGGCTCGATTCCAGGACCCTGGGATCATGACCTGAGCCAAAGGCAGAGGCTTAACCCACTGAGCCACCCAGGCACCCTCCTGTATCTGATTCTTAAAAGGATTCTTAAAAAGGAGTTAAATATCCTTCAGGACAAAGGGCAATATTAAACTAACTAATGATAATGGCTAGACAGTGCTAGGGAGGAACCATGAATGAGATACAGTTGCTCCCTTAGGAGTTCGGACCCTTAGTCAAAGATGCAGTACTTTTTTCCCTACCTGTATCAGAAAGTTGTCAAGATCTTTGGATGTTAATCATTTGTCTCACTCTTTTCAGTAGGCAGACTTAAATTGGTTTTTGCCATTGTTATTTATACATACCATGTTTAGTTTTTTTTTTTTTAACTACTCTGAGTTAGTTTTTCTTACCTAAAAAAATAGGGGTAATGACCCTAACTTATTTAGTTCCTTTAAAGGAGTAAATGAGAGATAATCACCGAGCACCTAGAACAGAGTCAGCACTTAGTGATGAACGACAAATACTATGTTTTCATTACTAGTACTGTTGCTTACTTACATTTAATCACGAACACATCCTAATTGATGGATCAGTATAAATCAGTCTCTGGGTAATTCACTGGGAATATTAACCTACTGGATGTTATGTAAAGTGCAAACTGTTTAAATATACCAACAGAAGAAACTATCTTTTATATCTGTTAAGATGCTTAGTTTTTCTGTAAGAGGAAAAAAGATGCAACTGAGATGTCTGTTTTTTCTCTATAGGTGTTATACATTTGCTGAAATGCCTTGGTATCAGAGAAGAATTGCTAAAGTGCTGTTTGCAACTCCTCCTAGTTCCACCTATGAGGAGGTAGTGTGCTGTCCTTTGTTAAGTTAGTACTGATTTCTTAACTACAGTGCCATTCTACAGTGTCCAGATCTGCAGCTCTGAGCCGTGAGGCCTTTGAGCATGTTTCTAACCATCCAGTGCAGCAATCTTATCACAAAGGCTTAATACTTATAATCTATGACTGGTGAGTGTTTTTTTTTTTTTTTTTTTAGGTGAGTGGCTAATGATTCTGGTCTAATATCAGCTGTAATAGCTCATGCAAAAATCTACCATTGTTTTCTATTTGAAATCTAAAAATTCAGCAGCTGTTACTCAGCATGAGTTTTAGATATGTGTTTTACACATTAACAGTAATTTACCTGGGAAATTGTGTATTTGTATAGATAAAGGAAGAGTAATTTATAACTTTTTTAGAAAGCACGGTTGCAAGGCTTATACACTAATTTTTTTTTTTTTTTTTTTTTTTTGGTACAAAGGCGTTTAGTTTATTCTCCTCATCAGTGTCATTGATATATACACTCATATTTTTAAGGCCTTTTGTTTTTCTTGTTGAAAATAAAATTTGAAAGGGATTTCTGGGCAAACACTAACTTACACCACTAAAATGTTCAGAGTAAGGAAATAAGGCCACTGAAAGAGCTTTCCTAGTACTTGTATCATGATAAGGAGCTATTTTTTCTTCTGGCACGCTATGGTATAGAATTTAATATTAAAATATTTAGCTGATGGGCGCCGGCGTGGCTCAGTGGGTTAAAGCCTCTGCCTTTGGCTCGGGTCATGATCCCAGGGTCCTGGGATCCCACATCAGGCTGTCTGCTCGGCAGGGAGCCTGCTTCCTCCCCTCTCTCTCTGCCTGCCTCTCTGCCTACTTGTGATGTCTGTCAAATAAATAAATAAAATCTTTAAATCTGATTTAATTTAAAAAATTAAAAAAATATTAACTGAATAATCAGAACACAGCTGGGAATATGTATTATTAAAAATAATGTATTCTAAGGAAAAAAGAAACAGTTGGCTCTACTATAATAAATCAGTTATGTTTCTAGGACATACTTTATAAAAAGGCTTAAATGGGACAAAAAAGTTTCAGACTCAATAACATTTTATGTTTGAACGTCAATAATTAAGACTTTTAAAAGTTTATTGGTACAACCTATGTATCACTGAGTAAATTTAGCTTTTGATTTTACTAAGATTTTATGGGTAGTGACTGTTAAGACTTAAGAAGGATCAAAATAGCTGAGTTGCATATGGTAATGTTCTTTCTTTTCACTTGATGCTGGTTTGGTTCAAGTTCTAAACAGCAATCAAGTTATTATTAGAAGTTGTCCATCTCCTGTAATCTGTGCTCTGATGATTTAAAAACGTTCAATTTTGCTGTGTTAACTTTCACTCTTGATAAGTTGACCTTTATTTTAATATGTTTTAATTTACTTCCTGACTTTTGAAAAAAATGTTTTTTTAAATATTGATTCTGTTTTCATTATGTTTGGACTCTTCATGTTTTTAACAGGCATTAGGCTACTTTCACAGGGCAGAGCAAGGTAACATTTTTCTATTTCATATACTAATATAGTTAAAATTGTATGAGTGTTTTATAATAGGCATTTTTAAAACAAAAATGTTACTTAATCTAATATACTTCTCTTTGCACTAAATATCATCAAACAGTTTTTAGTCTTTATTTTATAAAGATCACCAGAGTAAGAAGTAGACTGCTACTGAGTTTAGAACTACAGTTCTGGAATGGTCCTTTATTTGATAGGATTCAGCTTTCTGAGAGGAGGCTTTGACAAGTTAACTGTGTTATTCAAGATTATACAGCCATTTAGAATCATTAATTTATTTAAATGTTTAGTTAAAAATTTTTTTTGAGGTTTAATTGACAACATTAGTTTCAGGTGTACAGCGTAAGGATTCAATAATTGCACATGTTGTAAATTATAAAATCAAGTCTAGTTAATATCACATTACAAAAAGTTTAATTTTTTTTCTAAAAAATTCTCTTTAAAGAGCATTTAGATGAGAAATCTTGTTTTTAAACCAAGCCAGGTTTTGCTTCGTTGCAAATATTGTCGTCTTTTATGGAGTTTCATGTCACTCTGGCTTTGAAGAAATGGCCAGTGTACAAAACTGACATAAGCCATCCTAAGTTCATCCTTTTTAATATTAGTAGCACAAACTAGAAGTGTAAAGGACATAAGCATATGTTACCAAATACACCAGAAAAACCACTGCAATTCTATTTCTGTAAAATTAGAAGAAAATTAAAGCCTGTGTATTAGAGAGCCTACTCATATGGACTTGTTCAGATGCTTTTAGGATAGCAAAGCATTTATTTTTTTAATTTCTTCTGAAGAGTGGTATCTGAATGTTAAACCATGTTAGTAATATATTGTTTGTTCTGTTACTACCTTTTGCTGATAACCTCTTATGATCGTAGTTTTTATATCATGAATATGAATCTGGGAATAAAATGTCCTCAAAGGGATTTAGAAGCGTAACTGCAAAGTAGAAATAGAGCCTTAGTGAATTAAGGGTTTGGGGTGTTAAGAAAAACATGATCAGTAACTCCAGTCATCCTTGAGGTTTTAACACTGTAGGTCAGTTCTTCCAGGTGGTCTTTTTTTTTATGGACCGTATCTGGTTCAGAAGCTCCTCCTAGGCTCTTAAATATCTGTTACTTCTCCCATCATAGCCCTTATCACACTGTAGTATGAGTATGTGAGTTGTATTGTTTACATGTCGAAGACTAAATATGGGGATGATGCGGACTTTGTTGTTTTGCTCAGTTTTCCTCAGTGCTTAGTATAATGCTATTAAATTTGCTGAATGACAATATTAAACAGATGAATTGATGAACCCTAAGGAAACCTACACAACACCTCATAAATATGTTCAGATTAAAGAAGTAAAACAATTTTGGGTTAAGGAGCAAATGGAGTTAACTATAAATTATATCTAGGGAAAAGTATGCATTAAATATAGAAGGTCCCAGTTGATAAGAGGAATTTGTATAAAGAATTAATGAAGTTAGTGAGACTGTCCCATGCTTTCATAGGCTTTTTGTTCAGTTTTCCCTGGGCCAAGAATGTTCTCTGTTTTTCTGTTAAAATCCTGTTCAGCTGCCCAGGCAGCCTAGACATAACTTCTTAGGGAGTTAGTTTCTTATTGGTTTCTCAGCACTTTAAAATGTTTACATCTGTCAAAGCATCCCTTTCATTTTTCTGTTACATTTTAATCCTCTTTTGTCTCTCCTCTTCATGATGGATTTCAAAAGAACAGAGTCTTTGTTAAATCTGTATTTAAGTATAACCCACATTTAGTAAATATTAATCAAATGTATGTATGTACACCTGACCCTTAAACAATGGGTAAGGGGTACATGGCTGCCTTCATAGTTGAAAATCTGCATATAACTAACTTTTGGCTCCCCCAAAGCTAACTCCTTAAATATTCTACCATTGACCAGAAATTTAAACAGTTGTTTAAAATGTATTTTGTATGTTCCATGTATTATAGACTGTATTGTGGTATAGTAAGCTAGAGAAAATTGAATGTTAAAAGTAAGAGAAAATACAGTTGCAGCACTTTACTGTATTTATGGGGAAAAAACCCTGCATGTATTTAGACGTGCATAATTCAAAACTGCATTGTTCAAGGGTCAACTGCATATATGTCATGATTCCATTTTCTCATACAGCAAGTATGTATTGGGTCCATGTTATGTCCTAGGTAATTAGGATGCAGCAGGTGATAAAAGACATTAAAAGAAAACCCCTGTCTGTTTATAGAGGATACATTCTGTCAGGTACTTCAGTTTCTCAGTATCTACTTTATAAAATTGTATAAAAATGAGAAATGTAATAGAATGCCTAGCACATTAAGAGACACTGAATAAATGGTACTTTTACTAATATTTGAGATTGGAATAGTTGAACAAAAGAGAATTCTAGTTAGCCTAATTTTATATGACCACACAAATATATTATTGGAATTTAGACTGAAGAAATTAACAACTCTATTCATCTGAGATAAATTTTTCTTTCTTATGTATAGTGGATCCAAATTTCTACAGCAAAAACTTGCTGCTTTTAGGAAAGACGTATTTGAAGTTACACAATAAAAAGCTTGCTGCTTTCTGGCTAATGAAAGCCAGGGACTATCCGGCACACACAGAGGAGGATAAACAGGTAAAGTATCTCCAATAAATTAAGGCAGGGGCACCTGGGTGGCTCAGTGGGTTAAAGCCTCTGCCTTCTGCTCAGGTCATCTCAGGGTCCTGGGATCGAGCCCCACATTGGGCCTGCCTCTCTGCCTTTGTGATCTCTGTCAAATAAATAAAATCTTTAAAATAAATAAATAAATAAAGGCAGATAGGTTTCTGCTGAGGGACTATTAAGTAAAGGTAAATTAAGAACTTCTTTAAAAGTATAATTTGTCTAAATGTATCTTGTTGAAAACTGTTCATTTTGAACTCATTAGCATTTCTGTCAATTTCTATATATTGTTTACTGTCATAGAGATTATAAATTAGTTGCTGCCTTATTCCTGTTTGACATGCGTGACAGATCAAGTAAGATTTCTACAATAAAAGGCACGTCATGTGTACTAATGTGGACGAATTCTCTTAAGAGTCTCACCCAGTTCCTGTTCAGTTTTATTCTCATAATGTGCTATCTCCTGGTGGGAACGCTTAGAAACCACAGCCCGCTTTATGAACTTACTAGGTTTTGCAAGTTGGTATCTATGCTGTACTGTTTATTTATAACACATATTTTTCCATTTTAGATACAGACAGAAGCTGCTCAGTTGCTTACAGGTTTCAGTGACAAGAATTGAGAATTTTTCAGAGAAGAAAGCCAACGAAGTATCTAAGAAACATTGCCTTTTCATGAAATTACAAAGATAATATGTGAACTGTATCTGTTCTATGGCTGTTTTCTCGGTTCCTTTAATGTGACCACTTAAAGTAAATGAGCAAAATACTAAGTTTCTTCACAGACAACAAGGCAAAAGAAATTAATTACCAAAAAATTGGTAGAGACTTCTCCCTGGCTCAGAGGCAGAGATTATTGCACATTTAGGCACTAGCAATACAAAGTGGTATAGATTTCTGAGGAGGATGGATCACATCAGAATGGGAGATCAAGAAAAGAAAAAGCTTTGTGGAAGAGGCTTCATTGGGGGGTGTGCATTGCCAAATTGGACTGATGCAAAGTTGAGATCTTGCAGAGAAGGTGCAGGGAAAATGAGGTTAGAATGTTGAGGGTTCTTGGTATAAAGTAATTAAATGATGGATCTTGGAACCAACCTGTGTAAGGAAAAAACTTTAAGTCAGGAGAGGACAGAAAATGGAGTGTTTTGTTTGTGGTTTTTTTTTTTAAATGTGACATGGTCTTACAGGTGAAGGATTGATTTTGTTACTTGACAAAGCCCAGGTTCTCTTCCCTAATGTGGTGAAAGGAACATAGAACTCAAGGGTGAAATAGAAATGAAGATGTTTTACATAGGCAGGACCGTATTACTTGAGGCTGCGGAACTGTTTTATAAAAAGGATTATCTTGAATCCTTTGAATCACTTAGATAAATCAAGAATGCATGCATAGGTAGGTTTTCCCCCCAGGGAGTTGGATATTGTAAAGTTAACAGTGAACCCGGAGGGTGTGGGCTGTTTGTGTTGTCATGCATATTTTCGAACAAAAAGGAAAATGAAAGTCCTGGACTCTATATACCCATCTCCAATTGCTAATCTTCAGCTATATTTTACTGTTTTGTGTGTGTGTGTGTGTGTATTTCTAAACTTTTGAAATTGTAGACAATATACTTCATCCCTAAGTACTTAAGCATGCATTGTCTCAGAATGACATCCTTCTAAACAAACAACCCATTAGCACAACAAAAAGTTAACAGTAATTCTTTAAAACCATATTGATACCAGCCATATTTGTATTTTCTCAAATGTCCCAGGAATGTCTTACCAATTTTAAAAACCAGGATCCAATCAACCATACATTGTATTTGATTTTCGGCCTTAGTTTTTAAAACTCTAGAAGAATTCTCCCATTTTTTTTTTTTTAATCCCACCATTCATTGACTTTTTTTTTGAACAGGCCAGTCATCTTAGAGTCTCATTCCAGATTTGCCGTACCCCACTTTGGGAACCACTGTTTCATCTTTTCAGCGACTCTGATTAACTTTATGTAATTTGATCTTCTTTGCCTAATTTATCACTTCTCTGATCTTTTACCTCTTTCCGTTTCATTTCCTTGGCTCTTTGAATTTCTGTCTTCCATGTCTCTATTGTTTTCTTCCTCAGATACCTTTTGTCTTCACTTGAGATGTTTGTCTTTTTCTTCCATTATTTTCCCTGATTTCAATCAGCAGGCATTTCACATTTTCATGAAGTTTGTCCAGTTCTGAGTTTTTTAATTTTTAACTGATTTGATTTTGATTTTTCAATTTTTGATTTTTTAGTTTTGATAGTTACTTACATTTAATTCATTAGTATATTGTGTTAAAGAATGTTTTTTTCTGTTTTGAGTATCTTCATCTGAAATTTTTTCCTTTTCACTAGAGCGACTTTCAGTATTTTCTGGTGATGTGTGTGTGTGTGTGTGTTTTGTGTTACCTGCAATACAGGTATCAAATGGGAGGTGAAGGATTTTGATTTGTTCAAGAACAGTGTCTATGAAGGAGTTTTTGTGAAATGAGGTATCTTTCAGTAATAAAGCCTTTTATGGGTAGGGTCTGTCTTCTGATATTTTATAATGCTTTTAAAAAAATTGTATTGCTTTGTAATCATTATAGATTCATAGGAAGTTTGGGAGTGGGGAAATAAGAGTGGTCCCAGAGATAAACCTCTGCCTCCAAGTTGAAAATTAGGTAATTAGTATAGCCCATAAATCTTACTCAGATATTACTTCTAAATGCCCTCACTTGTGTATGTGTTCTATGTAATTTTGTCAGTATGTGGATTTTTGTTTTTTTTTTTTAAACTGAGGCTACAATCAAGATATGGAACTGTTCCACCAAATTGTGGAAATCCCTACTGCTAGCCCTTTATGGTCACATCCATCCACCACTTCTCCTCCTTACCACCATCCCTGGCAACCACTAATTTCAATACTGTTATATAAATGGAATCAGATTATGTGACCTTGTGAGAACTGGCCTTTTTCATTTGATGTAATTTCTTTGAAATCCATCTGCATATAGTCAGTTGATTCCATTATACTGTTATTATATTTCATGGTATAAATGAGTACATTTAGCCATTCACTGAAGGTCATTTAGGTTGTTTCCAGTCTTTGACTCCTGTGAACACTGGGTACAGGTTATATTAACACCCAGGAGTACAGTTGCTGGGTCCTAATTTATGGAGCGATTATCTTCCCTTTTCCCCCCTTATAAGCTAAGGGATAGCTAGCTCCCTTCACCAAGATGCCATATATTCCTAAGAGTCTGATTGTGTGCACTTTGTCTCTTCCTTTTGACTTCCCAGGGGTCTGATTCACCAGGTCTTACACTGGTTATAGGCATTTCCTCACTGACAGTTGAGACCTATTATTTCTGGGAACAAATCCTCGGACCCCATTATTCTCCCTTCTGTGCAGTCCCTACTTAACTGTGTGTGTTCCAGATGTGACTGCTAGCTGGAGATGCTTATTTCCCCACATGGATGATGTGAACGTTGTTTGTAGTCGTCGGTCTTGTAAACATATTACAGACATGGGCTGTAGGTAATTGTAATTACCTCGCCTTGTGGATATGTTTACTTCCTTTGAGGAGTGAGAATAAATTTGGATTTACTCTACAAAAAATCTGAAAGCTCTCCATTAATAGCAAAATTTTCCCAATTGAGAATTTAATCAGAGACTGTGAACTAACTGAATTTTGTAAAAATGACTCACTTATCTATAAAATAAGCATCATTACAATGAAGAAAAAGCAAAACACACCAAACCTTAGGAGTTGTGAGGATGAAAGAGAATACATAAAGTATATACTGTTAAGAGTAAGTATATTTAAATGCAGTTATCTGAATGTATTCTTCTTGGTTGAGATTTGGGAGAGAAAATTTGGAATTAAGGAGATGCCACTTTTTCAGTTGTTCATTTTTGCTTCTGTGTTATTTGAGGGTTTTTTTTTTAATAAAACTTCATGTGGTATTTACCATACAACTTATTTTGGATTGTGTGTACCTGGGCATTACTGTACCTTAAGTTTAATAGTAAGAAGAAATAGAATGAGTGGTGGATAACTTTGCCAAGGGCCATGAACTTTTAATGAATGCCTTGTTCTGACCCACTGCACTGCCCTGGGAATAGTCAACTGTTTTATCCTTTGAGGAGTAAACAAGTCAGTAAAAAAGAGCCTCCTTAATGTAGAAGGCTTCTCTGATATGGTCTGGGCTTTTTCCTTGAGACCATTTATCTTAAGTTTGACTTTTAAGTTCAAAAGATTAAGAATAAACTGGGAGTATTTACAAGACAACCTTTGTTCTCTCATCTACAGATTTAAATGAGATGATTTTTGACTTCTGCAGTATCATCCACCAGGGTTCAACAAATACTCAAAGTCCCTACTAGTCTTACTCAGAAGGCTTAAGATAGGAACCACAGCCGAACCAGCAAGTCAATGTCAGGACTCCTTTAACATTTTAGAAGATGAGCTTATAGCAGCAGTCTGTGTAACAGAGCATTCACACAGCTCCAAGAACAGGTCACAGCTCAGGGACCTCAGAAGGACATGCAGTTATTTCCTCTGGCAAATCCAAAGGTATGATTTATTATCAAGTAGATTTTCCAGTCCAGATGAACTTACCAGTCAGGGTCATTTTTAATAGAAATAGTACTGCCTAGTAGTATTTTGACATATAACCATGCCATCTAAAAAAAAAATAGGAGGCAGGTGATTAACTGAAGGCTGTGAGGTTAAAAGGTTTATTAACTCTTTGAGCTTTAACTGCCACTTAGAGCTCCTTTCCTAGGAAGACAGACAACTAATCTGATTGATGGAATCAGAAATTCTGTTGTGCCTCTTACCCATTCACTGGGCTCAGTTTGGTGGTGGTGGTGGTGAGTGTCACTGAAATGAAGTAACAATATGAATCTGTTTCTGAGCCTCATTCTTTGCCTGTTTCTTCATTTCAGGCATAGTGAGCCTGTCCAGCCCAGCACAGGACAAGGATGGGAAAAGAGAGAAGGAGAGAGGCAACCCACATGCTTGGTTTTCTCTCCCCGCCCCTTGAGTGTATGAATTAAGATATAATAAAATCCTGCCATAGGCCTGCTTTTCTATGGAGTTTGAAAGGTGGAATGCTCCGAGTTCTCCAAAAGAGCCTTCTTCAGAAAGCTGGTTTGGTCTCTGTGAGTTCTGTGTAGCCTCAACTGGTACAGTAATTTCTTACCTGAAGTGAGGGTGTGGGGGGGACCAGCACCCTGAAAACCTCCTGTCTTCAGTTAAATCTGGTAAATGGTATTCTCACATTCTCACCTCCACTGAATGATGTTCATCAATAACTTCTGTCATGTCATGCAAAATTCATTGAGCAGTGGTGCTTTCTACGGTAAAATTTAAGTAGCTGCTTTGAAGACTGGTCATCCTCTATCACATAATGTCATATACATTAGTATTTGTTTTTAATGCTTTATGCTTCAAGATAGCCCAGTGTCAGATGAGGATTTGGGAAAGGAATCTATTCAACATAGTGAATCACTGCCTTTATTTCGTCTTTACTATGAACTTTGAATAGAAGTGCAGAACACGATCTAGTATGTAGAAAAATAAAATTTTGGCAAAACAAAAACTGTTTAGGGAAATTAAATTGTATACTAGTATTTTCCATATGTACTTAGCAGTTAAATATATTACAGATAACATTTTAAGATGTCAGTTTGTGGTTATAAAAAAATTTCTAACTTCCTGAAATTTACACTGCATATTGAAATGATACAAATGGAAATTGCAATTTTTGTTAATAAGGAAGCCCAGTTTGCTAAAATAGCATTAATATCATTCACATCAGATTTTAATTTGTTATACATCTTTGTAGTTCAGCAAATGCCCTTGATAATGAAAAATTAAAAAGTTATTAGGACAAAAATAATGATCTATGTAAAAAGGGGGGTGGGGACCAAAAGAGTCTTTAATATGCCTATATAATTCAGATCATAAAATTTTCATGAATTTAAGAGGAATGAGGATATATGAACACTAATAGAAAATAGTTTTCATTTGCGTGTTCAAATGCTTATACAACTCTTCAGTCCATCTGGTTTTATAAAACCAAAACTCTGAACACAAAAGCAAAAATGTTCACATTACCTTATTATATGTTCCTAAGTATCAAACTGCATCAATTTATATGAGTTAAATTTAAAGAACATCACAGATTTAAAAACAAAAGTACTTAAGTACCTGATTCTTTTTAACTCCACAAATACCTAGCATCCCAAAGTAACATGTAAACAAATCTCTTTGCTGCTTAATGAATTCTTTCCAATTTCTAGAATAAACTAAATGGCATCAGATATAGTGTATCACTTACATGTACATTATGGTTTCATTCATTACTTTGACTGTATTAGTGATGTAGCAAAGAGGGAAAATTTTCAACTATTGTATTTATTTAAAATGAGCTGACAGGTTCAAATGCCTGTCTTCAGAAAAGCCAGCAGCATTTTTTAACATACTCAAAGTAAGATTTGGCCTAAGCCCTTAATACCTTCCTGAACAGCCATGCAACTAAACACCCTCAAAAGGTGTTATATAAGGGAGAAGATCATGAAGCAATTTGTACTTTTTCCTCTGGATACTAGAAACAAGGTAAAGCAAATCCAGATTATTTTTTGAATGAACGGCTGTCATGTTTAATATACTCAGAGCTCTATAAAACTAGAGCCACTATCTTATATGCTTATATAGATATATACTTATTTTTAATAAAGTCTCTTGCTTGCTTCAGAATTTAAGGATGATCTTTTTCCTGGTCAGTCACTTCAAGGGAACAATAAATAAAGTAGAAAAGGATGAACTGTTTTGCATATTTCTGTGGAAGAACGGAAAACATTTATACTTTGAGAGGTTCAGAAAATTCACTGTACAGAATGAACAGCTTATATATACACTATCTGTGCAATTTTTCTTGGCTGGGGTATTTAAATGCAAGAGCTCCTCCAAGACAAGAAGCCACATTCATTCTTGTCCAAATCCCTCTGTCTCTTCTATTGCAAAAAGAAGTTTTTCCTTTAGTTGTTCATAACTCTTATATGGTGGTAGATCCAAGCGATTAAAACTGAACAAAAACAAAAACAGATGTGTTTTCAATAAAACAAACTCAAGAAAGATTTCTCATACAATTATTTCTTAAAGCACATTTGAAAAACTAAATGGATAGAGGAAGATACAAAAATTTTGCTGGAAGTATTCTAAAAATATACTACTATATTATTTAATATTAACATATACAGATTTCTTATGGCAAGCTACTAAAATGAAGATGTACTCAAAAATATTTTAACAATTCCCAGAGAACACTGGAATTACAAATTCACAAGTCCCCCTAACTTCTCTTTCATTCACTTACCAGTTATTAAGAATCTATTAGTTATTTTTCTGGGAGCTAGTGTAGTAATAGAGTGCCAATAAATATAAACTTTGGTCTTTTCAGTCCTGCTAGACTCAAAGAATTCCCTGTGCTGAGTTCAACTGGATTTGGGTTGACGGGGTGGGGGTAGGGGGTTCAATTCCCACTCTTTTTTTTTTTTTTTTTTTTTTCAGATTTTATTTATTTATTTGACAGAGAGAAATCACAAGTAGATGGAGAGGCAGGCAGAGAGAGAGAGGGAAGCAGGCTCCCTGCCAAACAGAGAGCCCGATGCGGGACTCGATCCCAGGACCCTGAGATCATGACCTGAGCCGAAGGCAGCGGCTTAAGCCACTGAGCCACCCAGGCACCCCTCAATTCCCACTCTTAAGTGTCCAGTGAAATAGCTCTAGTGTAGTTACAATCTTTCTCTATTTTCATTTTCTCATATAGAAAGTTTTAGGTTATCCAGGTTCCCTCCTACCACCCCATCAGCCCCAACTCCTCTGTAAGAGACAGAACACCTGATGAGAGCCTTTTGAAACAAGGCAGCCAAATAAAATGGTGTTCTTCTCAGACCACTTTATTCTCTTTGTATGAGAAAATTAAATGGTAGCAATTAAGCAGACCATGTACTTTCTCCCCTTCCCCCATTTCATGCTTCCAGGTACAATGATAGCAGAGGTCAACAAAATATCTTTCAGTAGAGTTCTAGGCTAAGAATCTGTCACTTTCTAGTTCTTACATCTTTCACATAAAGCCTTGTCAAATTCTGTCATTCTTTCATCACATAAAGCCTGGTCAAACTCCTTCTTTCTACTGAATCTCTAGCCTTATAGCATGGCCAGAAATACTTTCTTCAAAAGACATGGCAGTTTAAAAAAAAACCTTTGCTGTGCTCTCTTTGGCAGCACATACACTAAAACAACAGAGGTTAGCATGGTCCCTGCACCAGAATGACATGCAAGTTCATGCAGTGTCCTGTTAAAAAAAAATATATATATATAAAGCTTTGCTGCTTCTAATTCCTATGGATTGAAGGTATGGGGGAAGGAAGCCTGCCATGCTGTTTGGTACAGCCCCCTACCACTTACTTAATGTTCTCCAAGCATAACACATACTTTTCTGTCTTATGACATGTTCTACAGCTCTTTCATAATGTGGATACCTTTTCTCACTAAGAATCAGTCCAAATGTTAGAACTTCCTTCCAAGAATTATCCTTTCCATAAATTCTTTTTATTTCTATTTTGGCACTTACTTTACTCTGTATGATGACTGACTGGTTTCTTACAGTAGGTTCTAAAACCCATGAGGGGCAGTCTTCCCTACTCTCCCAACATTGATCCATTTAGTAAATGTTGAATTGAACTACATAAGAAAGTAGATTACTTGAAAACATCCAAAACAGGGTTCTGTTTTAAGACATCAGTGACAGGATGGAGACAGACTAAAATCTATTCATCTTTTATTGAGTACTTACTATGTGGCTATCAGAATACTGTTTTAAGTTTCAGTTTAGCTTTTTGTTCCAGCTTTGGGTCAAATTTGCTATTTTTACTTTGTCTATAAAAAGGGAAGACACTAATACCTTTCCAGTGGATTAATGGATTAAGGAAACAGTACCCTGTTGGTTTGCTGTATCACTGTATATAGTCTAACGGAACCACTGCTCTGCAAGTCAACCACCTCAATAAGCAGCAAAGCATTGGAGGTGACAGCAGAACTCCATCTGAGAATATCAAGACTACTTTTCTCATAGACTGTAGCACTGCTTACCTTAGTCACTACTAAAAACTCGAGGGTCTCTGGATCATCAACAGTATTCCACCCATCTGAATGAAATTCCCACCTCTTCCCTGTCCTCCACTCAGATATTCCATCCTTCTAAACTTCTGTTTTATGATTTGCAGTTTTCTACAGTCTGAGTAACTCCTCTCTTGCCTTAACTAAAAATCCAGCTAGTCTGAAACGTAACATTTCTGCAGCCAATCAACAAAACTTTTCTCCTCTGAGGCATGCACAATCTAGCTATGCAACCTTCTTTCTGAACCTTTTGCTACCCTGTTAACTTCTTGGTCATATTCCTTTCATTCACTGAAAGCTTTGGCACCTGGTTCATGTCTCCTTTCATTCTCTTGGATGGTATGCAACAGCCACGCATGGCCTTCCAGTTCTCATCTTCAGTGACCTGCTCCTCTATTTGTTACTAACTTCAAGATAACACCCTGAACCTTGTAAAGGAAATTTCTAATTAAAGGAAATGTCTAATTAAAAACTCTGTTCTGTCTTTACAGCTTCCTTCAATTAAAATGGCAACCTACTCGCCCGTTACTTTCTCACTGTCCTAGCCTGTCTTCAGACTCTTCTATCCTTACTTCGTACTTAATCCACAGCCCCGCCTTATAAGCAGTACCTTGCAAATACTTTTAAATCTGTCTGTCCGTCTTTTGACCTTACTAATCAAAACTCCTAAAACCATATGAATTCAGCCTTCTAGTTTTTCACTCCTGGGACCTTAACAGCTGAAAGTTACTGGAGGGGAGAATCCTACAACTAGACAGATGGTGTCACTTTATAAAGTTCCAAGTAGGCAGTCCAATGTTGTGCAGCATTTTTAGTTGTATTTTGCTAATAAATCTGACAGCTCTTTCTTTCTCTTCAAAAGTTTTTCTTTCTTCATTCTTAGCAGTGACCTCATCTTACACTTTGAGAAAAAAGAAACCAACAGTGGTAACTATAATTTACATCAAACTTTTCTTCCTCTCCTATTACAACAACATAAGTGTTCCTGTTTGATATTTATCAAAGTCCAATTCCTTAGCTTATACTAAGCATCCCAATTCTTTTCATCTTTCTTGAACAACTATCTCCTTTGGTTAAGGACCTCGCCCCTGCCTCAACAGTTTCTCTTATTGGATTTACCAGTTTAATCTAGGCTGTTCTCAATTTTTCTTTGTTGTTGTTATGATCCCTTTTCACACTTTACATGTGCATTTGTTGCACTGTATATGAAATTTTATCCCACATAGATATGCAGTTAGAAAATAAAGATGTACTCCAGTAATTTTTTTCAGGTAATTGTGGCTGTCATTCTTAGATACTGTATTAATTTGACAAGGTAACACATAATCGAGTTCTGAAATCCTACCAAAGAACTTTTTCTACCTACTTCCATAAAACCCAATGGTTTATCTTATACTCTGAATACATCTTTTACCCATGCGTGAGTTTTTAAACTCATGCACCAGTCATTTGGAAAGAACAGTTCACCAAGTTATAAAGTATTTCCAAATGTTGACACAGTTAATTATGTAATTAAAAATTGGTTAAATCCCACCAATCTCATCAGAAGAGTTTTGAGAAGCTTTCAAGCTCATGGTGGTTGATATCTTTGAGTTTTCCCCCAATTTTTTTTTAAAGATTTTATTTATTTATTTGACAGACAGAGATCATAAGCAGGCAGAGAGGCAGGCAGAGAGAGAGAGAGAGGAGGAAGCAGGCTCCCCGCTGAGCAGAGAGTCCGATGCGGGGCTCGATCCCAGGACTCTGGGATCACGACCTGAGCTGAAGGCAGAGGCTTTAACCCGCTGAGCCACCCAGGCGCCCCAAGTTTTCCCAAATTTTAATTTTTTACCCAAAACTTCAGCTTTCATAATTGCCAACAAATGCTGTCTGTTGTTTTCTTTGAAGTGATAAGCTTATTACTTCATTACTTTTCAAGAAAATGTCTGCCAAGTAAACAGTTTTGGCAAAAAGAGCATTCCATTAAAAAAGCAAGCTGGGGGCACCTGGGTGCCTCAGTTGGTTAAGAACCTGCCTTCGGCTCAGGTCATGATACCAAGGCCCTGCGATCAAGACCCAAGTAGGGCTCCCTGTTCAGCGGAGAGCCTACTTCTCCCTCTCCCTGCTGCTCTGCCTACTTGTGCTATCTCTCTGTCAAATAAATAAATAAATAAAATCTTTAAAAAACAACCAAAACAGCAAGCTGGTTCAGCTTTCAACTCAGCTGCTAAGATCTTTCCCCTCCAGACAACCACAATTCTCATGTGTAGAAGTGCTTTATGCAGGCTTCCCATTCTGTCTTACAGTACATTAAAAAGATACATACTCAAGCATCAAGATTTAATTGTTGTTGTTTTTTTTACTGCTTCAGAAGAAAAATCATGAAAGAAACTGGCTCCCCCTAACACCTTGCTTTAAACTGCAGTTTGTGTGCAGTGTGTGCAATGTGCAGTGTTGAAGAACAGAGACAGCATTTTGGTGCCACTGTCTTGATTTTTGCTGAGGCACTAGCATTTTTACCCACTGTTGCTTTTGTACCTGTTAAGTTCAAGTGTCAAACAATAAAAAGGCAAGTAAATGCTTAGTATGAAAATAGTTCTGACCTCCTGAAAGAACCATTTATCTCCTAAAGCTATCATCATCTTTTGCCTGGATGACTCTAACCATTCTGTCAACCTTTCTCCCTGCCTTCAGTCTCGAATCTAATTCCTCCCTCCTCTGTTGCCAGAGTGATTTTTCCTTAATCTCATTAATTGCTATTTAAGCCTCTTCAAAGGCTTCTAATTGCCCCTGGAGTGAAATGTAAGTTCCTTATAATAGCCCATAAAGCCTACATAATTTAACCGCTGCCTACGCTTCTGAATTCTTTTTATCCCTACCTCCCCTCATTGACTGGCATTCAACCAGTCATCTTTCATTTCCTTGAAAAATGATTTCTTACTCCAAGGTCTTTGGAATGCACTTTTCCTGTTTATTCCTGCAGCAAGTTATTTATCAGACTCAAGCATTATCCTTCCTGAGAACTCTCCCTGACCACCCAATCTAGGAGGTTCCCTCTAGTTCTTTTTATTTCCTTTGAAGGACCTTCTTAGTATTCAAATAGTTGACTTGTCATCTGTGTTCCCTTCCCCCAGTGGAGTACAGACTTCATAAAAGGCACTTTATTCAGTCTTATTTTATACACAGTAGTTATTCTGAATACTTGTTTCATCAATGGATACTTATCTTACTATAGTAACCAAGTAGAAATCATTCCGAAGTTAAAGAATCCCATATTAGTCTATTCTAAAAACTGAAATTCTAGCTACTTTAATGAGTAGTAACTTAAACTGGGTCTTACATTAAAAAAAAAAAAAAAAAGTTTCTGTGGCCTTTGCCTTCCTATTTAGGATTCATGAACTTACCATGTGTGGCTTCTTGGTAACCAGGTGTCTTTGCCAACTTTTTCAATGCAAAATTTTTGAGGCCCATTACTTCCTAAACCAGGAAAATAAGACAAAATTTATCTGGTTCTTTAAAGTTTTTGGTTTTGACAACAAGCATATAACACAGTATGTCACATAATCCTATGACTAATACAGAATACAATGTAAATCACTTCTGTCTAGAGAAGCTTCTTAATGCTGCAGAAATCCAGCAATAAGAAATCAGAGGAAAGAGAAGTAGCTCTAAAGAATTTTGCTCCCTTCACAATCACCCTAAGGAGCAAAGCAATGGCCAACCAGACTAGGTAAGCAGCATCCATTTTTGTCTTATAAATGTAGTTGATATTAACCATTAAGTAGTCTTTCTTCTGGTAGATACTCTATAGAAAGCTGAGATGCATATCCTTAACTTCAAGTCTATTGTGTGTCTAAAGCCATTATTATCACAAAATTATCTACAGAGAAACTGCAATAAAACTGCATTTACCCATGAGCTCAGCAAATCCTCCTAGAGGTAAACGGCAGGTTCCAGTGACAAACTGTAATAGTCGCATCCTTACTTCATTGTCTGTCTCCTTCACAAACTGTGTAACAAAATCAAACTTACTTTAATATAAATGCTAAATTATTTCTAGTACTTAAAATAGTAGACATTTAAATTAGTCTTAAATTTCTTTGAGAATTTATTAAGGTTAGGTATATGTTAAGTACACTATGAATCTTGAGTTAATCCTCACAAGTATAGCACTGGTTGTCCACTACTATTAGTTTTACATTCATCTTATGGAGAGGAAAATGGGAGGTTCAAAAGGTCATACCACTAAAAGGTAACAGATGTTGATCAGCCATCGTATTATAGCTTACCATTATTTGGGGCTCCTGCCCAGCTCTGTACCTATGCTTTTTGTGTGTTCAGCACTTCCAGTAATATTTGGAGATAGATCATTAGCATCCCTACTGTATAAAAATAAGCTAACAGAGGCCTCAAGAGATAAAACTTTGTCTTTCTCAAACTACTAGTAAGTGGGAGAACATGTGAACCCCAGTCTCATCGAGCTCTAACCCATTAATCCTGACCTGAGTCAACTACCCTCCTCTCCGATACGTTACCAAAAACGAACACTACCCCAACTGCCATTCTCAATGGTCTGTGGCCTTTTCTCCCACCAAATGCTATTTCCTCAATTCTCTGGATTCTTTGTACTTGGAAACTTAAACGATGCGTCTTGTTAAAATACTTGGTAATTTACTATCTTTTCAAAGAGTGACCTAAATGTATAATGTAGTGGAATATAGATTTGAATTTGTCTGAGTATCTTGTAATAGAAGGCAAGTGAGTTTACGGGCCAGTCTGAGAGTAGAAATGTATCTTAAAAAATAAAAATTACAAAAAGTAAAATATAATTTAAGGATAAGACAACAATTGCTAATGATGATCAAAAACATTTCTGTATAGAACTGTGCTGAGGTACACACTGCATCCAGACATAAGAAACAAAGCTTGTTACCACATCTGACATAAACCAACCCTTCTCCTCAAACAAACCCAACCTGGAAAACACAACTATTCACTTGGATTTACATGACGCTAAGCTCAAGCTCCTCAGGTTCACATACAGATGTCCAAAGGGAAAGTCAGGGAACACGAAGGAGTGAGAAGCTAGTAAAGAGCCTAGAAAGGAAAACTGTAGACACCTGACACCTGCATGCATTCTGTATGTGATGCAATTCAGGTATTTGAGGCCTGAAAATGGATCTATTCCTACTTTTTCCTTTTTTATTCATTCACTTATTTTTTTTTTGCAAGCTCTATGCCCAGCGTGGGGCTTAAATTCATGACCTTGAGATCAAAAGTCACATGCTCTACCCACTGAGCCAGCCAGTCACTCCTTGTTTATTTATAACAGGTAACAGACACACATAGTACACAGTGCAGAATTCAAAGGTAGTAAAAGGTAAACAGCATCAAGAGCACCTTTCACACCTCGTGGCCAGTTTTTTCTCTACCTTTTCAGAGATACTGTATTCACCTGACTTTGAACAATGCAGGGATTAGAGGAGCTGACCTCGGGTGCAGCTACAATCTTCGGAAAACCCACATACAACTTTTGACTCCCCAAATTTTAATTAATGGCCTATTGTTGACTGGAAGCCTTGCTGATTACATAAATAACACATTTTTTTATATATATATACTATATTCTTAAAATAAAATAAGCTAGAGGAAAATTTACTAAGAAAATCCTAAGGAAAACACACTTACAATACTGTGCTGTAAAAAAAAAAAAAAAATCAACATATAAGTACACTGGCATAGTTCAAACCCTCAAGGGTCACCTATTCTAGCATATACTTTGAATATGGCACATTATATACACACCTTTCCCCTTTAAATTGTATAGAAACGTCTCATTCTCCAATATTTTTGTTAATTTGCATTAAAAAAAAGTGAAAGAATGATTATAAGGTACAGAATTATAGAACAGGTATATTATAATTTATTTACTCAGTCCTCTCCCGGTGGACATTTAGGTATTTGAAGTCTGTTAGTATACCATTAATGGTACAAAAAGTACTCCATCTAGTATGTGACATTTTGCATACATTGAAGTATATCTATAAGATAAATGTGCAGAAGTGTCTTACGAAAAGATTCCACTTCTGGAAAAGTCTTTCTCTAGTAATAAAATCCCAGGCTTAGTTTTCACTTGAAAATGAAAGTTTAGCATATATAAACCTGAAGTTCAGTCACTGAATTGCTCTAATGAGTCTTAATTAGCAGATTTTTGTGAGTATCATCCCTGCCTAGAGATTTTAAAATTCTTTAACACACAAAATGCAAAATCTAATAAAGTGTGCTTCAAGATTAGTATGCAAAACTTGGATGAGACCACCCTATTATAGTTTAAGCTAAAATACCAACAAAAGAGAAAGGGAGTAAGGGAGAGAAAGAAAAAAAGAAGTAATTCTTGGGCATTATCCTCTAGATTATTCTAATTCACTAGCGTATTATCGCCTTCAAGTAACTGCATTGACTTTCTCTTTAAAAAAACATACTACAGGGAGGCCTGGGTGACTCAGAAGGTTAAGCATCTCACTTTCGATCTCAGCTCAAGTCTTGATCTCAGGGCCAATGGTAAGTTTAAGACCAACACTGGAGTCCATGTACTTCCTCCTGTACTTCCACAATTAACTAGAATTTATAGACTACTTTGATATTATTAGAAAAAATATGCTATACCTACAAGTATTACCATTGAACTACTAAAGAAGATTCTGTCATTCATTCTCCCAATTGAGAAAACAAAATAAGCAATGGAAATTCCTTTAACAAAGGTTCACATATTCAACTTGTGATTTATAATTCAGAGACTAGAAACCTTGTCCAAAGGCAGTTTCAATTTAAAAAATGAACTGTTTTTTAAACCACTGTCTCATGAGAAAACATTTTCTTTGAACCCTTTGTTTCAAAAAGATAAAAGCAAATACCTGCCAAAACCAAATGATTTGCTTGCTGTTTCTTGTATAATGTCGATACACAGTATTTCTCTGCCAATCTGCCAAATCAACCTCCTGCATGCCACACAACATAACCTGGGAAATGAGCACAGCAGCAGATCAAGTACACAGTTAGTGAAGAGAATAACTGTATGACTCTGACTTTCTAATGAATGCCTAGGCACATGCCTAATTATGTGCAACTAGGTGCCCGACAACTAATGATCACAGTAAGCAACTATCTTCTCTATTTAAAGTTAAAAATTAATTTTTCCAGGCTTTGGGAATAAAATAGTCTATGTAAAATTTTCAAATAAGCCCAGTGTATTATATATGGAATGAAAGCTATTTTCAGCATAATGAGACAATCTGATACTTATTTCCTTTCTCATTAACTTTGAGCTACAATTTATATGCAGTAACATATGCAGGTGTTTAGTAGAGTTAGATGCATTTTGACAGATACATACACCTATTTAACTACCACCACAATCAAGATATAAGATGCAGAATGTACCCATTAGGTCCCTTTTTGCAGTCAAAAACACCATCTTCATCTTTGGCTCTAATATATGTATGTATATATGTATGTGTATGTATGTACATACATATGAATATATGTGTTTTATTTCTTTTTTTTTTAAGATATTATTTATTTCAATCTCATGTAGGTGGAGAGGCAGGCAGAGAGAGCGAGAGATAGAGAAAGGAGGAAGCAGGCTCCCCACTGAGCAGAGAGCCCGATGCGGGGCTCGATCCCAGGACCCTGAGATCATGACCTGAGCTGAAGGCAGAGGTTTAACCCACTGAGCCATCCAGGTGCCCCTATGTGTTTTATTTCACTTGAGTAAATACCTAATAGTAGAACTTCTAGGGCATAAGAGGCTGATATATATGTTTAGCATTATGAAACTTCCGACCTCCCCAAGTGGTATTTCACTTAGTTTTAAATCGCATTTCACCGATAACAAATGAGTATGTTTCATATGTTTACTTGCAATCATTGCTTCCTTTGTGAAATGAGTCTTTGACCAGTCCAGAAAATTTTTATCTTTTAACTGAGTTGTAAGTTTTATATATAAATATATATAATATATATGAAATATATAGTAATATAATGAATATATATTATTTACAAAATGTTTATATACAATATTTAAATCTAAAATATAATTATATATGATACATATTATATATGAAATATATAAAAATAAATTATATGAAATAACTAATTTGTAATGAAATCTAATACTTAATTCCTCTCAATATTTAATGTAATAATATATGTAATATAATGTGTGGCTAACTGTTTTGTGTTCTTCCCAAGAAACTTCTGCCCATACTAAGATTTTTCTCCTTTTTTTTCAGCTTTCATATTTACATTTATGTTTTAAATTAATCTTTCTGGGGCGACTGGGTGGCTCAGTCGTTAGGCATCTGCCTTTGACTCAGGTCATGATCCCGGGATCCTGGGATGGAACCCTGAACTGAGCTGCATGCTCAGCGGGAAGCCTGCTTCTCCCTCTCCCACTTCTCCTGCTAGTGTTCCCTCTCTCAGTGTGTGTGTGTGTGTGTGTGTGTGTCTCTCTCTCTCTGTCAAATAAATAAATAAATCTATCTTTAGAAAGAATTAGTCTTTCTTCCATGGGCTAAAATAGGGGGCCAAGGTGAATTTTCCAATATATGGGCAGCTAGTTGATCCAGAAGCATTTGTTTAAAAGATTTTCTCTTTCTCCACTAAAAAATATTAGCATTTGTGTTGAAAATCATACACCCACATATGATAAATATGTATGTGGGTCTGTTTCTGGATTCTCTTCGTGTTCCACTGATGTATTTGTGTATCAAAAATACATTATCTCAAATACTATGGCTTAATAACAATTTTTGAATTCAGATAGTGAAACCCCCAAGTCTATCCTTTTTCAAAATTAATTGCGGAATGCCTGAGTGGCTCAGTTGGTTAAGCGTCTCCCTTCCACTCAAATCATGATCCCAGGGTTCTGGGACTGAGTGCTGCATTGAGAATCCATGCTCAACAGGGAGCCTGCTTCTCTGTCTGCTGCTCCCGCTGTGTGCGCCCTTTCTCTGACAAATTAAAAAAAAAAAAAAAAAAAAATCAGCTTATCTAACACCTTCATATTTCCTTGTAATTTTAGAATCAGCCTGTCAATTATTACAAAAAATTCTTCCAGGATGATGACTGGGATTGCACTAAACATACAGATCAATTTGGAGAGAAATGACATTTCATAATATTGAGTCTTATAGTACATAACATGATGTATTTCTTCATTATTAAAGTCATCTTTAATTTTTCTGAGCAATGTTTTGTGTTTTTAGGTAGCTCTTGCATGCTCTTGTTTAAACTTGTTTATTTTTTGGATACTTTATTACATAAAACTTTAAGATTTCAATTTCCAAGTGTTGCTGGTACACAGAAGATATACTTGATTTTTAAATTACTGGCCTTCTATTCTGTACTCTTGCTAAATTCACTGTTATTTCTAGTAGGTGGTTTTGTTTGTTTTTTGGGGTTTTTTTTTTGGTAGGTTCGTTACGATTTTCTAGGTTGACAATCATGTTATCATCCATGAATAAAGGCCACTTTTTACTCCTTTCCAGTCTCTATGCTTTTTATTTCTACTATTGTCTTACTGCACTGTCTGCGCCATCTGGTACAATGGGGAATATCAAGGTTGAGGTTAGGTTGCCTTCTTCCCAACCTCAATATGAAATATTCACAGTGTCACCAATTAGAGTGCTGTCAGGGTGTATCTTTTTTTGTTGATGCCCTTTAACAAACTGAGAAAGTTATCTTCTAGTATTCCTAGTGTGATGATAGTTTTTACAAACAATGATTGTTATATCTTCTCAGTTTAAACAGATTTTAACTTATAAAGAGCCAGAACTATGATAACCATTATTTGGAATAATGATATGCATGTCCATTACTGTGATATTTTTCATGATTAAGAAAGATGATGACTGGAAGTAAAAGAGCAACAGACTAGGAATAACAATCAACATAAAGCAAAACAACAAAAACACCCATATTTTCTCACAGCTCTGTACTATGAGCTAACGCCAGATCAGTAATCTACAAGAGCTTTAGTTTCTTTATGTGTAAAAGTAAACTATCATATGGCCCAACTATTTTACAGGGTTATGTGTGAGACAACTGTAAACTCTACCAAAGGCTATATAAAAGTATATGCCTATTAATATCCTTTTACGTCTACTGTCTTAGTTTCATCTGTGCTCTAATATTGGACTCTGGCCATGATGGTTGCTCTTTAACTAGGTAGGCCTCTAAAATAGCTTTTAATGGGTGTATGGAATATTTTATGCATTTTGAAGACAAAAATTATTTTCTTCAGATTCTTAATTCTGTGATTAAAAAAAGATGAATAGTACTCTAAAAAATATCTTCCATTTTATTCTTCTGATGTGTTTCTGCTAATCTTACAGTCAAGCTATTAAAAGAAAGAGACGTTCATTAACCAGATTTATAGAGTCTACATTATCATCCAGTCTCAGAGTCCTGATTTTCATGTACTTGCTGGTTTCCAGAAGGCTAGTTTCTATATAGTATTACTGTATATAATATGTAATGCTAATTTTTCATATGCACATTTGAGTATATGAACAAAACAAGTTTCTTAACAGAGAACTGAAGTTGGCTAAAGTTAAGATATTGCATCCAAAGGAGGCAGAGAATACCAAGGAATACCCTAATGGCCCTGCCTATGTTCTAATCTATAAGGCAAAAGAAGACTTAAAGAATTCACCATAACTAATCATTAGAGAAATATGAATCAAAACCACAATGGGGTTATCACCTTACATCCATGAGGGTTGGCTACTGTAACAAAGCAAAGCAGAAAATAACAAATGTGGGCAAAGATGTGCAAAAATTGGAATCTTTGCACACTTTTGGTAGGAATGCAATATATGGTATAGCCACCACGGGAAACAGGGGTAGTTCCTAGAATAAATACAGAATTACTTTATGATCCAGCAATACCACTCCTGGGTATATACCCCAAACAACTGAGAACAGTCTTTAAGAGATATGTAAAATATCCATGTTCATAGTAGTATTACTCACAATAACCAAAAGGTAGATGCAAACCTAATATCCAGTGACTGATGAGTAGATAAACAAAATGTGGTATATACATATAATGGAATATTACTCAGCCCTAAAAAGGAAAGAAAGTCTTACACATGCTACATGAATAAACTATGATGACATTAAGTGAAATGAGCCAGTCACAGTAAGATGAATACTGCACGAGATCACTTACAGATTCTCAACAGTAGTCAAACTCACAGTAAGTAGAATGGTGGGGCCAGGAAAAGAGAAAAGGGGAGTTGCTTAATGGATATAGAGTGGCAGTTTTGCAAAATGAAAATCCTTGAGACTGGCTGCACAATAATGTGAGTAATCTTAGTATTATGGAATTGTACACTTAGAAATGTTCAAAATGGTAAATTCTGTTATGTGTATTTTACTCTCTCCCATCCCCCAGAAAAGAATCCCCCAGAAAAGAATTTCTGATATACTTCTAAAAAGTCTAAACACAATTAAGACCACTAAGAACTTATGACCTAAAGAAACAATCTCTGGGGCAACTCCTCAGAAAACCAAAATTTCAGTAAGTTCCTCAAGTTATTAATAAAATAACACTCTTCAGGCTCCCTAACAATAGGCACTGATTAGTGTTTTTGTACCTATGACATCATTATGATTCAGAGAACTTAAGACCATCACCCCATGCTAGGATTTCAATCCCCCCTGAACACTGGCATGAATAAGAGGATTCAAGACTATGCCACATAATTTAAAAATGTGTGGACATCCTCCTGCAGAAGCACAAAAACAGTTCATCCTCCTAGTAACATTTCCTAAATAGCATAATAAAAAAGCTTCACCTCTAATTCTTTCTCATCAAAGTACTGCAGCCATTGAAGAGGGACGACTTCATTGAAACCATCAAGGAAAGCTTTGGTCTGTTCCTGCACTCCTCGAGAAAAACGCCACTCTGTCATTAAACTGAAAATAAAAGTTATTTAAAAATAATTTGTCATGTGAGGTGAAAGCATAGAAACACGAAGTACTTCTGAAATTCCTTCTCTCTTTCCAAATATGTGTGTGTGTGTGTGTGTGTATATATATATATATATAACAATACATATATATGTTGATGTTGTATATGTAAGTAGTTTTAAGAGTTAACACATGCTTCCCCATGAGGAAATCAGTTCCAGCACATCAGCAGCTTAAAAGGATGCTCTTCAAAATAGTACGTTTTTTGTCAGTGAAACAGCCACATTTGAGCACTTATTTCCTGTACATGTATAAACAAATAATCCCAAATAGTGTGTGCTGACACAGTAAGGGAAAGGCTACAGTCATTCAACAGGTTCTCATTCCATCACCAAGAAGACTTGAGAAGGTTTGAAGCTGGAGAACTGGTTCTCTACATGCTCATTTTATTAGAGAAAACATGAAGATTTCCTACTAAGAGAACAGAAAAAAGAAGATGAAAATAAAACATTCTGAGGAGACATAAAAAGCAGAGGTCGAGGAGGGAAATGTAAGGAAGCAAGAAGGAAGAGAATCTGTATGGCAATGCAGAACCTCCCCAAGAGGCCTCTCACTGATAGTAAATGGGTCTGGAGGTCCCTGAGAGGAACAGCACAGGCTACTGATGAGGAGAAGCCAGCGATACCAGCAGATAAAAGAAAGGCAACTTATCCACATTCCTCTGCTTCTTGGATCATCTTCTCTATTAAGGCAAACCTTTCATCCTTGCCGCCTCCACAACTGTTGTTCATCAAGTACTCGTCCTCTTTTGCCCATGCCCTCAACTCTACGGTCCTGCCCTCTTCCCATTTACCCACATGGGTGCTCAGACTATTATTTTCCAAAACCCTTCCTTCAACCCAGTATTTCTTTTTAATTATTCTCTTCCTCTCTTTACCACCACTCCAATTAAGAGAGTACTCTATATGTCACTGCCTCCACTTACAACCTCCTGTTCACCCAAATTTTAAACCACTGTAATGGTCCGGGACTTTCAACATCTTTCCCAGGGGGAAAAACAAAACAACTTTCTTCATAAATGTCACCAAAGAGCTCTAAATTGTCGAGATGCCCTCTTCAAAATTATTCCTACTGCATGTGAACTTCCTGCACACTGGGCATCAGCATTCCCAAGTCTCATGTAGTTCTTCCCTGGTCAGTATCACCATTCCTGATCTGATCTAACTCAGATGGATCTGATCTAAGTCAGTAAAGGCTACTCCTTTGTTTTCTTTACTGGTTTCACTATTCCAGAAATGTTTATCACTGAGATCTCTGCCTTCTTTTCTCACTATTTACTACTTGAAGATGCCATCCTCAATTACCTAAGTTTTAACTATCATAGAAAAGCCAATAATTCTTAAATTCCCAAATCCTGCTTTCCTCCTCAGATATTAAAGTCCTCTCTCCTTGGATATCCTGCTAAAACATGCCAACTATTAACCAATCCAGAAACCCTAAATACATCATTTGCTGGTATTTTCCCCACTACATGTAACTGGTTATGGAATCTGAACTATTTTATGTCTGTAATATCCTCAATTCCCTCACTTTCATCTCTACAGTGTCTTGTTTCAGGCCTAGGATACTCAATTTCTAGGAGAATGAAAGAGCCTCTGTGTTCTGATCTCTGAGTACTTCCTTCCATTCATTCATTTATCCCTCCCAGTTTGTCCTCCACAAAGATACCAGAATAAGCCTTCCAGAAACCATTCTGATCATCCCATCTTGGTTGTGGTTAGTTTTTGGTCACTCTTATATTAGAGCATGTTTAGGAAATGGAGATTTAGATAACCATCATTACAGAGTATGTGAAGAAAATCCATATGGTGCACAATCATGGAATTCAAGGGAACAGAGAGTTTCAAGACAGAGGCTGTGGCAGGTACTGTGAAAAGACTAGGTTAAAGAGGAAAAGTGAGCTGGAAGAGGAACTGAGCATCAGCCTGCTGGGCACAGGCTGGCTGAGGAATGGGCTTCGCTACTACCTGACAGAGCACCCTGGGTGCTTCATTTAGAAATAAAGAAACTGCACAGTCTTTGCAAAGCCCTTTTTAGCCCTAAAGTTCCATAAATTTTGATCTGGACAAAGGTTAGAATGCTTAGAGCAAGCAGAAGTGAGAAAGTGTCTTATTTCAAGAACACTGAAACTGTCGAGAAGAACTTAAATAAGGCAAAGAAGTTATTTTAGTACGTTTGAATTTTTGAGTCCTGTCAGAGTAGAGAGCAAGTGACAAAAAAGGATAAATGGAAGGAGGAATGGATGTGCAACAGCTTCCCAGAGGAGTGAATATGGGGTCAAATTAAAGGCACAGACAGAGGAGTTAGTTCTAACATACTCCAGAAGCTCTAGAGATTAAGGTCAATCAGATGTATCACCTTACCCGATATATTCATCTTTGTTCTCCTCAGTCACCAGGATATTGGAACCTCCTAACTTCAGGTCATGCGAAGTAACCTTTCCCAAAATTTCCATGTCAACAGAAAAGTACATTTCTAAGCCACATTCTTCAATGTTGTTATCTCTGGGTGATACAAATGTATATCAACTAATTAACATGGTATCTAAATTGGCTCCAAGAAAATGTCTTTATTGAAAGATAAAAAATCTTCAAACCTTATCCAGATAAGGGAGTTGTAAAATTCAGTATCAATAGATTCCAAATCCTTAATAGTCAGTTTTTTACTTAGCATACGCTTGTAGAATGGTAAAGAGAAACCAGTATCAATAAACTTCCCATGAAAAAGTGCCTGCCAAGAGAAATAAAAAATTTTGCTTAAAAATTTATAAAACAGTATTTTTCTTATTCAGAGCACAATAACAGAAATCATGAGGCTTCACAAGCCAAAATAAGCACTTAATAAAAGTAACCAGGATAAATCATGAAAACCAAAATATTATGCAAAATGCTAAGTATGAAACACAAATTACAGTTACAGGACTTCAAACACTTAACTCTATCATGTCCTATCAATAACTGTCAACGAGAATGGTAAAAGAACAGTACCAAAACCCCACTCTTTCTATTATGTTTTATAAATTAAATTGGCCTAAATGGATGCAGAAATACAGATGGAGCCTCAGGGCTCCTGTGCATGCACCTGGCAAAACCGACCCCATTTGCCTTCCTCCTGCTCTCAACAGCCAACACAAAAAGCACCAGACCTCCTCCTCACACCCCGACTCTCACCACCAACTGCCCATCCATCTCAATATCCAATTCCATTTCTCACACCTCCCTAACTCCCAAAACCATCTCTTATGCTTGCCTTCTAAAGCTCGTGATCCATCATTAACAAAATCCCCCCCACACTCCTTCCCTGAAGATACTTTAGCATCTTGATTTAACAAACACCTAGCATTTTTCTGAAGACTTTGCTTCCATCCCAAGTTCTCCCACAGGGGTGCTGTTTCTTTCCCATCCCCCTCATGTCAACAGGCCTGGAAGTAGGGCAGGTGTTGCTCATTACTCATTCCTTCTCCCCAAATCTGCCCATCTTAAAGTTCATAGCTTCATACTTCCTTGAGTGGCTCATGGCCACTTCCCTGCACCCACTTTGCTGCCATCAACCCTAGATCTCTGAGTTTCTCCTTATTATGCCCTCAATGCTGTGTTCTTCTACACCACCATCATAATTTTAGACATTTCAATATCTACAATGATGATTTGCTATTAATACCCTTTTTAGTCCTTTCAGTAACCTTAGTCCTCTTAGCTAAACATTTTTAACATCAGATACTGTTACTAGCAATAACAGCATTCTTTCACAAACTCAATTTTAACCATCACCTAATTTCCTAGCTTACTGCCTTTTGTAGTGATATTTGTAATTTCTGATCCCCCTTAGATCTAAACAATACATGCAACCTTATCACTATCTCTCAGCTTCTCAACAAAGTTATTATCTCCTTCAGTTTCGATTCCATCATCAAATCACTAAAACTACTCCAGTGTACACCTTCAAACCCAGCCTCTCCTCAAAGAAATTCTGGCAAAACCCAAAGCCCAGGTAAACACAACCCTTAACCTACTGCATGCCTATGCCTGGGTATTGGAACATGCTAGAAATGCAAACACAACCATGCTGACTAGTTCATGACCAACAACCTCCAGCAGAACTTTGTGCTGCCTGATTAACTGTACTTCCCCACTGTACCCTCTCTCCCAGGGGACTATTATTCCTCAAATACTTTTCCCTACTCCTCACTCTGAGCTAATGATCTTGCTTTCTGTATCACTGAGGAAACAGAAGCCACCAGAAGAGAATTTTTGTGTTCCACCACATCTACTCACTACTAGCATCTGAATCTATACACTCTATTATCGCATATTTCTATGTGTGCACAGATCTCTTCATCTCTCCTACTCATTGTCACTGCTCCCATATTCCCTATCCCTTTGACTTCATCAAATTCTTTCTTCTCACTTATCATTATCTGCATGTAAATATTTTATTCTCATGACATTCCCTGCTCAAAACCCTTTTGTGAATTTCCAGAAGTCTCACACAGTATCTTTCAACCCCATCTCCCACCAAATTCTCTCTCATATACTCTGCTCCACACATGCCATTTTTCAATCAAAAATATAATTCTCAGTCATTAAGCGGCTGCCTTCAGCTTAGGTCATGATCCCAGAGTCCTGGGATCAAGTCCCACATCAGGCTCCCTGCTCAGCAGAGACCCTCCTTCTCCCTCTCCCTCTGCCTGCCACTCTGCCTACCTGTGCTGTCAAATAAATAAATAAAGTCTTTTAAAAAAACAAAAAGAAATATATAATTCCACATTGGAACCTTTTTTTTCTTCCTGTTCCTTTATGTCTAGAATGTTACTCTCCAAGATATATGCATCATTCAATCCCTTCCTTTCACGTTTCTGTTCATGTGTTACCCCCCCGCAAGAGTCCACCTCTAATCAGGCCATATAAAAAAGCAACATTCCTTCTCCCTCTGCACATACTTGTGTGTTATTCTGTCTCCCTCTGATAGAATTTAGATCCCTGAGAGCAGGGAATGTGTCTTTTTATCATGGTCTCATCTCTGTCATACAATGATACCATAGTCGATGCTTAATAAATATTTGCTAAGTGAATAGACAGAAAGTACAAATAAATACAACATTTCTGAAAAGACAAGAGTCCCCCAAGAGTTTCTGCAAAGCTCTAAGAACTCCCAAAACATCAGTCAAGTGCAATTTTTAATACAACTCAGATTTTCTTTTTATTCAGAAGTAGTCACACCGTAATTAAACTTTAATTTATAAAATGAAAGGACTTTTTAATTATTTTTTAAAAGTCTCTTTTTCCCCCCCAAAGATTTTATTTATTTATTTGACAGGCAGCGATCACAAGTAGGCAGAGAGGCAGGCAGAGAGAGAGGAGGAAGCAGGTTCCCCGCTGAGCAGAGAGCCCGATGCGGGACTTGATCCCAGGACCCTGAGATCATGACCTGAGCCGAAGGCAGAGGATTTAACCACTGAGCCACCCAGGCGCCCCATGAAAGGACTTTTAAAGACTAAGTGGCTACATTGATAATCCTTATATTCATAATCTTGATTTCATACAGGTACTCCAAAAATACAGTACTCTCCTTTCTAGGCAAACTTCCTTGGTAACAAAATGTGTGAATACACATAACCAAGGATAACATGGATCATTAAGTTTTCTCCAAAATACTTCTGAAATAAGTTTTAAATAAATAAATGAATAAATAAATAGAAGAAAATAAGAACTTACCATCGCAATAAAGCGACCAATAAAACAGAAGTATGAAAGATGGTCTGGGTTAATGGTTGATGCTGGATTTATTTGAAGACAATAGTTGTTCTTGCCAGCATACTCAAATAAGCAATACATGGGGTTCAAAACTTCATGTGAAAGCAAGAAAAACCATTCTCTAAAAGAAAATAGTATTATTTTTTAGCATTCATACACACATGAATTTAAAAACAAATCTTAGATACACCCATACACACATCATCTCTCTGCTCAACAGCCTTTCATAACTCTGCTGACCAATTCCTTAGCCCTCCTGTTAAGTCCTTCTAAGATCTGGCCCTCTACTCAGTTACCTGCAGTTCCTATGATGCCCAACTACAAGCTTGGTGCTACTCACAGGTAACGGGCTTATTTTCTCTGCCACACTTTTGTTTGGGTATGTCTCCTCAGTGTCAACTCGGCCTCGGTAGGTCCCACTTGCTTTCAGTCCAACTGAGACTCATCCCACTTTCATCATATTTGTTTGTATCAATCACTGAACGCTTTGTGGTACTGTGATAACAATCACAATATTATTCATTTTCCTGTACATGACCTGCCCATCAACTAGACTAAAAGCTCCTCAAAAGCAAAAGCCATGTGTTCATATACATTTTTGTATCCTTAACTCCTAGGCATTCTAGGATCTACCTAGATCGGTTTTAGTTAAGTATCTGCTGCTGATACTGACATATCCAGTACTGCTGCTATGCAACAGTTTTAGTTTTATTGCCAACAAATTACAAATGGAACTAAAACTAAAAACATGGCATCTTTAAATGTGATAAGCATTCTGTAACGTATCACCACCTACTTCCCCTTATTTAGCAAAGTCTAATAATGAAATCTAACTAGATAAAAGATTAATAATTTATATCACAAAATAAACCCAATCTGCAAGACTTTCAATAGTAATTTCTTCTAAACAGGGTTCCAAGCTCAAATGCTTATAGTGATCAGTACACATGGCTTCTTTCTCTGTATGGGCTTCGCATTCTCTACTTAGCCACAATCCCCCCCATTAAGGAAAAATTCTTTCTAGGCAGATAATCACTACCCTTAGATGACAGTGCCGTGGTGTGCAGAGTGAAAAAGTGTACCTATCCCACAGGGCTGAATCAGCTATGCAGATTCAGCCAACTGATGCCATGTGAGAAGGTGGGAACGTGGGTCTAGGGTTTTTAAAGAGAAGCCAGAGGGACGCCTGAGTGGCTCAGTTGGTTAAGCAGCTGCCTTCAGCTCAGGTCATGATCCCAGCGTCCTGGGATCGAGTCCCGCATCGGGCTCCTTTCTCAGCAGGGAGCCTGCTTCTCCCTCTGTCTCTGCCTGCCATTCTGTCTGCCTGTGCTCGCTCTCGCTCCCTCTCTCTTTCTGACAAATAAATAAAATCTTTAATAAAAAAAAAAAAAAGAGAAGCCAGAAATCTTCATTCTTAAGCATAATCTAGTGATTTTCTTTAATGCTGTCAAATAATGGGAAAAAATTTAAAATCACAATGGGATCCATTATTAGGCAGGCTAAATCTGGCCTGGAAGCCCATTCACAAAAGTTTTTCTAAAGCTTTAAAATACCATCTCAGAAACTGCCTGACTGGTAGAGACGAGAATCTTTTCCTAAACAAAATCAACTAAGAAATGATAAACACCAATTCACAAAACTAAATCCAGTCCCAAAGTAGTAGTTGAACCAAGTGACTTCACACTGTGACAAGGCTCAGGTTAAAACAGGCCCCCAGGGGAAAGGACTGACAGATCTGTGATAATGGGTTCAGACGCAAAAACAAAAACAAAATGAAAACCTAGAAATAAACTTTCTAGTTGCTGCAGATCACTTTTAGCAAACAGCAGCCCAGAGAAAACTGAATATATTAAAAGAAGAAAGCCTGTACTTGGTATCTGACCTTTATACCCTGACATTGAAAGAAAAGAAAGAAAAATTGTAACAAGAAGTGGAAGAGTTCACTTTCAGCATATCCTTTACTGTACCCTCAAATAAACTAAAGAGATAGTAGAGGTTAAAAAAATTATGAGACAACAGATGAGGTAGCAGAGCCTAGAGAAGAAAATGAAGAAAACAGTAAAGCCACTAATGAAGAAAAATCACATTAGAAGCAACAACATGTAGGGCAGTACTGCATACAGTGACATGAGGACAGGTTTGAGAAAATCAAAACAAAACTGAAAAGAAAGATAAAAATAATCAGAGAAAAGGTGACAGACATGTAAGACTGACAAAGAAGATTCCACATACCCATGATTGATGTTCCTGAAGAAAAATGGAACAAATGGAACAGAAAAAATATTCAAAGACATAATAGAAGAAAATTTCCCTTAAGTTAAGAAAGATCTTAATATGTTCCTAAGAAAAGATATAAAACAATCAACAATGAAATTAACGAACTTCAAGGAAAAGGACGGTGTGGGCATCCAAAGGAAAAAAAAAAAGTTTCCTACAAGGGGCTGGCCTTCTACTTCACCTGCTGTAACATTCAATGCTAGAAGACAGGGAAGTAAGGTCTACAAAGTGGTGGAGAAACTACTGCTGCATAAGAAATTTGTATCTAGTGAAGCTGTTTATATACAAAAGCAACAGAAAACACATTTTCAAACATGCAAAACTAAAGGAGTGTATCACCCTTGTGAACTCCTGAATAAATGAAAACATGAATCAAATTTAAGAATTCAGGAATAAGAAAATCATGTTACCGAGTAACTGAATATATGCATTAAAACCCTCGAAACATGAAACTAAACCCAAACAGCTGAGGTGACTTTAAGTACAGACAAACACATGAATGTTACAAAGTCAGACACTGTAAAAAATAAAACCGTATTTCATTTCTACGGTAGATCTTTTTAATATCTGAACATTCCTGAAATTGAGATAAATCACAATAGATGTGATATGACAGGTAGTGTTTCTTTTCTGAAAAAGCTTAATAATGGACTAGAGAAGAAAATATGCTAATTAACCAACTCTGATAATTCCACAAATATGCTCCCATCTATCTCTTTTTACCCGCTATATAGAAATTGTTGAGTTTGTAATTCTGTACACCTCTGAAATACTAGTTTAAAAAGATCTGTTCCTATGAAAAGGTTTAATACTTTTAAAAGGTTTAATGAGGGTGTTCTGCTAAAAAACAAATTGTTGTCAAATTATATTTGGGCAAAGCAAAAATTTTTACAGTTATTCATAAAAAAATTAAAAATTAAAAGGATTTCCCACTCATATTGCTTCACATTTTCTACTGTTAACAATGAATGTATTTAATGAATGTGAAAAACTATTCTCAAAAGGACTCAGACTGGATTAAAACAGAAACATAAAACATTGTTACATAGTAAAAATTCAGAAACAACCTTATGTATGCTGATCCATTAGTTACGGTATCTACATAAAATGTAATATTACACAGAGAAATATTAGCACCATTAAATAAAGGAGTAGTATTATTAGCTCCATATAAGATATGAAAAGATGTCCATGAAATACAAAACAATAAAATGAAGTTGCTATATTGTGCATATTGTATGATCAATTCTGTTTAAAAAAACCAGCAAATACGTATTATACTACACATACATACAAATTTTTATAAATGCACAGAAAATGTATAGGATAACCACAATAGTTATAGTAATGCTTACCTCTAGAATTGCACTAATATTTTTTGTTTTTTAAAAATAACTTTGGATTGCTACTGAAAAAATGTATGTTTTCAAGAATACATCCATTGCATACAATGGAGACATACTTATTTCAAAGCAGATGTATGTTTTTTCTTTTACCTTGCTAGACCACCATAATCAAGTCCTTCTTCTCCTCTAAATATTACATATAATCGCCTTCTCAAGTCATAGGGTTTTAATGCCATAATCTAATTAAAAACAAAAACATGGATACTTAAAACACTCATATACAGCATAAGCTTCTTCCAAAACAATTCAATTTAAATTTCATCTGCATTTCCAAAGTTACACAGTTCCTTATCTCATACAACAATGCCTTCAACTGGGGATCAGCTGATGTGTTCCATGAACTAGTAGATATATTATACCTTACTCTATTAAGCTTTCTGTGATTCACCTTCTAAAATCTCTTTCCCCTCTTCTACTATTAAATGGTAGTTCTACTTTGGGTTAGTGGCAAGGAGTGACACAGAAAGCTTTTAAGTTTATAAAATATTCCTTCCCCTGTTGCTCCTCAAATTTTACCAAAATCTTGTAAAAAGTGATTTGCAAATTTTTCAACATTTGATGAGAAGCAAAAGAGCTTGTTTTGGGCCCTGCTTATAGCACTATTCCATTTCTCAGTACTAAAGGAACTCAGCTAAAGCAAAGGATTTATACAATACATAAACCCAATTTTCATAATCCTTAAAAGCTTACAGTATGATTCTAGCAAATAGGCTTTACTTCTGGATAAAAATTACTTCCACCACACATGTCAAAACCAAAGCCAAAACTACCATGTCTGGGAGACAGCAGAGCTCACCAGCAGGACTTCGCCTCATAGGGAGTCACGCTTATCAAACAGACCCTGCTTCTCCCCATACCAGAGAACAAAGCAAAATAAAATCTTTCATGAATCTGGATGATACAAACTTACTACAAGAAAGCTCAAACAGCTTATAACAAGCTAGGAATTTATTAAAACTCAAACCAAAAAAGTTTTGGTAACAGCTGTATTACGTATCTTGCCCAAATTCCAACAGCTAGTAAAGTTAGATTTGAACATCTCTAATTTTTGAGTGCCGCTATTACATTTTGGCTTGTTTATGTAAAAATCGCTGTGTACCTGTATACACAGGGACTTTCAGTTCATCACTGTAATACTTTGTGGGGGGGGGCAGAGAATGAGAGACTTAGGAAAATTCTCCACATCAGAAAAAAAGAACTAATGTTTTGATTTTTTATCTTTAAATATTCTGCAGATCATTCAGGAAAGGCAGAAACATTAGATTTAATTCATTCACCAAATGTTTACTGAATACCTGCTATGTGCAAGGCACTATTCTAAATACTGAGCATAACAGCAATAAATGAAGTAGCTGGTGTTCCCATGGGAGCTCTAGTAAGGGAGACAAAATGGGTCATGTGGTGCTACGTGTTACTGAAAAGAATACATAAAGGGCCAGAATGGGACTGTTCCTATGAAAAGGAACAGAATGGGAGGTGAGCAGGGACTCCCAGAATGGGAGGTGAGCAGGGACTCCCATCTTCACTAGTGTGGCTCAAACGAGGTCTCTCTGGGATCATAATCTTTAAACTGAAACCTATAGGAGGTAACAATGAACATTAGGATTACTGAAGGGATACTGATTTAATTTTAATTTGGTAGTATTATCAAGACTTAAGTTTGAGTTAATGAAGTCTTAGAAAGTAACTGTCGGAATGTGTCAACTTGTTCCAGAAGCCTTTTAAGCTTCATTTAAAATGGACTTAATGGTACGCGTTATCTCAAAGGAATGTTGTGAGGATGAATTAAATGAAATGATACTCGTAAGATGCCAGTGCCAAACACATGGCAATCACTTGCTACATGATGGGGTTTATTACGACTATTATTATAAGGGACACTCAGTAAGTGGCAGTCATGGTTTAAAATTTCTAAACCCTAACTCCCTTTATATATATAGAATATAATTGTTTATTCTGATAAAATCTTCCTTACCTGTTGGAAGGAATCTTCAAATAGTGTCTGCCGGGATACATTGATCTTTACATGACTGGGTAGTGCATTAGACTAAAAACAAAAATAATACCATGATATCATGTATGGTGCAGTAAAGGTAAGTATAAAGATAAGACTAAATGATTATGAACATAAGATTTATTTACCACTGTAGTACCTGGCACAAATAACGGAAGTGAGCAAGTTTCCACCTAAAGCTGCGTTCATAAGCAATCTGTGGACCACCTTTAGTTCTAAAGGAAAAAAACAAACAAACATATATTAATCTGAAATAAAATTGGATATATAATATTCAGTATGAAACTGGAGTATACCAGAATCCTAGAAATGACCACAGGAAAGTTACTTGCTGGGACAGCAGATACATTTGTTGGGCCAAGAGGCTTGCACAGCTCGGACACACACAAAGAGCAAGATCACATGCATGTATGGGTCTTTTGTAAAGAAGTCAGTTAAATGAAATATTCAAGTTTATTACTGACTATTAAAAAAAAAAAACAACCCTCTGATAATACTTAAAACTAAGGAGGACAGAAGCTCTAGGTAGAAGAGAGACAAGAAAGGAAATTCTACCATAACTTATACCTAACCTCAAACTGAAAGAAACACTGCTGACATGGTATGCAAAGCAAAAGCAATTTCTAAGAACAAGTGACATCCAGGTCACACAGCTCAACTGATCGCTGAGGGAAGAGGCAGAGTGGGTGGTATGGGGGGACAGGTTCAATTCACATTGAGAAGGCCTGGGTATTCTGCCTTTTGAGGGAGAACCTAAGATACAAGCACAAAGACCTTTCATGATCTTAGGGAACATTTTGGAATGGATGGAAATGTTGTTAGGTTCAAGTGAATTTACTGAACAAATACCTGTGAAATATATAGTATTACCTGACATTCTTCTAGCCAATGAGAGTGTTATTTGTTAATAAAATCGGTAACAAAACCTGTTTTTGTGGAGGTTATATACCAATGAAGGGGACAGACAAGATACAAAATAAGAAGTAGACTATATATGCAGTGTGTTAGAAGAGGATAAATTTTTTTTTTTAAGATTTTATTTATTTGACACAAAGAGGTAACAAGCAGGCAGAGAGGCAGGCATAGAGAGGGGAGGGAAGCAGGCTCCTGGCTAAATAGAGAGCCTGACACGGGGCTCAATCCCAGGACCCCGAGACCATGACCAGAGCCAAAGGCAGAAGCTCAACCCTCTAAGCCACCCAGGCACCCCAGAAGGGAGTAAATGTTTTATCACTCCTGCTCCTCAAAGAGGAGGAGGGAGGGAGAGAGAAGGGAGAGAGAGACAGGCAGTGTAAAAAAGATATGGAGTGGTACAGTGAGAAGTTTAAATTTCTGAAATGGTGAACAGTGCTGAGTTCATGGGCAAATTAATATTTGAGCAAAAAGAGGGAAGGTATTAAATCATGTACATATTTGGGGAAAGAGCAGAATAAAAGCTACGACCCAGAGGTAAAAGCCCAGGTACTTGAAGTATAGCTAGGGGGCCCGTGAAGCTGAAGGAGAGTGAATGAGGGGAGAAAAGAGAGATGAAATTGAAGCGGTAACAGGTCACATTCTATAAGGCTGTGGAGGCCACTGTGAGGACTCTCCTTTTCACTCCGAGATGGGAAATCACTGAGAAGTTTTTGTGTGAAGGAATGACTTTATACTCAATAGAGGGAGAAAAAAAAAAAGTCAATCCTGTTGCTGTAAGGAGAATTACATTATAAGAGGTGTGGTAGAAAGCAGACAGACAGAGGCACCACTCCAGCTGACCATGTGGTGGCAGTGGATATGGTAAGACCTACGTGGATTTTGGACATACTCTCAAGCTGAGGTAGCTAGAAATGTATTGTGTCAAATGCTCCTAAATTAAATGAGACAGGAACGCAACCAACCCCTGAATTAACAATTAACAATGGTGATGGAGATCACTGGTGTCCTTAACAAATTCAGGGTCAGTGGAACTTCCTTATAGTCTGTTTGAAAGAGAAATTAGAAACAGCAATGTAGAAATAATGCTTTCAGGTACTTTTTCTTTAAAGGCCAGCAATAAAATGAATTTTCAAAGAATTAATTTAGAAGGTAAAATGTTGTGTTTTTATTTGTTTTTTCATCTAGGAGAAATACCAGTTGTGAGATTTAATTCAGTAGAAGAAAAACTGATGATGGAGGATAGCAAGATGGTAACTGCTGGAGCAATTAAATGGGAAAGAAGGGGGAAATATCCAGAGTGCCAGCAAAGGGACTGGTCTTTGATAGCAACAATGACAGTTCATCTACAGGATCAAGAAGGAAAACAGATGCTGGGAGGTGGGCAGATGTGACAGTAGGAATAAGCAAAACAAACAAAAAAACCCTTTTATGGTTGCTTCTATTTTCTTCGTGATGCAAAGATATCACACCTAAGAGTTTAAGGATGAAGGTGAGCTCTATTTTAACATATTTTTATCTGGAAAATTCAAATGTGTTAACATCTCATTCCTTTATGAATTGTAGTACCATAATATGCAGTTAAGAGCACAGACTGTGAACAGACTGCCTTGGTCTGAAACCAGCTCCATTCCCTTCTGTCTGGTTTTGCACAAGTTAGTTATGCTCCATAAGCCTCAGTTTCGGCACTGAAAAAGGGGAAATAATAGTATCTCTCTCAAGGGGTCGTTGGGAGATAAAATGAGCACTTTATACAACACTCGTAGAGCACTATGCGGCACATAGCAATCACGAGATAAATATTTGCTAGCGTTACTATTAACACATCACCTGCTACAAATTCCTTCTCTAGTAATGTAAAGCAAAAATGGGTATACCAGGCTATTGCTTACATAGGTTTTCTTGATCCACAAAGTACAATCTGTTGCTAAACCTGAGGCTAAATTTTTAGTATATGTGCTGCAGAAGTGAGCGCTTGAAGCTAAATTTTTATGTCCTCATTAAATAGCATTTAAGAACTTCAGGTTTTCACTTACACAGATGATTTCCCATTGCGAGGATCTTTGAATGTTGTTGTTCTTGTATTATGATCAACAAAGTACCTAACACCTTCCCGAGTATACCTAATTTCCCAGCCTTCTGGCAGGGGCTCTTCATTCTGTAAGCTAAAAGATAATGTTATAGTCAGAAGGTGAGTATCTTCTAGGTACTAAAAACATTAGAATCAAGGTTTACTTGATTTTATCCATAGATCTATGTAAGATGACTTAGTGAAGGCCTTAGTACGCACATACCCTTGAGTTCTGGGATCTTCCCACTGGGTTGTTTTTGTGTTATGATTCACAAAGTAAACCCTGTCGGTCGAATCCACTCTTTTTTCTAAAAAATAAGAGTAAGCACAGCATTTAATCACTCTTTACTATATATACCTTCAGACATTTTTATCAACAACATATCAGCTTACCCCAGCCTGGTGGCAAAGGCCCATATGGGTCATTTTCTGCAGCTAACATTGAAGCCTGATTGGAGAAATGGTTGGAGGGAAAAATAAAAACATTAATATAAAAGCAGAGATAAACTAAATACTTTGTAGGACCATATTTTATAGTAATTTTCTAAAAAATATAGTAAAGGAATGTAAATATAGTGATTTCAAGATACAAAGTACATTTAAAAATGTCATGAGTTAAGAGAGGCCCATCAGTTGATAAAATCATTAGTTTTTCTAGGATGATTTAGAAATAATATACTGAGATTAATATTTTAATTCTTTAAACATTTTAATTAGATTTCAATCTAATAATTAATTTTTAATTTTTTTAGCCCTTCTATAATAACTTGCTGGAAGTGAAATGAGAAGAGCATACAGAAAATTATGGTGTTTAAATGAAAAATATTACTTGTTTAAAATTACAACAATAATCACAGTTCCCTTTAAGACACACCTTTTAATAAAATCAACATTAAAATCCAGTATCATCTTTGTATAAGTAAACTTTTATCTTAGTATTAGTATCTTTTATATATTTATAAATATTCATGCCTACATATATTATTGCCCAGAAATATATTCAGAAGAACATATAAACATTGCACTATCAATTTAAAAGAACGACAAATGTAAAAGTCATCACCTGAAAAATTACATCTTAATGACAGTTATACATAATATTTTATAACCTTTTAATAGATGCTAATTTTACCTAATATCCACTTCCCACACCTCTGTCCATGACACTCAAATCACTGTTTTGTTCGAGACAGCAATGTGTCCATCTAATATTCCACTCCCAGCCTTCCTCACAGTTGAGTTCGAAGAATGACCAAGTCTAGCCAGGGAGTATTGGTTGAAGTCCCTGGTAAGGACACCCCTTTACAAGTAAAAAGGCAGGGCTTGCAAGATAAAAGCCATCTGCCCTTCCCACTCCCTTTTCCCCATCTTCTTTTGTACGCTGGGGAATGAAGCCCAAAGGGCAGCAGCTCTGTATGACTGAGGTAAGCATGAAGCATGGTAACGATGCACAAAGAATCTGGGTTAACAGGTGACATTACTGAGCTAATGTATGCATTAGCTGGGACTTTCATCCCAGACTTGTGTATACTTAGATAATTACACCTCAACCCATTTAAGGATGTTCTCTGCAGAACACACTTCCTACATCCCTATGACCCGATTCTGCCCTGTTTCCCCGAGGCTTTCATGTATACAGCTAAGATGACCCAGAACAAAAGCACACAGTACCTAATTTCTTGTTTACTACATACAGCTAAACAGTGAAACCTTACTACAGATTTCTGTACAAATTACCAAAGAACCAGCTGGTGGCAGCAGGAAACACTATGTAAGCTGGGTTGGCCCCCTCCCTCTCTGCTGGCTATAGATCACCAGGAGAATGGGTCAAATGAGAACTTACTATTTAACCAGAGAAGAAAATGGAGCTGAAAGAGCCAGCCTGAGGCAAGATAATGGAAAAGAGTTATTTAAGTTTTCTTTTTGTGTCTTTCCTATTTCCTCCCTATCTGCTAGCCTCTATGTTTCAGGTTTTCAAGTTGCCTCAAAACACTCTCTAGAGTTGTCCAGTACTTAAAATTTGTATTTTCCACTTCCTGTGATCAAACCTATTTAATGAAGATTTCCCTTTACCCCAAGTCTTCTTGTGGATGTTTGCTTTGGCAATAAATGAACCATCAACAGGTCAAATTTTCAAATAGCTTAGATATTTTGGACAATACTATCTCCAATCCCAGGAATATCTCTGGTAGGTCAAACACATTAAGCTGTTTCTGACAATGTGGAATGGGAATCAGAACAGCTGGACAACACTGGTCTTAAATAAAATCAGGAGCAAACAAAATGATTATAAGTAAAGGCAAAGAACTGGGAATAGGTAAAGCCATATTGTTCCATTAAGAAATTTCACTTACAAACTACCACTTAAAAAAGACAAAAGCTGTAATACTGCTAGTAAACCAGAATTTTAAAAAAACTTAGTATGTATGTATATCAGAATTATTTATTAAAGAGTAAATAAAAAAATACCTTGCAGTGCAGTCTATAACATTTAAAAATCACCAAAGTAGAAAAGAGCAAATGCCTGGAGGAAAGAGCTGTACTGACATCTTACAATCTGCTATTACCGAATAGAGGTATCTCTGGTTGAACTGTTGCATAGCTCCTTGCAATTGGTTCCGCTGAGACTGCCACTGCTCAAAGTTTCGAACAGACTCCATGGTAGGCCGCTGCCAGGTTGTTGTTCTGGTGTTATGATCCACATAATAAACTCTGCCACGATCATCAACTCTTCTTTCCCAACTGCCACAAACAAAACAAGCATTAATAAAAATTAAACAGAAACTGGTAAGTATTTAGTTAATACTTCACTCATATAATTTAAAAATCAGAGGCACAACATATCTTTAAAATTTTGAATATGTAACCTGCTTTTCTGGGGGCTAAATTGCCTTCTCATTCTACCACTATATGATTTCTGAGAACTGTCTAAAAAGGGGGCCAAAGACTGAAAGTGCCAGTTATCTATCTGGCTACCCTCTCTCTTTTTCTGGTTAAGAAGCTACTGAGTGTTCACTGTACACCTAGCAATCTGCCCCTTAGCACCTGCCCAAGTTCAGGGCTGTAACTCGATTCTTACAGGTCTTTCATCTTCCAGCCGTTATCCGGCTGCTGAACACAAATGCAGATTCAATCATGTCATCCCACCTATCACAGCTCTCCCACATGGCATTAAAATGAAACCCTTCACCATTTCAGTTTCCTCTACCCTAAGATCTTTCAAGGGACCTACATGAGAGTCAACTACTTGCTGGTCCCAAGTGTATTGTATGTTTCCCTTTATCATCTCTCTGTCTGAATATTCCCTCAAAACAAAATGCTCTTTCCTATTTCACCACCAACTGAAGTTCTCCCCCATCCTCCCAGTTTCAGAGAACTCTAAGTCAATTTGTGCCATTGATCTTGTTACGTAGCTTATTCGAGGGACAAGGCAAGCCTAGAGAGTTCTCCTACTTGCCCCATCTCAGCTCCCTTGCAAACACTTCTTCTATGTGCCATTAACTCATACAATGATTTAAAAATCCTTTCAGCAACAAGTTGCACAAAAATAACATTTATGCTTTGAATTTTCTGGACTTGGAATGTGTACTATATTCGTGAACTTTAAGTTACATCTGGAAGGACAGATATTCTGAGTGAGCAGCAAAGACCATTAAGGAAGATACTGTAGGAACAGGCAGAGTGGGTTTTCTTTTTTCTATGTACATATATATGCATGTATTTAAAAGATTTTATTTATTTATTTATTTGAGAGACAGTACAAGCAGAGGGTGAGGGGCAGAGGGAAAAAGCAGGCTCCCTACTAAGCAGGGAGCCTGATGCAGGGCTCCATTCCAGGACCCCAGGATCATGACCTGAGCCAAAGGCAGATGCTCAGCAGACTGAGCCACCAGGTGCCCCTCAGATAGTGTCTGAGAAGAATATAAATAATATAATTCAAATAGCTATCAGCACAATATATATAAGGAGTTATAAAAGGTAAGAACACAAATGAAAGGTCTATTTGTGAATGATCATGAATGACAGCCTAACAAGCATGAACTTATTTAGCATGTAATAGAAATGTTTTTATTCATTTAACTAAAGCCGTAATGTGATACAATTTTACTTAGAGTAATCTTTTAGATAACTTTGAAGCACTTTCGCATCTCTTGTATCATTAAACGTCATGTAACATACCTTAGATCCCTATCTCTGGAGAACCATACATACAAATTTTCCTAAATACACCTTTCATTCCTTAAAAACTAATGACAAGCACTAAAACTGGATCAAAATGACAAGTACTCTCAGTAACTCTTGCCAGTGTTTGACAATCTCTTGAAGCCCCTTCAGACTAACTGTAGAAGAGATACAATATAATAAATCTCATTAACTGAAATTATTCACAGAAGTAAATGAAGGAAACAGAACATGCACAATGAAAGAATCATTAATAAGTAAGTTTAAGAAATCACATGTAGGATAAAACACAACTGGAGATGCATAAAGCTGTCACATTACCCTGGAGGTAAAGGTTGTGGCCTCTCCCATGTAGTCGTTCGAGTATTATGATCCACGTAGTAAGTTCTACCATGAGGATCTTTTCTCTGTTCCCACCTTTAACAAAAATGCAGAACAAAAATATACGATAACTGAGACAATCTGAAAAATCATTCCTTATATATCATCAGGAAAATTACCAGGAAGTCTTACTTTAAAAGGATACATATACACACACACCTTAAAAAGTGTGTATGTATATACACACACACACACACACACACACACTCCACACACACATTAAAGTTTCTTTTCCCAATTATTAGTACCCTTTAAGTTCTTATTCCTTTTCTATTAACAGTATTGGAAACTCAATAAATATAGTCAAGAAAGGAAGATCAAGTATTACCTAAAATTTTAAAACGTTACTAATTTATAGAATTTATCACAGAAAATTTATCATCAGAAATTTATCATCAGAAAAGACGAATGTAGGTAGGGGCGCCCGAGTAGCTCAGTAGCTTAAACGGCTGCCTTCTACTCAGGTAATGATCTCAGGGTCCTGGGACTGAGCGTCGCATTGGGCTTCCTGCTCAGCAGGGAGTCTACTTGTCCCTCTCCCTCTGCCATTCCTCCTGTTCATGCTCTGCCTCTCAAATTAATTAATTAATTAATTAAAGACAAGTTTAATCAAAAGTAGAGGAATTTCCAGCCCAGTATCCACTCAAAAAGCACAAAATGTTAATAAGGTAATTATCCACTTTTGCTGGTAATTTAAAAAACAAATATCTAAAAGATTTTAGGAGAAACTGCATTAAAGAAGTATGTGGTGAAATTGCTCCACAATAATTCTTCTATATGCATTCAGCGTCTTTTTGTATACAACTATCTCCCTCTTGTTTTTGGTGAAACTCCTCAGTTTTTGGACAGCCCAATTTCATCTTTTTCTGTTCCATCTCAAAGACTCAATCTCTTATTTTACCCACTCTTGTTTTCTCCTCTGTGATTCCTGTTTCCTAGAAGAAAAATGTTAAATATAAAATATAAAAACCTCCTTATTTCTGATTGTAACATTCTTGTTTTCAACTGAAAGTAGAAGAAATGGAAGTATTTTTCTTTCTCTTAAACCCAGGGGCCCAATTTAATTTGATTCTTTTTGGATTGGAGAGGTCTTTAATAATTAACCCCCCCCTTTTTAATTTAAAGATGTTTATTTTATAGAGAGAAACAGCAGAACAGGTGGAGGGGCACAGAGGGAGAGAGAATCTAAAGCAGACTCCCCACTGAGCATGGAGCCTGACACAGGGCTGGGTCTCATGACCTTAGCCAAACTCAAATCAGACACTCAACTAATTGAGCCACCCAAGTACCCCTAAATTATTTTCTTACACAACAATTATACATACTAAAGGTATTCCCTAAGCAAGGTGCACACATGTATGCATACTTTAATGTAAAAAAGGCATGTAAAAAAATTAATAGTTTGCTTAAGCTGCATCCAGTAAACATAAGTTACAAAATGCTTCAAAACTAACTCAGGATCATGTAAGTTATTAAATTTAGATTGTGTTTAATTTCCCTCAACATAAGTTGCCTAATGCTTCCTGTGTTGATTCTGAGAACTCCAATGCCATTCTGATAAGTATGAGATCTGCTTCCAGTCCCTTTTTAAAATCTCTGGAAATTAAAAAAATTTTTTTCTTTGGCCCCAACATACTAAAATTCTCACAACAACGCATCTTAATACAGATTTATTTTCACTCATTATACTGAATTTTGGTGGGCCCTTTTAATAAGAAAGTATTTGTTAGGGTTTTAAGGACTTCCTCCCATTTTCTCTCTTTCTGGAACTTTTCTTACCAGACCCTTTGAACTGGTACTCTAAATTTTCAATTTTATTTCTTTTATTTTAAAAATCTATCTTTTTGTTCTGTTTTTTGGAAAATTTCTTTACCTTTATTACCCAAATCTTCCAATGAATTAGATTTCTAAGAGCTTTTGGTTCTTGAGGTATTCTGCTTTTACAACACCTCCTCCTCCTTCTTCTTCTTCTTCTTTTTTTTAAAGATTTTATTTATTTATTTGACACTCAGAGATCACAAGTAGACAGAGAGGCAGGCAGAGAGAGAGGAGGAAGCAGACTCCCCGCTGAGAAGAGAGCACAATGCAGGGCTCGATCCCAGGACCCTGGGATCACGACCTGAGCCGAAGGCAGAGGCTTTAACCCACTGAGCCACTCAGGCACCCCCACACCTCCTTCTTTAATATATGTTCTATCATAGCAGCAATGTCCACAGTAGCCAAACTATGGAAAGAACCTAGATGTCCATCAACAGATGAATGGATCAAGAAGATGTGGTATATATACACAATGGAATACTATGCAGCCATCAAAAGAAATGAAATCTTGCCATTTGCGACAACATGGATGGAACTAGAGCGTATCATGCTTAGCGAAATAAGTCAAGCGGAGAAAGACAAATATCATATGATCTCCCTGATATGAGGAAGTGGTGATGCAACACGGGGGCTTAAGTGGGAAGGAGAAGACTCCATGAAACAAGATGGGATAGGGAGGGAGACAAACCATAAGTGACTCTTAATCTCACGAAACAAACTGTGGGTTGCTGGGGGGAGGGGGGTTGGGAGAAGGAGGGTAGGGTTATGGACATTGGGGAGGGTATGTGCTTTTGGGTAAATTGGAAGGGGAGATGAACCATGAGAGACTATGGACTCTGAAAAACAATCCGAGGGGTTTGAAGTGGCGGGGGGGTGGGAGGTTGGGGTACCAGGTGGTGGGTATTATAGAGGGCACAGCTTGCATGGAGCACTGGGTGTGGTGAAAAAATAATGAATACTGTTTTTCTGAAAATAAATAAATTGGAAAAAAAAAAGAAAAAAAAATATATGTTCTATCTACTCTTATGTCTCTGAGAATATGAAAACTGACTGGGGCCTTTGTGTGGCTGGGCGCAGATTGTAGGACTGACTAAAGAAGTAGAGAACAAGGCTATTTCGTTGGAGGACAAATAGGTATCAGTATTTTTAGTTTTTTTAGGATGGGGGGGTTTCAATAGAAGATAATTTCAATCTGGGTGAGAAGGTAAAATCCTGGTGTCAATATTCTGGGGTTTGAGTAGGTAAGAATGCTGGGGTTTGCAAACTCACTTATAACTTTATTCACTTACTAATCTCCTAAAGGTCACTTATGTCCCAATTTAGCACCCTCAAGTGTGCCTGGTGTTCCCAAAGGTAGAGAACTTCCAGAGAAAACACCTATAGGCAAGATACTAGTCCTGGCTGCAGGGAGGGGAATTAAGGATTTATTTCTCAAAGTGACTTTCAATCTTGCTCTTTGTGTGTCATTTTTTTCCCCCAAGATTTTATTTATTTATTTGAGAGAGAGACAGGGAGAGAAAACATGAGTGAGGAGAAGGGCAGAGAGAAAAGCAGACTCCCCGTGGACCTGGGAGCCCGATGCCGAATTCGATCCCGGGACTCCGAGATCATGACCTGAGCCGAAGGCAGTTGTCCAACCAATTGAGCCACCCAGGCGTCCCTGTAGTGCCATCTTTACTACCACTTCTACCATATCTGATGGTGCCAATGCAGAGACCAGGCCTGTCCCCCTCGCAGGCCAGAATTCAGTTCTCCTGGGTTTGCTAGGTCAACTCCACTTAATCATTTTCCAGGTGACCACAACCTCATGAGAACCTGCATAGAAGCATCCAGCTAAGCCACTTCCAGACTCCTAATCCTCAGAAACTATTTAAGATGGTATGTTTTGTTGTTTTAAACTGCTAAATTTGGGGATAATTTGTTAAACAATAATACACAAGGAAATACTATAAATCCATTCAACTCTTGATCTCAGCTCTAGTCTTGAGTTCAGGCCCCACGTTGGGCTCTACACTGGTGTGCAACTACTTAAAAACAAATCATTAAGAACATTGAAAAGAATTAAGGTAAACCTACATATTTAGCGCAACAATCTTCATGAAGGTTTAGGTTTAAGTCTATATTGCTCATCAGTGTAAAAATAGCACAGTGCCTGCAGAAGTGCTTAATAAATACTTACTAAATATGTGCTAAATGTGAGTTGTACTGACATGGACATACAACCAAATTTTACAAAGCACTACCAGGTATTTACCTACAGGCTACAAAAGCATCTGAATGGCTCATTCGGTAAGCATTTGACTCCTGATCTTGGTTCAGGTCATGACCTCAGGATGCCAAGATCAAGACCCACACTCGCTCTACATTGGGCATGGAGATGGCTTAGGATTCTCTCTACCTCTGCCCCACCCAACACTCATACTTCCTCTAAAAAAAAAAAAAAAAAAAAAAAAAACAGACTTGAGGGGATACATACATCCTGATGTTTATAGCAGCATTATCAACAATAGCCAAATTATGGAACAAGTCCAAATGTCCACTGACTGATGAATGAATAAAGAGGAAGTAGTAAATATACACAATGGATTATTACTCAGCTATCAAAAAGAGTGAAATCTTGACATCTGTAACAGCGTGGATGGAGTTAAGATGATATTAGGCTGGGTGAAATAAGTCAGTCAGAGAAAGAAAAATACCACATGATGTCACTCATATGTGGAACTTAAGAAACAACTGTCCCCAGACAACAGTGGGGGAAAGGAGAGGCAAACCAGAAAACACTCTTAATTGCAGAGAACAAACTGAGGGTTACTGGAGGGGAGGTGGGGGAGAATGGGTTAAGTGGCTGATGGGTATTAAGGTGGAGACTGCTGTGATGAGTGCAGGGTTACATGTAAGTGATGAATCACTAAATTCTATACCTGAAACTAATACTACCCTGTATGTTAACTAACTGGAATTTAAATAAAAACTTGGAGAAAAATAAAAAGGCAAGTAAAAAACTCTGTGCGGAGTATTTTCTTAAAATTATACAAGTATATAACTAACAGTAATTTACCATAGCTACTCACTAAGCTCTTCACCTATTTCTATCTCTCCTCACAGAACCTGTCACTATATGACATCACGTAATAGGGTGCATATGCAAGGCCCCAGGTTGATCAGCCTGCTGTTACACATACTTCACAGCATCAGAGGCTTGGCCTCTCTTGGCCCTCTGAACACCCAGGGCCTAAAGTCTGACACAGAAGAGCTCTTAAATACTTACTACTGGAATAATATATAGACACCATTTTCTGAGTGTTTTTTTTTATGACTTAAAATATTTAACTTGGTCCATGTCTTAGCTTGTGAGCAGGAATACATTATACTATTAAGGGTAAAAAATAAACATAACCAAGTGTTCCATTTATATAATGAGCTAGGAAGCTCTATTCTAGTTTTATCTCAGGCAAGCTGCAAATATTTCCAATTTAACATTCAATAAATATTCAGTACTCACGTTGGAGCCCAAAGTTGGGCTCAATCTCACAACCCTGAGATCATGACCTGAGCTGAAATCAACAGCTGGACACTTAACTGACTGAGCCACCCAGGCATCCCTAGCCAACTGTTTTTAATTTTTCCAAAATAGGGGTTCACTTCCAAATTTCAGTGGTTTTGCTCCTAACAGAATTTATCTTTCCCAAACCTTTTCTGTAAAGCGCCAGATAGGAAGTATTTTAGGCTATGCAGGTGAAAAGGCCTTACATAGTAAGAGCAAAAACTCCTATCATGCCCCACCTCATTTTTCCAACAGCTGGTCCAAGAAGAGATTAACTTGCCGAGCTGTCACTCCCAAAGTGAGATTCTTCCTCTTGGGGCACAACAGTTGTCACAACTGAGTCCCCAATGTGTAGGTGGTAAACAAGGCCTTGGGCAGCAACGATGGAAGAAGGTACTGGTAGGGGAAGGGGTGGCGCAGAGCAAAGGATGATACTCTGGATTGGTCTGGGTGACTCATAGTGACAGCCTGCTAAAGCTATACCCATGGGTCCTAGAAAAGAGGTGGGCTGGAATTGACAAGAGATAAAAATATCCTAATAGTGGAAATTCATGAATACTTCCCAGTAGGTACAAGTTACTTGGCTGAATGAGACTTCACAATAAAATTCTTTAATTTTATGGATATACATGCTAATTTATAACTGCCACGCATCTCTTCAACCGTAATACTCACCTTTCTAGTATTTAGGTATAGTCTCTCTGTCTCACTAGAACATTATATATAAATTTTCAAAATCTACTGAACTAAGACCTTGCTTTAAAAAAAGTAAATGTGGAAGAATTTGGAGAAATGTATCATAATAAAAATTACCCCATTTAGTTACTGAATGAATAACTACCTATTGGTTTCAAACTTGGATAATGGAAGACCTGCTTTCTCATAAACTACAAAGGACAGTTACCTCATTCTCTCCTCTACTGCTAACCACTGTGTCCACAGACTCCTCACATCAGAACCTGATTATCCTTTAAAGTCTCTCCAATCTAACAAATAAACTTTAAAATCTCTCCCATTTTATAAAACAGAAACTAACCCTCAGTTCTCTATCTCCTCTTGCAGGTTTCCACCAACCAAGCATTCCTTACTCTGTGTGTTCACTAGTGTGAAAGCTTTACATACTAGCTCTCTTTAAATGTTTTCTACACACTTCTAACCCCCCCATTCACCCCATCACAGAGCACTCTGAATACAGCTCTATTTCCCAGAAACTGCTTTATCAAAGGTCAACAATAAATCATCTCTTTGTTGTTAAATTCAATCGGTGCCTTTCACTTCTTATCTTACTTGAAATTTTTAGTAGTTTTTGACCTTGTTAATCATTTCCTCAGAAACATTTACAAGCCAGGGTCTTTGCCCAGTTGCTCACTCACTCAAGATCATTTAATCAGGCATGTATTTAACAAAATTTACTGAGTACTTGCTATGTGGCAGGCATGGTTTTAGGAACGAGAAGTACAGAAATGGACAAAATAAAGCCCCTTCCAGTCCAGTGGAGAGAAAATGGACAAGACACAACTATATGTCCGTGGTGATTAAAGTGTTATAAAGAAAAATAATAAAAGTTATGCTGATTAGAATAACCCTACTCCAAAGTGTTCATGCTGATTTCACCTATATTAAGTTCTGTAACAGGGAAAACTGATCTTCCATCTATAGTGGGAAAAAAAATCAGAACAGTGATTGTTGAAAAGGTACTTACAGAACTTTCTGGGATGATGGTAATATTCAGTATCTTGCTAAGGGTTTGGGTTAACCAATGTATGTGTTCGTCAGAACTCATGAAAATGATATAATTAAGACTTGTGCATTTCCTTCTATGTAAACTCTACCTAAAAAAACTTTAAAAATACTGAACTCTAGGGATGCCTGGGTGGCTCAGTTGGTAAAGAGGCTGCCTTTGGCTCAGGTCATGATCCCACGGTCCTGGGATCTAGTCCCACACTGGGCTCCTTGCTCAGCGGGGAGCCTGCTGCTTCTCCCTCTGACACTCTGTCTGCCTGTGTGCTTGCTCTCTCTCTCTCTGACAAATAAATAAATAAAATCTTTAAAAATACTGAACTCTAGAGTTAATGATATACAAGCTGAAGTACTGAGGGGCAAAATGTACTGCTGTCTGCAAATCACTGAACTGCATCCAGGGGTACAGGCCTGTGATTCATCAGTCTTACACAATTCGCAGCACTCATCATAGCACATACCCTCCCCAATATCCATCACTCAGCCACCCCATCCTCTCCACCTCCCTCCCCTCCAGCAACCCTCATCTATCTCCTGAGATTTAGAGTCTCTTATGGTTTGTTTCCCTCTCTGGTTTTGTCTTCTTTCACTTTTCCTTCCCTTCCCCTATGATCCTCTGTCTTGTTTCTCAAATTCCTCCTATCAGTGAGGTCATATGATAACTGTTTTTCTCTGACCGACATATTTCGCTTAGGATAACAGCCTCCAGTTCCATCCACACTGTTGCAGGTGGCAAGAATTCATGGTTTTATGGCTGCATAATATCCCACTGTAAAAAAATACATCTTCTTTATTATTCATCTGCTGATGGACATCTAGGCTCTTAAAAGTTAGATGGACAGAGATGCAGACACAGAATATCAAGCAAAGAGTAAAAGGTCAATTACAGAATCTACTGGTAGACATAGGGGTGTTCACTGTCAAATTCTTTAAATTTTTCTACAGGTTTATAAATTTTCCTAGCAAAAAGTTGGGGAAAAATAAGGCAGGGTAAGGGGATGGGTGCAGAGGGGCCTGATTTAACCAGGGGGAACCAGAAAAGGCCCCTGGAGTAAGGTAACATTTGAGCAAAGACCTGAGTAAGTCATGCAGGTATCAGGGGAGTAACATTCCACACAGAAGTCTGAGCAAATGCAAAGGTCTTTGGGTGAGATAATGCTTGGCCTAAAACTCAAGTGTCATCTCCAGACTGAAATACTCTTCTTTCAGAACACTCGTGATTCCACTGGTAATTAGCTATACATAGCTGAGTAAGTTAAAAGAAAGGAAACAGAGGAACTAAAAGATTTCTAAGGAAAGAGAGAAGATGATGTAATTTGAAAACTGCTAACTTGGACAATTACACAAATACCTGCCTAAGCCAGAAGAATCAACTTTGGTTCCACTCCTCGAGTCTACTACCTCCTCACAACTAATCACCTTACAAAACTAGCGTCCACCTTAGTGCTAGCTATTTTAAGTTTTCACCTGGATCAGAAGTTTCTACACTTTTCTTTTTTTAAAGCTTTTATTTATTTATTTGAGAGAGAAAGAGCACGTGAGCAAGGGTAAGGAGCAGAGGCAGAGGGAGAGGGACAAGCAGACTCTACGCTTAGCATGGAGTCCGATGCAAACCCAGGACCCTGAGATCATGACCTGAGCTGAAACCAAGAGTCAGATTCTTAACCAACTGAGCCACCCAGGCACCCTGGCTTCTAAACTTTTTTGATGACAGTTCACAGAATAAGAAATATGTTTTACATAAATATCTCTGTGTATACTAGACTGCTATTTATTTGCAGAATTTATACACACAAACCCACACCAGAAAAATAAACTTTCTGGAAACAATGTTTACTCGTACTACAACTAACACTTCAGTATTTCCTATTCTGGTCTACACTGATTTACTTCAATTATGTGTTCAAATGCTGGCCATAATCTGCTAATGGGGTACAGCCTACAACTTGAAAATCACTTATCTAGGTTACCACAAAAGTCTCCTAACACAAACACCACATATGGTGGCTACAGGCCATGTTGAAGCATTTATTTGGACTCCAGAGAATTAAGTTTCTGAGCTTATTGTCCTTTTAAATCATAATGCCTGCTTCTTTCATTTATAAACCAGCCTGGCTGCTATCCTAACTTGTCTCCTTGACTCCTAAAAATCTGTACCACTGCTAGAAGGAAATTACCTAAATAAAATGCAAAAAGGACAATGCCACGACCCTGCTTAAAATTCATTATAATGTTCATTCATGGTTTTCAGGAAAATACTCCCACAATCTTAGAAAAGAATATGAAATTCTTCATAGGACTGCTTACTCTTTAGTACTGCATATGTCAACTTCCTCAAATGCTGAACTCAAGCTGTAACAAAATACTATTTCCTTAATTCTACTTATACATTTTTATGGATGCCAGAGATCTGAACAGGAGTTGGCTCTCCTGAGAATGAAGCCTTTTACCACCAGCACTTACATTATTGCTCTGCTAACTCCTAACCCTCTTTTAGACATCCACTTAACCGTCACCTCTTTCAGAAAATATTCTTTGATCTCAATAGTGTAGGCTACTCCCCTCAAAGATCTCTCTGTGTATGTTCCCACCCACAGCCTGCTAAACTTAGGTCTAGCCCAGCTTCAACTGTACAGTATAGCTGCTGCTTACTTATCTTTACCCTCCTATCAGACCATGAGGTTCTTAACAGCTTCTTAAATGTACCTGTCACAGTGGCAGAAACATGAAACTAGGATAAATGATTAAGCTGCCAAAGACTGAGAACAAAAAACAAGGAGAGATTTTTGAGAGAGGTTTGAAATGCTGGCAGGAAAAGGGGGGGGATTTCCAGAAGCAGTTGAAAATGAACTCTGAAAAAGGTCTGGCTCAGACATACAGATTTGATAGTTACATTGATGGGAAAGCATGACCGCCAACAGAGGAAGACAAACATGCAGACCGAAGAACAAAGGCTAAAAAACCACTATTGGGCAGTAGGCAAAATAAGATGCGGCAGCAAAGAACACTGAGAAAAACAGTTCAGAAAATAAGACAGGGCCATGAACACAATGACTATGATGAGAAACAGAGGATAGTAAGATTAAGACCTCTAGCAGTGCAGTTTCCCCAGCTCCAAGATGAACCATGCTGACTGCTGAGAGCTGTGAGGGAAAGCACTGCACCCATACATCTATCACGGCACTGTCCAACTGTACTGCATCTACGGTTGTAAGTCTGAGCCACGAGAAATAAACTTTTTGAAGTCAGAGACAAAGAATGATTAAATCATATTAGTATCATCAAAGCCAAGTAAAGAGTCAAAAAAACCTGTTCAGTAAATCTAGGAGAGATGACCAAATGGAATACACACATAGAATAATTCTTTAAAGGAAATTTGGGGAAGCTAGATATTTTCAATGGGAAAATTTAAAGGCAACTAAGAATTATTAAGCAGCAATGAAAACCTGAGTTTGTAACAGAGGTAATCAGCAGAGTTAGGTGACTTTTCCCAGCACTCAGTGCTAAGTGAAAAAAAGGATGGCTATGTTGGGGCCTGGGAAGCAGACCATAAGGGAAGCTAGAGAACTGAGGTAATTATGTAGTATTATGGTCATTCTTCCCTAGAAGTAAAAATAAACCAAGAATCAGATTAAGTGTTGTCTTGCACATTAACATTAGGTTTCTTCTTTCCCCTTCATACTGCACATACTTAATAATTGTTCTCAATTTTTAAAAGTACTTAGTTTGTGGCAAGTAAATTATATCAATCAAATTCCAACTTTGATTTCGAATTACTAAATAGTGGAAAAATTTTATATACATGTTCAACAGTCATATTATTAAAAAGCTGCTATTCAAATGTAAGTCAAACTTCTAAAACATGTATTTAACATACCCTGATGGCAATGTTTCTGTGTTGGTACTTCCAGACTGCTGCCGTACAGGTTCCACACACCCATCTGGCTGTCTTAATTTGGCTGCCTCAAAAGCAGAATTATTTCCAGAATTAGAGGCAGCAAGGTCCAAAGTACTTCTTGTTTCAGATCCAAATGCTGCACTGTTAGAAAGAATACATTCATTGTTTTCTGAGGAAGTCAGTATTTCTTGAACTGGAGGATCTTCAACAGTAGTATTAGTGCAATTTGAAGACAAGGCATTTTCTTCAGATACTATTGCAGTACCCGTGGTGGAAGCATTATCGGTTGGTGCAGATGAGGATGATTCTCCATTAACTGAAAAGAGAAAAATCAGTAAGATGAACTATCAAAGAATGACAAAGCAAACAACTTAACACTTATACTTATTTGGTACCTAATTTATTCTGAGTAATGTATCAGGTACTGATGAAAATAAAATAAGACTGTATTTTTTTTTGCTCACATTTTAGAGATGAACATATAAATAATAAAAATTTAAGAATAAAGTTGACCCTGGAACAACCCAGGTTTGAACTATGTGGGTCCACGTATATGCAGATTTTTTCCAATTAATATAATACAACTGTTCATGATTTTAACGTTTTCTCTACCTTACTGTACTGTAAGAATACAGTATATAAGATATATACAAAATAAGTGTCAATTGACTGTTTATGTTACTGGTGAGGCTTGACAGTCAACAACAGACTCTTAGTAGCTAAATCTGTTGGGGGGACTCCAAAGTTATACAAACACTTTCAGTTGGCAGGGGTTAAGGGGTGGGTTGACTGGGTGATGTTGGTGCTTCAAATCCCTTGTTGCTCAAGGGTCAACTGTGTGTATACATACACTAATAGCTTTAACTTAAGGAAAAGAGAAACCAACATGAGTATAACATGTTCTTCCTGCAAATGATCAATTTTCGAAGTCTGCATGGTTTATATAAAAACTTTAAATGATCCCTTTCAATCTCCCTTTTCATATGCAAATGGAGCGAATATCAAACAGGTAGGTGATATCAAAAATGCCATGGGGGAAATACACAGCAGCATTAATTTAGTACTACAGGGGACTGCCAGAAAGATCCAGGAATTCATTCTATACTTTCTGAAGAAATGACTCAGTACTGGGATCCACTAATACAATTTTCTTAATATTCTTTTTAAATGTGATTGATGAATTTCAATTATGTATCACTACTAAAGTGAGCCAAATTAAAACTATAAAGAGAATAGATTATTGGCCAAAATGAAAGAAAATTCCACATAAAATTCTAATTGAAATGGGGGAGGAAGACCTAATTAAGAGTACTGGACTCATCAGGTAGATCTTTAAAGAAAGAGAAAGATTTAAACACTGGAAAGGAAATGTATATTAAAGGAATCAACCTATAATTACAAAATAAACAAGAGAATGAATTAAGTTCTGTCCAAATATGGGGGAGAGAATGGCTTCAGAAGGAAAAAAAAATACAACAAATAAAATATTTATAGTTACTCTTATCAAACACTGTTAGATAACACAGAGAAATGAAAAGAGAATGTGCACAGAGAGACTAAGTTCTGGTATCCTGTATATGATGCTCACTTAAGAGAATTATTTCATTTAATATTTACTCATCAACAGTACAGAAATCTCCAAAACTGGAAAAGCTTGGCAGTAGTCTCTTCAAAGCAAAATAACACTAAATGAAAAAGAGGAATAACTGAGAAAAGATAATCCAGCCCAAGAAGAGAGTCATAAACCTTTATGCATACTAAAACACAGCACACAAAACACAAACTGTTAGCAACAAAGGAAGAAAATGAAATATTAAATAGCACCCTTCAGTTGTTCATGGCAGAAACTTCTCTCCTACAATAATAATTCAACAGTAAGTGCTCTCAGCTCTTCTATTTGGACCACTACCTCCTGGTCCATCATTTTCTGCTTTTAATATCGGCAACAGCCTCTTAATTTTAGTCTGCCTGCTTTTTCTCTTGCCCAACAACAACTCATTCTCCAAATGACAGCCCAAAGAAATCATTTCCAAAACATGTAACTGATCTTTTCACTCCCCTACTTAAACGCACCAGTGAATTCCTACTACTACCAGAATTCCGAACTCTTTAACCACAACCTATAGAGACTACATTAATCTGCTCCACAGCTATCCTTGATTTCTCACAATGGCCTTCCTCCCGTTCCTTGAATAGAACGAACCCCTTCCCATTCTGAATATGTGCACTTGCAGTTCCCATGGTCTCTGAAATATCTCATGACTGGCTTCTCCTCATCATTTAGAGTTAATGCTCAACTACATCTTCAGAAAGCACTGGAGGCAGTGCTTGAGTACCTTATTTAATGCTGTTCCTAACCTGTTTAGTTCCTCTTGTTCTGAAATCATTTTATGTATTTTTTTTTCTTTTCATTAAATTCAGAGGGTGAAAACTTTATCAGACTTGTTTACTCCTGTATCCCCCAACTGTTACAAAAGGCCTGGCATATGAAAACAATAAATATTTGTTGAGTCAATAAATTAATGACAACTCATAAAGGAAGAAATGAACTGAACATATCTCCCTCAAAACTATGCAGATTAATAGTGTTAGTAGAAATGTTAAGTACATGAAGATTTAATAACACAATATATCTGACTTAAATTAGAGTTAAAATGTTTTTTACATACATATTCTATCCAAACACTAAAAATTTTTAGAAAAACTGACATGTTGAAGACCAAAAGAAAATCCTGAATTACACAATAAGGAGGACACATCCTAACTACCAATACACTAGAAACAAGTAGGATGCCTGGGTGGCTCAGTGGGTCAGGCGTCTGCTCAGCGGGAAGCCTATTTCTCCCTCTGCCTGACATTCTCCCTGCTTATGCATGCTCTCTCTCTGATAAATTAAAACAAACTAGAAATAAACAATATAAATACAACATATTAAAATGTTTACCTAAACTCTGACATAACTTGCTAAACACTTTTTAAGGGTTACCTTATTTGGTCTTCAAAGAACAATGCTGAGACAGATACCAGCTTTATTCCCATTTTACTAGTTGAGAAAACTGATACTTTTATGTCCATAAAAATGATAGTTCTCCCCCAATCCAGAATCAATTTCCTTAAACAATAAACTACTGAGTTAAAGAGGAAATAATAATGAAGTTATAAACTTTAAGGAAATTAAGGGCAATGAAAACACTTGTATCAAATGCTAGTGGACAAAGCCAAATAAGTATTCAAAGATACAAGAAAGAATGGCAATAAATGAGCTTAACAGTCAATTCCAAAGCCAGGCAGGAAAAGTGGTACAAGGAATTAAAAGAACAGTAAAACATATCAGAATTTCCAAATTTACCTGCTAAGAATCAGTTGAGACCTTGCTGAAACTATAGATCTCAGTTCCCATTCTAGACTTAAAGGATTTCTGGGGGAAGCCTCTAAGGAAGGGTCTGAGAATCTGTTATTTATTTTTTTTTTTTGGAAGATTTTATTTATGTATTTGACAGAGAGAGATCACAAGTAGGCAGAGAAGCAGGCAGAGAGAGAGGGCGAAACAGGCTCCCCACTAAGCAGAGAGCCTGATACTGGGCTCCATCCCAGGACCCTGAGCTCTCGACCCGAGCTGAAGGCAGAGGCTTTTACCCACTGAGCCACGCAGGTGACCCTGAGAATCTCTATTTTTAACAAATGCTTCAGATGATTCTTACCAGTAAATTTGGAGAAACCATTAAGTATACCTGAGTTTTATAAAGAAAACCACAGTATGAATAACATTAGGAATGCCACAAACCACTTTATATCACTAAGTCTCAAATACATAAACTACAGGGCACCTGGCTGGCTCAGTTGGTAGAGAATGCGCTTCTTGACGCCTGAGCCCCACTTTGAGTGCAAACATTGCTTTAAAAAGAAAAAAAAAAATCTTAAAAAAAAAAAAAAAAGCTAAGCTTTGAAATACATTAACTGAATCAAAAGAAAGAAAAACTGAAAAGACTCCTCATAGGGCACCTGGCTGGCTCAGTTGGTGGGGCATGTTGACTCAATCTCAGAGTTTGAGCTTGAGCCACACAGTGGGTGCAATGATTACTTAAAAATAAAATCCTTAAAAAGAAAAGAAAAAAGAAAAGGACTCATCACAATAGAAATGAAAAAGGTGATGTAACATCTAATATCACTCCACCAAAGAGCACAAGACTCACCTGAGTTTTCTAAGAAAATTCTATGAACCCTTCAATGAAGAGAACACTCCTATGTTACTTAAAATAGTACACTGGGGGGCACCTGGGTGGCTCAGTGAGTTAAAGCCTCTGCCTTTGGCTCAGGTCATGATCACAGAGTCCTTGGATCAAGCCCCACATGGGGCTCTCTGCTCAGCAGGGACTCTGCTCCCCCCTCCCCCGTCTACCTCTCTGCCTACTTGTGACCTCTCTCCTGTCAAATAAATAAAATCTTTTTTTAAAAAATAAATAAATAAGATAGTACATTAGGGAAGAAAAAGAAAAATTCAGTTTCTTAATTTATTATGGGGGAGTAATACAGCTCTAAGGCTGAGGAATAAGAGGAATCAAGAGAATTAGTAATTTTGGTTATCCATCAGAAACCCACAGTAAGCATCATATATTATGACACTAGGAGAATTTAAGACATTAGGAGAATTTCCATTAAGGTCAGAAACAAACCAAAATCAGAAACAACAAGGAGGATCATAATCACCACTTCAATACTGCTGGGAAAAATATTGGAAATAAAATGATGAAACTCATTCACAGAGGTTAAGTTTATTTAGAACACTACAAGAATCAACTGAAAACTCTTAGTACCATTTGACCGAAATATTTTAACACAATAACCCTATGCAAGTTCAACATTAAAATTACACTCAAGACCTATCTAAACAAAACCAGAAAACATTACTGTAATAAGAGACATTTTAAAACACAGAATGGATGGAGAGAGACATAATCTTCCCTGGATGGGAAGATTCAGCACTGTTTAAAAAAAAAAAAAAAAAAAAAAACTAGTAACAATTAACTCCTTAAAATGCAAATACTGGTAAGGAAGGAGAGCAAGAGGAATTCTCAATCATTGCTAGTGGGAAAACAAAAAGGTAGAGCCACTTTGGAAGACAGTTTTGCAGTTTCTTACAAAAATAACCATACTCTTATTATATAATCCAGCAGACACAGTCCTCCGTGCAGTTAAAGTAAAAAATTTATGTCCACACCATAACCTGCACATCAATATTTGTATCAGCTCTCTATATAATTGCCAAAACCTAGAAGCAACCAAGATGATAAGCAAATAAGAGTATATCCACAAAACAGAGGATTATTCAGCAGTCCCAGAAATGAGGTATCAAGCAATGAAAAGATATGAAGGAGGCTGAAGTGCGTATTGCTAAGTGAAAGAAGAATCCTAACTATGTGACATTCTGAAAAAGGCTGAACTATAGAGACATTAAAAAGATGAGTGGTTCCTAGGAGTGTAGGGAAAGGGATTAAACAGGTGGCACTAAGGGGATTTGGGGAATGGTAAAACAATTCTGTATGATACTGTACTGGTGGGTACATGACAGCCATTTCTTTTCTTTGCTTTATTTATTTTTAAAGTAGGCTCCATGCCCCAGGGTGGAGCCCAACACAGGGCATGAACTCACTACCCTGATATCAAGACTTGATGTGAAATCAAGAGTTGAGCATTTAACCCACTGAGCTACCCAAGAGCCCCAACAACATGCATTTCTTAAATGTCACAAAACCCACATAACACAAAGTGTGAGCCTTGATGTAAACTATGGGCTATAGTTCATAATAATGTATTTATACTGGTTCATTAATTATAACATATATGCCACAGTAATGCAAAATGATAATAGGGACAATTCTGAGTGGGCATATCTTTGATTGGAGAAATTACTTTTGATATGTATCTGTGGTTCTCGACTGCAGACAAATTTGTCCACCACTCCAAAGACATTTTAGCAATGTCACAGCTAGGGGAAGGAGAGGATATTACTAGTGTCTAGAGGGTACAGATCAGGAATGTGCAATACATTAGACAGCCACCCACAACACAGAATTACCTGGCCCAAGATGTCTTAAGCCCAATAGGGCTTAAGTTGAGCAACTGTGATGTGTATGTAAACAGCCAGCAAGCAGTGCCCTGCAAAATAAACATCTGTCTAGGCTAGCTGCGAAATAAATACCTGTCAACAAATGATGAAAGGATGAGTGAAAGGACAAACTACCAGAAAGGCAAAAAGGAAAGGGAAGACAGAGAGAGAAAACAGAGGGAGGGAAGTCAGGATCATAGACTCTTTGCTCATGAAAGAATGTGGAAAATTTTATGTAAGCTAGTATTTAAAAATGTGTGACAGGTAGAACAGAAGTTCATGCAAAGCATTTCCTTCTCTACAGATATAAGACCATACCAACTGACTTGAGTGGTTTGGGTTTTTTTTTTTTTTAAGTTTTTGTACATTTTTTAAAAAAGATTTTATTTGTTTATTTAGTGAGAGAGAGAGAGAGTACTGGGGAGCGGGGGCAGAGGGAGAGGGACACCCAAGCAGACCACAGGCTAAGTGCAGACAAGGGCTAGATTCTAGGACCCTGAGACCACCACCAGAGCAGAAATCAAGAGTCGAATGTTCAACCGACTGAATGAGTCACCCAAGTGCCACCCACTAACTTGGTTTCTTAATGAATGCATCCCAATCCTTACTTTCAGCTGTTATGACATTATGTTTACAAGACTTATCACCCTACTTTCCCGTTTAATCCTTGAGAAGCTTCCCTTGTCTTTTATGATAGGCCCCTCTCAAAGCACCATGCATCTGTCCTTACTACAACTGTTCGAGTGAAGTAGAAAAAGGCAGAAATGCTGGAGTACTTGAGTTCATTTTTAGTCCCTTTTAAAAGTGTGACAAAGAACTGCTTCTATATATGAACCTTACGTTTCTTTAAAGTCAATTCACGCAAATGTTCGAGGGGGCCTTTAGTGATGGTGTGGTTCTTTATCTTGACTGCAGTGGCAGCTCCATGAAGCCAGACATGATAAACTGCACAAAACTAAAGGCACACACAATGCAAATATAACTGGTGAAATGCAGATTTTGTCAATGCCAATTTCCTGATTTTAATACTGTATTATAGTTATATACTATATGTTAACATTGGGGGAGGCTGGTGAAAGAAACATGGGACCTGCCTGTACATTTTTGGGAAACTTTCTGTAATTATCCCAAAAGCTATAAACAAAAGTTTAACAAACATGAAATCAGTTAGTTCTGCCTGAAACTTACCATACTGAGCACTAATCTATTTTATTAATAAGAGAATAATTATGTATTAGGATAAGTCATTTTGCACTAGAAGTTTTGGGACAGTGGGAAGTTGAGAAGAAAACTATTTTTCTTAAGTACCTACCACCATTCAAAGACTATGGTAGATATTTTAGAATATCTCATTTGCCATTTGAAAAAAATCCTACCAGGTAGTTAATTATTACCTTCTTTTTATAAATGGAAGAGCTAAATTTTGATATGAAATTTGTCCAAGATCACACAGATAACACATTAAATGATAGACCTGGGATATGAACAAAGTCCTATTAGAAGGAGAATCTAATCTCTTCAATCATGACTGTTTCCTTTCCTAGCTTAAAATAACTAATATTTACAGCAATAAAACTTACAAATGGACCCTATTAATCAAAACCCAAATGAACAGGAGGGAGGAAAAAAAATCCCCCCCAAAAGTCCTCTTGTATAATACCATCTCCGGTAAAATGAAATTATTTGTCTTAAAATTCCTTAGCACAGGCCCACAATCCCTTATCTGAAAACCCTGGGGCTGAGTGTATTCCAGAATCTGAAAGTTTTCAGAATTTAGAAAATTAATATGGCACATTTGTTCTATATTACATTACTATGTGAGCAGATTTTGGGGACTATACATTGTCATCACACTGTAATATTTCTGTGGCAAAATAGAGAGATACACCACGCATGATAAACTATGAATACCTTCAAAACATTTCTACTCATATTGCCATCAAAGGAGTTTACCAAAACATCCTTTTGGTTTTAAAGATTTTAGAACTTCGAACTGTAACTAAGGGATTAAAACATGTAACATGTTATACACAGAACATGCACACTCCTACTCCATACCCACACTCCAACATGAAAACTGATTTTAAAGTTCTTGATTAAAAAAGGAATACAATTTTTGCACTGATGTCTTAAAGACTACTACCCCATTCCTTGAGAAGTACCTGAAATCATCCTCCTAAGAGATGACTGATCACACAAAACACACTGGCAGAATGGTTGCTACCAACAGAGGAGGTTCCGGAAGTCTTTGTAGACTGGCCAATAGAATGACAGATGGGATTGTTTTGTCAGATGCCACCAACAATTATCAGAGGAGGTGAAAACACAATCACTAAGTTGGATAAGGGAATATTATTTGAAGCCTATCACAGTATGAAAGATGAAAGTACAACTTTGCGACACTATAAGAATCACACACATTAAAGTGAAGCAGAGGGCAGAGAGCTTAGAGAGCTCTTCTACTCCCTACTGTTACCTCTCTATGCCTCAATTCCTCCTGGGAGAAAGGGAAAGACTTTAGTATCTATTTCAATTATTATGGTGAGCATTAAGTCAGTAAATAGACATAGAGTGTTTAGAACATATATATCACAAATATTAGAGATCATGATTGTCCTGGGTTTCCTTGCATTTAATGTGAATGTTGTGGCAATTACTTAAAATGGAGCCTTCAACTTTAGTTCCTTTGTGTCTTAACTTCACCTTGAAATTTCAGGCAAGGATAAGTAAGAGAAGAATGGGCCTACAATTACCTGACAAGCCATGGAATGAATACATACACACACACACACACACACACACACACACACACACACACGAATGATCCTTACTTATATCTCTGGGGAAATATAAATATCCCCAGCTTCTAATATTATAGCAATGGGGGGCGGGGGGAGCCTCAGTAAGTATTCCCTCCTTTTGCATCAGCATCTGAATATACCCAAACACTAAACTATGCAACTAACCAGTGGTCAATAGATATTTTCACCAATCTTCTCAAATAGCTAAATATTTTAGGAAGAAAAGCTAACTTACCAAATTCCACAGAGTTTAAATGGAGGATGATGACAAGAATGAAACATAGTGGTCATACAAGCCTTTCTGAAATGAGCATTCATCATTCTTATATATCAGGAGTGAACTTGTAAGTAAGTAACTTTATCTAATTACTTCCAGAAATATCTGTGGTATAAGCCCAAGAATCTAATTATAAGTGCATGCTTAATGAAATGTACTACTACTTCTAAACTGAGTATGTATTTGGAATACCCTCCTAAATAATCTGGAAAAATTCAAATTATTCGAAAATATTTCGGGTATTATGATCTTTAAATTCCTAGCATCGACTTAAAGATTAAGAAAGAATATACAGTAGGAAGTGTAGGCACAGGTTCATAAAGTTTAATTTAGTTTTCATTTAAGAAACACATCATATGAGAGTCTGGGTGGCTCAGCCTCTGGATGTCTGCCTTTGGCTCGTGTCATGGTCCCAGGGTCCTGGGACTGATCAGGCTCCCTGATCAGTGGGAAGCCTGCTTCTCTCTCTCCCACTCCCCCTGCTTGTGTTCTCTCTCTCACTGTCTCTCTCTCTGTCAAATAAATAAAATCTTAAAAAACAAAAACAAAAACAAAAACAATGAATCATAAATCACCATGCTTACCAGTGTCATTGGCAGGCTCAGATGTGAGTGGTTTTGGAGCTGGTGTGGTTTTGGGTCTGGCAGCAACCTGAGACGGAGATGAAGGTGTGCTGTCTCCATTAACTACATATGAACAGCATGAGTTTTGAACTAGACTGCTTGTGGGTGCATGATTATCTGTTCCATTAGTACCTTCAACAGCCAACCTTTAAAAAAAAAAAAAAAAAGAGGCTTTCTTTAACAAGTAAAATTAAATAACTTTCCATCAGAATTGTCATTAAGATTTACCAAATTCTTAATATTCAAACAAAGTGAAAGGTAACAAGAGTAATGAACAAATGATATAGCATGCTTTTATTACATTAAAGTTTACATTACTTTCAGTTCCAAGTGTATCCACAGTGGCAGGTTAACTGTACACTCAGATACACAAATATACTAAATCAAAATGAATTCAGTCCCTCACAGTAAAGACCAAGTCATACATTTTAAATATTTAAGTCTAAGATTAATCTTTTTTTTAAAATGCTCTGAAAGTATTTTCAAAAAGCTTATGGAACTTTAAAAAATCCATTCCAACCTATTGTAATTTTATAGAATCCTGGAAAATAAACTGAAAGGTCTTCAAATATTGATTAAAAATTACAATGTACTGGCACTAAAATAATGAGCACATGAGAATCAGAAAAGCTAAATATTATATTGCAGAATTAAAAGAATCTATAGTACTATATGAACTGCAAATAAATAAATAAATCTCCAATTACAAAATCGAACATTTTAAATCTTATTGGCAGTGGACAGAGAGTTGGGCAGTATCACATAAGTTAACCATTTCTCCAAATACACAGGCTACCCTATATGCACCCCCTCCACAAAGCAACCTTAATGTTTTTTTAAAAGACATAAATCAGGAACACCTGGGTGGCTCGGTTGGCTGAATGTCTGCCTTCAGCTCAGGTCATGGTTCTGAGGGCCTAGGATCAAGCCGCCCTGCACTGGGCTCCCTGCTCTATGGGGAGCCTGCTTTTACCTTTCTCTCTGCCTGCACTTGTGCTCTATCAAATAAAATTTTTAAATAAATAAAAAATCAGATCAGATCAGATCATGTCCGTAAGCCCTGCCTATCTATCTCAAATCTATTTCTCTCCAAAGTTCCCTCTTGCTCACCTTGCAACAGATAGACTATGTATCAATTTTAATGACTATGAAAACATGCTATAAAGTTTTCAAATATTTATGAAAAATTATTATACATAGGCAGTAATATTATAATGATTACAGGATAAACAAAAAAAGGTTAAATATTATATTGTAGAGCTGGAAGAATTTGTACAGCATAAATTAACTAAAAATAAACCCAAGGTCTTTGCACTTGCTATGCCCTCTACCTAGAATAATGCTCTTCTGTCAGAACTCTGCATGGATAGTACATTTTTGGCTTTTTAATTGTAACTCAAATGACATTTCTTTAGAGACAATTCCCCCGACATCTCTCTTTAAAATAGGCTCCCTTCCATTCCTGTCACCTTGTCCTATTTCAAAGACTTCACGGTTCTTATCACTATCTCCAATTAGTTAATTTATTTCTTCACTTGTTTACTATCTACTTTATCCCACCAGAATGCAATTTCACAGGAACAGGGCCAGTACAAATATATGAAAAGTATCTGATGAAAAATTAACAAATGAATAAATGCCACTCTCCCTTCCTTTGTCACTTATATATCTGGAAAGGGAGGTCTTCAGGAAGTTTGGACAGGTGAAGTCTGAAGGAAGCTCCCAAGGGATTCCTATGATTTGCACAGCCCTCCCCGCCACTCAGCAAGAATCAGTGATCCAGGAGTCTAAAAGAACGCATGTGAAGTTCTCCTGGTGCTGTAGATCTAATCTTTCCTTCAAAATGTCTTACTATATGCAGTAAACAACATTAGGTTTCAGACCGGTGATGATTCAAGCTCCTTTACCCATCTAAAATTGTATTTCAAAAATTATAAAAACAGATGTAATTATAGATAAACACAAAAAAATTATTTTAATCTAGCTAATTTTCCACCCTTTTAGTTCTTAATTTTCTCGTATGCTAAGTAAATATATTTATTTAAGCCAAGTATATTTTCAGAAGATACATTCATCTATTCAAGTACTCTATAAGAAATTTAGGGATAATGATGTTAGTAATTCTGTGTATTAATAGAAGCAACACTTTGTCATACAAAAGTATTTTTTTTTCAAGTATTTCTTTTTTTTGAAGATTTTATTTGAGAGAGAGAGAGAACACAAGCCAGGGGAGAGGGAGAAGCAGGCTCCCCACTGAGGAGGGAGCCCAATGCGTGTTAGATCCCAGGATCCTGGGATCACGACCTGAGTCAAAGGCAGATGCTTAACTGACTGAGCCACCCAGGCATCTCCAGAAAGTTTTTTATTTACTGTCATCAAATGTGAATGCAAGGGAGTTTCTGAGATGGCAGGGTGCGTTCTGAGGAAAAACTGTAATCTGTGGAGCATGTATCTTATAGTGATCTGCAGGAAGCTGCCAGTTGAGACAGCAAAAAGATATCCATTTTCCACATTATCTGAGTCTATCTATTTACTGATAAAAATATGCCTAAATATAGATTTTAAGAAGCCATTACCAATAAAAAAGAATGAAGGACTGATACATACTATAACATGGATGAACCTTATGCTAATTAAGAACAGCCAGTAAGAGAAGGCAAAATACTGTATGAATCTATTCTTAAGAAATGGCCAGAATAGTCAAAGCCACTTGGGACAGAAAATAGATTAGTGGTGCCAGGAGACGAGAGGAGAGAGGAACGAGGAGAGATAGCACATGAGTACAGTCTCTTTTTGAGGGTGATGAGAATTTCTGAAATTAGATAGTGGTGATGTACCAAAATCTACTGAAGTATATTTTTAAAAGGGTAAACCTTTTGGTGTATGTATTATATCTCAATGAAGTTCTTCTTTCTTTAAAAACTACTTTAAAAAAAAAAAACTACTTTAAAAACTACTGTCATTTCTTTAAAAAATTTTACAACAATTTAAACAAATGACAAGTTTAGACAGAATTTTTAAATTCTATGGCAAACTTTAAACTAAGGTTAAAATGTAAAACTTTATAGTATGGAAAATGTTACATTACCTTGCCACAAATACTAAAATAAAATATTCTACCTGGAGGTTGATCTTGTTGAAGGGTCTCCATTTTCATGTAAGGCATCACCATTTTGCTGTATTTCTACTGAACAACAAGAAAGCAAGCAAGCAGGTTTTTATATATGTCTTGCTGGGGTTTTTTCCTCTTCAAATTTTAAGAACACATAAAATTATCTTACTGGTTGGAGATGAGCTGCAGTTTGTTAGACTTTCTTGCTCAATCACCAGTCCATCGAGCACAACTGTTAATTCACCAGTTTGCACTATGCCATTCTTGTTTTCCAAAGAAAGTTTTAATTGTTCTTTCACACTTTCCACTAGGGGGAAAAAAAAATCTTAAGTTAAAAGCTTTTGCCACATACAAAATGATATGTTAGAAATCAAAACTACACATCAAGAATTACTCTAGTTCAGTACTTGATGACTACATGTGGGAAGAATTACTCCACTTTTATCTGTAGACCCTTCTATATGGTATCAGGCTCACTCCCTTTCACACCAAGTTGAAAAACTCCTTGTCCCTCACCCATGCTCTCAATGTCATCTTTAATTGCTCCTCTACACTGTATAAAGCACAGAGAACATATAAATATATGCAGATAATGCACACAACAATTATCTAAACTTACTCTTCAGTCCATAAGACTTGTGGTTAAGACAAAATTTCTGCATGGAAGTCGGGCAGTCTGGTTACTGATTCTAGCCCTGAAACTTTGAGTGAGTAGTCAAACTAAAAAAAAGCCTCAGTTCCAGTCATTATAAAATGGAGATAATAAAGGCATCAAACTAAAAAGGACTGTCAAAAGGCCTAAATGCAAAACCACACAAAGTTCTTCAACCACACCTGATACATGTTAAGCACCCAATAAATTATAAAATACTATGACAATAGTTTATTTTTTTTTTTTTTCATATAAGACCAAATATTTCCTTCCTGTTTTAGGATTCCTAGCTCTTACTTAAACTCAAGGTCATTTTCCTTTGACTTCTATTCCACAGAAATATAAGTTTTTACTGATCCCTTTACTATTCAAAATGAAGCCAATTACTTCAGTCTGGTATGTATTTTTTTCTTTTTTTTCAGTCTGATATTTACTGGCTCTGTCTGCAGCTTCTTGAACCATGGAACATAGTTCTTCTTAGATTATGCCCTTAACTTTGTTCTTTCCTGTATTGAACAAATTTGAGTCCCCCCCACATTGATCAAAATGTCCAGCATAAGCATACTAATTATCCAAATACAGAAAAGAAAAAAAAAAAATCTGGAACCACTATAATCACTGGACAGAAATTCTTTGCAAAAAATTTAAGAACCATATAATAAAAGAAGACCTTTTAGATTACCTACCTCAAACTTTATACCATCATAAACCTCATTTCCACTGCACATCACAAAAATAATAATAAAGGCGATTAGAGACTAGACAAAATACAAAAGTGTGGGGAAAAAAAACTACAAAAGCATGAATTTCATCTTTACCTAGACTCTAATAATCTGTATCTGAAGAAAACTACTCTGACCACCATTCTATTTCATTTTTGTCATCACTTTTATTTAAAGTATCTGGAATGTGGAGATTTAGTTCTTGTTCCTAAAATATTAAGTTTGAGTAGATCCTTAAAGAATACCCTTTCCAAAATCCCTTTAGCATCCGTCTCTTGGTGGTAAATTCTCTCTTATCTTAATCTGAATCTCATCTTTAAAAGATATGTTGAGCACACTATTTTATACTGATGATAATCTCTCACTTTTTGAGGAAATTTTTACCACTATCATCTTCTTTTACTGCTAATTCTGTAATTCTAATTTATAAATCCATCCAAATCATCTCTTTCTCTAAAGCTGTTTTTTGTCTTTAGGGTCATGCATTTCACTTGCTGAAATCATGACTTTCTCTTTATCATTTTGCTTTGGATATAATGGACTGAAGAATTTATTTTTCCCTGCTATTCAAATATAGTCATTAACTCGTAAAATACCTCCTCTACTCCATCCTCTATTGTAGGGCTTAGCAAACTGGCTGCAGGCCAAATCTGACCACCTACCTATGTTTGTGAATAGTTTTATTTGAACACAGTCACGTTCATTCATTTACATATCTTCTACGCCTGCTTTCCCACTACAATGGAAGAGCTGAGTATGTACAAAGAGCCTGTATTACCTGCAAGGCTTAAATACTTACTATCTTAGCCATTTAAAGAAAGTATTTGCCAACCCCTGCTTATAATGGCTTCTTCTTAAAATTTATAATCTTTGGTGGTGGGTTCATTCTCTGGTATTAGACTAACAGTAATATTTGGGCTTTAGTACTGTCAGGGTCTGTTTCTAATTCTGTCAGTGGTTTGAGGGCACCCCCAAGGGTCTAGACTACAGAAGTCCAAGCTCAGCTCTCCTATCTGATTAGCCAAAAGCTCAGTATCCTGAAAACTGCTATCAGCATTTCCAGTCTGTAAGATTTTCCTTGCCTTTATTTATTAATTATTATTTTTTGGGGGGGCGGGGGGAGAAGAGGGCTTTGAAGAACACTTTGTCTCTTTGTAAAAATCGTTAATGCCACAAAAATTTGTTCTATCCGGGATGTATTTGCTCTGCAGCAGGAGGCTGTTTACAGAACCTAGGCTTTCACAATTCTAACAACTGGATATATTCACAATTCTGGAATAATGGGATATAACATTTCTGAGTCATAAAATTGGGAGGACTATCACATAAATAATTCCCATCTACACGTGCATGTATGTATGTTGGCAGGGGGAGTAAGAGTATTATTCTAACATACAAACAAACCAATTCAGACATACTCATCTATTCAATATATAAATGCCCAATGTGTACCAGATACTATAATGAAAAAGCAGGATAAACACTGACCAGCCTAAAGTAAACCTCCATACCATTACTCCACTTAATTCTTTTAATAGATGTATCACCAGAATTTTGGGGGAGGTGGAGAGGACCTGACCTCCCCAACTATACTGAAGTCTCTGAAAGAGCAGAAACTGTGTCCATCTAATTTAGTGATTTATCCTCAGTACCTGACAGAGGTAGGTGCTTAATAAATGGTTTGTTAGGTTTTTTTTTAAGATTTTATTTATTTATTTGACAGAAGGAGATCACAAGTAAGCAGACAAACAGGCAGAGAGAGAGGAGGAAGCAGGCGCCCCAATTATACCTTTTTTAAGGTAGTCAGATTATAGATTAAAAATTGTAAAATTGTAAGTTTCCTGAGGACAGTCCTTTCTTAATAATTTTTTAGAACTTTGGGCACCCGCGTGGCTCAGTGGGTTAAAGCCTCTGCCTTTGGCTCAGGTCATGATCCCAGAGTCTTGGGATCCAGCCCTGCCTCGGCCTCTCACATATTTAGATTTAACTCAGTCATATTCTGAAGCTATTTTTAAAAACTGCTATTATCTATTACTAAGTAAAAAATTATCCTTAAGTTTAGTCACTAAAAATAACAACAATCATTTATTACGGCTCAGTTTCTGAAAGCTAGAATTTTGAGAGGGGATAGAAAATCTGCTTAAATGATGGCTCATACACATAGCTAACAAGCTGAGTGCTGAGAGCTGAGAAGAGAACTCAGCTCCTCTCCATTTAGGTGTTTCTATACGGCTTCTTGGATCTTCACAATGGTAATTTCTAGGTACATAATCCAAGAGACCAAGGCAAATACTGGAATGTCTTTTATGACCAAGCATAGGAGGTCCTTTACCATTACTTTTTGTTGTTGTTTATTTTTTTAGATTTTATTTATTAATTTGACAGACGCAATCTCAAGTAGGCAGAGGGGGCAGGCAGAGAGACCGGCAGAGAGAGAGGGGAGAAAGCAGGCTCCCTGCCGAGCAGAGAGCCGGATGTGGGGCTCGATCCCAGGACCCTGGGATCATGACCCCAGCCAAAGGCAGAGGCTTTAACCCACTGAGCCACCCAGGAGCCCCGGTCCTATACCAGGCAATGAGACAGCTATGCACAGCTGGAAGCTTCAAACTGCTCACTCCCTCTGACCTAGCCATTTCAATCCTAAAAATCTTTCTAAAGAATAGAAATGCATTTATATCACTGGGCATGAGAATATTGTTTGTTCAAAAGCTTGGTTTTAACATATTTTAGTCTGTGCTGGTACGAAGTGAATTTAAAAAAAGAACTCGTGACTTAGCAAACTAAACAAATTAGTATTACCTAAGTAAGACGAAAGCAAATTTTTAAATAAAATTAAATTTGACTTATGCTCTGTCCTCTGTCATAAATGACACATTTTTCTGCTGTGTCTCCCTACCATTCAATGTTTAGGGGTAATTTTCAAATTATCTGATTACTGTAAATCACTTGGGACATAATTCAATTAAAAGTGAACTTAATAGGGGGGGTGGGAGGTTGGGGTACCAGGTGGTGGGTATTATAGAGGGCACGGCTTGCATGGAGCACTGGTTGTGGTGAAAAAATAATGAATACTGTTTTTCTGAAAATAAATAAATTGGAAAAAAAAAAGTGAACTTAATGGATTTTGAAATGCTTTCCTCAACAAAAGCTAAGTTCTTGGTTCTACTAAGACCATAAACAAACAAACGAAAACTAACACAGTGTAGTCCCCAGGATTTGAGTGGCAGCTATCTGACTCCTCCCTCAGGTGTTTAAAGTGGCTCCATCAGACTCAAAATTGAAATATAGGACCAAGTTCTATACACACTCTGATTTGGATATTAGCTATGCTGCTCTTACATTTTTCACCCACGAATGGTGACAAAGATTCTCTCCTTAAGCAAACTCCAATCAGACTCCTCGGAGTCCTCTTCTTGAGTGGGCCTCAACCTTGGCCTATAAAAACTGCAAATGCTCAGCACAAATGATCTTATCCATCATTTCTCCCCACATTAAAAAACCTGAACACACACTAACAGAGCTGTAACAACGCAAGGATGATTGTAGCCCCACTTATACTGCCTACCTGAGAAAATTCAGGGCTGTTAAAAAAAATTTCATGTTTGTTCCAGTCTACACCTGTGAGAGGACTCGGACACCCCAACCTTAGAGCATTTACTAAAAAGGGCTTACAATGGTGAATTCTTCCACTCTCCTTTTGTGATCTACAGCTCATCCACTGAACAACGCAGGGTTCAGGGGAACTGACTCCTGGTGCAGTTGAAAATCCCCCTTTAACTTTTGACTCCCCCCAAATTTAATTATTAAAAGCCTACAGGTAACCAGATGCCTTACTGATAACAGAAACAGTCAGTGAACATATATTTAAAATGCTATATATGTATTATATACTGTATTCTTACAATAAATTAAGCCAGAGAAAAGAAAAATATAACTAAGAAAACCGTAAAGAAGAGAAAATGTGTTTATGGTACTGTAATGTAAAAAATCCAAAAATATAAGGGAACCCGTACCATCCAAACCTGTGTTGTTCAAGGGGCAATTGTAATGTTATCCTCTGTAACTTGGGAGTGTCTTTGTCCACGATGTGAAAGCCACTCCTCGGGAATGTAATCATCAGGAAGGCTAAGGCTTAGGACTCACTGTCTATGTGGGAGAAGAGAATTCCAACCAGCAGAAAAAAAAACTGGCCTATCACATTTATACCAATAAACCCTTCATCATTTTTTACTTCTCTGACTCTACTTAGCTTCCACCCATACCCTGCCACTTCCTCATTGTCCCTTTGAAATCCCAGTTACCGTTACTGCTATACAAATACAAATTTAGTTCAGTTCAAGCTGGACCGTCTTCCTTATTGCAACAGTGTATTACTGATTAAAATCTGTCCTTATCATTTTAACTAGTATCAGGCTTTACCTTTAATAATGGAGGGATTCTTCCTTCACAGTTTAGGAAATAGTGGGATTAAGAGAAAGAAATGTATCTCAGATATCAGTATCCACGGCTGATGACATACCACATACCTCTGCATAGCCAATTAGAAAACTTCTATAATTTAGAATGGCATCCGCATGATCTAAAAACATAACTAAAGGTTGGAGTGCAAATGAGGGCTTAAACCTACATAACTTCTCAGACAATGTATCAGAGGACTGCATAAGCAAAAACTCTGGTCATTATCCAACCAGGTTATGACAAGAAAAAAAATATGAAGGTTCAGGCTTGCCCGGATTTAAATGTGAAGAAATGAAAGAACTTCCCTAGTAAGCTCCTACTGGGTATTTCTGGGGAAAATATAAGATGATTTTAGGTTGGTTTAGTTGTGGGTTTTAAGGCTTTAACAACTTAAAACAACCATGAAGGCCAAAGAAGTATCTTCAAAACTGGGAGATATATCTATTCAAATCAATTAAGCCTCTACTCTCACCTCAAATTTATCAGGAGAAGGGATAGAAAAACATGAATTTGTGAGAAGAAAATGTCAGGGCTTTAAGTACAGAAGAAATTAGGCCATAAATTTGAAGAGGGACAATGTCTAAGTGCCAAACCAAGAGGCTAAATCAAAGGCACCCAAGAATTTTATCAATTATGAATGCATTTTTAAATTCTACAAGGCTACCTAGAACTACACTAACTTTCTTTTATTCTAATTAAAATTAAAAGCTAAGGTTCAGAAAACCAGTGTTCTAGTCAAAACTTCTGTTCTTGAGCAAGCCACTTACATTAAAAGTTACTTAATAAATGAGTCACTCGGATTAATGCCCAAAGGGTTCTTTTACCTTTAAAGCACTATGATTCACAAGCTTTAAATTTACTTACCTTCTGTTATAGACTGAGTTATGTTCTGCTACCCACCCCCCCACAATTCATATGTTTAAGTCCTAACCCCTGGTACCTCAAGAGGTGACTCAATTTGGAAATAGCATCTTTGAAAAGGTAATTAAAATGAGGTGCCTCTTCCAATAATGACTGGTGTCCTTTTACAAGGAAGAAATTCTGATATAGACACATGCACAGAGGGAAGGAAATGTGAAGATATAAGAAGATGGCCATCTATAACCCAAAAGAGAGAAGTCCTCTGAAGATACCAACACTGCTGACATCTTGATTTCAACCTTCTAATGGCCAGAATTGTGAGAAGGTACACTTGTTATTTAAGACACGCAGTCTTTGGTGTTTGGGTATGACAGCTCAGGCAAACTAATATACCTTTCAATAATTAAAAAAAAAAAAAAAAAAAAGATGGACTGTCAGGGGTATATAGGATGCTACTACTAGCATTTCTGAAACCATCAATTTCAGACATGTATGAATGTTTACAAAATTTTTTTTTTCCTCTGAGCATATTCTGCTCAATTAAATTCTAAGAAATAACTTCAAGTTAATACAATTTACAAAAGTTTCCTTTTAAAGAATACTGACATTCTGACCTTCCTACAAAATTACTTTGGCAGATAAATATCATAATCTTTGTAAGGAAGATAATTTTGCGAAGAATACCACTGAATGATAAGGGAAATGCACATAATATTAAGAGAGCTAAGCACAACATGAAACTGAATAAAGTCCCAATTGTTATACTCATGTACACACAAACAAAATTCATCAAACTGTTAGCAATTATCATCTCTGGGTTGTGAGTTATAAGAAATAATTATGTGTACTAAAAAGAGGTGCCATGCATAGCTAAACACAAGACCACTCCTTCAAGTTAAGGAGAGACAGCTACACTGATTTACTCATAGAAATTAATGAACAGAGAAGGTCTAGCAAAACATTCTAAACACAGAAGATCGAGCAAAATGAGAAGACAGGAATATGCTCTAAAAAAGAAAAAGACAAAGCCTCACAAAAAATCTAAATGAAATGGAAACAACCAATCCACCTAATAAAGAGTTCAAAATAATGGTCATAAAGATGTTCACTGGACTTGAGAGGAAAGTGGATGAACTTACTGAAAATTTCAACAAGACATAGGAAATATAAAGAAGGACCAATCTGGGATGAAGAATACAAAAAAAACCCCAAAACACAAAATATACACTAGAGAGAATAAACAATTACATAATGCAGAAGAATTAATCAGTGATATGGAAGGACGGGTAATACCACCCATGCTAAACAGCAAAAAGAAAAAAAAAGAATTTTTTACAAATGAGGTAAGTTATGGGATCTCTTAGATAAGGTAAACAAACATCTACATTAGAGAAGTCCCAGGAGAAGAGGAAGAAAGAGACCGAAAACTTCATTTGAGAAATAATGGCTGAGAACTTCCCTAACCTGGGGACGGAAATAAGACACTGAGGTTCAGGGAGCACAGAGTTCCAAAGAAGATGACCCAAAAGGGTCCACACCACAACATAATAAAACATATCAAAGATAAAGAAAAATAAAACATATCAAAGATCAAAGATAAAGAAAAAAATTTAAAAGCAGAAAGAGAGAAGCAAACTAGTCATGTATACAAGAAAAGCCACAAGGCTATCAGTTGATTTTTTTTTTTCAGAAGAAACTTTGCAGACCATTAATTAATTAATAAATAATATTTTACTTTTTTTAAATTCAAAGTGCTGAAAGGGAAAAAATCTACAAGTAAGAATATTGTACCTGGCAAGGTTATTAATCAGAATAGAAGAGTTTCCCAGACAAACAAAAGTTAAAAGAATTTATCACCACTACACTGGCCTAATAAGAAATGTCACAAAGACTTCTTTAAATCAAAAAGACAAGACTATAATTACAAGTAAGAAAATTATGAGCAAAAGGTGTAAAATATGACAATATATACATAAAACCTGGAAGGGAGGATTAAAAAAAAAGTTCTTTTAGAATGTGTTTCTATGGGGCACCTGGATGGCTCAGTGGGTTAAAGCCTCTGCCTTCCACTCAGGTCATGATCCCAGGGTCCTGGGATGGAGCCCCGCATCAGGCTCTCTGCTCAGCGGGGAGCCTGCTTCCTCCTCTCTCTGCCTACCTCTCTGCCTACTTGTGATCTCTGTCAAATAAATAAATAAAATCTTAAAAAAAAAAAAAAAAAGAATGTGTTTCAACATAAGTGAACATCAATTTAATATACAGACTGCTATGTACTTTGGATTTAATTGTGAACCTCACAGTAACCACAAACCCCAAAACTAATAGCTACACAAAAAACTGAGAGGAAGAAAGCCAAGCATAACCTAAAGAAATACATGAAAATAGAGACTAAACAAAACAAAACCAAGCAAACAACTTCAACAAAAAGAAAAGATCAATAAATCTAAATGCTGGTTCTTGGGGCACCTGGGTGGCTCAGTGGGTTAAGGCTCTGCCTTTGGCTCAGGTCTTGATCTCAAGTTCCTGAGATCAAGCCCCACACTGGACTCTCTGCTCAGTGGGGAGCCTGCTTCCCCCCTCTCTCTCTGCCTGCCTCTCTGCCTGCTTGTGATCTCTCTCTCTCTCTCTGTCAACTAAAGAAATAAATAAAATCTTCAAAAAAACAAAAGCAAAAACTAAATGCTGGTTCTTTGGAAAGATAAAACTGCCAGACTCATTAGGGAAAAAAAGAGTAAAATCACAAATGAAAGAGAAGTAACAACCAACTCCAGAAAAATACAAAGGATTAAGAGAGACTACTAAAAAAATTATATGCCAACAAATCAGACAACCTAGAAGAAAATGGATAAATTCCTAGAAACACCATCTTCCAAAACTCAATGAGGAAGAAACAGAAAATCAGAACAAAACAATTTCTAGTAACAAAATTGAACTGGTAATCAAAAAACTCCCAATAAACAAGGTCAAGAACCATACAGATTCATAGGTGAACTCTATCAAACATTTAGAGAAGAGGTAATACCTCTTCTCCTCAAACTACTCCAAAAAAAAACAGAAGAGGAGGGAAAACTTCCAATTTCATTCCATAAGGCTAGAATTATCCTAATACCAAAACCAAAGACACTATGAAAAAAGAAAGGTCAATGTCCCTGATGAAGACAGATGCAAAAATCCTCAACAAAATACTAGGAAACAGCATTCAATAAAACATTAAAAGGATCATTCACCACTATCAAGCGGGATTTACTCCAGGGAGGTAGGGATGGTTCAATATTCACAGATCTGTCAATATGATATACCACATTAACAAAATGAAACATAAAAACCATATGATTACCTCAATATATGTAGAAAACGCGTATGACAAAATTCAATACACATTAATAAAAACTAAACAACGTGGGTTTAGAGGGAACATACCTCACTATAATAAAGCCATATATGAAAAACCCACCTAACATCATACCCAAGGTGAAAAACCGAGAGCTTTTCCTCTAAGATCGGGAACAAGACAAGGATGTCCACTCTTGCCACAACATAATATTTAAAATCCTTGCTACAGCAATTGGACAAGGGAAAAAAAAAAGGTAAGAAAGTAAAAAAGTAATGATAAGAAAGCAGCTAAATTGTCACCATTTGCAGATGATAGGATACTACACACAGAAAACCCTAAAGACTCCACCAAAAAACTATCACAACTAGTAAATGAATGCAATAAAGCTTCAGGACACAAAACTATTATACAGAAATCTGTTGCATTTCTATACACTAAAAATGAAGTAGCAGAAAGAGATATTAGGAAAATAATTCCATTTACAATTGCACCAAAATAATAAAGTATCTAGGAATAAATTTAACCAAGAAGGTAAAAAGACTGATATTGTGAAAACTATAAAACACTGATGAAAGAACTGAAGATGACACAAATGGAGAGACATACCATGCTCATGGATTGGAAGAATACTGTTAAGATATCCATACTACCCAATGCAATCTATAGATTTAATGCAGTCCTTACCAACAGTATTTTCACAGAACTAAAACAAACATTCCTAAAATCTGTATGGAACCATAAAAGACCTCAAACACCCAAAGCAATCTTGAAAAAGAAGAACAAAGCAGAGGTACCATAATCACAGACTTCAAGATATATTACAAAGTTATAATCGAAACAGTATGGTTCTGGCACAAAAACAGATACATTGATCAATGAAACAGAACTGAAAGCCCAAAAATAAAACCATTCTTATATGGTCAATTAATTAGTCTATGACCAAGGAGGCAAGATATACTAGGGAAAAGATAGTCTTTTCAATAAATGGTGCTGGAAAAACTGGACAACTACTTCCGTAAGAATGAAACTGAACCACTTTCTAATACCACACACAAAAATAAATTCAAAATGAATTAAAGACCTAAATGTGAGGCCTGAGAACTCCCAGAAGAAAACATAAGCAATTACTGCTTTGACCCTGGCCTTAGCAACACTTTTCTAGGCAAGGGAAACAAACTACTGGGACTACCACCAAAATAAAAAGCTTTTGCACAGCAAACAATCAACAAAACAGTCTACCAAATGGGAGAAGATATTTGGAAATGATATATCCAATGAGGGACTGATATCCAATATTCCAATATACACAAACTTATACAACCAAAAAAAACAAAAACAAAAACAAAAAAAACCCCAACAAGTAATCTGATTAAAATGGTCAGAGGACCTAAGTAGACATTTTTCCAAAGAAAATGTACAGATAGCTAACAGACACATGTAAAGATGCTCAATATCACTAATCATCAGGGAAATACAAAGCAAAACCACAATGAAATATCACCTCAGCCTTGTCAAATGGCTTTAAAAACAAGAAGTAACAAGTGTTATAAGGATGTGGAGAAAAAGGAACCTTTATGCACTGTTGTGGGAATGTAAACTGATGCAGCTGCTATGGAAAACAGTACAGAGACTCACCAAAAAATTAAAAATAGAATTACCGTATGATCCAATAACTCTACTATATGGCAATTACAAAAAGAAAACAAAAACACTAATTTAAAAAGATACATATATACCCTTATGTTTACTGAAGTATTATTTGAAACAGCCATGATACAGAAACCATCTGTGTCCATCAACAGACAAATGGATAAAGAAAATGTGGTAATAAACAACAGAATATTACTCAGCCATAAAAAAGAATGAGATCTTGCCATATGTGACATGGATAGGCCTATAGGTTAGTATGCTAAATGAAACAAGACAAAGAAAGACAAACACCATATGACTTCACTTATAGTGGAATCTAAAAAAAAACAAACAAAAGAGGAGAAACAGAGCCATAAATATGAGAACAAACTGATAGTTGCCAGAGGCGAAGGATAAGGGATAGGCAAAACTGAGTGAAGGATAGCGGGAGGCACAGGCTCCGAGCTATGAAATGAATAAGGCACAGAAAAAAAGGTACAGCACAGGGAATACAGTCAGTGGTACTGTAACAGCATTGCATAGTGACAGATGGTAGCTACACTAGTGGTGAATATAGCATAATTACAAACTTGCTAACATTACTATATATACACCTAAAACTAACATAATATTGTGTGTCAACTATACTTGTTTAAAAAAAGGGGGGGGAGCCTCATGTAAATGCTTAATCCAGGGCAGAAACAGCATATAAACTGGCTAAACCAAACATTTAATTCTGAAATAACAGAAGTTAACAGAGGTATTGTGTATTTACACCAATAATGCTATAAAGCCAAGAAAAAAATAGATAGATATACAGCAACCATAAGACCAGGAAAGGTATTACATGCCTTTAAGACATTTCTATAACCAAGATGAACTACATGAACAGAAGCCATGGCACAGCAGAGAATTAAACTTTCACTGCTTCAAAAGAATTTTTTTTTAAATCTGTGTATATAAAAATTAGTATGGCTTTTACATTTTTTGACTCATAACTCTTTATGTCCAAAAACTACACCAAAAACAACAACAAAAAATTTTTTAATCCCCTTATTATTTAAAACATTAGCATTTTTACCTGAAACTCAGCATACCTTTAGGAATAAGAAAATTTCTAAGAAAATAAGATGAACAGAGGCATTGGTTTGAGTGAAACTGCCTAAATGTCAAAAAATATGAGATCAGTTGAATCATAAACTGGAACTCTGGCTTTTAATCTTTGGATCACACAATATTTTTTTTAAATCATTAAAAACAATAAACTCTCACCCCAGAATTATAAAAGTATCTAGACCTCCCAATTTTTGCATACAATGATAGATTTACAAATAAGTAAAGCTTAAACCATTTTACCCAGGCTAGAAAATTGTCATTATCTGGAAACATATTCATATTAAATTATTAGATGAAAACAAGCAGGGGATAAATGAGTAGATACAAAGAAAAATATGTTTATATCTATGAACAGGAAAGAGACAAGAGACTAAGTTATTAGGAATGCTTAATCTTGGATAGTGGAATAACAATTTATTTTCCTCTGTAATTTTGTATATTCTCTATATTTTCTATAATCAACTAGTTATTAGTAAGAAAATTTAAGAGTTAGAATTTATTTTTACAAATTATCAACCAAGTTAGAGTACTCAGATTATGATCATTTTTCAAGTTTTAAAGTACAAAATTAGTAAATAATAAATCATTCTTATCACTGGTAACAGGGTACTCGTGGATGACTAAGACCATTTTGTAAAATCTGTTAGAAAAAGGCCAGAGGTATGTATTTCCTATTTCAAACAGAGCCACAAACTCTATTAAGAGCAATAACAGCAATAACTCAAGTTCTCTTTTATAAATACAAAACTATTTTTGCTTTTGGACTTCAGAATACTTTGAATAGTACCTAAAATAAATTTTTAAAGAAACAAAGATTAGAACTTACATTTTCTATTGTGTATTAACAGAGCTTGTTTCAGATCTATTGTTGCTCTTCCTAATAAAGCATCAGCTTTTAAAGTATAATGACTCCAAACTCGAAATTCCAATGTAGACTGTGGGGTCACATTTCTGTAAGGGTAAAATTATAACAAAAATACAGGAATACACATTTATTTCAGTAATTTTTAAAAAGCCATGAATTCAGTTTTGAGAAAAAATATTGTATGAAACAGCAAACTATCTGAATTATAAAGAAAACCAATTATTTCCCTTCAAGTGCATTAGGACTTCAATAATTAGGTAAGAATTCCTATAATCACAAAACCAAAACACCACGAACAGGTAAGAGTCTTGTTGAGATTTCACAGTAACACTAGTTCTATCTGAACAAATTCCTAAATATTTAAGAGAACTGATGATGTTATTTTTAATAATTTTACTATATAAAATTTATAACATTATCTTTTAGAAAGGACAAAAATTAACAGTGATTGTCTTTTTTTTTTACAAGACAGTAACAGAAAATATGGCTGTATGGAATAATTCAGTTAATAAACCAAAAAGCAAGAATTACAATGCTTCCTCTCTAAAGAAAACAAAACTAACCAAAAATGTTTTCATACTTAAAATTATCTATTCACACTGGAAAATAACACTACTTACTTCCAGATTATCCTACAACTACAACAGAAGAACAACCAAAAGCATTCTAAGGGAGCATACGCTGCCCCCCACCTTTTGGAAATCCTACATTCTCTATACAAGGTACTTACACGGTTAGCTGTTCATCCCATTTTGGATTAGAAGAACTACTGGATTTTGCTGTTTTCTTAATTTCTCCATCTACAATTACTTCTGTATATACTGCTGTTCCAAACCAGTTCTTTTTTCTTTTTAGTTTGGCACTAGAAACTAACAGAAACATGATAACCACTAGTGAATATAGGTGCACCAAAAGTAGTACTTTGTAGGAATCAATCAATAAAAATGAACTGTTGGGGAGCCTGGGTGGCTGAGTCAACTGAGTGTCTGCCTTTGGCTCAGGTCACAATCCTGGAGCCCTGGGATCGAGGCCCATCTCGGGATCCCTGCTCGGGGGGGGGGGGGGGGAGTTTGCTTCTCCCTCTCTTGCTCTCTCTCTCTCAAATATATAAAATCTTAAAAAAAAAAAAAAAAAAAGAACTGTTTCTTAAGCAACTTAAATTACTCTTTTCATTGGAGAATGAAGAAACAATACAAAAGGTTATTGATAATGCCTGAGAACCACTTGAATTTTTAACAGTTTTACTGAAATGTAATTCATATACCATGTAATTCACCCATTTAACTTGTACAATTCAATGGTTTTAATATACTCACAGTTATGCAACCATTACCACAAGCAACTTTAAAAACATATTCATTATCCTAAAAAGAAACCCCAGTCACCACATTTCTTCCTAGTCCCCACATCAGCCCTAGGCAACCCACAGGTACACACTCTCTCTCTCTCTCTCTCTCTCTAGATTTGCCTAAACAGGAACGTTTCACAGAAATGGATTCACACAACACATGGTCTTCTGTTACTGGCTTCTGTCACTCAGTATGCTTTCAAGGTTCATCCATGTTGTAGCATGTATCAGTACTTTAATCCTTTTACTAACAAATAATATTCCCACTGTATGGGTATACTTTTTATTTACTGATTCATCAGTTGAGAGAGATCTGGGTTGTTTCTACTTTTTGTCTATTGTGTGTAATACTGCTCAACATTAGTGCACAAGTTTTTATGTGGACATATATTTTCATTTCTTTTGGCATACATTTGGGAGTGGAACTGCTGGGTATAATAACTCTGTGGAATAATGCCAGACTGTTTTCCAAAATGGTGGTACCATTTTACATTCCCACCAGCAGGATAGAAGGATGCCAATTTCTCCACATCCTTGCCAACAATTTGAATTTAATACTGAACTGCATCAAACCTCAAAAGAAAGAAGTATTTTCAGATTCAACATACCTATGAACCTCTCTGTCAGGTAGTGTTTCATACTTGCCTACTGAAAATTAGATAAACTTCAGCAATTTCAAAAAAATGCTTTACCAGGAAAGTTCGTTTCCAAAAAGGGGGAAGTACTTGCTTTTTCAAATAAAAACATTAATTTCAAAATATCATTTGAGAAATTAATCCCAACCATTCATGAAGTGAATTTTATATCAGATTTGACGGATTTGGAGGAAGACCTGTTTAATTTAGGCTCAACAATTACTTTTAAATATTATTTTTGCAACTACTAATTCAAATGAGGAGTACAAATTTTCAGGGCAAAGTACTGACTACCAAGCAGCAGTAACAACTTAGCAAGATCACCTCTACAGTTTATTACTTATGAATACTGTGAGTCTGAGAAAGGGGAATACCCTTCCCCTTCCATGCCATGCCTGTATCACATGTTCAAGTAGGAACATAAGCTAATGTAGGCTTCTAGTCTATGATGAAAGAACAGTAACACAGTCACATGAAGAAATCACTGAAATACGAAGTGATAAATGCTGCAGCAGAAGAAGAGTATTTGAAATACAGTAGCGTCTTCAATTAATTTTTCTTCTTTTCAGAAAGAGAAAAAAGAGGGTGGGAGAACGGGACACACAGGGAGAGAGAAAATATCCTAAGCAGGCTCCAGGCCCAGAATGGAGCATGACGCAGGGCTTAATCCATTTCACAACCCTGAGATCATGACCCGAGCCAAAACCAAGAACTGGATGCTTAACTGACTGAGCTACCCAAGTGCCCTAGAGTCTTCAATTAATATCCCAAGAACAGAAAGAGAGACTCAAAAGAAAATACTGTATTTAAGAACTAGCAACTATTATTCTATTTATTATTAATTACTACATGTATTAACTCTTCTGAGTTAATTGCAGATACATTCAAAATATATCCACTGTATACCTTTTATTGGCAAAGTCTTCAATAATACTAGGCGTCGGCAAGGTAAGGAAAGTGATTATTAAAATTTTTAATTTCACAAAAAAAGTATAATATGATGGCAAAAAAATGTACATATAAGTAACAAACGCTACCATTTTAAGTAAAGATAAACCTTATTAATTCAAATAAGAATCCTAGTTAGTGAAGTAAATAGGATAAACTTCATTTTCTCATTTATTAAGTTGCCTTTGTGTTATACACAAAATGTCATTATATAAATACCTAAAATCTATCAGAAAGAGAGTCCTGTATATGTGTATGAAAAGAGAGAGAATTTAAGAATCCCACTCACAGTAACACCTGCCCTCAAAAAAAAACCTAGTAATAATCTTAATAAATGTATAGGATCTACATGAAGATAACTATAAAACTTCACTGATGGACATGAAAGACTTAAGGGAACGACATGATATATTCCTGGATTTGAAGTTTTACACTGAAATATTTCAATTATCTCTAATTTAACAAATTATTTTTAAATGACCTAAACGAAAACATTAACATGGTTTTGAGGAGGTTTTGGGGGGGCACAACAGAGGAAAAGGGAAGGAGACTCTCAAATTCAAATGAAAGGTAAAGAAAATTCAAGAATAATGAAGATATACTTTAAATTACCAAGTAATGAGAGATTTTTCCCAATATACTTTTTAAGTACTATACAACAGAAAAAAATAAAGTACTATAAAATGGAAGTTATTAAAACAGTCTGACTATGATGTAAGGACAGAAATGAAGAGAAGAGAATATTTGTGTATGACAATGGTGGCATTTCTCATCAGTGGGAAAAGACAGATTATTCCATAAATGTTGAAGCATTTGAGAAGAGTAAAGTTAAATTCGTAATTCACCACATTCATACAAAAATATGATGATACATATGAGCACAATTAAATTTAAAAAATGATAGTAAGGTACTAGGAGACCTAATACCTAAACAAATCATGAATGTGAATATAAGAGCCCATTAATTTTTCAATCTCAAGTCTGTTTTAACATGCCTTGCATTTCCTGCAGAAAGCCTGAAATCTCAACTACTAAGGTTGATACTCGTCTGGGTGCTATTATGTTTATGTGCATGCTTCATTCCAGTATTGATACCGTATTATGGTAGGTAGCTTTCTCTTCTATTTTCTTCTGTTACACTTTTCCTGCTCTGCATGATCAATATTCATGATCTTATTATTGCCAAATCAGTTATGGGTTAAAAATAGGAATAAAAATAAATCAGCTAATAGAGTAATTCAGTTTACAGACCATAATCTGCCAGACTGCAATAGCAGAAGAGCCTTAGTCATGGTACTGATTATTCTAAAAGTAAAAGAAATATCAATACAAAGAAAGGAAGGAAGGAAGGAAGATAAATCAACACAGAGGTCACTGTTCTCTAATAAAAGGAGCAACAACTTGGGAGTCCAAAAATCTTGGTTGCTTTCCTATTACTAACAGAAGGAACTTACTCTGATTCTTGGTCTTAACTGGAAAAACAGTAAATATTTATTCCAAAAGGTACTGCTAAATTAGTAAGACTGGATTTTAAGGTGCTTTGTATTTAAAAAAATCAGATCAACAAAATGAAAGAAAGGTAAAGACAAGAAGAGAAGGGAGAAAAGCCTAAAATCTGGTACCATCTAGCATATGCCCCAGTTCAGTTTCCCAAGAGCATCACCGTATTTCAAAGAACAGTAAATGATACTCAAAAAGATAAATACCATACACTGGCACTACTTGCACTTCTCTGGTCCACACCTATTTACCAACTGGTTCTCTAGACTTCTGGTGATTCCATGAGCTATCTGGTAGCTGCTCAGTAAGTTTCTTTTTGGCTCAATTCAGTCAGATCAGGTTTTTGTTACTTCAACTAAGAACTCACAGAAAGGTCAAAACTAGGAAGAAAGTTACACATCAGGTAAGGTGGCCGCAGGCAGGTCCTGCACAAATAACACTGAAAACCAAAAATGTGGCTCTAAGTCTCTTATATCGAACAAAAGAAGAAATATCTGGAATTATGTAAGCGGTTAAGTGGAGTACATATCAGAATCATCCAGGGAATTACTTCAAAATATACATCCCAACGGTTGACTGAAAATGAAATACAATAACCCTTAAACCTGGCTCAACCTCACTCATAATGAGAGAAGAGACAGTTACAATGACACTATCTTAAATACCACTTTTTACCTGTTGACAAACCAAAGCTTGATAACATATTTTGATGAGGCTATGGGGAAATAGGCACTCTCTTAGATAGCTGGGAACAGAAAACGGTAGAGATCTTATAGAGAGGAATACGGCAATAACTGGCAATATTACATGTGTTTACTCCTTGACTCAGCAATCTCATTCTTGGATTCTATCCTAATGAAACATGAGCAAAAACAAGAAATGGCATTTGCATAAAGCTATTTATTGTAGTACTATTTGTAACAGCAAAAGAGTAGAACCATGATGTCCATCAACAGAAGACTGGTTGAATTAGCTTTGGTACATCTATTTAACAGAGTATTTATTGTGCAGCAACAAAAAGGTATATACCCTACTATGCAGCAAACCTCAGGAGATTACTACTGTTACATGGAAAAGTCAGGTGCAGAAAAGTACCTTAAGTGCCAGGCTGGGAGGAGATGTATGAATATATATATTGTACACATCTGCTTATATTTTCAAAAAGAAATGGGAAAATAAACTGAAACTAATAAAAATGTTTATGTACGTTTTTAGGTAATGGAGAGAGGTGGAAGGGATGGCATGGAGTAACCAGGCCTCTTCAAATGTACCTTGATTTAACAGTTTTAACTCCAGAGCTATATAAATGTTTTCTTTACATGCAACAGACAAAACTTAATAAAAATAAATGAAAGCAATAAAGCTAACCGATTATCCAGTTGATAGTAAAACCAAATGGAAAATTACATTAGAAGTTACTTTCAAATGTGCGATTCTGGTTATACATCCTGTAAAGGCGGGGGGGGGACTCACAAAGAACTCTTAAGCTGCAGTGAGTGGGCCTGCTGTTTTCAGTAATTTTAACATTGCCAATGTGTGTGTGTGTTTCAGGATAACACAGATACAATTATGTTATTGTCATTTGGAATTAAGATTTCTGGGCTAAGAGAAAAACAACAAATACAAAGTCAAATAAGATAAAAATATCTCTTTTCAGATTATGCTGAGTGAAATAAGTCAAGCAGAGAGAGTCAATTATCATATGGTTTCACTTATTTGTGGAGCATAACAAATAGCATGGAGGACAAGGGGCGTTAGAGAGGAGAAGGGAATTTGGGTAAATTGGAAGGGGAAGTGAACCATGAGAGACTATGGACTCTGAAAAACAATCTGAGGGTTTGAAGTGGCGGGGGGGGGGGGGGGAGGTTGGGGTACCAGGTGATGGGTATTATAGAGGGCACGGCTTGCATGGAGCACTGGGTGTGGTGAAAAAATAATGAATAATGTTTTTCTGAAAATAGATAAATTGGAAAAAATATATATATATCTCTTTTCTCCTTTTAATGGAACATGGTATTTAGAGACTACAGCTATTCTGACTTTGAACTATTAGCATAAACTCAGGATTTGTTTTTTCTTTCTAAGACAATAAACATTTCCTAGCTCTGGTCACTGAAAATTCCTAGAGACCTCACAGCAGTAAGTACCATAGGAATTACAGTCTTCCCACTCTGGCTTCAATCCCACCCCTCTCGAGACAAATATAATTTCTAGTATTTTTAAGCACAGAGCTGCATACACAGCCCTCCTTTTTTTTTTTTTTTTTTTTTTTTTTAAATCCACATGGTTGTATACAATGCACACTACTCTACACCTTTGACTTAACAATACTATCTTAGAACTTGGCTCCTTTGGGCACATATTTTTATTTCATTGTCTAACTAGGATTCCATTGCCAGTCTCTCACTATTACAAACTTTCTCCCTTTCTTCCCCCACCCCTCCAGTATATACTCTACCTCCAGGTTATTTTTTTTTTTTAATCTTACAGGTATTTATATTGTTTATATAAAATGAATGAATTATCTGATATCTCCTAACCAAGACTCTCCCATCTTCTGCAAATGTTCCTTCTCCCTCTAATACTTTCTGCATTGAGATGAATTTTGACTCCTCCAGGAGTTAAAACTGTTATGCCCTGTGAGTTCTTCTCTCCCCCTGTTTTCCTGTGTCTGCAGGCCATCCAGATCCCAAGCAGACTAAAGACACCTTCCTCTCAGTTCTCACTGCATCAAGTTATTAGTCACTCTGCATGACAATTCTCCACATAAAACAAACTGTCTCAACACTACAGAGTAAATTCCTGGAGAACTAGAGCCTTTTGTTTTCATACATGTAATGCCACTTAAATATTTCCCAATGATTGGATGCGTGAATAGATGCAAAAAGGCCTTCAGCATCCTTCTCCATCCTAATAACCATTTAAGGACCAGTTCAAAGATGCTTATTCTAATACCCAAATTCTCCCACCACCAAAGAGGATTTATCTTCTCTTCATCCAGCACAGGTACAATAAAATATTTACTGGGGTGCCTGGGTGGCTCAGTGGGTTAAGCCGCTGCCTTCGGCTCAGGTCATGATCTCAGGGTCCTGGGATCGAGTCCCGCATCGGGCTCTCTGCTCAGCAGGGAGCCTGCTTCCTCCTCTCTCTCTCTGCCTGCCTCTCTGCCTACTTGTGATCTCTGTCAAATAAATAAATAAAATCTTTAAAATAAATAAATAAATAAATAAATAAAATATTTACTGAATAAATAAAAAACTTTTGGGAAGTTTCTATCTTTAAGGCCTGTTGCAACAAATACATCACAGTATGAATCCAAAAGAAAAGATAACTGCGGAGTAAGTTTACTCAATTAGGTCTCAAAAAAGTTTTATCGGGGAATCACTATTTTAAGTTATTACGAACATAACTTACCAGTTACCTGTAACTGTAACCTTCCACTGTCGTTATTACTAGTATCAGACCGTGGTGAAGCAGTGGCCATGTCCCAATATTCAGCTTATACCTATTAAAAAGTTAATTTATTCATGTGTTAGATAAGAGTATAACTTTCAATAGGATTAAAACTGTTTGAGTCAATTAAGAAACCAAACCTAATATAATATTTTCAACTCATCAAATGATATATTCACAGCTGTCCTTCATTTAAAATTATAACTTAGTACTAAAGCATTACAGAAGAATATGGCCAATGAAAAATATCTGGGTCAATTTGAACAAAATACATAATGATGCTAAGAATCCTGCATTACGTGTTCGTTTATTTATTTATTTATTTTTATTATGTTCAGTTAGCAACTGCATAGTACATCATTAGTTTTTGATGTAGCATTAAACAGTTCATTGGTTGCATATTAACACCCAGTGCTCATCACAACACATGCCCTCCTTAATACTCAGCACCCAGCTACCCCACCCCCAACCCCTCTCTACTTGTTGACTTACAAATACACAATTTTTACATATTATATACTGTATTTATTTATTAGGTTGCTAGATTACTTACCTGAACCACCTAAGTAAATTGCCCCTCCATCTTTTAATACTTCAGTGTATACTTCCTAATAAGAATATGCTCTTTAACAACAGAACAATGATCAAATTCAGGAATTTAACTAGTACGGTACTATTCTCTATTATATAGCCCACATTCTGTAATTTCATCAACTGTTCCAAACATTTGATCATACTTTTTCACCACAGTCTTTAGTTCAGATTTATATACTGCATTAGTTGTCATGTCCCCAGTAAATTTTACACGTTTCTTTTTATCGTTAATTGTTTTCATGTTCTGCTCCCTTCCCCCACTTCAATTTTTACTTTTTAGATAAAATACAAAGTAGCTGAGCTACTTTGTCTTTCTTCCTCATGACAAAATTTTAAAGCTAAAACTTCTTTCCCCCCTTAACCCACTAAAGGATGAAGTGGAACATTCTGCCCAAGACTGAGAAATACTAATGAATATAACATTTGTCTTGTTTTTCCCTGTTTGTAGTATCTTCTATGCTCCATTTAGATCCTTCCCCCAAGTTCAGGAATCTAATACTTTAAAATCATTACACTCTCTTATTTGTAGTTGCATATATTATGTGCCTGTATATATGCATTTGTGTGTATAAAAAGATGAACAGTTGCATAATATTTGATCAAGTAATTCTAGTTAATACAAATTCACAGATTGTGAAATGTCATTCAGACCAATGCTGTCATTCTGCAGATGAGAAAACCAGCTCAAAGATTACATCACCTGCAGATACCTCAGATGTCATGTGCATATGAGAAAAGCAATGGGAATAGAAGCTTTAGGTGATCAATGGACAATGAAGAAAATCAATGGAAACTGAAGGTTTTCAATTTCAAGCAGCTGGTATACTAAATATTTTGAAAGGTCCTCCTGCTTCAGTATAAAAGATCCTGAATAAATTAAAACCAGTGTAATTTATTTCTGAACACTGCTATGTTCTCAAGAAGTATAAGAAAGTATCAAGCTTATACCCACCCCATGTAATAGCAGCAAAAATGCTTTTTTAACTGAGTTAAAAAAGAAGAGGACAGTGAGTAGTGGTAAGTGAAAAAAAAATTTTTTTTTAACTAGAGTACTGCCCGAATGTGCAAGCTGATAGTAGAACTGGGATGGAGAGAGAAAGCATTGGGCCTGCTCCAAGGTAAGGGAGCTGAGATTCCCACAAGAAGCAAAAGCCCAAATCAGCTGTAACCTGTAACACAGAAGAAGCATATAGATGACGCTAGTAGGAAAGCACCCCAATTTCAGCCACTGGGGTTATCTGAAACAAAGAGCAACCAATTATGAGCCTACAGTTAAAAAAAAAAATCAAACTTAAAAGAAAACAAGCCACACGACTGAGCAGAAACAAGAAATAATAATTTCTGACCCTACATGGATTTTTATGTATTATAATTATTAAGTATAAACTTTTAAAATTTAGTTTTAGCAATGAAAGATAAAACATGGTCAAGCAAAAAGAAAAATGGCATTGCATATTTGAAAAAGAGTCAGAACTTAACTCTTCTTTTTTAAAGATTTTATTTATCTATTTGAGAGCGAGAGCATGTTCAGCGGGGAGAGGTAGAGGGAGAAGCAGACTCCTTCCATACCCCGCGTCCCCCCCAATCAGGAAGCCCAGCACCCTGGAATCATGACCTGAGCTGAAGGCAGACACTTAACAGACTGAGCCACCCAGGCACCCCTGTTTTAACTCTTTATTTTTGAAATAGTTTCAGATTTACAGGGAAGTTGTGACGATAACAGAATTCTCATATACCCCAGCTTCCCCCACTATTAACATCTCACATTAGTATGCCACATTTGTCATAATTAATGAGCCAATGTCAATATGATTATTAATTAAATTCCAGGTTTTTCTCAGATTAAATAGAACTTGAGAGAATCAGCAGATCTGAATATGAATCTGAAAAAGTCATTTATTAAATAGTACTGAAATAAAGAGATGGAAAAAACAAAGGAAGGCTAAAAGACATGAAGCTAATTGGCCATATATTTCTACTTATATCCTTGGAAATGAAAAAAGAAGAGGCCACACTAGGAGAGAAAATGACTTAATTCCCTACAAACAATGAAAGACATTTATCCACAATTCGAAGAAATACAGCATATATATGTTATGTATATAAATACATTCATATATGCACCCACATATACATATACACATATACGTATATATGTATAAATAAATAAAAGGTGGGATAAACAAAGACATTCACAGGTGGCCACAGAGCAGGGAAAATGCGGGACACCAAAAAAGGACCAGGATAAAAAGCAGTCAGAGAAAAGACACTGCACACCAAACAAGCGACTAGTGTGATAGCAGAATTCTCAACAGCAACAATGAAGGTGTAGAAGGTAGAGAACAAGCTTATCTACAAAGAACTGAGTCAAAAATTATTCAAGCACCAAAATTCTCTTTGGGGAATATGAAAGGCATTAAGACATTGCCAGAAAAACCAATATAGAGTTTATCAACAGTAGACCTTTAAGAAAGCCTAAAGAACATGTTTCATAAAAGAACAAAATTACCACAGAAGGATTCTTTAAGAGGCAAAAAGGGAAAGATGAGTGAAGAAACTTGTAAGCATACAAGTATACCTAAAAAATTTTGTCTGAATAAAATAGCAACTTCTTATTACAGTATTTAAAGAAAGCTAGTATAAACCATTAATATATGGAACAATGAATAGAAGCATATAAAAGAGGGGGCAGGGTAGGGGAGAAAAGGATAGGAGTTAACTGTGTAAATCCTTGAATTGTTCAGCAGAAGGATTACAATCTGCTTTAATTTTAGACTGTACTGCATTCCCAGAAGAATTCCAAGGGTAATCATAAAATTATAGAAATAGACTATAATTTCCAAGCTAGTAGTGTAGAAGAAAAATTTAAAAAACTAACAACTCAATCCATCCAAAAAGTCTAGACAGGAAAAAAAAGCATAAATAACCAAAACTATCAGAAAGCACAAAGTAAGAGAGTCCAAATATCGAAATAATCACAACAAATACACAGATACATTCAAAAAAGAAATACCTATCAAGTAAAGATACTGATCAGAAGAAAGCAAAATATGGAAAATAGACAAATGTAACAGAAAGCTGGGATCAGTGATAATAGCAGACAAACGGCATTATTAAGGAGAACAAAGAAAATGATACAACATGCAAATAAGTAGATCTAAAACTGTAAATTTGCATGCTTTAAAAAAAATGCTTCCTCACATAGTGGCCTCAGCAAGAAAGATGGGGAAGGCTATCTCCCTAACAGTCTTCCTGGCTGAGGATGGCAGCACTGGTGGGGGAAGCCTATCTGTCCCCAAACCAGTAAGCCGGAATGATCTGGAAGATGTTTCAACCACGTGGCACAGTAATGATGACAATATGTGTAAGGCACCTCCAACTGACCACTGCTCCACAGGCTGCCTGGCAAGCTAGTATCAAGCAGAGCTATCTTGCCAAACTGCTGCTTCTCTAGGGAACACAACTTGTGAGGACATGAGGGAAGTCCACATTAAGGAATTCTTAAGAGAATTAAATATCAGTAGAGTGCATTTACCATATGAACCCAGCAAATCAGAGAGGTTGAAGGGTTCTGACTGTGTAGAGTTTGAAAACCTGCCTTCCTTGCTTGGTACCCTGAGACTCAAAAACAAGTGTCTCTGGTTAACAAAATTCCAATGGACACTCTTGACCAAGCTCAAGATAAAGACAAGGATGCTGGGGCGCCTGGGTGGCTCAGTGGGTTAAGCCTCTGCCTTCAGCTCAGGTCATGATCCCAGAGTCCTGGGATCGAGCCCCGCATCGGGCTCTCTGCTCAGCAGGGAGCCTGCTTCCCCCTTGCTCTCTCTGTGCTGCTCTGCCTACTTGTGATCTTTCTCTGTGTCAAAGAAATGAATAAAATCTTAAAAAAAAAAAAAGAAAGAAAGAAAAAAGACAAGAATGCTCATTCTCTTGACAGAGCAAGGAATCGGGATTCTCACAAAATACCCAAACAGACAGCCTGGGTGACTATCTACCTAGAAGAGGTGATGATAGCTTTGAAGGCAAACATCATGATTATTATGGAGGCCAGGACTGCTATGATTACTAACATAGACTATGATTGAGGGTATGACTCCAGGAAAAACAGCAGCAGAAGTGAACGTGGTAGTGGGTACGACACGGATGATGACTACAGAGGAAGTGGGACCACCAGGAAGACCAATATGACAGACATGATGTTCAGCTGAGGAGCTCCAAAGATGATTATTCTGGGGATGATTAAAGATGCGATGACAGAGGTCATCCTAAAGAACCAAACTGAATCTAAAGCTTCAGAGTACTCCTAAGGAAGAAGACTCCTTGGCTACTACCTCCCAGTCTAGTCAAGCAGCTTCTATGTTTGGAGCAGCAAGGCCTATTAACCCAGCTATAAGAGAACAACAAGTTGAAAAGCAGCTCCAGGAAGAACAGGAGAAATCGGAGCATCAGCTAGATGAACCAGAACTAGAATGACGGCCTTAGAAGAAACACTCGAACTAGCAAAGTGAAAAAACTCGGGAATAAGAATGGTCAAGGGCAGGAAGTTTCTCATCTCAAACTGGGACCTCAGCTACATCAGCAGTCAGAACAGGAGGCACAAAGGAGAGAAAGTGAGAAATCTGGAAAATGAAATACTCGTACAGCAGAAGACTGCCACTCTCCAACTTCTCATCTTCCCAAACTCAACCAGCTGCTAAAGGTAATGCTGCCCCTTCCATCACAAGTGGATGCTTGGGTGAAGTGAAGTGTTAATTCTTAAGCCTGATTTCAGAGCTCAAACGAACCACAATCTCCTACAAAGGATTAGAGGAAAGTAGCTCCAGCTCAACCACCTCAGGAAGATCAACCTGGAAAGGTAAAAATAAACTAGATGGGGTGAGTGTCCAAAAAGGTAGAAGCGGGAAGTCCATCAGGGCCCCAGATATGAAGGAAACAAAGACAAATGGAAGGAGTCTGAAAAGAAACATGGCAAAAAGGATCAAAATTCCAAATCTGGGGGCACCTGGGTAGCTCAATCAGTTAAGTGTCTTTTTTTTTTTTTTTTAAGATTTTATTTATTTATTTGACAGACAAGAGATTACAAGTAGACAGAGAAGCAGGCAGAGAGAGAGGAAGGGAAGCAGGCCCCCTGCTGAGCAGAGAGCCCGATGTGGGACTCGATCCCAGCCAGTACCCTGAGATCATGACCTGAGCCGAAGGCAGCAGCTTAACCCACTGAGCCACCCAGGAGCCCCAGTTAAGTGTCTTGATCTCATCGTTGTTAAGTTTGAGCCCTGTGTGGGGCTCCACATAAGCTTGGAGCCCACGCCAAAAAAAAAAAAAAAAAAAGAGAGAGAGAGAGAAAGAAAGAAAGAAAAAAAAAAAAGGTCCAAATCTGCACCTGAGCCAAAGACAACTGAGGAACCCAGCCTGTAAGTTCGGTACTCTAAGTATGTCACTCTCCGAGCTGATGGATTAGGTTAAAATGGGGGGGGGGGGTTATAAAGAATAGACCTCTACATCCTGCACTTTTTTCCTACTCTCTAGCTACTCTGAAACATTCCTGAGCAAATCAAGTATCTATCCAAACAAGACAAAATATCCAGACAAATTCAACATTTCGGTGAGGGGAGAAAAGCCTCAAAGGATTTTTGTAGCTACAGAAAGAAATTTACAAACTGGCATTGTTGTGGATGATTTCAATACACTCTAATTTTTCATAGGTTAAATAAACCAAAAAATAAAAATAAAAAAATGAAGAACAAGCAGGACTTAACAAACATATACATAACCTTATACCCAGCTATTAGAAAATAAACATTCTTTTCAAGCATAAATGAACATACAGAAAATGAATACATACTGGGACATAATGAAAATCTCACTGAATTCAAATAATATGTATAATGTTGTTCTGAGGCATGTGACCAAATACAAAACAGAACAAAAAACACAATAATAGGGGGCACCTGGGTGGCTCAGTTGGTTTAAGGCTTGCCTTTGGCTCAGGTCATAATCCCAGGGTCCTGGGATCCAACCCTGCATTGGGCTCCCTGCTCAGCAGGGAGTCTACTTTTCTGCCTCCCTCTGCCCCCCCCCCCCCCCCGCTTGCATGCACATGCGCACACACTCACTCTCTCTCTCTCTCTCAAACAAATAAAATCTTTTAAAAAAGCAATAATGGAAGATAATTTTAAAAACACAAATAGAAAATAAAACTTCTAAATATTTCATGGGTCAGAAGAAACCATGCTGAAAAAATTTTTTTAAATATTAAGAACTGAAGGTATCACAAAAAAATTTGTAGGATACAACAAAAGTTAACTTAGAGGCAAATCTATGGCCTTAAAGATTTACACTAGGAATAGAAAGGCTGAAAATTGGTAAGTTAATGGCCAGTTTGTTTAAGCTAGAAAGAAATCAACAGAGTTAACCCCAGAAAAGTACAGAATAATAAAGAAATGAAACTAATGAAGTAGAAGAAAGATAACAAAGGATTAACAAAAGGGAGCCTGGGTGGCTCAGTCAGTTGCTCATGCGACTCCTGATTACAGCTTGGTTGGTGATCTTGGAGTAAAGGTATTGAGCTCTGCTTTGGGCTCTGTGCTCAGCACAGTCTGCTTAGGTTTCTCTCTCTCCCTCTCCCACTCCCCCTGCTCACACACATGCTCTGAAATAAATAAAATCTAAAAAAAGAAAAAGAAAAAAGAAAAAAAAAATGAAAAAATTAACAAAGTTTGAATTCTTAGGAAACACTAAAACAAATAAATGCCTGACAAGACTGATGAAACGTAAGTAAAACAAAACAAAATAGGGACCCCAAAAGAGACCCAAGGTACGTACGGATATCCTCACGTAACAGATGTAACAATGCAGATCTGAGGAATAAAAGGGACAACTAAATAGTACTAAAATTATCTACATGGAAAAACTAAATTGGATCCTCACATCATACACAAAATCAATTCAAGATGGATTAGTGATGTACATATGAAAGACAAACTTCAAAATTTTTAGAAGAAATTTGACCAGAAAACTCAAAAAAAAATTTTGTGCCCTGCCAGGAAAGGATTTCTTAAACATGTATACCAACCAAAAAAGAAAAGTTTGAGTATTTTGACTATATGGAAACCAAGAACTTCTGTTTATCATAAAACATAATAAAAGCAAATTAAAAAGATAGCTACAAACGGGAAGATATTTATAAAACACAAAGCTGACTAAGACTTGTATTTAAATTACATGAGAAAGTCTACAAAAGCAGGATATAAGGCCTCTGCCTTCAGCTCAGGTCATGATCTCAGGGTTCTGGGATGAAGCCCTGCATCAGGCTCTCTGCTCAGCGGCGAGCCTGCTTCCTCCTCTCACTCTGCCTGCCTCTCTGCCTACTTGTGATTTCTGTCTGTCAAATAAATAAATAAAATCTTTAAAAAAGAAAAAAAAAAAAGGGCAGGATAAAAACAACACAAGTAGTCAAATGGGCAAAAAAACTTGAACAGAAATTTTATAGATCAAGGAAACTTCTAAGTCCAATTAGTATATGAAAAGATGGAGAATCACATTATTAATCAGTGAAATACAAGTTAAAACCACATGAGATGTTATTTTTAAACTCACTAGAAAAATAAACTCACTAGGATGATAAAAACTAGAAATGTTGACAGTACCAAAAAATGGCCCAAAAAAGGGCAAAGAAGGTGTTCTTACAGACTGCTACTAGTTATTTAAATTGGTAAAATCCTCCTAGCAGGTGTTAAAATTGGTATAGTTGCTGGAAAACAACTAGAAAATCTGTATGTCCTTCAATGAACAATTCTAGGTACATAGTACAGAAATTTTGTAATTGTGTGCCAAATAAAAGCATACTTAAAAATAACAACAGCAACAAAAAAAAAAAATACTCAAATGTCCAGTGGTAGAAAAATGGTTAAATGAATTAGGCTGACTTCCACAACGGAACACCATACAGCAGTGAGAATGAACTATAGCTATAGGAAACATGAATGGGTCTTAGAAACAGGATAGTGAATGAAACAAAATACAAATACAAACACAAATGGAGTTCTGAGTATTAACATCTTCCCCTCACTCAGTCCCTCCTCTAAGATTTAACATTCTACACTGAGGTCATCAAGAAATGTTTCCAACTCTTAAACACAAAGAAGAAAGAAATGAGTTATTTTGGCAGTCATCATGACCTCATCTTTTCCTATGCATTTCCTTTGAAAATACCACAATTCTATGACTGAGTAAGAAATTCAGATACATGGAAACATTGTGGATCCTGAATCTCAAATGCTTACACAATTAACAAACAACTGAATGAAACCCACTAAAGAAATGCTGAGGTCCAAAGGGCAATAGAATGACATGCTGTCACTCTTCCAAGGAGTACACTGTGAATCTCATCGAAACATTTCTGCACAAACTAAGAAATCTAGTGTATGGAAATACGTCTGCTGTATTTCTACATTGTGGATAAAGCACTTTATTTTGTATGTGGCACAGCAATAACCACACAGTCCAAAAATAAGTCACCACCACTATTTTGTTGTAAATTAGGATGGGCACACTAAAAATTTTTCTATGTATTCTTTTATGATACCACCTGAGTGTTTCCTTTGGAACGTATAAAGATTTGTAAAACAGGCCCTCCTCTATAATAAAATACCATTTGTGTGAAGTTTACAAAAGCTATAAACAATTGTTAAACTCAGAACAACAAAAAAAAACCTTTGTGGTATTATAATTTGAAAAAGAGGATATAAAAAATCCAGAATAGCAGTTACTTCAGGGGTTGGGGAAAAATAGGAACATGCGGTTCCAGAGGTGCTCACAGGTAGCTCTTCAACTGTATTGGTACACCCAGTTAGTTCTTAAGTAGTTAGCTCCCAAATGTTTGTTTTTATTATTAACTTCCGTATGTTACACATAATCCGACATGTTCAAATTACAGAATTTTTAAGAATTTCAAGAATACATGGAAGGCAAGGACGTAGATAAAGTGCAGATCATTAATTCATCAAGTGTGATGGTAAGGGAATACGTCTATAGCCTATGTAGGAAAAGAAGGAAAGGACATAGCTTTCACACAGATGATGTGATTAGTCATCCAAGAAAAAGACAATTCTTCCTCTGAACAAAGGACGAGGGATCTAAGGAAAGGCAAAGATATTAATTCACTTGGAGGCAGATTAAAGAAAATTGAGTAACTTTATTACCGAATTAGAAAGGTTAACTGCTTGAGAATAAAGAAGATAAATAAGCACAGGGTTTGTTATTTTGAGTACATGCTACTGATCATCAGTAACTGCACCTTTAAACTGCAAAATACAACAGAGATTGTCAAAATTGGTACCTTTTTGTCCTAAAAGGGAAGGAACAAAGCAAATAAAATAATCAAATTCAACATACAATTAGTTCCCATACTCCACTTAATAAGATGAAGTTGTGTGACACTTAAAATACAATGTACTGCTAGATATATTCATTAATCTGGCATTACAATAATGCAGTATGAGTAGGGAGGCACTGTTCCCTCACTTTACAGATGAGGAAATGGTGCCTCAAAAGTGTTTTAAGTCTATAGTCATATTTTTTATGACAATGTAGGTCTAGAGAATTAACTATCAATATATGGAGTCTGAGTGCTAAATAAGCTAAATCTTAGTTAAAATCTTAGTTAAAAAAGAAGTTGTTCAACACTTACTATGTACCAGGAACTGTGCTAGACACTGGGGATATAAAGATGAGTAAGACACGATTCCTTCTTTCAAGGAGCTCATAGTCTAGTGAGGAGACAAACCTGTAAACAAATAAATAGCTTTCAGTGTTAACAGTTACTGAAACAAATGTGAAATGTTAAGTAGTACATCTGGGGCACATAAGAAAAAGTGGATAATCCAAATTACAGGAATCAGGAAAGGGTTCACAGAAGATAACCAATTTTTGAATGAACTGTGTCTTCAAGTGTAATTCTTTAAGAGAAAACTACAGAAGGCATGGAGCATTCAGGGAGCTATTGGAATACCTGAAAAATGTAAAGGATATTATCAAGGGATAAGGCTAACAGAGCAATCTAAATTGTAGAGGATCCTATGGGAATAGTTTATACAGCATTCAAAATATAATAAGCATAGTAGTTTGAAGTTTATCATAGAAGTATCTGATAGGTAACAATGGGTTTCAACAACGAGAATCACATTTCAGGAAAGTAACTTTGGCAGCAGCGGGGTTACATTTAAAATAACTGAGTTTCCCGAGTTTCTCTGAACCAGAGCAGGTAGCATGAGGGAAAAAACTCACTAAATATGGGAGATCTTTGACTAGATGGTTTTGGGACAGCTGAGAGTTAGAAAGGATTCTGAACAACTAAAATTACCACTTCATTGTCTGGGTTAAGGTGCCATAACCAGGGCAGGGAGAAGAGGAGCAAATTGTGCGAGACAATACAGTACGAAGTTTAGAAGCCAACTCCTCAGTCTTACTATTTTGATTTCATCTCCTATTCTACCCCTTAACAACTGTGTGACTAACTATGGCAAAAGGAAAAGCCAAAGTCTGAGTTTTAACGAACTTTTGAGCAAAGTGGTTATTCATCCAAATGAATTTAGGCCATAAACTATGCCCAGAGGATATGGCCAGTTATATGTAAGCTGATTCTGTCCAGCTCAAGCCTTTAAAAATGCCACAGAATTGTCTGAGTTCTTATTCAACCGCAAAGAACAGGGAGTCCTGAATACAGATACTTAACTATGTTTCAGTCCTCCAAGGTTATAGGCCTATTGAATCCCCACTCAGAAAATGTACCTTAATTGCCTGCTTACTTCAAGTCAGGCTTTTTTTTTTTTTTTAAATGATTTCATTTACTTATTTGTCAGAGAGAGAGAGAGACCACGCACATACAAGCAGGGGGAATAGCAGGCGGAGACAGAGGGAAAGTAGGCTCCCTGCTGAGCAAGGATCCAGACGCAGGACTCAGTCCCAAGACCCAGGAACATGACCTGAGCCGAAGGCAGGCACTTAACCAACTGAGCCACACAGGTGTCCCAAGATGGCTTTCTTTCTTTCTTTCTTTCTTTTTTTAATTTTATTTATTTGACAGAGATCACAAGCAGACAGAGAGGCAGGCAGAGAGAAGTGGGGGGTGAGGGGGAGAGGGGTAAGCAGGCTCCCTGCTGAGCAGAGAGCCCAATGCAGGGCTCAATCCCAGGACCCTGAGATCATGACCTGAGCCAAAGGCAGAGGCTTAACCCACTGAGCCACCCAGGTGCCACTGGCTTTCTTAAGTAAAGAACACTTTTACTTTCAGAAGCAATATTAAGAAAAAAGACCAACAAATCTGATCCATTTTGCATGCTATGCATGGGATCAAGAGTTGGAAAAGCCAGAAAAATACTGTCACATATCTACCTGCCTGAATCAATTTCACACTTAATGGACTGCCTAGTTTGTAAAGTGGGCATGGTAAGGACATAAAAATGGTGGAAGACAAAAATCCCAACTTCAGTACTTAGTCTAGTTTTGAAGACAATATTAATACATAGTAAAATTTTAGAAACAAGACAGGATGGTACAGAATCAGGTGCTAGAGATGTTCCACCTAATGAATGTGGAACTTGGAGGATTAGAAAGCCTGCAGTTAAGCAAAGCTATTGTATCAATGGCACAAAATTTAAAACTCAATGAAAGTGGCCAAAATACAAATGAAAAAAGCAACTTTCCTGCCCTAAAATACCCAAGATTTAGCAACTCTAAAGTAGAAAATAAGTATTTCCTGAAAGTACAAAGTAGGGGATTTAATTTTAATAATATAGGAATGCTGCTTCTTTTTTTTTTTTTAAGAGTTTATTTATTTATTTGACAGAGAGAGATCACAAGTAGGCAGAGAGGCAGGCAGAGAGAGAGAGAGAGGAGGAAGCAGGCTCCCTGCTGAGCAGAGAGCCCGATGTGGGACTCGATCCCAGGACCCTGAGATCATGACCTGAGCCAAAGGCAGCGGCCTAACCCACTGAGCCACCCAGGCACCCAGGAATGTTGCTTCTATATAGAGATCATTTATAAAAAGATATTGTTGATCATTTCAATTCATTTATAAAAGGGGACAGTAAATGAGAGGGTGACTGACTTATACAGATTTGCCAGAACCATCCACGTTTTAGTTCTGTTCCCACACAAACCTCTCACTTCAGGGCACACCATGGTATTTGGTAACCTTAGTAAACAGTATAATGGCTCTAACTGTGTAAGCAGCTTTTCTGATGTATCTCAAAGAGATTTTTCTGTGGAATCGTGTTATAATAATAAAGCATCATCCTGTTAAATTTTGTATTTTTGGATGACCTAAATATTCAGAAAGGAAAAATCAATTTTACAGGGACAACAACTCATGAGCAGACTTCAGTATCACACCACTGGGCCTATATGTTAGGGGAAGGGAAAAGGAAGGAGCAAGGCTTTTAGCGCTCCAAATAATCACCACTGTGGTCTCCTAAGGATCCAAAAGCATTTCCAACTTCCTGAATAGCTTCTTAATACTCAGGCCCATAGTTCTTCCCCACACCACACACCATCATCCTTACTCTTGTCTCCGCATGTATTCCAACAACTCCAGGGCCTTGTATTCCACTGACCAATCTCATTCCATAGGCCAGCAGCTGGCCCAAAAGCTCTAGCACCGCACACTCCCTTTACAATCTGTCCACTTAACTCAGAGTCTCCAGTCTCTCCAGCTCTTCTTTGTTCTACCAGCACCTACTGGCAATATCATCACTACTCTGTTTTCACAGCTCTTTGCAGTTTCAAAAAAGAAGTCAGCTGATTTCTTAAAAGTTTACTCATCCACACTGACCTAAGTTATCACTGATTAATCCTCTTAAACGCAAAACAGAGCAACATCACTCTCCTGATAATTTTCAAACGCCACTGTGTTAGAGGGGGGGAAAAAAACACCACACTTTTAAACTTTGTCATTCCAGTGACTTACAAAGCACCTGCAGTATCTATCAGACAAAGGACAAATAAAGATGGGCATCCACAGGTACTTTGTAAATTCTGACTATGGTCTGGGTATCTATCTTACTCTAAAAATGCCCACCTAATCACAGGCTCTAATAAACTCACCTTTCCTCCATCCTTCTGCACTTTCAGTCAATTTTAAAGTTCCTTTTAGTGAACTATATTATGGCACTTCACAGAAGGAACACAGTAAGGTTTTTTTTTTTTTAAATAATGAAAAAAATGTATTTATCATCAAAATGCCAAATTTCCTAAATCACTCTCTCCAGCTCTTATTATTTATCTCCACTCAATTTCAGATTTTCAACCAGATGAGGTAAATACATTAATTTTCCCCCAATTTTTTGGTTCTGTTTTCACTCATTCTCCAATTTTTACCTCTACTTTTCAGCAACATAAATCTAGACTTCTTGGACACCTGGATGGCTCAGTAGGTTAAGCAGCTGCCTTTGGCTCAGGTCATGATCCCAGGGTCCTGGGATTGAGTCCCCTATCAGGCTACTTCCTCTGTGAGGAGCCTACTTCTCCCTCTCCCTCTATCTGCCATTTCCCCTGCTTATGCTCACGCGCTCTCTCTCTCTGACAAATAAAATCTTTAAAAACAAATAAAAAAACAAAACAAACAAACAAACAAAAAAAAAACAGAAACAAATCTAGACCTCTTTTCCTGACTTTCTTCTTCCAGATATTTCACATCTTCCCTTTCATAAATTTACCCTATTTTTAAATCTCAATTTCTTGTGTACAGTGAGTTACAGTCAACTGTATCTTTTAAGTGTTACTCCTTGCAGTTACACAGAAAACTTGCTTTACCATAAACTGATCTAAAAGTTTACCTCTCATTAATGTTATCTGACACTTCAAGCTAACAAGCAAAAATAAATACAAATCTTACACTGAAATACCATACACCACCATTTTAATTTCCTGATAAGCACTAAATCTTGATCCATCTGCAGATTCCCTGTCTATTGCCAATTTTAACCATTTCCAAACCATGTGAACTCTCCGCTCTCAAAATTACTCTATGACCAACATAAACATTGGTTATACAGTTAATACAAACTTCTTTCCCCTCCTCCTATCAACATTCACACTGTTACTGTATTCCCTTACTGAGGACAGTCAAAAGCCTTGCAAAATCCAACCTATGCCTCCTCAAATTACCATTGCACACACCCTAATGAACTGCTGCCCATTAAATTCCTGCAATTTACTTCCTCATTGTTCTTCACACAAAAATTACTCTATTAAAATCATGTCCAATAGCTAGTCAAGCTACTTACCTTAATTCTTTTTCTCACTCTAGTTAGTTCTAATCAAGTTACTTCTTGATTCTGGTTACTTCAAATTCCATCTACCTCCCTGCCTTCAAAACACCCCTGCATTGCACCCAGCAAGACTCCAGTCACAGCACAAACATGATCACAGTAACTTAACCTGCTTTTCTTATCAAGATGCTTGCCTTCAATTGATGAGAAATAGTTACAAAATAGTTACCTATCCACAGCAAAATTAACCACCCATCCTTCCAAGCAAAAGGAGTTTCATATAAACTTCCAGCCAGCAAAACTCCTAGGGTCTGTTGGCCTATACAGAATGCAAATTCCCTCCCAAAAAGGTAATAAATAATTAATAATAGAATCTGGGCAGTAGACTAGAGGTTCAACTAACAATAATGATGACACACCGAAATAAAGGCCAGTCCAGAGGATCAAAAGCAAATATTCTAAACTGAGAGAAGTGCCAGTTTCACTCTTTTCCAAGTCTGATGTTAACAATTAAAAAAAAAATTACACTTATTTCAAGGGCGCCTGGGTGTCTTGGTCATTGAGCATCTGCTTTTGGCTTGGGTCACGATCCCAGAGTCCTGGGATTGAGCCCCACATCGGGCTCCCTGCTCAGCAGGGGAGGCTGCTTCTCCCTCTCCCTCTGCCTCTTTCATGTTTTCCCTCTCTCTCCTTTTCTCTACTTTCTCAAATAAATAAGTAAATAAAATCTTCCAAAAAAAAAAAAAAAGTACACTTATTGCAAACTTAATTGACTCTGAACATCTAGCAACATTTGAAGTTACAAGAAACAGAATCAAGTCCTGTGAACAACTGAACTGTCACTTATAGACGCCTGTCAGTCTGATAGTCCCGTTATTTCTAATGAGGTGGGGAAAGTAACAAACTATTGAAAATAAGAAGCTATCATTTACCAACGTCTAGTTTGAATTTGGATTTTAATTTCTATTCCCACGTTTACTAAGTGGCAGATAGTGATTAAGAGTGTACATTCTGCAGCCAGACTGCCTAGACGCGAATTCTGGCTCCACTTGACTACTACATTCAACTTTTGGCAAGCTTCTTTACCTCACAGTGCCTCAGTTTTTAAATCTATAAAATGAATTCATACCTACCATCTTATGAGTTAATAAGTTAATACTGACAAAGTGCTAAGAAAAGTACTTAGCACACAATAAACAAACTACATATTGGGCATTTCTTTTAACAGTTTTTCTGAATTAAGTCATTCAGCGTATATATCCAGACATGTTTTCAGGTAATGTGTTAAACAGCAGGAATACAGAAATCATCTGAGATACACTCTTTGCTCTCAGTGAGTTTATAATTTAGCAGCGGAAATAGACAAGGAAATCAGCAGCTTTAAGCTCACTGACAGGGTTGTACAGAGGACTACAGAAGTACAGAAGAGGAGCATCTAAATCAGATTTGGTGGAAGAGGTGAAAAAATGTCAGGAAAGGCTTCTGAGTGATGGTAACAGTAAGACTTCAGGAAAAAAGAGAAAACTGTCCACTGTACAATATGGATTTAAGCAGGCATTTTTTTAGGGCAATTTTAACAGAGTGGTAGGACCAAAAGCCAATGGCTTAAGAAACCTCTATTTAGATGTTTAACTGTAAAAGAAAAAAAAAGAGACAGAGTTAAAGTGAGGTATTCACAGGTTTGTTTTTGATGGAAGATGGAAGAGACTAGAACATATTTTCAGACAGGAAGAAGCTGAAGTCACAGAACAAGTGACAAGAGCTCTGAGAAGGCAGGGCTGTTGAGATTTGACAGAGGTATACACATAAATAGCCTGCACTGAGGCTAGACAGAGAAAAGAAAGGGGTGAGAATGCAAATTATCTCACAAGTGTCTGAGAAGAAAGTTAAGAAGGAGGTTTTACCTACCAGCTTCCTCACCGAGGGAGGCAATCTTTGAGACACTAGGAATACAATACATTACCTGTTATAACAGCATATGGCTAGATAAGGAATTCGAGACAAAAACAGCAGAGACTTGGGTCCAGGGGAGTATCAGTAACAATCCCAGACACGCGAATTTTTTTCCATTTCATTTTTAATAGTTCGTATTTAGAACTAGTCCTGTGTCAGAATCCTTGCTCGGCAAGGAGCTTCCTACTCTCTCCGCCTGATGCTCCCCCTGCTTGTGCTTGTGTAGTCTCTCTGACAAATAAATAAAATTGAAGCAATGACACTAATTATTGGAGCCATTTAGAGCATAGGTTCCAGAAGAGAACAGGGCATACTCTAGCTACTATCAAACTACTCCTCGTTATTTTTTTTTTTTTTAAAGATTTTATTTATTTATTTGACAGAGAGAGATCACAAGTAGGCAGAGAGGCAGGCAGAGAGAGGAGGAAGCAGGCTCCCTGCTGAGCAGAGAGCCCGATGCGGGACTCGATCCCAGGACCCTGAGATCATGACCTGAGCCGAAGGCAGCGGCTTAACCCACTGAGCCACCCAGGCACCCAACTCCTCGTTATTTAAATGCATCATGTATACATATGCTTTCTGCCACCTTCATGCATTAAAATTCAGCTATAGGAAATAAAGTAATTGGTATTCTCCAGAAAAACTCTTTACCCCAAACTCATTAATGACACATATTTCTAATCTACTACCAGTTTTCCCCAACCTGGATGCATGAAGAATCATCTGGGGAACTCTGCTGGTGGTTTGAGGTGATTCTCACAGAAACATTTGGGTACTCTCAACCCTGATCTACATAATTTCTAATCATGATTCAGCTCAAGTGTCATCTCTCCAATTTTTGACTAGTTAGCTGCTACATGTTTCACAGCACTGTAACCATGTTTATTTCTTTATCTCCTTTATTACACAATAAATTTCTTTATTACAACTCACCTTTATAATTCCAGCCCCTAGCCTGGTGCTCAACCCTTACTAAACACTCAATGAAGAATCACAATTAATAAAACATTAACCCTATAGAACTGGTTAGGGTGGTTAGACTTAAAAAAAAAAAAAAAAACCCACATAGCACAAAATTAAAACTTTAACATTCTATAAAGAAAAATCCTGTGGGTGCCTGGGTGGCTCAGTGGGTTAAGTCGCTGCCTTCGGCTCAGGTCATGATCTCAGGGTCCTGGGATAGAGTCCCACATAGGGCTCTCTGCTCAGCAGGGACCCTGCTTCCCTTCCTCTCTCTCTGCCTGACTCTCTGCCTACTTGTGAACTCTTTCTGTCAAATAAATAAATAAAATCTTTTAAAAAAAAAAAAAAGAAAAAGAAAAATCCTGTAAGACCTTATAAACCACCTATACCCTATCCCATCTTTGCCCTTCTAATTCTGGGCTTGTCTAAGTCCAAGTCCACCTTACCAATGTGATTTCATTGCCACAGCCCACAACAGCAGCACAATATAAAAATATCCAATACAAAAATAAAGCATAAATGTCACCTAAAATACCCATTTGATTTATTAAATACTTAAACATCCAAATGTATAAAAACAAGAGAAAGCTCAACTTTCAGGTTTAAACTTGAAAACTTCTAGCTCTAACTAAACATGCAAAATAATTCAGAAGTCATATGCTAATGCCCAAATTATATACCAGTTAGACCCTAAAAGTCTACGGAGAGGTTTGCTTACAACACAGTACAAATTTTCTCACAGAAATTTTATAAATGGTGGTAAGATAACAAGACCAAGCCACAAAAGCCTACCAGACCCATAACAGATGAACCACTTGTACTGTACAAGGAAACCTATTGTTCCACAGAGATGTTTCTGAGGTTCCACAAACAATTATTTGTGTGTATATGCACCATCACTGCAAAAATTCCAAAATAAATTTCTGACGCTGAAAAAGTACTGAGAGCATTTTGCGTAGTGCCTGGCACACAGTAAAAACTCAAAAAATTACAGCTATTTTTATCCAGAATCCTTGTTTTCTACCTTTTGTGTTCCTCAAAACAGCTTTATTTTTCTTACTGCATCTGCATTCTAGATTGTAAATTCCAAGAGTGCAGGACAAATCTTCACCATTGTATCTACCCTGCCTACCAAAAAGCCTGCAATGCAAGTGTTTAATACTTGCTTGTTAATGAAGGTTAATTAGTATCAACCGAACCTCAAAAACAACTGAATAACCTCAGGGTGAAAATGAAATAGCCTTATTTAGTTTTTAGGTACACTTTTAAGTGAACTACTGAACTTCTCGATTTATTTTTTCCCCTTTAATATTATCATCAAAGTGAAAAAAAAGTATAAAAATTCATGCTGAAAATATTCCTCTAGGGGCGCCTGGGTGGCTCAGCGGGTTAAAGCCTCTGCTTTAACCTCTGCTTTTTCAGGTGATGATCCCAGGGTCCTGGGATGGAGCCCTGCATCAGGCTCTCTGCTCAACAGGGAGCTTGCTTCCCTTCCTCTCTCTCTGCCTGCCTCTCTGCCTACTTGTGATCTCTGTCAAATAAATAAATAAAATCTTAAAAAAAAGAAAAGAAAAGAAAAGAAAATATTCCTCTAAGAGTAACCAGCTTAGAAAAACACTGCTCAAAGGCAACAGTCTCACTAAATGGCACAGTGAGACAGGCCACCTAAATTTCTCTGGGGTTTGGTAATCCTATTAAATGATAGAGCACAAAACATATTGAGATTTTTCCAGCTTACAAATGGTTATCTAAAAACACTGCATACTTCATGAAAACATAAGAGTAAAGTCATCCATGATCTTTGTACCAAACCAACCCACAACTGTCTTCATTTTTAAAATAGTATTCTTTTCCTCCAAAAACCCTTTTCTTTTTTTTTTTTTTGACAAAGTTACAATCCAAGTATACAAATCATTTGTTTTCTCCTCCCCACCCCATTTATAGTAAGAACTGCCTAATTACAAACTTGATTGAACCCTTGGCCAACTTCAGAGAAAGCTTATGATCGTAAAAAGTGTTAAAAGTGTTGCTACTTTTCTAGAAGGCCACAAGATGGGGATATTGCTCCATAAAATGCACCTTTAAAAAATATATAATTAAATGCATTATAACCACTTCCCCAAAAATGAAATTAACAGTTTTCCTCTACTGGAAGTAAGAAATATAAAAAAATCTTTGTACTCTGTTTACTACAAAACAATAGTGAGGACAAAAACATTCATGAAGTTTAGCAGGAATTATTCTAAATAAGCTGAAGAGTTATGGTCCTTAAAAATAAAACAAAAACACAGGACTCTGGCACTATTTCTGTATCTTTTATCTCATCAATCCTTCCTTCTCTCCTTACTCTGTCCTCTTCCTCCTCAGGTCATAATAAAAAAATGATACACATTTTGCTTATGCATTTACTAAATTTATTTTTCATAATTATTCTATGTTTCAGGAGATGATTCTTATTTTTGTTTTAAAAGAATTGACATTAATATTTATTTACATCAACAAAGGAAAATTACACCAGAATGTTATCAGTAATGAGAATGAGACAGTTTTTCTAAAATGTGTTATAATTTCTGTTTCTCATAATATGCAATATTATGTTTACAACAGCAAAATACCAAAACTTTTCCAACACAACATTTTTGTATTTGATAATTTTTTTTCCCATGTCTTAGTGGATATCAGCAGAAAACATGTCTCCCACTCCTGTGCTGCTTTATTCAACTAACAAAATAAAATTAAAGTAACACCGAGCCATCTTAAAACTAAAGTTCCACGCTCACAGAATCAACGTTCAGTAATAAAAAGAGCTGTGTAAACACTTACTAAGCAGAAGTCTAAGATGACAGAGTATAACTACCTGGGGCCATCTGCACTACATGAGTGTCTCAGTGAGGCAGAAATATAGCCAGTCTTACACCTGGAATCTGAATCAGGTCTTTGAGTCCAAAACTAGTAAGAATACCATAACCATCTATCTGACTCCTATTATTTATCAAAATAATATATTTATAATTTATCAAAATTTTTACCACAAAACCCATCTTTAATATTTTCAATTATCCTAGAGTCAATTATCCCTACTGACAAATGAAGAAAATTAGGTTTTAAGAATTTAAGTAAATTGCTGAGGGCCATAAAACCAGTGAAAGGATTTTGAACCCAGATCTTTTTACTATTTTTTTTACTACAAAAACAGAATTTAAAAAACAAAATGCTAAGCTAAACCTATGCCTTGAACTGAGCATTTTACTCTATCAATCTGACAGTACTAGTCTCTTATGTTAATCACTTAAAGATTAAACAACTTCATAATAGGGTGGTTTGTGGGGTTTTTAAGTTAGTCATTAAAAATGCTTTTCCTAAAAATTGACAAAGAACAAGTAATCTAAAAAAGATAATGTATAAAACATAAACACGCTAACAATTAAAGAGGTAAGCTGTTGGGATCATGATTCACAAATTCTGGGAAAAACATCCAAGGTACATAACATTCTTACTTTTGCAAGGATCAAACTTAATGTAATTATATTATGTACAATCTCAGATTTCAAAATGGCACAAACATTTCCATAAATAATTGGTTGTTTGTTTCAAAGCATGGTATTTTAATAGCATTAATACTTGCTTTCCAGACCTGTTTCCTTTGAATCCAGTAATTTTTTAACATTTGGTATTCTTCAAATACACAGTATTTGCTACATCTCATGGAAGTTTAGAGTGGAAGCTGAGAGGCAATTAAGAGACTTACTCAGGGACCCAAAGCTTCTCAATGTCAGGCTAAACCCAGGCCAGCTGATGAGGCTAGTGTTCTGCACTGCATTGCTCACTAGGATACTATGACGCAAAGTTCATGCCAAAATATTTCCTGATTGTTTTTTAATACATGAAAGATTCTAATTTACTAACACTTAACTAGCCATGGAAATTTGCAAATTCTTCAATTCCAAATTCCTAGTGTGAGAAGAGCATCTTGGAGTAATGTAATACAGAGAATATCTTAGCGTCAGACAGACCTAGGTCCAAACTTCAACTCTACGATTTGTTTATAATTAACCTGAGTCTCAGTTTTCTTTTCTGTAAAATGAGGATACAGAAATGAATTTTGAGAAGGGGAAAGGAAGTGTTAATATTAACTCTAGGAAACTAGAACTGTTTCTAAAACCTGGAATATAGAGGTGTGCAATGGGTATTCATTTCCTAACACCATCCCATCACCACCATCATTCTAGCCACACTCTCAATACTCTGAAGCAGAAGAACTCCAGTATTTTTCTACCATCCTTCCACAATTGTAGAGGAGAGCAGTTGAAGCCAGACAGTAGTTAAGAAAGGCTGGTTTCAGTCACATGGCCATGCTGCAAAATGCTATGTAGTAACCCCTCCCCATACCTGCAGTAAGGATCAGATCAAAATAACACTTGAGAATATAGTACTGCTAAATGTTTTGTTATAAATACACACAACTTCCGGTTTTTAAAGCTACAAGTAACTGATACACAATGTTAGTTTACTACTCACAAATATTCTTCCTAAGAAGTTAAGCAGACTGCTAAATACAAACTTTCACAACATATCCCCACTCTTTAAGAGAAAAATATCAGAATCCAAAATACCCAGAACTGTCCAAAATAAGAAAATCAACTGAGCAGCTAAAACTTTACTCCTAGAATAATGTAATTCTTCTCAGGTTTAAAATACGGTAAAAATAGAGGACCGGTCATCTATCCACAAATCCAAAACCCAGAAAGCTATAAAAACATCAAGTTACTTCATAACTCATTTGGTGGCAAAAACTAAACTGACCTGGACCATTTAACAGCAAAATCTGACTGATGTGTAGCTTTTTATTGCCTTATTTATCCACACCTTAACATCTGCCAAAGACAATACAGAGTGCTGCCAGAGAGTTCACTGGGGGGTTTACCCAACATAATATATGGAGTGCTTTACCTTTCTAAATTAAAAAAATAAAATAAATTCTGAAACCCATTTGACATCACAAAGTACTGTGAACACATCCCAGTGAATATTCATTTAATTCTAAGTGCTAGGTTTAAGTCACACAATAAATCTATCAATTAGGTATTAGTACTACTGCTTTACATATGAATACCTACTTTACATATTATTAAACTAGGGCTTAATCCAAGGTTAATCTGACCAAGATCACTTAGCCAATAAAGAATGTTGAAAACTCAGGACGCCTAGGTGGCTCAGTGGGTTACTCCTCTACCTTCTGCCCAGGTCATGATCTCAGGGTTCTGGGATCGAGTCCCACATGGGGTTCTAAGCGGGGAGCTGCTTCCCATCTCTTTCAGCCTGTCTGTCTACTTGTGATCTCTCTCTCTGTCAAATAAATAAATAAAATCTTGGAAAAAAAAAGAATGTGAGAACTCAAATCTAAGTAAATCTCACTTTAAGGCCTAAAGCAATTAAAAAGCCAACATTTTAGAGGAAAATTAAATCACAAAGAAAGTTTAAGTTACAATTACCAAAACTTTTAACTTAGAACAATGAAATTCCTGAGTATAATGTGCACTTTCCATCCTGGGTATTCAAATCTAAACACTGACACCTTATTTCACAGCTCAAAGGACAAAGAGAGATTAGTTTACTGTTGTTTTTCCTCCCCAAAGCACTAGCCACAAAGTCAGTGAAAACAAACCCAAAAGCAATATGCTCCTCAAATGCCAACTAATCCTTTCCAATCAAATTTAGAAAGAATCATGGATCTGGTGTGTTTGGTGTGTTTGGTTTGTTTGTTTTTTTACCATTTTTACCACAATATACTAAACACAATATAAATATGATTGTTACAAACATAGGTAAAGGTTTTCCAGGATAGCTCAAACATAAGGATCTGCTGTTTCACTCTCAGATATAGTCAAGGGACTGAGAAAGGCTTAAGTGACATAGACCCAGGCTGTCACCATCACGGCTCTAAGCAAAAGTTAAAGAAAATAAGCATCAACTTTTTTCCTGGTTAATCAATTTAAAATTTAAGATTTAAAATTTAAATTTTTTCTCACAATGTTTTTCATAAGTCAATGCCCTTAAACTAAGCAATGGCTTTTTCCCCATAAGAGACAGATTACGGCCCCCAGCCAACCTACTTTCTACCCAAAAGACCAAATTCTAAAGTAGATGCACTTTAATCAGAATCTGTTTTGAGTAGATTATTTAGCTAAGTGAAAAAGCATTCAGATTATTTGATGATCACAGTATCTAATTTAACTGTTTCAGCAGACTTTTTTTTAGAAGAGTATCTTCACTCCAAAGAGTATTTTCTTTTGAAGAAGCATGGGGAAATTTTCTTAACAAGGAAGCCTGATGGATGCCTTTTTGCAGGATTACTTCTGCCTACTCCTTATATAATCACTCTGTATCAGGTTTCTATAGTTTGTTTGGATCAAGTCCTTGGCAATTATCTTAAGCCTCTTTAAACATTTGAAAGGTTCAGATGTTAAGCTCCCTTTGTTTACACTATACATGTGTGTTTACAGAACACTGTAGATCAAAAAATGGACTGGGAGAACACTAGAACCCCAAATTACTGATTCGGTTTCCAACAGCAGTTCTCAAACTAATATGTATAAAATCATCTGAGGTATTTGTTAAAAATGAAGACTCCTGAGCTACACTATCAAGGACTATACCAGTTCTCAAACATTCAGGCATCTTGCTTTTTAACAAATATCCCAGATGACTGTGATGCAGAGACTGCACACTGACAAACTGTTCTATACTTTAATTCATCCAGTGATGGGGTTAGCAAATTCTAGATCCCAAACTGCACAGCCAAACCATTACTAGCTGACAGACTACCAGCCACGTTGAGTCAGTATCATTCTCAGATTGATTCCTAACGTTTTAGCACCTATTTTTTAGGTTAGGAGGTGAAGTTAGACATGCAACTCTGACAATGCCAAAGTTAAGCTACAACTATCTCTGACTGAAATGAGTGGCTCACAGAAAAAGTGGATTACTTGTTTGAATTTTAACTTATTAATAATAATGAAAAGCTGTAAGAATGATTTAAGAGCTGCTTACATCCCAAGGACCAGCCTTCCTGCTTTACAAACATCATTTCAATTAATCCTACAAAAATTCAGAAAGAAAAATATTCTCTACATTTTACAGAAGAAACTGAAGTAATACTGTGTTAAGCAGCATGGACAAGCTCTGCCTGACTTTAAAGCTACAGCACTTAACACATGCCAGGATGCCTTTAGTTCTAGAACTTTTAGAGTACAGCGATCTAGTTTATTACTTCTATGGTAAAGTATGTCCTGATTTATATAGAACACATTCATTTAACCAGGTCTCTTCTCAACACTAACGAAGCACAACTTGGCAAGCAGGGGCTAATATAGGGCCAGAGGATCCTACTTCAAGTCAGTAATCAACAGTTTGTTTCTACCCATTCTATTTAATCATAATTATGGGTTTACTAAACAGCTATCAAAAGAACTTAGTGAAATTAAAAAAAAAGTCATCACACCTACAATTCTGTTAATGCTAGTACATTTTTAAACTACCCTGTAACTACCATATAACTTTGGGCAGGGAAGAGTCATAAAGAAACACCTTACGGTAATTCTATCTGTCCCCTTCCTTGTGCCCTAGCCTTTCCTATTTATATATATAAATCGTGTTCCTCAGTACATCCAATTACCAAACTCCTCCCCACAACAGCCAACATATTATTTCCAGAAATTTGCAAAGATATTTGTACTAGAATGCAGGGGTTCATTGCTCAGTTATATATGAAATGCTTCAAAACTACCTAAATTCTTTAAATGAAATACATTGATCTATTATTCCACTCAGAAGCTATAATGTAATAATAATGTAACATTCATTTTCTTCATTCCAGTTAGCCATAACATTACACAGTAGATAACTTTGCGGGGGGTGGGGTGGGGGGACACCCACTACTGAGACTAAGATAAACTGATCAAGTGATGAAGATAAAGTGAGAGAAATCCAGCTAAGCAATCAATGAATCTACCTGTTCCTGGTAAGGATGAGCATTATGTTATGCCTCACATTTCCCTAAGGACAGAGAAGTTATATCCCATTCTCCACAAAGGTATTCTTTCCACTAGGACTCCTCACCAAGGAAGAGTGGCTCATTCTAATCTTTTTCTAAGACACTGCAAACAGAAACTAGTGTGAGGCACTAGATTGCTCAAGGGTTGTCAAGGCCAGAGTGACTGGCCAAGGAGCTCTGCTACCTAAGTGTCACATAATCATAAGGACAAGGGGGATGGGCCTCTGCCCACCCACAGCCCACTCTGCACAGAGTGCTGACTGCAGTATTTGTCTCATTCAATCTGTGAGACTTGGATAAATCACTGCTACAGAGCAGCCTGAGGTCCTGGTCCTGCACTTTTTTTAGACCCCAATGCCCTCAAGCAGAGCAAGTCAATCCTGCCCCATTAAGGTAGCATATAAAGTTAAACCCAAAGGTCCAAAATTTTCTTTTCTACCCAACAGGACAGTGCCAGCTACTTCCAACTATGTAATAAGCCAAATACGCTATTACTTGAATTTCAGACTCCACTTTCTCTCTGACAAGCCTAGGCTCCAAGTACCAAAAGTACTAGGAAGCTTAAAATCTCAGCTTCATAAAGTTTTCTAGGTGCCCCATTTTTGGTGTAATGCAGCTGTTTGGGTTAATCTTCAGACTCTCATACTTCTCTAGTCCTTTTCTCTTGAATCTGGAATGGACCTGTGAACTGCTTTCACCAACAGAATGTGGCGAAAATGATGCTGTGCCCAAAGAAGCCCTAGTTGCTTTTTTTTTTTTGCCCTGTTGAGTCCTAAGCCACTATGCAAGGCCAGCAACACTGCTGGAAAGGCCACTTAGAAGGCAGAACCCTGAAACTGTAAGAAATATGGAGTAAGAGAAAAAAAGAGAGAAGACCAGCTCCAAGCTGAACTATAGCTGAAAGCAGCCTTTAGAGTGACCACCAGCAAAACCCAAACTGCTCCAATCAGTCCAGCCTAGGACAGCAAAACTATAAGCAAATAAGACAGTTGTTTTAAGTCACTTACTTTTAGGTTGTTACACAGCAATAAATGACCAAAACAATGTTTACCTGGTCCCTTTTGCTTTTGCATAATTTGTTCAAAACTCATAGAAAAGGAGAGATTTAAGTAATTACAACTCCAAACATTCATACAAACTCAGAAGATAAGTCTTAGCCTTTTTAAATGTTAGTGACCATACCAAACTCTTGAGTTTCAAAAAGACAGGCTTCATGTTTGTCCTCTCAGCACTGTACCCCAGCACCCAGCACAATACCTGGCATGTAATAGGCACAGCAAGCGGTGTTACGAACAAACAATAGGTTTAAGGAATGTCAAGACAAATGTTAGTCCTCCTTATAACTTGGGAGTTATCTGGCATATGGTTTTACACAATATGTTCCGAAGTTGTTTAATCACGTGTATCTGAAGTGTATACTAAGAGTTTTGTAATGGCAAATCATTTTTTTAATGATAAAGCTCTTTATGTAATAGTAAAAATCATGAAATACCATGATACAAACTTTTGGAAATCACATCCTGATTAAATGTTCCAAAAATACCAATTTCCATTGAGTAGGCTTTTATAAGCAGATTTTCAGAAGGAAATTAAAACTTACATTTCACCCATGTACTTTTTCAGATAAGAAATCAACTTCTGCTCTTTTCTTAATGGGAGGATAACTAATTTGTGATAAATACTTAAAATTTCAAAATTATCCACCAACAGCCACTGTAATGAGGTTACCATTTTAACACACTCCCCATATATCACCTTCAGTTAAATTCCCATGTAGATGAAGTGTTAGCCAAAAAAAAAAAAAAAAAAAAAATTTTTACTGACCTAGGAACAAAAATAGGGGGTTTACTTCTAGTTCTAATTTTAGCCACTTACTAGTAATATACTTGGAAATTTTTTCCAACTTCGTAGAGCATCAGTATATTCATCTAAAAAGCAATGATTATCTCCTGACATACCTACTTCTCAGCTATCATGAGAATCAGATGATAAAGTCTATACAGACATTATGGAAAAATGTCAAATGCCATACAAATATAAGATATGATATTCTTCTTAATGTCAGCAACGAGTAGAAAAATCATTTGTGTATGTGCTTTTGCTAGACATTTTTCTACCATTAAGTATTACCAACTAGTTCCTTCAACACTACTATACAGGCCAATTTACTGGTTTTTCCACTACTTGTTATTACATCATATTTTTATAGAAAGAGTAAAAAGACCCCAGTCTTTCTTATAATTATGGAATCAAAGCTTTTAGAGCTATAAAAGATACTAAGTAATAACTTGCTCAAGTTCCCTACTAGGAAGATAATCTTATACGTGGAGAAAAGTCAATTATTTACTAATCAAATTATGCTTTAACCATACTGGGGAGAGTAAGCTCCTTAATCCAATGAAGAAAAGCAGTGACTAGGACCCTGTACTTCATTTCTTTTATGAAGTTTCCATTTTTATTTGATAAGGCTTCATAAATGAAGTCAAAGGATTACTCTTAAGGAAGGCATACTTGAATACAGAAATACAATAAAGATAAAAATGTTTAAGATTTCTTATTTCACTTTTCCACCTTCCCCCAAGCCCAAACTAAGATACAAAGGAAATATAAATAAATACAAAGGAAATAAATATAGTTATTGCTATATGCTCTCCATACACCCAATTCATGTCTCCTCTCACCAGCTCTCCTGCATATGGAAAACAAGAAGGGTATAGAAAGTCAATGAAAATCAAAGACCCAGGAATCACAAAATGTGAAAACTGAAAGGAACCTCCAGGATCATTCAGTCTTACTGATGAGGTCACTTAAAGTCAGTAACTATATATAACAGATGGTAAATCATATTCCTTCTTAATAAAAAAAAAAAAATCCTTGTCAATTAGCTCTTAATTCCACTTTACCCACTTGCTAACTGAAATACTTAGGGCAAATCATTTAACTTCTTGGTCTAGTTTGTTATATAATAGCAAATAATGTACCATTGTCAAAATTCTTTGTGAACTGTACACCACAGCACAAATGTAAAGAGATACTGTATCTAAGTGTATATAAGGTATGTCTCTACAGTAGGGGATATCAGCAAATGGAAGCATTTCCATTTGAAGATTCTATTTTTTTAAAAAGCCTCCAGTAATTCTGAGACCTGCTCTTAGCCCAACCCACTGACTCACAGGTTCCTGAGCGAGCTTCAAGAGGATTCACAAACTTTGCTAAAATTATATCCAGAAAGCACAGGTGCATATGGAAATTTTCCAGGCCAGATTTTTTTTTTTTTAGTTTCACCAAAAATTAGTAAACACCAAAAGGCTAAGAACTACTACTGTAAAGTAACACTGATGTGCGAAAGATAAAGCTTCCACTGATATTGCTCAAAATGGTACCATTCTTTTTTTTAAAAAAACCCAAGGTTTTTTTGTTTGTTTTTAAAGACTTTATTTGACAGGCAGAGATCACAAGTAGAGGCAGGTGGAGAGAGAGGAAGGGAAGCAGACTCCCCAGTGAGTAGAGAGCCCGATGTGGGGCTCGATCCCAGGACCTCGGGATCATGACCTGAGCTGAAGGCAGAGGCTTTAACCCCACTGAGCCACTCAGGCGCCCCAAAATGGTACCATTCTTTTCCCAACCTGGATTAGAATCTCAGTTATTTTTACTTTCTTCATTTTCTCTCTCATCATCAAATTCTCTCCATTCAATTTCCTTCCTCCTTTCTTTTCCTAGTATTATAGCCACAGTTCCAACCCTCATTACTTTTGACCACAGCAATCAAGAAGTCTTTCTGAGGGCACCTGGGTGACTCGGTGGGTTAAAGCCTCTGCCTTTAGCTCAGGTCATGATCCTGGGGTCCTGGGACTGAGCCCCACTTTAGGCTCTCCGCTCAGTGGGGAGCCTGCTTCCTCCTCTCTCTCTGCCTGCCTCTCTGCCCACTTGTGATCTCTGTGTGTCAAATAAATAATAATCTTTAAAAAAATCTTTCTGCCTCCAGATTTCTACTTCAATTCACACCACACATTGCTGCCAAATTAATCCTCTGAAAACCAAAGTTTAGTAAGTCACAACTCAAAAATCATCTGTAAAACCCCCAACACCTACTACTAAATCCAAGATCATTAGCCTGGCATTAAAAGCAATCATAAACTGGTTCAAACTTCTACTTCAAGTTTTATCATCCTTTGTTAGTACAAATGCTTTTTGTTTCATCCAAGTATAATAGTTGCCTCTTCCCAAATATATAAACTGTACGCTCTAATCTCTTAGTCCCTTATCTTTGCTTGCATTACCGTTCTCAGCTTATAGAAAGTCACGGTCATCCTTCAAAACAAAGGTTTCGTAAGCCAGCAGCTCTCTGAATCCCTTCTTACCTCCCCTTGCCAAGTAAGATGGGAGCTCAACCCCTTCTGAATTTGAATTCTATATGAAACTTAACTATGTATTAAAAGATAAATAAGCCATTTGTGTATAGTCCTACCTAACTATTCTGGGAAGGCAGAAACTGCTATAATCCTTAATATTCCCCCAAACACCTCACACAGTCATGCAGTAGATGCTTAATAATTGTGAAAGGAAGTAAAAGATATTTCAGCCTTCGTGGGGTAAACAGCAAAGATTACGACTGCTCTTAAGGCAGAGAATTTCTTTGCGACAACCTCTATCATCCCAGGCTTCCAAAAAAACATAACCCTTACTTACTGCTTTTTAATTCCTGGTACTGGATGTTTTATAAACAGTTTTGCATTTTAAGGGAAGAACTATTTGAAAACCTTAATAAGCTACATACCAAATAACTAGTCTACATAACTTACACTTCTCAATTTGAGTAGCTCCCAACACTTGGCTACTAAGTTTTCAGCTTAAAAAAAATACTACTTATGAAAAGTGATTAATTTGCAGTCACAGCTAATTATCTGCTTTATGGTCAAAAACAAATCACATGAATAAAAGAATGCCTTTATTTTTTCAAAAGGAGCATTTTGCTTGTATGGTACACAGAGCCTTACTTAGACAGGTAAAGTGGATTTATACATATGGATGAATTCTTGCACAAACCTGCATGCAGTGTACACCAGCCACTTCAGGTAAACACCAAAGGGGGCAAAAAGCTAACTTTGGACATTATTCTTTCCCACTATTAACAGTAGCTTTTTAAAGCAGAAACTCAAATCTCTTTGCACATAAGCCTACACAAAAAGATAAAAACTTACCAAGCAGAAAAAGAAAGCCACATCAAGCCCCTGGAAAATATTTTAACCTGGAAGAGCAAGGATGTCAAAATAATAGATACTCGTCTTTGGTAAGGAAGGTTTCATGTAATTACAGGAGCATAGGACGCTCAACTCCAAACGATGGAGTAAAGAAAGGACTGATCATTTAAAGGCTGTAAAAACAATGGGCAAACTACAAAATCAAAACATTTTTTTTTTTTAAAAGATGAAAGAAGGTCCAAGTCACAGATGAGATAAAGACTAGTAAAAACTGCAAGGTCACTGGGACCTACCAGGTCACAAAGGTGGAGGTGGGGGTTGTGGCGGGGGTGGGGGGTGGTGACTGCAGAGTCAGTGAAGCAGGAGTGACAAAAACACGTCAGAAAAATACGTTCTAAGGCTGGGAGTCTTTGGTTTGGGACGGCGAAATTGCGGTGAAAGTCAGGGCACGGGCAGTAAGTCCACACAGTGCTGTGTTTTTGGAGAGGCGTTAGGGAAAGGAAGAGAAGGTAGACAGAACGCTAAGACAGGGCTAAGGAAGCTTGAGAACCGCGGCTGCAGAGTCACGGAAACACTTCGCTCCAGTATCATTATCTCGGGCCTGTGTCAGGGCCAACTCGGGGCAAGACCCGTGACCCCACCCCAGAAAACTCCCGGCCCCTGGGCTGGAGAAGGCAGCCAGGGCGGCGCAGACCGTCCCCGACCCTCAGAGGGTCCCGCCCCGGGGCGGACCGTGCCGGACTTACCGGCACCGCCGCTAAGGCTCTGGGCCGGCGCCCCCACCCCACCCGCGCCCCGCGCCCCGCGCCCCCCGCCCGCCACCGCGGCGTCCTTACCCGACGCAAAGCTGTCGGCTCCCGGCGGTCGGGCGGCCACAGCAGCGGCGCCTCCTCCAGCGGCGGGCGCCCTCACCCTTCCGCGCCCAAGATCGCCATCTCGCAGCAGGCGCGGCGGCGGCGGCGGCGGCAGCAGCAGCCACCCAGGCGTCGGCCCCGGCAACCCAGGCCGCCTGCAGCCACTTGGAACCCGCTTGCCGCGCTCGGCGACACCCGACCCTCCCCCCACCCCCACCCCGGCCACGCGCCACCCCCAGCAGACCCCACACCTCCCTCCTCAGCAGCGCGCCGCGTGCTCCCGTCGACGGCGCCGCGCCGCGAGCGCGCGCCTCCCCGCCGGCCCCGCACCGCGCGCTGTGCCGCGGCCGCGTAAAACCAACTCCGGACCCGGAATCCGGCTTCCCGCGAGCATGCGCAGCGAGGGCGCCCGGTTGATGCTTTTGGAAAACTCCGCTCCTCCGGGTCTTCGGAGCGGTCGAGGAGAGGTGGAGGGCCAGCCAATAGGAGAGGGGGGCGTGGCCAAAACCTGTGGAAGGGGCGGGGCCGCGGCTGAGATTTGGTAAGAGGCATTTCTAAGGCGGAGGTGGGTGCTGCTGACTTAACTTTCTGGTTCGGAGCAGAACCGGTGGATGACTTGACCGCGAGTCAAGTCCTCGGTCACTGGCGTTCTTTTCTTGAATTCTTTACAGCAAAATTAGGCTGTGAATAAATAGTCCTTAACCTGAGTATCTGACTTAGTACCCACTGCAAGAGTAAATACTGCCTATAACAGATGGCCATGCCAGAAGACTTCCATTTTATTTCTATTAGTAATCAAAACGTTCACTCCCTCTACTCCTATATGAGTACAATGCTAAAACTAATACTAAACAAGTACATGTGTCAGTGCAACAAGTCATACGGCAATACCATTAAAAGGGGTCTATTATCCTCATTTATACAAACGAGTCAACTAGTCTCTAGAAGTATTTTTGGTTCTGTGTGTCGCTTTTAGAAGGAAGGCCACGCTGCAGGTAGAAATCAGTGGTGACCACATTACTCACCAGATGACCTGGTCTTCTACTTCAGCAATGATAAACGCCATCAAGCACAGCTTTCTACAGTTTTAGCCCAACTGCCTCACCCAAGCCCCACAAATTACCTACATCCACACCCAAGCTTACTAGTTTTCCTTCTCTCTCGAAGACTGGGTGTCCCTGCTCCTCTCCAAAGCGAACCTCTTTACTGTCCATTACCTCCTGTACCCCCCATCATCACGATCATGTTTTAATTCTTTTCTGTCTTAAATTTTTCCTTGACTTTAAAACCTTTCTATTTCTTTTTCCATCCTAATTAAGCTCTTGAAAGAATTGCATACCAAGAACAGCATCAACACCCCATGAATAATTGTAAGATTAAATAAATAACTTTTTTTTAAACATTTTATTTATTTGAGAGGAAGAGTGACCATGAGGGAGAGAAAAAGCATGAGCAGCAGGGCGCCTGGGTGGCTCAGTGGGTTAAGCCGCTGCCTTCGGCTCAGGTCATGATCTCAGGGTCCTGGGATCGAGTCCTGCATCGGGCTCTCTGCTCAGCAGGGAGCCTGCTTCCTCCTCTCTCTCTGCCTGCCTCTCTGCCTACTTGTGATCTCTCTGTCAAATAAATAAATAAAATCTTAAAAAAAAAAAAAAAAGCATGAGCAGCAGCTGGGGGTGGGGGTGTTGGGGGCGTGGAGTGGGTGGAGATGCAGGGATGGAGGGTGGAGAGGGTGGAAGTGGGGACAGGGACTGGAAGGAAGCATAGGCAGAAGTACACTGCCCACCCAGCAGGGAGCTGGATGCTGGGCCCCATCCCTGAACTCTAGAATCATGACCTGAACCAAAGGCAGACGCTTAACCTGAACCACCCAGGTGTCCCTGAATAAATAACTCTTGAGTGAATGTAAGTTCTCTTACTCTCTGTTCCATCAGTTTTTGCACTCAATTCAGACCAGGGTTCAATGCATACCATGTCCACTATGATTATTCTAAAATGCACATCTGAGAATGTCACTTCACTGCTTAAAATCTTTTACTGGTTCTTCCGAACTTTCAAGAGAAGGATTAACATGATCTTCAAGGCCACTTGACTCTTGCAGGCTCAGTCCCTCCATCTTTCAGAACTGTTTTCAGAGTTCCCTGATTGTGTTCACTCATCTCTGTTTTAATGAATACTGTTTCCTCTAACCCTCTCCTCACTGTTTTGTTTGCCCCCTCCCTTTAAAAATGAATTCAAGAATCTCAAATAGAACACACACATACCCCGCAGAGATCTGCACGCCATCTCCAAAATGCCTACAGGCCTCCTTCCACTTCCGGCTCACTTTCAGGTCCCCTGAGTCCTCAGTTTCCCCACAGTTCTGTTCCATTCAGAAGCTCCTAATAGTCACCTAGGCCCCTAAACTGACGGTCATTGTTGAGCCAGCTTTTCATTCTTAAATATTTCTTTGGTTTCAAATGAATACTGTTATAAATAACTATCTTTTTATTAAATCATTGTGTCCTTACATGTTATCTTGAGTTTAAATCCTTTAAAGTAATTAGAGGTATGAACAGTTTCAGCCCTTTCGAAACATATTGGCAAGCTGCCTTCCAGAAGGAAAATAGGCTTCGGTGTCACATTGCCTGGTATCAAAATGCAGCTCTACCCCTCAGGAAGGCCACATTCAGACTTTCATGGGTCCCAGATACCTTTACCTTTGTGGGCCTCTTCCTCCATAAAATAATATTAAAAATTATATTTATAACTACACTGATATAAAAACAAATATATTAATATTATACATGAAAACATTTTCTTCAGCCATTCCCTTCTGATTTTGAAAGAAACGTAAAAATTTTCATGGACCCTAAAAGTAAGATAAGCCTGAGGTACTGAACCTACTAACTATTAGATAAGTCAGTTCTGCAGACCTATAAATTATGAGATTTGGCCAAATTCCTTAATCTGACGGTGCCTCAACCAGAAAATTGGTATAATGCTACCACATGATGTTGAAACAAAAAGCAAATGAATTGCTACAAATAAAATATCTAGAATTACGTGACACATAATAAATTACTGTTGTTATATTGTTATTATCAATTTTCCTACAGCACTGTTTGAGAGTATATGATTGTCCTTTACTGTGCCCAGGACATCATGGTATATTTTGAAACGTACAAATATGACATCCTACTGTTAGTCCATTGTTCATTTCCTTATTGGAGTAGTCAAAAAAGTCAACTTATATATAATATATTGATCCCAGATGAAATGATTGGCCTTTTCCATTTTTGTTGTCTTCTGTTATTTAATGCTTCACAAGTCCTTTCTCATTCTGAGATCATATCATTATCTGTCTTTATTTTTTTCTATTTATTTGGTGATTTCACATTTTTCATTAATTTAATCCTTTCAGATTCATTTGGAATGATGATCTATTTTTTATTTTCTCTAAGTAGTCTGTGATTTTCCTTAGCTTGTTTGTTAAAGAATCCTTCTCCACATATTCTAAAATATGTCTACATATTTATTCCTATTCCCTCCTTTAAAAAGTAGAGACTAACTTCCTCCCAAGTGAATGTAAGTTGTACTTAGTGACTTGCTTCAAATGTGTACAATATAGCAGAAGTGACAGACTGTCACTTCCAAGAGAAGATCTTAAAAAGGTATTGTGGCTCCTCCCTACTCTCTCTCCGATCACTTGTTCTGGAGAAGACAGTTACCATGTCGTGAGGACATGTCAGGTAACTTTATCAGATGCCCACATGGCAAGGAACAGAATATCCTGCCAAATAACAACAAGGATCTGAGCCTCCTGCCAATCTCCATGTGATTGAGTGATCTTGGAAGCAGTTTCTCCAGCCCCAGGGCATTTAGATGATGCGGACATTTTGATTTCAACCCCATTAGAAAAGTTGAACCAGATCCCCTGCCTAAGTCACTCTCAAATATCTTCCCCATAGTAACTGTCAGATAATAAATGTTTATTGTTTTGATCCACCAAATTTGGGGGATAATTTGTTATACAGCAATAGATAACAAATACACTAACCCAGTGGTTTTCAACTGGGGACAATTTTGCATGCCAGGGGACATTTGGTAATATTATAAGATATTTTTGATTATCACAACTGATGGGGAGGTGGGGGCAGAGATTTCCATTGCCATCTTGTGGGTAGAAACCAGAGAGTGCTGCATTTCTTTCAGTGCATGAGACAGTACATACACACACACACACACACACACACCCCCCACACACACCCCTGCAGCAATGAAGAATTATCAGACTCAAATCGCAATATAGTGCCAAAGGTGAGAAACCTCACACTAACTTGTTTTCCCTGCACCTTAAAATTTCCCTTTCTCACATGTACTTATGAAAGAGGTGGGTTTGCTTCATATCCTTTGTTCATTTGGGTGCTGCTTTACCTTGTTTTATCCCCAGTCGTAGGCTTTCTGCTTTCTGCCACTGGATAATAATTTTACTTTTTCAAGAATTTGGTATAAATGAAATAATTTACTATGTACTTTTCTGTGTCTTGCTTCTTTAGTTAGGCATATTTTAGAGATTTGTTCATATTGTTGTGTGTAGCAATATTCCTTCTTTACTGTTTACTACTATTCTATTGCATGGATTTGCCAAATTTTTAAGATGTTTGTTCTATTCATGGACATTTTGTTTGTTTCTTATTTTTGGTTATTATGACTAAAGATTCCATGACCATGTGGTTAAAAGTCTTTGTGTTGACATATGTTTTCTTTTTCTTGAGTAAATAATGCCTAGGAGTAGAATTGCTGGGTCATGGGAAGTACATATTTAGCCTTATAAGAAATTGCCAACCTGCTTTCTAAAGTGGTTGTACCATTTTACATTCTTACCAGCAGTGTATGTTCTAGTTGTTCCATTTCCTCTCTAACACTTAGTAATGTTAGTCCTTTCTGATCTTAGCCATCAGTGGATGTGTATTGGTCATTGTGTCATTGTGTTTTCTCTTGTATTTCCCTGATAACTAATGATGTTGAGCATCTTTTCATTTACTTATGGGTCATTTGTATATTTTCTCTTGTGAAGTGTCTGTTCAAATCATTTCCCCATTTCAAATTGTTTTTGTCTATTCTATGTATAATTCTATATACCAGTCCTTCATGAGGTATGTATGTGTAAAATCTTTTCTCCCAGATTGTGTCTTACTATGGTGGTCTAACTACATATACAAACACATGCCTATCCAAGATGAACTTCACTGATCCTGGCCTCCTGGTATCAATACTCTTGTAGAGCCCCCTCCCCTCCTTGGGATGATGATACGTAACTTCTGAGGCTAGGTCATAAAAGAGATTGCAGCATCAATCTTGCCCTCCTGAAGTGCTTGATCTAGAGAAAGCCAGTATTTTGAAAGACCCATGCAGAGAGGAACTAAGGCCTGTTGATAAACAGCTAAGAGCAACTTGCCTTCTCATGTCACAGCTGTGACACTGTAAGCCAGAAATGGCCAGCCACACAAGTCACAGACTCTTGATCCACAAACACTGTGAGAGATAATAGTTTATTTCTGTTTTCAGCCACTATTTTTTGAAGAATTTTTTACACAGAAACAGATAAATTTGCATTTTCATTTGTTAGCTATGTCTTTTAAAGGATAGAAGTTTTTAATTTATCAGTTGTTTGTTTTGTGGCTTATGTTTTCTATGACATATTTAAGAAATTTTACCCACTCCAGGATAATGAAGATTTTTTAATCTTTCTTCTTGAATTTTATACTTTGAGCTTTTATCTTGGAGTCTATAATACATTTAAGATCAATTTTTGCATATGGTGTGAGGTAAGAGCCAATATTAATTCTTTTCCAAATAGGTACACAGTTTCAACACCATTTATTGAAAAGATAATTCTTTCCTCATTGAACAACTTTGCCAATTTTAGTAAAAATGCATTGTCTATTTCAGGACTCTATTCCATTTCATTTAACTATATGTCTGTCTTTATGCAATTATCACACTATATTGATTAACTGTAATTTTTAGAATGTCTTGAAAGTCAGGAAGTATAAATAGTCCAAGTTTGTTCCTTTTTCTCACAATAATTTTGACTCTTCCAGATTCTTTGCATTTCTGTATGATTGTTAGTTAACTCATTAATTTTTTTTTAAACATACCTTGAGGGGTTTGCTTGGGATTATGAATATGTAGATCAATTTAGGAAGAATTGACCTCTTAACAATATTTAGTCTTCCAATCCCCAGACATAGATCTCAGTTTATTTAGATGGCCTCTAAATTCTCTTAGCAATATTTTGTATTTTTTATAGTATTGGTATTGCATACACTTATCCTTAAGTATTTCACGCTTTTGATGCTATTATAACTGTTATTTTTTTTAAAGATTTTATTTATTTATTTGTCAGAGAGAGTGAGCACTGGCAGTCAGAGTGGCAGACAGAGGCAGAGGGAGAAGCAGGCTCCCCACCGAGCAAGGAGCCGGATGTGGGACTTGATCCCAGGACGCTGGGATCATGACCTGAGCTGAAGCCCAAGGCTTTAGCCCACTGAGCCACCTAGGCACCCCCATTCTGTATGCTTTTATTTCCTTTCCTTGCTTTTATTGCACTGACTAGCACATCCAGCAGGGTGCTGAACAGAAATGGTGAGAAAGGACATCCTTGCCTTTGCCCTGACTTTAAGAAAACCATTCAGTGTTTTACCAGTAAGTATTATGTTATCCTTATTTATTTATTTATTTATTTATGCCCTTACCAGGTTGAGGAAATTCTCTTCTTTGCCTGTTTGCTGAGAGTTCTTATGATGAATGAGTGTTAAGTTTTATCATATGCTTTAGGAGGGAGCATCTGTTGAGATGAACTATTGATGGATTCATCTTGGTATGAACCCATCTTGATATGATGGGTTAAGTTGATTGATTTTTCAAATGTTAAAACAACCTTACATTCTTGAAATTAACTACCTTGACCATGGTGTATTAGACATTTTATTTGTTGCTAGGTTTTATTTGCTAAACTTGAAAAGATTTTAAGCAATCTAAGTTCATTAAACATATTGGTGTAGTTTTTTTTGTTATGTCTTTGTCTAGGTTTATTATCAGGGTAAGACTGGCCTAATAAAATAAGCTTGGGAATGTAGACTCCTTATCTAATTTTGAAAGAAATTGTGTAAAATTTTTATTATTTATTTCTTAAGTGTTTGAGAGATTTTACCGGTGAAGCTATCTGGGGCAGGAGTTTTCTTTCCGTGAGAGTTTTAATTATGAATTTAATTTGTTTGTAGATAAAATACAATTCAAATTTTCATATTTTCTTGTACTGGTCTTGGTGTTTTGTGTCTTTCAAGATATTTTTCTATTTCATTTAAGTTGTCAGCTTGTTGACCTAAATTTTTTCATAATATTACTTATTATTCTTTCATATTTGTAGGAATATAGCAGTGTCTTATCTTTTATTCCTAATATTAGTATTTTGTGTCTTCTTTTTTACTTTATCAGTTTAGATAAAGGTCTTTCAGTTTAACTGATCTCTTTAAAACAAAGCTTTGGTTTCATTAATTTGTCCATTTTCTGTTTCATTTGCTTTAGCTTTCACCTTTTTTATTGCCATATTTAGACTTATTTGGGGTTTATTTGCTCTTTCTTTTAAAGTGTACATTTGTCCTGGGAACTGACCTTTTTTTTTTTTTTTAAGATTTTATTTATTTGACATACAGAGATCACAAGCAGGTAGAGAGAGAGAAGGAAGGAATGAACCTGCTGAGCAGAGAGCCCGATGCGGGGCTCAATCCCAGCACCTTGGGATCCTGACCTGAGCCAAAGGCAGAGGCTTTAACCCACCCAGCCACCTAGGTGCCCCTCCCCCACCTTTTTAAAAGTTTTTATTTATTTTTTTAGTAATCTCTACCCCTAACATGAGGTTCAAACTCAGGACCCTGAGATCAAGTGTGGCATGCTCTTCTGACTAAGCCAACCAGGCACCATGGGACTTTAATTCTTTTCTGGCATTAGCATGTAGAGCATAAATTTCCTTCTGTACATTGTTTTAGCTTAATCCCCCCAATTTTGATAGATTTTATTTTTGTTTGTCCTAAATATTTTCTTATATTTTATGTGATTCCTTCTTTGACCCATGAAGTATTAGGAGGTATGTTACATAATTTTCAAATATTTGAGAACTTACCAGATATCTTTTTGTCATTGTTTTCTAATTTAATTCTATTATGGTCAGAGAACGTGCTCTATTATTTCTATCTTTTTAAATTATTGATACTTGTTTTATTCTCAGCTTCTCAGTGAATTTTTCATTTGCACATGAATAGTATATTTTCTGCTGTTGTGGGGGAGAATGAAAATTGTTCTATACATGGTTATTAGGTCAAGTTGAATGATAATATTTTTCAAGCTTCCTATAGCTTTTGTGAATTTCATCTACATGCTAATATCAATTACTAAGAGGAATATTGAAATCTATCACTGTAATTGTGGAAACACCATTTTTGCCTTTGTGTTCTATTAGTTATTCATGTATTTTAAAGGTCTGTTATTAGATGTATATTTATTTAGGATTATTTTTTCTTCTTTATCATTACAAAATTTCCTTCATAATCTGTTAGTATTATTTGTTTTGAATTAATAATAATATTGATTTATCCACTTCAGTTTTCTTATGATTAGTGTTTGAGTAATATCTTTTTCCATATTTTACCTTTAACGTATCCTTATCTTTATATTTCAAAGTCGTTTTGTTGTAGACAGCATTGGTTGAAACTTGATTTTTTTATCCAATCAGGACAATCTCTGCCTTTTAATTGTAGTGTTCAGACCATTTAAATGTAATGATTATTGATACATTTAGCTTTACATTTGTCTTTTAAAACTTCTTTTATTTTATACCATCTCTTCTTGTTTCTTTTTCTTTTTTTTTTTCTGCATTGCAATGGATTAGATGATTTTTCCAAAAGATTTATTTATTCATTTTAAAGAGAGAGACAAGAGTGGAAGGGGTACAAGGGGAGGGAAAGAGAATCCCAAGCAGACTCTGTAACAAGCACAGAGCCCCACGAGTCCCTTGGGATTCCACGTGGAGCTTGATTCCATGACCTTGAGACCACGATCCCAGCTGAAACCAAAAGTCTGAAGCTTAACCGACTGCCCCACCCAGGTGCCCCTAGATGAGTATTTTCTAATATTCCATTGTATCTCCACTACTGACTTATTACCTAGAGCTCTTAGTAGTTTTTTATGGTTTGTTTTAGGACTTATAGAATGCATCTTTATCTTACACAGTCTAACTCCGAATGCTATTATACCACTTCATATTTAATGTAAGAACTTTATGGCAGTGTACTTCAACTTTTCCCTTCTTTTTCTTAGTGCTGTTGTTGTTGTAAGTTGAAGTACTTTTTTTTTTACTTTAAAAGAATCACTTTTTTAAATAAAAAAGTTTTATATTTTTGCACATATATATTTTTCCAACGATATTCATTTCTAAAAGTTTTTTTTTCAAGTAAGGTTTTTTTTTTAAGATTTTATTTATTTATTAGAGAGATGGAGAGAAAGAGCACAAGCAGGCAGAGCAGCAAGCAGAGGAAGAGAGAGAAGCAGGTTCCCTACTGAGCGGGGAGGCCAATGTGGGGTTCGATTCTAGGACCCTGGGATCATGACCTGAGCCAAAGGCAGCTGCTTAACTGACAGAGCCACCCAGGCACCCCTGAACAATATTCATTTCTTTATGTGGGTCTGTATACAAGTTGATTCAATTTCCTTTAGCCTGAAGGTCTTCCTTGTATATTTCTGGTAGTAAAGTTCTACTGATAATAATTATCTCAGATTTTATTTGTCAAAAAACGTTTTATTTCACTTTCATTTTTTAAGGAATTTTTTTGCTAGTAAAGAATTCTACTTTGATTATTTTTTTTTCCTTCAGTTTTTTAAAGATACTGTACTTTGTCTTCTGGCCTGCAGTTTCTGATGAAAGTTCTGAAATAATTTAACATTTTTGTTTCTCTGTAGTAGTACACCTTTTTGTTGTTATTGGAGGTTTTCTGCTCCTTTTATGTTGTTATTGTTTCCTTAAAAAAATTTTTTTTAATCAGAGGTTTTGAACAATCTGATTAGTACATACCTTTCTGTGATTAATCCACCATGAGATTCACTGGGCTTCTTGGATTTGTGGGTTTTTATGTTTTATCATATTTAGAAAAGTTTTGGCTGTTATTTTTTCAAATGCTGTTTCTACTTCCTGTTGATCTCCCTTCTGGGACTCCAGTTGCATATATTGTAATTAAATATGTATTACATCATTACTTTTCAGTTTCCCCCCACCCCATAGGTCACTGAGGCTCTGCTTTTGTTGTTGATATTTTGATTTGTTCATTTTTAGAGACTTTTTTTTTCTTTTTGCACTTCAGAAACACAAATTGGGTTTCTGTTGCTCTGTCTTGAGTTTAACTTTTCTTTTGTGGTACCTAATCTACTGTTAAGACCATCTAGTATAGTTCCTATTTCAGATATTATATTTTTCAACCCTAGAAAAGTACATTTGGTATTTTAAAAAATATCTTCCCTGCCTTCATTATATTTATTTTTCCTTTAAATTCTTGTACATGTTTATAATAACTCTTTTATCATTCTTGTCTGCTAATTCCATCATTTATATTATTTCATATAATATATGAATATATTATTTATATTATTTCTATGACAGATCATTCTTCTGGTGTGAGAAACATATTTGTGCTTCTTTGCATGTCTAGTAATAGCTGCCTGCTGGACCTTGTCAGTGTGTGCTTTGTTGAGTGCTGCTTTGTGTGTTCTTTAAGAATGCTAAATTTCAAAATTTGTCATACTAGATAAGTTACTTCATAATCAGCTAGGTTCTTTTGAGTCTTGTTTTTAAGCTTTTTTTGGTGAGCTGATGTAGACTGTAATCTGGGTATTCAAAAAGGCTCATAGAATCTGGCTGGCCAGACTCAAACACCTCTAAGCTGTTTTTGAACTTTGAGAATTATTCACTTTACAGTTCTCTGGTCCATTTTTTTGTCTGGCCTTGGAGAGTTTCTTCTTATGCATGTGTTAATTATATTCAATAACAGTCTCAAGTCACCGTGCAGGATTTAATATCTTTTCTTCATGTTGTTTTCTCCTCTCTAGTTCTCTACCCCACCAAGTCTAGTAATCTTCCTAAAATATATTTTCTTTCTCTTCAACTCAGGGGGTTAATTTTACCTTAATATCCAGTCTTTCCCTACTGCTACTCCTGAAGCAGTGCAACTCCCAAGCATAAGTCTTCCAGTCTAGAGCAGTGTTCTGGGGCCCCAGAAGTTCCATTCATGTTAGTCTTGGTCCTCCAAGTCTAGTAGAATTGTCTCAGAAGGTGAGGTGTGCTTGGTACTCAGTCTACTGTGGCCATGAAAACTCCAATACCTTCTGTTGTGGTGGCTATTTCACCAGTGTCATTTATACAATCTTAACTCATTTTATAATCCAGGACATGGATATGGATATGATCAATCTCACACAAACATACATTTCCATACATGCATGCATATACAGCCAAATACTTGTATGCACACATGTGGACAAAATGTATTATCAGAGGCTATAAATAAATATCTAAAACATTAATTTAGTAATAGTGACTAACAGTTTTTGAGAATTTATTATGAGCCAGGAACTGTAAAAAAACAACAATAGCAACAACAACAAACCAGTTTATATGCATTATTTCATTTTCCTCTTATGAACTACAAACATTAGAGAATTTGGGTAATTTGTACAAAGCCTTTCATCCAGTAACAGAAGAAGTCAAACTTGAGTACAGGCATCCTAACTCTAGAGGAGGGGTTGGTAAACTATGGTGGGCAAACTGATACCCATTTTTGTAAGTAAAGTTCTGTACCAAGACAGGCATATGCTCATTCTCTTTTGTATTATCTGTGGCTACTTTTGAGCTACAATAGAGTTGCGTAGTTGCAACATAGACTGTATAGTATACAAAGCCTAAAATATTTATTAACTAACCCGGGGCAGGATAAGTTTGCTGACCTTGTTCTAAAACACAAATTAGGGATGCCTGGGTGGCTCAGTTGGTTAAGTATCTGCTCTTGGCTCCGGTCATGATCCCAGGGTCATGCGATCAAGTCCTGCTCCTTGCAAGGAGCCTTCTTCTCCCTCTGCCTACCACTCCCCCTGACTGTGCTCTCTCTTTTTGACAAATAAATATATAAAACCTTTTAAAAATACACAAATTAATTATTCCATCATTTCAAGGTCATTTCCCCTGCTACTTTGAGGTAGAGGTAGTTTTTCATGTCATTTTGCTGACCATGTAAATTCTCTTCATTCATTTTTCTCTGAGTCCCAAATACATTTTTCAGCATACCAAAAATAGTGTATCACGAAGATGTATGCCCCTCGCTTAAAAAATGGCTATCTCCATCCTCTAGAATGAAAAGTTTCTAAGAGCTGATGTTTTGTCTACTATGTTCACTACAGTATCCTCAGTGCCTAAGACAGAGCCTAGCATAGAGTAGGTCCTAGGCAGAATAACTCTTAATGATGATCCCTTGACTATACAAATTATTATCTGATTAAACTCTAAGATAGGACTTTATCCCTCCCTAGGTAAACCTATAAGAAAAGGTGGTTTTTTTATACTTCCTTTTCCCACTGATTCATAACGCCAACTTTAAAAATTATTATTATCACAGGCTGAATTGCCACATGTACTAGTTAACCCAGTTGTCAGTTAAGGTTGGCCTACCCTTTGATATTTAAATAAAATTGGTTCCAACCCCTTAGTCAACATCCTATGAGAAATCCAATCTCCCTCTTACAAATTCTCCGAATCTCCAAAAGAATTTATTTACATGGTCTCTTCTGGCTTTGTGAGTCAGCTTCTAATTAACTTCTGCTTTTACATACATCTCATCCCACATGGCTGGCCTCTTCTCTGCTTCCCACCAGACATGAATCTCCAGTTTTTTTTTTTTTTTGGATTCCTTCTCACTACTCCCACCCCCTTAAAAAAGAAAATCTCACTTGTGAGAGTAATCCTCTGTGTGCAGCATTCTTCATTGACAGTTAGAGGGAGACAAAGGGGATCTTCATGCAGCAATACAAACAATTTAAAATCGATCTTAAGAATCACAAAATTCTACTACTGACACTAATATTACACTATACGTTAACTAACTGGAATTTAAATAAAAACTTGAAAAAGCAAAGTTAAATAAATAACATTGATCTTAAAAACTCCCTGTTGTCTTCAAGGCTTCAGCCAATCTACAGCCAGAAATTTCTCACTGACCACCTCTCTCCACAAGCATGTGAGTTTTCCTCTATTTACTCTCTTTTCATAAAAGTTTTTCATTTTTAATTTTTGGGGCAGAGTAATGTGTCTTTCTTTTTGTTCCATTATCTTCTTCCAGCCTAGGCCCCAAGGCTCTCACCTTTTACCCTTGTGCAATATATTAAGATATCTTTCTCAACAAAAGGATTTCTTTCCCAAGAGAAATTCTAGTGTGAAATGTTAAAATTAGTTTTTTTCCATTTCATTAAACAATAATCTATTTATGGGCCATCTATTCTCTTCCTTTTTTCTGTCTTTCTATTTTTGCAATCATTAATATCACACTTTTAATTACTATAGCTATGGTATATAGTTTACTACCTATAAGCAGGGTTAATATACCAAATGCTTAACAACAGGTAAAGCACAAAAATGAACCACATGAACTAAGCAATCACAACAGAGTGCTGACACAGATCACAAAGCATAACCATAAGGGTACGTACAGGCTACCTTTAAGGAAAATGTTCGTCATTACTCTTCATTTTCAAAATTTCTAGTTTTTTTCTCACATAATGGTTATTATCAGTTATATGTGTCATTTTGTCTAATTAAAAAAAAAACTCATCAGGTTTGCAGTTGGGATTGCAATAACAACAAAAACATTCTCCTGATCTCTGAGAAGGCCAGGGAGGCTGAAGGTTGAATCAATGACCAATGACTGATGATTTAGTCAATCCTGTCTATACAGTTTCCATAAAAGTTTCCATAAAAACCCAAAGAACAAAATTGGAGAGCTTCGGGGTTGGTGAACACATGAAGAGTTGAGGAGAGTGGTCCATTGGAAGAGGGCGTGGAAACTCCACACCCCTTTCCATATACCTTGCCCTATGCGTCTCCTCCATCTGGCAACTCCTGAGTTATATTCTTTTTTTTTTTTAAAGATTTTATTTATTTATTTGACAGAGAGAGATCACAGTAGACAGCGAGGCAGGCAGAGAGAGGGGAAGGGAAGCAGGCCCCCTGCTGAGCAGAGATCCCGATGCGGGGCTCGATCCCAGGACCCTGGGATCATGACCTGAGCCGAAGGCAGCGGCTTTAACCCACTGAGCCACCCAGGCGCCCATGAGTTATATTCTTTTATAATAAACTGCTAAAGTGTTTTTCAAAGTTCTGTGAGCCATTCCAGCATATTAATCAAACCCAAAGAGGGAATGCTGGGAACCTCCTATCTCTAGCCAATAGGTTAGAAAAACAGGTGACAACCTGGACTTGGGAGCCGCAGCTGTAGAGGAGCAGGGGGCAGTCTTATAGGGCTCGCCTCATAAACTATGGGATCTGATGCTATCTCCAGGTAAATAATCTCAGAACTGAGTTAAATTGTCAGATACTCTGTCAGTGTCCTCTGAGAACTGGAGATTTGCTTGGTGCTGAAAATAAAACACACACCAAGATTGTATTAATAGGTTACCTTATTGTGATATATCTTTGCATTCCTAGATTCTTCTTTTCTTGTTTGTTGTGTTTTTATATTAAACAACGTTGAAATCCCTTGACATATAGGCTACCCTCTTCTGAGAGGCTGCAGAGTGCATGGAATAATTATGGCCTCAACTGAGGGCCTTTTTTTTTTCCCCCAATAACACTAACATTGGCCAATAGCTGAGCAGAACAATGATGGGTTCTGTAGCCAAAGATACTCATTTAAAAATTAGCCTGTAGCTTAGGACATGGCCTGGAATAAAGACTTTGCCAACACCCTTCTGAAGAGTGATGGCAGAATTAGACACTGTTGAGAAAGATACAGGTAGCCGGATGACATGGAAACAGAGAGTCTTCATAGAAAGACACAGTAATCAGAAGTCAAGAGGTAAAAGTAAAAACAGGTAGAGGGAAGTGACAGTGAGACAGAAACACTCATCGCAGAAGGAGAGGTAAGTTTAGCTCTACGGGAGAGAACCTAGAATAGAAAGCACTTTCTTTCTTGGTGCTGAAGGACAACAGGGTAAACCAGACAGCCGCTGGATCACTGTAGTTATAAGAGACACTGAGCACCAGTGGATCTTGAAAGGCATTTCAGTTTTTCAGGAAGCCTGACCGTATGACTGTTGAGAGATTGTTTTGCATAGGTCTTCCGTATCCACAGAAGTTACCTACGTAAGGCTTTTTTGCTCCCAGAAAAACCTAACTCATGCATTGTTTTCTTAAAGTATTGCAAAGTCTAATTTTCTAGTTTAAGCAATTTTTTTTCCAGTATTCATTTGGAAGCTTTGGCTCTAATATTTCATGTGTGTATGTGCATGTGGTTACGTGCACGTACACACTCTCTTTGTAGGTTAAATAAATATTTTTCTGTTACATCGATTTCCTTCTTTAGTGGACCCCTTGTATTATCTGTCTTAACAGGTTTACTTTGCTGGATTTCACAAAATCAGTTGTAGTTTATAATTGCTATTATTGTATAGTTTTCCTTTCCCTTAAATTTGATAAAAGTATATCAGATGGAGAATTTATTTTAAAAAACCTATAGCTTTGTGAAACTGAATGCCAAATGCCAAATAAAATTCAAAACTTTAAAACACTGTAGTTGGGGGGTCTGGGTGGCTCAGTTAGTCAAGTGGCTGTCTTCGGCTTGGGTCATGGTCCTGGGGTCCTGGGATTGAGCCCCACGTCAGGGTCCTTGCTCATCGGGGAGCCTGCTTCTCCCTCTGTACCCCCGGCCTTGTGTGCATCCTCTTGCTTCCTCTATCTCAAATAAAGAAAGAAAATCTTTTAAATAAATAAATAAATAAAACACTGTAGTATATTTCTTAGAAAACTCTACTTTCTGAAGTATCCAGAATTCTTTATATGGAAATGTCATGCAATTTTTCAATGTAATATCATGGTAGGTTCAGGAATCCAGGTGCCCATAGATTGGTTGTATTAATGACCCCACTTAATGACTTCTTTGAATCCACAATGTTTTTCCTATAACTTTAAAGTTCCACTTCACCGTGACTCTATGTTTGGGCATGTGACTTGTTTTGGCCAATAGGATGTTAGCCAACATGACACAGAGGCTTTATAGAAAGATGAATGTGCTTTTCTGTTGCCTTTTTGCATGATTGGCCCTAGTCACTCTTCCCCTCTGCCTTGCTATGAGCACATGTCCAGCTGCTCTGTAGGAAGGATATGGCAGACATGAGGAATAGGACTAAGTTATTTCAGACATCTGAGCTTGGGCCATCCTGGTTCATTCAATTGCCAGCCAGTCCTCAGATACATCAGGAAATCCAGATGAGATCAGAAGAAACTTCCAGCTAAACCTATTCAATATCAACAACCTGTATTTTTTATTTAGTGAACTAAATAAATGTTTATTATTTTAAGACACTGGGTTTTGGTGGTTGGTTATGAAACATTATTGTGACAACAGATAATACAGAGATACCAACGTAATAATTAATCAGTGAAGGGACCTCACTATGTATACCTCACTATGTATCTGATGTACCAAGTCAGAGATAATATTCACAGATGGTATTTTCATACACTCATAATTCTTTTTGTATTGTGTTTCTGGAAAAATTCATTTATTACCCCAGGAGTGGTAATGGTACAGAGAATGTTCCCCTGTAGCACTTTAGCAGCATTTTAGACGTGATACTTGCCAAAAAAGAAGTGTGACTTTGCTTATTATGCAGTCTTTTAGTACTTGAAGTGTTAAGAAGATAAATAGATTTCATGCGATCAGGATGGTAAAGATACGTTACATTCTCTGCCTCAAATTCTCATGTGAATTTAAGTTGTTGGTGAAAAGAAATGAGAATGTAATCAGGTTTGTGAATGCTTGTAGCTATGATTTTTCCTGATGACGAGCAGATTGTAGAATGCCTTTTAAAGAAAGATGGAAATACACGTGGTCAGGTGAAGTCCTACTCTTATATTAGACAGATAGCTCTTTCAAAATAAGAGTAGGAGTTTCAGCTCCAGTTAACAAACATTTATTGATCATCTATTCTGTACCAGGCATTATAAATACAAAATCAGTGAAAATTAGCCTCTGCCCTAGAGGACTTAGAGTTCAGAAAAGAGACAAATAAATCACGATAGACAAATAAATGCTATTGTAAATACAATGATGGTCACACACACAAAGGTGGTTGAGGGGGTATCAAAGGGTGAGTGGGGGCTGTGCTTGTCCAAAAATGTTACAGGATAAGTAGATTTAGAGAAGTAAAAAAAAAAGCCTTAAGTGGGAAAGTCTTCCAGCAAGGAGCAAAGCATGAATAATGATCCAAAGTGCAGAAAAGCCTCAGTTATGCAGGAAACCACAGAACATAATGTGGGAACTGGAAGTTACACAAATGTAACCAAAATACATATGTATGCCAAAATACAATCAAATACTTGTTAGGTATTTGCTTGTGTTATCAAATATGCAATTATTTTTGGTAATAGAGATTTTTGTTTTATTTTACATATTGGAAAAATAATCTTTATGCCTTTTAATACCTTCTACATATCTGTAAACTCCATGTGGACAGAGAACAAGTTTATCTTACTCCTCTGCATCCCAGCACCCAGTACAGTGCCTGAAATTTCATATGAATTCAGTATGTATTTGTTAAGCAAATTACTGAATTCTTGAACTTGCGGCCATTGTCAAAATCCAATAGAAACTTATCTTTTAAATTACTCCTTTTAATTTACTCATAGAGTACTTTTCTTGAACAATTTGTCTGTCACAAGTTGTCTTCAACAAAAGTTTAATCTTCTGTTTTATAATTCTCCCTATTTTTGGATTTTTAAAATATATGCTGTCAGTATTGGTTTTCTCCCCATACATTCAACTATGTATTCATCCAAGATAGACTTACTGACTACTTGGTTATGTGCCAGCATTGTGCTACACCCCTGGGTGGAGTAGTAACAAGTAGTAACAAGTCTACTTGTGGTCCGAGCCTCAGTGGGACTTACTTTCCAGTGAGGAAAACAGACCAATATTGAATAAATAATTTATAAGCACATTGGATGTTACATATAAAATTGAAGAGTTTTATGAGAGTGTGTAACAGCTTCTTTTTGCCTCTATTCAATATGGATTATTATATAATGATTATATAGCATGTTTATCATATTTTTAGTTTGTGTTCTCCACTTTCTGTATTGCTATGCCACAGTTGTAATTAATGTGTGGTACATAGAAAACGCACTGTAAACATTATTTGATGGAATGAATGAGTGAAAGAATAAATGAATTTTATTAGAGCCATGATCCATAGTTTACTGGTTTAATTTCTGTGTAAAATGAGGTTATTAGTCAAATCTATTTTGTTATCTGGTTTTAGTCAACAAATGTTCATTGGAGGTTCATTTAAGTTATGCGGCAGATGTGGGGGATTCAAAGAAGAACAGTAAGTCTCCTGCCTTTGCAGAAATTGTAATTCGGGCAAACAAGATAATAGCATATGAGAAGCTAAACATTTAGCACAAGAAAACATACATATCATGTATCTTCTAGACAAAGGCCTGTGCTGGGTAATGTGAAGAATAAAAGAAAAGAGTATACCATGACTTCCGGTTACTTATAATTTAGGTGAGGAGACAAGACAAATATACTTACAATGAAAATAATACCAAACAGTAAATGATACATTCTGGTGCTCAAGAGGTAAGACTCTCAGGGCTTCAGCAGACGGAAATCGTCCAAAGTGTTAGCATGTTTTTTCACTCAATCAAACATTAGAACAGTTACTCCAAAGTGAGGTATATGTATTTCAGGAGAGCACTAGGCTGTCCATTGTACTTTAGGAAAAAAATATTAAAACTTCTAGTTATTTAAAAATAATTTAAAAGAAACGAGTCCTTCCTAACACTTAATTAAAAAGATTGACAACGGGCCATCACGGTCTGTAGCTCGTGAATGTCTGGTGTTAGGATTTAACCTCGTATCACATGGGAGCAAAGTAGTGGGAATTGCATTCCCCAGAACAATGGGGCACCTCCTCCCATTTCTTCATCATGAGGTTATCTGGGTTGTTATAAGTTCTACCTAAACTAACATTCATGAAATGGACAAATGACTTAAAAAATCCTTCAAAGGAACAGCAGATAAAATTAATAATATAAGCACAATTGGACTAAAAAGAAAATCTTAGCAGTGATGCTTTTCTTTGTGAACATGCTTTTTGGCAATTACAGTATTAAACAAGATTTATTCAGATATAATAAAAAGTCACCTCCCCTCGTGTTCAAAGTTATGATGA